>NC_133406.1:123330000-124580000 GCF_049350105.2 Macaca mulatta | reverse complement strand
AACCCACGTACTGAGTGAATGTTCCAGCCACTCAGTGAAACCAACAAAAGTGAGTCCTTGGTTTACCTTCCAATCTGGGCCCTGCTGTGTAAGTATCCGTAGGTAGGAATGCATATTTGTTTGTGCGTTTTTATTTCCATATACATGAGCATTTCTCTGAGTGTATTACCCCATGGATAGCACATTTACATGTCAGACGTCTTAACATCTGTGTTATCTGTAGCAGATAGGTGCATAGCTCAGCAGGTACGTGTGAATGTGTATATAGCTGAGTGTGTGAGGGTGTCTGTGTTTCTGCAGTCCCCTGTGTTTGAGAGATTACCTAATAACCCTGTGTTTGGGGAGGTCACTCTAAACCAGTGACTTTTCCCTCCCCTGCTTTATTCCTTTCCCTCACTGACACTGGCTTCTCCCCCTAGAGTAAATGGCTTTAGCACAGCACTGTCTTCTGGGGAGCCTGCTGTCCTGCAGGCAAGTCCGTAAAACTCTGTCTTGCTTTAGGACTCTGAAAACAGCAAGAAACAAAGAAAGAAAGGTCAAGATCTAAGAAAATTACTGCACAAACTTCACTACCCTGGAAGCCTTACTAGATATTTCTTAAGGTAACTTAAAAACTGGGCTTTATTTTTAAAAAGTGATAGGTTAGTTAAAGTAGCACAGAAATGTTAGCGTATTTATTTAAATAGTCCTGCAGCAGAGACCCTGCGATTGTAAAGTGAATTAAGTATTTCTGGGTAGTGTTTGTGATTTATGGATTTGTTACCAAAAAACAAACAAAAAAAAATCACTACTGTGAATTTACTACTATGTAAACTTGTGGTCATATATCATTATAAATAAAATAAGAATTGCTCTTCTGCCCACCGTTCTTGATTGGTATTCAGTGCAGTAGTGAAATGAGATAGTTTAGACACTGTTGAAATAGCTGTATTGAGCTTTAACCAAGTGTATGCTCAGAAAATTCGGTTTGGGATCACATTTTGAGAAAACGTGTTTTGGTCAAAGAAAGGAAGGGCTACTAACACATTTATCAGGTATTGTATATTACAGTCCGCGTTCCACACAGCCTTGTTATCCCCACATTCTTTCAAGATAGGAGTTATCTTGAATTTTCAGGTGAAAAAAGGAAGATCAGAGAGGAAGGGGCTTGTCCAAGGTCTCATGGCTGGTTAACAGAATTTCAAACTAGATGTTTGATTCTAAGCCCTCAGTCCACTGTACCTTGAAGTATGGTCTAAATGATTTGGCACTTCTGGATGTTGAGGAAGGACCTAGAGACACATCCTTGAACTAGAACCTGGCGTGGGAGTTCACTGGGAGGCAGGATCTCTTCTTTCACTTTGGATTTACACCTTGTCCCTTGGAAAGCTTCTCCACTATGCTAGCAAATATCTTAGGATATTTGATGGAAAGAACTTGAGAATCCCCTTTCTTTCTGGAAAACCCAGCCCTGCCAGTGTTGCACCTGCTGCAAGACAGGGATGCTGTTGTTCTGGCAACCCGCCTTTGCTTTTGCCTGGCCCCACCTGCTCCCACTCTGCTGGCTCGGGCAAGATGCGTGCCTTTGGCCTTGGGTGAAGGGAGGTAGGCAGGGTCTTGACCTGGCCTCTCTCTGGTGCCATGGCAACATTATGCCTCAGCCTTCTTCCCTGGTTGAAGTGAGAGGGGCTGTCCACAGCCCCATCCTGGGGGGATCTCAAGCCGGGGTCCCTGGCCTGGCCTCCTTGATATAGGTGTTCTCAGCAAGCAATTTGCGTCCCACTGTTTTTCCCACACTTGCGTCCAAGACTTTGGACAGCGCAGACGTAAAACAGGGCTCAGAAAACCATTTTTCTCTATTCCCATATGTAGTAAGTTTTGATTCAGTTGTGCATAAACCATGGTTTTCTGCCCTACTGTTTGCTTTCAATGGAAGACAGTAAAGAGAAGATGGTGCTCATGTCTCTCCACATGACATCTCATTAGGAATTAAGATGCAATGGATTAGAAATGTAAAACTTCGGAATAAAATTAAATTTTAGGGCTCTTTAAGTCCCGTTTTCCCGGGTCCTGTTCCATTTCTACGTAGATAACCCAATTTGTTTTGTCTATTAAGTAAGTCTCTTTAGTGGGTTGTTTTAGAGTGTCCAACAAAAGAACAGATTCTTAAAGCCAGGTGCAGCACCGTGAAAAGTTTCTTTCAATATGGCACCAAGACTCTACCATTTATGTCTGTCTCAGCTTACAAACATCAGCGTTTTGTCCTTGTCATAGTGGAAGAAAGACATTATTTTAAGCTTTGGGGACAAATGTGACAAACCCCAGGTTTTTATCTTAAAAGTGTCTTTGGCACTTCTTTTGGCACTGAAATGGGATTTGGATAACATTATTTGAATGTACAGTTGTTTGGTTTTGTGTGTGCTTATCTTTATCTGAGCTTTCACTTGTGGGCATGGCATTTTGTTGTCAAGTTGCTCATCATTTAGGAGTGTTTAATTCTAAAAAGCCCTCAGCCTAAGAAAGCTTCGTCTGTGGGGACCAGAGACTGTTGCTCAGGGAATTAGTGACGGGACTTGGGCATCTGATCTGCAGGTGACAAGTTTAGTTCAACTCAAGTTGTAGGGAATTTAGACAGTTGCACATCATCGCCATTCTACGGGCCTTGTAGAAAGACGCGACCGTTGTTTTTCATTTATCAGCACCCCTCAGTTATAGAGGTAATGGAACATTCACTTACTTTTCATCATCATTCTTTAAAAAGGGAACGTACAGAAATCTAAACTTTGGCAATAATTTCTTTTTATAATAGTTTACTTTAATTGAATGCCACACTCCTCTGAGACCCCTAAGTTATGGCGTGATTAACCAAATTTGATTTCCAACAGTCATTTACGACCATAACTATTGCACAGAGTGCAGGATGCCAGCAAAGATGAGGGTGGGGGCAGATACTGGCTCAGTGATTTAACTCACATTATAGATGACCCCTCCTCAACAGAAATGCTACTGAGAGAAACAGAAAGGCCTGGGCCAGGCAGGTCTTATTTGAGAGGAGATTATTTGATAATTGCTTTGGTTAGAAGGACTTTACATTTGCTGATTTCAAGTCCAGCACCAATTTAGAAAGTTCAGAGATGAAACCACCTGTCTTTATCTGACAGAGTCATAACTGTTTGTGTACAAATGTGGCCAGGGACCTTTTTTGTTCTTTCTGATTCGTTAATACTGTGCATTGTAACCAGGAGGGGCAGTTTGGCCAACCAGCCTCTGCTCACGGTCACCATATGTGTATGACAAGGCCTGAGTGAGTTCCTGCATAAACTGGGTAGTGGGCTCTTTTGAGGCATTTTTCAAGCATATACATGAATGAATGGCACTACCAGCAACCATCTGTACAAGCCCATTTACTCACATTCATAAGGTTTATGCTATGAAACTTCTTCTCATTGTGATGTCAGTAACAGAGTTAGTGTCTCTGATGGAATAGTGTACCTGTCACCCAAGTTATTTTGTTCCTTTTTGGGTCCTCCAGTATAATCCCCACCTCATCCCAATTCACTGTAAAATGTTTTACACATCACATTTTTTATACTGTAAACTTGGAAAATAAATTGAAATATCAAATCGTATCTTGTTTCTTTTCTTCATGTGATTATTTCAATCTAAAAAGTTGCTTACTTTTTCAGGGACATTTTTCACTCTTGCATAATTTTGAGACCTTCAGAATTTCAAGACAACCTGTCATATTTCTATAAAAACCAAGACAATTATGACGGATTGGGAAAGTAGAATTACCATTGTAACAAAAACTACTGGTTGTCAATCATTTTACAGTGAAGAAAATGTTTTGAATAGATAACTAAAAATGAAATCCTCAGGCTCGAAAACATGGAGATGAAACAGATCTTTTGAGTAAACCAGCAAGTGGAAAGGTGTTCGAGTCAAATAAGGAGAAAAGTAACAGACCTTGGGTTGATGTGGGAGGTGAATATTGGATTAGTTTTCTGATTATTGGCTTGGGAATTCAAGTTAAATTATCAATTGATTTTAGATAGGTCTATTTAAAGGAAATTTGATTATTTGCAAAGAAATATGAAGCTTGTTTTCTGCTAAACTCAACGGTAGAATTTTGACAGCACACAATCAAATTCTTACCTATCGCATGGACAGAAATTAGAGAAATCAATTGACTCAAAGATATTCATTGGATAGATTATTGATAAGCTGTTTTTTTGTGTCATTAAGCAAAATGTGCACAATTTATATCTGCATAAGTAAATGCTGCTAATACACCTTGTGCTATCATTTGGATATTTGTTCCCACTAAATCCCATGTTGAAATTTAATCCCCAGTGTGGCAGTGTTAGGAGGTAGGGTCTAAAGGGAGTGATTTAAGAACTTGGGTCATGGGATAGAGCCTTCATGAACAGATGAATGTCCTCTCTGGAGGAAGTGGGGTGTGAGTGGGTCGCTCTGTTAGTTCCCTGGAGAGCTGGTTGTTAGAAAGAGGTTGGCACCTCCTCTCTCATGCTTCCTCTCTCACCATGTGATCTCTGCACACACTGGTTTTCCTTTACCTTCTGCCATGAATGGAAGCAGCCAGGGCTTTCACATGATGCCCAGTCTTGCAGCCAGCAGAATTGTGAGCCAAGTAAATTTACTTCATAAATAACCCACTCTTCGTTATTCCTTTGTATCCATAAAAACAGACTAAGATACCTTGTAAGCTCTGTTACCCAATAGTGCTGGGGAATTATAGGTATTCTGGTTAACCAATTATTCATCCACCAACTCAATAAATGAGTATCTACTTTGTGATGGGCAAAGTGCTAAGTGCTAGGGATTCTAAGATAAATTCCTTGCCTCTAAAGAGCCTGCAATTTAGTGAAAGGACAAACATGCAAATATATGTTATACCTTAAATGATAAGTGACATGATCCAGGGATTCACAAAGCACAGAGGGGAAGGGGCACCTTCAGGTCACCTAGACAATTGGATAAATGGTGCTATCACCCACCCAAACTAGGACTCCATGAAGAGGAGAAGGAGATGCTTAGGGGAGAAGGCAATGAGTTCAGGTTTTATTGTGTTGAGTCTGAAGTGCTTGTACAACATCAAGTCAAGATGTCCAGAGGCAGTTGAATGAATGTGTCTAAAAATAAGGCGAGGAGTCAAGGTTAGAGACTCATATTTGGAGGTAATTAGCACATGGATAGTATTGATGGGCATGATGACATCGTTTTGGAAAAGTGTGTAGAGTTGAGATGCTGTGAAATACCATCATTTAAAGAGCAGGCAGAGGAAGAGGGGCTGGAAAGGAAAATAGAGAAGAAATAAGGAGGTAGGACTGGAGCCAGATGAGAATGAGCAGAGTCAGAAAAATCAAGATAGGATTTTCAACATTGTCTGAATATTTTCAAAATATGAGTTTAATGACAGAATTAGTTAGCTAGTTTTCCACAAAAACTATTGCTCTATTTTCAAAAAATTTGTACAGTGTCTTACACATGTGCTAAAAGATTGAGAAAATAAATTAGAAAATCATACTGCACACTTAACACTAAAACTACCAAGCACAATATAACTTTTAGACAGCTCAGAAGGCACTTTGGAATTTTTTTTCAGTGCCTCAGGGCATCAGTATGAACTCCAATTACTGTTGCCCTGGCCAACTGTGAGAGTACTGATAACTGGAGAGTTAATTGACTGCTGGATAAAGCAATCTTTAATCCAAATGGGAAGGCTCACTAGCAGCTACAGAGAAGGGGTATTCAGATCCCAGCTTAGGCTAGGAAGCTAGCTGACCCAGTCAGAGACATGAACCCATCAGAAAAATGTAAGACCTTTCATCTTTCTAGTTTTCCCCCACCCTCACTCCTGCTAATGAATATGTGAGACTTACCAACCAGAGGGAAGTTTAGAGAGCAAATCCACCTCCCATCCCAGTTTCCTAATACACTAGAAATGATGGTGACAACTGTACACATTTCAAGTCCTCTCCACAGCCATCCAAAGGCTTGAATATCCATAATGATATGAATGACCATCACGTGAAATAAGCTTAACAGAGTCATGAGAATATGATTTACAAGTTTGCTTCCAAGGCTAGCCTTCCCTAAGAAGGATCGTCTTGGCTGGAGGAGGGATTCCAACTCATGTTCGAGGTATGGAGGGAACTAAATCATTAATCATGTGTCTTCCCTGGGCTCTGATTATAAGGTCACTCTATGCCTGTGAGTTAGAAAGCTGTCAATTCTGTTACTGTCATAATCAAAGACAACATAAACTGGTGTTAAGGGATTGTTCACCCCAGACTGCCATGTTCAGGCACTGCCATGACCCTTGATGGTCCAGCAAAGAACAAGATCTGTTCCATGACTGTCAAGACAGTCAACATGGGGATAATTTTCCTCCTGTCTCTGCTAAGTGGGATTGCTGCATTTGAAAAGGCATTTGCTGAATGATACTGCTCCTGATGCAAAGGGAGTGGGAAAAGAGATAATGGAAAAGGGAAAGGAGCTGGCTGGGTGTGGGGCAGAATTGCTTGCTGCCACCTTGTGCTGTCTGTATGGTAGTGGGTAGCTGTGATTTTGTTTTCATCAGAATTGTTTGGAGTTGGGCTATTCATCATCATCATCATCACTGTCATCATTATCCTCATCAGAATTATTATCATCATCATCGTCATCATCTTCATCATCATCTTCAGTGTTTATCTTTCCAGAAAGCACATCCTCAATCCAGTCCTCCAGCTCCTCAGCAGTTGGAAGATCATCATCATCTGGAATCTCCATCCAGACACTGTCAGCCTGCAGTGAGGGATTAATGAACGAGTGAGTGGATGCATGAAGGCTGAGCCAGACCAGGGGTAGCTGTGCTGAGTAGCTGTGCTGAGTGCCCCCCGACTCTCTCACACTTATTAGGAATGTGCACATTGTTAAATGGAAATGCCAAACAGCAAAACGATATGTGTAATACACTGTTTGTGTTGCATAAAAGGAAATGTGTATTCCATTACCCAGTGGAATATGTATATGACATTTCTGGTAATATACTCATGCAACAACCACCAGTGGTTCCCTCTAGGAATGAGACTAGGGGTTGGGTCAGGGGAGTAGGAAATACTTTTTACTTTGACCTTCTATTCTACTGTTCTGTTTTAAAATGTTTCACTTGAGCATATTTTAAAAGTTAGGTATTATTATTAATTTTAAAGTAGCTTACAAAATAAATGAATGTAGAGTTCCCTAGGTGATTGAACACCTACCAACGGGGAGAAAGACAATGCTAACTGGCCCTCATTCTTTTTTTTTTTTTTTTTTTGAGACGGAGTTTTGCTCTTGTTGCCCAGGGTGGAGTGCAATGGCGTGATCTCAGCGCACTGCTACCTCTTCCTCCTGCATTCAAGCAATTATCTTGCCTCAGCCTCTCAAGTAGTTGGTATTACAGGTGCCCATGACCATGCCTGGCTAATTTTTGTAATAGAGATGGGGTTTCACCATGTTGGCCAGCTGGTCTCAAACTCCTGACCTCAGGTGACCAACCCAGTTCGGCCTCCCGAAGTTCTGGGATTACAGGCATGAGCCACCACGCCTGACTTGGCCCCCATTCTTAAGAGATTCTACCTCAATTAAGTATGGCTCTAATAATCCTCTGTGATCATCCCTTTCTGTCCATTATTTGCCTGGTTGTATCTGTTCCCACTTCAGCTTTATGATGGTGGAGTTGTATCAGATGTCTGGACTGAGATCTAAGATTTCTTCGCATTCTGCCAGTGCACCTCACTAGCCTGTCCCACCCTCACTTCAACAATGCCTGAACTCTGAGGAGAAGCCCCTTACTCGCATATAATTTTCTTCCTTCCCTTCTGCAGGCCTTGTCTCCTGGCTGGGATTCTGGGCCACAATGGCCCCATCACACATTGTACAATGATGGCTCCTGGTGTGGGTTCCCTTTTGTAAAGGACCTTATTGTTTGTTGTTTGGCTTTGGGGGTAAATACAGGAGAGTTTACTTGAGGGGAAAGTTCCAAATCAGTGATTCAGGAAAGGCTGGTCCCATAGGCAAGAAAACGTGTCCATGGAAGGGAGCCATGTAACCACAGATTGGAACTGGCTTGGAGACCAGGCGTGGAACACACTGGCAAGTTTCCTTGAGCAGGACCCCCGCCCTCTTCTGAAGAGACTGGACTCCTGTAGATGCTCTCACAATCTAGGCTGTGTAGCAGAACACAGGGCAGGCCAAGGGTGCCTGAGCAAGCCTTCATAGGGGATACTCACATCTGTGACATTCACCACCCCAATCTGTGGCCTGAATAGGTCAATCTTGAAAGTCTTCTCCCAATAGGCAACGAGCTGCAGCAACAAAAAAATAATATTAGACAGCAGGCAGAGGGCATTCTCTGTTAAGGACCCACCCACCGTCCCATTGCAGTAACTAGGTCACCATTGGTTAAAGGTCTTCAAAACAGCTGTGGGCACTTAGCAAATTGAAGACTTGGCCCCAGCCTTCAAGCACTTCAAATAAGCATTAAATAAAAGATGACATAGCATAAATTACGGAAACATGTGTCTACAGCTGTAAGAGAGAAAATTATAGAGGTGGTCTAATGTTGCTTTCCAAATTACTTGTAGCTGTTTTATAGTTTGTAGAGCCATTTCCCTCCACCTCTTTTTTAATGTCCCATTTTTAAAAATACCTTATCTTGTGCTACATGAGATAGCTGGGAAAGCCATGATGGGTCATAAGTTGCCGAGTAAGGAGAAGGCTTCTTCATTCAACCAGGCCTGGACTCCATGTGGACAAATCTCTGACTGGGGCAAAAATAGAGGAGCAAGGGACCACAGGATTTTTTTTTTTTTAATGGAGATGCTCAGTGGTAGAAAATCTCCCATGCAAATATATGGCCTAGTGGGGACTAGGGATAATCAGGAATCTGGAAATCAGAATAGTCTGAAGATTTCTTCTTTGCAAAAACCAAGGCAAACACATAGAACTGGCCAGAAGAGAGGCTGGGCGCAGTGGCTCACGCCTGTAGTCCCAGCACTTTGGGACTGGAGTCCGGGAGTTTGAAACCAACCTGAGCAACCTAGTGAGACCTTGTCTCTACAAGAAATTTTAAAAATTAGCTGGGCATGGTGGCACACACCTCTAGCCCCAACTGCTCAGGAGGTTGAGGCAGGAGGATTGCTTGAGCCTGGGAACTTAAGGCTGCAGGAAGTTGAGATTATGCCACTGCACTCCAGCCTGGGTGACAGAGTGAGATCCTGTCTCAAAAAAAAAACAAAAAACAAAAAACAAAAAAAAAAAGAACGGGCCAGGAAAACTGCAAACCATCTGCAAGCTTGTATAACAAAATAGTCAGATAAACTAGAAACACAACCAGGCAAAAGCTATATCACCAAAGCTGTACTGTATGCAGTCTTATATGGCCATGACTTTGTTATAATTACCCAGTGCTATGACAATGGTCTCAAGTGTCACGGAAGCCTCTGCCTTTGATTCGCCCCCCTCCTCTACATAGGGCTGATTTTCAGGACCCTTGAGATGCCTCTCAATTTTCTCTATTTAATCACAGTATCATCAGTCATGACCTATGCAAATAATGATAATTCCTGGAAGATAAAGTCATCATTCATAACCTAATGATAACTAAACTTGTACTGATTACCGCGATAAGCTTTTACCTAAAGCAGTAGGTAGACCAAGCTTTAGCATCATGTAGACCTAGATTGGAATATCACATCTATCACTCACTAGCTTTAACCTTCCCAGCTATCATTCTCTCCACCTTGTGACAGGGATTATAATAGTACCTACTTCACAGCGTTGTTGAGAGGATTGCTGTGATGAGGCATGTAAAGCATTACTATAGTTCCATGCATACAGTAGAGTATATCAGCTATGCTTATTGTCAGTACCAGTACTTATTATCAGTACCAGAACCAGTACCAGGGTTCAATTCATGTAGTGTACAAATTCTGTTTATTCTTTTTAAAAACATGTAAGTATAATCAAAGCTTTCGGGCCACTGATCATGGACACTAGCAAAAGTGTGGACTTTAAGGTTCTTTCACATTCATCGTAGGCTAGACACTATGCTAGGTCCTGGGGAGAACATGATGAACATGACAGGCATAGGCTCTCTTTCTCTCCACAAAGTTCTGAACTCGCTGAAAAATGTTCATCTCTGATTTTAATTACTTGGTAATTCAGGTGGCCTCAGAACGATGGTCCCCACCCAGAAGGTCAAAGTAGTTCTGGGGACAGGGAGTGCAGTGATGAGGGGTAGCTCTGGAGCTGCCGCCAAAGGAGTTTACCCTGCCCACTTGGGTGGGTCCCCAAGGGTCAAGGGTTTTCAACTCCTGGTTTCAACTCCAGGGAGTAAGCCTCATCCTTTCAGGGTCAGCACCAGGCCCCAAGTTCAATACTGCCCCAAGGGCCAAGACCTCCCACATTGGATGGGGGCTGTCACTGGGTTTCTTCAAGTGCCCCCACCTATTTCACCTCCTTGGATGCTAAACGCAATCATGAGGCTGTGACAGCAACTGAGGGTGGGGCGCTGGCCGGAGCCACTCACCAGAGGAAAGTCGTCGGGGTCGATCCACAGGATGCTCAGGTCGGGGTTGTCGGTATTGTCCCGGGCAACCTGTTTCAGGATCTCCAGGAATTCGTAGCCATCTGAAGCAGGATTCAAGAGAGTTGAGTAACCCCTGCACACACACAGCTTCTAACGTGGAGAGCAGAGTGCGGTTTTTCCACGAGGACTTCTTAGGCCATTTGGTGCTTACCCTCAATTATAGGATTATTCTATAGAATGAGTCAGATGAGAGCTCCAGGCACAAAGCAGCTTATACAAAGGAAACAATAAAAAATTTGAACAAAGGATTAAAGGTTCACAGAGAACTGGCTGGTTTTTCACTGGAAGCCAAACTTCATTTGTGAAAACTGCCCAGCCTTGGGTCAGAAAGTCAGTCCCAGAACAGAGAAACTGCTGCCTGTCCTCACTGATCCCATGCCATCTCTTGAAACAGATACTTTGCTGTCCCTTAGAGTCCCAATAACATCTGCTGTATAGACCAAGAATGTTTAAGCCTGGACCCTTAGTTTTCTACAACCAGGAATTGCTAAAACCTTCAAACCAAACGAGCATCTGATTTACAGTTGGTTTCACAGCTCTGAGATAGTAAACGCGGCTTCCCTCCCTCCCTCCCTCCCTCCCTCCGTATTTCCTTGTATACTGGGCCCTCCCTCTGTTCAGTCAGCAGCAGTCATTGCCCTAGGGGCGGGATGATTCATAAGAAAAGCAGAGAGGAGCTTTATAAGTTTCAAGAACACAAACTTCTTAGCTTTAAAAGCCTAAACCTTGAAGGACTGTGAGCATACAACTTTTGCCATAAACAAAAATTATAGGAGAATATTCAGTAAGAGATAGCATACTCTCAACCCTCAGCACCACTCCCCAGCCCCCAGCTAGAAACTGAAAAAATGGTTTAGATTCTGGAAGATCCCTGAGAATACTAAACTGCGCCTGTGTGTGTGTGCGTGCGTGTGTGTGTGTGCGTGTGCATGTGTGCACGTGCGTGTGTGTGTGCATGTGCAGAAACACAAGCCATGTGCGCATGTACAGAATCTCCATTGTTTCCGGGAATCCCAGGGTATAGAAGACCCATGATTTGTTTCCGAATTAAACTTAGGCAAATGAAAAGATCCCAGAATCCCCTAAAGAACCCCCTAGTATAGGAGCACTAGGGCAGAAGAGCCTGTCGAAAGGCCCCATGGAGTTGTCTTGTCATTCTGAGGAACTTGGACAAATGATGATGACCCCTACCAGATGTGCACCCCACTCAGCTATGCCTGGGAACCAGAGAGACCCTGGATCCCTCGGGATGGTGGAATTGGGGTGGAGAACCTTTAATTATCAGCCCCAGCTTCCACCACTCAGTGGTATACACTCAAAATTGAAATTTAGGTTCAGTTCTAAATAATAAAGTTACAGTTCTTGCATAGCTGAATTCGTGGCTTGAAATTTATACCGTGAATATAAGTAACTCACCAGCTACTTGGGAATTCAATTAACTGTGTTTTCTTTGCAAAGTTTTTTCCTTTTGCCTGGAATCTCAGCAAACTTGAGCTCCTCCCTATGGCCTCTGTTTAGCAAGCCTCTCCTCTCTCCAGGAATGCTAGCTTTTGTTTGGCTCTTTTGGACTCTTGGTAAAAGTTTTTTCTACACTTCCTTATCTCTAATGCATTCCAGGCAAAACGCATACTATTCTTAGCAACTCTACTTTGAGTTTTTGAGTTGGTGTAGTCACTGTTGCTAGCTCACACTGAAGATTCAGGCTGAGCCCCCTTAGGCCTTACTACGTGGGAAGCACAGCGACCTCTAGTGGAGAAGTTCCTTTTTGGCGGGGGCGGGGGGGGGGGGCTCTGTTGCCCAGGCTGGAGTGTGTGATGGGAACATAGCTCACTGCAGCCTCGACCTCCCAGGCTCAAATGATCCTCCTGTGTCAGCCTCACAAGTAGCTAAAACTACAGATGCATGCCATTATGCCCAGCTAGTTTTTAAAATTTTATTGTTTTATTTTGTAGAGACAGGGATCTCACATTGTTGCCCAGGTTGGTTTTAAACTCCTGGGCTCAAGTGATCCTGCCTCAGCTTTCCAAAGTGCAGGATTACAGACTTGAGTCACTATGTCAGGCCTAGAAGTGGTCTTTATGGCTGGTGTCCACTTCTTGCAGAGATACAGAGTGGACTTGGGTAATCTTTTAATCTGTGCTCATAACCATATTACAAATGAGATTATGACAGACACCGGAGACTGACAGGGCCCTAAGCATTAGAGTTCATTTATCTGTAATTGCGGGGCTGGGGGCAAGGTGGGGTAGGGGCATTACTCCTGCTGCCTGTAGGTGGAACTGAGAAGGTCTGGCCCCTCCAGTGTATCACTGGCTGCCAAGTGTGGACACTATGGGTTCTCCTTTGGCCATATGTCTGTCACAGGAGAGGGAAATATGGTGCCGCCTTGGTTATCTGTAGAGATAGGAATCATAATACAAAGACCACAAGGAGGAATTCCTCCAAAACAACTTCAGTTACTATTTTTAGCTGCAGAAAATAAAGAAATGATAATCAATGAGGTGACCCTGCTAGTACTTTGGAAGATGAGAGAGAGTCAAGCATAAAAGGGACATGACAAATCTGAAATTCACAAAGAGGATGAAATGCAACAACACAGACTCAAATGAAAGTAGAAAGCAAACTTGTGGTGCAAGAGACTGATTCACATAAAGAAAAGGAGAGTCTAGGTAGGCACGAGTGTTGTGGAGGGACAGGATCTGTGACCCAGAACTACAAGCTGCATACACAACAGAGCGCTGTTGTTTTCTTATGGGAAAAACTCTCTTAACATTGGGATGCATCAAAAGGAATGTGGTATCCAAGAACATACCTACTACATTCCTATTTGACATTCTAGAGCAGGTTAAGAGACGAAAAGAAAAACTGAACTGTGCAAGAAAAATCAAATGGATGGTAGTATTTATGTAAATGAGCAAAGTCAAAAGTATGGCCTGAAGCCCATTTTCAAGAAAATAAAAAGAGTTTTGTAATATTCTTTGTGTCTATGGAGAAGCAAAGAAATCTCAAAAACCATTCCCAGAATAAATTAATAAATAAGGTTGACATTAAAGCTGAAAAAGTTTCCTCTAGATCCAAGGGCAGGTTTCAGATGTTCAGGGTGATGAACTCTGTAATGGACAATGTCTGTGTCCCCGAATACTTTTAATGATAGAACAGAGCCCATTCTTCAGGGAGTCAACCCAGCATAGCCCTTAAACACACAGACTCTGGGGCCAAATGACCTTGGCCAAGGTCCTGGATGTACCCTTAGAGTGTGACTTAGAGCAAGTTATTTAATGTTTGTCTCCTCATCTGTAAAACGGGGATGATGACAATGATAGCATCTACTTCACTGGGTAGTTGTGAGTTAAATGAATCAGTTTTCCTGCAGCACTTGGACAGTGCCTGGCATAGAGTAAGGTTTAGCCATTATTTTACTTAAATTACCTGACATTCTACATTCAAAGGCAAGGAAGCTAGCTGGAACTCCCTAAGCCTGGCCGTTCCTCTGTTCATTTACCACATCGGTATTAAGTTCAGTGATCTGGGCACCGGGAGTGGGGTGGAGGCAGTCTTGGACCCACGTGGTAGAGAACATGCCCACGGAAAACTACATCACAAGACAGTACAGCGTGGGGCAGTTCCTTCCGGCTCCTGTTGCTGATTCTGTGACCAAAGGCTTCAGGGATGGCTGTGCCAGCTGGTGTGACCACGAGAACCCTGCCTTGATAACTGGGTCAGGAAAAGGTTTAATTCCTTTGCTTTTAAGGCATTAGCTTGTATGGATATTCCTGATCAAAGGCTTACGAGCCTCCAGGGCTCTCCCCTCTTCAGACCCCAGCCTTGAGTGCAGACCTGTTAAAATGGATTCTCATTAATCTGTGAAAGTGAGTTAAGGCAGCTAACCTGGTCTCACATGTATTCAGTTGCTAAAATTGTAAGTTACAAGTTCAATTTTTTCCAAAGAGAGCCTCTGTTTCTTTGTAAAACTGGCAGGTCCCCTGGAAAAGAGAAACATTCTCTGTGGATCCTCCCTTTTTGACCAGGAAGGCAGGTGTAGGAAGCCGCGTTTCACTTTAGTAATTCAATGTTAAGCAAGAACTAGTCCACTGTTAAAATTACATGGATGAATGACTGAGTTTAAAATGAGTAAATGTTTCCTTTATCAGTGGTAGACATGGCTTGGAGGCCTTTCAAGACTGTGGTCATGCATGTTTCAGAAGGAATATAGCCCATACTTCAAAAAAGTATATAGAGATAAAGGGGGAAATACTATTCAGAGATGTGTAGGCTAATAGTTATCTAGACATAGCAAGTAGAGGACTAGTCTCTGCAGTCATCAGAAAAGCATCAGTTCTCAAAATGAGAAGAGACCCCGGCAACCCAGACATTCCAAACATCCAGGTAGGTGAATAGCCCCCACTCAAAACATTTGTATCTTTTGAATATTTCCGGGACTGAGACCCTTCGACATTGCTAAAGGCTGACTACAGAGTTGATCATTGTAACAGCCAAGAATCTTATCCTTGCATCCAATTGAAATCTCCTTTTATACACATGACGTTTACTCCCCACTCTTCCTTTATGGACACTAGACATTGTTCTTTTTTGTTGTGTTTTGAGATGGAGTCTCGCTCTGTTCCCCAGGCTGAAATGCAGTGGTGCAATCACGGCTCACTGCAGTCTTGACTTCCCAGGCTCAAGTGATTCTCCCATCTCAGCCTCCTAAGTAGCTGGGACCAGAGGCACACATCACCACACAGTTAATTTTTTAATTATTATTTGTAAAGATGAAGTCTCTCTGTGTTGTCCAGGCTGGTCTTGAACTCCTGGGCTCAAGCGATACTCCCACCTCAGCCTCCCAGAGTGCTGGGATTATAGGCGAAAGCCACCACGCCCAACCAGGACACAGGACATTGTTCTCCACATGCAGAAAGTCTATAATCACGCTGCTCCAGCCTTTATTTTCTGAGTGTCTATTGAACACTTACTGGGTACTGAGTACTTTCGCATTTGATTTTTACAACTCGTCTTGATGGAGGTTAGGAAGATTTTATCATCTCCATTTTAAAGGGGATGGAATTAAGACCCAAGGAGAGCAAATGACTTGCCCAGCATCACACGGGAGCAAATGGTAGAGTTGGGAGTTGAACTCAGGTCTTAAGTCTGCACGTCTGGCGCCACTTCCACTGTCTCCTACCCTCTGAGGTCTCCTCACTCCTACCAGTGTTGCTGCCATCTTCCTTCCTCGAGTTTGTGCTTGAAATTTTTAAGCCCAGTGTGAAAGCTTCAACATCAGGGAAGCAGGGGCTGGGACTCTGAGGAAACTGTCCATGGGGTCAGCGCCAGGGCTGGAGGGCTGGCCTCTACCTTCCCATGGAAGAGTCCCATCCCCTCCTTCAAACCACACTGCCAAGCCCTCGCCTCCCAGCAGCTGCAGTATGGTGGGTTGGCTAACTCAGGGATGGCTCTGAGGGGGACTGGTGTCTCAGAGATGGATGTAAATAAAGAGACCTGGAGCTGTGAGAACTGCAACTCCTCTCCTGCCACTCAGGCTTAGAGTCCTGAGAGGCCATGACCCACAGCCAAGGGATGCACGTTGAACCAGGAGGTTTCCCACGGCAAGCGAGTGGCCTCTGGGAATCACATCTTTGTGGGAGGAGAAACTGGTGATTATCCTCTCCTGTTTCCCTGGCAGGGACTGATGGGAATGAGCCTTCACCAAGCCCTAGGGGACCGGTCCCAGGCCAGGTACAGCCAAGTCAGGAGCCAAGGCCACATTCAGCAGAGGCTCGTGTGTCTCAGACCAAGCAGCGGTCTAGGAGCGAACAGGCCCACAGCACGCTGGCTGTGCTCACTCCACAAAGGCACTGAAAGGGACCCTTCCTGACTCAATGCCGTGGGAAGTTCTGGGCCTCAGGGTCTCTGCTCCTGTGAAGAGAGGCCTGAGCTTGGGGGGGCCAAGCTCTTAGAGTGGGGTCCTGCCCTTACTTATGTGGCAGGTGGACAGATAAACGGCCGGGGCTGGAACCACAGAGCTTAGAGGTTGTGTCTAAAGAGGGCACTGGGTCTGGAGTTTAAAGACCTTGCACAGGTCGCTTAACCGCTCCCCTTTCGTCTCCTCCTCTGAAAGTGGAGAGAACAGCAGCCACATGACCTCTCAGGCATGTTGATATAATGAGATGCTCTCAGCATGTGGGTTGGGTAAAGTGTGTAGGGAGACACAGGCAGAAGGGCCTCGTAAAGACTTCCTCTGTCTTCTTCCTTTTTCTCCTCCACCCCCATCACACTCTTAATCATTTTAAGGCTTTTTTTTTTTTTTTCTCACTACTTTGATCCTTCATTGACGGGAAGGGTTTTTGTTTGTTTGTTTTGTTTTGTTTTGTTTTTGAGATGGAGTCTCACTCTGTCACTGAGGCTGGAGTGCAATGGTGTGGTCTTGGCTCACTGCAACCTCTGCCTCCTGGGTTCAAATGATTCTCCTGCATCAGCCTCCCAAGTAGGTGGGACTACAGGTATATGCCACCACGCCCAGCTAAGTTTTGAATTTTTAGTAGAGACGGGGTTTCACTATGTCGGCCAGGCTGGTCTCGAACTCCTGACTTTGTGATTCACCTGCCTGCAATTCCAAAGTGCTGGGATTACAGGTGTAAGGGTTTTGTTTGTTTGTTTGTTTTCATCAGGCAGGTATAATTTGAGTTCCCACAACATCTTAAGCCCAGAGCCAGGGGCTGAGACACAAGGGTGTATAGGACAGGTCCTCTCTCAGAAAGGCCTTGTTGGTCTCTAGGCCAGAGCTCACTCAGTAAGTATGGAATTCTCAAAAAGCGGCCCAGCATCTGAACTGGACCCTTTGGGAAACCTCAGAGGGAGCTCTCCTCTCACAAGATGGAGTTGCCAAGAAGTCACCCGTGAGAGTCAAACATCCGCGTAGGACAGGGGACATTGTCTGGGCCCCACGGCTGTGAGACGGCACTTGAGACATGTGAATACACTACCACTCCTTACCACAGCCCTCTTTCTCTGCCTGTCTTCTGGCCCTAAGATCCCGGAATTGGTGAAAAAGTAAAATGACACGGTGTTGTCATGAAGAGAAGCTTAAGCTGGTTGTTACAGAGCCCAGACTTGGGGCTGGACTGCTAGGTTTGAATCCCAGTTCTATCACTGATTAGCCATGTGAGCTGGGGACATTATTTAACTTCTTCGTCCCTGTATTTTCTCATCTGTACACCGGGGAAGATGATAAAAACAGCACCTAACACGTTGGGTTGTTGCGAAGGTTAAATATGTTGATACTTGTTAAGTGCTTGGAATAACATTCAACACATAGCAAGAACCAGGCCAGGCACAGTGGCTCACGCCCATAATCCCAGCACTTTGGGAGGCTACTGAAAATACAAAACTTAGCCAGGTGTGGTGGCCCATGCCTCTAATCCCAGCTACTCCAGAGGCTGAGGCAGGAGAATCACTTGAACCCGGGAGGTGGAGGTTGCAGTGAGCAGAGATGGTGCCACTGCACTCCAGCCTGGGCAATTGAGGGAGACTCTGTCTCAAAAAAAAAAAAAAAAGAAGGAAAAGAAAGAAAGAAAGAAAGAAAGAAAGAAAGAAAGAAAGAAAGAAAGAAAGAAAGAAAGAAAGAAAGAAAGAAAGAAAGAAAGAAAGAAGGAAAGAGAGAACCAAATGTTACATTTGATAAACCAAATTTAAAATCAAAAGCTCAAAGAGGCAGTTAGTGGTCCTACTTGAGACAATGGTCTCAAAAAGATTTTTACAGGAACCTGAACCAGTGGAAGCTTAGATGGAACAGAGCTTGGAGACATTCTTTCCAGGGCCTGTCACTAATTCTGTTCCACATGCGCAGACAGCAGCCTGTCCTTGCATTTCCAGCTAACCTTGTTAGCGCTAATATTCCCAGTGCCCTTTGAGGATATCCATCCAGCATGCACTCATGTAGAAATGCCGCTTTGCAAACCTTTCATCACATGTTATAAAGAAGATGTCAGCCTGACACAGACACATCTAGGAGTGGTGAGGAAGAGCGTCGTTCATTTTCAAACCTGTCAGACGAGCGGCTCTGGCGGGCGCTTTGAGCGCAGGAGCTGGAGGAAGACTGGCAGCACCACCAGGCAATGGGCAAGAGCGCAGGGCTAGGAAATGCCCTTCCCAGCCAGGCCTGCCTGAGGGCACGGGATGAGTACAGCAGGAGAGATCCAGCGATTAGGCTCTAGGGCCAGGAGAGCAGACCCTGCCTCCTGGCAGGTGGGGGTGAGAGTACAGGGTTGCTGCTTGCCCTCAGCTTTCTACAAGGGGTGAACTCAAGTTCTTGGCCGTGAGGGTCATGTCAGAACTGTTGGGAGAAGAAAGTGGTTGGGGCAGCTGGATCGCTGGGACGTGTGGTTGTTGCTGCTGTATAATCTTAGATCCCAAACCTGGACAGTGGGAGGAAGCCGGACTTTTATTCCCTGACTAGGCTCTCAAGCTTCCAGGTGGTTTTGCGCTCTTCTCACCTCCCCCTGCTCTGCCTGCTCGTGCCCCCTTCCCCAGTACATGAGGCAGCACTGCACATGCTCAGAGCCTGCACTGGCTGGGGCATTGTTTGGAGTTGGTGTGATAGGGTGGACTGTGCACAGGAGGGGCCCTTGGGAAATCTAAGCTTGATTTTCCACTATTCCTATAACCCTGTGATCTCAAACATGCCATTGCATTGCCCTGGGTCTCTGTTTTCTTGTCTTTCAAACGTTGGAGGTGGAGAAGATGGTGAAGGGCAATAGAGAGGCAGGAAGGAGGACCAAATGATCACTTAGCACAGGCCCTGCTACAGACTTACATGCCACTCAGAGTTGCTACCCTGACGACTTCATATAACTCTATGGCAGGGCCTTGTGGTTAAGGGTGTGGGCTGGGAAGCCAGACGTCCTCAGCGTCATTCCAACTTTATGCTTCCCAGTGAGGTAAGCTCTCTCAGCCTCAGCTTCCTCAGTTGTAATAAAAATAATGCCTTCCTCATGGGGTTCTTGTGTACGTATAAGTACACAGTAAGTGACAATCACCATCATCTCCCTCATAGTCATGATGTATTTAGAGGTCAAGACAGCCTGCTTGAATTTGAATCTTGGCTTAGGTACAGTGAGTGATTTGGGCAACTTATTTAACCTCTAAAGCTCACGTTCCTCATCTGACACCAGAATAATCATCATCAGGCACATATTACAGAGTGGCTTTAGGTGCTAAATAAGGTCATCCACATAAAGCTCCTAGCACAGTTCCTCAATGATGTTAGCTCTTTAAGAAGAACTGTATTATTTTCCTGAATGTATGATCTTCTTCCCTGGGTTGGTGGGGTAGGTGTTTGGCTGGGGCGAAAGGCCATGTCTAACTTGTTAGCAAGAACAAAGGAATGCAGAGGGACTGTTTTGCAGGAATGAAATTCCTAGTCCTGCAGTCAGGCCCATTGCCCCAGGTTACACACCAGTGCTCTGCAGGTAAATCACTGATTAACCACAAATTCAGAGTCAGGGACTTTCACAGACAGTTCTTCCCCTTTCCCAACCCGGAGTGGCAAGGCCCTCGCTCACAGAAGATGCTTCCAGAGCTCCTACCCCTCCCCCTCCCCTCACCTCAGTGCGTGCTTACAGCTTCCCAGTACAAGCCCCAGCTTGGGCTCTTTTGGGGAAAGACACAGCTTCAGGCCCAGGGATATTTGTGCAGGGAGGAGGTGGAAGTAGTTTCTGGAGCTTGATTCATTACAGCAGCAATCTCGGTCAAACAGGTTCCTGCAACTTCAGGGAGGCCTCTTTGTTCTATTGTTCCAAAGAGCCAGACAGGCTTCCCCACAGTCCTGGAAGGGGGCAGGTGAGGTGGGGAAGGAGCCCTCTGGAGTCTGGCCAGCAGGCTGCTGCCTATGGCAACTGCATCTCTGTTCACATAACACCAGGGATCCAATTCTGTTTGATTATAGTTTGTAAACCTTAGGCAATTGGCTTCCTTTGCTATTTGCTCCTCTGGGGCAGAGTGGTGGCCAGAATCTGTGGAAAACCCACTGAAACCACACTGGCTTTTTTTTGAGGGGGTGGAGACAAGGGCTAGATCATGATGAAAAATGAAAAAAGCCAAGAGAGTGCTCAGATAATTCAGAACATAAATTTGGTTTTGATACAATGGAATATGATTCGGCCCTTAAAAGGAATATGTGCAATATCATTGGGACACCTTGAAAACATCATGCTAAGTCAAAGATGTCACACACAAAAGGCTACATAGTAAATGATTCCATTTGTATGAAATATCCAGAATAGGCAAATTTTAGTGATAGTAAGTAATTCCTGCCTGCAGAGGTGGGTGAGAGGGAAATGGGAGTGACTGCTAATGGCTGTTTTTCAAAATATTCTAGAATTAGATACTGATTATGTTTGCACAACTTTGTGAATGTACTAAAAACCACTGAAATCTTCACTTTAAAAGGGTTAATATTACGGTATGTGGATTATATCTTGATTTTACAAATTATATGATAAAAAATGTGGGTTTCACTCTATAAGAAACTATGGAGGCTATTAGTGTATTGCCAAAAAAGGGAAGGAAAAGCTGGTCTGCCAGTGAAGAGTTTGGGGCTCGGTCTTGTTTGGTCATCTAACTCTCTAATCATCTGCCAGACAAATATTTATTGAGCACCTACCATGTGTCAAGACATTGTGCAAGAATCAGCTATATATTGATGAACAAGGCGATCTGTTCACCCTTGATGATCTACCACTAACTGTGTTCTCTTGGGCAGTTTTCTTTTTTTTAACTTCTCCAAATGGCTGTTTCCTGATCTGTCCAGTGGAACCATCTCTAAATCTCTCCCTATGAGTATATAAGAGACTGAGGTCCCCAGCAAGTACCATGATGTCTACATTCCCTTGTCTTTGGTTACATTCTGGGTTGTCTCAGGGTTTCCAAAATGCACTTCAGAATCTGTGCTTCCACTTTCTTTTGGGGACTCTCTATCTCACAGAGTACTGCCATAGGAAATTGCTACCTGCAAAATTAATTTGCCTGCACTTCACTCTCCACTGGTGTTGAAAAGAGTGAAACCAGTGAAAAGTTGTCCAAGTTCCAAAAACAAAGTTACAAATTCATTTACAGGGTCATCTTGCACTTTTAAAATAAGCTGCTCATTTTCCCCAGTTCTCATTATTTAGGGGAATGTTTCCTACTTCATTTCCTAAGCACAGACAATACTTTATGGATCAAAGTATACATTTATCCTATTTTCAGGTAGAACTGTGGTTGATATAGGCTCGATGGCAAAATTGGTAAATACTCTTTTAATATGAACAGAAGTTCACACATGCACACACACACACACAAGCACACACACACCCTGTAAAGCTGGTATGTTTTAATATCCTCCCCAGTGCCCAGTGTACCTTTCTATGTTTGAGCAGCAAAGCAGAATGTTTGAGGTTCTTGAAAGCATCTCCAAAAGCATTTTATAAAATCAATTGGAGAAAAAAATAAAATCCCACTAGGCTTCCCACACCATCAGCAGCCATTGTGAAGCTGGCTTGCCCTCTGGCCACTTCTGGTCACTGTGTACTACCCCAGGATAATGTAGCCCTTGTCACAAGACTTGTTATCCCTTCTCTGTTCCATAGATGAAATTTAAGACATGGTGAGATTAAAAGTGATATGGTTTGGATCTGTGTTCCCCACCCAAATCTCCTGTTCAAATGTAATCCCCAATGCTGGAGGTGGGGCCTAGTGGAAGATGATTGGATCATGGGGGTGGTTTCTTATGGTTTAACACTATGCCCCGCTTGGTGTGAGTTCTCACAAGATATGGTTATATAAAAGTGTGTGGCGCCTCCCCACCACCTTGGTCCTGCTCCTGCCATGTGAGATGTCTGCTCCTGCTTTGCCTTCTGCCATGAGTAAAAGCTCCCTGAAGCCTCCCCAGAAGCAGATACTGCCCTGTTTCCTGTACAACCTGAAGAACTGTGAGCCAATGAAGCCTCTTTTCTTTATAAATTACCATGTCTCTGGTATTTCTTTATAGCAATGTGAGAACTGACTAATACAATAAGATTTCCATTTGAGTTTCTCTTTTAGGTTCTGCATACCAATAAAACTACTGACATCAGCTGGTCTAAAAGGCTGAGCAAGGAGCTGACTTATGGAAGAATGCAGTTTCCACATCCTCATGATTTCATCCTCTTACCCAGATCAATTGATGACCCCAATTTTCCAGGCCCTCACCTTCCATGACCCTCTTAAAAACCCTTGCCCAGAACCCCTTGAAGAATTGGATTTGTGGCTTGAGAATCCCTCCCCTTACCCATTTGGCAACCTTGCGATTATTAAACTCTTTCTCTGCTGCAAATCCCACTGACTCAGTGTATTGATCCATTGCTGTGCAGCGGTGTAGGAACCTGGTAGTCTATAACATTCTGATTTGTTCACATCTTTTCTTCTCTTAGCCATGTGCACAATTGAAAACAAACTCATACTTAATGGGTGCCACCAGGGGGTGCCCAATATCTTGCAGTTGCATTGCGGATGGGACGTGAGAGAAGAGAAAGGTGAGGGCTGACAAAGGTGAGAAATCGGTTCTCGCTAAAGTTGTAAAAGAGCAGATTGAAAATTTCCTACCTGGGTCACTCTTCTCTGCAAAGGCCACAATGTGGATCCCATTCAAATCATCTTCCTGTATGAGAAAAGAATCAAAAGTTACACTTCCAGCTGGAGGGATACAAAGGACTGAGCCTGGGACAGAGACTCAGAAGCTGGAATGGAAACAGGAGAGGTAGGGAGAAGTGTGGAAGCGGGGATGAACACAGAGGCACAGAGGAGTAGAGTGGGGCTCACATTAAGGAAGGCATGCTGAGGAGCAACTGGCAGGAATGCATAGGGTTTGGACCAGGGACTCAGATAAATGAGTTTGCAAGACAAGAAAATACCAACCACACGTAAGACATTAGCACTAAATAAGCCTCACTCCTGTGGTCTGGTGGTTCCGGGAGAGCAACAGCAAAAGGCAAAATGAAAAAGAACATGAGTCTGGTTTATGAGGAGATCTGAGGGCAACAATGGCTCTAGAGGCGGCTCAGTAGAAGCAGCTGTCAGTCTCTGTTTCAAGAGTTTACCACTGGCAGATAGAGTCAGTGATGCACCAGATTATGCAGGCTTCTGAATGCTGTGGACAGATCCTGAAACTATCCCCAAATGGATGGCAGACAGGAATCATTGAGGTCAATTAGGATGTGGGCTGGTGTTGTTCACACAAGAATCACAGACAACGGTTGAGCTTCCCTGTTAGGTCCCTGCCTACGGAATCCATGTAGTGTGTAGGGGACACTTTGCTTTCTGTGACCTCTAGGTGACTTCCTTGAAGTCCTTGCCCAGTCAGTATAGGCCTCCAACGCATTTCTGAGGCTGCAGGAATTGTCTGGAATTTGAGTGTAGGGAAAGTTGAGGGTGTGTGACTGAGAAAAGTGGGTATAGCTGTGGGGGCAGGGGCAGGAAGAAGAACCTAAAGAGAGTATTTTAAGTCTATGGGGCAAACGAGGGGCATTTCATGTCTCTACACCCTGGACAGCAAGGACCCTATGCCTTGTGTCTCCTTTGCAATGATTATTTCTGGAGAAAGAGGAGCTGGAGCTTGGAAGCGGCTCTGCTGTCACAAATGTGATTCTCAGGAGACTTGGAGAGGAATATGTGTGAGAAAGAGGCACCTGGGGACAAAGCTGAGTGCATACTGATGATGAGACATGGGGAGAGGTATGCTTTGGGCACTCGGAATGTCATATCAGAATCATCCTATGGAGAAACCTCCAGGCGTCTCAACCTTCCCGTGATCTCTGTTTCCATTTCAATTGATTTTAATGCTGGTGCAATCCTATCTAAATGCTAATTTTTTTCCTTTGAGTTTGGAATGGACAAAACTTCCACAAATTCTAAGAAAGATTAAACGGAAAATATTATTATTAAAAACAAGAGAGTGGGCATTGCCTTGGTCAGATTCTCCGGGGAATTTAATTTTACAGATATACGCATGTGTGTGCCTGTGTGTGCCGGCTTATTACACAAATCCGACAGCAACCAGAAGGGGAGTCCGAGGTTTCCCTGTTTTACATTTGCTATTATCGCCAGACAGAATATCCCGATCCGTTCTCATTAGGCTAGCCTGTGTCTCTGTCTCCTGCCATCAGATGGGAGTGAGCGCTGTTAACTCTGTGAAGCGGGCTTCATTTCTGTGTGCCCTGCTAGAACGCATTTGGAAATTGGCTTTAGAATTAAGAATCCATATTTGTTTTCTAGGAGGCTGCTCATAATATGGCTGTCACTCCCCAGACCCAAGATGGCCCCTGGAGGGAGCACTGTCACTAAGGGAAAAAGCTTGTCTCTGTGTGGTCACAAAGATTCAGCACGCAGACCTGTATGCCACATCTACAAGGAAGCAGGCCAGCCCTAGGTGCCAGGCATTTTCAAGTAATAAACTCACAGAGTAGGAACCCAAGGGCAAACCGGCAAGTCGGGGTTACTCAGTGAGAACCCAGCTTGCACAGGGAGGAAGAGCTATGCTGATCTCAGGGCTGGGAACCCCCAGGGCTTCTCTGAATCCCACAGCCTTTGCTACTCAGATCTCTCTTTTGGTCTTTAGGTTACATTGTCTTGGAAATTCCGTTTTTAATTGCATGAATCTTCCCTCCTCAACTAGATGGCAAGCTCACTGAAAGAAGGGATTATGCCTTAAAATAACAATTATTAAAGTGGCAACGATATCTGCTATTTGCTATTTTTTCCGTACTTACTTTGTAAGAACATTATCTCAAAATCTCCTAAGAAAGACTTACTCTTATTGAATGCTTGAAGAATCGAAGTGACTTACCTAAGGCCACAGAACTACTAGTGACAGAAGGGGGATTCAAGCCAATTCTGTCTGGCCCCAACGCCCACTGTCTTGGTCCATTCAAGCTGCTATAACAACATATCAAAAACTAGGTAGCTTATAAACCACAGAAATGTATTTCTCACTGTTATGGAGGCTGGGAAGTCAAGGCACTGGCAGATTCGGTGTCCGGCGAGGCCTGCTTTCTGTCTCAGAAACACTGCCTATCTTCATGCTGTATCCTCACAGTGGAAGGGACCAGCTAGCTCTCTGGGGCCTCTTTAATCAGGGCACTAATCCCAACATGAGGGTTGAGCCCTCAAAACCTAATCACTTCCCAAAGGCCCCATCTCCTCACACCCTTACCTTGGGGGCTATGCTTCCAATGTATGAATTTGTGGGGGGACACAAACATTCAGACCACAGAACCTGTACTCTTTCTTTCTCACCACCACCAGCAGAACAGGCTCCATGAATGTATTGCCCCCTGCAGGGTTTGCAGAAGATGTTGCAAACTTGGATCAATGGCTCTTAAGTTGAAAGAGGCTGGAAAGAGGCCTGCATGGAAAGTAACTGAGTGCAAGATTTCCCAAAGAACTGGAGATTTTGGAGTAACTTCAGTGAATCCCTTCCTTTGGATCCCCCAGCACTTTGTATGTCCCTCTGTTGCAGCAGTGAGCATACTGGGTTGGCGTTATATGTCTTGAGACTGTTTCATCTACTCAACCTGAGCTCCTAAGGACAGGACAGCAATGTTCATTTTTATAACCTCATTGCTTAGCACAGGGGTTCTTTTTAATGCCTAGACTCAAAAAAGGAGTATGGCAATAAAAACCTTACTCACTGAGGCCGGGCGAGGTGGCTCACGCCTGTAATCCCAGCACTTTGGGAGGCCGAGACGGGCAGATCAAGAGGTCAGGAGATTGAGACCATCCTGGCTAACACAGTGAAACCTCATCTCTACTAAAAATACAAAAAATTAGCCGGGTGCGGTGGTAGGCGCCTGTAGTCCCAGCTACACGGGAGGCTGAGGCAGGAGGATGGCATGAACCCGGGAGACGGAGCTTGCAGTGAGCTGAGATCGCGCCACTGCACTCCAGCCTGGGCGACAGAGCAAGACTCCATCTCAAAAAAAAAAAAAAAAAAAAAAAAAAAAAACCTTACTCACTGAAGAAAATTAAATTAGAAAATATTAGGTATACCAAGAAGAAACTATGTGTATCAATTACCTACCAACTGCATACATCACCACTTAATATTTTACTCAGTTTCCTTCCAGTCTCTGTTGAATATTTGTTCTCATGTTGAATGAAGAGATGCAAAGAAAAAATGTGGTTAAAATAAGCAGGCTCCCTATTTAAGGTGCAATGGAGTGACCTAGATGCCTGTCTGGGGGTCTCTGACCCCATCTTGAAAGTATTTTGCTGTTGCAATAGAGGGAAGCTTCTTTTAGAAGAAACTGCTGACTCTCCTTCCCTGTGGGCAGTTCCCCAGGACTCTAGCGGGCCACTTGGCTAGATGGAGGGTGAGGTCTCCAAGGGGAATGACAGATCAGCACTGGGTCTCTTTTTGACAGCTTGACATTCTTTGAGTATTTAAAATAAATAAATAGCTTTCCAAGGTACACACAGCAAATATTACCAGGCACCAGTTTCTTTAGTAATCATATGTGATGTGTTTTCTATGGCCTGCATCTTAAAAACCTGCACAATTAGAGAGAGAGAAAGATCAATAGTTGTTTTAGTCCTAGCTGGCTTTCCCATCTTATTTAAATACTTCTCAGTGTCTGGGGAAGTGGATGTTGAAGATAAAGACTTTTCTTTTTCTTTCGAAATGGGGTTTCACTCTGTTTCCCAGGTTGGAGTGCAATGGCACATCTCGGCTCACAGCAGCCTCTGCCTCCCAGGCTCAAGGGATCCTCCTGCCTCAGCCTCTCAAGTAGCTGGGATTATTGGCACGCACCACCACACCCAGCTAATTTTTGTATTTTTTGCAGAGACGGAGTTTTGCTGTGTTGCCCAGGCTGGTCTTGAATTCCTTGACTCAAGCGATTTGCCCACCTCAGCCTCCCAAAGTGCTGGGACTACAGACATGAGCCACGTTGCCTGGCCAAAGACAAAGCCTTTGAAGTTCACTAGCTGGTCACTTTCCACAGCCACATCTGTGGTTTAAGTTGCTGTGGCCATGTGGCCCACAGAGATGCCACTCTTCAGAGCAGTGACCTGCCAAGGGGCACAGGTAGAGGAGGAGGTATGGAAAGTGGCTCCTCAGAGGTCCTTTGGATGCACTGATTTCTGTTTCTCCCTTTCAAGGAAACAAAGGTGACACTGGAGGGGCCTGTCCTGCCTTCCCTCTCTAGTTGGAGACTTGAATGAGGGGCTGACTAGGTCTGGTTAGGGCTCCTGGGTAAGTCATGAGGCTTTTCCAGAATGGGGAGGGAAGGAATAAACCATTTCAGTTGCCCTTTTCTCTACCTGGTTAAATTCAATGCACTGCCCTTCCCCAAGTAGAGAACAATTCAATATGCACTAATGTGGAAAATAGGAGCCATCACCATTATTTTATATTATTGCAAAAGGCTGTATTTTATCTTATTCATTAAATGAAAAGAAAGGAGAGAGTGAGTTCCAATGAAACCAGACACTGAACTTCCTGTCTGAACATCTGCCTCTAATGTGTCCACAGGGAGTATTTCTGCAGCAGTGTGGGATATGTGAGGACAGAGGCTCCCCATCTACAAAACACCATGGTCTTGGGTGTGATACTGCTGTGACAGGAAGGAAAGACCTGGGAGAAGGGGTCCATGGTTTTATATTCCCTCCCTTCCTAGAACCTAGGTAATGGAGATGTGCCTCTTAGGAATAAAGACAATAAAAAGAAAAAAACTGAAGATAAAGCCATAGCAGAAGAGAACATCAATAATGACTCTCAATTTAAAGTGGTATTTTGTGTCATGAAAGACAAAGACCAAGATCCTGTTCCAAATTAAAGGTGACTAAAGAAGCATAAGCAGGCCAGGCGTGGTGGCTCATGCCTGTAATCCCAGCACTTTGGGAGGCCGAGGAGGGAGGATCACCTGAGGTCAGCAGTTCAAGACCAGCCTGACCAACATGGTGAAACCCTGTCTCTACTAAAAACACAAAAATTAGCCAGGCATGGTGGTGTGCACCTGTAATCCCAGCTACTTGGGAGGCTGAGGGAGGAGAATCACATGAACCTGGGAGGCAGAGGCTGCAGTGAGCCAAGATGGAGCCACTGTACTCCAGCCTGGGTGACAGAGGGAGAATCTGTCTCAAAAAAAATAAAAAGAAAAGAAAAAGAAAAAGAAACATAGGCAAATGCAAGTGTGGGATCCTGGATTGGATCCTGGGCCAGGAAACAGAGATGTTTTTCTTTTGCAGTAAAGGACATTGGTGGGACAACTGGCCAATCTGAATAATGGTAGTAGACTTATTATATCAGTGTTAATTTCCTGATTTTGATAAGTCTCTCTCTCTCTCTCTCTCTCTCTCTCTCTCTCTCTCTCTCTCTCTCTGTCTATCTATCTATCATCTATCTCTCTATGTATCTGCGTAGATAGAAGGCATCGTAAAATGTTAACATTTGGGAGATCTGGGTGAAGAGATAATGAAGTTCTTTGCACTACTTTTGTACATCTGAAATTATTTTAGGGTAAAAAGTAAAAACGATTTTAAAAAAATATATATTATTTTAAAGCACTATTATACCTTTTTGCTATTACCATTTTAAAATATATTAATAAGACTCTTTTTTTGAGACAGGGTCTCACTCTGTTGCCCAGGCTGGAGTGCAGTGGTGCAATCACAGCTAACTGCAACCTCTGCCTCCCAGGTGAAAGTGATTCTCTTACGTCGGCCTCCCAAGTAGCTGGGACTACAGGCGCCTGCCACCACACTCAGTTAATTTTTGTATTTTTTGGTAGGAATGGGGTTTCACCATGTTGGCCAGGCTGGTCTCGAACTCCTGACGTCAAGTGATCTGCCCACCTTGGCCTCCCAAAGTGCTGAGATTACAGGCGTGAGTCACTATGCCTAGCGATAAGACTGTTTTAATATCTTTGAAAGCTTTAAATGTTAGGAAAGTTTGTTTCTATTGTGCTGAGTTGGTATTAAATAGTCCACTCCTCTGGATTGTATTATTTACCCTTTGGTATCTTGTGAAATGTTTGCTTTACCTTCAAACATCCAAGTAAGTTACAGACCAGTAAAACAATGTCAAGTTACTCCCTGGTTCTGTTCATCCATCACTTCAAAGAATTAAATAGATAAATACTTCCGTGTTAATTCATCTCTCCTCCTCCCCATCCCTCACCCCAAATGGCCCCTTGTGGGGATATAGTCACTCCGGGGAGGCATTCTGCAGAGAACACCAGGTTTGGCTCCAGATGGCCTGTATTTAAGTTCCAACAACTAATGGTTATTAGTTATGTGTCCTTTAGTGATTAATCTGTATGAGCACCAGTTTCTGACTATGTAAGATGGGGCTGAAATAGTACTTGGTTTTTGTTTGTTTGGGGGGACAGAATCTTGCTGTGTTGCCCAGGCTGGAGTGCAGTGGCATTATCATGGCCCACTGAAGCCTCAAGCTCCTGTGCTCAAACAATTCTCCCACCTCAACTTTCCAACTAGCTGGGACTACAGGTGTGCCCCCTATGACCAACTAATTAATAATACTTCTTCTACATCACTTTCTAGAGCTATTGGAAGATCCAAATAAAAGGATGCATGAAACGCTTTGAAAAATGCTCCACAGCCTTTGTTATTTATGAAATTCTGTACAAAGTTGAGGTGTGGGTTGGGGGTTTATCTCCAAGGCCCTCCATCTAACACTATTTGAGCTGCCTGACATATTATCCATGACACAGACCTAGAGGACAAGTTGGCTCAGCTGCTTGCCAGTACCTTCACTTGATATTTTTAAAAACAGCTACCATATTCTGAACTCTTCATATCATTCATCCTTATAAAAAGTCCCAACTCTAGATAAGGAAATTTAGAAGAGCTCAGAAAGGCCACATGACTTGACGTAGGACACAAAGCTACTAGGTGGCAGATTCTGGACCTGAACCCAAGTCTCTATGACTTTGTAGCCTGAGTCCCTTCTGCTGTGTTACTGTGCGGCTCTGGTGGTCAATGAACAGAAGCTATAGTCACTGTGGGAAATGAACTAAGAGCGATTTTGCCTAGTGAGTAGTACCAAAAAGGCTTAGATTGATCCATCAAGAACTGTGTTTTAATTGAGCATGATGTTGTCCATGTTTTTGTCTTGTTTTGTTTTTTGTTTTGTTTTGTTTTGTTTAAAACAGTGTCTCGCTCTGTTGCCCAGGCTGGAGTGCAGCACCATGATCACAATTCACTGCAGCCTTGACCTCCCAGGCTCAAGCAATTCTCCTGCCTCAGCCTCCCAAGTAGCTGTAACTCCAGGCACGTGCCAGCATGCTCGGTTACTTTTTGTATATTTTGTAGAGATAGATAGGGTTTTGCTATGTTGCCCAGGCTGCTCTTGGACACCTGAACTCAAGTGATCCCCTACCCCAACCTCCCAAAGTGCTGGGATTACAGTTATGAGCCCTCGTACCCAAACTGTCCATGTTTCAAATACTCACCTAGACATCCACCTCAGCCAAATAAAGCTTGGTTTGAGTTTAGGGACTTAATCTAAGAAGCACTGCTCTTGGGGACTATACTCATCTCTACAAGGCAAAGAGAATTTGCCTCTTTCTTACCCATGTTTCAAACATTTCTTCTGGGCGCAGGCGACGTAGAGTGGGTCTGGAAAAAAAAAAGGGCTTCCTTGAGTAGGGGTCACTGTGGCAGATACAGCAGCCACAGCATCTTGAAATGTAAAATGAGATGCTGGTTCCTTTAAGGCATGGAGAACCCTAAAGACCCACTTATCTCCTAAGGAAACAGACCAGCTCTACTCTGCTGTGTCAGGCAGCGAGCTGGGCCTAAGCCACTCAGCCTTTTCATAGACCCACTGATCCAAGGATTATAAAGTCTGTTACAAACAATGGGTCAGAGGGCACAGGGTCAGCTCACTCCCAAGGCAAGATGCCATTTCCCTCCTCACAGGTAGCCACCACTCCGGAGAGCCCACAGCAGGCCTGGAATGAGAAACCTGAGGGGGAAAACAGGAAATCTCGGATTTTGTAGGTTAAAACTGCCTTTGTTTTATCATCTGGGGTATCCATTGAAAGTCCTTTAGAGATATTTAGGGGAGCAGACAAAATATAGAGCAGATCTATATTTTGCTCATAGTTTCATTTCTTTTTGAATATTGGCAAATAGTGCTGGACATAATAATATTTGTTCCTCCAAGTACTGCCTTCCTGAAGGAACTAGGACTGTCCAGGCGAGGGGGATCACAGTCCTCCAGGTAAAATGAACACACACGTGCACATGTCAGGTAGGATAGATGGACAAGACAGTGAGCGCACTACCATGTTCCTTTTTCCCATATCATCCCTACCTCAAGAGCAGGGGTCAGAAGACTACAGCTGGTGGGACAAATCCAGCCAGGGCCTCCTATTTTCCTAAATAAACTTTGACTGGGACACAGCCACACCCATTTGTTTATACATGATCCATGGCTGCTTTCATGCCACAGCCGCAGAGTTAAGTAGTTGCAACAGACGCCATCTGACCCACAGAACCTGGAAGATTTACCATTTTGTTCTTTACAGAAAAGATTTGCTGATTCATGCTAGAGCTACCCTGAGTGGTATCAAGCATTCCTCTCCCAGAAGTCCTATGCACAGAGTGTTCATCTTTGGCTAAGTTACTTAACTATTGAGTCCAATTTCTTGATCTGTAAAATTGGAATAATAATTACCCAGTAAGGTTGGAGATTAGATAAAATAGTTTCCCTAAAACACTGGGCATGGTTATTGGTATACAGGAACTTTCAGTAAATTGCTATCATTTCTAGTACAGAATTTTATTTATATCTTGCCCTGGCTTTGAGGGGATTTGCTGACTGAGGGATTTATCAAACCCTGCTTGCAGGTGCAGACTTACATTCAAAAGTAATCATATCCCTGCTAGTCATCACTGATCAACAAAGCCATACTACTGAGTTCTGTACTCCTGGGGTACTAACTAGGTTGTTGCTCTTGGTGGGTCTGAAATGGTAGCACAGAGAGGCTCCTCTCCATTCCCCAGATCCCGGGCCCCCAGCCCCCGCATGCTATCTCAGGCACCTTTGGTGTTCCTTCACAAACTCTACAATCTCCTCTTCTGTGTAAGGTTTGTTGGGGATGGCAATGGGCTCATCCATAAATGGCTCATAGAAGTCAACCTCATTCATCTTCAAAGATAATTTCTTTGCAACCTGTAACCATTAGAAATAAGACAAAGTTTATTTGGATGCTAGTCTAGAATAGCAATGTGTTGTCCATCTAAGACAAGTGTGTATGTTTTCTGGCAAAGACATAAAAACAAATGTACAGTTTTAACTTCAATGTTGAAGTGATAGGAACTCATCACCCAAGGCCTGGCTAGCCCAATCTTCTTTTGTGATCAAAGAAGGAAAGATAGGAAGGAAAAAGACTTATCTAGCAAATGAGGGTCAGGCTGGGGCAGGGAGCAGTTGAGATGAGAAGTGGGAAGTTTAATTCTACAATCACCGTCACTCTACTGCATTTGTCAGGGCTGGATGGGAAGCAAATGCCAATGGAACATATTTACTATCCTGGGTTGTGTGGTTTTAATGGAACCAATGTTGATAAAACAGGCAATTGATGGAGATCCTTAAGGCATATAGGTACTCAGAATCAGAACCCAACTCATTAGCCTGTCTTTGATTTGCTCATAACCCTGATTGTTATTTAGGTTGAAGTGCTGGCCCTACAGTTAAATCTCTCAGTACCCAGCTTGCTTTGTGGTTTGTCAGACTTTGGGAGCTGCCCGGTTTGTCAGCAGTCATGAGGTGACTGACCATCTTGCTTTGCTCTGGGTGGAAGGGCTTCCTGGGATGCAGGACTTTCAGTACTAAAACTTGGACAGACCCCAGTAAGCCAGGATGGTTTGCTCATCTTACAACAGATAAGGAGCTCGGAGAGCCAGCCCATAGCCTGGAAGACGTTTTCTCTCTGGATTAAAGCAGCCACATGTTCAGTGTGTTGTCAAGGCAGAATGGTTGCTGTTTGCCTGCACAGCTGCCGAACTCGGGACCTCTGTTTGTGAAATGATTTGAGAGGCCTGGAATGTGCAACGCTCTATAGAAAACCAAATGCCATTCTTTTCTAGTTCAGAGCTGTGGTTCAAGAAAGCACAGGGATAAACAGTGGTTCTCTTGAAGCTGAAGAGGAACTGCCTAAGAGCTGATGCTCTGTGGGGGTAACCCATGGTGCCGTGACCCAGGCTGGCTGCAACTAACTGGGGAAGAAGAGGAGCTGGGTATTGCATAAGCTCTTACACAAGGAGGTCCATTCTGAGGAAACACTGATATCCATATGGTTTTTGTCATCAATTGCTATTAATTCCAGGTCACTATATTCCGAAAGGCATTTTATATAGTACTTAAGGGAAAGAAATTCCAGCATCCTACTCAGAGATAAAGGAAACAGGCCATGTTTTCTTTTTTGTTGACAGGTTAATTTTAAGAGAGGGAGACGTGGAGTTTTTCCTAAGTGCTTTTCCATCGTCTCAGGGGTGGGGGGGGGGTGATATAGATGAGGGGCTGATGAAGCAGGGAACCAAAGTAGGCTAGAAAATGACATTGAATTCTGGTTTTCTGAGTTCGCTTACTATATATCCTAGGAATCAGAGGACTGTTTCCATGAAAGGAGAAGTGATCAGAATGAAAACAGTAATAATAACAAACATACGGAGTGCTTATCATGTGCCAGGCACTGCTGCCAGGTGTTTTAGGTTGATTCTTTGTTTAATTCTCACTTGGATTGTATGTGGTAAGAATGATTATTATATTTATTTTACAAATGATGAACCTGAGGCACAATTTGCGTGAGAGATTTGTCAGGATCATATATCTGGAGGGAGCAGAGCCAGAAGTCAAACCCACCCGGTGGTGGTGGTAGTCTCCAGTCCTTGAATGCCAGTGTCTGGGGCCACAGTGCTGTCTATGAATGTAAAAATTGGATTGTCGCATCCTTAATTTAAGTCTTGGAAATGCTGAGTAAAATTTCCCAGGGATCTCCTCCCTGTCTCCCTACCACCATCATGGAGTGCCCTCATCTTGTATCTCAGAGAATTCCTCTCTTTCATTTTTTTTTCTTTTTTCTTTTTCTTTTTTCTTTTTTTTTTTTTTTGAGATGGAGTTTTGCTCTTGTTGCCCAGGCTGGAGAGCAATGGCACAGTATCAGGCTCACTGCAACCTCCACCTCCCAGGTTCAAGTGATTCTCCTGCCTCAGCCTCCCGAGTAGCTGGGATTACAGGCACAGGCCACCACACCCAGCTAATTTTTGTGTTTTTAGTAAAGATGGGTTTTTGCCACGTTGGCCAGGCTGATCTTGAACTACTGACCTCAGGTGATCCACCTCCCCCCTCAGCCTCCCAAAGTGCTGGGATTACAGGCATGAGTCACCTCACCTGACCCCCTCTTTCATTCTTATTATTCCTGTCTTGGATGGTAAGGACTGAAGGGGATTTGATTGGTTGAAGCTTTTATTCATTCATTTATTCAGTAAGTATTTAGTGGGGCCTACTGAATCCAAGGCATTATTCCAGGAGGAGATCTGGTTCATGGGTATTACCATTATATAAGAATGAATTATATTATTAAGAACCAAATAGGTCCATAAAATGAATTCTTTCATGCTTTTATTTGTTAACTAGTTGGAATGGATTTAACAAAGATAAGAAAACTACAAAGTACAACGCTGATTTTCTGACATGTGCATGTGTATGAATTTTGATACAGGTCATTTTTCCTCCAGTTCGCAAGTCAGTTTGGTTGTTGCCAATGAAACCAACTCAAGTATTAGGTTGGTGCAAAAGTAGTCACAGTTTTTGCCAAAAGTAATGGTTTTTGCCATTACTAAATTTAGGTCTTCCCAACATCTATCTTCTCCACTAACTTTGTTTAGTCACAGCTCCCTTTGGCTCCAGTGTGATTTTAAAAAGAAAGTGATTTTTCATCTCATTGTTCACTCAGACAGAGAAAGGAACAGGTCAGTGGGAGGGGATGTGGGATTATAAGAACTGATATTTTTCAGGCTGTGAGGTACAGCAGAGTGGAACCATCCTTGGCCCTCTGACACTTTCTTGTTCTAACTGCTTCTTCAGAGAGTTTGCGCCTTCCTGTGGCTTGATTTAGGATTAGTATCAATAGATCAGTACTGGTCCCAAACCTGAACACCCTTTATAATTCCTTGGGAGGCTTTCAAAAATGCAGATTCCCAGACACTGCCACAACCCTAAAAAATTAAAATTTCCAGGGCCAGGACCCAGAGACTAATGGTTTTAAAAGCTTGTCAGAGGATACTAATATGGATAGTGGTTGGGAACTACTGACCTCCAAATTTACATCAGCAGCCATGACATGTCAACCTCTTTACGGTCCTGCAACTCACATGATGTATTTATTGGTTTGTTTACTTTTTAATTTTCTGTCTTTCCATCTTCTCTTTCCCACACTAAACCTTAAATTCTAAAGGGCAGGAATCTGCTTTGCTCAATGTTGTGTCCCTGGCACTGAGAAGAGTGCCTGGCACGTAAAGGGCACTCAATAAATACTTGTTGAGTGAATGAATGACTGAATTAATTAAAGACATTTCCAGTTGAAAGTTTCCCCAACTTTTAGAAAATAGAATTCATAACCCCATCTCATGTTCCTCAATAGATTCTTCTTCCTAGATTTCCTAATGTTTTCAGTAGCTTCATAATTTTTGCTGTCTTGATGCCAAGACTTGCTATCTTAAGTTATTTTGAGGCCTTCTCTCATCACCTCATCAATGGCCAGATCTTCTTGTTACATCCACTTTTGCTAGTGCCGGTTGTTTTTTGCATTTTTGTAACTGCATTAGTGCTTTCTTGTCCCTTGACTCTCCTGGTTTCTGACCTTAACAAAGCACTTCCCGGTCTCTCTGAGATTCCCTAGGGTGTGTTGTACAAACAGCTCCTTTCAGCCACTTCACATTTATTACTTTTCCCCTCTTCTGTCCTAGCACTCCCTGCTGGACACCGCTGAGGCTCTACTGGGTGCAGTCATGCCTTCTGAACCCCACCATCTCCCCTTGGACACCCTTTCCACCCCAACTGACGGGTGCAAGTTCTTAAGCACCAAATGGTGTCAGAGTCCTCTCAGTGCTCTCCGCTCTGTGTGCCTTTGTCTTTTTAAATGTTCTGAAATCCAACAAGGCTACGTGAACGCTGGAACTTATGACTCAGTGTCCTACAGAGTTTTAATAAAGCATCTCTCTGAATTTTTAATGATAGCCTGACCTCACCTTTTTCATGGGCCACAGGCAAGAAGCTATACAGTTGCACTAGGAGGCACTTCTATAAACAGATACTACGCTGAGCTCAACATTGAACCACCCCTCTAAAAACTAAGGCTTTGTTGCTTGGCCAAATTAATTGGCCTGCCTCTCTCTTCCTTTCAGCTGGATTCTTACCCAGGAGCCACTTTAGCCACACCTAGTCCATCAGAACCAAATGTTCCATCAGAACCATATGTCAGTAATGGATTCAGTTTCGGCTTCTCTGTTCCTCCCTTTCTCTACTAATATCCTATCCAAGCCTCCCACTTCCTGGGCCTAGATGACTGCCTTCTTATAAACAATGGTGCTCATAGCTGGCTAACTATTACCGAATGCTTCCTGTGTGCCAAACACCAGTCACGCAGTTTGCATATATTGCTTCTTTCTCTGGAGTAAAGTAGGACAGAGCACTGACTTTGAAGTCAGGCTGGTCTGAGAATATAGCAAGCTTCTCAACTCAGTAACTACATGACCATGAAAAAATCACCTAATCTTTCAGCACCTCAGTTTCATCCTCTGTAGAATGAGGATACTAATTCCTCCCTTATGTGAGTGTTGAGAGGATGAAGTAAGAAAATCCATGTTAACTTCTTAGCACACACTCTGGCACAAAGACATTTCTTAGCACAGACTCTGGCACATAAAATTTTTTTGAATTTATTATTTTTTATATTCTTATTTTTTGAAAGAGGATCTCACTCCATTGCCCAGGTTGGAGTGCAATGGTATGATCACAGCTCACTGCAGCTTCAACCTCTTGGGCTCAAGTGATCCTCCCAGCTCAGCCTCCCAAGTAATTGGAACTACAAGTGTGTGCCACCACACCCAGCTAATTTTTGTATTTTTTGTAGAGATGGGGGTCTCACTATGTTGCCCAGGCTGGTCTCCAACTCCAAGGCTCATGCAATCCATGCCCCTCAGCCTCCCAAAGTGTTGGGATTACAGGTGTGAGCACCTGGCCCATAACAGACACTTAATACATGATAGTTTTAAAATATTCTTGCTCGAGATCCTTCCCAACTGTAATACAACTAATTAGAATAAACATTCTTCAAGTTTAGATTATAATACTTGGATTATAGATCACTCTTCTGGATCATAGGCTTGAAGACAGGGCCACTTCCACAGAAGTGGTTCATCGTATACAAGAACTGAACGCAGTCTCATCCCACCATGCCCCTTCCCTGCTCCAGCTCACTGGCTTCTTCTTGTATTTTACAGACCACTTGCTTGAACTCATCACAGAGGAGTTCCCATTCTACTCCCCATCCTGACCCAGTAGAAGGGGAAGTATGTAACCCCAGGAAGGGAGAGGATACCCGCTAAGGAAAAAGGAAGCAGTGACTGAGTGGGCTGGCACACTCTGGGCCCACACATTTCCCATCTCAGTGTATGAGAAGATAAGTGTGGGCCATCACTTTTCCTTGGATGTTTTTAAAAATATTCTTACATCCTCTGAATTAGTCATCTTTGTACTCATCTTAAATCCAATAGTGATTTAGTGATCTTATTAAGAATAAATCACAGGCTGATTGACTCTCAGGCTTACAGCATTTATTCATAACCACCACCACCACCACCACCACCATTACCATCACCCTCACAACTAAGGCTTCTTAACCCTTCTAGAGAAAGAGGCAAGGGAGGATAGTTAATGTTGCTACAAGAAAAGAAAGAGTGGTGGCAAGTTCAAACTTCAATTCTTCATGCCTACAAAACTGTTCACATTGGGGTTTCGTAGGTACTTACCCCTTTGTCAAAGGTGGCAAAGAATTTGATGTAAGGCTGGAAGTGTTCAGCTGCTTCTTCAAAAGCTTTGTAGTCTAAGGGGAAAAATAAAGATGAAGGGAGAGAGATTTTCAAGATGCACACTGAAGAATCTTCTTTTTAAATGATGTAGAGAGTAGAAAGTCAATTAATCCTGATGGGATAACAATTTAGTAGATATTATTTAGATAGGTATTATTTAATATTATTTAAACCCATAGTTCCCCACAAGGAGTTGGAATTGACTGGCATTCAAACACCCAAGAGAAGACCCCTTCACCACACTTTTATGAACTGCAGGTAGAAAGCAGGAAACAGAGGGAACCGGGAGGACAAGAGAGAGAAGAAGGCACGTAAAACTCCAAACCGAAATAAAAAGGCCTTTCACTCTAACTCACTGCTACTTATAATCATGCCCTCTAGAGAGAGTGCAGTTTGCCAGAATAAATGAGCTGTAAGTAAGAAGGAAATTCATCTCACTGTGTAAAGTAACCTCAATCACAAATGACATCACAGAAGTATTTTAAACTTCTTAATGGAAGTACCCCTGTTGCTGAATTCTAGTTTTCTTTCCCTTTTTTCATTTTAAAGTTTTCTTCTTTATTCTGATGCTTCAAGAGGATTTCTTAAACTTAAACCCTTGATAGACTATGGTCCCAAGCTTGAGTCTACACTGGCCGAGACAGTATGAGATCAGGTGAGTGTGGGAGTGCTGTACCTTGGTCCATCTGGGGAGTCACTTGGGAAAGAGATTTGTACTCAAGCCTTAGTTGTGAGGGTGATGGTAATGGTGGTGGTGGTGGTGGTGGTGGTTATGAATAAATGCTGTAAGCCTGAGAGTCAATCAGCCTGTGATTTATTCTTAATAAGATTAACTTCTTTCCATTTCATGGAATTCCATTTCCCTTAACCATCATAAGTATAAGCCTCTGTTAGACAATGCAGAATTTACTAAGATTCTATCAATTTTTTTCTAGAATAATGTGAATTCAGAGGATCCCAAAATGAATAAGACAAAGATACTGATCTTCCAAAGCTCTCAGCCTCGCGAGGGCTATGAATCCTTTAAAGAATCAAAAGGCAGCGTGATAGTTGTTACCACAGAGGTGAGTGCCGCAAGCACAGGTGAGAGGGGGGTTGGAAAGTCATGAGAATACTTGCACATACTGATACACACTCACACTAACTTGTCCTCATAAAAGTAAGTGGGTAGTCAGAAAAGATACCCTGTAACCTCATAGCTGGAGTCGAGAATTGGGTAGAGGGGAGAAGATGGCTGAGAGCATTTTTTTTTTTTTGAGGTGAGGTCTCCCTCTGTCGCCCAGGCTGGAGGGCAGTGGCATGGTCTTGGCTCACTGCAAGCTCTGCCTCCCGGATTCACGCCATTCTCCTGCCTCAGCCTTCCAAGTAGCTGGGACTAGAGACGCCTGCCACCACGCCTGGCTAATTTTTTGTGTTTTTTAGTAGGGATGGGGTTTCGCCGTGTTAGCCAGGATGATCTCGATCTCCTGACCTCATGATCCACCCATCTTGGCCTCCCAAAGTGCTGGGATTACAGGTGTGAGCCACCGAGCCCAACCAGCTGAGAGCATTTGAAGAATGAATGGAGTGAAGGTAAGGAAGTAGAATGGCTAAAGCAACACCTAGGCCATCTGTGTCTAAAGCAGCAATGGGCTCTATCAGAATCCTCTGTCCCCTCTTTTCCAATCCCCATGTCCCTGATGAATTTCTCCTCCCCTCCATGTACTCTCACCCTGATGGAAAGAATGGCTTAGGCCTGTGTCAGGAGCCTCCCTTCCTCTCTTGGAGAGTTGGTCGACATCACTTTAAGACGAAGAACGAAGCAAGGTGACCTCTAGATGGATGATTCAAAATGTGGCTTGACCTTTAGCCTCAGCCAAACAGCAGTTGCTTTCCAAGAAGCCTCCTCCTCTTGTGTTCTACTCTGTTGGAGCTCAGGTCATGTCTAGGCTTTCCCTGCCTCTTGACCAACCTGTTCCTGGTCCCTTCCAGTCAGACTCCCCTCCCACTTTCTTTGATGACTCTTTTGGCTTCTGGAATAGGCTCCTGAACGTTTAGTTCCCAGCCTCCAGCTTACTACAAACTTATCTTAGCATTTTCTCTCCTTTCTTCCCCCTCTCTCAGGGTTGTGCATACTGGATATTAGTGTCACAGATTTTAGTAACTGGGTGTGGTTGATGGCACCAGTTAGAAACGCTGACCAGAAATGCTTGGAATAATATCATCGGTCTTACAAAGAAGAACCAAACCAAGTTGTTGGGGATGAAACATTCAGAGAAGTAGATAAACATGTCAAAATAGATTCTGAAAGCACTGCGCAAGATAAGTGTACACAATTAAATGTATAAACGTTGTAGTGTATAAATTCAATACACAGTTAAGTGTGTAAACTCTGAAGTCAGATTTTGAATGTCCAAGTTCAAGTATTGATAGTGCAGCTACAATGACAAGGAGGTGTAAAGGCTTTACACCAAGTTCTTTCTGAAAATCTTGAGATTCAAATAATATTTCTTCAGAGAAAAAGGTCATCATATAAAGGTTTGCCTGTGAATCTGCATGCCACAAAAAGGTTGTTATTTTTAAAAAGGGACTCCAATAACATTCAAACCCGTACAACTCCTTCTCTTTATAGCTTTTGGTGAAGAAATGGGTTCAGGAGACCTCTCCCCACTCTTTCATCCTGAAGTGGGTTAACTGGGCAAGAATTTTACAAAGAGTCTTTCAGCTAAAAAGTAGATTTTAAAATATGCTATGAATTATACTTACTTTGAAAATATTTTGAGGAATCATTATTGGTTCCAAAAAAGGCTAGACCTTGCTAAACACCTGCCTAAATGTACTTAATTGAAAATTACAAGGACTACGTGAAATATGTAATGTACTAACAAAGTCTATAAATTTAAAAAAAAATTCAACCTTAAAAAGCGGTTAAAATGATTCACTAGCAATTTTATTAACTTTTAAGAATGATTATTAAGATCAGTAGAGCAATATCTGTGTATTCCTAAGGAAAAGCTTCATTATTATTTTGAAATATTGATGATATAAAAATTTAATTAGGATTTGTAATCCTTTCAAATTCATTCAAATTATTATAAGAAATGTGAACATTACGTTTGTCAATGAAAAGAAAAGCAATAGCTGTCAGATTGAACTAAGTGCCCTTGAAGGACACTTTACAGATGGAATTATCTGAATTATGTCCAATGGCAAAAAAAGAATGCTCATCAGTCAAAGAAAGAGCAGGGCCAGGCGCGGCGGCTCACGCCTGTAATCCCAGCACTTTGGGAGGCCAAGGCTGGTGGATCACCTGAGGTCATGAGTTCGAGACCAGCCTGGCCAACATGGTGAAACCCCGTCTCTACTAAAAATACTAAAATTAGCCAGGCATGGTAGTGGGTACCTGTAATCCCAGCTACTCAGGAGGCTGAGGCAGGGGAATCACTTGAACCCGGGAGGCAGAGGTTGCAGTGAGCCAAGATCATGCCACTGCACTCCAGCCTGGGTGACAGAGCAAAACTAGGTCTCAAAAAAAAAGCTATATTCTTGAGGCAAGCATAAGAGTCTCATTTAAATTTTTTTTAAAAAATTGGAAATTTTTTTATAATGCAATATGTAATATATTTCATATTACTTTGTACACTGTACTAGCCATGTGATAATGGGCAAGTTAATTGCATCTTTCTGTTCCATCCTTTCATCATCATTAACATGCAGATAATAATGATAAACACCTCACAGGCTTGTTGTGAGAATGAAATTAAGGCATCCATATAAGATCCTAGCATAGGCCCTGGCATATGAAATGTGTTAATTAAATAGTGTTATTATGACGATTCATCTAGGCGGGGGAAGACGCCAAGGGTACTGAAAGGTGTGCTCTTTATCCTAACCTTGGTTTTGCTTCCCTCTTATCTGCCATCCTGAGCTACATGGATGAAGAGGATAGAGGAATATAAAGATGGAAACAAATTGAGACAGAGGAACTGAAAAGGAAGGGGCAGGAGAAGCACCCCAGAGTAGTCAGGACTGATATGGATATGTACGAACTAAAATAAAATTGCCTAAAGAAGAACTGGGGCAAATCTCCCTGGTTAGCCACCTCCCTCTAGCACTTTCATTTTAAGCACAGTAAATGCAGGTTTTAATAAAGCAAATGAAAAGAGGGTTAAGTTGGGACACGGGAGACAGAAAATGAAAGCATTGTTGATGAGGTGACTAAGGATGCTAGTGGGCAGACTGTTTAAAGAAATGGGTTTGCAAACAATTTCAGAATATTTTGGGGTTCCCAGGAATAGTCATAAGCAGCCCACATTTGCACTTCCTACTTGTATGAATGCTACCAGAGTTATGCTCACCCCCGCTAATGCTTTTCCTCTCTCCAAGGCTGAGATACCAGAAAAAAGCCTACCTCATTGGGGCCATGCTGCCAAAGCAGTTTTTAAATATGTACAGTACTCAAGTGCTTACTCCTCCTGATCCCTTCTCCCTGCTCTTCCTGACTCACCCCACCACCCTCTCATCCCTATATGGGCTGTGGTGATGTTATCATAGGTCCTGTGTCCACCCAAAACCTGGTCACAAAGCTTTCAAAGGGAATATGCCCAAGGGTGTGGCTGCACTACGACAGGCAGCCTTGGTGGTCAGCAATTTTTCACATTCTGTAGCTGCTGCTAAGCCCATTCCTACCCCAATTTTCCACTCATGGTTTCCAATTGACTACAAAGCTCTCCAGCTGGTGACCATAGGAGCTACCAAGGCCAGGAGACAGCCCATTGCTTGTCCCATTGTAGGGGAAAATCTGACTGGGAGGTGGGTAGGCAGGAAAAGTGGAGAAGGGTTTTCCTCTCTTTTGTAGAACACTCAGTCTGCTTTAAAACCAGAGGACCTGTCCCCACCTGAATATTCTTTCAGCTTTCCTGACTGTTTTGTATAATTTTTGCACATGTACTCCACTGTGTTAGGCTCAGGAAGGATTCTAACCACCATTCTACCAGCAAAAGAGATGCTGAAGAGCCATCCTCTTTTGGGGTAAACTGACATATCTTGTTTGGAATCTAGCTTTTAGACTCATAGGCTGGGGTTGGCAGGCAACTTACATTCTGAGTCCTCGCTCTTGAAAAATCCGATGAGTTTGATGTGGTCCTCAATGCGTTCGAAGGCTTGGACTTCCAGTTTGCTGCTGATGATCTCCACTGGGTCTTCAATTAGCTGAAATGGCACACACACACACACACACACACACACACACACATGTTCAAACAAGAGATTTCCTTCTTCACTGGGGAAACAGAGTGCATTGGAGGGAAGTTGTAGCGGACTTTGTGGTTGGTGCCTCAAATATCTATTCCATTCTCCCCACAGTCCCGCAGTGAGCATACCGGCAGTATCTTCTGAGAAACAGACCTTAACTCAAAGAGTGAGATGATTGGTGGGGGCAACCTATTCCTTTTGCCAGTTTTAAAAAACATTTATTTTTAATTGTAGATTGACAAATTATAATTGTATGTATTTATTGGATATAAAGTGTTGCGATGACCTATAAATACATGAAATAATTAAATAAGCTAATTAACTTATCCATCACCTCAAATACTCATCATTTTTTGTGGTGAGAACATTTGAAATTTACTCTTTTAGTGATTTTGGAATGTGTAATGCATATTATTCACTATATTTACCATGCTGTACAATATATGCCAAAGAAGAAAATCTTATTCTTCTTATCTAATTGAGGCTTTGCACCTTTTGACCATCATCTCTCCATTCCCACCACCCCCCACCCCCATCCAGCCTCTGGTAACTACTCTCTGCTTCTTTGAGTTCTTGTGTTCTAGATTCCACATATAATAAGTGAGAACATGTGGAATTAGTATTTCTGTGCCTAGCTTATTTCACTTAGCATAATGTTCTCCAATTCCGTCTGTATAGTTAGTATTTCTTTGTGTTTATATACACCATTTTTTTTTTTTTTTTTTTTTTTGAGACAGAGTTTTGCTCTGTCACCCAGGCTGGAGTGCAGTGTTGCAATCTAGGCTCACTGCAAGCTCCGCCTTCCGGGTTCATGCCAGTCTGCTGCCTCAGCCCCCCAAGTAGCTGGGACTACAGGCGCCTACCACCACACCCGGCTAATTTTTTGTTGTTGTTGTTGTATTTTTAGTAGAGACGGGGTTTCACCGTGTTAGACAGGATGGTCTCAATTTCCTGACCTCGTGATCCACCTGCCTTGGCCTCTCAAAGTGCTGGGATTACAGGCATGAGCCACTGCGCCCGGCCATATACCACATTTTCTTTATCCATTCATCTGCTGATGGACATTTAGGTGAATTTCATAACTTCCCTTGCCAGTTATTGATTCAGGAATGGGCAAATAACTGGCCCAATTAGAACAGATTTGCTGAAGGCTTTGGGAAAAGTTCTTTACTCTTAAAAGGGCAATGGGAAGACAAATTTGTTTTTCTATCATGAAATATGAATGAGGAAACGTGATGTATTGGTTCCTGCTGCTGGCCTTCTTATAGCTAACTTGAGAATAGTCAGCTTGAAGACACAGGCAACATACTGAAGAAACACTTATCTGTGATTTACAGAGAAAAATGGAGCCAGTGTCTGGATTTGATCAAGTCTGAAGTCTCCCCTAACTGGAGCCTTCTACTTAGGTAAGTCAATCACATTGTTTATTGTTTGAAGCAGTTAGAGTCTTATTTCCAAAAGCCTCCTCGTAGCTGATAAAGCTGGGGCAGAACCATGCTGTCCCAGAGTTGTTCTATCACCCCCTCAACTTTTTTAGGGCTTGTGGGTGTGAGTCAATGAGATGGCCAAGCACGGTGGGTCATGAGATGGCACCTTTTTTTGGTAAGAGGTAGCTTCCAACCCACTTCTGACCTTCCCTCTGGTTTTTGACACTGTAGAGAAAGAATGATAGACCACTGGGTACTGGCTGGTAGATAAGGAATCGTCGGCATGGATGCTGAACACTAGGTTCTTTATCTGTGCAAGAATGTGTGTTCAAAGCATTGAACTTCACAGTGGTCACTGAAAGTGTGAGTTTAACTATGGATGAAATATTTTTAGAATGTTTGTTCCTCTGTTTGTCTGAGCATATGGATATGAGGGTGTGCTATGTCCATGGCTGAAAATGAGTGTGATATTGGGGGTCTCTTTAGCTCTGCCACTTCTCTATGTTGCTCTGAGGGTAGCTAACTCAGGGTGACCTGGCTGATTGGTACTCCCATCCCTCCTCTCTCTTCAGGTGGCTGCTTAGCCCCCTCTCTCTCCACATTCCCCAGCTCCTCTTCAGCAGCAGTGGAGCAAAGCCAAGGAGATTTCAATAGATGTCTATGTATAACTGGTAAGAGAATTAGCATAGTATTACTACATTGCTCCCGACAGTTTCTAGGGTGACTTAAAGATCAGCTTCCCGGTAGAGTGCAATATAGGTGCTCCTTAGTTTTTTTGTGAATCCTGAAAAACCTATCACAGACGAGGCCAGGTTCTCCAGCTTGTCTGTTCTTTGGGGTTCTACCTCTCCCTATATTTGAACAGAGGCAGCTCCATGCAGTGTCACCGTGTATACATGCTTACATCCAAGAGGAACTCCACCAAGACATCAGCTGCAAACTCGCCATCAAACTCTATTGTGCGATCACCCTTAAGAACATACAGGCTTCCTTCTTCATCAAAACCTGTAAGAAACAAAGAGGCCCACAGAGAAGGTCATCCTGACATAGGAAGAGCCTTTGCATTGGCTGAGGTCTGGCTCAGGGTTTCTGGGTGACAGTGGGGTCAGGATTAATGGAACTAGCATTAACCCAAGAAGCAGTTGCCTTGAAATAACACTTTAGAAGAGTTCCTGAAGTGGACATTTAATTGGAAATAGTCAAGAACAATTCCAGCTGGATTTTGACTTAAGAAAAAAGTCTATTCTCCACCCCACCACTGCTTTAATTTTCCAAAGATACCAGATACAGCTGATCCCATGTCATTCTCCTTATCAAAGATAACCACTGCCCACCTGACTCCTTAGCCTTGCGTTAAAGTCCCTCCAAAATCTTGTTCCAAATCTATCCCTTTCATTCTTCCTTGGGTAGACCTGTACTCCTTTGAAAACTGCTCTCTTGTCCCTTGTGCAACTCCCTTTGCTTCCTGCCCACGTGCTTATATGGAAAGGTGAGTAAAGGAAAAGTCACTGAGCATTATTCTCTAGACTTCTGTATTCCTTGTTCCCCAAGCCTGGAATGACCTCCATCTTGGTTAGCTTCTTCAGGTCTCAGCTTAGGATTCATTTTTCTAAAGAAAGGTCACTTTAATCTCACTGAGATCATGCCATTATTGATCTTTCTTCAGCTCAATTTACAGGTCTTCACTATCACAGTGAGTTCTCTGAGGGTAGGATCATTGTCTTCTTGGTATCCCAGTGCCTTGTACAGAGCCTGTGCACATCAGCAACCCATTAATGTATGTGACCAGGATGGACAGCTTGCTTTCCTGTTCCAGTTGAATCCCACACATCTTCTTTATCCAGTTGGCCAGTAGATGTTGCAAGGACAGGCTCAGCATCTTCTTATTTTGCTGCCCTTTAGCACCCTTGGTCTGATGTTGTGTACCTTAACAAACACTTGTTGGAAAAATGCATTTTTCTCCTTAGGGATGTTAAATAGCCAAAACTGGCATTTAGTCCAATTGCATGCCATCCTTAATTCCTTAGACTGTTTTAAAACTCTATTAGCTGGAGAAACTTTTCTCCAAATGAACTCTTCTGCAGAACCTCCAGGGACAGGAAGGCTGGACTGCCACATGCTGTGTCCCAAGGCATCCATGAGGTGTAAGGAGCCTTTGGCACATAGGTGGGAAATGGTGGAGGCACCATTTGTAAATCAAAAGGAGCAATGTGCCAGGTATTCTTTTTGTTTGTTTGTTCTTGGAGACAAAGTTTCCTTCTGTCACCCAGGCTGGAGTGCAGGGCCATGATCATGGCTCCTGCCTCAGCCTCCTGAATAGCTGAGACAACAGGCATGTGCTACTATGCAGGCTAATTTTTCATATATACACACACATACATATATACACACATATATATGAAAAATTATATATTTTATATATGAAAAATTATACATTATATAATATATAATGTATATTATATTGTATATATTATATATAATATATAATTATATAGTATATATTATATATACTATATATTATAATACATAATATAATATATTATATACATAATTACATGCTTGTTTTATATATATATAAAATATATTATATATATATATAAATTACAAGCATGAGACACTGTGTCTGGCCCTGCCAGATTTTCTTGATATTGGTGATGGCCGATCTCAAAAGGTGCCCTAGGGAACATCAGCCAGTGTCCTGCTGTTGGATTCTGTCTTGAGCAAAACCACAGTAGGAAGGCTACTGCAATTGTTCAGGCACAACTTGATAGAGGCCAAAATAAGGCAAATGGAAGAGGAATGAAGATGAAGGAGCAGGTTCACAAAATACCTCCACTGTCCTGTAAACGCCCAGAGATCAAATAACCAGAAAGAACCTGCCCCAACTCTTCCAAACTGAGCTTGTTTCAGTGTATCAAGCCCCATCATATTCTTTCCTAGTCTATTTTTATGTATACTTGCTCAGCTTGTCCATCCAAAATTTTTAGATCACTGGGACACTAGTTTTTTTCTCTCAATAAATTTGCTGGAAATTCTCCCAAATTCAGCTTCTCATTAAACCAATGGGAAGGCAGAAGAGGAATCAAGAGACTGCTGGGGAAGGAGGCAGAACTCATTAAACTGTTGTTGTTTGTTTGTTTGTTTTCAGACGGAGTCTTGCTCTGTCGTCCAGGCTAGAGTGTAGTGACGCGATCTCAGCTCACTGTAAGCTCTGCCTCCCGGGTTCACGCCATTCTCCTACCTCAGCCCCCCGAGTAGCTGGGACTACAGGTGCCCGCCACCACGCCCAGGCAATTTTTTTGTATTTTTAGTAGGGATGGGGTTTCACTGTGTTACCCAGGATGGTCTCGATATCCTGACCTTGTCATTCGCCTGCCTCAGCCTCCAAAAGTGCTGGAATTATAGGTGTGAGCCACCGCACCCAGCCATTAAACTGTCTTTGACTCCAGGGAAAGAGTTTAACATATTTTGCTCCCATACTCAAGGGAGAAAAATATCCCTTAATATGTCTCCAGGGAAACAGATATCCCAGGCATTCTTTATTTTTATTTATTTATTTATTTACTCATTCATTCATTTATTTTGAGACAGAATCTCACCTTGTTGCCCAGGCTGGAGTGCAGTGGTGCAATCATGCAGGTAGAAGTCACAGCAATCTTGACCTCCCTGGCTCAAGCCATCCTCTCCTCCCAGTCCTCCCAAGTAGCTGGCACTACAGGCACATGCCACCATGCCCAGCTAATTTTTAAATTTTTTGTAGAGATGAGGTTTCGCTGTTGCCCAAGCTGTTCTCAAACTCCTTGGCTCAAACAATCCTTTGCCCTTGGCCTCCTCAAGTGCCCAGACATTCTTAATAACTCATCATAATTTTATAGTCATGAATTCTTCCTCGTGTCTAACCTAAATAGTTTCCTATAATTTAAATCATTTTTTAAAAAAAGATTGGTCTGCTTGAAAATAAAATAGAAAACAGTTGTCTGTAATTTTCCAGGATAATGGACTTTTATGTACCTGAAGGTATTTATTGAACCACCACTAATCTCTTTTTTTTCTGTACTTACCACTCTAAATCCAATTAACCTTTCTCCAAAGATCCGGTTTTATAACCCGCTATTTTTTTTAATAGCCATTCTTCATTGGTCATGGAGAAAAAGCCAAATGGGCAGTACATGTGTGTCGGTGTTTGAAAATCAGAGGAGCAGGCCAGGAGCTGTGGCTCACCCCTGTAATCCCAACATTTTGGGAGGCCAAGGCGGGCAGATCATTCAAGGTCAGGAGTTCAACACCAGCCTGGCCAATATGGTGAAACCCTGTCTCTTCTAAAAATACAAAAAAATGAACTGAGCATGGTAGCGTGTGACTGTAATCTCAGCTACTCAAGAGGCACAAGAATCGTTTGAATCCAGGAGGCAGAGGTTGCAGTGAGCCGAGATCATACCACTGCACGCCAACCTGGGTGACAGAGTGAGACCTGTCAAAAAAAAAAAAAAAAAGAAATGAAAAAAAAGAAAGAAAAAGAAAACCAGAGGCGCTATCTATATTCTCTCTCTTTGGGATTACAGCATTGTGAATCTTAAAGTGCACTGTACTTAAGCCTGACATATCGACACTAGAGAGTACAACTTCCATTGTGCGGTCACTTAACTGTACCTCACCTATGTCCTCCCTCTCATCCTTAGTGATAATGCCCAGCTGGGGTTTAGCCTTAAATTTAAAAAGCACTGTTACCCTGGCATTATTACTATTAATGCTATCTTTTGTTGGCTGCTTCAGCTGCAAGGCAACGAAATAATATGTGATGAAAGAAGAGAATTTTTAACTCTCTCAGAGAGATCACCACAGTGGTGAGCTAAGAGAAGCTGGCCTTTTAGCTTGCTTTAGAATCTAAAAATAAAAACTTAACTCTTTAGCATTAGTTTCTCCAGGAGGAAACCCTCCTCATTGTACTGATACAACAATCTCTTACATGATTAATGTGAAATTATTCAATTCAGGCCTATATTTACTTTTATGAAACGCTTCTCCAACCAAAGATGAAGGTATGCAGGATCATTTTATATATTTTAAAAGAGAATCTGCTTATGCAAGAATAATTGCAACTGGACTTTTCCTTTTGCAAGACGCATTCCTTTCTTTCCCTCATACAGTATCTCAAAAATCACACTTACCCAGTTTCTTGGCAAGCTTGGCTTCTTTCTTGGCATCCACCATCACAAAGCCTATAGCTTTGTGTTCAAGGACCTGGGCCACAAGCTGAAGAAACAATGGAAAGATGAGCGTGCTAAGGGCAGAAAGATGGTACAAAATATTACAGAATTACTATCCTCTTGTATCAACAGAAGGGTTTTCCTCTATACTTTCTGTTACTATGTGACCAAGTCGAGCAGCAGCAGAGGAAATGTACTGTTGTCCCTTCAGGAGAAGGATGATTCAGAAGAATGCTGAGAATCAAGGAGGGAAAATCTGAGGAGCAAACCTAAGAGAGAAAATTTGGAAGAGTATATCCACTGTCACATACCAGTTTCTGCCCTCAGAGTAGATAAAACCTGGATCAAGAGAAAGAAGAATCAGGAAGGAAGCATGGGTGCCTGACAAGGGACCCTGAGCCTTTCTCTAGCTGCCAAATGTACCTGGGGTAGAGTGGGAACACAAGAGGACCTAAGAAAAAAGGAGGCCTATGTCCTCGATATCCAAGCATTGCCCTCAATTCCCCCACTCCTGGGCTTGTGAAGTAGGAATGCCCATTGGGTGAATAGACCTGAGATGTCCTCTCAAGGTTCCCTGAAGCACACTAAGACTTGTAGAGTATCGGGGGTCAGGGGTTTGGCTTCAAAGGCCAGGAGGATGCAGCAGTGTCCTAGATGGACAGGTAGCTGAAAACTTCTCTGGGTAGACACCAGCATAGATGATGACACCAAGCACAAGATTGGCATTATGTTAAGCTTCCTGAAACGCAGAGTGAGCAAGTAGTGAATACTTGCTTACTTCAGGACTGAGACCTAATTCTTGCCATCTGTTTGAATAGGGACTTGAAACAGAAACAGAATGGAGATGCTACCAGACAGATCATGAAATACTCATACTACTTTTTTTAGTTAAACTTTAAAAAAAAGATAATTGTAGATTAACATGCAGTAGTTGTGAGAAATAATACAGATATCTTGTACATTTTATCCAGTTTCCCTCAACAGTAACATCTTGCAAAACGGAGGTACGGAGGTACGATGTCACAAATTGTGTACTGACATTGATACAGTTAAGATACAGAACATTTCCATCACCACAAGGATCCCTCTGTTGCCCTTCACGGTCACACCCACTGCTTCATGTCCCCATCCCCAACCACTAATTTGTTCTCCATTCCTATAATTTTGTCATTTCAAGAATGTTGTGTAAATGGAATTATATAGCATGTAACCTTTTGAGACTGACTTTTTTCACTCAGCATAATTATGTAGAGATTTGTCTAGGTTGTTGCATGTATCAATACGCTGTTTTGTTTTTTTTTTTTAATTGCTGAGTGCAATGTATGGTATGAATGTACCACAGTTTGTTCAATCGTTCACTCGTTAAAGGATATGTGTGTCGTTCTCAGTTATTGGCTAGTATGAAGAGAGCTGCTATAAACTTTTGTGTATAGGTTTTTGAGTTAAATATTAGTCTCAATTTCTCTGAGATAAACGTCTAATAGTACAATTACTGGGTTGTGTGGTAGCTACATGTTTAGTGTTTAAATGAAGCTGCCAAACTATTTTTCAGAGTAGCTGTATTATTTTACCTTCCCATGAGCAAGGTATGAATAATCCAATTTTTCCACGTCTTTGTCAGGACTTGGTAGCATAACCATTTTTCATTTTAGTCATTCTGACAGGTATGCAGTGCTATCTCATTGTGGTTTCAATTTGTATTTTCCTAATGGCTAATAATGTTGAGCATTTTAAAATGTGCTTATTTGTTGTATGTATGTTCTCTTCTATGAAATGCCTGTTCACATCTTTTGCTCATTTTTCAACTGGATTGCTTTTTGGTTGTTGAATTTTGAGAGTTTTTTTTAATATCAGTCCTTTTTCAGATATATGGTTTACAAGTATTTTTTTTACTCTGTATGTGTGTCATTTCATCTTCTTTTTCTATTTGACAAATAATAATTGTACATATCCATAGGGTACACAGTGATGTTTTTTATTCATATAATGTATAGTGAGCAGGGTAATTAGCATGCCTATCATTTCAAATATTTATCACTTTCTTGTGTTGAGAACATTCAATATCCTAATCATTTCATCTTCTTAATAGGATCTTTCACAGAACAAACATTTTCAATTATGATGAAGTCCAGTTGATCACTTTTTTCATTCAGGGATTGTGCTTTTGATGTTAAGTCCAAGAACTCTTTGTCTAGCCTCAGATCCTGAATTCTCCTATTTTTTTCTAAAAGCTTTATGGCTCTTCATTTTACATTTAAGTTCATGATTCACTTTGAGTCAAATTTAAAATAGGTTGAGGTTCCTTTTTCTTTTTTTGCCAATAGATGTCCAACTGTTCTGACACTTTTTGGTGAAAAGGCTGTCTTTCATCCATTCAATTGCTTTTGTTCCTTTGTCAAAAATCGGTTGGCATATTCATGTGGGTCTATTTGTGGTTTCTCGATTCTGTTCCATTGCTCTATATGTCTGTTCCTCTGCCAACACCACATAGTCTTGATTGCAGTAGCTAGGATCAAGTATACCTGAAAGCAGGTAGACTATCTCTTTTCACTTTATTCTTTTTTTTTTGTAAATTGCTTTAACTATACTAGTCCTTCAGCATTTTTATATAAACTTCAGAATAATCTTGTTTATACATACAAAAAAATCTTACAAGAATTTTGGTAGGAATTGCATTAAATCAATTTAATCAACTTGTGTATCAACTTGGGAAGAGTGACATATTTACTATGTTGAGTCTTCCAATTCATGAATATGGTATGTCTCTCCATTTATTTGATCTTCTTTGGTTTCTTTCATCAACATTGCATAGTTTTCAGCCTACAAGTCTTGCACAAGTTTTGTTAGATTTATATCTAATCAGTTAAATCATTTCAGCTACTGTAAATGGTTTTGTATTTTTAATTTTCATGTCCATGTGTTTATTGCTAGTTTATAGATATACAATTAATTTGTTAATGTTAATGCTAAACTCACTTATTAGTTCTAAGAGGTTTTTGTTTTGTAGATTCCTTGGGATTTTTCTAGGTAGACAATTTTGTCACCTGCAAATAACTTCTTCCTTTTTAATCTGCATGCCATTTTATTTATGTTTCCTTACTGCACTGGTGAGAACTTCTAGCACTATCTTGAATAGGAGTGATAAGAACATCTTGTTTTCTTAAATTTTTTGTTTGTTTCCCAATCTTAGAGTTTCGTTCATTTTTCCTTTCACTTCTATCAGTTTTTGCTTTGCGTATTTTGCAGTTCTATTTTTTGGTCCAGAAACCTTTAGGATTTATTGTCTTCTTGATGGTTTGACCCTGGGTCTGTTTGGCTCTACAACTCATACTATGAATCCCTCTACTTTCTTTTCTATGTTTGTTTCTTTCATATCTTCTTCATTTTTATGTCTTCCTTTCATTGTTCCCAGTATCTGTGTCTTCTCCTTCAGAGCTCCTCTTCTGAACATCTTGAGGTTTTTCTTTGCATATTCATTCTTCCCTCCCAGACTTTTTCATCTGTTCCCAGGCTCTTTCTTTCTCTCTGGTTTCTAACCATTTCCATTCCTTGAAGAGCAAGGATTGTGAGCAGAAGCACCAAGAGCAGCTCCGAGGAGTACCTCTGGTGGTTGGGGCCTGGGAGGTGGGTGTAGAATGGCAGGTAGCAAATGAGCCAACCCCCACCCCCACCCCTCATTCAGTTTTCTCTTATTTATTTTATTTTGGCTGGAACTAGGCAAAACTTAGGATGAAAGGCATCATCAGTGTTTATGCATGACTCATCTTGAGATTTTCTGCAGTGCCTAAACAGACCAAACTTTCTGCAAGTCACTTGGCTTCACTCTATTGCATTTAATCTATTAGACAAGGTCATTTTTTAATGACTTTTCTGGTTTCCAACATAAGCCCCCTGTGTTCTATTTAGTGCTGTCAAAATCTTAAGTTAAATGTTCCCTTGTATATCATTCAGAGTCAGTAAGGATGGGACCTCATGGCTTTGTGGTATCGTAAGTTTTCTTACTCCTAGTACGTGAGCCTCTGACAGTGGTTCGTAAACTTCAGTGTGCATAAGAATCACTCAGGGACTAAAGTGGGGCTTCCTGGGCCTCAGCACAAGAGAGTAGAAAATAGACCTGGGTGGGGCTCAGGAATCTACATTTTTATAAACCACACTACCACACCCCATTATTCTAACACAGCAGATCTCAAACCACACACTGGAAAACACTGCTATAAATGGTTGTCAGCACACCCAAAGTGACATGACACAGTGCTCTTCTAACTGCTTGGCTCTTTAAGCCCCTCTACCTTTGGCATAGGAGAGAAGTATTCCTAATAGTAAGAATAACCAATGACACAAAATAAGAAATGAACTCTGAGAATTAAACAGAGAATTTAACTCTGATCTCTTCTAGGTATGCACTACCATGTTTTATCTGGTTTTAGGCAGATCCAAATGTGTGCCTCTCATAGGCATGTAAAGCATGGCCTTCTGGTTATCTTATGGATATTTATATGTGATTTTTGAAGATTTATGAGTGGGAGGTGCTATCTCAAATGAACTCTAATCTTTTTTCCTGATTCCCTGGTTAACTAAACACAGCCAATCACTGTCCTGTGCTATAGATGGAGAGACAGAGCAGGCAACAACACATGGGCCAGGATCCCATGCCTAGCTGAGACTTTCCCACCTCCTCTTCGGCACCCTTAGTCAAAATCCCTCCAGAACTCCCATCACTCTTGCCTCCCATGCTGACAAGACCCAAAGTCTGCCTACTTGAGTTCTGTCATCACTGCTGTCAGTCCTAGCAAGTCTCCTTCATGGGAGCCAAGGGTGCCAGGGCTGGCAGCACTTGAGAGAGCAATGAGACTGGGAAGGGGAGAATGGCTGTGGTAAAATTCTGGGACCTTCTAGGTGACTCCTGACACGGCAGCCAGGAGCCTCTGCTGGGCCAGTGGGGCAGGCAGGAGTCTGTCTACCTCTCACATTTGGGTTGGCCTCACCTCCACCTTTGCTTTGGCCCTAAATCTCCAGCTCACATGTTCCCTTCTCTCCTGCAGCCTAGTCTCACTGCATTCTCAGGTCACTGCCAGCCCTGGCCACCCTTGGCTGCAGAGCCCAGCTCCAGTTCATCTTTCACTCCATTCTCCTCTCTGGAACTCCAAAAGCCCCTCACAAGGGCATAGTACTCTGGCACTTATTGTGTAATCATTAGAGTTGTGTATAGTCTCTATATTGTGACTCTTTCCTCTATAAGAAGAAGGACCCTCTTGTGTGCTTCTTTTGTATCTTGCAGTTTCTTGGAGACACTCAGCATACTTGTGGATGAATGGGTGGATTGGTCCAAGTACTTCACAAGTTCAAGGGCATTGTAAGCCAAGGAGTTAGAGGCAATTGTCATCAAATACAGTGACAAAGAGTTACATACATGAGAAAAAAAAGCAGAGTCAATATATCTCCTAAATTCCCAGACAACTAGTACACGCTTTTCAGATAGGTTTGCAATTTTCTCCTGTTGATGTACAACTGTTTCTCTGCTGGTTTTGTTTGTTTGGTTAGTTACCTCTTAGACAGTCCATCCTAGTGAATGGGGTTGTCTCTTATCGGTTGGTTATATTCAGCCTCTGGGCATTGGTCAGTGCTCATTCTTCCTAGAAACATTAGGATTTGCTTTAACCATTGCTGATTCTATTGATTACAAAAAACGTTTTTTAAAAGTTATTTTAAGGTCCTTAAGGTTTTGTTTTGTTTTGGGACCTGGTCTCACTCCTTTGCCCAGGCTGCAGTGCAGTGGCACAATCACGGCTCACTGAAGCCTTGACCTCCCAGGTTCAAGCAATCCTCCCACTTCAGCTCCCTGAGTAGCTGGGAATACAGGCCTGCACCACCACGCTTGGCTAATTTTCTAAGTTTTGTCAAGACAGGATCTTGCTTTGTTGCCAGGGCTAGTCTTCAGCTCCTGGGCTCAAGTGATCCTCCCACTTTGGCCTCCCAAATTGTTGGGATTACAGGCATGAGCCACTGCACACAGCCTAAAAAGTTCTATGTAAATAATATGCATAATTCAATAGGAAAGAAGAGGATATTTATAATATAGCTTTACTCTTGTTAAAAGATTGTATCCTGTAGGTATTTATTGCATCACTGTTACCCCTGTAATGACAGGGTGGATCCAAGTAGATCTCATCTTCGAATGAATAAATGACTCATGGATACTATGGCCCAGTTGTTAAGTGCACAGGGCTTGGAATCAGAGACCTGGATTTTTGACTTGTCCACAAGCCTGTGCTGTGACTCCAGTGTAAAAAGTGGACAATACCAATATCTATTCAATGGGACTGTTTTGATGATTTAACTGAATGCATGTAAAGTGCTTGGCACAGTTCTTGGCATGCAGTAAGTGCTTAGTAAACATTAGATTTTCTTCTTAATATTATGACAGCTGGCTAGGGTTCTGGATCTTGTTCCAATTCAGAAATACCATAGTGTAAAGTATTACAATGGAAAGAGAACAATTATTAATTGAGAACCTACTGTTTTAACAAAAATGAGTAAGACACATGTCAGCTCCAAGGACCTTGTGATTTAATGAGGGAAGAAATTCATTTAAAAAAATAGCTCTAGGGCCGGGCGCGGTGGCTCACGCCTGTAATCCCAGCACTTTGGGAGGCCAAGGCAGGAGGATCACAAGGTCAGGAGATCAAGACCATCCTGGCTAACACGGTGAAATCCTGTCTCTACTAAGAAAAATACATAAAAAATGGCGAGGTGTGGTGGCCGGTGCTTGTAGTCCCAGCCACTTGGGAGGCTGAGGCAGAAGAATGGCGTGAACCTGAGAGGCGGAGCTTGTAGTGAGCCGAGATCACACCACTACACTCCAGCCTGAGAGACAGAGCTAGATTCTGTCTTAAAAAAAAAAAAAAAAAAAAAAAAAAAAAAAAAAAAAAAACTCTAGGTGCTACAGGAGTAGGACAAAAAAAGAGCTATGAAGATTTAGAAAGTTTGCGAACTGGGAGGTCAAATCCTGCAGAGCCTAGTGGGTTGTGATGAATACTGTGTATTAAATTTCCATGCACTCAGGATGAACCTAAATCCCTAACATGGCCACGAATGTCCTGCACTCTTTGTCCCACCTGTCTCCAGCCTCATCTGGGGTCACTCTGTTTCTTACTTAATACAATTGTCTTCAGCTTCTCAAAACACCAAGCTTGTTCAGGTCTTTGCACAGGATCACCTCCTTCAGCTGTGCTCTCAAGCCCTAGGCCAGTTGAAGATTCAGCTGCTTGCAGGGACGTGGATGCCTTGTTCTAATTCACACAAAGGCACCAACACATGCTCTGCTTCTACACACACCCTTCACTCCAAATAGAATTCCTTTTCCCTGTCTGTTTGCTGGTTTCTACTTTCCTTGAAGTCTACATTTAAAAGTCAGTTCCTCAAAGGCATTCCCTGACTCCCAATCTCAATTTTTCCCTTTTTACCCTTGATCATAGCACCCTGTGCTTTTCCTTTGCAACCATTTCGCAGTTGCAAGTGCACATTAATTTATATGATTCTTTGTCTAGCAATTGTCCATGCTGTAGCGTATAAGCTCTATGTCCATGTCTGTTTTTCTCCCATGCCATCTCTAGCACCTACCATAATACCTGAACAGAATAGATTTCAAAACAAAAAACAAAACCAGTAGTTTCTTCAGTAAATGAATGAATGAAGAGGGAGGCTGCTTAGAAAAGGGGATGCCAGCTAGACCTTGGAGGAGGAGTGTGTGGATAGGTGGAGGGGGGCTGCAAGGGCATCCCAGGAGGAAGAAGTGGTATAAGCAAAGGTTTGCAGGTGGGAATGTGCAGGAGTGTGCAGGAGAACAGGCTGACCTACTTGAGCAGTGGGCTTATTCGGGGCGATGAAAGACGTCCTGTGTTAAAATCACACTAGAAAAAAAGTGTGAAGGATTTAACTACTAGGACTGGAAGCTCTGATTTGGGGTTGTCTGAGTAGGAGAGTGATATGACTAAGTTGTGTTTGGCAAGAGTGGATCTGAGTGCGTAGAGGAGACAGAAAGGAGAGTGGAAAGGAAAGGCCACAGTTGGGAGGCTGATGTCCTAGCCTGCATGGGAGATGTCTCTGATCTCAGACCAAGACAGTGTCAGTGGGAGAAAAAGTGACTTGAGCAGGTGATGCTACAAGTTGAGAATCCGTCAGACCTGGTAAGTCTTCCTTTGGCTTTGGAGAGAGAATGGAGAGAGATCAAAGAAGAGGGAGGAGGCACGATGGTTGGAGGGTCTCCCATGAGGAAACGAAGTGGAGGACACACAATGATGGCAGGAGGGCATGACAGAACTGGGGAAGCTTCTCAGCATGGATTCAGACCCAGAGAGTTCACGGTCACGGCAGTCCAGCCCAGACCCGGAGGTGCTGATCTAGGGCTCAGGGGAGAGGTCCTGTATGAGAAGTGAAGGCTTGAGGACAGGTGCCATCTTTGGGAGATGAGTGTGAGAGAAAGCCACAGGGTCAAGTGCTGGCTGTCTCAGAAGGAAGAGCAAGACACCTACCCTGGAGGCAGAGTGGAGCCATGGGAGAAATGTGGGGAGAGAAAGGATCCTGGTGTCATGACTCCAGAGTCACAAAGGAGCGGGTGGTCATATCAAATGTTGCAGGGAGTCAAGGAGGGGTAGGACCCCCATGAGGCCTCTCATCTCAGGACTGGTAAGTCACGGGTGACCTTTTAGAGAAGAGCTGGGACAGAAGCCAAAGCACTGGGAGTTAAACCACGGGGTGGGTGACAAGGATATGTTACAGCAGGTGTGGTTCGCCTAATTAAGGAGTCACACAGAAGCGAGAGGGACACCCTGTGCTGCGTGACTGCCCCTGGGGCTCCCAGGGCAGCACATCCAATACCTCCAAAAAGACCCCACCCAATGCAGTCTCTTCATAGGACTTACCAGCTCGAATCCAGGGAAAGACAGGAAGAAAGTCACATTTATACCATTGCCCAAGAATTGTCTTTGTAGAGGAGAAAGACTAATTTACTACACAGTCAGAGGGAGGGTGGGGAGGTGGCGGGTCATAAAGAAAAAGGAGGTGGTTACTTGTTGAAGGGAGGTAGGTGGAGATTACTTTCTGCAGGGCCAAGAATCTGAAAAAGAAGTTGAGCCTCGGGGAAAATGTCACAGATCTCTGCTCCAAGTGAATGTCCCTCAAGCCAGTCATTAAAAACGCCCTGGCTGTAACCCTGCTCTCTTCATGTAAGCCAAGAGCCACACGGCTGTTCATACCCACTGTCCCTCATGCCATCTGGCAACATGTCAAGCAATTCAACAACTGTGTGTCCTCCCCTGAAACCAGAGAGCTGACGTTTCTCTCCGGTAATCTCCTGTCACTTTCTGCCACCCTCAAAGTAGGCCTGAGCTATGTATAGCTGGGCAGCTGGCATGTGATGGTGTTCACGAAGGAGGCTGGCTCAATGAAGGGACAGCTATTCTGTGGGATTCAAGCGAGTATCGGGGGCCTCTTTAGGGCTGGGATAGGTGGCCTCTGAAAGAGCCTTCGGGGAGAGGGAGGCTGTTGATTGTTTTTATTGGCATTTTGGACTATCACGTTGGTCAATGCCAAGGAAAAGACCAAGGGAAGATGCTATGTATTTTTTCCACCCCACAATTCTGAGAGGCTATGTAACAACAACAATATAAAAAAAAATAGCACTTACTGGGTGTTTACTATATGCCAGCTATTGCTCCACCTGCCTTACAAGAATTATCTTATTGAATCTCTACAAAACCCTCATGAGGCAGAGGCTTGCAGATGAGAAAACAGAGGCACAGAGTGGTTAACCAACTTGCCTGGGGACACGCAGAGCTTAAGCGACCCAGCTAGGATTTCAACCCTGACACTCTGTCTCCAGAGCCCAAACTTTCATCAATCACATTTTGTTCCTATACCTGGGCCTCCAAGGGACCTGGGCCCAAATCCTGGCTTTGCAACTTACCAGCTGTGAGACTCTGGGCAAGTCACAACTTAACTGATCTTCAATTTCCTTATCTAAAAAACTGAGATCCAATCTCACAGGAGTAACATGTATACAAGGACATAGTGAAAGTTCCCTACCAATTAATTACAGGGCAAACCCCACTACACTAAGTCAGTGGTTTTAGAACCTGGGTGTACATCAGCATTCCCTGGAGGGGTAGCCAGTAAAAAGAGATTGCTGGGCCCACCCCAGAGTTTCTGATTCAGCAGGTCTGGGAGGGGACACAAGAATTTGCATTTCTGCCCGGGTCCCAGGGGCTGCTGAGGCTGCCGGTCTCGGGCCCACACATTGAGAGCCGTGGCCCTACCAGTCTCTAACACAAAATCACAGCCTTTTATTGTGGAGCATTTTGCCATGTCCAAACTGACAGACTGAGGGAGACTGTCCCTGAAGGCCAGGTTTGTTTTGTTTTATCTAAAAACATTATTGCAATGGAATTTTTAAAGAGTGAATTTGTCTGACGTGGGGCAAGGCCATGCCCTTTTCCAATTTTTCTCAACAGAATTCTGTGCCCCAGTGCCTGTGAAAATGCAGTCTGGAAGCCTAGGCCCTGACCTCCTCTGGTAGCCCCTCCCTCCAACTCTCCTTGGAAAAAAGTTCCACATGATACTCAGTGCTTTCTGGGGCCAGAGAGATCATCCCCTTTTAAACTGTCCTTCAGTGAAGGTCGATACACCTCATTTTAAAAAGCGGATGGGGTGCTTCCTCTCATGGAGAGGCCTCATAAATGTAAACTAATGATTGAATGAAGAGATCTTTGACTTATTGCTTCCACAGCACACATTGAAAAACAGAAGAGGAACCTGCTCCTGCTTGGCTGAACTTTCTGAAATGTCTGACTAGTGTTTACTTTGATAGCATCTGCTAATGACAGCAAATGCCATGGAAAACTAACTTGTGTTTTCCCAAGAATGGCAGTTTTCAATGTGCTTTCACATACACAACGATTTCAGGAACAGCCCATTACTAAGCACCAAGCATGTGCCCATCACTTTACACATATTACCTGTTTTGTCTTCTTAAAACCCCTACGAGGAGGGTACTGTGGCTTAGATTTTTCTTGTTTTGTTTTTTGTTTTGAGACGGAGTCTCGCTCTGTTGCCCAGGCCGGAGTGCAGTGGCGCGATCTCTGCTCACTGCAAGCTCCGCCTCCCGGGTTCACGCCATTCTCCTGCCTCAGCCTCCCGAGTAGCTGGGACTACAGGTGCCCGCCACCACACCCGGCTAGTTTTTTTGTATTTTTAGTGGAGACGGGGTTTCACTGCGTTAGCCAGGATGACCTCAATCTCCTGACTTCTTGATCTGCCCACCTCGGCCTCCCAAAGTGCTGTGATTACAGGCGTGAGCCACCCTGCCTGGCCTCTGGCTTAGATTTTATAAAGGAAGCACTCAGCCTTGTGGAGCTAAGTGACCCGCCTACAGTCACACAGCTAGTGCAAGGACTCAATCCCAGCTGGCTCTGACTCCAAAGCCTGTGCATCTCACACTGCTAGGTGCTACTGCCAGTAGTCATTTATGTGTTGCATTCACTACTTCTGTGTCTGGAGGAGGCTTCGCTCCCTTCATAAATCAGAGGTGTGTGGTCTGGCTAACAGTTAGATATCCAGGGCCAGAGTAATTGTGTGTGCTGTGTAGGTAGAAGCAGGTGATCATGTGAGGGAGTACTTGTTAGGTCTCCTGGCCACCCAGCTCATGGCAGATGGTGAGGAGAGGCCTGTCTGGCTTGGGGCACCTGGACAGCAGGTGGGAGCTCCTGGAACTGGCACCCTGGGCACACAGAAGCGGCTCTGGCCTGCCCAGCCCATCACATTGCAAGATGCTGCACTGGCCCCTTTCCTTCATGGCTGTCCAAACAGAAACAGCTTAGCTGGATAATTCTGGCCTACCACATCCAGTTTGTAAAAAGGGAAGCCTTAGAGGCTTCCTTGAACAGGCTCAGTTCTTCAGGGGGCTGGCTTTCTAGGTGGAACAAGTCATTTTGAATGCGCACTAAAGCTAAGCTGACAATTATGCAAAAACATTCTGCACCAACCTGTAAAGCTCAAACTGCCACAGAGTAGGGCTACTGAGTAAAGAAAAATCTTATGATTTGGAATCAGATTTTCTTACTTTTAATTTTACTGCCTTATATCATAATAGCCCTTATAATATAACTGCAGTGGTGACTTTCATGGTATCTCATGCCCCCATTTTAAAATGTATAACTTTGGGGGCCGGGCATGGTGGCACGTGCCTGTAATTCCAGCACTTTGGGAGGCTGAGGCAGGCAGATCACCTGAGGTCAGGAGTTCGAGACCAGCACAGCCAACATGACGAAACCCCATATCTACTAAAATACAAAAATTAGCTGGGCATGGTGGCACATGCCTGTAGTCTCAGCTACTTGTGAGGCTGAGGCAGAAGAATCGCTTGACTCCGGGGGGCAGAGGTTGCAGTGAGCCAAGATCATGCCACTGCACTCCAGCCTGGGAGCCTGGGTGACAGAGCGAGACTCCATCTCAAAATAAATAAATAAATAATAAAAAATAAAAACTTATACCTTTGGGAGGAAGTCTACCTCAGGAATGTGATGAATAGGTGTCCTGTTTGGGCTTGTGCAATACGGGGGGCTTTGGAGATAGGAGTAATGAGAGAAGGTTCCAGTGGTCTAAAAACTTCTGAATCAACAGTATATTTTCCAGTTCATGAAACCTCTATTTTCTTATAATTCCATGGGTGGAAGGAAATATTTAACTGTAATCAACTCAACCCATGCTTTTACAACTAGCATCTCTGTGCTTTTACCATCTCACGCCAAGGATCCCCTGTATTACCGATATGTGCCCAGCAACCCTCCACACAGAATTCAGCAGCACTCGGGCTTCACAGAGAACTGCAATTTAAAAGTGAGCACCTCCTGAGAGAGTATGGGCTCTATGGGAGGCTTCGTTCTCCAAGCCAAACCAAAATAAGCCTGACCTCATCTAATTTTTCAGAGTGGAGCAGGTGTGAATTTGGAGATTGCCATTATCGGGCAGTGAACAGTTGGAAAAAATACCTGAATCCTGTGTGTGTTGCTATTCGCTGCCCAGTGTTTCCACGCGGCTCCATCTGCAGATTCACTCAACTCCAGCAACTTCATTTTGCCTTCCCCTCTTGGGGTTTGGAAATGCAACCACTGGGATATTTGCCTGCGCTAAATAGGTTTAGAACAAGGGTCAGCCTTATAAAGCTTGGAGGTTTCTGCCCATGTGTATATATATTTTGGGCTGAGAGTCCCATGGTTTAAAAAAAAATCAATTTTACCCATATTTTGGTGGGATTAAGCAAGGGTAACAAGCAGGTTCCTGAATCTGGCAAATTCAACCTCTTTACAATTCTACTCAATACTTTAAAAATTTTAACTTAATTTAAAAAGAGATCAAGGAGAAGTATATTTCCAGTATAAGCAATTTATTTCTAATTCTTGACATTTTCCTTCTTCCCCTCTCCAGCCATCCATCCAGCTAACATTTATTAAATTCCAAGTGCCAAGCAACAGCCCATTGGCTCACACTAGTCATTTAGGTTCAACACATAGTCTAGTTGTACAATTTAATGCAGCTCAAGTGTAAGTGAAAATCCAGAGTACAAACTAAAGACATCTGTGCCTTCGTAAGTTGGCACAGCTTACAAACATGAAGCAATCCCTTTCAGCTGCTCCTTGGCATACTGGAAGGAGCATGTCATTTGAAACCAAATAGGTTTGGGTTCAAACCCTGCTTCATGATCTAATGTTTTATAGCTTTGTGACTTTAGGCAATTTTTACTTAGCTCTCTGGCTCATTTCTCTGCCTGTAACATAAGAATATGTTGTAAGAATTACATGAAATTACATATGTAAAGCCCCGTATTGGCATGGTTTATGGTAAGTTCATAATATGTGCTTTTCCCTTCTCCTTCTTCCCCTTCTCTTCATTCAACATTCATTCGACAAACACTGTTGAATACCTACTGAGTCAGGCACTGATTTAGGTGTTGGGGCATAGCAATGAGTAGAACAAAGTCCTTGCCTTTGTGAATGTCACATTCTATAGTGGGTGCTGTAGTTTGGATGTTTTTCCCTCCAAATCTCATGCTAAAATTTGGTCCTCAATGTTGGAGTTGAGGCCTAATGGGAGGTCTTGGGGTCATGGAGGTGAACACCTTTTGAATAGATTAATGTCCTCCATGGGTGGGGCAGTGACTGAGTGAGTTCTTACTCTATTAGTTCCTGCTAGAGTTCCCTGAGAGCTGGTTGTTAAAAACAGCCTTGCATCTTCTCTCTCTCTCTCTCTCTCTCTCTCTCTCTCTCTCCCTCTCTGTTTCTGTCTCTCTTGCTTCCTCTGGTGCTGTGTGGTATCTGCACACACCAGCTCCTCTTCACCTTCTGCCATGAGCGGAAGCAGCCTGTGGCCCTAGCCAGATACAGACACCCAATCTTCAACTTTTTCAGACATCAGAATTGTGAGCCAAATAAACCTTTTATTCTTTATAAATGACCTAGCCTCAGGTATTCTTTCATAGCAACACAAATGTACTAAAAGAAGAGGTGTCAGACAATGTGCAATAGGTCAGCCAAGTACTATGTAGAAAAAGCATAGAGGAGGGTAGAGGAGGTAAAATGAATGCATGAAAAGTGTGATTTACAAAGGCTGTCAGGGAGATAACTTCTTTGATAAGGTGACATTTAAACATAGACCTAAAGGAAGTGAGTTCTTATCATCAATAAAAGAGGAACATTTCCCTAGACCATTCCATCTGCATCTTTGTAAGTGCTATGATTTGGATGTGGTTTGTCCCCATCAAAACTCATATTGAAATTTTATTCCCAATATGGTAGTGTTCAGCAGTAGGGTTTAGTGAGAGGTGTTTGGGTTATGTGGGTGGGCCCCTCATGAATAGATTAACGCACTCATTCAAGGGTAAGTGAGTTTTAATAAGAACAAATTAGTTTCTGAGGGAACAGGTTGTTTAAAAGGGTCTGGCTTCCTTGGTTTCTCTGCCATCCTTTCTCTCTCATAACATGATTCCTTTCTTATAACATCTATTGCTTTCTGCTTTCTGCCATAAGTTGAAGCAGCATAAGGCCTTCACCAGATGCAGCTGCCAATCTTGAACTTTCCAGCCACTAGAATCATGAGCCAAGTAAACCTCTTTTTATAGATGATCTAGCCTCAGGTATTCTGTTATAGCAACACTAAGCAGACTTAGACAGCAAGTAAGATGAATATTTCATGAATAAATGAAAGAGCAAATATTTCTATTTAGGCGTTCCCCAGACTTAGTTTCATATTACAAAATACTCACCAGTTTTCTCTGAGAAATTTTCCCATGGTTTCCCATAAAACATCATAACATCTTAATACCCCACTTCCATCTACCTTCAGGGTTCTTAGATTTGTCATTTCTTTTGGGGAAAGGGCTAATGTGCCACAGCAACCAAATAGATGCATGTCTTCTCTTTCTGAAGGTCAACTCTGAACCCTGACCCAAGGATAGTTAGAAGGCCAACTTCTGAGTTGGTCTTAAAAAGCCAGGCAATTCAACTAGAAAGATCTCAAATAGGGTAAGACTCCTCAAGTCCCAGATCATTTCCTTTTAAGGAGGTCCAAAGGATTAGTTACTGACTGTGTGAGTGATGGATCAGTGGGAGAACCCTGGGAGGCCTGGCTGAGTCCCAAAGCAGATATGAATCCCTGCACCCCTAGAACCAACTTAACATCCCAGCAGCTCTCCAAATCAGAGCTATACTGACAGCTCCAGCACCATTCTGAAGAGTGAATAGTCCAAAGGTCAAACAGGTAACAACATGATTCTGGTCATCTGGAAAATTTTCCCAACCCAATAGACTGTCGCAGTGCTTTGAAAACTTTAATGTGCCTACAAAGTACACAGGGATCTCATTTAAGTGTTAAGTTTGATTCTGGGATGGAGCCTGAGATTCTTCATTTTTAAGATGGTCCAAGTGATGCCATTTGCTACTGGTCTGGGGTCCGCCTTTTTATTCAGATGAGGTCTCACTATGTTGCTCAAGCGGGAGTGCAGTATCTACTCACAGGCACAATCATAACACACTGCAGACTCAAACTCCTGGCCTCAAGCAGTCCTCTAGTTTCAGCCTCCCAAGTAGCTGGGCTGCTTTCAACCTTGGGGTTCACATTTTAAGCATCAAGGTTCGAGCAGCCTTCAAACTTGGCTGTATCTTAACAGCACTCAGAGAGTTTTTAAAAATTGCAGCATCTGGACATCAGCCTTTACCCAATGACCAATTAAACCAGCACCTGTGGGGATGAGACCCAGGAATCAGTATTTTTTAAAACTCCTTATGTGGTGCTAATGTGTGGCCAAAGTTGAGAACTACTACAATCAACTAAGAACACGTACAAAAGTTCAAGTGACTAGTGAAGGAAATTCACATTGATAAGCACCCACTATACTTCAAGCACTCAATTAGTCATTCTATTAATACATAGACGAATTTCTTCAGTAGTAACTGACATAACAAAAATAATAATACCTGACTCTTTCACAGCTTCTTATAATTTTATAAGAAATTCTTATTCACCTGTTTCCATTTAATTCTCCTAATTCATGGAGGTAGGAACTAATGGTTGATTTTATAGATGATTTTACATATAGATTTCACAGATCAGTGTAATGAAGTGAATCTGTGTGACTTACTCAGTATAGTGAGTAAATGGAAGAGAAGTTCAGGTGTTCTGCTTTCAGTTTTCCCAAGCATTGATACTTCATCTGAGATTGGATATAGAGAAATGGTGGTATACCAGCCTGGCCAACATGGTGAAACCCTGTCACTACTAAAAATATGAAAATTAGCTGGGTGTGGTGGTGGGCACCCGTAATCCCAACAACTTAGAAGGCTGAGGCAGAATAATCGCTTGAACCCAGAAGGTGGAGGTTGCAGTGAGCTCAGATCATAGCACTGCACTCCAGCTTGTGGGGGGTGAAGGGGAGGAAGAAGAAGAAGAAGAAGAAGCAGAAGCAGAAGCGGAAGAGGAAGCGGAAGCGGAAGAGGAAGAGGAAGAAGGAGGAGGAGGAGGAGAAGGAGAAGGGGAGGAGGAAGAGGAAGAAGAGGAGGAGGAGGGAGGGGAGGTGTTTAAAAAGTGCACATGAGTCTTGTCAATGATGATGCTGGGCACATTGCAAAGCCTGAAGAGGCTGCAGTCACTCTCAGCTAAAGTTTACTTTTTATTGATATACAGATAGTTTAGGAGACTGAGGCCTGAAGGAAGAAGGAAGCTCAGTCTGGTAGGGGCTCTGGCAGACTGATAGCAGCAGCATCAAGAGATCCGCTAAACAGCTGCAAAACTCAGAGGCCTACATCACACAGGATTATGATTCTTGATCCTGTCATAGACAATGAAACCAGCATCCCTCTCCCCTACAGGGCCTAATAGATAATTTGTGTGAGTCATCATCTAAAAATTATTGGAAAGTAACCTATGTTTCAGCGTGGGAAATTGGTTTGCATTTTTAGGTAGTGGTCCTGCCATTTAATACCCAAGATAGCTTAGGAGAGATCCCCTGGACAGGCACTGTGTGGATGGCAGCAGAGCATCCCAACAGACTCTATTGGTGAGCTACAGTGAGACCTTCTTAAGCAGGAAAAGCAGAAGAACCCCACCAAGGGTACACAGGGGAGCAGCCTTAGACCTTGAACTCTAGTTGCAGCCTGTTGAAAAACTACAAGACCAGCAGGTCGACCTGGTTCAACTTCCAAGAAAACGTGGCCATTTTTGTGCCAAGACTCCAGGTTTTCTGCCTGCTCAAGGGACCTATTTCACCCTAAAGAATGAACCAAGCTTTACTGTTCACAATCCAGAAAGTGTTACTTGTTCTTTATCCATACATTCACTGATACATTCATTTACTCATGCAAAGATTATTGAGTGTCTGTTAATAGCAATGAAAATTTGATAAATGAATGAATTATTTCTATTCAGGGATTTACAATGCTGGTTTTCATGTTCTGAAACACTCTCTAGCTGCCTGAAAAAAATCCCCCATAGCTTTCCTTAATCCAGTAAATGCATATTGGCTACAGGTTAGTCTACTTAGTTGCTATTCCCCTCTCTCCACCCTGCCACCCAAAACACAGATACATGGCTAATAGCATCAATTTTAACTATGAAACATGTGAATACAAAATGAAAAGTGCCCAGAGGTCCTAGAACTGAGCTCTGAGGTCTTTGCATGTCTCTTTCCTCCTTTCCTTCTATAGACGATTTAAGTGGCCATAAAATTATTTCTACGTAAGTGTGAAGCTCACCAGGAAAAGGCTTTTGTCCTTTTCTTGTCTTCTTTTTCAGGTTGGAATGCCGGACACCTAGCAGTGAAGTGGTGTAGAGGAAAAGATAAAGGTCTTGGAGTTAGGGATAAGATCTGTGTTAAGGCAGAAGGGGAAGAAGAAGGAATCGATTCCTCATCCCAGGCTGGGTGCTGGGCAGAACGGAAATGCCATGTGTAGAGGGCTCAGGAATTCACAATGTGGAGGCCATGTTGCTCATGCCTGGCCAGCTGGGGCTCCACCTGTCATGTTGTCGTGTGACCAGTGCATTCATTTAGTTGTGTTTTTGAGTTACAAGCAGTTTCTTGATCCTTGCCCAATGTGAACTTGGCTCAGTTTGCTTTTGTTTTGCTTTGCTTTGCTTTGCTTTTTGCTTCCCCTATTACCAAGTTTGATTTTCATTCAGGTTGTTCTCATGAGGCTTCTAATCTAGAGGGAAAAATCCAACCCATGTCTCCATGGGGGGAAAGGGTAAGATAGAAAGGATTAGAAGGAAACTGGAAGCACCTCTCGAAGTAGGTGAGACTGAACCATGTCTGAAAATGGGGCAAAGCCTAATTTAATAAATGATATTGATGAGGTGGTTGAACATAGCCGACACAGGCTCAGCAAAGCCTTGAGAGCAGAGGGAATGCCAAACAGGGGTACATTGAGAGCGGCCTGTGACCACTGGCAAGTCACTCCTCCTCTCCAGCCCCAGAGAGGAGGAGTGAATAAGCAGTAAGAGGAGGAGTGAATCAAACTGGCTGGGAATAAGCAAGATGGCAATGCATTTCCAGTCCCCAGCTCCCAAGGCCTGGTTTCCTCAGTTTGTAAACTGATGGGGTTGGTTGCACTGTGTTTAGAATCCTGACAAAATAGTGAGTGTGGGCTGAAAGAAGCCAGCATTTGTTAAGTATCTTCTGTGTGCCAGAGCTATGCTCCTGCTGGGCAGCCTCATTCAATCCTCACAACAGCACTGTCATCTCCACCTTGCAAATAAGGAAGCCAGGTCTATCTGATCTGGAAGCCCATGTTAGAGCATTCCATCTCTCAAGCACTTCAACCTCAGGGAAATGGTGATGCTGAAGGACTTTTCTCTGGCAATATTTATAGGACACGATAGGAGCAGCGGCTTGCACAGCAGTTTCAAGAAAAAAGAGGAAGCAGGAAACAAAGCCACAAGGAGAAACTGAATTCCCTGACCATCTCCTCTGTCTCTGAGTCCTGTAATGCTAGTGGAAGTTGGCCACTGTGGTGTGACTAAATTAACTATCTTGGCAGAAGCTGCAAGAGACAGCATGCAAAATTGCAACTCCTTTTATAATTTGTGTTGACATCCCAGTAGAAAAATGAGAAAAGGCATAGAAAAATAATTTATGGAAGAAAAAAATATATAAATGGCAAAACAATTTTATGGAAAACTTTAGCCAGAAATAAAAAAGAAGTGTTCATTAAAACAATAATGAAAAAATAAAGATTTTTAAAACTCTAAAAATTATGTCAGGATCCAAATATATGGTAATTATTTTTAAAATATGTATGATGATACACTGGAATACTATGCTGGTATTAACATTACTGTTTAATAATATAGAAATACAATATACGGATGTGAAGAAAAGCTGGAAACAAAACTGTATAAATGGTAGAATTCCGAATTGAAAAATGTGTACTTATGTACAGAAAAAAAAACTGGAAAGAAATCTACCAGAACATTATCCATGTTTATTTTGGTGTGATTACTTTTATTGCCTTTTAGTTCTTTTTCACATACTCTGAAATCTAAGGGAGTATATGCTACTTTGTTGATGAAGAAAGCCAAGCAGGAATCAGAACTACCAGCTGTTTAAGTCAGGGTTACAGCTATGAAATGAGGGGTTCAGAGCAACCTAGATGACTTCCACAGTTCTTTTGAGCTCTAACATTCATTCACTCATTCAACAAGCATGTGTAGAACATCTGCATGGAACTATGGATCATACACTGACCCTTGGGCCCTCCAGAACTGGCCTCTGGCCAGACCGGAAAGCAAAGTTTGAGTTTGCTGCCTCCTGGTGTCATATAACTTGCCTATTTCTTGCTAAGCTGCATAGACCTTATCTTCTCCCCCTTCTCCTCTTCCCCTTGTCAAGTCCTGTTCTCACGACAAATTCAGATTCAGGGGATGTAAGTGATTGGCAACATCTCAAAGGTCTACCTCTCCCAGAGGACCTTGACTAAGTCGGGACAAAAATCTTACCCTAAAGAAATGAGGCCCTCTTGGCCAAATTTTAGGAAAAAGCTAGCAGGTGGAAAAATACTTGAGAGCCATCAGAATATGTGCTGTTTTACCAGTAATTCCTACTCATTTCACAAACCAGTTCTGGCTCTTCCTCTTTCCTCTACTCTCCCCGAGAAACTTACAAGTTGCTCTATTGTTACAGCAACCTCCCTGCACTGTAGCTCTTAGTTCGCGTGTTTTCTTCCGTGTTCAGCTGTGAGCCACTTGAGGGTCTCATGTTCCCTGTATCCACAGCATCTATCCCAGCACCCCAACATAAAGTAGGTGGCACATGCATGACTAATTGAATGGCATTTCAAGTGCCCCTCATCAGGCAGTGACCTCCTGGCTCTGTGGATGAAGCTGTTTCTGGCTCTTTTCATTGACATCCCTTAGAGATGCAGACAAAATATACGTGACTGGCCATAGCGCCCTTGGAGTTTCTTACAATGGGGTGGCCCTAGTGTGAGGAGCTATGAGCTTCTAAGTCCTAGAAATTCCTCAGCTGTTTCAGCCTAGGGATGGCAACTCTTCACTGGAGAGCGAAATCAACTTAATAGGTTGAGATCGATTTTTAAAGTGAAATAGAAGAGAACGGGATAAAAATAGAAAAAAAATTTTTTAATTCCCCAGGTAATAATCATAAGTATAGTTCCATGAAATTTTTGTTTCTGGTGTGTGTGTGTCTGTGTGTACTGGGTCATAGTCAGTTATAATAAAAAGTGTCAGAAGCTGCCTTAAGCTGCAAGGGGGAAGGGAGCCGCCTCCCCTCCAGCTATTTGCCCATGGCTGAGACCACACTGCCTGATGGATGGACACTGGGAACTACCTCCTCTTTTCCCCCTACCCCCTAACAGCCACAGCCCTGGAAGCTGGCAGACTATTTTTCTTAGTGCAAGTGTGGGGTCTAGAGGATTAAGAGGACAAAATAGTTATTTTGACGATGACAAAAGTTTAAAGACGTGTTCACTCTTTCCACTCATGGACTTCTTGGAGCCATTTTTTCCCTTGATGCTGCACCTGACAAGTATCTCAACAAAGGCCTGCCCCTTCCTCACCTTCACTAATGGAGCCCAGGCCTCCGCCTCGGTTTGGACTTTTGCATAAGCAGTGCCTCCAGGCCATGTACTTCTCGGCCATGCTGGTGGTACAGCTGGCATCATCAGACCCGGGCCCAGAGGCTGAGCAACTCTGTTTAAGGAAGACTCTTGAAACCGTCTTAAACAGTCTACCCAGAAGCCCTTTGGGCATTTTCGCACTGATTTCAGGAGAGGCGCAGTATAGGTATCACGTACTGCCTTCATCTGCAGTAGCTGTGTAACCTTGGACAACTTAGCCTCTCTGCTTCAGTTTCCCCATCTATCAAATGGAATTGGTAACTGTACCTACTTAATAGAATAAGGATTAAGCAAGCTAACACATACCAAGTGCTTAGGACAGTCCCTGTACTTAGTAAGCATTTAATTAACATTATTATTATTTAATCATTTCTTAAGCCTGCATGATAGTTATTATTTTTCTATATTTATAGATAAGAAAATGAGGCTCTGAGAAATTACGTAATTTGCCCTGCGTCCTATGCCTAGTAGAGACAAAGCCAGAACTTAAATCCGGATATCCTGATTTCAAGTTCTGTGTTCTTTTTCTCCTAATGATGCCTCACTCCAGCTTTAGCAGCCTAGGGGCATCAAATTAACTCCTGTCGTGAACTTTTCCTTATCGGTCTCTGCTGGGCTGGCACCCAACTGTGGAAAGGGCACTCTTGGATCAAAGGTGTCTGGAGGGATGGTAAGCCCAGGGGAAGTTCCTGTTCATGATTTTGCATAGTCTTTGGGGACATATATACTTGGGGGAGCTAGAGATAGATAGATAGATAGATAGATAGATAGATAGATAGATAGATAGATAGATAGACAGATAGATGATAGAAAGAGATTTCTTTTTAAAAAATTAGAATCAGAAATGAATGTCCTTGACTGTACTGGCCAACCAAAGGCAATCTTTTGGAGTTCTAGGCTAACTGGACAGCAATGAGCATATAGGGGAGAATCCTTATGCCTTCTATTAAGTTTTCATAACAATGTCTCTTGATAACTGAGTATGGCAGTTTGAAATGGAGATACAATGTAAGTGTTGGTTTCATGGGCTAAGCAGCAGCTAAGTTCTATGTCCTGTTCTTTTCCAGCCTTTGATTTGCTCATTTCTATAGAATAAAGTCTTAATAACTATCCCTGCTTTCTCTTTTCTTGCAACCCACAGAGAGAACTGAACTTCCACATTCAGCACTCAAGGTTGGAAATATATTTTTGATGTATTTGGGATAGTTTTGCTGGATTTTATGACAGTCAATGTTTCAATTGGAAAAAATTCAAATCCACATGGGTTTTATACGATAATTCTGTTAATCAAACTGTTTCATCAACCTGAGTTCTCTGATTGCACTGGTTAATAAACTGTAATTCTCAAATATCCTTTTCACAGGTTTGCGCCTGGGCTAGGCATGGGGACTGATGAGGCATCTTGGTGCCCACTAGCATTCTTGGCACCCTCAGGCACTCTTAAAGTATAAGCCATCTTAAGCTGTCCAGGAGGAGCTGCAGGAATAGTTTCTGGGGCACTCGCAAAGGATTAGAAAATGGGCCCCAGTGCCAGGTTACAAACAGGCAGGCCATGTAATGCGGATAAAATAAGAACTGACTTCAGCTCTGCCCTAAAGTCACACCAACAACTTTCTGAGGAAAAAAAAAAAAATCACATAAATGAATATGCCGCTCAGAAAATCTGCACACAACTACATTCTGTAATGCTGACTGACAGCAAATCACAAGAGAGGAGAGTCATTTAGTGATATTTTCCATCTGACCCCCAGAGAGAGGCAAGGTCAAGTAACTCTGGTCTCTCCAGGATCACAGGGAGATTTGAGGGAGCAGAGTGGGCACACTGAGTGACATCCACAAGTAGTCCCTGGATTTCATTTCAGCCAACCGTTTTAACAACAGTTTCTGCATTCTATCTGGGAAACAGTGACTGGGACAAGGGCCCTTGAAAAGTCAAGGGGGCCATAGAGACTTTACATCAGACCCATCATAGTGTAGCACGTTTGGTCCTCTTCATTTGAAGAGTTAGGACCCACCCCTCATTGTTCACACACCCCAGCTGTGCAACAAGGGCATCTGATTCACATGAGGCCAAAATAAAGCAGACCTCAGTATATATTCTCTGCATCCTCGTTCCCATATCCCAACCCCTGGCCAAAGGCATTCCCTCAGCACCTCACTGAGGCAGCGCGGACAGCACGCCCTTTGATTACTTACCTCAAGCACGATTTCTTTCAGTTGGAACTGTTTTTGCGCGACCTTATCTGAAGACACCGGCTCGTGGTAGTAGAGGCAGAGCAAGTCATATTTCTTTAAAACCTGCTTGAAGTTCTTCTCGGAAAGACTTACCACTCGGTCCTTCCCATCATATGTGGGGAAATTAAGCCCCTCTTCTGCCCTGCAAGAGGACAGAAAATAAACCCCCACAATAAACAAGTGAGTTCTCTTCATTTGGAAAAATTTTTGTTTCTTGTTCCCAAATAAGCCGTGTGCAGAAGAAAGGACAGAAGACTATTAGAGGCCTTGTTGAGCCAAGCAGGGAGCAGACAGGCTGATTTTGTCTCTCTTCTTTGCCCTTCCTGGGGCGGAGAAGTGACTCTTCACCTCCTTGGGTCCAGCCAGCTCTGGAATCGTGGGCTCAGGACAAAGAGCAGAGGCGCACACACTCACTCACACACACACACACACACGCACGCGCGAGAGTAGAAAAACAGCCAAGCTAGGGAGGCTGGGAGGCCAAGCCCCAGATACCTTACATAGCTCTGCTCAGCCTCTGTCTCATTAGGAACTCCATTTTTAGGATGCAGTTGTTTCAGGCTAAAAATAAATCATGCAATGAATAAAAAAGTTAGATACGACACTGTAGAGGGATTCGCTGATACAGTCTGTCCGAATGGCGAAGAGGGAAGAGGCAGGAGGAAAAAGACAAGAATGTGCACGCATGAAATAAGGAGGCTAGAAAGGTCAAAGAAGAGAAAGAAACTCGAGAGGGAGAGAGATAAGGGACTATGATGCCAATAAGCAAATGAGGAGTTCAAACATACAGAATGACACTCATGCATTACTGAATTGTTCAATCACTCCAGGGAGGTAACTCAGCCTGTGGTTGCTCACCCTCTGTTCCTCACTGCAACATGAAACAAAACGGAGCCCCAAGGTAGACTTCCTCATGTTCTACTCCTGTTTTTTTCTGCCTTCCATCCTCTCTTCTTAAAAATCCTCTGCCAGCCACTGGCGAGGGGTGCAGGGACACCCTGCTGAACCCAGCTGACACCAGAAGAATCTGTCCTCATTAGAATAAAATGAAACAAGGTTCACAGCTCAAATCCCTACTCAGCCTTTTAACAGCTAATGAACTTTGGAGGGTCACTTGCCCCCTCTGATGATCAGTTCCCCTCTATGTAAAGTGGGGATGATAATAACCATAAAGTTTAAAACACATAGATGAACAAGCATGGCACAAAATAGGTGCTCAAAAATGGTAGCTATTGTACTTCCTTCTCACTGGAGCTGGTGGAACATTGGTTATATAATGGATATTTGTCTGTTTCTAATATGAATGGTTTGTGAACCCTTTCTTGTCCATTTTCTCCTTGAATCCAGTAGGCAACTGGGGCAGAAGTGATCAGGGCTCATCCCACCACTGAGCTAACAGCAACTTGTCTGAGTTTGCAGCGTTTCTAACTGCCAGAGCAAGAATTCCACCCTGCCTCAAAGCTGCTGCTCCTGGTTGTCTTGCCTCTGACTCTGGGTGATTCCCTTGCAAACACCCCTTTTCTTAAGTACCTTCTTGAGCATCTCTTCCAGTCCAACCCTAGTCCAGTCATGTCTCTCCATTCTTCAAAGGCATCTAGGGCACTCATGATTCTGACCAAGTTTCTGTTCTCCTTCAGTTATAAATCAGCTTTGAAAAGACAGAGTACTCTGTCACACACAGCTTTTGCAGGCGTTAGAGGGCAAAGAGAAGATCTGTGGCCTCTATGAGTAAGGCAAGGCTCCCCTGCAGTCAGAGGGCCTTACATTGAGAGTCAGGCTGATGAGGGGTTGTCTTGATGCTACACTTTCATGTGCAGGAAGTTGGGGCCTTGAAGAACCCATCACTAAAACCCTTGACAGCCTTCCATTCTTTCTAATGGTGTAGTCTCTAAGTTTTCAAAAGATGGAGCCAAGAATATCCATGCTAAGGTGCACTTAGCTTTCCAAGTCAGTGGCAAGCATGCAAGATCTCTGCTTTCTTTAGGAAATTTAAGGGGGAAAAGATTTCTGAGTGAAACAATGTGTGTCTTGTCTTTTTGAGGTCAGCCTCCCCAAACTGTTCCCAGTTGTCTTGATCTCACTGGGTTACCTTTATTTAGAATTTGCTCCACTTTTCTTAATATGTAAGTAGGTTTAACTGTTACTGAAAAATCGGGAGATATTTAAAGTCAAAGTCCTTGAATTTCCTTCTGACTTATAATTGACAAAACTATAAGGGAAAAGAAATAATTTTTTAAAATTTAGTTTAGCCTTCAAGTCTGGTTTACTATGAAAAGCCTGAGCTGTGGAAAGTTCCTGCCCCTAGATCACGGACTCGATTTGGGCCAGGCAGCCCAGCCCTGAGAACAGGCAGCCACTGACATATGCTGTGGTGATCATGTTTCCCCCAAGCAGCCACGGTAGATATGAGGTCTACATTCATGCCCCACTCTCAGCAAGAGGTAGGTTTTCATAGTTTGCATTTAACATGCCAGGCTTATTTTCTATCGGCCTTTCATTTTCCTATTTTTGTTTTTCCTCTGCCTTATTGATCACCAACTTTAATTATTTTTCTTTTTCTTTTCTTTTCTTTTTCTTTTTTTTTTTTTTTTTTTGAGATGGAGTTTCGCTTTTGCCGCCCAGACTGGAATGCAATGGCCCTATCTCGGCTCACCACAATCTCCACCTCCCAGGTTCAAGCCATTCTCCTGCCTCAGCCTCCCGGGTAGCTGGGATTACAGGCACGCACCATCACGCCTGGCTAATTTTGTATTTTTATTAGATACGAGGTTTCTCCATGTTGGTCAGGCTGGTCTTGAACTCCCAACCTCAGGTGATCCGCCTGCCTCAGCCTCCCAGAGTGCTGGGATTACAGGCATGAGCCACCCGGCCCAGCCAATTCATTTATTTTTTAAACAAAGAATGCTTCACACATTTCTGAGTCAACCTTACCTCCTGCAAATCAGCTGTTTTGTTCCAGCTTTAACTGCGGCCCAAGCCAATGTGTCATGCACTTCTAGTTTATGTGGTTGTGCTGAAATGTTTTATGTGCCATTAGTAGGTACTTTTTGTTTTGTTTTTGAACAAGCGGTAGAACAAAACACACAAATCAATACAAATAAATGTTTATTGTTGTCACAATATATGGCATAGGCCCCTTGTTTTCCTAACCATTTCCAGTCCTTCACTGTGAGTGGTGGCCACCTAGAGTCCCTTAATCTAACCTAGCTCATTTACTTTGTTTATTCTTGACAGGTGGCAGAATGATTTTCTCTCAGACCATTTTATCTACAAAGAGAAACGTATGTCTTTTCTCACGCCTCCCTTCGAAGGTCTGCAGGTCTCTATCTGGGTGCCTCTGAGGCGGCTTAGCGAGAAAGAACCGCCCCCAGAAAGGCAGGAGACCTGGGTTCCGCCTGCCTGTGTGATTAGGTTAGGAGCCCTCAGGCTGGGGCCCTAGCACTCGAAATTTGTGAAAGAGGGTTAGAGTCACCAAGCTCCTACGGCCCCCTTTCTGGCTCTAAGATGTTAAAATCTGTTACAAGATTTTCTTTTACCAGGATGGGCCTCAGCCCAACACACAGGTGTGATGAAGTTTGATGAATGTTAGCTGCGGAGGAGGGTTTTGATGGGCGTGACTCCGGACGAGTCCAAGCTTGCCTCTTCTCCAAGGCAAAGATCGCCTACAAAGTCACTGCTGCCAAAGCCCCCTTCGTTGGCTAAAATACTCCACCCAGTGGACAAAACAGAAAATGGCCTATTTCTTTGCTCCGGTTCCTGGAGGGAAGCACAGCCTGGTAGAAAGAATGCAGAAATACTAGGGTCTAGAGCCCTGTGCCCCATGAGCCTCCGGCATCCTCTGAACAGATCTAAACAAGTTTGTTAGCAACTCCAAGGCCGTACTTTTCTCTCAACTTTATCAGGTGGTCCCTGGAGCCTTCCTGCCTCCTCTGCACGAGGAAACTCCTCAACAGAAACAAGCAGAAAGAGCTCAATGTTATCCTGAAAAAGAGCCCCAAAGCTCCAATATGAGTCCAGGTTTTGACAAATGTCACTTCCTTAAGGAGGCCTTCAGTGTAGACCAGGAGCTGACACTGAGTCCCCTTACACACTGTACTTCTCCTTGGAAACACTTCTCTCACGGGAGAGCCTTCTCCCTCTCCCGGCTGAACCTCATTGCTGCAGGGGCAGCATCTGCTCACAGCATCCTCATAGCAAGTAGTAGTTTTCATTAAATGCTTAGTAAATAAATCTGTAGCATTACTTTGTGGCCTGGCCCCGTGGCTCACACCTGTAATCCCAGCACTTTAAGAGGCTGAGGCGAGAGGATCACCTGAGGTCAGGAGTTTGAGACCAGCCTGGCCAACATAGCAAAACCCCATCTCTACTAAAATACAAAAAGACAGGCATGATGGCACCTGCCTGTAATCCTAGCTACTCGGGAGGCTGAGGCAGGAGAATCGCTTGAGCCCAGGAGGCGGAGACTGCAGTGTGCGGAGATTGCACCACTGCACTCCAGCCTGGGCGACAGAGCCAGACCCCGTCTCAGAAAGAAAAAAAAAAAAGCCAGGTATTTTAACAGCAGAAACAAGAGAAAGAGAGAGGGAGAAGGAAGGAAGGAAGGGAGGAAGGAAGGAAGGAAGGGAGGGAGGAAGGAAGGAAGGAAGGAAGGAAGGAAGGAAGGAAGGAAGGAAGGAAGGAAAAAAATTTAATTCAGTAGACAAGAACAGATAAATGGAAAGCTTAGGGCTACTTTGTCCTGGAACTAGGGGGGAAATACAGGGTTCTCAGGGGTAGCAGTAAAATAACAGAAAAAAAAACCCGAATATGGAGGTCATATCAAAGGGTCCAAATGGAGGGTATGGTAGGCGGAACAGTGCCCCCCATTCCCCCAACCCCCCACAGGATGTCCAGTATAATCCTCAGAACCTGTGTGTGTGTGTGTATGTGTGCGTGTGTGTGTGTGTGTGTGTGTTGCCTAATATGACCAAGGAGACTTTGAAGATGTGATTAAGTTCTGGATTAGCCTGGATTATCCTGATGGATGCTTGTGAAACAGAGGCAAGAGGGTCAGAGTGAGAGAAGGAGATGGAGGATGGAAGCAGAGGCTGGAATGACACAGGCCAGCAGCCAAAGCATGTAGGCAGCCCCTATCTGAGAGGTAGAAAAGGCCAGGAGAGGATTTTCCCTGAAATCCTCCAGGAGGAATGCAGCCCCGCATCCCATTTTAGACTTTTAACCTCCATAACTGTAAGACAATACATTTGTGTTGTTTTAACCACTAAGTCTGTGGTAATTTGTTACAGCAGCAATAGGGAACTGAGGGTGACAGTGAAAACCGACTCCGACAAAAAGCTGCCTATCCTATATCCTCAGCTTTTTTGCCTGCAAAGTAACCTGTACCTTCACGTAGCCCCATTGCCTGTACCAGACAGATGTGAAAACAACTCAGCACAGCGCAGTTGATAGGGTCGTTTACATTTATGGCTCCTTTGGTCCTCACTCCATGAGGGAGCTGGGACGTATGTTTCTTGGGGCAAGTCACTAACACCTCTCAAGGCCTCTGAAATAATCTAGATCCACATTCTCCTACTTTTTTGACCTTTCCTTTTTATGGTAATATACCATCTCTCAATATCTCTCCTTAGGAGTTTTTTTAAAGTTGCCATTTTTGTGTAATATATTTAAAAAGAAATGATTTTCAAATATATCTAGGTTGACATATTATTACAGACTCTGTTATAAAATTCATTTTAATATCTTTCCTAATGATCATATACAGAATGAAGATAGATTATAATTTGTCAGTTTATAAATGATTCATCGTTTCATTGAATTAAAATAGACAACAGAAAGGTTGATTTGTTAGCAAATGTTTAAATGGCGTATTGGTTTAGGAAACAAATGTATATGAGAAATAAAGATTGAACTTTTTCCTTTTTTAAATTTGTTTAATTGGGATATAATTGATATACAAGAAATTGCACATATTTAAAGTGTGACATTTGACACATTTTGGCATATGCATACACACATGAAACTATCACCACAATCAAGATATTTAATATATCCACTGCCTACAAGTTTCTTGAGCCCTTTTATAATCCATCCTTCTTCCCTCCTCCTCCCCCTAGTCCTTAGGCAACCTCTACTCTTTTTTGCCACTATAGATTAGTTTTTATTTTCTATAGTTTTATGTAAATGGAATCATACATTACCTATTCTCTTTTTTTTTCTTTGATGTGGCTTCTTTCACTCAGCATACCTGTTTTGAGATTCAGTAACGTTGCATATATTAATTGTCATTCATTTTTATCACTAACTAGAATTATATTGTATCAACATATACAATTTGTTTATTCTTTCCCCATGAATGGAAATTTGTGTCATTTTTACATGTAAAGCTACTATGACAATTAAAATCTGTGATTCAATCTAGTTAATATAGTATGAATAAGTATGAATCAAAGTAGGGGTTTTTGGCATATTCCATTTTTCTGTATTATACTATTTCTTGAAAAGACTCCAATTCTACTGAATTGCCTTAACATGTTTGTTAAAAAGTGGTCATCCAGCCAGATGTGGTGGCTCACACCTGTAATCTTAGCACTTTGGGAGGCTGAGGTGGTTGGATCACTCGAGGTCATGAGACCAGCCTGGCTGACATGGTGAAATCCCATCTCTACTAAAAATACAAACATTAGCTGGTTATGGTGGTGGGTGCCTGTAATCTCAGCTACTCCGGAGGCTGAGGCAGAAGAATCGCTTAAGAATCACTTGGAGGCGGAGGTTGCAGTGAGCCGAGATGGCGCCACTACACTCTAGCCTAGGGGACAAAGTGAAATTCTGTCTCCAAAAAAAAAAAAAGTGGTCATCCGTATATATGTTAGTCTATTTCTGGGCTCTCTGTTTTGTTCCTTTTATTTATCTTTTTAAAATGTCAATGCTGTGTATTAGTTTTGATTACTGTAGCTCTGAAAGTCTTGAAATCAGGTACTGTTAGCTGTCCAACTTTCTTCTTCTTTTTCAAGTTATTTTGGTTATTCTAGGTCCCCTACACTTCCATATGAACTTTAGAATAGGTTCAACAAGTTCTAAAACAAAAATCTGTTGGGATTTTTATTGGGGAGAATTCATATCTTTGCAACACTGAGTCTTCTGAAACATGAACAAGATATATCTCTCTATAAACTTAAGTCTTTAATTTCTTTCGGAAATGTCTTATAGTTTTCCCTATTTAGGTACTAGATCTTTCATCAGGTTTAATCTTTAAGTATTTCATATTTTGGTACTTTAAAAAAAGATAAAGTTTTGTGTTTTTTATTTCAATTTGTTTGTTGATAGTAAATATAAATAAAATTGATTTTTTGTGTGTTGGTGTTGTATCCTGTAAACTGGCTAAATTTATTAGTTCTAGAAGCTATTTTGTAGAACCCATTAGATCTTCTTTATAGATGTTATTTGGTCTGCAGATAAAGACCTATTTATTTCTTCGGTTGAAATTTGGATGCCTTCTTTTGTTTCTATGGTTTGTTTTATTGCACTAACTAGAACCTTGAGTACAATGTTAAACAGACATAGTAACTGTAAACATCCTTATCTTGTCCCTGATCTTAGGAGAAAAGAGTTCAGTTCACTTACCGGCAGGGTGGTAGCTACAGTTTTTGTTTGTTTGTTTTATATAGATGCCGTTCGCTAGGGTTGGGAAATTGACTTCTTTTCCTAGTTGGTTGAAAGTTTTTCTCAAGAATGGATACTGCATTTTGTCAAATACTTTTTCTACATCCATAGAGATGATCATATGTTGGTTTTTTTTTTTTTACTGTGTTGATTTGGTAAATTACCAACTTGATTTTTTTAAGTTAAATCAACGTTGGACTTCTAGTATAAACCCCATTTGGTCATGATGTATTATTATTTTTATAAATTTTTCAATTTCATTTATGAGAACTTTGTTTGGAATGTTTGCACCTTTGTTCATGAAGGATATTGATCTGACATTCTTGTGGTGCAGATCTGCTGACAATTCTTTTAGCTTTTGTTTGTTTGAAAATGTTTTTATCTTGCTTTTTTTTTTTTTTTTTTTGAAAGATATTTTTACTGGGTAAAAGTTTTAGGTTGACTTTTTTTTCTTTCAGTACTTTAGAGTTGCTCCACTGTTGTCTTATTTACATTCTTTTCTATAAGTAATTACTGTCATCCTTATGGTTGTTCCATTGTATATAATTTCTTTCTTCCTCTGGCTGTTTTCAAGATGTTTTCATCAATAGTTTTGAGTAATTTCATTATGATGTGACTTGCTTTAGTGATTTTTTTTTTCATGTTTCCTGTGCTCCTTGGATCTGGGCATTCATAGTTTTCCTCAGATTTGTTAAATATTTGGCCATTATTTCTTCAAATGGCTTTTCTGTCTTCTCCCCATTCTTAAGGGATTCTCATTATATATGCTAAGCCACTTGGAGTTTCCTAACTCATGTTCTTTTTATTTTCTAAAATTATTATTATTCGTGTTTCATTTTGTATAGTTTCTATTGCTGCGTCTTCAAATTTGCTAATCTTTTCTTTTTTAACATACAATCTTTTGTTAATACCAGTTAGTGTTGTTTCATCTTGGAAATTATGGTGTCCACCTCTAAAAGCCCGAGTTGGGTCTTTTAAATATTTCTTTGTCTTAAATTAGGTTTTTAAAGATATGAAATACAATTACAATAACCATTTTAATGTTGTTGGCTGCTAATTCTAATATCTATGCCAGTTCTGAGTCAGTTTCAATTATTATTCTTCTCATCAGCATGATTCATATTTTTCTGCTTCTTTGAGTACCTAATAATATTTAATTAGAGGCAAGACCTTGTACATTTTACTTCATTAGTTACTGATTTAAAAAATATTTTTAAATCTTTTCTACTTTTGTTCTGAAATGCAGTTAAGTTATTTGGAAACAATTTGATCCATTCAGGTCTCTCTTTCTCTCTCTCTCTCTCTCTCTCTCTCTATATATATATATATACACACACACACACACACACACACACAATTTATATATATATATATGTGTGTATATATATATACACACACACACTTTAAGTTCTAGGGTACATGTGCGCAACGTGCAGGTTTGTTACATATGTATACATGCGCCATGTTGGTGTGCTGCACCCATTAACTCATCATTTACACTAGGTATATCTCCTAATGCTATCCCTCCCCGCTCCCTCCACCCCCCAACAGGCCCTGGTATGTGATGTTCCCCTTCCTGTGTCCAAGTATTCTCATTGTTCAATTCCTACCTGTGAGTGAGAACATGCGATGTTTGTTTTTTTGTCCTTGCGATAGCTTGCTGAGAATGATGGTTTCCAGCTTCATCCATGTCCCTACAAAGGACAGGAACTCATCCTCTTTTATGGCTGCATAGCATTCCATGGTATATATGTGCCACATTCTCTTAATCCAGTCTATCATTGATGGACATTCGGGTTGGTTCCAAGTCTTTGCTAGTGTGAATAGTGCTGCAATAAACATACGTGTGCATGTGTCTTTATAGCAGCATGATTTGTAATCCTTTGGGTATACCCAGTAATGGGATGGCTGGATCAAATGGTATTTCTAGTTCTAGACCCTTGAGGAATCGCCACACTGTCTTCCACAATGTTTGAACTAGTTTACAGTCCCACTAGCAGTGTAAAATTGTTCCTATTTCTCCACACCCTCTCCAGCATTTGTTGTTTCCTGACTTTTTAATGATTGCCATTCTAATTGGCATGAGATAGTATGCCATTGTGGTTTTGATTTGCACTTCTCTGATGACCAGTGATGATGAGCATTTTTTGATATGTCTGTTTTCTGTACAAATGTCTTCTTTTGAGAAGTGTCTGTTCATATCCTTTGCCCACTTTTTGATGGGGTTTTTTATTTTTATATTGTAAATTTGTTGAAGTTCTTTGTAGATTCTGGATATTCGCCCTTTGCCAGATGGATAGATTGCAAAAATTTTCTTCCATTCTGTAGGTTGCCTGTTCACTCTAATGATAGTTTCTTTTGCTCTGCAGAAGCTTTCCCAGCACCATTTATTAAGGATACAAAATCAATATGCAAAAATCACAAGCATTCTTATACTCCAATAACAGACAAACAGAAAGCCAAATCATGAGTGAACCGCCATTCACAATTGCTACAAAGAGAATAAAATACCTAGGAATCCAACTGAAAAGGGATGTAAAGGAGACCTCTTCAAGGAGAACTACAAACCACTGCTCAACAAAATAAAAAAGGACACAAACAAATGGAAGAACATTCCATGCTCATGGATAGGAAGAATCAGTATCGTGAAAATGGCCATACTGCCCAAGGTAATTTACAGATTCCATGCCAACCCCATCAAGCTACCAATGACTTTCTTCACAGAATTGGAAAAAACTATTTTAAAGTTCATATGGAATAAAAAAAAAAAATAGCCTGTATAGCCAAGACAATCCTAAGCAAAAAGAACAAAGCTAGAGGCATCACACTAACTGACTTCAAACTATACTACAAGGCTACAGTAACCAAAACAGCATGGCACTGGTACCAAAAGAGATATATAGACCAATGGAACAGAACAGAGCCCTCATAAATAACACCACACATCTACAACCATCTGATCTGTGACAAACCTGACAAAACCAAGAAATGGGGAAAGGATTCCCTACTTAATAAATGGTGCTGGGAAAACTGACTAGCCATATGTAGAAAGCTGAAACTGGATCCCTTCCTTACACTTTATACAAAAATTAATACAAAATGGATTAAAGACTTAAATGTTAGACCTAAAACCATAAAAACTCTAGAAGAAAACCTAGGCAATACCATTCAGGACATAGGCATGGGCAAGGACTTCATGACTAAAATGCCAAAAGCAATGGCAACAAAAGCCAAAATAGACAAATGGGATCTAATTAAACTAAAGAGCTTCTGCACAGCAAAAGAAACTACCATCAGCGTGAACAGACAACCTACAGAATGAGAGAAATTTTTGCAATTTACCCATCTGACAAAGGGCTTATATCCAGAATCTACAAAGAACTTGAACAAATTTACAAGAAAAAAATCAAACAACCCCATCAAAAAGTGAGCAAAGGATATGAACAGACACTTCTCAAAAAAAGACATTTATGCAGGCAACAGACACATGAAAAAATGCTCATCATCACTGATCATCAGAGAAATGCAAATCAAAACCACAATGAGATACCATCTCACACCAGTTAGAAAGACTGCCTTCTCTTGTCTTAAACCTTCATCATATTAGTGGCTGAGCCTGGTTGTTGAAAGATAACTGCAAACAACTCCCGGGCTCCATAATTTTTCCTCTAGAAAGATAGTGTGAAGACTTTTTTTTCCCTTCAGAAACAGCTCAGCCATCTCCTCCAATCTCATAAACTAAAATTGAGTCATATGCTCGCACTGAAAGATAGAATCCACTCAGACCCCAGTGGGGTCAGTTCCCTGAAAGCTGGGCTGCCAGAAAGGGGTGGAATACCCAAACAATACTCAGGTCACCGTCAAAAGTCAGAGGATTGAGGGGACTGAGGATATTGCAATCATGATGTCCACTTGGGTGGGCATCAGACCATTTGTAAATGCTTTGTAACATAAGTGTGAACAATCTCTTCCTTCCTAATAAATGAAAAGCCAAATTTGTTATAATTATGATAGCATCTTTTGCACTCTCATCTTAGATATTTTGGAGACATCTGGATGTGTACATGGGATTTAGATCAGATAAATTAAACTAATAGAGTTATGAAGATCACCTTGAGGTGAACTTGGAGAATTAATAAAATTCGTATGATCCTCTTCCCTTAACTTGTGTTTCATCCAAAGTTTCTTGTATGTTCTTGTCTTTATGTGTTATAGGCACAAATTAGGCAATCTGATGACTAAGAACAAAGACAATTGAAAGCTCTGCAAGAGTCAAAACCACTGTGGCAGCTGAGTGATCATCTGAGAGCCTGAGTCAGGAGCTGGCCCATCTGACCCCACTGAGGGCCATGTGGACTAATATATTTAATCAGAGGCACTCAGCAGTTTTATTTTAAGTGGCAAGACATTTAGGTTAGTATTTTAGAACTTATTAAAATAATTGAATAAGATGCCTTAGTGCCATTAATGTCATGAACCCTGGGAACATTGTCACAACTCCCAGCTGAGAAGTGCTGAAACAGACCATTTGTAGGACTCACCACGTCCCAAGTGCTGTACCGAGCACTTTACATGCAACGAAGAATATATATCCTCACAGATACATTGTGAGGTAGTCACTGGCATTGTCTACATTTTACAGATAAATAAAAAGGTGAAAAGAGGTGGTATTCCCTTGCCCGATGTCGCCTGATAGTAGGCAGTAAAGTGTCCCAAGCAGCTGGGATTCTGGCACCAGAGTATGTGTAATTAACCACTACACTGTATGCCTCTGTTAAGTGCTTGGGGCAAATTTTTTAGATAAATAATGGCTTTGGCTTCACATATATGAATAAATCAATGTAAGTGTTGGACTTTCAGCAGAGGTCTCTGTATTTCATGCCAAGCTCTAGTCTCAGGAAGTATTCTTGCAAGTGCTTTCACTTCTTTTGAGGCTTAATACCAGAAGTTTAGATTAGTGATTCCCATTCAGAGGCGATTTTGATTTGGCAGTGTCTGGAGGCATTTTTGATAGCCACAACTCAGAGGTGTGGTGACTGGGGTGTTCCTGGACCCTAGTGAACAGAGCTCAGTGATGTGCTAAATATTCCACAATGCACAAAACAGCTCTCCACTACAAAGAACTGTCCAACCCAAAATGTCACTAGTGCTAAGGTTGAAAAATCCTGAGTTATACTGAAACAGAGCTTGCAATGTGCACGTTGAGATCCCCTCTCTGTGGATACTACCCAGAGTTTTGTCCCTGTGACTTGAGTAGCAGTCACCATGGCTAACCCTGCTCACAGAGCCTGAAGAATACATGGCACATTTCATTCCTTGTTTGGTATATGAGCACTGGTTCAGCTTGTATCGCCCTTTATAGCCCTGTCTCCTTGCCTCACAAGCTATGGGATAAGTTTAGAGTGGGAAGAATACTTTCTCCTTAACCGTTCCAGGGCAAGCATTCTCAGTGTGTGTGGCTCTTTTATGTTTTCTGAGTCATGCTTTAATATAATCCTTTGATTCTTCTTTCTGCCTGTCCTGTTTGCTAGGTTCTTGTGGTGGCAGCCACCCAGTCTCTGAAATCCCCTGTCATCCTCAGCACACAACCAGCCTGATGGAGCTGAGGTGCTCAAGCTTCTGTGTGATTTTGTCCTGTTGTCAGAGCTCTCAAGTGCTTTGGAGTGCACAGACACATGACCGAGATGAAGCATGGGGCAGGTCCTTGTGGTGTTGGTGCAGTGGCATCCCGAGGCCTGTGGGCTTATATGAGCAGGAATGATATCCTCTAGGGCAGTATCTCAGCACTGCTTCAGGAATAGCTGCTGTGTCTTGCAACATGTGGTCTGCATTTGTAGCATCCAGAAACATTCCATTGCCACTCCTTCCTAGAGCAAAGGAACTGCTAATCCTCCCTCTGACTCATAACTAAAGCCAGCTTCCAAAGTGGTGAGGTTGCAGAGCTTGAGGGAGGGGCCTCATGGTCGTCCCAAATACCTATTCCACTTGTTTGCTGCTCCAATGAATTCCTACACAGTCAGTTAATATTATTATCACTCACTCCAATTTTATAGAGAATCCTTAAACTCAGAGAAGTTAAGTGATTTTTCTGAGGTGACACAACTAATAAGATGGTGATGCATGCCTATATATTTCACACTCACTACTCTTTGCTGGGTCATTACCAAGAAATGCCTTGGCCTTATCTAATACTGGATGGGACTAATTAAGTCATCCAAGTATCTAAGCAACAAGGATATGTCCACACCAACACACCTGAATGGAACTTCTAGATCTGAAAAACAAAATATTGATGGTCCCCAACTTGTGATGATTCAACTTAACAATCTTTAAACTATACCATGTTGCAAAGGCAATATGCATTCAGTAGAAACCATACTTTGAGTACCCATACAATTGTTCTGTTTTTCACTTTCAATGTAGTATTCAATAAATTACATAGGATAATCAATTATTTCTCATAAAAAAGACATTGTGTTAGATGATTTTGCCCAACTATAGGCAAATATAAGTACTCTGAGCATGTTTAAGGTAGGCTAGGCTAAGCTATGATGTTCAGTAGACTAGGTATATTAAATGCATTTTCAACTTTTTTTCAACTTAGAATGGATTTATTAGGACAGAACCCTATTACAAATAGAGGAGCAAATGTATCTGGAATAAAAAATATACTATATGGGATTAAACCCAGATTAGACATTGGGGTAAAAATAGACCAGTGAACCAGAAGAAATAGCAATGAAAACTATGTAAATAAAGGACAAACAAATTTGAAAAAAATAGACTCCCAGTGACCTGTGAGACAATGATAAATAGCTTATCATACATATAATTGGAAGCCCTGAAAGAGCAGAGAGAGAAGAGATCAGAAAAAAAATTTTTTTTCAAGAAATAAATGGCTAAAAGCTTTCCACACTTGATGAAAACTATAAACCTACACATTTAAGAAGTTTAACAAACCCCATCAGAGAAAGGATAAAAGGAAAGCAAGGCAAATTATAATGAAATTTCTGGAGACAGAGGATAGCAAGAATTAAAAAGCAACCAGAGAAAATACCTTATCTATAGAGGAATAAGTATAAGAATCACAGCATACTTCTTTCTAGAAACTATCCAAGCCAAGAAACTGTAGGAAAAAATGAAAGAAAAAAAAACTGTCGCCCTAGAATGTTTTGCTAAGAGAAAATATGTTTCAGAAGTAACAAGTAAGAATGGATTTTAAAAGGACATAAAGAAACTTGTGAGGATGGAAAAGTTCATCATCTTGATTTTGGTTATACATACATGAACACAAATGCATAAACATAAAATTGTACATTAAATAGTGCAACTTACTATAGATAATTTATATATCAATAATGCTATAAAATTATTAATAAAAAGGAGAAATTCAGACTTTTTCAGATAAATAAAGGCTGACAAATTCATGATCCACAGACCTTCACTACAAAAAATGTAAAAGGAATTTCCCGAGGAAGAAGGAACATGATGTCAGATGAGAATTTGGAACACAACAGAGGAATGAGTAGCTCCAGAAGAATCTGGTGAGTACGACTGTTTAAAGCAAAAATGATATAAATATATTATGGGATATATAGCATATACAAAAGTAAAAAGACCTTGACGCTTTTTTAAAAAAGTAAAATGTATTACAACAATAGCATAAAGAATAGAATGGGAGAGATGGAGATTTACTGTTGTAGGGTTGTTATTTTATATACAAAGTAACAGTATATAAAATGCAGATATGTTAAAGATAAAGGACAGAAAAAGAAATATCAAGTAAATATTAATACTAATCTAAGGAAAGTTGGAATGGCCATATTAATTTTGAAACTGGGAATTTACCAGAGATAATGAGGAACACTTCATAAGGATAAATGGGTCAGTTCACCAATATACCTAAAATCTGTAAGTCTGTATGCACCTAATAATATAGCTTCAAAATAAATAAGACAAACCTGATAGAACTGAAGGGAGAAATAGACAATATACTACTATGGTCAGATATTTTAATTTTTCTCTCTCAATAACTGATTTTAACATTTCTCTCTACATAGTCAGATATTTTAATATTTCTCTGTCAGTAACAAGTAGGCTGAAAATTAGGGTATAGACATCTTGAATAGCACTATCAATCAATTTGAGCTAACTGATATTTATGGAATACTTCAGTTTTTAATGTGGCAAAACGCACATACTTTTTAAATACACATGGATCAAGAAGGTAGACCATATTCTGGGCCATAAAACAAGTGTCAATGGATATAAATGTTGAAATACAGACTGTGTTCTCTGATTACAGTAGAATTATATTAGAAATAAATAACAAACCCCGGGCGCAGTGGCTCATGCTTGTAATCCCAGCACTTTGGGAGGCCGAAGTGAGCGGATCACCTGAGGTTGGGAGTTTGAACCAGCCTGACCAACATGGAGAAACCCCATTTCTACTAAAAACACAAAATTAGCTGGTAGTGGTGGCACATGCCTGAAATCCCAGATACCCAGGAGGCTGAGGCAGGAGAATCACTTGAACCTGGAGGTTGCGGTGAGCCGAGATCGCGCCATTGCACCCAGCCTGGGCAACAAGAGTGAAATTCTGTCTAAAAAAAAGAAATAAATAACAAAAATATGAAAACAATCATCAAATATTTTGAAATTAATAAGACACTTCCAAATAGCTCATTGGTCAAAGGTAAAATCATAAGAAAAATTCAAAGATATTTTGAATTGGATAAACATAAAAACACTAGATATCAAAACTTATAAGATACTTCTTAAATATTTCTTTGAGAGAATTTTATAGCATTAAATGCTTATTTGAGAAATGAGGAGAGGTCTCATATTAGTTATCTCAGCTTCACTTGTAAGAAACTAGAAATAAAGCAAAATTAACTCCAAAATAAGCAGAGGAAATTATAAAGATGACAGCAGAAATTAATGAAATAAAAGACAAAATAGAGAAAATCAATGTACCCGAAAGATGGTCCTTTGAAAAGATACATAAAACTGATAAAAACTTCACCGATATTAATCAAAAAAAGACACAAATTACCAAAATTATGAATGAAAGCAGGAGCATCATTACACATCTTACAAAATTCCTTGAAAGATACAAACTACCAAAATTTGTCCAGGAAGAAATAAATAAGCAAAGCAGCCTTATATCTATTAAGAAATTTGAATGTGTTGTTAAAACCCTTCCCACAAAGAGTACTCCAGGCCCATATGGCTTAGCATTTAAGGAAGAAATAATCCCAACCCTACTCAAACTCTTCCAGAAAACAAGAAAGAAGAAAACCCTCCCCTCTCATTTTTAGGAAGGCAAGAAAACAAGAAAATGATACTATAAGAAAGAAAACTACAAACCAATATATTTTTTGAACATAGACACAAAATTCTTGAAATTACCTTAGCAGACTGAATCCGACTAAGTGGGATATATTTCAGAAATGCAAGATTGGTTTTGAAAATTAATCAATGTAATTTATCATATAAACAAAAAAACAACATATGATCATTTCAATAGATGGATAAAAAAGCATTTGAAAGCTCAACATCCATTCATGACTTAAAAAAAGAACTCTCAGCAAATGAGAAATAGAAAAGAATTTGCTCAACTTGAAACAGAGCAATTTCAAAAAACTCATAAATAACTTCATATGTCATAGGGAAAGACTGAATACATTTTTCCTCCTAAAATTAAACAGGAATGTCAACTCTCACCATTTTTATTCAATATTGTACTGGAGGCCTAGCCAATCCAATAAGACAAGAAAAAGAAATCCAATATATACAGATTAAAAAGAAAAAAAAATTGTTTCCATTTGTAGATGACATGATTGTCTATGTAGAAAATTCTAAGGAATTTACAACAAAAGCTTCTACAACTAATCAGTGAGTTTAGCAAGGTTAAAAGATATGTCAATATGCAAAAATCAACTCTATTTCTATATACTAGTAATCAGAAATTAGAAAGTAATTTTAAAATACTATTTACCATACCAACCTTATAGGGACAGATTTAATAACAGATGTATAAAACCTTTATACTAAAAACTATAAAATATTGCTAACAGAAATGAAAAAATACCTAAACAAATGAAGCAATACACCAGGCTTACGGATTGGAAAACTCCATTTTGTTAAGACTTTAATTCTCAACAAATTGGGCTGTATATTCAATTTAATCCTAATGAAAATCTCAGAAATCATTTTTATAGAAATTGGCAAGCTGCCTTTAAAATTTATATGGAAATACAAAGGATCACCACTAGTCCAAAGAATTTTGAAATAGAAAGCTTGAGGACTTATCCTACTTGATTTCAAGACTTACTGTAAAGCTACATTATAGAAGATAGTATTATATTGGCATAAGCCTAGACACAATGTAACAAAACAGAGGGCTGAGTGCAGACTCAAATGAATATGATGAATTGATTTTCAACAATGTTGTCAAGATAATTCGATGGGGAAAGGATAGTTTTCAAAAAATAGCCTTGGAAAAACTGGATATCCCTCTGCAAAATGATTGAACTTAAACCTTGCTTCATGCTATACACAAAAATTAAATAAAAATGTCTTGCAGTCCTAAATGTAAGAGCTAAAAAATAATGATACTCTTAGTTATGTGATAGAAAATATTTGTGACTGTGAATTGGGCAAAGTCTTCTTAGATAGAACACAAAAATAAAAAACCATTAAAAAGTGATAAATTGGACCTCGTTAAAATTAAAAACTTTTGATCTTTAAAGGACATTCGATCTCATTAAAATTAAAAACCTTTGATCTTTAAAGGATACCGTTGAGAAAATGAAAGCCATAGACTGCATGAACATATTTGCAAAATATATATCTAATCAATAACTTGCATCCGGAATATACAAGTAACTTTTACAATAATAAGACAATCTAATTAATAATTAAGCAAAATATTTGAATGAACACTTCACCAAAGAAGATATATGAATGGAGAATAAACATGTGAAACAATGCTTAACATCACTAATCATTAGAGAAATGTCTATAAAAATCAAAGTAAGATACCACTGCATTACTCACCGGTATGGCTAAAATTTAAAAAACTGACCACATTAAGTGTTAGCATGTAGTTCAACTGGAACTCTCAGACATTTCTGGTAAGAATGCAAAATAGTACATCCTCTTTGGTAAACATTTTGGTGGTTTCTTTTAGGGTTAAACACCCTTACCGTACAACTCAACGATCCTCTAGATATTCATCCAAGACAAGTGAAAACTCATGACCAAAGACCTGTAAACGAATGAATGAATGTTCCTAGCAGATTTATGCATAATAGCCAAAAACTGGAAACAAATCAAATTATGAACAGATAAAACTTTGTGGTGTATCCATATAATGGACTACTCCTCATCAATAAAAAAATACAAATTGCTGATACATGCAACAACACGAGTTGTCATGCTTAATGAAAGAACTCAGAGTCAAAAGACTACATACTATATGTACTATATAAATGAAATTGTAGAAAAAACAAGCTATAGCTATTAATTTTTCAAGAGGTGAAAATTTTATGAGGCGATTATTAAATATGACCAATATTAAAAATTAAATTATATAAACATGATTAAATAAATTATAGTAAAACAAAGTTAATAAATACCCCAAAGTCATATACTTCTTGCTTATTTTACTATAATTTCCTAATAGATATGCTCTTGAAATTATTTTATTTTATTTTATTTTATTTTATTTTATTTTATTTTTATTTATTTATTTATTTTTTGAGACGGAGTCTTGGTCTGTCGCCCAGGCTGGGGTGCAGTGGCACAATCTCGGCTCACTGCAACCTCCACCTCCTGGGTTCACGCCATTCTCCTGCCTCAGCCTCCCGAGCAGCTGGGACTATAGGCGCTCGCCACTACGCCCAGCTAATTTTTTGTATTCTTTAGTAGAGACGGGGTTTCACTGTGTTAGCCAGGATGGTCTCGATGTCCTGACCTCGTGATCCGCCTGCCTCGGCCTCCCAAAGTGCTGGGATTACAGGCGTGAGCCACCGCGCCCGGCCAAAATTATTTTAATCTATTGTATCTGTATTGTAGAAATTCTGTATAATGGTGCTCTATTGCACACCTCTTACCAACTCTGCATTCAGTGATGTCATGTTTGTTGGTAACATGAAATCGACCATGATGAGAATATTTACACCATGGAAACTGGCAAATAATAAATTAGGGTTTTGTTTGTTTTCCAGGAGCACTGTTAAACATTTGCCAGCATACCACTGAATATATGCATAGAAGATTCTGTCTCAGGAAAAGGAGGGAATATATAGGATGGATGAAAAGATCTTTCTGGAGGAGGCTGGATTTGAACTGACCCTTGGAAAATGTACAATATTTAGCCTGATACAGAAGGAAGACAAGGACATGCCAGGCACAAGAAACAAAAGCAAAAACCAAGGGACAGTCTGGCCGGAGTGAAGGCTGTGTATAGCCTTAATGAGCAATAATGCTGTGAACGTATGCTGGATCCTGGCTGAAGGAAGCCTAGAATGACAGCTGTAATGGATTTCTGTTATCTCTCTTTCTTCTCACTTTCCCCCTTCTTCTCGTAGTAGCCTTCTGCCCACAGCCATGCTGCGCCATTGGATTCTGTCCCACACAGAGCACACCCCACCCTCCGTCCTTAGTGATAGGTCCTAGGGGAGACACACAGCCCAGGATGGCCCAAGCAGAGCCCCCAAGCAGTTGTTTCTTAACTGGATATGGTATGCCAAAGGATATTTTCCCCTTCTCTAGTTACTAAGCTTGAAGAATGGCAGTCCAGAGCTGACTCAAGACACATCAGGAGGAGATAAGAGAATCAGCACATAATAAAAGCAGAGATAAGAGAAGAGAGAGGTTTTGAATCTTTCGTTTCTGTTGTCTTCAGATCAACTCTCCCTGATCTTTATGAAATTGAACGTGCAAGTGAATAAATTCTCCTTGTTTTGCTTAACCTGGATCAAGTTTTTTTTGTTGTTGTTTTGTTTTGTTTTTTTCTGTCCTTTGCAACTAAAGATTTGAAAATAGTACACTATGCTCAGGATTTTTGACATATATTCTTTATTCCTGAAAACCTGAATTTGTGTGTGAAAGAGCAAAAGGCAGGGGGCCAAGTCTTTTATAGCCAGGTGTCCCACTGTTGAGAGGGGTTTCGTTCCAATCTTTCGCCTGTCTTAGAGGGCACTCTAGCAGATGAAGTGGGCCCTGGGCCTTGGAACAGGAAGGACCTTTGAGGTCATATAGGCCAATAATTTGTTGTGGTTTGCAAACTAAATTCCTGGAGCTGTTGGCTTGCATGGAAATGCCCCAGGATGTGTTAAGTGGGCCTACAGGGAAGTTCTCAGCTCCCCTGCTCTGCTAATAGCAATGCAGCTGTGGATGGCAAGGCAACCGGAAGCATGCTAGTGTAGTACGGATAGCACATTGCATGTATTTATGCTGTAGTCCGACACTTCACGCACACTGCAAAGAAACTGTTTTCTTCTGAAATCAAACCCCAGTATCCTCCAAGGTGTGAGCAGAGAAGAATGCTGGAAGAAGAATCCACTCAAGCAAGAGAGGCAACTGAACAAGAATTTTCAGAAACCATTTTCCTGAGTTTTCACCTCCCACTTGAGATTCTCACCCCAGGGCACATCAGTTTCCATTTAACAGTCAAGTTCAACAGTGGACAAAATTGTTTCCCTTGGTTCTTCATAGCACAGCTGAGACAACCTGACATTTTCAAAATGAGTTTAACTAAATACTAAAGGAGAACAAAAATGAAATTATACCAGTCAGTACAAATAGTGACTTTCCAGAGTACTGGTTTCTGATCCTAAGGTAACCACGGGGTGGTCTTAAGGATAGTGTGATAATTTAGATTATTGTTCAGCAAGTATTCATTCCCTATCCCTTCCCACTGTGGATGGAATATGCATCCCTGTCTCACTGATGCTGAGCCATGCCTGACTTTCTTTGACCAATGGAATGTTAACAGATGTGACATGGACAGAGGCCTTAAATGTGTGTGTAGTTTGGCTTTTGCATCCAGTGATCTTCCATGAGAAGATAAGCCTTCAGTGGCACTTCCCCTTTAGTCTAGACCCTAGAATGACATGTGGACTGGACCTAAGCTCAACCGGAAGCCAGGAGCACCACCTAGACAACCCACAGCCTGAAGCAGAGACTCCTGGGCGGCTCATCCTAGATCAGCTAAATTGTAGAAAACCTGCAGACCATAAGCATGAATGTAACAGCTGGTTGTGGTGACCACTGGGTGCTAGGCCAACTTGTTTCTCAGCATTCCAACAAGAATAGTTGATTAATACAGATGATGTAACATCACAAGTCTTGTCTAAAATGCCTTCCTTAGAGGAAGCCCTGCCCTTATTGCTTGCCACCCAGGTGCTGTATCAAGACATCTTGACCTCATTCCTACTGGCCAGTGAAACTGAGGAAAACATGATACCTGCCTCCAGCTGCTGATGAAGGGTTAAGTTTATCATCCTGCTCAGGAAGTACCCCTGCCACATCACACATACCCACTCCCACAGTGGAAAGCAGTCTTGCTCTAAAAAGTAGTATAGTATAGTATAGTATAGTATAGTATAGTATAGTATAGTATAATATAAAATATGTCTGAAGCAGACAATAATTGCAGTGAATAAGAAGACCTGGCACACCTACAACTGCCATGCTCTTCCAGCAACTTGGATTGCCCATCCTTCCCTTCTTGTGGAGTGAACTGCACTTACCCTTCAGCTCTCAGCACAGCTGACACTTCCTCAGTGGCCTTCCCTGAGGAGATAAAGTCCCCCACCAGCCACTCCCATAACTCTTTTCTTCACACCACTTGGAGGTACAATTTCACGTTCACCCATAGGAAGATTTGTTTACTGTCCATCTGTCCCAATATGTGAGCTCCATGAAGGCAGACGCAAGCTTCAGGTTGCTTTTGCCATGCCTGGCACATGGAGTGTTTAATAAGTATCTGCTGAATAGACCAGACTCACAGGCTCGTGTCTTTTTCCAAGCCTCAGAGCTGCCCCTTTTCTGGGTAATCATTTGATTACCTGGGTTTTCGTTCCTTTCTATAGCGCTTTTTATCCCACGGCTCATGAACTCATACCGTTCCGACCACAATTGCAAAGTTTCTCCCAGCCCTTGAAGATCATAGAAACAAAGAGATCATACAAAAAGGTCTTACCATCTTCATCTTGGATGTGAGGACACAACTTCTTCAGTTAACAAAGGAAGAAACTGAGGTACGTTCTCTCATCCAAGTTTACTTGGCCAACCATTGGCAAGTCTTAGAGCTGTTGACAGGAAATTGGTTCTGCTCCCTTATGTTGTCAGTGTGGGCATAAATTGTTTTCCTCCTCTAACGATGACTTTGGCACCAAATACCATAGGTCTGAAACACCCGTTTCTTATTAAGCAGCCCTGGCTTCAGAGGGTCTGTGAGTGAATAAGGACGGATTGGGAGCCGTCCACTGGCCAGGTGTTTGGTAGCAGCTGCCACTTTCCTTGCTTTGTTTTTTCTACCGTCACTGGTTTTAACCCTCATCTAGAAGGCCACTTTGTCTGGGACAGGGAGATAATGTAGTCTCGCGTCTGTTTGGCAGCTTCATGATTACCAGCTGAGCCTGATTACACAGTCTGCGTGCCTGTCCCAGGACAGACGTGCTGCTGCATGCTGGAGGAAGGAGGCGGCTCCAATAGTGGAACTGCATTTGGGGTCTCACTTCTAACACCTCTCTTTGGCTAACGCAGACCCAGTCCCACAGGCGACTGACTCTGTGTTCCACTGTTAATTTCAAAGCTACTTTCTCTCTCCAGCAGGGGTCCTAGTGGATAGACCAGGCTCTTGTCTCTCTCCACACCTCAGATCTGCCCCTTTCCTAGGAGATCCTTGGTTTTCTGTACTTTCCCTAGCAAGAAAAACTTTCATTCATGAATTCAACAAGTTTAACTAAAACAGTTGGCAAACATTTATCGAGGACTTTTGTGCCAGGAATTTGAGAAGTGGGTTGAGTAAGACACAGTTCTGACCCCAGGAGCTGTCAAAAAGAGATAGAGACAGAAATGCAGCAGTTCCAATAGTGGGAACCCCCAGGAAGAGACTAGTTTTCTCAGGGAAGGGGTGGCAGGGAATAGTTCTGGAAGGCTTCACAGAAGAGGTGCCACCTTGGTGGGTCTTAAAGAGAATGGCTGGGGTTTGCTCCTATGTGTAACTGAGTAACACACAGAGGCGTGGAGATCCAAGGCAAGTGAGGTAGGGAGAACAGCATGGGTAATCATGTCCATGGTGGGTCAGAGCAGGTGGGTAATCAGACATGCCTGGAAGACACCAGGGGAGGGGTGGCTGAGGATGGAAAGTCGGCCTAAGGATAGAGGATGAAGGATGCTATCTGACATGCTGTGAGGCAGGCAGAGTTACAAGCATCAGTTACAAACATCAGCACCGGTGTGAACATGAAGCAGGTCATGAAGCTTCTACTTTGTATAAAAATATTACTTTTATATGATAGGTTAAATATTTTCCTGGAAAATAAAACACATATAAGTAAACTAAGGAAGATTACTTCTTTAAGATTTGGATAATTGTCAAAGGGAAAGCTTGACATCCGTTGAGTTTGCAGTGTATGAGACACTGTATAAGCACTTGATATATATTCACCTCCCTTGGTCCTTACAACTACGTTAGGCAACATATTATTTCTATCATTCCCATTTGGTAGTTGAAGAAAGTGCCTAGTCATGGGCCTGTGGTGAGGAATACAGTTTGAAGTCAGTCAATCTGATTTCAGGGACTATGCCATCATCTTTATGTTCTCTGGGAAATAATCAGAATCCTAAACTAGAGAATGCTTAAGATTTCTTAATTTCTACAGGCAGTGGGGAGCCACAGAAGATTGCTGAGCATAGGGGAGATTTAATAAGCTGATGATGACCTCTCTCTGTTGAGCAAATGAGGAATACAGAAGAAATACTTGCAGAAGTTTCAGGGGTAGCACTTCAAACAATGAGACCATTGGGAAACTTCAGCCCTAGGGAGGCTAGGCATGTGGGGAGGGCTCGCCTGAAGAAAGGCTTTGTGCTAACTATGTGTCTATATGTGTCTATGGAGCCAACTGCATGGAGTGACAGGCTCTGAGGAAGAGGGCTGCCTGTGCCCATCAAAGAATGGCCTTCGTATGTCCCCGTGGCACAGACCCTGGTCACATACCCGTCTTTTTCATATCCCTTAAATCACCCCTCAGCAGGAGCACCTGCAATTATGAGTCAAATATTCTAACCTGAATTCCCTTTCTATTCGTATGACCCATTTCAGCAATCTAAGGACAATCTCATAAATGTTAGGTGGGAAAGAGCTTTACCTTGCCAGTCCAAGTGCCTAAATTGATGTGCGTGTTCCCCAACAAGCAGAGGCAAACCCTGCTTGTATTAATAGGGCACTTTCAGAATTCCTGCAGCGTGAGATGCCTTTCACCCACCACACTGGAGTTACTTCCCTTGGATTCATCACTTCATGGCTTTCCAGTCTGCATTGTCTTTGTTCTTCTCTGACCATCTTTGCAAACTAACCTCAGAATTATGTTCCTGCTTTTCCTGGGGTCTGCAAATCCTCTGTAATGAGCAGCCATCTGCAGATTCATTTTTATGCAGTTTCCCTTCCCCCCTCAGACTGGTAATAAAAATATTAAACAGGACTAAACCCGGGGCTGACCCCTGCTGCACCCTGCTAGACAGCCCCTCTTGGGATTGGCTGCCTTTTATCATTGGCCTTTTTTTCTTGCAATTTTTTGTCCAATTTACAGTCACCTCCCCCTGTCCTCAGCCTAGTCAATTAGAGCCGAATGTGAGAGTAAAAATGTTGGGAGATATCCCAAGCTTTTCCAGATAAAGTCCAAATCTATGTCTGTTTTTATACATCAGGAAACAATTTTGGGTAAACACTGAATAACTCCATATTAAATATCAACATATTTTTATGTTAACCATAATCTGGACAGTTGACTTAATATTTTATTTTCAACAAGTTCTTTGGGATCCTGTCTTCATGAGTTAACATTTTCTAATAAAAAGTAAAAATTTCACTCAGTTTCTCTTTTTGATTGTAAACCCAGACTTGGGACATTTTGCACTTCAGTTTCTTCAGATGTAAATAAAATGAACTCATTTGTGTTTACAACAAGCTCCAAGAAATGTTTGATAGGACTACAAAGGATTATTTATTCTTTAGAAATGCTTTGTCTTTTGACACAATTATTTCCCCCAATTTGGGGATCTCACCAAGAGAGACACTGGGTAGATCTGTTTCATTTTTACTGTGTGTATTCCACACATCTAGAAGTCCTGGAAGCAGAAGAGGAGCATATCACTCCACTGGGACTGCATTCTGAATGCATGGATGTGCTATGAAATATAAATGTATCTTCCTGGACAGAGTTTTCTTTTTTCCCTTGCTCTCCTGAGACTCAGGGCTCATGGCGTCAAAAGCTCAGGTGCATCTAGCCATGAGAAGGCGTCTTTTCAGCTCTCTTTATCTTTGCCTCAGTACCCTCATCATAGTAATGAGAATGGACAGAGATTTAAAAGCAAATATGATCTAACAAATAGGCCAGACCCCTTTCTAATCCACATCCAGAACAAAAGATAGCACTTCCTGGAATGAACTCCCCGAGAGAGAAACACTCTCCTCCAGTTGTGGAAAATCTTTTCCTTTCTCTCAAAATATTCAAAAAGTCTTATACTTTTAAAAGGACCATAAAGAGAGAGCCTTCAATGTTTGGTCTATAGTTTAAAATTTTGTGCGACTTTTTCTTGATCAGGAATGCTTTAACAAACAAGATTATCCAAACTAGGAATTTAATAATAATTTTTACATTACAACTGCACAAAAGTGCATGAAATAAGAGAAACCCCATCAGTCTTCATATATTTTGACTCTATTCTATACAGAAAAGATATAGTAAAAATAAAAAGGATTGTGTATTTCACGAAACACTCTTAAGATATCACTCTCCATGATGAATGAATTTCTGAAAGTAATATATATCAAATATAGTGTATATGACAGATTGATTTATTCTATACCCATAATATTTGTGTTATACATTATTCAGGTGCTATTTTTGTAAATGTATGTCTAAAAACATCTATAAATGTGACTTCACTGCTTAGCTGTCTCACTGATATGGTGATGTCAGTCTTTAGCCCGTCTTTCTTTGTATCTCGGTACATCAGGTCTCAATGGCAAGGGAGTGGGAGCTGTCCCGTTTCTGAGTCCCTGAAGCCCAGGTTGTGTTTGTGTATGGGGAGAGTTAATGAGAACAGAATGGCTTTCTTCCCCTAGCTTCCCCAATCCCATCTGTTCAAACAAAAGGCTGAAAGGGAAAGAGAACTGAGACCCTGCTGGTCAAGGGGGGAGGAATAATAACACATATCCTTGGGCAACATTTCAGCACATGCAACCCTTTTATACTGTGCTTAAGCTTTTATTCAGACAAAAGGAAGTCGGGCCAATGTAGGTTCCATTTAAAACTAAAATTAAAAAAAAAATACATTAGGCCCAAAGCTAGTTTTTCTTTTTTTAAAAAACTACATTTGTTAGTCTAGATTGAAAAATGAGAACTATGAAAGGAAAGGAAAAAAGCAATTTGTTTGTACTGCAATCTGCTGAGTAATCCACCTGTGTAGGCAGTGGTAGAAGACCAATTTCATTTGTTTTGAATGAAGTTCAAGGACAAGTAATGAGCATTATAATAAAAAGAGTTAAAAAAAATCACTTCCCCGACTTCCTAAGAAGAGTCTATAAAAATATTGTGATTTCCAGTGGAGGACAAGAAAACCAGTTGCCTTCAGTTCATCAGGTTAGCAGCTTGCCCACAGAAGCATGGCAAGCCACTCTGGAAGGTCAGAACAACATTCCCTGGAGCAGTTCATCGAGGCTGACTGGCTCCTAGAGACGGCTGCTAAAATCCCAACCAGCCACCCTCAAGGGATTATTTCACAAGATTTGCCAATGCCCTGATACATGCTGCTGTTCATTAAGGCAGGAGAAGAAAAGATTTCCTGGGCATTTACTCCACAATTTAAGCCGGAGCTATTGGGCCATCTTAGCATCCATGGGAAGGTGAATTTGCAATCAATTTTCTTTTATCTGTATTATAAACCGTATACTTTAAGTCAGCCACCACAATGGCTGCATTACCATCACATACATAGAGACTTACCATCTTTTTGAAAGTGTATAAAATAACTTCTGCTCTCTCCTCTTGAGTTAACTTTGATGCTATCACTTCTGTAAAAAGGAAAATAGGAAAGGGATGAAGATATTCACAAACTGAGATTGCCAAGGAGTTAAGATGTTTAGGTCGCTATATATTTGGAAAAAGAAAACAATCCACGTCTTCAGGATATTTCCCAAATGACAAAAAAAGAGAAAGGAAGAGGAAAATAAAAAGTAAATGTGAGCATTAAGAAATGTCATCTTAGGACCTCCCAGGAATTGTGAAAGCCTGAGAAAATTTTATAAGGAAATGCAGTTAGAACACCTAGGACACGCCGAGGCGCAAAGTCTGGCTCCTTCCGTAGAAGGGCCATCAGCTACTGAAGAAAGGCAAACCAAACCTAAAATCTAAGGGAAAGAAATTTCCTGAATGAGGGGGGTGACCTCTGAAGGATCAGTAAGCTTGTGTAAAGTACAAGTTAGCAAATCTTGATTATCTTGGTGAACATGTTCTCATAAATGTTCATTTTTATTGTGTTGTCAACATTCAATTGTGCATGCAAATGGAAGGCAAAGCAGGGAAAAGACCGTCCAAAGTGGTGATTGAGCAAAACCATATTATCTGGCTTTCACCTGCATCATATTATTCTTTTTTTTACAAAGCATTTTCTTTCCTCATTATTTATTTTTGCTTGGGCTAATTTTAAAATGAGTTTTTATTCCCTTGGTACAACAGTCAGTGTTGGCCTGGAATGAAAAACACACCCCTGATAATCCACAGAGAATGTAATCTACAACATTAATAACTAGCGGCTGAAAGCATTTGCCTATTCCATTTTCCTCCTTTATTCCTAACGGAAAACAAGAATATAAATAAGCCTACTTTATAGAAGACCTGAGTTTTTTAAAGGGTCAACTACAAGAAAAAAAAAATTATTAACAAAATTAGATTTTGCTATGAATGTCTATCTCAAAACTAAAGTTGTATACCATGTAAAAAGTTTGCTCTTGGAGATAATAGGAGCCATATTTTAAAAATAATATGGCTCTAAATGAAACTGTCTTTGCAAAATTATGACAGTAAGAGACCTGACGTAGTTGACTCCGTCTTGCTTCTAACCTCCAAGCTGTTCTTGGTCATTATTGGGTGTAGGCCAAACTAACTTTGGGAGAAATATAGTTTATAGTTTAATCTTAAAGCAAGGATGATAATAGCCCTTCCCAAAACTAAATTGCCTTTGTAAAACTAATGAAAGCCTACAAGGTTAGGATTATGAGAGGGTCTTGAATTCTGCTAAGACGTAGGCATAGTTAAATGACAACTAGCTATTGTTCTGGAGGTCACAAGAATTGTAACTTCCCCAATTACTCCTGTTAATAATATCACTATTGTAGAACCTATGATTGGCCTTTTTTTCAGACTTTTGCATTGCTGATGAGAGCTGACCCTAACCAGACCCCCAACTCATGTCTCAACCGGTCCTGTGGCCCCCACCCAGAGACTGACTCAACACATGAAGACATTTTTCCACACCCCTATGATTTCACACCCAACCAAGCAACATTCCTCATCCCCTAGTCTCCCGCCCACCAAACTATCCTTCAAAACCCCTAATCTCTGAGTTTTCAGGGAGACTGATTTGAGTGACAAATTCAGTTCCTCCTCATGGGCTGGCTTCAATCAGTTAAACTCTTTCTCTACTCCAATGCTGTGGTCTCAGTGAATAGATTTTGTCTGTGCAGTGGACAGGAAGAACCCATTGGAAAATCACATAAAGATAGCATATTTAAGGTTGAAAAAACGATCAAGGCTAATTATTGGATGATCTCCATTGAAGGATTCTCACTATGCTGTCCACAGTAGCCACAAGAGACAAACATGCTATGTTTGGGACAGACTCCTTAGATATGACAAGGACTCCCCCAACATATGCCCCTAGCACTGCAGTTTCAGGCTACTTAAAAAAAAAAAAATGTGTTCTGTAGTTTTTGCTGCCATTTCATATGAGGTAATCATTATACAAGTAAATGGGACCCCTTCTGTCTGTTATCATTGATGAGGTATATATGCATTTGAGAGTGGCAATGTATTCTTCACATTTGACTAAAATTTAGATGTATCAATTTATTCTATAACCATTCATTGTGAGACATTAAATAGAGGCTGTAATGTACTAAAAAATGCTCTGTCCAGGTACATGTGAGGGAGTGGAGAATATGATCTGCCAGGTTGGGGCTTGGATATTTATCCAGAGGGTGATAAGGAGGCACTAGAGGTTGAAAACAGAGAAGGTGTGAGCAGATCACTGAGAAACAATGCAGTTTCAGCTACAGATCATCGCAATAAAGTGAATATCACAATAAAGCAAGTCACACAAATTTTCCTAGTGCATACAAAAGTTATATTTACATTATACTGAAGTCTATTAAGTGTGCAATAGCGTTCTGTCTAGAAAACAGCATACATTCCTTAATTTAAAAGTACTTTATTACTAAAAAGTGTTAACAATCATCTAGCCTTCAGCGAGTCATAATTGTTTTTCTGGTGGAGTGTCTTGTCTCAGTGTTGATGGCTGCTGACTGATCAGGGTGGTGGTTGCTGAAGATTGGAGTGGCTGTAGCAATTTCTTAAAATAAGACTACAGTGAAGTTTGCCCCATCAGTCAACTCTTCTTTTCATGAAGGATTTCTCTGTAGCATGCAATGCTGTTTGATAGCATTTTGCCCATAGTAGAACTTCTTTCAAAATTGAAGTCAATTCTGTCAAACCCTGCCAGTGCTTTATCAAGTAAGTTTAGGTAACATTCATTTCAACAATGTTCACAACATCTTTACCAGGAGCCGATTCCATCTCAAGAACCCACTTTCTTTGCTCATTCATAAGAAGCACTCCTTATCCATTCAAGTTGTATCGTGATAGATAAATATGATATCAATTTGCATTAATGTCATCATTGAGAAGTAACTGCAGATGAGGTGGGAACAGCAAAAGCACTAGAATTAGAAGTGGAGCCTGAAGATGGAACTGAATTGCTATCAGTCAGTTCAGCTGAAGCTTTTAGCATTGACTTCTCCTCTCTAGCTATAAAAGTCCTAGACTGCATCTTCTTCCAATACAAGGCTATTTCATCTGCTTTGAAAATCTGTTGTTTAGTGTAGCTGCCTTGATCAATAATCTTACCTAAATCTGCTGGATAACTTACTGCAGCTTCTGCATCAACACTTGCTGTTTCACCTTGGACTTCTTTGTTTTGGAGATGGTTTTTTTCCTTAAACTTCGTGAATCAACATCTGCTAGCTTCCAACTTTTCTTCTGCAGCTTCCTCACCTCTCAGCCTTCATAAAATTGGGAGATTTGGGGCCTTGCTGTGAATTAGGTTTTGGCTTAAGGGAATGTTGTGGTTGGTTTGATCTTCTATCCAGACCATTAAAACTTTCTCCGTATCAGCAATAAGGCTGTTTCACTTTCTTATCATTCACATTTTCTTCTAATTTTCTTCAAGAATTTCAAGAACTGCACATTCAAGAACATTTTCTTTGCATTTGCAATTTGGTTAACTGTTAGGTGCAAGATCCCTAACTTGTGGCCTATCTCAGCGTTCAACATGCCTTCTTCACTAAGTTTAATCAGTTCTAGCTTTCAATTTAGAGAGATGTGTGACTTTTCCATTCATTTGAACACTTAGAGGCCATTTTAGAGTTATTAACTAGCCCTAATTTCAATATTGTTGTGTCTCAGGAAATAGGGAGACGTGAGGAGAGACAAAAAGACATGGAATAGTTGGTTGGTGGAGCAGTCAGATTACACACAACATTTATCAATTAAGTTTACTGTTTTATATGGGTATGGTTTATGTCATCCCAAAACAATTACAATAGTAACATCAAAGATCACCAATCACAGATCACTATAACCAATATAATAATAATGAAAAGTTTGAAATATTGTGAGAATTACCAAAATGTGACACAGACATCAAGTGAGCATATACTATTGGAAAAATGGAGATAATAGATTTGCTTGACATAGGTTGCCACAAACTTTCATTCTGTAAAAAAAAAAAGACTGTCTGTAAAGTTCAAAAAAGTGAGGCACAAAAAAGTGAGGTATGCCTGTATTTGCAATTACAGTTGACCATTGAATGACAGGAGTTTGAACTGCACGGGTCCACTTATACTTAGATTTTCTTCTACCTCTGCCACCTCTGAGACAACAAGACCAACCCCCCTTTTTCTTCTCTTCCTCAGCCTTCTCAAAATAAAGACAGCAAGGATGAAGATCTTTATGATGATTCACTTCTACTTAATGAATAGTAAATACATTTTCTCTTCCTTATGATTTACTTAATAATATTTTATTCTCTCTAGCTTACTTTATTTTAAGAATACAGTATATAATACCCATAACATGTAAAATGTGTTTAACTGACTACTTGTTATTAGTAAGGATATGGTCAACAGTAGGCTATTAATACTTTAGTTTTGAGGTAGTCAAACTGATATGCAAATTTTCAACTGTGCAGGATCAGCGGGGTTGGGGGGATGGGGAGATGGTTTCCCTAACCCCTAAGTTGTTCTAGAATCAACTGTGTATTATTTAGTTTAACCAAATTCTTTCTCACTAAATGAATTAGTGGCATTGAGAGATTCCTGGAAAGACATAGCAGACTAAAACGAAGAACAGAATGGCAGAGCCAACGTTCTACTCTTAGCCTGAGTTCTTTGTCAGCCATGTTATGAGGTTAAAGCAAAGATGATACAATAAACTCTGTCAAAAAGTCAGCCAAAAAAATTAAAAATTATCAAGAGTTTTTGAAATATAGCTTTGTATCATTAACCACAAGGTATGATCTATATGGTATGTATTATGTTTTCATGAAGTGAGGTATCTTTTTGGCCACGTCTGCCATGAAAATCTAGTGGATAAATAAACTGGGCTTAGAATCACAACTTTGAATTACTATATTGTAAAACATTAAACTAAATATGATTTTAAAGAATAAAATGTATCCAACTATATTACCCTCACTAAAAATATTATTGTGAATTACAATTCTAAAAGAGTACAAAAAGTTTTTGTATCATTAATAAAAAATAATTTCAGAAATGTTAATTTCATCTTTCTCATTTTTTTCCAGTTACTGTGCTACAGAACAATTCATCCCAAAACTTACTGGCTTAGAACAGCAACAATATTGATTTTGCTCACTATTTTGCAAGTTGTGGAAAGCTCTCAGGGATAGCTTGTCTCTCCTCCACATGGTGTCACTTTGGTTGGCTTGAAGGCTGGGAGCTAATGCTAACTGTCAGCTCCTTTCCATGTGGGCCATCTTCTTGTATGTTGGCTAAGGGCTCCCAAGGCATGTGTCCCAAGAAAAAAAGAGCTAGGCAGAAGTATTATCTTCTTTTATGACTGAGCCTAGTTAGCCAGCACAGTTATAAAGTTCTGCCAGGCTCAAGGGGGAGAACACAGCCTTTCAGTCAAGTAGTGTCAATGTCACACTGCAAGATGAAAAGGTAGGAGCAGATTATGTTGATATGGCCATCTTCGAAAAATGCAATCTTACAAAATTATCATTTTTATTATCATACAACATTTTGTGTTTTACACAACATATCAGTACATCCTCATATTTTATACATAACTAAATATGTATATATTTATAACATTGTCAGAATGCTTTATAAATTGGAGTGCATAATAAAAACTGAAAACTTTTCTCATTTAGGAAATTGAAGGAGAGTAAAATACAATGTATCTTTGCATGGCATAGGAGATACTAAACATATTTTTTCATCCTTCCTCATTGGCCTTCAGACTAACAGAGGGGTCAGTACCTTGTAAAATAGTGTTTCACTAGGACTTTTTGCCATAATTAATCTCCCTTTCCCCTATATTCTAATAGCAAATTATACCTTTGGTACCACATTTCTCACATTACGTTTTGCATTCAAATTATGTACATATATTATATAAGACAAAGTCTTATTCAGTTCTGTGTGCTCAACAGTTTGTAGAATGGTTTTTACACAGTAGATGCCCCTCAAAATACTGAGTAGAATGAACTAGCTAAAGTTTTAGGATCTTTACTCCAGCAGTGGAAGTTGGTGGTGGAAGAGCTGATTTACTTAGAAGAAGAGAGAGAAGGGAATGTGCTATGGTAGTCTATTTTCCAGACCACAGCACTCCCTAGCATGTACTATACATAGTACGAGCCAACTCTGAGGGCCACAATAGTAAGTAGGTAGAGGAAGATGAGTAGGTCCTTAATCCAAAGGATTGTAAATATCTACTGCTCTCTGTTGTCACAGATGCCAATGTCTCTGATCCCATGATCACGGTGTAGCAGAAATAGTTCCAGATTGGCAGCCATGACATTTCTCACTGACTGGGGGTAACCTTTTGGAGCTAACTTTTGGTTTCTCCATTTGCAAAGGAGTAGATTTGCATTAATAAATTCTTAGGTGCCCTGCAGCTTGAAAATGTTCTGATTCTCAAAACCCCTGTATGAGTAGTTATGAAGGTGAAGCAAGGTTGGTGATCCCAATTCATGATCTGAATATGGCACTGTCTTATGATTTAAAGAAAACCACTGAAAATATAGATTATTATTCTTATATACCCAATGCCTAGAATAGTACCTAGCTCAAGATATGTTCAGAATATTTATTGATATAATAAAGAGTGTAGTTGATTTTTGCCCATTGTTCCTGGCTCAAAATTTCTTGGAATTTTCTGAATGATAGGAGTGTCTTTTGTTTTCATAAGAGCCCCTTTTGATCATACCTCAGTTTATGCTAATGAGGTAACTCATGGTAAAACCTTTGTTTTAAGGGAGAGGCTGGCCATGACAGAAACACCAAGATGTAATGAGAATGTTGGAATTTTCAGCCTCACCTCCTCAGCTCCAAGGAGGGCAAAGGAGCTAGAGATTGAGTTCAATCACTTGGCCAAACATTTAATCAATCATACCTACGTAATGAGATCCAAGATAAAAACTCTGAACACCATAGTTCAGGGGAGTTTCCTTGTTGGTGAAGAGGTTGATATGCTAGGAGGCTGACACACCCAGAGAGGACAAGGAAGCTCCAAGCCTTTCTCCCAGACCTTCTCTTCCATTGGGGTGTTCTCCAATTGTAGCTTTCGTAATAAAACTTTAATTTTTTTTTTTTTTTTTTGAGAGGGAGTCTCGCTCTGTCACCCAGGTTGGAGTGCAGTGGTGTGATCCCGACTCACTGCAAGCTCTGCCTCCCGGGTTCCCGCCATTCTCCTGCCTCAGCCTCCCGAGTAGCTGGGACAACAGGCACCCACCACCACGCCCAGCTAATTTTTTGTATTTTTAGTAGAGATGGAGTTTCACTGTGTTAACCAGGATGGTCTCAATCTCCTGACCTTGTGATCCGCCTGCCTCGGCCTCCCAAAGTGCTGGGATTACAGGCATGAACCACTGCGCCCAGCCTAAAAATCTTAATTTTAGTGTACTTTCAGTAAATTCTGTGAGTCATTTTAGTAAATGACAAGAATGGGGTCATGAGAACTCCTAAATTTGTAGCCAACTCAGACAGAATTGCAGGTATCCAAGGACACCACTTTCAACTGACATCTGAAGTAAGGGCAGTCTTATTGGAGACCTTGTCCTCTAACTTGTGGTATCTAATGTTAACTTCAGGTAGTTAGTGTCAAAATCAAATAACTTTGCCCTTAACTTGTAGAGTCTGCTGTAACTGTGGGTAGTGTCAAAATTGAATTGAATTCTAAGATATCCACTTGGTGTTGGAGAATTGGGGTTAGAAAGTAGTAAGTATTTTCCTTAGTAAGTAAGTAAGGTCATAATAAATCACATTAATGAGTACTCATTCTATGCCAGGTACTGTTCTGGATGCTTGATATGTATCACCTCATCTAATCTTCACAACAAAACAATGAGATAGATGTCATTATCATCCTCATTTTACATGTAGGAAACTGAGGCATAGAGGGAGTAATTTCAGTGTTATACAGCTGACAAAACTGGATTTAAACCCATATCTTAAACCACTACCCACACACAGTCCTACTACTCAGCCCTGTCTTCTTGATCCTCAGGCAGCTGAAGCAACACCGAAAAAGTCAGACTTGAAAATTCTGGGCATACTGATGGCAAATGTTCAGAAATATGGAAGAGATTGCTTCTGAGACACTTCATAAAACAGGCTGTGATATGGTTGCCAGTTCCCTGAGAATTGAAATATGCCACATAACTCACCTCCACTCAGATATTAAGTGTGAAATACCTCAGACCCTATTAATCAGACCCATCACCAGAATCAATATTCATTAAACAGCCTTGTGTATGAACAAAAGCTAATCACAAAGAAGACAAAGATGCTACTCCCATGTTGGTTCTGCCCAAAAGGAGAGGTAACACTAATGGAGACAAACCTTCCTTCCTGTCTTGAGAAGAGGGAGGGTAGAAAAAAGTCCCACTTATCTGAATGGATTTGAAGCACTCCACAGCTGCCCCTATGCCCTCCTCATATCTCTTCATATGTAAAGTATTTTCTATTTGGAGGACAGAGCAAGACTAGATTAATGGCAGGTCTGATGACCCCTATCTGTAAAGAGCCTTAACCTCTCATAAAAATACTTAATAGAGTTCTTTCCCTTTAATTGCATGCCACAATCTTTGGGGGCCCATCTATCTCTATGGATGCTCTGGGCACTAGCCTCCCTTTGTAATGTGGTTCTGCCTGAGTATGGAATCAGCTGATGAGGCCAGGGGTCCCAAGGCAATACACCATCTGGCCAAGGTCATGGGTGGCAGATTACCAATTAGGAAGCATGGCAGGGAGGATGTTGTGTGGCTGGGGGCCAGGAATAGATGGTGGATCAGCCATTAGTAAGGGAACTAGTGTAGGTGTTGCAGCAGATTAATACACAAACCTTTGCTCTCAGGGGATCCTGCATGAAATCTTAGATTGGGTCACTAAGAGCTTTCAGAGGTAGAAAATGGAACAACTTTATTAAAACATGAGCATGCACTTAGAGCAGTGTTTCTCAAACTTTAATGTGCATGTGAATCAACTAGAGATCTTGTTAAAATGGCTTTGGATTCAGTGTGTCTGAGGTGGGCCTGAGATTTTGCATTTATAACAACTCAGGAGATGCCAATGCTGCTGGGCCATGAACCACTCTTAGATGCAAGGTCTTAGAACACATCCCACCTGGTTCCCTGCTTCCCTCTTGAAGGTTTCACCTGTTGAAACCTGGTTTCTGTAGCCCTGCCTTCCACTCCAATTCAATAGATTAAATGAGGTCCCTCTGGCATGCTAATGTATGTTAATCACGAATAAGAAAGTCCAGGTTCCTTTTTTTCTCTTTTGCTTTTCACTTACTTTTTAACTGCACCAGTAATACATGAATATATCTGGAATATTTCAGCCAACCCAAACATCATATCATTTAATTTGTGAGTTCTTTTTTATCTATCTTCAACATAAAGACTCTTAAAAAACCGCACACACAATACTATTACTATTCTCAACAAAGCTAATAATAATTCCTTTGTGTTGTTTAATATCTAGTCTATGTTCAATTTTAAATGATTGTCCCAAATATGTCTTTTTATAGTTGATTTGTCTAAATCAAGATCTAAATCACAGCTACACATTGCATTTGATTGATTTGACTCTTAAATCTCTTTTAATCTCTAACAGTTTCTCTTATTTCTTTCTTTCTTTTGTTATTTCATTCAATTTATTTGTTGAGAAAACTAGGTTATTTGCCCTGTAGAATTTCTCTCATTCTGAATTTGCCTGATTGTATCCACATGGTGTCATTTAACATGTTCCTTTATTCCCTGTATTTGCTGTAAATGAGTAGTTAAATACAGAGACTTAACTAGATTCTGTACCTTTTTTTTCCAGTAATACTCTAAATGGTGCTGTGTGCTTTGTATCTCCATCACATTGCAGGGAACATTATTAGTGGTTGTTTCACTTTTAGAGATATTGGAATTGATCATTGGGTTCTGATGCATTTAGCTGAACTATCTATTATAAAGTCTTCCATCAACCTTTCACTTAGTGGTTTTAGATGTCATGGATAACCCATTTGCACTCTTGAAAGTATTTCTCTGGCATGCTGTGCTTCCCTAGTGTAACAGTTTATTCCTCAATTTTCTCTACTTTATGGTAAATTCCCTCAAGGCAGGGTCATGTCTCTTCCTGTCTTCAGCACCTAACCCGTTATCTGACATATAGTTGGTATTCGATAGTTATTGAATGAATGAATTCTGCCCCTAACATCTCCTGAAACCAATGGATGCATGCCATAAATTGGTTCTTAGGTTACATATGTCTAGGATGTTTCAGGGGCTTTTAAAGCCCTGCTAATATCAAAGGCATTCCTTTCAGAAATTCTGCCACCCTGTTGGACTCAGTATGGACTTCAGAAACAAGGTAGTATTTTAGCCATGACTGGGTTTCCCAAGTCCATGGTGCCAACGAGCAGATAAGGAGATAAAAGGAAGGTATACTTTTATAGAGCCTTTTCCAGTTGTTGAATTAAGAAAACACATCTCAGGGTCAGACACATGGTCACAGGCAGAGACTTACTGAGAACACAGATAAGCACATACTTTGAGAATGAAGCAAGGAGATACTCCAGGTAACAATGTTTTGTATGACACTTGGCTGACTTGAACCCTGATATCTCATTTCAGAGTAGAGGTGTCACTGATGCTTGCACTGAACTTTGCCCTCTCTTCCAGGAAGTCTTTGAATCTAACTAGGGCTTTAAAAGGCAATTATGTGGAACTATTCATCTAATGGGATAGTAGATGGCCTCTGAACTTCTTCAGTACATCAGTGACAGGGGAGAAAGGGGGTGTTTGCTCCAATAGCCTAGCTAAGAGCTTAGCTTTTGGAAACTGAAGGCTTAAGGACATCATGCCCAGTAGGGGGAGCCCTTATCAATGAAGATGCCTCTGGGATGTTGGAATGAACAGGAAATGCTAGGAGGAAGTGTTTGCTGAGGTCCTGAAGACACCCTTAAAACAAATATGTGGAAACTGCTAACTTTCCAAGTTCCAAATTCTAGCAACTTTGTTCTCTTCCCTATTATTCAGATTGCTAATGTGAGTCTACACACTGATACCCAAGCCTAAACTGTAAAACAGTGGTTCTTACCTGGAGGCAATTTTGCTCCCAACTACCCTCTACCCCCCAACCCCCCACCCCTTATTCTCAGCACACATTTATGTGTCTGGAGACATTGCTGGTGATCAGACACTTGCACTACAAAGAATTATCTGGCCCAAAATGTCAATAGTGCTGAGGTTAATAAATCCTGCCTTAAAACAATCTTTTGTTCATTTGCAAGTGTTAATGATATTGAATTATACAAACTCTCCAACTCTTAGTTTCTCATCATTCTTCTGTCTTTCATCTGAATTCCTAAAATCACACTCTCAAGTTTCTTGAACTCTTCGTTCAGAGTTATCCTGTAAATAGCTCTGTTATATCCTTCAAAATCACATGCCCCAGATGTAGTTCTCTCACTAGACAAGTCTCCACCCCGTCACCACCTATCCCAAGTACCTTCTCTTTCTCTTTCTTTCTTTCTTTCTTTCTTTCTTTCTTTCTTTCTTTCTTTCTTTCTTTCTTTCTTTCTTTCTTTCTGTCTTTCTTTCTCTCTCTCTCTCTTTCTCTCTCTCTCTCTTTCTTTCTTCTTTCTCTCATGTTGTTTTTTAAAGTCTGCTTTTCACACCTCATATTTTTTGAAAGAGAGAACAGAAATATGGAAACCAGCTAATGAAACAAATGAAAACGTCTCTGGTTAAACATGTTTATTCTCTATGAATACTCCTTATGCTTCCTATTTCAGAATTAGGGAATATAATTCCCTAACTGGACCCCTAGGTCCAATTAACTAGGGCACTTTTGGGGCCCACCTGCATTCGAAATTAAGAGATTTGTACCTGACAGAAAAGTCTAGGAGGTTTTAATTTTGCTGAATTTGAAAATGGAAAGCTATGGCATCTTTGTCATTGTTGAGTACCCTTAAATATTTGGATGAAGGTTGTAGAGAACCCAAGTGATAGAATTGGACAGTTACTAGAACCCTCAAGCCCTAGCTCTTTCTCCATAAAATAAATGATTGTCTCAGGATCTCTTCCAGCTTCAGACTCGGAGTCAGGGCCCCCTCTCAAGGGGCTAAACTGAAAGATTATTTTTGAAAGTAGTCAGAAAACCTGCATGCTCAGCAGGCAGGACAAGTTGGGTTGAAAATAGGAAAAGGTTTAGTAGGTTTGCCACATCCCCTCATGCCTTTTCCTAGGAGTGTTATGGTCTCCTTAAATCATCATCATCATCATCATCATCATCATCACCACCACCATGAGTAAGGGCTGATGCTTTATCTACTAATTCTCAATCTTCAAAATAATTTTTGAAGTACCATAGAATGTAAACAATTTCCTCAAGGGTAGGCAGAAGACAAATGGCTATATATACATATATGAAACATCTAGGATGGGAATAAAATGGAAAGGAGAGAATTTCTGAAATAGCAAAACCTGATCGCGGGTCCTTGAGTGCCCAAGGAGACAGATCAGCATCCACCACAGAAAGCTGACAAGCTCAGCCTCACCGCCCAGTGAGGTCCATAATAGTAAATGTCATATGGTAGGTTCCCTACCTTTCATATTTCTTTCCTGTCACCTCTTAGAACTATATACCATCTAAATTTTCTGCTTTCTCAGTCTATGGATATAAATGAAATTATATTATTATCAATTGACTGGCATTTCTGTTTTTGCCCCCACCTGTGCCCACCTGCCTCGATTCTTCAAGTCTTCCCTTCCCCACCCCAATAGTTTTGATAGTCACCAAAGAGGGGCCCTGCATACACTCAAAAAACAGTCTGCCCACTCTGGTCACTACCTGCCGTCTGTCACCTTTTCCCTCTTGTTCTCCCCCTCTAATTGATGTCTGCTGATCAGGAAGCCTCTGAAAGGAGTGGTAGTATTGCTACTTTAGATGGTGTGCTCCTCCCAACCCCCAGGAAGCCATGATTCATTCCACATGCTCCCAGTCACCACCAGGTTTTAAAATGCCAGAGCTGCAATGAGCTTCTTGACAGAGTGGGGAAATATCTTTTCCTCATCTCTGTCCATTTGCAGCTGCCCCTCAAAGATTTGCTCAGAGTTGAATGAAGACTTTTGGAAACACAGTGCTTGCTTCTGATGCAGCTATCTGACCAAGAAAACACACACACACACAAAGAGAGAAAGATAGAGAGGTTTGTGTAAACAAGCAGCAGTGGAGCCTAAGTATCTTTTTAGGAAATAAATATTTTCCCCAAATAAGTAGGGTCTACAGAGACACAGCTCTGCCTAAAACCTGGATAACTTTTTTTCTGCTTTTTTACATTTCTCTCCTTCCAGTTAAGGGGTCTCCAATATCTCATTTTCCAATTATGGACCCTACTTTCTACTTACATATCTAAATTTTGTTATATATCCACCTCCACCTCTTACAAGACATGAAACACCTCCTAAGTTTGAAATCACAGTTTTAATAAACTATGTACTCTTCCCATGAAAGCCTCCAAACTATTAAGGCAAAGCTTCAGATTCAAGTTTCTTTGGGTTTTTCTTCACTCTAGCATGTGATCTGGCAACTATTTCTTCCTATAGATGGTAGTGGGAGAGGTGATGGTAATAGAAGACATACTTCCCTCTCTATATTATTTCCTTAAAATTCCTGCTTTTTCTTCCTCAGGATCCTGAGGATCAGACATGGAATGTTAGATCTTAAAGGGACCTTACCAGCCTGTGGTGAATATAGCAAATGGCTTGACGCAACCTCCATCCTCTCACCTCCTGGTCTGCTTCCTGGAAAGTGGGTGCTGGAAAGTTCAACATTTCATTTCTCAAGCTTTCCTTGCAAGAAAGGTCTTACGTACAACTTAGGTTCTGCCATTTACATGCACAAGCGAGGTTTGAATAGTGGAAGCAAGGCAGAGGCTGCCTTCCTGTCCCATTTGCTGTTGTTGCTGGTATGCAGGGTTGAGGACACAGGGCATGTCCTGTGGTAGTGTCCGTCCCTAGCTTCCTGGCATCAAGAAGTGGTGGAAGCAGCAGAGGATGTGTATCCTGGGGTAGCAGGCATGGCGGTGTGTCTTTGAACTCAGCAGTTCCAGTGGTGGCTTTCTGGAGGCCCATCCTAGAATCCCCTCCTCCTACCCTTTCAATCATTTTGTAGTACTTCATTTTCTGTATTGCATTTCTGTGTGCTTATAATAACCAAATTTCTGTATTCTGCATAGAACGCTGCGTCTACGAGGTCATAAACCATGAAGAAATTCCTATCTTGCTTGTTACTAACCTAGGTGCAGAACTGAGGGCTCCAACAGCCACGGAGAGTGGGAGATAATGAAGGGAAAAGCCAAGCCAGGAAGTGGCAGGGCCAGGGGAAGGGGGCGTGCTATTATGTGTGCTGTTACACTTGGTTGTGGGGAGACCTCAGAGAGGCTTTCCAAATATATGCAAGGATGTTGTCATGTTAACTGGAATGTAAAACATTCACAGTGCCTAGGCTTGTCGTTAAAAACAAGAATGGGCTTGGACGACATGGTGAGCAGAAATACCTATTAATCTAAGTCCTCGTCTGGATAAAGTGTAGAGGAGGTGGGCACCACTTATTAAATGTATCTTATGTTTTATAAACCAGCTGACAAAGTGATAAAAGTAAGAAGTAAGATTGTGCACAAAAAGCTTGTATTTGCGTAACATCAAACCTCTGGTTTTCTGGCTGTGGATTATACCCATTGCTGAGAAGTTTAATTTACCAGTTGTTCACATCATGTTATTCAAATAATCTATAAGTTGCCGGCACAGCAATGTATTGCATTTCTAGGGCATACTGTAGATTCTTGCAACTGTTGTTCAGTATAAATTCTGCTTTAAAGTATCTGAAAATTGCCTACAATTCTGGTCCCAGTTTGGACACGACTATCTGGCAAAAGAAATAAGCTGGAGAGTTGAAGGAGGACAATTAGACTTTTTGGAAAAGCTGAAGATTAAAAGGTGAAGTGCTGTGTTGGATAAAAGTTCAGAAACAAAGCAAGACCCCCAAGGCCACTTGGAGAAGAGCAGAGTGGCCTTGGACTCTGGATAAGCTGGGAAACATCCTCCGTGTTTTCTGCAAGTGTTCATTCCTGCCCATCTGTTCTGTGCAATACACAAGTGCCCCACTTACGTTGTTTGCACAGAACCTACTCTGTGGTGAAACGCCAGGTTCTGGCTGCATGTTTTCCCAACAGTCCCTTCTTCTGTCACTCCAGAGTTGGGTGTGTGTCAGGGGTCCCCAAGTGCTCAGGCTTCATTGACAATTAATTAGAGAGATTCACAGGACTCAGAAAAACTGTCATACTGATGATTACAGGTTATTCCAGCAAAAGGATATAGATTAAAATTATCAAAGGGAAAAGACACATGGGGCAAAGTCCAGGAGAAACCAGGTACAAGCTTCCAGGTGTCCCCTCCCAATAGAACTGCACAGGATGTATTTAGTTCTCTCAGCCTCAGTGTGTGATAACACATATAAAGTGTTGCCAACCAAGGAAGCTCACCCAAGCCTTGGTGTCTAGAGTTTTTATTGGAGATCTGTCATGTAGGCATGCTGTACCTGTGTGATTGGTTTTAGCTACTCAGACTCCAGCAGTCCTAGACCAAAAGCAAGTGTTTGCCACAAGTCACATCGTCAGCACAATCTGATCCAACTGGTAACATGTGACCCAAGGCCTCAAGCAAACAAAATGACCCTTGTCAGGCAGAATATCCAGGGACTCAGAGCTCATCTCCCAGAAACTGGCCAAGGGCCGTTGCGGAAATCAGGCCTTTCTTGGGAATGTATAGAGTTTGAGCAACTCAGATCTCTTGAGCTAACACTTTCCTTCCCAGCAAGAAGAGGAAGTTTGGAGCGGGAGGGACTCTTCCTGGTCAGCGGCCTCAGGACTGAAGCCTTTCTGCATAGAGACTCAGCTCCCCACAATAGCAGTGTCTTGGTAACCACGCACATTTGGTCAGACCATATGTGCTAGGCATAAGGATTGATAGTGTCCACACTACCTATGCTACTGCTGAGAGTGGGAAACCTGCTGGAGGATTCCTTCAAGGATGAGTCATCCTCAAGGGGGCCTCAACCCTTTGTCCCCACCCAGCATCACTCCTAAGTGCTGCCCATTTCACCCTTAAACATTACTCAGACCTGCCCCTCCTCTGAGCCTCTGCCACCATTCCCTAGTCCAGATCAACATCATCCCTCAGTTGCACCATTGCAGCAGGCTCTTCCTCAGCCTCCTGGCCCACTGTCATCCCACTGCAGTCAGAGTGAGCTTTAACAAAGCTAAGTCTCCCCTTCAGTGGCTCCCCATGACCTGTAGGATGAAATCCAAGCTCCATGACTCTGAATGGAACATTCTCTTGCCCCCACTCCAGCCTCTTGTCTCCCCTGCCTCTCATCATTGCCTTTGACAATCCAAATTGCTTATAGATCTCAGTATAGAGCTCGTTGTTTCTGTCTGTTCTTTCTTTGCACCAAGAGCCAATCGTAATCCCAAAAGACACAATCTCAAATGCGATTATGCCACATGTTGAAATCCCCAAAAATCAAAATCACAAAAATACAATTCTGGGAAAAGTAATTTTAAAATTAGTTTAAAGATATCTTATTTGAGAAACATATAAAAAGACAGAACACTCACAGGCCACTTTATACCACAAAATAGATAAAAGTAATACATTTTTGCAAGTATAACTACCCAGGTATACTGATAGTCACATAGTGATGAGCAGACAACTGTATTCATAAAGAAATAGGTCAAAAGGGAAATGTACTTATGAATATCATTATGGTTGGTAATTGTATACACCCAGCCTTATAACTGCAATCATCTGAAATACTGTGATGAACAACCTAAGTCTTTTGATGAAAAGGATCAAAAAATGCAGTGGGTCACCAACTCCTCATATGCACTTGCTCAAAGAGCCAAGATCTCAAGAAATCTTATCTTTCACAAATACAGGTGCAACAAAAAGGACATCTCTTCATTTGTTGAGGAAGTTTCAGTGTTTTCTAATGTCCAAGGCAGCAGAAGGAAAGTCTGTTCCAGCTCTCAGATACCAATAGCCTTCTGCATTTGTTCTCTCTAGGACCCTAGCCGATTGGATGGTGTCCTCCAATACTGGGGGAAGATCTTTCCCAGCTAATCCACTCAGTCCCAGGCACAATCTCCTCTGGAAACACCCTCACAAACACACCCAAAATAATGCTTTACCAGATTTCTAGGTATTCTTTAATCCAATCAAGTTGACATTTAAAATTAAGTCCACAAGTTCAACCCTTGTCAACTTGGCACTCGCACACATCTCCTTAAACCATACTTCATTTCCAATAAAGACAACAAGGTAATAGTTCTGCCTAAAATGATACATCTACACTGTGATTGTAATTTAGACTTTAGGGGTTTAAATCTTTTGGGATTCCAACATTCAGGATTATGGCATTTTGGATCATGTGTCTCAGGATTACAATCCAAACGCCTTTGCACCAGTCCTACTGCCTGGAACATTGCTCTCTTCTCACTTCCTCCCCTTAGCCTAGCTACCCTCTGCTCCTGGACTGAGCTCAGGTATCACCTTAGAAAGTCTTCTCCAACTCCCTTCCTTAGCCCCACAAGCCAGGTTAGCTGCTTTCCTCCTCTGTGCATTATAATTATCTGTTCACTTGCCAGCCTTCACTTCTTGAAAATTCTCCTTGTGGACAGACATGGTGGATTATTAGTTTTTTAAAATCTCAAATAGCTAGCACCATGCCTGCACATAGCAGGTGCTCAGCAATTGCTTAGTGTATGAATAAATCAAAGGGTAAATTAATAAATGCATTAGTAGACATGAGAATGAATCCAGTTTGAGCCAGACTTGTCTTGCCTGCCTTTTGAGAAGTCTGTCTTCCTCTTAAGCAGTTTCTTGCACCGTCATAAGCATAGGCTGTGGGTGTGTATCTCAGTTCTGCTGCTTAGTATGTGAGCCCAGGCTAGTTACCTAATCTGTCTAAATCTTGGTTATCTTAGAGTACAACAGGGACCATAATCATGAGGTTATTGTTAATATTCAGTGAGATGAGGTCTATGAAGTGCCTAATGCAGTGTCTGCCACAAGGTTAGTGCTTCATATAGGGAAGTGTTTTCATTGCCCCTAATGATTTGCTTCTATATCTTGTCTGGTCTCCACCTGGACCAACTGGAAAAGCCTTCATTGCTATAATCTCTTGAATCTTCAAGTCTCATATTCAGTGGATAGCAAAATGGCCCTTTCTCCCGAGACTGGGATTTTGGTGGAAGGTAGGGGAGCTAAGTTCCCAAGACAAGGGTCAGCTGGCATTGTTTACTAGATCCCCTAATCATTTGCTTCCTTTGACCCCAGGAGCCAACTGGCCACCAGGTCCTCTGCTTCTGCCATCTCAGATTTCTAACTCCAGTTTTCATTGCCATTGTTAGTAAACTTTACAATTTAGGGACAGGGGACTAAATCACTGAGATCATGACCTCTCCTACTATATTGTCCCTAACCATTCATTCTGCTTCTAGCCCATTCTCAAACTACTGTCCAAGTCCACCATCCTCATGGGGTGATTACGAAGGCTAAGTGAATGCCTGTGAAGTGTTTAGCACAATGCCTAGATTATAGTGAGTACTCAATAAATGGCCACTATCATCAGTCTGATATCATTCCTCTGCTTAGAAGCTTCCACTGGTCCACCACTGTCTATGGAATGAAGTTCAAATTCCTGAGCAGAGCATTGAAGGCCCTTGATGATCAGAACTCCACCTACACCGAACTTTTCCAGCTCTGTCCCTGTCTTACATTGTTCTTACTTGGAATGCCTTTTTCCCACCTTGCCTGTTGAAACCTGCCCACAGAGGCCCAGTGTCAATACCATTTCCATGAAGCATTTCCTGATTCACTTAGTTCTAATTAATCATCTTTTCTCTTGGGATCCCACAGAGTTTAATTTATATTTCCACCCTACCTCTTTGTGCCCTTTTTGTATATTAATTCTGCTATTGAACTTCTTAGCCCTCCTCCTACTAGAAAATGATTTCATGGTGCAAACAAATGTTGGCTACAGGCATCTTGGCAATCAGCAATAGAAAATATGTGGGTGGGACAGACCAAGCCTACAAAATAGAGCTGCCAGAAAGCCTGTTGGAGTAGACTTAGAGAGAGTGTGTGAGGCTAGTATGCCAAGGAGAAGCTTATCAGAGTCAGACTGATCAAGCCTAAGCTAAGGGCTGGAGATGTCTTGTAGTCAGTAATCTTGCAAAGATGTCTGCTCTCCAAAGAGAATGTGGACTTTATTTGAATGGAGACTGACCTAAGATTAACTGGTACCACCTCTTTATGGATCATATTGTCTCAGGGACACAAGAAAAGAAAGGCAGTTCATGCCTGTGCTTGTGTCCACCTCTCACAAGTGGTTAACAGAGCTGAGCACAGGCTCCAACTCTGCATTATCCCAAGCCAGGTGAAAAAGAGGGTTAGAGAGAGGCAAGACCTCTAACTATGCACCCAGAAACTTAGCATGGGAGGGAATGGGGTCCTTCTGTAGGTGGTTCTGAGGGTAGTCTGGTCCTTTGGACTGTGAAGGGCAAGGGAGGGTAGAGCTTGAGGCAACGGCAAACTTGTCCCCCAACTTGGATTCTGTCATAATTCCTTCTTAGACACAAAATTCTCTAGTTTTCCATCATTGCTGCTGGTTTTTCCCTTCCTCTTCTTGTTATTCTTTTTCTCCTCTTTGTCTTCCCCTCCCCTCCTATATCTGGGTCATCTTGTCCTTAGTAACTCTTCCAGTCCCCAGACTGACAGCCTCTTGGTTCCAGGCTAATGTTTACAACCATGATTCATTTTCCCGGAATAAACACGCAGTAATTCTCAATGACAAATATCAGAAAAGTTAGGTAGGGTGGGGTGTTTTTCAAATCACAGCATTCAGGAATGAAGGCTTTGGGACTTTGTGCTAACTGCCTCCACACTCTATTATCATGAGTGGAATAGAAACATGCAAGTGTACCATTTCAGTAGTTTGGCTTTGAATAATCTCCAAAAGAAAGTAGCACTCTATTTAGCCTTTGGTGAACACCTTCCTGGAAAGCTAATACCCAAGATGCTCCATGAGGGCCGGGGTGAGAGGCTGGGAGATACGATGGTGCTTGTCATATTGCGATTTTCCTATATTCATAGGAAAGGCTGTCCTTCTGTTCTCTCCACCTCTTTTTACTTTCATTTCACAATCATCATAATCACCAAGCACTCTTCAAATAACAGTTCACTTGTAGGCTCACCATAGGAAGAAGATATGCAGGCCAGGAAAGCTGAGAATCCAGTCTACTTAATAATATTTTATTTTATTTTATTTTTATTTTTATTTTTTGTTTTGAGACAGAGTCTTGCTCTGTTGCCCAGGCCTGAGTACAGTGGCGCCATGTCAGCTCACTAAAGCTTTGACCTCCCAGGCTCAAGCAATCCTCCCATCTCAGCCTCCCAAGTACCTGGGACTACAGGTGCACACCACTATGCCTGGCTAATTTTTGTATTTTTTGTAAAAACGGGATTTCACCATGTTGCCCAGGCTGGTCTCAAACTCCTGGGCTCAAGCGATTTGCTGGTCTCAGATTCCCAAAGTGCTGGGGTCACAAAGGCATGAGCCACCGTGCCCACCCTTAATAATCATCTTTCTTGTGGTAAATTTAAAACTTGGAATGTAACTTGGGAGAAATGGGGGAAATGATAAAAGACTAGAGATCACACTCTGTACTCTATTACTCATTCCTCAAACCCCACCTCTATTCACTACACCACATATTTTTAATCCAAATAAATAAAGGGACAGCCCTAATGGATAAAAAAGAAAAGTCATAAAAGGGCAACCTGTGGCCAGAGGGAAGCAGGTGGAAGTGGGGAGAGGCTTTGCTGGGAGGTCATGGAAGGATTTAGGTGCTGGTTGTGTAATTGAGGCTGGGGCCTTTTCTAAACACTAACTGAGGGAGCCCCATCCTTTTACACCACCATCTATTAAATAAATCCCCAAATCACCACCTGTGATTGTAGACTGAATTCCGTAAACTCACTTCAGAAATTTACAGCCTACTTATTTCCCCCTATTATGCATAAGCAATCCAATTAACTCCTGTAACTTAATAAAAAGAAAAAAAGTCATTGGAGTACAGGGATAAGATGAAAAAGAAAGACACTCATTGTCTAGTTCTTGTTTCTCCACCATCAATCAGTCCTGTTCCCCCTAGGGTGGGGAATTATTGCACATTAATTGGTGTGCAACTTCCTGTCTGCTGTTCAGGGGAAAAACCTTCAAAACAAGGTTGAGTTTAAAGGTGCTGGTCCAGTGAAGGCAATTTAAGTGGCAGCAGCCCAAGTTTGAGGACAGGGCTCAGATCTTTAAGGGTGCCTACTTCCCACAATTGTGCATTAAATAATCATATTACTATGGTCTGGCTTCCCCAAGGCTATTATATCAGAAGTAGGAGGCTGACCATTAATCGGGTGTCATTTTCTAACATCCAGGCAGAAGAGATGTCTGATTACTACTCGATTACTTTCTCCTACTTAAGGAAATAAGTTAATAAATAAAATATTTATCTTGAAGTTGAGCAATATACAGCTATCTTTCAATTTATGATATACTATAGTTACTAAAATTTTTTACCTAGATGTTATATGCAAATAGCTAAGAAATCGGATAGTACAAAAGGGTGTTTATAATAAAATATCACAAGCTCTTACCTGGCTACCCAAGTCTGCTCTCTGAGGGGCAACTACTTTTCATTGTTTTTGTGTTGAATTCTTAGAGCGGTTCCTTCCATATTTCTAAATTATAGGATTATCACATTAGATGTTACCTGTTAATTTCTGTCAAGGTGGACAGTGCTTTAGCTCTATACACCTTCCTGGTCTTTCTTCCTTCCTACAATATAGTTATATAACTATTTTTTTATTTCTCTACCTTTAGTAAAAATACCTAAATCCCTCTTTTTTGTTTTGTAAACTCTGATTTCTTTATTTGTAAGTTGAGGATATTAAAATCCCTATACTTCTTTCCACTCCTTCTCCTCTCCTTCTATCCCTCACCTGCAATCAGCTATACTTTTTTTTAACCTTAATAAGATTGATAACATTCTGTTTTGTAACTACTGTTAATTGTGCTATTTGTCTATAGCTTTATTCTAAAAGTTAAAAACTAATAAACGAAAGAGATAAATAAATGAAGAAAATACATGTTCCTGAAAAGAAAGACTGAACATCTTTTCTTCCTAAATTTATAAATCCAATGTAATACAATAAAAAATACCATCAGGATTTTTTTTTTCTATTTCTGTGTCTACACAAGTTGATTATAAAGTCCATTTGGAGGGAGAAGAAACAATAATTGACAGAAAAACTTTGAGAGCAGTAGTGGGGCCACAGTCTAGACCTACCAGATATTAAGGCATATTACAAAGCTTCTCTGAGCCATAATGAAAACAGGGTGGCATTTGCCCATGACTAGACAGACAGAACAATGAAACAGAATTTCTAAAAATGTAGGAATACTCAATTGCATATGAAAATTTGGTATATGGGCCGGGTGAGGTGGCTCACTCCTGTAATCCCAGCACTTTGGGAGACCGAGGTGGGCAGATCACCTGAGGTCAGGAGCTCGAGACCAACCTGGCCAACATATTGAAACCCCATCTCTACTAAAAATAAAAAATTAGCTGGGCATGGTGGCACGCGCCTGTAGTCCCAGCTACTCGGGAAGCTGAGGCAAGAGAATCGCTTGAACCCTGGAGGCAGGGGTTGCAGTGAGCCGAGATCATTCCACTGCACTCCAGCCTGGGCGACAGAGTGAGATTCCGTCTCAAAAAAAAAAAAAAAGAAAAGAAAAGAAAACACAAAAGAAAAGAAAGAAAATGTAGTATATGATTAAGGGAAAAGTTCTGTTATTTCAAGATTGCTACATCTTCTTGAGAAATTGATCCCCTTAGTATTATAAAATATTCCTCTTTATCTCTGGCACTACTTCTTGCCTTAAAGTCTACTTTGTCTGATATTAATACAGCCACATCAGATTTTTTTATGATTACTGTGTGCATGATATATCTTTTTTCATCCTTTTACTGTAGCCTATTGGGAATTTGAATTCAAAGTGCATCTATCTTTGATTTTCTCATAATTTGGGCTACGAGAGGGTTGAATACAATTTCAGATATTTTTGGTTCACCTTTGAATTTCACTCTGACAAGTGTCCAAAATCCAATCACTATGAGAAGGCATGGAACTACATGATTTCTCTGCTTATTAGCCCCTCCTCTACTGTTATTTTATCAGAAAAATCTGGAGTTTCCTACTTCTAGGAATTTGCCCTACATATGCGCTAGCAAAAATACCAAAAGACATATGCACAAGATTTTATATTACAGTACTATTTATAATAGTAAAAGACTAATAACACCCTAAACGTCCATCCATAGGGAACTTGTCTTATAAACTATGATACATCTACACAACAGAGTACTATGCAGCTACAAAAAAGGTAATTACCTGGGAATGCAATGATTGACTTGTGTGGTACATATATATTTAACTTTTAAATAAAATGATATGTCTATACAAGTACTGGCACATGAATGTTTATAGCAGCTTCATATGTTAGAGTCAAAAGCCGGAGACAATCCAAATATCAAAAATTGGTGAATGAGTAACTAATTGTGGTATATCCATTCAACACGGTACTACTCAGGAATAAAATGAAACAAACTACTGATACATAGATAAATCTTAAAATCATTGTGCTCAATGAAAGAAGCCAGAAATAAAAGAGCACATCCTATTTTTCCATTTACATAAAATTCTAGATTATGAAATTTAATCTATGGTGACAGTAAGCTGATCAGAGATTGGAAATGGGTAGATGGAGAAATAAATCATAAAGAAGCGCAAGGAAATTTCTGGAAGTAATAGAAATGTTTGTCATCTTAGTTTTGGTGTATGCATATGTCAAAAGAGATCAAATTGTATATTTTAAATACTTGTAGTTTATTACACACCTGTAGTCTTTCAGTTACACCTCATTAGACTTGGGCAAAAAATATTTTTAAAAGGAATCTGAATATTTCTACCTGTTGTTATGGAGTGATTTTCAGGATATACTAAATGAAAACACAGCATGAAGATAAATACATATAGTATGCCACCATTTATCTAAGAAAGTAAGAGATATTAATATACACAAGTGCATATATATCTGTATATATACACATACATATATGTACATATGCACATACATATATATGTGCAGATATGTGTGTATACATATACACACACTTGTTTGCAGAATAAAAAAAGAACAAACTATAAAAACAAGTTTCTACAGACAGAGAGGAAACAGAGTGGAATGGGTCATGGGGATATAAATTCTTAAAATATACCTAATTCTATAGATATGGCCTTTGAACTATATTCTAAAATAATTCTAAAATAAATTCTATATTCTAACATAATTATAAAATAAAACTAAATTTTAAAAAGCAAAAATGAAACAAATGATCCAAACCATAAGACTATTTGAAGTAACTGTAAAATACAATAGGCTGGGTGCAGTGACTAACACCTATAATCCCAGAACTTTGGGAGGCCAAGGAAGGCAGAACGCTTGAGCCTTGGAGTTAAAGACCAGCCTATGCAACATAATGAAACTTCATCTTTATAAAATATAGAAAAAATTAGCTGGATGTGGTGGCATGTGCCTGTAGTCCCAGCCACTCAGGAGGCTGAGGTGGGAGGATCATCTGAGTCCGGGGAAGTCAAAGCTGCAGTGAGCTGTAACGGCACCACTGTTCTCCAACCTGGGACACAGAGCAAGAACCTGTCACCAAAATAAATAAAATATAATAAAATAAAATAAAAATGACAATTTTATCTAGTAGTATATACTCTAAGACAAAAAGGGCTGTCAGAAAAAAAAAACTTTAGACTGTTTCAGTTATCATTTTTTTTACAGTAATATTGGTTCTGTTATTCTTAAGACTGTTTTTATATAGGATAAGACAATTAAAAAAGGAATTATACTGGTGTCATTGAGAACTGATACATTCTGCGTGAAAGAAAGGAGATAGAGATATAAAATCAAAAGAAGGCAACCAAAAGCCCTGTAGTCTTGAATATGAATTGAAAGTTATAATTTATCCTAAAACAGAGCAAGGAAACAAAAATATTTTGTAGCTCTTTACGTTGAAAAGATTTGGTAGCAACAGCCAAGCTAGTAGCAATGAGGACCCCTATTCACAGATTGTGGTTTATAAGCACCACTGTGCACTAAAAAGAACTAGAGTACCTTGAAGAAACGGCTGATTCACGATCTGAGGAAGGAAATGTATAAGATAATCTTGGAACATCTTGTCATATCAAAAGCAAGGATATTATTAAATACTACTGAGATCATGTTGAAAAGAGCTGGAAGACAACCTGAAAAGGCTCTCATTGGCCAAGAATGGGGCAATTTGAGTATTAATAAGGATAACAACTGCAACGGATAGAAATACATCATCCACTTTAAAACCACAATTTTTTAACACATAGAAAACATATTTTAAAATCTTATTAGTCACCTTTGGAAGATGCTAGAGAATCAACTCATTAATGAAAACTGGTAAATTAGGTAAAGAAATGACAACTGATCCTGTCTTTCTTATTTGATGAGCTGTACCTAAGGTTAACCAAATGGCTGATGACAGGAAGTTTATCTTCATGAAGTGTCCCAAATAATAGACGAAGAAAGAATGATAGAATTAGAAAAACAATTTACAACTGCTAATGAATTAATGAACCTAAGCCATGGTCATCAGTGGCTGCTAATATCAAAAAAAGAGAACTAACTAGACACCATGAGCCTTCTGATAGAAACACATACCACTGCCTATGAAGCAGATTTGCCAACAATTGAAAACTGAATCTGGTCAAGCTTCTAGATCTACTTACCAGTTTATAGAAAATGCAAAATCCCCACAATGGGGATTTAATTAGAAAAATCCAGACTGTGAGAAACTCAATAGAGAAAATTATTTGGTTTCTACCAAAAAAAATACATAAATAAAAATAAATGCAAGGAAGAAGAAACATCCTACAGATTAAAAGAGATTTATGGGGCATATCAAGCAATGTATATAGTTTGTCTGAAAAACTATCATTTAGCGCTAAATACTAAACTACGTATGGATTTCATGATATAATGACTTAGAATATATTTCCAAACAATATAGGGAGTGGGGAGTATAAATGAAAGAAAATTGACCATGAGATGGATCAGCACTGAGGCTGGGTAATAGGCATAAGGAGTTCATTGTACTGTACAATACATTTATATGTGTTCAAAATTTTTCATAATGAAAAGTGAAAAACAAACTACAAACCATATTTACAGTTTATGATCATGCAAATATTCAATGCAAAGTGGCATAGTGTACTATGGTCCCAAAGTCCCAATCTCTGTGCCTCTCAAAAGACACGTTTGTAACATCAGAGCTAAATACTCATTCCTTTCTTGCAATATTCTAATTGCTAAATATTTTGTTACATTTTGGTGTTTCACATCTGGACCATGCCTTTTTAACACATTTTACCTTTGAGAATAGATTCCAGTTTTCTACTTGAAGCCCACTAACTTATCATATTTGGATGACTGCTTTATATTTTTAATTTTAACGTTTGTATGAAGCTTTGTATTTTTTCTGATGTTTCTAATGGCCTTTCCAATTTCTTTTGCATACCCTCAAGTTTATTTTTCCACAGATCTCAAGTATATAGAATCCCTTTGATAATGAGGGACCTCCATGCTAATACCTTCTCTCTCTGCTCCAAACTGGACTATTTTCTTTCTAGGTTACTTGTACCATTATCATCTTGGGACTTTGCTTCTTTGCTCTCCTAAACAGCATTCACTCTTTTTTGGCTTTCATATTATCCTGGTTTTGCTGTTGTTGTTTAAGCCCTTATTTTTCTTGCAGTATGTATTCAAATAATTTACTAAGAAAGGGCATGTGAAAGGCAAACTGCTTGAGGCTTTGCATGTTTAGAAAAGGTTTTATTTTTGTCTTCCCAATTGATAACTTTGCTGGGTATACAATTCCAATTTCAAAATCATTTTTCTCTCAACCCTTTGAAGATACTGCTTCATTTTCTTTGGGCATAAAATGTTGCTGATAGCAATACAAATCATGTTCTTCTATAGGATACCTTTTCTTTTTCCTCCTGAAAACTCAGAATTTTCTGTGTATCTTTGAAGATCTAAAATTTCCTAATAATGTGCATACTGGTGTATGCTTTTCTTTATAGAAATTTTTATTGTGTTACTTCTTTATAATATTTTCCCCTCCATTGATTTCATTTTCTCTTTCTAGAATTACTATTTTTGATCTTCAGATATTTTTGATCATCAGATGTTAATATCCATGATTTATGTTTTCTCTTATATTTTTCATATTTTTGTTTAATGTTGTGAAAGATTTTCCAGTCTTTGTCTTCTAACTCTTCTATTTTTTCTGCATGAATCATATTGTTTTACTGTAAAAAGTTATATTGATCTCTGATTTTACTTTCTCTTATCTTGTTCTTTTAAGAATACAGTATCTGAGGCTGGACGCGGTGGCTCACGCCTGTAATCCCAGCACTTTGGGAAGCAGAGGCAGGGGGATCGCCTGAGATCAGGAGTTCCAGACCAGCCTGGACAACATGGTGAAATCCCGTCTCTACTAAAAATACAAAAAAAAAAAAATAGCCAGGTGTGGTGGCACACGTCTGTAACCCCAGCTACACAGGAGGCTGAGGCAGGAGAATTGCTTGAACCTGGGAGGCAGGGGTTGCAGTGAGCCGAGCTTGCACCACTACACTCTAGCCTGGGCAATGGAGTGAGACTCTGTCTCTAAAAAACAATAATAATAATACAATATCTTTACTAATATAATCTCCTGAGGATACTACTCAGCTATTTTAATAGTTTTCTATTTTCTGAATTATCTTTCTTAATTCTAGTGTCAAATGTACTTAAGACTGACATCAGCAAGAAGGCATAATAGGACTTTTCAGTGCTCATCCCCTCACAAAAACATCAATTTGAACAACTATTCACGCACAAAAATACCCTAATAAGAGCTAAGGAATCCAGGTAAGTGACTACAGCACCTAAGTGAAGCACAAAGTAAAGACTCGTTGATAAGAGTAGGAAGGACAATGCCAAATTATTTTCCAAAATAGCTGGGCCATTTTCCATTCCCACCAGCAATGTATGAGTTCCAGTTGTTCAACATCTTTGCCAGACCTTGGTATTGTAAGTTTTGGGTTTTTTTTAAGTTAATCTAATAGTAGTATAGTAATTTCTTATCATGGATTTAATTTGCCTTTCCCTATTACTAATAATATTGAGCAACTCTGCATGTGCTATTTGCCATTCATATCTTTTCTTTAGTGAAGTGGTTGTTTAAATCTTGTGCCTGGTTTTTAATTGAATTGTGTGTAACCTTATTGTTGAGGTTTGAGAACTTTTATGCTTTCTAGACACACTCTAAACACCATTTTGAACACTTTTTTCCTTCAAAATCCCCTGAAGAAGGTACTATTATTATGCCCATTTTATAGATGATGAAATCAAAGAACAGAAAAGTAACTTACTCCAATCTTGTGACTAGCAAGTAGTGTCAGCACTGGGATTTGAAACCCGGCATTCTAATTCTAGGGCTCTTCCTCTATACCAGGAGTTGGTAAACTTTCTGTAAGGGACCAAATAGTAATAGATTTTGTGGCCCATAAAGTCTCTCTTACAACTACTCAACTCTGCCATTGTCAGCTCAAGGACAGTCATAAACAACACATAAATAAAGTGTTGCTATGTTCCAATAAAACTTTATTTACCTACATTGAAATTTGAATGTTATGCCGTTTTCATATTGTGAGTATTGTCAACCCTCAATGTAAACCATGATACTGTACTGCTTTCCACTTGAACTAGTGACTTTTTCTATTCATGTGTCCCCAAACACCAAAATGTTAAGTACTTTCTATAAAATATTTATCTTCTTGCTGTAAAATTGTGTATAATATACAGTATGAATAACTGTAAAAGGAATATACAATTTTATTTGTATGTGCTGATGATTCAGTGGCCAATAAGTCAGATTACCTGCCTTTGAAAAGCTCATAACCTAGGAGAGAAGTGAGACAAATAAATAAGCCAGTATAGTGCAGTGATATCAGTGTTATGACGGAGGCTGGTACAAGGGGTTACGACATTTAGAAGGCTCCTAGCTTAGAGGAATCACGTTAAATTGACCCTTGCCAAAAGCCTTGCATGTTGGTATTGTAAGCCACAACCTAAGGAGGACAGCGGTGAGGGAAATCATTGAAACTATCTTTGGGTGTTTCTATTCATTTTCCAAATCCTCCTTTCTTTACCAATTTCATAACTTTTAAATGTTAAAGCTAAAAACCATTACCTGTGCCCCGGTCCCTTTAATTTCATGCAAGAATCCACATACATCAGAGGCACATTTTTGTTTATTTTGGCCGCATCATTCATTCTCACATAATTCAGAAAGATAGGCAGCTGGTTTGGAGCCCCCTGTGAGTTCCCACTCAAATATTGGCTATCTGCTCTGGGAAGAGAGCAGAACTCCCATTGGCATTGTCAGGTCTACAACCCAAATCAGCATATGTGACCTCTGGATCTTCCCATTGCCTGTGAATCTTTCCCAATTTGAGTCCTGGTTTGTGACTTCCTCCTTTTTATGTTTATGCTACGGTGTTAGCTAGGCTGCATTTCGCCTCATGTAGACCATTTTTTAAAATCAATGGCTGATAATACTGTTATCTGTGGTTATACAGCTGACACCAGCATTAAGGACCAAGGTGTCCGTACTAGTGTTTGTACTGCAGGAGATGGAGAGGGAACAATACCTTGAAAAGCAACAAGTTCCTGTGTGCTGCTATATTTGGATAAGAGAGTAAGAATGAGATGGAGGGACTTGTTACATACACTATCCTTAGATAATTTCCTTTTCTAACCATCATAAATATTGTGTGAACGTTTCACATATTGACTGTGCCTTTCTTTTGAGTAGCAGGAGAACGTAGCTCCTTCCACAATCCCCTCCGTGTTTTGATTCCAGAGACCATCTCTTAGTATCACCATCTCTTTGAGGGGCAAACCTCCAAAAGATAGACTGTCCAATAGAAGAGTAAACCTGATAAAAATTCTCTTGTTCTTTGTACTAGAAAATAATTTTAGCATCACATTCTGTCCATCTGGACATCATTAATATTGTCAGCCACTCCCTCCAATAGCCTTTAATGTCTAAATAATTACTCCCTGTGGCCACAATCCGACATGATGTCACTCCCCTCCTGATTTGCATTTCATAGATAACAGACAGCTTGGGAATTACAGGAGCCTTTGTGAGCTGTGCTGAAAGCCTAACACTCCCACCATCACCTCAATCACATGATGTCCCCTCCTCTAAATCTGTCACCAAACTGCACAACCTTCCCCCACTCAATTACCCTTTTCCTTCTGTTACACTATCATTGGCTCTGTCTAGACCGAGCTCAACATCCTGACTGATAACTGCAAACAAAGTTGACTAATCAAGACATTTCAGTGCTTTGCTTAATGTGAATATCCTTGACTGGAATTTTGGCTTTTCATTTCTGAGTGTGACAATCACCCCCACCCCCACCCCAGTATATGAATCACGTTTCCATTTTGTAGCCTCTCCTCTTCATACAGTTGCCCTCCCAGGGTAAGCCTAATGCCCAGGCATTAGGGCCAAGCTTGCTTCCCTAGGTCTCCTCATGATTTCTCTTCCCAGTCATTCTCTTAAACCTTTCCCCTCTGCACCCTCCCCCATATAACCCAGACCTGGACAAGCAGAAATGATTTTCACGGAGCCAGGTAAGAATGAGGTCAAGGTGTGGGCTATGAAGAAACAGAATGTTGTTCTTTGTTTAAAAATTGACTGTTTTTTTTATTTTTTACCTTTCTTTGCATTTTTTGTCTTTAATTTCTCCTTTTCTTCCCCATCACCACTCAATTCCCCTTCTTGCTGTCCTCTTAACCACCTCTTGGCTGCCTTCTTCCCAGTTAGTTATTTTTCTTTTCCGTGTTTAGGTTTGGTCTTTGTCTACACAATACCAAACATCTGGGTCTATAGTAAAAACGTGCTGTCAAATACTCAGATGTTTGGAAACATCTGGGTATTTTGGCACTTAACAGCAGCAACAGCTGGATAATGGAATTAATTTTTCACTTTTCAGTCATCTCTTGACATGGGATGGACAGAGTCTTATCAGCCACAATCTAAACACGGGCCATTATCTGCTAGCAATTCTTTTATCCTCTCACATGGGAAATTATCTCTGTCAATCACTTTATTGTCAAAGAAAAGAGGAAGGAATGTGTGTCTTCCTGGGCCCGCAGTACATCCGCCCTCTCTGCCTCAGCTCTTTTCTTACTGAAAGAGCTCCCAGGAACTGACAATTTCTTTAGCCTTTCCTACCCCAGAGGCAAGGAGCAACAACAAGGCATATGAAACACTGTTTTCTCCATTCAAGTCTGGAGAATTTGACAAGAACTTGTTTCTTATTAGAAACGCTCTGTCTGGTTTGAGATCTTGTTTTCCCCTCATTCTCTCCTATAGTCTTTGTTGCTCTATAAGAGCAAACAAAATGACGGCAATTTATTATTCCTGTCCACTGCTGTCCACAAAGGGCCGGCGTTATCTGTTCCTGTTTTTTCAGGTAGCCCAGACTGACACTGCCGCGCCCCACTGGGGCCTTCGGTGGTGGGACGCTCTCCCGAGACTGCCGCAGACAGCCAGGTGTCATCGTTATCGCCGGTTACATCCGGCAGCCTCCGAGGGACTTCCAAGGTCCCGTGGCCGCGATCCCACCTGCGGCGTCCGCGTCCGCCGGCTCTCCCTGAGAGCCGCACCCTGAGAGGAGCGGCGCGCGCGCCAACCCGGGGCAGGGATCATTGTGTCCACAGACGCCCACTGCTGGGGCGTACTGAGGGTGAGTGCGCGAGCGAGCGAGCGACTTATCCTAGACTGAAGACCCAGGGAAACAGATCTGTGTGGAGGATGTTTCTGTTTTCAGCAGAACAGACGCAGCCCCCGAGTCAGTGCCGTCAGAAGACATGTCAGTCAATTCAGTGGAAACCCCTTCCAGTGTGAGGCGTTCGACGGCGCCGCTTAGACGCGGCCGGGTCTGAGGCGCCTCCCGAGCCGGTGGCGTGGCCCGGGAGCTGCGGCCGAAGCCCCTGGGCCTGGCTTGTAGGCTGCGCGGGCGCCGGCGGGCGCGGGGCGGGGCTCTCTGCTCTCCGCGCGGGCCCGCCTCGCCCCTCCCCCGCCCACCCCGCGTCCGCCCCGCCTCCCCCACCTTCTCCCAGAGGAGGTGACAGACGGGCCTGTAATTTGGTTCCATTCGCTCGACTGGAGCAACACCTGCCCCCCTCCCCTGGGACGCGAGGGTCTCATCCCAAACGAGACAAGAAGCCAAAGACAAATCCCGGCCCACATGCAGATCCGACGCAGAGAGGAGCGCGGCCGGCGAGGCAGACGCTGCCCACCACACACGCAGCCCATCCAGGGACGCCCGAACTTCACACTAAACGTCACCCACAACTTTCAGTCTCAGATTTACACTTTTTTAAAAAAATTAAGAGTTAGCTACTATTGCAGCAAGTGATAGTTCCTTCCACCACACCACCTCACAATAACACCAAGTGCCTGGCGTTAGGCTGTGTTGACAGCGAGGTTAGGAACCAGAACCAGGTATAAAGAAGAAGGCGATGGAGGTGTGCGGCTGTGTAGACGGCTGCCGGGTCGAAGATGGGTGTGCGATCCCGGAGGGGATCACTTTCTTTGTGTAAGGCCTTTAGTGCCCATATCTAGCCTAAATTAAGAAGGACACTCATTTCTTTCTCCATTTAGTAGGAATTATGCAAGGGCACTAACCGCTAAGCCTTTCTGAGTATCTCCGGAAGTCTAAGCATCCTGGTCAGGATCCTCTGGTAAAAGTGACTCATCTGGATGTCCCGGAAGCTTGATCCAGAGCTTATATAAGGCGTGATGTCAGCACAGAGCCTTCTCCGGACACACGCAGAACCAGCCCACACGGAGGCCTCCCTCTCCTGCTCCTTTGCAGTCTCTGTGAAGTTTCGGACTCTCCGAGTGGCGTCAGAGGACAAGTCCACTGAGAAGGGCCAATCTCTAGTCCAGGGCCCACGCTGCTTAAGGGAAAAGCTGTTCTCATTTTCAATTGCTGTCGTTTATTTTTCTTTTCACACCAAAGAAAACTTACATATTTTTTCCTTTTATCAAAGTATTTGCTTTTTAATTGTATTGCCTTAGAGACTCATTTTCCCATTTCAATCCTAACTAGCAATGTGACCTAGGGCATATCACCTAACTTTGTGTCTCAGTGTCCTCGTCTGTAATTTAGGAATAGTAACACCTTCTACTTCACTGAATTTTTAGAGGATTAAGTGAGTTAATAATGGACAGTACCTCGCACAGGGTAAATGCTATGCCTGTTCAGTTTTTGCTGATGTTATTATTAGTCCCTAAGCTGCAGCCCAGGGTAGACAGTGTGGGGTCTTTGTGTGGAAGGCGCACAGGATTGGTGTGAAAGGCTTCTAGGTGGCTCTGCCCTGCAGGATGTTGAAACTGTGGGCAAGTCACTTAACCACTCAGGTCAGCTGAGCCCTCTCTACCAGGGGCCTGAGGGACTCACAGACACAGAATACACAACAGACCTCAAAGAGGGGCACCGGCCAGTTGTAAATGACCCTCAGGCCTCCAGGCTGCTGCTGCCAGGGAGGTCTAGGAGGTCCTCACTCTGAAGTTCCCTCCTGACTTTAGTGCCTGACCAATGGCTGAAAGAGTCCACCTGATTTGTATTTAATCTTAAAATCTGTCTAAATTGGGCTCTGGCAACATATCCACTCTAAATGTTCCAGCAGTCCCTTATAGCTTCCCCTTTACCTGTGGCTGTATTTAGCCAGCACCCAGCTGTCAGCTACCCCAGCACACCCTGCAGGGCAGCTTTGGGCGGTGGAAAGGCTTCTGTGCTCAGAGGGCCAGTTTTCAGGCCTGCTCACCCATGATGGGTCAGGCGGAGTGGGATGAGCAGGCACTCACATCCAACGTGTGTGTACGAGCAATTGCCAAAATTAAGGAGGACAAGGGGTAAAATTTTAAGATAGAAGGAAAAGAGTCATCAGAGAAAGTGGGTTAGATCAGCTGTGAAAGTCCCCTCAAATATGCAAGTGCTCACAGGTGATTTTCAGGAAATACTGTTTGTTTTACTGTGATAATGGTATATTTGTTGTTAAAAGAAAAAAGAGTACTTATCTTTTAAGAGATACTTACTGATGTCTTCAGGGATGGAATGATGCGATGTTTGGTATTTGCTTCAAAAAGTCTTAAGGGGTAGTGAGAAAGACAGGGTAAGAAAATAAATGAAATGTACTTATTGGTGTTGTGTATACTTGAATCCATCTCACTACTCTCTTGGCTTTTGGAGATGTTTTAACAGTTTTCCATAAGAGTGTTTTCTAAACTGTAATTGCTCAGAAAATTTGTGCCAATTGATTTTTACTCACCAGGAAGTCGAATCCCACCTGAACTAAGGCCACCACCCCCTTTTGCAGAGCTCCACCCTCTAGCACAGGTCACCTCATGTCCCTCAGAGAACCATCTCCAGCCCTGGTTCCTTTTTGTCAATGCACCAGCTATTGCTCTACAGAGACATCTCTGGAGAAAGTTTTTTTCTTTGTCTTTGGTCAATGATCCTCTGTCCCTCTCTGGAAGACTGACTCCAGTGGCCTTTTATTTTCAGTTATTCCATCCTAACCCCAGGGGACCCTAAGAGGACCTGCCCGCATATACATATCTACCAATCACACCACCTTTCTCCTGATTCAACAGGCTCCTGAAATCTTCCCTTTTTCTGATATCTTGCTGGAATGATCAGCAAGGAGATGAAGAACTCCCTCCTGACCTGGAAATACTTATCGAAATGAAGCAGGAAATTCCCACAGTTTCTGTCTCCATTATCTCAAGAATAATTAAACTGTTTAATTCATTGTTAAAAAGGTTGCCTGCCATAAATGCTAATATAGTGAGCGCTATTGAGCTCTTTACAAGCACAAGACGTGTTCTAAGTACTTTACATGAATGAACTTAATTAATCCTCCTAACAATGCTACTGGATAGGTACTATATTTTCCCTATTTTACAGGTGGAAAAACTGAGGCACAAAATTAAGTAATTGGTTCAAGGCCACAGCCAGTTAGTAGGAGAGTGGAGAATTGAACACAGGGCATGCTTTGTCAGAGTCGGTGCTCCTGACCAGTCTGCTATAGCGCTTATCACAGCATTCTTGCTATGAGAAAAACCAAGGTAAAAGAGAAAAGGCATAGACTGGGCTTTTATCATGAGTCAAGTGGGTCTTTCAGATCTGTAGATAACTCTACATGTGTGCATGTGGTGTATTCCATGGATCACTATTAACTTACCTAGGTTTCCTGTCTTACAAGACGGATGATTTCTGGCTGACTGTTGAGTATTATATCATATGCAGATGGATACAGTTGGTGGAAACCACAAATCATTAATATATTAATGAATTAAAACTGGTTTTAGCCTATCCTATATTAATTCCTATGCATATCATAAACACAAATGTAATAAAAATAGCTCACATTTATTGAGCACTTCCCATGTTTTCCTATTCTGATAAGCACTATACATTATCCCATGGAAACCTCATAACATGCATTTGAGATTGGTACATATATTGTCCCATCTTATGGATGAAAGTGGAGTCTTGAGGAGACATAGTAACATGTTCAATGTCATACACTTAGAATAATTGGAGCCAGGGCCTGAACTTGGCTCCAGAGTCTTGGGTCACAAACACAGAAATGGGAAAAACAGGTGAATTCAGGTATAATGATGTGCGTATCTGGGACTCAGAGAACGGAGCAGCTAATGCTTCGGAAAGAAACAGGAAAGCTCTGTGACGTTACGTGTGGTTACATGCGGTCTGAGTTGGGTCACGGTGGAATCATCGGAATTTTCTGGGTAAAAAATAGGTTAAGGGAGAGCATTGTGAGTAAAGGGGAAGTAAGTGCAAAGGCCCAGATCATAAAAGAAAAAGACTTGGCCTCTCTGGGGAAGTGAGGAAACCCAATTTGGCAGGAATATTTAATCTCTGGAGAGTGGCTGAAGATGTCACTAGTGAGGGTCTGGAACAAGACTGTGGAACATTTCTATGCCTAGATTAGGAACTTGAATTTTATTAAAAAATAAAATGGACATTCACAAAGGAGAATGGCACACTAATTTTTAAAGATAGGTCTAGAAGCAGCGTGAGAACGGGCTGGAAGATGCAGAGGAGTGTGGATAGAGCCAGCCTCACCCATGTGATGGTGAATGACAGTGCCCTGGCGGGGGAGCTGTCACAGGGCCACCATTAACCTATAGTGTTTTCTTGCAAAGTAGAAAAATGCTGCCCTTCCTCCAGATAGTTCAGCTTCAAGCCAGGGCACATGCTTGACTTGGCATACAGAGCACAGGCTTGGTTTTGCCCCCTACTGGTCCCCTTGGTTGGGCAGCCGTGTGCACTGCAGACGCAGCACTCCTTAGGCATCGCGTGAGCCGAAGCTTTCCCTAGGCACACGGACGGAGAGATGCAGTGCAGGGGCCAAAGGGGAGATGTGTGCATGGCACAGCTACCCATCTATAAAAGGACAGCTCTAGAGTATGATGGGCAGGGGCAGGCACTTTGATAAACTGATAAACATGGCTTCTTGGCACTGGGCAAGCCATCCAATTTCTTTCAGCCTGAAATTCCTCATCTGTTAAATGGAGACAGTAAAAGTACCTACCTCACTGGGTGGTTGTGAGAATTACAGGAGATAATGCATGCAAAGCACTTTAGTAAGCATATAGTACACACTCAACCCACATTAGTTATTATTTCTACTACTAATACTGATAAATGAGATAGCACATCAAAGTATGGAAAAGGGTATTGGCTGTGCATGCTCTTAAGTTGACCCTCTTCTCCCCCTAAATTCTCTCCACCCCAAACATCAGTAAGAAAACTGGCAGCCAGAGACAGCAGTGAGGAGAGATGGATAAATCACAGCATCACAGAGGTTGGCTCTGCCTACTCACCTCATCATAGTGGTCTGGTGACGTGTGTTCATGGGGCAGGGCCACTGGAGGGAGCCTCCCCAAACGGCATTCCTATGGGAAGCGGGTATTCCCTCCAGAGTTCCCCACCCCCACCCAGTCTCATTTCCCTCCTTACCCAGTCCTCTCTCCTCAGTTGGCCCTTCCTTTACCATTCCATCCCGTCATACACTGCCCCTCCTCTTCCCCTCTCCCTCAAGAGGAAGGTTGTTTTGCCCAGTACTTTTGCCCTTGTTCTCTGGAAGTTTCTGGGCAGTGGTAGAAGTGAGGGGAAGGCCATCTGGGTGGAGAAATATTCAGCACAGGCAGCCTTGTCTGCTGGGCCAGCTGGGGCTATGCTTTCTGGGGAGCAGCAATGGCCTGGCAAGTTGTTGAGTGGCTGCAGGCAGAGAGAAGAAGGTGAAGGGACAGCAGAAAGACATGTGGTTCTGGGTCTGTTTGGGGAAAGACCAAGCTCAGGTAAAGGACAGGTTGGGGCCAGCTGCAGAAAGGTGAGTGACCTGCGCAGGTTGTTTTGGTAGCATGAGCACTCAGAACATTTTAACAGGATGAGAAAAGAAAAGGCAGCGCTAGTAGCAGCAACTGTAGAAGCTGGTCCAGCAGGCCTAAGTCTCTGGGCCAAGGGTACCAATGTATCTCCTCAGAGAGGCTTTCTCCAACAGCCCTCTCTAAAATGCTACCCAGCACCAGCATGTCCAGCCCCCATTCTCTATTCTTTACCCTGCTTTATTTTTCTTCATAGCATTTAGCATTATCTAAAATTAATTTTTTTTGCTTCAGTGTACTGCTTTTCTCCAGTAGACTTTGTCTCATGTGTTACTCTATTTTCAGCATTTAGAACAATGCCTGGCACACAGTGGGTCCTCAATAAACAACGGTTGAATGTAAGAATGAATGCTCACCATCGTCATTCAAAGAAGAATTGAGACCTCATGGATGAGACCTCACGTCATTCAAAGAATAATCACTGTGTCTGCGCTATACTCAGGGGATGTATCAGTCACCCTCTGGTCTAGCAGACTGCCACCATGCTTGTCTCTCTTGGAGGGTGTTCAGCAGCTTTGGATTTGAAATGACTTTGTGAAGATCCTCTCCTGGAATCACATGGACTGTGTAGCTAGGAAGGGATGCTGCCCTTTGTCCAAATTCCAAAGCAAGGGCCTTTTGTCTAGGGGAGTGTATCAATAGGTTCCTCCTACAGGTGAATGGGAGGACTGTGTTGGTCAGTTGGAAGTTGGGCCCCTAAACTGGGAAAGAGAGGCACTTGGAAGGTTTCCAGAGGTTAGAAGTTGATTTCATACCCTTGGCACAGGAGCAGGGCTAAGTATTCTCTTGTATAATAGAGAGGTGCTATAAGAACTAGGAGTAGTTATCCCTCCACACTGCCTAGAGGTGAGAAGGCCTACAGGCGCTCATGTGTTTTGCAGGTCACAAAGTAACCAGCCATTGCTCTAGTGACCAGGACATTGTCCAGATACAAGGCAACGGAAGGTGCTGTTCTTTTTCACACACTAGGAAGTACTTTCCTACTACACACCTTCATGTAAGGGAGAGGATGAGGTCCTACCTAGTAGGTATCTGTGAAGCTGACAACAAGACACCTGGGTGAAAAGCGAAGAATACCAGCAATCCCACAGACATTTTATATGCATAAGGCCTAGCATCCATCTAACTGCATTTACTCTGAAACTTGGTGTGATATAGACTCACAGTTCATAATATTCTATATATGCATATGTACATATAGTTTTTAAGTCATTTATGTCTTCTGTTTGTAAGCAATATATTTCGCATTTTTATACTAGCCACAGGTTTTTGCAGATGTTATTCTTCGTATCTCAAGGTTGGTCCGGGGCTCAATTTTTTTTTTTTATTGTTTGCAGGTGCCCTGTCTTGAATCTGTGTACTGATTAGATGTTTGAGTATTACAACAGTAATAGACACCTTGTTCTTAATAAGTGCCATGAGGATTGAGAGTCATTGTATCAGGGATCTTCTTCTCACTGCCATTAAATAGCTATGTGTCTTAGTGCAGGTCACTCCTTGGGCCTCAGTTTCCCAACTCTAATTTGAAGAGGCAGGGTTAGAGAGTTATTAAGTTTTCTTTTAGAGGCAAAGAATCCACAATTCAAGTAGTATTTTATATAAACACTATACTTATTTTCCTCATTGAGAGTAGAATGATCTATGTCACCATCATATGTAGGGCATCTATTTATGGGACTGATCCACGTCCAAATTTGACCATCAAATATTTCACTACATAAATATGTTGATGTTAAGATTTTGTTGTGTTTACCAGTTTCTTTCTAAGGAATTGAGTCCATTAAGATATTTCATGCTCGGCTAACATGTCCATTATTTTTAGACAGTGTGCTTAAAATAAAAGAGAGGACTTTAGTTGATACCTTTATTTATATGCAAAACAGCGCACCATTCATGAGATATGAAAAACTCGTCAGATAGAAACCAGATTATATCTATTTTCACTACAAAATATTGCATTATATAAAGCAACAGAGACACAAAAAAACCCTGAAAAAGACTAAAATCTTTGGATAGCAGATGTGGTTTTTTTTCCCTTGTCTCTAAAATACACTCCTTGTTTTAAGAGTTTCACAGCAGAGAACATGAAACATTTTCAGGTTATAGACTTTTCTTTTTGGTGTCACAGAGGAAAGTAGTTCTGAATTCTTTTTTTCTTTTTTTTCTTAGGAAAATAACTTAATTTCCTAAATTCATCACACGCACAAACATCACACACACAAAGAAGCTACTCTCCTTATAAACAGCTTGTAAAGGACTTCTCAGACATAACTACAGATAAGAATAACACACTTTTTAAAAAACTATAATAGTGAAGTGCTAGTGTTGCTGATCTCACAACAAAAGAACCTTTCAAGAACAAACATCTTAATATATAAAATATGTTTAGAAACAGGGAGAAGTGGGAAATTTGTTATATAAGTGCAATATAATTAGAGCAGAAAGAAAGACCACAGTATAATCTCAACAAACACGTAAAAAGTTAGACATAATTATTCCACAGGAAAAAGTGTAAACACTTGACTATAAATAAATTGGCACAGAGTATCCAAAGTAAAAGTATCACCACTCTGAAAAATAAATGTCTTGAAAAAAATACTCTACTCCTTCTAACATAAATAAAAATAGGTTGTCTTTTTCTAACTGCACCTATGGGTCCACATGTTTAAGGTCACAAATAGATGTTTTTGGATATATAAAGGGGCACTTCGCCTGCAAAAGCAATCAGATATTAAATTTTTCCATTTAAATATGGATTTTCCTGTCTACCTTGGTGTCATATCTTGGAGATAAAATCTCACCAAGCTCAAATCCTCACACAGTGTGTCTAATTGTTCTCAATTTGTCTTTTTAACCTTACTAAATACTCAGGGTTTATTTGGATTCTAATATAATCTTTATTTTCACAACAGAAAGGAAAGTTTCCTGTCGCACCTTTCTGTGCCTTCCATCTCTACGGGCGAGATCCCTCCTCTCTCCTCCTCCCCAGTGTTTGGTCATTTGTCCATTAGAAAAATTCCAGATAGCCTAAAGTTATGAGCCTGCATACTCTGAACTTCTGCCCTCATTCTTTCAACACATTAAGATTTGTGGCGGATGAACGTAGGAGAACTCAAAGTCTCCAGTGGGTTAAAGCAACAACCCTTGGGGAGCCCCGGAGGTGGCTCATCTCGAGTGTCTCCACGAGGTTCTCCTGGCCTGAAAAATCCCCCCTGCGAGCCCCCGGGCTCGCCAGACAACCCCACCTGCCTGCATCGGAAACCTTCTCTTGTTGCCCTGCTGACCAGAGAGAACAGGTAGCGAGCTTCTTCCCCGGCCCGAGTCTCTCGAGGTGGCCGTCTCGCTGGACCACCGCAGCCTCCGCCACCCCAGCGGCGGCCACCCGGATCCGTCGCGTTTCGCGGACACCGGGACAGGCGGCCCCCTGCGGCGCACCCCGCCCTACACGTCCAGGACATGGTTGAGATAGGAGATGTAGCAGATGGCCAGGCGCAGGATCTCGATCTTGGAGAGCTTCTTGTCCGGGGGCAGCGTGGGCAGCAATTTGCGGAGCTCGGCGAAGGCCAAGTTGAAGGCTTCCACGCGGATGCGCTCGCGGGTGGCGTGGGCCGAGCGGTACTTGGCGGTGGCGCGCCGGCGGCGGCGCTTCTCCTCGCGGCTCAGCTGCTGCGGATGCGGGTAGAGCGCGGCCCGGCTGCCGCCCTTGCCGTCGCCCTCGGCCTCCTCCACCGGCTCCAGGTCCGACACGCTGCCCAGCACCTTGGTGTCCGTGCCGCCCAGGGACTCCGGATCCGAGTGCGCCGAGCTGGGATGGTCCGAATCTGCGGCTTGGTCCGGACTCAGCATCATTTTGGAGGCTGAGGAGGGGTCGGAAAATTAATCAGTAAAAGAAATCAGGGTCTTTTGCTGGAAGGATGGCGGCCGAGGCCTACCACACCGGCCCTCCCAGCGGACGCGCGGCCCGGGCCCCCTCCCCACAGCAGGCCGGCGCGCGACGCTGGAGGGCGCCGAGAGGATCTGGCCCGAGGGCGCGAGCCCCGCGCGTCCCCATGGCGCGGGAGCCAGTGGGGACGCAGTTGACCCAGGCCGCATTCTGGACCCGACACCTCGACTTGCCGACGGCCACGGCGGGCCTGTGGCCCGGGGCCTGGGGGACGACCGCAGGCCTATAGGGTCGCGACTGGGTTTTTGTGCCTCTTCCGGCCAAATGCCAACCGCGCTATTCCGTCTCCCTCCCTTCGTCCCCTTCCCAGACAAACGAGTGATTCCGAACAACGAATACATCTGGGTTTTCATGGGGGCGGTGTGACGCGGAGTGCGCTTCTCGCCCCGAGGGCCTCCGGCGAAGCAACCGGGCAGCCGCGGCGCCCGAGGGCCTGGCGCTGGTCTGGGGCTGCGCCGGGGGCGCCCGGCGCTGGGATGCGGGCTGTCAGGAACCTCCATCCCGGAGCGCAAGCAGAGAGCCAGCGGCTGGGGGCGGGAAGCCTTCTTGGACCCCTCGCGCTTCTCCGAAATCATAAAGAAATGACTAAACAAACGTGGCGGAGCCTTTCAAAAGAAAATTGACTCCGATGGCCTTGCAGGCTCCTGGAGCACCATCTGTCACGCAGACAGCCACACACATAGGGGACCTAGGGACACGGCGACGTGGGATCAGACAATGCGCCCGACAGTCTGGCGACCACCTTGCGGGAAAATGCCGGCAGCCGGGCCGCTGAGGGAGGAGAGGATGCAGAGGAAAGGGAAGAGAAGGGAAGGGTCCGGGGCGGGGCGGGCGGGGACGAGCGGGTGCCGAGCGTGTTGTCCCGGTGGGAGCTGCATCTCTGCTGGCAAAGTTCGGGCGCTCCCGGAACCGGAGCTCGGTAGCCCGCAGCTGTCGCCGGGTGGCCTGGCCAAGTCCGGGCATGTCGGTGCTTAGCCTTCCTCTAACTGTGCCCTCTTGGAAACGCCACCTGGCCAGGCTTCTCCGGGGCGCCTGGAGCATCGGCCCCGACTGCGCGCCTTCTGGGAGGGGGCCACTCGGAACCGCTGGGCTTCGGGGGAATTCGGGCTTCAAGAAGGGGCGCGGTAGGAGGAGAAAGGCCCCTGCGGGGGCTGCACGCACCGTCCCCCGGGCGTCGAGAGTGAGGACCCGGCTGCGAACTCGGGGCCCTGGCGTGGGCAGCCACAGCGACGCTCGGCGCGGGGGAAATCGCGTCGGCGACATATAGGAGCGTTTGCTTCTAGAGAAACAAAAGCAAGGGGATGCGTGATCGGTTCCCAGCATCTCACTTGCTGAGGAGCGAATTGGGCCAACACAGCTTTAATTTCCCTGCGAGGAAATCAGGTCCTCTACGGCAAAATAAAAACAAATGATCCCAGTGAACTGCCTGTGACTCCCTACGGGCTTTTCTCGGGTACGTTTATGAGTAGAACAACTTGCATCTACACAGTCAGCTTGAAAGGGCAGAAATAAATAGACGAGTAATGGAAAATCACAATAAGCACTAAATAGTTGTAGTTCTGGTAAAAAGTTCCTGGGTTGCCCTCAAAGCATGTTAAATTCTCCTCCAGATCTTTAAAAATATTCATAAATAGTATGTCGTGTATGCGCTTTATCTCTTTAACTATGGAATGACCTGCATCTATAAATGCAGTATGAATAATCTAACTTATTTCAAGCTGAAAAAAATTATTTAAAGGAGTCTTACCTTGCAAAAGCCTTTTTGATAATCTGTTCTCCAATCTTTAGAGTTAAAATGCCAGGGAATAGCGAGGGGAGATTCCAGAAAATATTAAAAGCAGCAAATATTTATTACATTCAAAAATGAAAAAGCAGCTGTCATCTCGCTGGTGTCCGCAGCGAGGGACGATAATATCTCAGGATGTAGACAATATGAATGATTGTTCACTTAGTTGATAGATTTTTTTAAAAACGCGTTTTCCTTTTAATTGTTCTCAAACATTTCAAGAAATTCGTTGTTGATTTTTTTTAAGCGATGTGTTGAAAAGTCTCGTGCCTTTTTTCCTCTTCTAGGTCTCTAAAAATAACAAAAGAGATACAGAGATAAACACAATCACATCGAAGGGCTGATTCCTCCACTTTCTAATAGCGCGAATAATCAATAAGAAAGATGGTTAAGATAAGATTCCTCTCCTATCGGACGCCTTTCCTTCCCTTAATACGGCTGAGCAGAAACTGGGAAGTGCAGGACAGAGATGTGATCTTGCTCAGAAGTGATTTTTTTTTTTTTTTTTTTTGAAATAAGGCTTTGTTCAGTTGATATCTCCCCAGTTCCCAGGAACACAATACTGTAACTCGGAGCTAAGGTTGCCTCTTCCTCTTCCCTCATTTACTTGTATGTTGTATAAATAGACACCTATTTTCCAGTTTCAAAGTCTTTCAAGGTTTGGTTGTATCCCCCATCCCCACCCCCTCCTCTCTTTACCTTGTAGCAAAATATATATAGTCAGTGGCTTGGAGATGCTTGGAGAAAGGTTGGTGAAAAGTAAACGTCTCCTGGAGTAACAGTGACAAGGAAGCAGAGAAAGACGGGAAGAGGGTGGGAGAGCCAGGGCAAAGAGGCAGAGATGCGTGTGTGGCTTCTGGGCTCTCCTGGTACCAATTGATTCAGCCTGGAGATGGTGGAAGAGATAAAGGCTTAGGAAGGGGGATGGAATTTTTTTCCCCTAAATTGATATTTAATGGGAAATCCTATTGGACAGAAACCTGGACATGAGTCACTTAATTGGACTTGACATCTGTCACAGTGTGGGAGTTTTCACAGCCCAAATATTTTAGCAGATCAGATTCCCACTGAATCTGTGCCATAAAATATAACAGTTGAAAGCAGTTCATGATAGAAATCTTAGCCTCTAAACAGTCTCTAGCCATAGTCAGGCTATTTCTCTTTTCCAGATTATTGACGAAATATTTAAGTGCAAATAAACAATATATTGACTATGAAAAAATTCCCCTGGCATATTACAAAGCCATCACTTTCCCTTAATATTTAGAAAAATATTTGCGTCCAGAACAAGGAAATATATACTATATAAGATGCTGCAATAAACATAAAGTATTTAGACATGCAACAGCTAACATTTATTAGAGATCATTTACATTTTAAAAAATACTTCAGTAAGGTTTGATTAAGCATATTAATATTTTTGAGAAATGATCTGCTATAGACTAACTTATCAATAGATGGTAAGAAGCTTTCACTAGATTAAGCCATTGATGGAACTAGAAAGAGAATCCACATATTCAAGGACCATGAATGTGAGATCATTCTACTTTTCTGTACATGTTTGTTTTTCTCTCCACCCACTTATTCTTTCAAGCTGAAATATGACATGCTACATGTGTTGATTATTGCACTTCATTCTTGCCCATCTTAACGTGCTAATATTTTAACTGTGTGGCAGTGCTTGTGCTAAGGTGTAAACACAAATTACCAGTGTATTCCAGTACATAATGCCTTTGCCTTACATGATCCCATGGCCCTGAATTTATATACTTTATAATAAAAAATAAAATCTAGTTCAATTATTTTGCCATTTTATAAAGATACTCATAGTTAATATCAACTACATATTATTTGTGATTATTTGGGCTTGTTTTGCTCATACAAGCTTAAAGAAATAAAGAGCGTTATAGCCTTATTCCCACCTTCCCAGTTCCTAGGGGAACATTTGTGGAGAGAGGAGTCCTCACTTGCCTTCCTTAATTTTGCCCTAAAAGCAGATTTTATCACCAGGGGAGGCACATGGAGCAGCCCACCCCTGGAAGTGACCCTCCGGGTTTTTCATGGCTTCCACAAGTACTACTTGCCTTTGCCCACATTTTCGCTCCTTTGAGAGATTCCTGGACCAGAATGGGGCAGGGGTGGGGGAAAGGAGGGAGTGCCTCCACCAAATAAGGGCACCAACACTTCCCAGCCTTGCTTCTGCCTAACCCCAGCACAGAGATATATTTTAGATATCCCCAGAACGTTAAAGTGAAGACAGAAGCCGGCCCCATACAGGTGGCAATGGAAACAGGTGAGTGGATAAACACCCCAAGGTGGTGATGACGAAGGGAGAAGGGAGGTTTCCTCACTCTAATTAGGAACAGCCAATGCTAAGCATTCACACACAACCAGAAGTGTGCACACAGATGCACACCCACAGATACCTGTACCTCCTCCCTCTTTCCCCCACCCTTACTCATACAAGCTGGCTGGCTCTATTAGACCACCACACACCCAGACTGATGAATTGAAAAAACGTGTGAGTCTAATCACCATAGCTCTAGAGTGGGCAGCTGCTACAGTGGGAAAGGACCAGCATCTCTGGTTCCCCTGGTGTTGGGGGGTCATGATGGGTTGTGCATATCAGGGCAGGTCCAATTCTGCTATGGTGTGTGTTATACCAGACAAATTCTCTTTTATGTTCAGGCTTACTCATTCTACACCAGCAGCCAGCATACACAAAAATTAATACTTATAGGAGTAAGCCTATATAAACAGGTACATACTCAGATCCATACTTCATTATGCCTAGCCACACTGTCATAGACACAAACATGGATTCACATTCACACCCATGCATTCTTTCTTCCAGGAAAGCCTCCCCCTCCCCCATCCCTTTGCCTTTTCTAAGACCTCCCTGGCACAGATGGCCCCTCCTTCTGTGCTCCATAAACACTCCTTTCATGTCTCCCTTAGAGACTACATATTGTGTACCGTGATTCTTGGTTCTTGGTTACCACACTGGTCTCTCCCTAGGCTATGATGCTTCCAGGGGAGGTCTGTAGTTTATATCCCCAGCACTAGTGTCTGAGCTTGACACGTTATAGGTACTCAGTTCATTCATGCTGTGACTCCTTATGTACAGAGGTACCCTGGATATTTGTAACATGGAAACTCTTCCACCAAAGGACACCCATGGTTCAGTTCTATCAGTTTGCTTTCTTATAAAAATGAGAATAATAATACTTCACTTCTCATTTCACAGGCTTGCTATGAGACCCAATGTATTTGAAAATATTTCATAAAATACTAAGCACCATACAAATTATGATACTATAGACTATAAGAGTAATATTAAATAATATTATTAAATGAATGGGGAGGTGATAAGTAGTGGCTTAAAAAGTCAGACTTTGTGGCTCTGTCGTATGCTACCTGTGTGAATTTAGTTTTAAGTTACTTAAACTTTTTGGACCTTAGTTTTCTAATCTGTAAAATGGGAATAATCAAAGTATGCTATGTAATGTTGTTATGTCATATTTTTTTTTCTGAAGGTGAACAAGATAATCTATGTAAAGTGCTTAAACTAATGCCTAGAACTCATGTTCAGTAAGTATCAGCTATCATTATTATTGTTATTATTCAGTATAAATACATATTGAGGACCAGATATAGATTGACATAGAAAAATAAACATATCCAGATATACTCATCCACGTGTGTGTGTGTGTGTGTGTGTGTGTATGTGTCTATAGCTCTGGTGGCCAAACTACAATGAGCATTTTCCATGTGTCAGACCTAGGTACAGTGACTCTGCTCATATTAACTTATTTAACCTTCACCACAAACCTATGAGTAGATAGGTACTGTTGTCCCAATTTTGTGTATAAGAAAACTAGGACATGGAATAGATGGCAATCTACTCAAGGTCATATAGCTAATAAATTATGGAGCTAACATAGAGATTCAGGTGGTCTAAATTCAAAAACGACACTCTCAAACACAAAGTACTACGTTTCTGTGGTCATTGTATCATACACAGATATACTCACACAGAACTATTCACCAAAATGCATATGGCAAGGGAGAAACATACATACACACAAAACTTAGATAAATTGCCACCTTTGCATTCAGGGGTGGTTAGTGAGTGATATGGTTTGGCTGTGTGTCCATCCAAATCTTAACTGGAATTGTATTTCCCATAATTCCCAGGTGGGAGGTAATTGAATGCTATTCTCGTGATAAAGAGTAAGTTATCACGAGATCTGATGGTTTTATAGGGGGCTTCCCCTTTTGCTCAGCTCTCATTCTCTCTCCTGCTGCCTTGTGAAGAAGGACATGTTTGCTTCCCCTTCCATTGTGATTATAAGTTTCCTGAGGCCTCCTTAGCCCTGAGGAACTGTGAGTCAATTAAACATCTTTCGTTTATAAATTACCCAGTCTCAGGTATGTTCTTATATCAGCCTGAGAATGGACTAATACGGTATCAGTGTAGTTTAAATACTTACTGCTCATCTAGTACTTTGCCAGATACTGTTGGACTACAGAGGCTTTATATTATTTGTTAATTTCATTAGACAGCTGTTTCCAGTCTATTTTTTAAAATTTTGTACCCCATAGATAAAAATTTGGGGCATACATATTGATACCCAATTACAACTATATAATATACTAGTACAGTAGTACATGTATAAGCTTTGTACATGTACTACTTTGTACATGTACTAGTATATCATATACTTGTAAAGATACACAAAAAGATATATGTAAAGATATGATAAAAATAATATTTATTTTTAAATTTATAAATATTTATCAATATATTTATAAATTTAAATATTTATATTTATTAAATATATGATAAACAAAAATAATATTTGTAAAATAATTAATTTTATGTATTAACAGCACAAAAACCAATTAACAGCATAAGGTATTATTGATAATGTAGAACTTCTGAGAGCAATAAGCTTAATTTTGTGAGACTCATTATTTAACCCGTTGAGATAATGATTTGATCATCTGGTTTTAAGCTCAATTTATTTAGAATCTGGTTTTTGGCTGATATAGCAGAAAAAGATGTAATACAAAAATTCAGATGTTATCACAAAATATGATAAGCATGTGAAGTGATGGATATGTGAATTAGCTTGATTTAATCATTCCACAATGTAAACACATATCGACACATCATATTGTACATCATAAATGTATACAATTTTTGTCTGTCAATTTTAAAAACAAATAAGAAAAAGTGGAAACAACCCAAAAGTCCACCAACTGATGGATGGATAAACAGAATGTGATATAACCATACAATAGACTACTATTCGGCAAGAAAAAGAAACAAAGTACTAGTACGTGAGACAACATGGATGAACCTCAATAACATTATGCTGAGTGACAGAAGCCAGACACAAAGACCACATATTGCATGACTCCATTCATATGGAAAGGTGCAAAATAAGCAAATCTATAGAAACAGAGAGTAGATTAATGGCTATACACAGATAAGATGGGGTAAAGAAAGGGGCCAGGGAGTGACTGCTAATCAGCGCAGAGTTTCATCTTGGGATGATGGAAATATTCTAAAATTAGATTTTGGTGATGATTTCACGACTCTGTAAATATACTAAAAAAACATTGAGCTGTATACCTTAACTATGGTATGTTAAGTGTATCTCAATAAAGCTATTAGAAAATTCAGAAGACATATCACGTGATATGTATATCACTGTAGTGGGTAAAGGGCATGATGTCTTTTCTCACCCATCATAATGTTCACAGCTGACACTCCTTTAACAAAAGACAGGTTAACATGAAAACACAACATATTTATGTAATCAGAGTTTTACACAACACAGGAGTCTTCAGAATGAAGACCCAAAGATCCAAAGGAAAACTGTCCATTTTTATGCCTAGATTTGATGCAGAGTGGATAGCCGTGCAGAAATGTGACTGGACAAAAAGGGAGTGATCTTACAGCAACAGACTGAATGAGGGAACCCAGGAAAGCCTGCGTGTTAAGATTCTTCTTGGCCTCTCTGTGTGGCATTCCTTTTTCCAGGGATAGGGCAAGACCCCTTCTAGAATGAGGGTCTTATAGTCTACTTGCAGACAGAGTAAGTCAGAGAATTTCTTTATGGCCAGCTCTTATACAAAAAAAATGGGAGAATGTTAGAATACTATTTCTAGGTTGTATGGCTGGCTTTGGAGAGACGGGTTCTAGCTTCTATGATCCACCTTGGGGAAGGGAAATTCTAGTTTCTATGGCTTGCCTTTGGGGGAGAAAAGGGAGCAAGGAGAAAGGAGGGCATGAGAAGTTCAGAGAGAGACTTGCTTTTAAGGGATTTTCAATCACCTTTTGTTCAAAGTACTCAGGATGCCAAAGTGCCATACTCTGAGTTATTTTCTGAGCCCCAACAATTCCTATTTTCACTGTATTACTCTATTTATTATTCTATCTAGTAAATATTTTTCTTATTGTCATTGATTTTATCTTAAATGGTAAGGGTTTTTATAATTTTTTATTTGTTTGCTTTCTTTAAAGGAATAGAAGAGACTACCACCAGTTGTAGTAGTACTTTTGAAAACTTGCCATCTATGTGACCTGAACCGTGGTGGGAGTCAACACAATCAGAGGTTAAAGATAGACAATGGTATCCCTAGTTTGCTCTGTATTAATCTATGGTCCACTCCTTGTGCTGGTGAGCTGATATCTGTGGTGGATAACCATTCCCAACTTTTAAAAATTAAAACTTTAAAAAATCAATTTATTTTATATAAGCCAATATTATCTCATTAGTAATAATTACAGGGGACAAAATAGAAACTCTTTTGTGACAAAAATATTTTAGTATAGATATAAACACCATAAGTGATAGGACATAATTTGAGAGCTATTTATTTTCACTAAACATATATTAATAAAAGAATATTTCCAATCCCCCAATCCATTCAGACATATACACATTGTTGTGGTAGATCATTTATTTTCTTATGAAACAGTAAAGTATGTGCTATAAGAAAAAAATCAAAAGTCTAACAGAAGTTAATCACTGATTGTGTTAACTAAATTATCATTCTCATTTTTCTTTCTTATCTATGAAATTTTCCAAAGTTTTATTGAAATTTGGACAGTAAGTCTCTTTCTAATGTGAATTAGTTTTTCTTTTAACAATGTGTTTAAAATGCATAAAACTCTTGATTTAGAAAAATTTTTAACAACCTAGAAATCTATGCTTCCAAGTGTTTCAAGTGTTCAGATATAATAAATTTTAACATTTGCATTATTTGGGGTAGCAAAAATCACATAACAATGGAAAAATTTCTAAATTAGATCTCTTCAAAATGCCTACACCATTGTACAATGTTTTTTAAAGTTATCATTTAATTCATTTAAAAATATGCACATAAAGAGACACACTGCGTGTGCATTCTTTTTTTTTTTAATCTGCTGGTAGCATACCATTGACATTGTCATAAAAAATAACTTTGGAACACTTATCTTAAATTTGAGCAACTCTTTAAGTACTCTTTACGTACTTTACCACTTGCCAAACAGCATTTTTCATTGTGGAACACTAGAATTTTATGTTATTTTCCCGTTTCATTTATTGCAAAGATTCTATAATATTTTGAAAGACTCGTATTTCTAAAACTAACTACATGGGTACATCTTGTATACTTTGGCTTCAAATTATGCATATTTCTTGCATAGCAGTTACTTAGTGAATAAATTTTGTTTGTGATGGTCTCTCTGACTCCAGGCTGTTTATATATATTTGAGTTAAAGCAGCCTTTTCCTCGGTGGTTACACTTCCATAATTTTTCCATAAATTATTCTTTCTATTAAAGATCCTTTCAGTTGTGAATGTATCTGCTCCCATACGTTTTTCCATTTATACCCCCTTAAAAAGAGTTCTTTATGTATTTCAGAAGATTCTGAGATAGAATCTGTAAAGTACCACATGCTCAAACACGTTAGAAATAGCTGCTGTTTTTTAATCCACATAAACAACAAACTGACATAATTACAACACTGCATAAATTGTTCTAATACTTATTTCTTCAAAATTTCAGGAATGTTCAGAAATGTTTCCCAAGTGTCCATCAATGGAATCTGTCAATATGAGAAAGGATTTTAGTTTATCACTCTACTGGGTTCTGAGTATTATTTCAGTTATTTCCCCAACAGTTTGGCTTTTGCTATAAAATAAGAAACTTTAAAAGAGGTTTCTAAACGTTTATCTTTATATTTAGTAAAATGTCTAAAGGTACTGGCTTGAGTGTGCTATGATTTTAAACATCACTGAAAAATTTGAGAGATTTGCTTTCCTATTTTGGGTGCCTAATTTTTAAAATCAGTTTGCTGAAGTATAATTTATGTACAGTAAAACTCATCCTTCAAGAGATGTCCTGTTTTACAAATTTCACAAACGTATACACTCATGTAAACAACACACTCAAAATATAGAACATTTCCATTCCCCTGAAAAGTTTCCTGTACCTTTTAGTAGCCAATCCTTTTATCTATATCCAACCTCAGACAACCACAGATCTGATTTCTGTTCCTATAGTTTTGCCTTTTCCAGAATGTCATAAAAATAGAATTGCTTAGTATAGAAAGTATAGACTTTCAAGCCTGGTTTCTTTTACTTAGTATAAAGTTTTTTTTACTATTCATCCATGTTGTTGCATGTATCAGTACTTTATTATTTTTTATTACTGAGTAGTATTCCATTGTATAGATGTAGCACAGTTTGTTTATCCATTCACAAACTAATAGACATTTGGGCGGTTTCTAGTTTTTGGATATTAAGAATACAGCTAATAAATTTGGTATAACAGTCCTTATACAGGTATTATGAGGGCACGTGCATTCAATTCTCCTGGGTAAATAACCAAGAATAAAATTGTTGGGTTGTATGGTGAGTGTATGTTTCCTAAGCCCATAGGAAACCACTGATCTACTTTCTGTCACTAGACATTATTTCGTGTTTTTAGAATTTTATATATTGACCATACAATATGCTTTGGCTTTGTCTGCCTTTTTTTAGTCAGTTGTTATGTTGAAATTCATCCATGTTGTTATATATTAGTTAGCTGTTCCTTTTTATTGCTAAGTAGTATTCATTTATCCTTCCCAGAACTCTTCATTCGATTGTGTAGATCCAAATTTCTATCTGGTAACGTAATCCTTCTGCCTGAAGAACTTTAACAATTATTACAAAGCAAGTAAGCTGTTACTGAATTTTCTCACCTATTGTTTTTATGAAAGTGTCTTTGCTTTCATTTTCAAAAAATTTTCTTTGTGTGTAGAACTCTAAGTTGACAGTTATTTTTATTTTTTCGTTCAGTGCCTTAAAAACGTCACTTCATTTCTTTTTTGGCTTGTATGGTTTCTGATGAAAAGTCTACACTAAGTATTCTTTTCGTTTTGCTGTATATAATGTGTTCACCATCATTTTTCCCCAGCTGCCTTCAAAATTTTCTGTTTATTTTAGATTTTTAGCAGGTTGATTATGATGTATCTAAGTATATGTAAGGTTTTCTTTGTTTGTTTGGTGTATATCCTTTTGGGGTTGTTTGAGCTTGGATCTGTGATTTACTGTCATTCACTATTTTTGGACAATTCTTGGCCATTCATTATGTCTCCAAATATCTCTTCTTCCCCATTTTATTTCTCTTATCCTTCTGGGACTCCAGTTGTATGTACATTATTATATTTGATATGAACGCCCTATTCTGATTTTATTCTCCCACTCTTCTTCTTTCTTTTTGTATTTTTGTTTGGGTAATTTCTGTTGACAGATCTTCAAGTTAACTGATTCTTTCCAGCTGGGTTCATACGTCTACTAAGGAGTATGTTGAAAGCATTTTTTATCTCCACTGTTAGTTTTGTTTTTGTTTGTTTATTTGTTTGTTTGCTTGTTTTTTGAGATGGAGTTTCATTCTTGTTGCCCAGGAGGGAGTGCAATGGCGCAATTGGCTCACTGCAACCTCTACCTCCTGGGTTCAAGCACCTGTGCCTCAGCCTCCCAGGTAGCTGGTATTACAGTCACCTGCCACCACACCAAGCTAATTTTGTATTTTTAGTTGAGAAGGGGTTTCACCATGTTGGCCAGGCTGGTCTTGAACTCCTGACCTCAGATGATCCTCCTGCCTCGGCCTCCCAAAGTGCTGAGATTACAGGCATGAGCCACCGTGCCTAGCCAATATTAGGTTTTTAATTTCTAGCAATACCCAGATGTTGAAACTAGCATACAGGAACTTTACAATAACTATGATTAATATGTGAAAGGATATAGTAAAAAAGGTAGCATGTATAAAAGATGGGGAATTTCAGATGAAAGATGTCTTCTTCTGAAAAAGATGGGAGAAATTCCCTATCTTTTATACATGCTTCTTCTCTGAAAAAGATGGGAGAAATTCCTTACCTTTTATACATGTTTCTTCTTCTCAAAAAGATGGGAGAAATTCCCCATCTTTTATAAATGCTACCTTTTCTACTATATCCTTTCACATATTAATCATAGTTATTGTAAAGTTCCTGTATGCTAGTTTCAACATCTGGGTATTGGATATTGACATCATTGTTTCTTGATAGTAGGTACTGTATATGTGTGTGTGTGTGTGCGCGCGCGCACGCGTGTGTGTGATGTAATTTTTGAGCAAATGCCAGACCTTGCATGAATAGTAGAGAATGGGGTAAATATTGTTGACAGTGGAAAATGAGAATGACTCTTCTTGTGTAAGGCCATTAATGTGGAGAATTGACTCAATCTGTCAGGAGTTGAGCTGGGTTTAGGTTTTGTTGTTGCTATGGTTACCATGATCGCACCACAGGCTCCTAATTCTTCCACTGGTGGGCTGCCTTTGCCTTGTGCTTAGAGTGGACACTGATATGCCAGAGTCTTCTCTCAGGTTTATTGCTCTACCATCAGCTTTCAGCTTTCCTGAATGCCTGTACCACAGGGAAGATCTTTCACCACGGATTTTCCCCATCCCCAGTCTTAGATTACTTTTGCTTGTTACTTTTTGCCAGGTTTGTGTTCAGGGTAAATGGATTTATCTGTTGTTCTACTCCAGTCTATGTCTTAGGGAGGGCCTCTGAAATTGGGCTTCTCTCTGCACTCCTGCTGCTCCGTCTTGTGGCAGCAAAATTCTGCTTTGTATTAATAATAGTCGATCTTGAACAAGAGTTTTCTTCACCTTTCCTAGTGGTAGAAAACCTCTGCCTTATATCAGTTTGAGATGTTAGGTCCAAGATGATTTTGTGCGTCTCCCCAGAGATAGCCTTTTCTTATACCCCTAACCCGTCTCCATAATGCATCTTTTCCTGGGCTTTAGGCAACAGTCTTTGCTGCCACTCTTCCAGAAGTTTAAAGCTTTTGCTTCACATGGGAAAAGAGTCTGGGGAGGGAAGTGTATGGTGTTTTGTGTCTGGCCACAAAGACCTACCAGTTACTTTCTGTATACCTGCTACACCCATAGTCTTTTCTTCCTGATTTAATTGATACACAATAACTGTACATATTCATGGGGTAATGTGATACTTTGATACATGCATATAATGTGTAATGATCAAGTCAGGGTGTTTAGAATATCCATCACTTCAAATATTTATCATTTCTTTGTGTTGGTAACATTTCAAATCTTCTCTGCCAGATGTTTTGAAATAGGCAATAAGTTATTAGTAACTATAGTCGCCCTACTGTGCTATCAAATGCTAGCACTTATTCCTTCTCTCTAACTGTATGTTTTTATCCATCAACCAACCTCTTTTCATGCCTCTACCTTTTCCCAGCCTCTGGTAACCATTATTCTAATCTCTACCTCCATGAGATCAACTCTTAGTTCCCACATATGCAGTGAGAACATGCAATAACTGTCTTTCTGTGCCTGGTTTGTTTCTCTTAACATAATGTCCTCCAGTTCCATCCATGTTACCGCAAATTACAAGCTTTTATTCGTTTTGTGGTTGGATAGTATTCCATTGTATATATATACCGCATTTTCTTTATTTATTCATGGACACTTAGGATGATTCCATATCTTGGCTATTCTGAATAGTGCTGAAATAAACATGGAGGTGCAGGTATTCCTTTGATATACTGATTTCTTTTCTTTTGAATACATTCCCAGTAGTGGCATTACTGGATCATATGGTAGTTCAATTTTTAATATTTTGAGAAACCTCCATGCTGTTTTCCATAATGGCTGTACTAATTGACATTTTTACCAACAGCATATAAGATTCCCTTTTTTCCACATCATCACCAGTACTTGTTATTTTTTGTCTTTTTTTACAATAACCGCTCTAACTGGGGTGAGATGATATCTAATTGTGGTTTTGATTTGCATTTCCCTAATGATTAGCAACGTTGAACATTTTTTCACATGCCTGTAGGCCATTTGTATTTCTTCTTATGAGAAATGTCTATTCACACCTGTTGCCTGCTTTTTAATGAGAGTACTGGCTTTTGTTTTGTTTTGTTTTGTTTTGTTTTGTTGCTGTTGAGTTGTTTGAGTTCCTTGTATATTCTGGATATCAGTTCCTTGTCAGATGAATAGTTTGCAAATATTTTCTCCCATTGTACAGATTGTCTCTTTATCAATTGTTTCCTTTGCAGTGCAGAACGTTTTTAGCTTAATATAGTCTTATTTGTCTATTTTTGTTTTTGTTACCTGTGCTTTTAAAGTCTTACTTACAGCAGGGCATAGTGGCTCATGCCTGTTATCTTAGTGGCTCAGGAGCCTGAAGTGGGAAGATCACTTGAGGACAGGAGTTTGAGACCAGCCTGTGCAACATAGTGAGACCCTGTCTCTAAAAAAATAAAAAAAATTAGCTGAGCATGGTGGTGTACACCTGTAGTCTCATCTACTCAGGAGTCTGAGGTGGAAGGATCACCTGAGCCCAGGAACTTAAGGCTGCAGTGAGCCATGATCATGCCACTGCACTCCAGCCTGGACAACAGAGGAGACCTCAGGTTTAAAAAATTAAAAAAATTTAAAAATAAAGGCTCATCCATAAAATCTTCACCTAGTTCAATGTCCTATAGAATTTCCCCTGTTTTTTCTTTCGGATCTTATCTTTAAGTCTTTAATCCATTTTAAGTTGACTTTTGTATATGGTGAGAGATAGGGTCTAGTTCCATCCTTCTGCATATGGATATCCAGTTTCCCCAGCATCATTTATTGAAGAAGGTGTTCTTTCCCCAGTGTATGTTCTTGGCACATTAATCGAAAATCAATTGGCTGTAAATATGTGGATTTATTTCTGGGTTCTCTGTTCTGTTCCATTGGCCTATGTATTGATTTTTATACTAATACTTTGCTGTTTGGGTTACTATAGCTTTGTAGTATATTTTGAAGTAAGGTAATATGATGCTTCCAGCTTTGTTCTTTTTGCTTAGGATTGCTTTGGCTATTAGAGGTCTTTTGTTTTTAGAATTTTAGAATTTTAGAATTCTTTTCTATGTATGTGAAGAATGTCACTGGTATTTTGATAGGGAATGCATTAAATCTATAGATTGTTTTAGGTAGTATGTCCATTTTAACAATAGTAATTCTTCTGATCTAGGAGCATGGGATGTCTTTCCATTTGTTTGTTCAATCTCTTTCATCAGTGGTTTTTGTTGTAGAGGTCTTTCATATCCTTCATTAAATTCATTCCTAGGTATTTTATTTTTTGCAGCTATTGTAAGTGGGTTTGCTTTTTTGATTTCTTTTTTGGCTAGCTTGTTATTGGTGTATAGAAACACTACTGATTTTTGTATGTTGATTTTGTATCCTACAACTTTACTGAATCTGTTTATCAGTTCTAAGAGTTTTTTGGTGGAGTCTTCAGGTTTTTCATGATATAAGATTATGTCATTTGCAAAGGAAGATAATTTGACTTCCTCTTTTCTAACTTAGATGCCTTTTATTTTTCTGTTTTTTGATTGGTTTGACTAGGACTTCCAGTACTATGCTGAATAAGAATGGTGAAAGGTGGACATCCTTCTTTTGTTCCAGTTCTTAGAGAATAGGCTTTTAGCTTTTCCTCATTTAATATGATGTTAGCTGTGGGTTTGTCATATATGGCCTTATTGTGATGAAGTATGTTCCTTCAGTGCCTAATTGTTGAGAATTTTTAACCATGAAGACATGCTGAATTTTATAAAATGATTTTTTGCATCTATTGAGATGATCATATGGTTTTTGTCTTTTATTCTGTTGATCACGAGGTCAGGAGATGGAGACCATCCTGGCTAACACAGTGAAACCCTGTCTCTACTAAAAATACAAAAAATTAGCCGAGCCTGGTGGCAGGCACCTGTAGTTCCAGCTACTCGGGAGGCTGAGGCAGGAGAATGGCGTGAACCCAGGCGGCGGAGCTTGCAGTGAGCCAAGATCGTGCCACTGTGCTCCAGTCCAAGCGACAGAGACTCCATCTCAAAAAAATAAAATAAAATAAAAAATAAAAACTACAATAAAACCCTTTGTTGGAATGCTTTACACTTTACACAAAACAGAAACGAAAATAACCTGTTATACAATTAATCATAAATACAGTCCTCCTCAAGTTTTTTGCCCATACACATGAGTATTTGTCTCAAACACGTCTTCTTTATAGCAGCTAGACCCTGCCACCACTATGCTTGGCTGAGTTCACAAATCTGTTGTAACCTGTAGCTTCCCTGTCACTTCTCTGCCGCTCCTGTCCTGCTAAGATTTGTTTCCTGGCAGTAATTAAAATCTTCCGCCTCTGCCATAGCTGCTGCTGCTACTGGAACCACCATAGCCAACTTGGTTTCACGGTTTGGCAAAGTATTGGCCTCCACCACCATAGGGGCCAGAGCTTCCGCCTCCAAAGTCTCCTCCCTTCATGGATCCAAAATCTGAAGAATGATTGTTGTAATTGCCAAAATCATTATAGCTTCCACCACCTTCAAAATTGCTTCCATCATTACCAAATCCATTACAGCCATCCCCACTGCTGCCACCACAACCACTGAAGTTTCCTCCGTGACCAAAGTCGTCATTCCAAAAACCACCTCCATGACCACCACCAAAGTTTCCAGAATCACTTCAACCTCTTTGGCTGAATGAAACACTAGCCATCTCTTGCTTTGACAGAGCTTTCCGAACTTCACAGTTGTGGCCAGTATTTCTGAATGACAGTGTTATCCACGGAGTCATGGTCGTCAAAGGTTACAAAGGCAAAGCCCCTTTTCTTGCCACTGCCTCAGTCAGTCATTATTTCAATCACTTCCATTTTTCCACACTGTTCAAAATAATCTCTTAGGCGATGTTCTTCAGTGTGTTCTTTAATGCCACGAACCAATACCTTTTTCACAGTTAAGTGGGCACCTGGTCTTTGAGAATCTTCTCTTGAGACAGCTCTCTTTGGTTCCACAACTCTTCCATCCACCTTGTGTGGCCTCACATTTATGGCTGCATCCACCTCCTCCACAGTGGCATATGTGACAAACCCAAAGCCCCTGGAGCGCTTGGTGTTTGGATCTTTCATTAACACTTGGCCCTTGAATTTCCCATTGCTCAAAATGGCTCCTCAGGCTCTGGTTGGTTGTTTCAAAGCTCAACCCTCCAATGAAGAGTTTCCTCAGCTGTTAGGACTCGTTAGGAGACTCTGACTTAGACATGACAGCAGGGGAATGAGAGACTTTAACAATGCTTCCTCGGCGGCATCCATGGGCAGAAAGGACATGTTTCCATTTTCATTTGCCTCACAAAATTTTTATATTTCCTTCTGAATATCTTCATTGACCTAATTGTTAGGAGCATGTTGTTTAATTTCCATGTATTTGTGCAGTTTCCAGAGTTCCTCTTGTTACTGATTTTCAGTTTTTTTCCATTGTGGGCTGAGAAGATACTTGTTAGGATTCTGATTTTTAAAACTTTGTTAAGACTTGTCTTGTGGGCCGGGCGTGGTGGCTCAAGCCTGTAATCCCAGCACTTTGGGAGGCCGGAGACGGGCGGATCACGAGGTCAGGAGATCAACACCATCCTGGCTAACACGGTGAAACCCCGTCTCTACTAAAAAATACAAAAAAAAACTAGCCGGGCGAGGTGGCGGGCGCCTGTAGTCACAGCTACTCGGGAGGCTGAGGCAGGAGAATGGCGTGAACCCGGGAGGCGGAGCTTGCAGTGAGCTGAGATCCGGCCACTGCACTCCAGCCCAGGCGACAGAGCGAGACTCCGTCTCAAAAAAAAAAAAAAAAAGACTTGTCTTGTGGTCTAATATATGGTCTATCCTGGAGAATGTTCCATGTGTTGATGAGTAGGATGTGCATTCTGCAGCTATTGGATGAAATGTCTTGTAAATGCCTGTTAGGTTCAGTTAGTCTCTCGTGCAGATTGAGTATGACGTTTCTTTGCTGCTTTTCTGTCTAGATCTGTGCAATGATGAAAGTGAGATGTTGAAGTCCCCAACTATTAGTATATTGGAGTCTCTCTCTTTAGCTCTAACAATATTGGTTTTATATACCTGGGTACTCCAGTGTTAGGTACATATATATTTACAATTGTTATATCCTCTTGCTTAATTGATCCCTTTATCATTTTATAATGACCTTTTTTGTCCCTTTTTATGTTTTTTGACTTTAAGTCTATTTTGTCTGATATAAGTATAGCTACAGAAGCATGTTTTTGGCTTCTGTTTGTGTGGAATAATTTTGTCTATTCCTTTTCTTTCAATCTATGTGTGTCTTTACATGTGAAGTAAGTTTTTTAGGCAGCATATAGTTGTGTCTTTTTTTGTTTTTTGATCTATGCAGCCAGTCTATAGCTCTTAATTGAGGAATTTAAGCTGTTTACATTGAAGATAGTTTTTGATAGGTGAGGACATGTTATTGTCATCTTGTGCATTGTTTTCTGATTGCTTTGTATTTTTTGTTTTATTGTTTACTTCTACAATTTGGTCTGTTTTATAGTAATATCAGTTGACTCCTTTTTTTCTCATTTGTGTGTCTGCTTTATCAATGAGTTTTATTTTTTGTGTGTTTTCATATATATGTAGATGTAGTTCTTTTGCTTCCAGATGTAGGACTTCCTTAAGCTCCTCAGCATTTATTTTGTTGAATTTGTCATTCAAATCATGAATTCTTTCCTTGATTTCTTTGTATTGTTCATTTGGGTTGTCCTATCTCACTGACTTTCTAAATGTCATTATTTTGAAATTTTTTCCAGGCATTTCATAGATTTCCTTTTCTTTGGGCTCTATTACTGGTAATTATAATGTTCCTTTGGAGGTGTCATGTTTTCTTGCTTTTTCATGTTTTTGTGTCCTTACCTTAATATCCACACATCTATCGTAACAGTTGCTGCTTCCAATTTTGTCGATTGGCTTTTGCAGGGAAATACTTTTTCCTGTAGATGTCTCTATAGTATTGGTTGGGAAAGGCACTTTGGCATTGATTCTTGGTGGGTGTAGTAGTGTAGCCTTTGCATGATTTCTTCAGCTGTAATGAACTCATCAGTGGCATCTGTGAGTTCCTCAGTGGCTTAGGCTGCAGTTGTTAGTGGAGGCTGTGGTGACACTTTCCTGATGATGCTAATGACCAGATGGGCCAGTCCTCGAGCAACAGTGGTGATAGTGGTGGGGGTGTGCTGAGGATACCAGTGCTCAGGTGCCAAGGTAATATATGTGGGCATCAGCAGTGACAAGTTCAGGAGGGCAGAGCCTTGGGCCCCCAGGTGTTGTGCATGGTGCTGGCAGTGGCAGATCCTGAAGGGTAGGTCCTCTGGTGCCCAGACAGTGTGTGTGATGTTGGTGGTGGTGGCAACAGCAGCAAGCCAACCCTCAGAGCACCAAGCAGTGCAAACAGGCACCAGCAGTGATGCTGGCAGGCTGGGTGTGCTGGATCACAGTCTCCTGGGTGGTGCATGTGGGCAGGAGCTGGTGGCAGCAATGTCAGTGTAGACAGGTAAGTCCCCCTGCTTTTGGGAGGGAGGTGCATATGGGCACAAGCAGCACGTGGGGTGGGCCTGTCCTTATACTGCTAGACAGCGTTCACATACCCTGGGGGCAGCACACAGGGTGGGCTTATCCCCAAAGCCCTGCACAGTGGGTGCAGGCCCACTCACTGTCTTTTTCATGAGCACTCAGTAGAATCCACAGATAGGAGTTTGTGAATGAGTATTAACTCCTTTAGTTGGTGCCCTCACTATTCTGGACTGGCACACTAACCCACACTTAGCCTTCGGAAATTCCTTTAAAATGTGACTGACTTCTTCTTCCCCACTTGTATTGTGGCCTACAGCTTTTTCTCATGTGGTTTGCTATAGATGAGAGAGTTTGTATCTTTTATCTATCTCTCTTTCAAGCTCAGATAACTCTATTTTCCTCAGCTTTCTGATTGGTTCAATAAAGTTATGATTTTGTTTTTTTCTGGACTTTTCTCATTGTTGTGATGAGAACAATAGTCTTTGCAGCTTTTTACATACAAAGCAGAAGTGAAAACTCATGCTTAATTGTTAAAATTTTTTATTATGATGATTACATCGAACTATTACTAGGTGTATCTCAAGGTAAAAAGTGTTCTTAGGTTGAGTTTCCTAATTAATTAGTATTCTAGATCATTTAAAATTTTGGACAAGTTCTTGTTAGATCTGTTTAGATAAACATTGTTTTCTACTGAAATATGGCTGAAATGTTCATTATTGAGTGGAGAGGATGTCAGCTGACACTTTCTTGTTTGCTTGTGCTTGCATTAGTAGTATTACCTTTAAGTGATGGTATCTTTAAATGAATTATTTTTTTAGGCCACTGGTCTCTTTTTGAGGGCTAATTTTCTTAAAGCTAGATAATAGCAAACCTCTTAACCAAGCACACTCAAACTGCAATACATCACAGTATACTGAAAGTGATTAAATGGCCGAGGTTTGTGCTGTCAACCCCCGTGAGTTTGAGAACTCCCACTCTGCCTCGAAGATCCTTTTGTATCATACATGATATATGACTATATGACATAGATACCAACTGAGGGAATCAGGATCAATTCACATATTAAATATTTATACAGCTTAATTTCTTTCCTTAGATAAAAAGTTTGCTAGAATATTAGCAATATTAGACTATTAGAAACAAAAATTAGAAATATTAGGAATTCAAATATTTTCTCACTTTAATAGATCTTCTTATGTACTCCCTGGCTTGCATATCCCCGACTTAAACAATGCTGCACTTGCCTATCTGTTTCTATAGAGTAGAACTTCTGTCTCAATCGCTGTTTGTTCCTCCCGATGCCTTGTGTAGGCCTGATACTTTATACGAAGGCAATGCATACTTACTTGTCACATAAATGAACACATGGTCCCTGACATCAGGAAGCCTTGTCATTCACCAAATGGATTGGGTCAATTATGACGAACATGTGAAAAAAATAGAAACCTATCTAAGATAATATATTATAACTAAATTGTACCAGACTGATGACATCCATTTGATTTTTATAAAGGGAGTTAAATACAAATTGATGTCTTGGAGAAAAGTATATAGCAAAAGTCCACTTGGGCTGAGCCTTGACATTGGGGAGCATTGCAGTAGTCAGAGATAAAAAATGTCCTTTTCCATCAAAGAGAACAACACAAGCAAAGTAGAGCATGAGCAGGGTCTGGATGAGTTCAGATCATAAGGGGTGGGAGCAGTGGTCCCTGCAATTTGACCACACCAGCACCATGGGAGTTGGGAGGGCTGCGGAGTTTATTCAGGCAGAGACACACTCACTGGCCCTAACTGTGATTGTCACTTCTGGTCTTCAGTGCCTTCTAGCTGGTTCAGCAGAAGCCAATGCACTGGGGCAGCCACAGAACCACAGAAGCCTAAGCAGAAACGGATATCACCATGACCTCTTCTCCCTCCATATCACTCCCTGCTGCATGTATTTGTCCTTGCTTAGCTTGCTTACCTTAAAAAACAAATATTTATTTAGTGATTAAAATGAGTCAAGTAGTATACATGGCATCAAAGTTAATGAAGAATAAGATGTAATTCTTGCCTTTAAGGAACTGAGTCTTATGGGAGAGACATTGACATAGAGTGAATATTTAAAATGTCATGCGCTAAGTACCAACATAGAGTTTACACAACACATTACAGGAGATCAGAGGAGGGATAAGTAATCCAGTTCTGGGGGAAAGGGAGATGGGATGAAGAGAAATTGTGCACTAGAGATAATTTATTAGAGAAAGGAACAAGAAAGCTGAGTCTTAAGGGTTGAGTAGGAGTTATTTAGGTAATGAGGGAATAAGGGAGCCACTTGAAGCAGAAGAAAAATAAATGTTACTAGATTAAAAAGTATTAATAAAAGGCAGATAGTAGAGAAAAATTAGTCTAGAGAGTTAAGCAGGGACCTGTGCATTGAAGTATCTTTTAACAACATGTTAAAATAACAGTAGTGATTTAGCTGAGAGACGATAGTGACATGAGTTAGAGTAAAGAAGAGGGGACAGATACAAAAATATAGCAATGGTGACAGCAGCACATGACTACTTGGATATGAAACCACACGAATCTGAAATCTCTACCTTGAAACAAGTTGGAAATAATCAAAAGAAGAAAAGATTTATAGGTAGATAATGCATTTGGTTTTGAGAATCATGAGTTTAAGGGACCAGTGGGACACCCAGGCGAAAGTTTCCATCAGGCAGTTGGACCACAAAGCCCGGATATTAGGTGAGTAGGCTGGGCTGGAAATAATCCTCAATACATGTGTAATAACTGAAACCATGAGATGTGGATGAGATCATCTCCAGAACCGTGTGCACGGTTAAAAGCAGTAGGGCAAGTACAACTGGATAAATGAGCCATATTCCAGTGAGTGACCCAGGAATCCTGACAAGAGCCAAGGACATATCCCCGAAGGACCTGCAACATTTAAAATAGGCTCAGAGGACAAAAGTCCACAAAGAATCAGGAAAGGAAGTTTTGAGAAAAATAAAGAGGAGCAGGAGAGGGTGGGATCACAGAAGCCAAGAAGGTAAAACATTTTAAGAAGGAGGCAGTAGGCCAGGCATGGTGGCTTGCACCTGTAATCCTACTCGGGAGGCCAAGGTGGGAGGATCATTTGAGCTCAGGAGTTCAAGGCTTCAGTGAGCCAAGATTGTACCACTGCACTCCAGCTTGGGTGACAAAGGGAGACTGTGTCTCTGAAAAAAAACAAAAACAAAATGGAGGAGAGCGTGATCCTGGTGTCAAGTGTAGCAAAGAATTTCAGAAAGAGAAAGATGTTCCTTGGGTTCAGCAATGTCAAGGTGACCAGCAATCTCAGTGGTGGAAACAGGATCTGGACTCTCTCAGGTCCAGGTTGCCGAAAGGAAGAAGGATTCCCAACAACTCTCAGGCATTGCGGCTGCTCTGAGACTCAGGAGAAGGTTTGGCAGGAGAGTGGGAAGGAGAGGCAGGGCTGTGTCCAGACAGCGGGGCTGCTCCAGTGCGTTCCCCCTGCCCCATGGGAAGGGTGACCAGAGAGGACTGTGGTGACATTGAGGACGTCAGGGAGCAGTCAGGCTGGGAGCTGGACTAGCTGTCCACATGGAAACTGAAGCCACTAGAAAATGAGCAGGGAGACTGGGAGGCTGGTCAGTTTTCAATGTGTTTGGGGAGGGACAGGAAGTCAGTAAGTGACGGAGATAAGAGGGGAGGAAGATGGCAGAACACCATGACACCCACCTCAGAGAAGCCAGGATATTTACCTGAGAGTAGAAGAAAGTAGTCTGAAGCTGCCTTGGAAACGAAGACAGGTGAAGGTTTGGGGATGTGGAGAATAAGCAGCCTCCCTGAAGGAGGGCCCCAGGGGAAGACCTCAATGTCCTCAGGGAAGAGACAGATTTCCCTTAAGGCCAGGAAAACTGGGACATGAACTTGCATATGCCTACCATGAGCAAGAATTTCTCAGGACACTCAGTGAGAAGGTCTGAGAAGAGGGACAGTGGAGGTCAAATCTAAGAAGAGAAAGCACAGAGCAGTTTGGGAAGAGTGTGGGAGAGGCTATAACAGGAAGATGGCTAGGAGCTGAAGCTGGGGGCAGGATGCTGGGGTCAGTGGTCCAAGGGGCTCGGCTGGACTAAGAGCTGCTTTCGTGAGTGAGGAAGTGATCCGAGGTCCCTAAGATGAGACCAGAGGCCTCAACAAGCCAGGGAGTGGGAGTCTGTGGCTGGGGAAGCTCCTCCTGTGGGAAGCACAGGCTTCAGCTGCAGCCCCAGGGCCATAGGAACTGAGGCTATTGCAAGAGGCCAGGAGGTTGACTGCATGCTGCTATCCTAGCCCCCAAGCCTTCTCAGCCTCCACGGTGCCAAACTGATTTTTCTTTTTACCTGTCCCCCAACCTTCTGTATATCCCCAATCTGGGGCCATGGCACTTTGTAGCACTGGCACTACCAAGGGAAAAACGAGTCTCTATGTAAGCCCATTTTCCAGATGATAGAAACTCAGTCTTCTGAGAACCAATTTCATATTTTAAAATTTCTTGATAGAAATTGGCCAAGTTGGCCGGGCACAGTGTCTCATGCCTGTAATCTCAGCAGTTTGGGAGGTCGAGGCGGGTGGATCAATTTGAGGTGAGGAGTTCGAGACCAGCCTGGCCAACATGGTGAAACCCCATCTCTATAAAAATAACAAAATTAGCTGGGTGGGGTAGTACATGCCTGTAGTCCTAGCTACTTGGGAGGCTGAGGTGGGAGGATTGCTTAAGCCTGAGAGGCGGAGGTTGAAGTGAGCCAAGATCATGCCACTGCACTCCAGCCTGGGTAATAAAGTGAGACTCTGTCTCAAAAAAAGAGAGAGAAAGAGAGAGAAAGAGGGAAGGAAGGAAGGAAGGAAGGAAGGGAGGGAGGGAGGGAGGGAGGGAGGGAGGGAAGGAGGGAGAAGGAAGGAAGGGAGGGAGGGAGGGAAAGAAAGGAAGGAAAAAAGAAAGGAAGGAAGGAAGGAAAGAAAGAAAGAGAGAGAAAGAAAGAAGGAGAAAGCGGAAACGAAAATTTTTAAAAATCATCAATTCTGATAAAAAAAATTGTAATAGGCATTGTTTGTGAAAAGGACAATTTTAAACACTATTTTTTTTTTCTTTTTGGTAATGATTAAGGGGCCTTGTGTCTGTTTTGAAAAGAGGTAGCGCATAACTAAGTGAATGATGGTGACTATGGTCATCATTATTGATGTCAATTACATGTCCTGTTATAATATGTTGATGCTCAGGGTCTTTTGAGACAGACTAGTAGCAGCCTGTATACTGTGGTTACTAAGCAGTCCCTAAAACTACCACTCTACTGGTTCTTGGTCCACTTTGTTGTTGTCGTCATTGTTCTGTTGCTTCCTTGACTGCACTCATTACTTCCCTGTGTAAGTAAGGGAGATTATCCCGGATAATCTGGGATAGACCTGATTCAATCACTTGAAAGGCCTTAAGAGTGAAACTGAGGCTTTCCTAAGAAGAAGAATTCTGTCTGTGAACAGCAGCTTCAGCTCACACCCTAGAGTTCCAGTCTGCCCTCCTGATGGCCTGCCCTGTGGATTTCTAACTTGCCTAGACAGCCCCTACAATATTGCAAGCCCATTTCTTGCAGTAAATCCCTTAGTGTACATGTCCTATTGACCTGTCTGGGTGAATCCTGACTGAAGTATTAGCCAGTCAAAACAATGTTTTCAAATAATAATAATAATAATAATGTTTTATGCTTTCCAAAATGACTGAGTTTTTACCCAATCCCTTCAGTGTAATTATATTACTCATTTATAATTCAGTTAGGTTCATTTGTCAGTGTTTGGGTTCCATTTTGGCTTCCCCTATATCGTGACTGATTTTAATTATTTATCTAATTTTTGAGTATATTAAAAACATGGGTTTAAAGATCAGAACTAGACAAAAATGTATACCCAGAAAAGTCACTCAACTTTCTTCCCTTCTGCTTCATTCCCATCCCCTTATTCTATCTACTCTATTTCCATCCACTTTCTGTAAGAAATCAGTTCCAATAGTTTCTGGTATACACTTTCTCTATTTCTTTCATGTGACACAAATGAGCAGATATATGTATATTTCTTATGTTCCCTTACTTCTTACATAAAAGAGCATAATATAGATACCTTTTTCTTAACAATAAATCCTGGAAATCACTCTACCCCAGTTCATAGAGCTCCTCTTCATTCTTTTCTATAGTCGCATAGTACTCCATTATGCAGATGTCCCACAGTTTACTCAATCAGTCCCCGGTGAAGGGGTATTTAGATTGTTTCCAGTATCTTGCAATTATATGCAATATCTTAAGCAATGTCAAGTTAAAAAAATAAAATGGTGCTCTCATTTCATACTTTTCTGAGTAGATTTATAAATCTTGAGGTCCAGAGAGGGAAAATGTTGAAAGGCATAGAAGACATTGGGGAATGGGCAGCAGTGTGCAATTCAAACTTAGTGATGGAAAACCCACACTTTGGGGAAAATCAGCCTACGTTACAGTGGGTACAGCATGAAAAGAAAGGCAGATGAATTGCAATATATTCTCTTAGTCAGTGGTCCATCAGGAGGATATGTACTTCAAGGGAAGTACAAGTTAATCCTTTAGGGTACAGAAAGAAAATATTCAGGCCAGGTGTGGTGGCTCATGCCTATAATCTTAGCACTTTTGAGAGGCCGAGGTCAGGAGTTCGAGACCAGGCTGGCCAACATGGTGAAACCCTGTCTCTACTAAAAACACAAGAATTAGCCAGGCATGGTGACATGTGTCTGTAATCCTAGCTACTTGGGAGCTTGTGTCAGGAGAATCGCTTGAACCTGGGAGGCAGAGGTTGCAGTGAGCCAAGATCGCTCAATTGCACTCCAGCCTGGGTGACAAGAGTGAAACTCCGTCTCAAAAAAAAAAAAGAAAAGAAAAAAGAAAATATTCAAACTTTATTTTATGTTTAAGTTTTAGCTAAAAATGAGATGTGTTATGATTATTTAATACACAGGCTGACAGTGGTGACCTCACTGTACCAGTGTCTGTTGGTCACAAGCCATGTGTATACTCTGCAGCAAGGATGGGCTGGCCGTGAAAACTTCATGTGTCATTTTGCTTTCAATGAATTGCAATGTACCATAGTCTAAGTGCTATAGGATGTCACTGGTATGGCTGGATTCATTAAAGCAAGACTTAAAACATAGAAGAATCTTTACAGTGCATTTTTAACGACATGAGGAGTGACTATGAACATCTTTTGTACCTCAGAGAAATTTGCTGGAAAGCGCATAGAAAATTACTTTAAAGAGTTGTTAACTTAGAGATGGAATTTAACATTCTTCTGTTATAAGAAAGGAAGTGCTCCGAAGTTACCAACCTTTCTCTAATAACGTATGACATTAAGTAGTTCATAATCAAGCATATATTTTATATTTTCAAAAAACCCCACAACCTGCTTCTTCAAAGTAAAAAAGAATGAGAAAGTAACAATATTTCAAAAGAAATTAATGCTTTGAGAAATCATTTAGAAGGATAGAAATATGATTTGGTCATCAGAAAAAAAAAGTGTGCCATCTATTTTTTAAAATACCCTTATATCTGTGCCCTTCCTTAAAATAATTTAGAAATAATTGTTTAGTCTCCTTAAAATTTTTCCAAAACAAAGGCTTTTAATGAGTTTTAAACTCAGATGTTTTAAAGTAAAAAGTCAATGTTTTCTGATCAGTTTGCAAGGAAAAGTGGTCAGAGCTGGGGAAAATAGAACTTTATTGGCCAAATTTCAATGAAAACCAGCATGTGCAGGCAATGATACCCCTCTTCCATTTGGATTAGACATATTGCAAGGTATCTTCTCATTTGTAGCACTCTTTAAAACCAAGAATCAGGATAATCTAAGCTGGGAACCAGAACTTTGGATTGTTAAATCACAAGGTGTTAAGCCAAGATTTAAAAAATTTAACTAGGCCTATTCAATTACATTACTTTGTCATTTGTTAACATTAATTTTAGTAAGATTAAAAAGGGATTTTAAGGGCGGAAACAGTGACTGAAGACTGTAATCCCAGCACTTTGGGAGACCAAGGCAGGTGGATCACTTGAGGTTGAGAGTTCGAGACCAGCCTGGTTAACATAGTGAAACCCCATCTCTACTAAAAATACAAAAAGTAGCCAGGTATGGTGGTGGTGTGCGCTTGTAGTCCCAGCTACTTGGGAGGCTGAGGCAGGAGAATTACTTGAACTCAGGAAGCAGAAGTTGTAGTAAGCTGAGATCGTGCCACTATACTCCAGCCTGGGTGACAAAGTGAGACTGTCTCAAAAATAAAAATAAATGGAAATATATTTTAAATAATTATTAAACAAAATGAATATTATTTTAAAACATGATTCATTTACTATTTACATATTCCCATTTCAGGAACATGGATGCCTTATAATACATATAATGTATCCGTATATTAGTACTTATATGTAAATTATAAATAAATAAGCATATGCTGAGGGAGTGTGTTCAATTTTTAACTGATTGTGATATGTGACCGAGATGTCTGAAAAACACCTTCTAAAGATTATACTTTGCAAATGAACTTTTCACCATTAATACTTGGCTAGCAGACTTTTAAAAATTATTTCCTTTCATTTCCTGATTTTCAGACTAATAGATTTGTGTTCTATCTACCTCTAAAGGTGACCAATGAGATTTTATTTGCTTTCTCCCTCTTTCTATGTGTATGTATCCATACAAACATACACATGTATACACATATGCATATAATCTTTTTAAACCATTGAGAATGAGTAGCAGATTGTTTTCCTTTATTCCTAAATATTTCCATGTATATTTCCTAAGAACATGGACATAGCCATAGTACAGTTATCAAATCAGAGAAGTTAATGTTGATTTTGACAGCAGAATTTGAAGATCTTGACTTAATCTGATCAGATAATAAATGTAAAACTGAAGTAAAAACTAAGAATAAGTCCAATATATTTACCTGAATTGTCTCATCTGTAATACAGAAACTAACATCTGCTTTACATACCCAACAAAAGTGCTATGAACATTAAGGAAATGCTGAAAGTACTTTGGAAAACAAAAATGTTGCATAAGTTAAATATTGTCATAATCATTTTCTATCAATTTTATTGTTGATGTGTAAGAAGGTGGTTGCTCTTAAATATAATTATTTTAAGCATTGTTTTAAAGTGTTAGGCTATTTTAATTTTAAAAACATACATATATGTGTGTGTACACATATATGTGTGTGTATGTGTGCATATATATATATATATATATACCTCCACTAATTAAATTTACTACTACACCAAGAATAAAAGTCTTAACATAGGCATAATATAATCTACAATTATGATTAGGAGCCCAGCAACAAAATACCATGCAAGGCAAAAGGTAGAAAGACAAGGATGAAGAATTGCCACTGTGAGTGTGTGGAAAGATAGCTGTTCCTGCCTTACCGTGTTAAACAAAAGAGACTGTACTTCGTTCACAGCTAGTGCAACTTACTGTTAATTACCAATATCTTGCAGATTAGCAGAAGTTAGGTGAGATGGGGTGGAAAACAGCCATGTCAACTTAATGGCACTCTTATCAAGAGTCCCCAAGAGACCGGAAACTCAGAAGCAAACAGGAGCAGAAATGGAGAGTAACTAGAGAAGGTTGTTTTGAACTTGATTTTCAGGTGGTAGGAGCATCAAGGAAGCATTCTGGAGTGTGTTCACTTGGTCTCTGTCTCTCTCAGATATGCCGTAAATGCCACTGGTCTCCCTGGAGAAGACGAAGGGCTTGAGGAAAAACTTACTGCTGTCTTTACCAGAGAGGACAAAAGGATTCCAGGAAAAAATAACCCAGAATGTAGTAAAAGTGGGGGGGAAGTTTTTGTGAAGGCAGGGTAACATCTTAACAATTGTATGGCTTAGAGTCAAAAGTAAAGGAAGAAATTTTCAGCCTTGGAGCTGGCTCCCCCAGCCCTGATGACCCCTCCCGCTTAGGATGAATCTAGATCTTCTGAGGAAAACACAACATCACTGCCCTTAAGAATAATCAAGAGAATATCCAGGTATTGACAGGCGTAAGAAATTCTGACCTGAACATCAGACAGAGAAATGACTGGAAAATGGTTCCCTCCTTCCTGAATCGGATGAAGGAACCCACCCAGATCTCCCAAGGCAAATCAGGTTTTCTCATTTCTGCTTCCACTTGAGGTTTGTAATTTTGGAACAGATGAGAGGAGAGAAGAAATGAGCAGCTGGCTACATAGATGGTATCCAAAAACAGGATTTGGACTTCTAAACAGGGCTGATGATATTAGAATGATAGGCTCCTGGCAAGAAGAAGAAGGCATCTCTCAAAAACCAGGATAAACATGTTTGGCAAGAAGCTGTATGATCTGATAAAGAGGACTTCAACATGAAATTTAGGACAAGGAGCAGGGAAATGTGCTTATATAATGCTCTGAAGATACTGCTATTCAGGTCTGCTCTCTGCCCTTCTCCCCCGGCTCCATGCCTGGGAAGCTCATGGAAGCACCGCATCATGAGGCTCCCATCCCTTTTCTTTGGCTTGTACCAATGAGAGCCACCATGGAGAAACTCTGGGTTCAAGTAACCACACCTTCCTCTTTCCCCTTCAGACCAAGGAGTTGTAACAACTCTATGTGGTTGCCACTAAAGCTGCTACATTATCCAGCCTCAGTTTCTCCTAATCGTCTCTACACTTTGTAAGTAAGATCTTTAAAAACTGCTTCTCAAATTGTCCTTAAGTATACCAGCTGTTTCTTCCATGACTCTGATAGATATTCTAGTTATCTATATGGAGGATGGTGAGTGCAAGGGAAAAGAAGGAAGTGTATGGGAGGAAGTTTCTGGTGATTTTCTATAGCAAGGTGAAAAGGAAACAAGACAGGAGTTGTGCCAGTTGTTGGCAAGAGCACTGATATCTGTGGCTACAGAAGACTGCACAGCCATGAATGTATTTGGATGATGAAATGAAGCAGAACTTTTAATTCAGATTGTTAAATACAACCCAAGCAGTGAAGCTTGTCACTGCAGGGTGGGAGTTCAAAGGAAACTGATGAATCCTAGGGGTTTGGAATAGCACCGGCTGTCAGGAAGGTGCACACCTATCTTAGTAACCATTTGACTGAGGATGGACTCAGCTAATGAAAGAGGAGGGAGAAGGGAGGCATGAAAGTATTGGACTATCTATACTAGTGCTTCCCAACGGGGGGCAGTTGTACCCCTCATGAAACATGTGGCAATGTTGGGAGATGTTTTTGATTATCATTGTTACCAGAAAGGGGTCCCAATCCAGACGCCAAGAGAGGGTTATTGGACCTTGCACAAGAAAGAATTCAGGGCGACTCCACAGAGTAAAGTAAAAGCAAGGTTTATTAAGAAAGTAAAGGAATAAAAGAATGGCAGGCCGGGCACGGTGGCTCATTTCTGTAATCCCAGCACTTTGGGAGGCCAAGGTGGGTGGATCACCTGAGGTCAGGAGTTCGAGACCAGCCTGGCCACCATGGTGAAACCCTGTCTCTACTAAAAATACAAACATTAGCTGGCCGCAGTGGCGAACACCTGTAATCGCAGCTACTTGGGAGGCTGAGACAGGAAAGAAACAGAGGTTGCGGTGAGCCGAGATAACGCCACTGCACTCCAGCCTGGGCGACAGAGCAAGACTCCATTAAAAAAAAAAAAAAAAAGAATGGCTACTCTGTAGGCAGAGCAGCAGCATGGGCTGCTCAACTGAGTATACTTATAGTTACTTCTTCATTGTATGCTAAGCAAGGGGTGGATTATTCGTGAGTTTTTCAGGGAAGTGGTGGGCAATTCCCAGAACTGGGGGTTCCTCTCTTTTTTAGACCATACAGGGTAACTTCTGGATGTTGCCATGACATTTGTAAACTGTCCTGGTGCTGATGAGAGTGTCTTTTAACAAGCTAATGTATTAGAATTAGCATATAATGAGCAATGAGGATGACCAGCAGTCACTTTCTTTGCCATCTTGGTTTTGGTGGGTTTTTGCCAGCTTCTTTCTTGTTGTTTTATCAGCAAGGTCCTTATGACCTATATTTGGTTCCAACCTGCTATCTCATCCTGTGACTAAGAAGTCCTAAGCTACTGGGAATGCACCCCAGCAGGTCTCAGCCTTATTTCACCCAGCTCCTATTCAAGATGGAGTCGCTCTGGCTCAAGCACCTCTGACATCATGACTGGTAGGAGATGGAGATGCTTCTGGCATCTAGTGGGTTGAGGCCAGGAAGGCTGATAAACGTCCTAAAATGCAGAAGACAGCCCCAAAGAACCTTTCAGCCCCAAATGTCAATAGTGTGGAAGCTGAGAAGCCCTGATCTACGGCCTGGCTAGCCAAGTGGAAGCTGTGGACCATGTGTCTACTATAATGGTTAAGAATGCAGTCTCTGGAATTAGCTAGACCTGAGTTTGAATTCCAGCTAGTGATGTTGGGCAAGTAATCTAACCTCTCTAAGCTTCAGTTTCATGTTCTTTTCAGCTTTCAAGCAAGATCTATTGAGCACCCCATTATGCCACATCACACTATGTGGTGAGCAAGTACAAATGGTCACAATAACATTTAAGTTAACTAGAACTCCAAGGAAACAGGGCATTCTGGGTCATGGACATTTCTGGTTGAAAACTGGTGTTCATTCCTGTCTCATAATATATGTGGAAATAACTCTCTTGCTCCTTTTCTGTTATTGTTACTTATTGTGGCTTTTATAAAATTTACTGGATCCTGGGAAACAACTTTCACATTCCCAGTAGCTGAGGCAGCCACTATTGGCTGACCATTCAACAGCCAGAGCCTTTTGTGAGAGTGATTTCTTTGTGCGATTTTAATTTATTATTCTAAAATTAATATTATTTTAATTGAAAGATAATTATGTATGTTTATAGGGCATAATGTGATGTTTTGATATACTTATACAATGTGGGATGATTAAATCAATCTAATTAACATATCTATCACCTCACTTATCATTTCTCATGGTGAGACATTTGAAATTTATTCTCTTAGCAAGTTTGAAATAAACAATATATGGTTAGCTGTAGTCACCCTGCTCTGCAATAGATCTCACAGACTTATGGCCTCTGACATTAACCAGCATCTCCCTATTTCCTCCCAGCTTCAGTTTCTTATCTTTAAACTGGGGATAACAATGAGACCCACCTCACAGAACTGTGGAGCTTATATACTTACAGATTGTTTAGCACAGTGCTTGGCACATAGTTAAGTTCTCAAGAAATGGTTACTCCTATTGTGGTCATTGTCACCTTCCCAGTACAGATTATAATTCCATTAAAACTAATTTATGAGGCAAGAGGAAAGTTTCAGCGGAGCTGAAAGGTTTTGTAATTAGGTGGTTAGATGGGTGTGTTCACTTCGTAGAAATTCACTGAGCTTGCAGGACGCGGTGGCTCATGCCTGTAACCCCAGCACTCTGGGAGGTCAAGACGGATGGATCGCTTGAGCCCAGGAGTTGGAGACCAGCCTGGGCAACACGGTGAAACCCCATCTCTACAAAAAATATACAAAAATTAGACAGGCAAGGTGGAGTGCACCTGTAGTCTCAGCTACTCAGGAGGCTGAGGTGGGAGTATCACTTGAGCTTGGGAGGTTGAGGCTGAAGTGAGTCATGATGACATCACTGCACTCCAGCCTGGGTGACAGAGTGAGACCTTGTTGCAAAAATAAATAAATACATACATACATATATAAATTGAGATCTAGCTCTACACTTATGATTTTGGACCTTTTCTGTACATATATTATAATTTTTTTTTTTTTTTTTTGAGACGGAGTCTCGCTGTGTCGCCCAGGCTGGAGTGCAGTGGCCGGATCTCAGCTCACTGCAAGCTTCACCTCCTGGGTTTACGTCATTCTCCTGCCTCAGCCTCCCAAGTAGCTGGGACTACAGGCGCCTGCCACCTCGCCCGGCTAGTTTTTTGTATTTTTTAGTAGAGACGGGGTTTCACCAGGTTAGCCAGGATGGTCTCGATCTCCTGACCTTGTGATCCGCCCGTCTCGGCCTCCCAAAGTGCTGGGATTACAGGCTTGAGCCACCGCACCCGGCCATATTATAATTTTTTAAAAGCTTACTTAAAATAATTAATAGGAGTCTCATTCTGCCTGCCCTCAAAAAGTCCCACAATATCTAATAAATTCTTGACTTTCCTTGCCAGTGATTCAGTTTCTCAGAAGTTGAAAGATGCAATGAAGGACGGTTACTCTCCACTGACCAGTTTGCTCTCCACCGACCAAAATTGAGGAACTGGGAAGAAAGAGGAGAAATTGACAGCAACCTCATATACAAGGGACCATCATATTATAGTATAGGAAGAAAATGTTTGTCAAAGCACCAACATCTAATTTAGGTTTTAAGAAAATAGAATTCAAAAACGTTTGGAGAAAAAATAGCTGTGACCATGTAGTCTGATTTCCAAAAGACCGAGTGACTTAAGAGGAATGGCAGGTTCTAAACAGAAATTCTAACCCTTTAGTCATAAATTATCGTGATAAGGGAGAAAAATGGGAAACAGTTAGTGTGGCCATAGAGGGAGCTCCCGGATGATCTCAGGTCTTTAAAGGATCTGCGTAGGTGAATGAAGAACACTGAGTTGGGGGCTAACACAAAGAATGACACAAGTAGGTATTATGCCTGCATGGTAAAGGTCAGAACTAGGCAAGGTTTATGAAGCATGCCAACGACAATTGAAAAAGCTTTTTAGCTATGCTTGGAACTGGAAGAAGGACAAGGAAGCAAATGGCCATTGCTCAATTTAGTGTTAACAGCAGCACAGAGAAGGCAGAACAATTCATTTCATAATTTTTTAAATTTTCTTGATCAAGGAAAATGATCTTCTAATGATAATGGAAAGCATGATATTGGCTAGGAAAGGATTTGAGCACTAACTAGTTGAATAAATAGTAAGAGCCCCTTCCTTGTTTTTCATGGGCTCAAATCTGCTGCTGGATGAAAAAATGTGCAGATGCGATTGGGAAACCCTTACCTCAACCTTGGGCGACAGGGCACAAGAACCTGCCTGAAAGCTGAGAGAAGGACCAGTGTGCTTATCTTTAAAGTGGGGAAATACATATTTCAGAATCTGCCACCCCGTGGGCTTGATGCTGATCCCTGGGAAAATTCTGGGTTGATTTAATTACATTAGGCAGTTCATCAGCACTTTGTGGAATAAAGGAGCGAAAAGCCCTGCACTCAGCCTGATTTTCCAGGGAAAGATGTTATACTAATAATCGTCAACATTACTGAGCACAACCTGCCAGTGTGTCTCCAAGCACTCCATTTCTTTGGGCCTCAAAGAATCCTGTGAGGCAGGTCCTGAGACAGTCAAATCCTAGGCAGATAAAAAGGAGTCCCCAGAGAATCTCTGACCCGCTTCACAAGTGTTTACATCAGATGCTTTTGTGCAGATGAGGGCTAGATGCCCAGGGCTTGTCTGTGCATGCCCACAGCTGACTAGACCCTGGCATGTGTATTGTGGGAAGTGGGTGGAGCCACAGGAAATTCACACATTATGCAGAGGAAGAGCCTGCTCTCTTCAGCTCCAGCGGTGACCTGGCAATCAATCAGTGAGGTAGAGGGCCTGTTAGCAGGGGTCCATCACACATTGCTGAGATCTTTTTTCTTTTTTCTTTTTTTTTTTTGAGATGGAGTTTTGCTCTTGTTACCCAGGCTGGAGTGCAGTGGTGTGATCTCAGCTCACTGCAACCTCCGCCTCCTGGGTTCAAGTGATTCTCCTGCCTCAGCCTCCCGAGTAGCTGGGATTACAGGTGCCCACCACCATGCCCGGCTAATTTTTTGTATTTTTAGTAGAGACAGGGTTTCGCCATGTTGGGCAGGCTAGTCTCAAATTCCTTACCTCAGGTGATCCGCCCACCTCGGCCTCCCAAAGTGTTGGGATTACAGTTGTGAGCCACTGCGCCTGGTCTCTTTTTTCATTTTTTCACCTTTCACCCAATAAAATCCTGCTCTACGCACTCTTTGATATGTCCACGTGCCTAAATTTCCCTGGTTGTGTGACAAGAAGCCAGGTCTTAGCTGAACTAAGGAGCAAAATTCAGTAACAGTACTACCATTATCTCTATTTCCAGATGAGGAAACAGAGGCACAGGGGAGTCAATGAACTTGTCAGAGGTCACACAGCCAGTGTAACAGAGCCATAGCTCAACAGGCAGGCTGGCTCTGGAGCTTTTGCTCTTCCCCTTGACTCTAAGAGGCTTTCAGCAAAGCAATGGATAATGAGCATCAACATGCCTTTCAGGACAACAGGAGGAAATGTAGGCTGCACAGGCTGCAGTGAGGCACAGTAGCACACGTTTAAGCAGTTGCAGCAAGAGAAGCTCGAGTGAAACCTCCCTGCCATTTTGGAAGTCATGTAACAATGCCTTAGGCTGCACCATTAAATACTGGTGATATGTGAGCACTTTTGACCTATACAAATGGTAGTTTTATGTGTTCCAGCCTAATACTTTATCCTCTCTTGCCTAATACTTTTTCATGTTCTTTTACCTGGACATGTATAGTGCTTGTTGGACCATTATCAGATGACACATAGTTGGGATTGATACCTAATGAGATAATTGCAATACAGAAAGGTCGTTACAGTTTGGGGAGCAGGGATGAAACTATCACAAAATGAATTTTAACAGAAATAAATGTGAAGCTCTGAATTCAGTTTTAAACAGTCGGTTTCCACAAGAATAGGGTGAGAGAGACCTGATTCACCAAAGTTCCTGTGAAAGCACAGGATATTTGGTCTCCACCAGCTTTCTTGAGTCCCCAGGTGGTGAGATGATTGGGGAGGTCAAGGAATACAGGGCTGGATTAAACAACCTCACACTGATCATTTAACTCTGTCTAGGGGACCAAAGTGCCAGGGCTGGGGGCAGTCCTCTGACATGGGGAAGGTGTTAAAAGAAGGGTGTTTATTGTACACCGAGCAGTGGAGAATTTGGAATTTTTAGCCTGAAGAGGCTTGGGGAAAACTGATAGCAGCCTGCAAGTATTTAAAGGGATGCTATTCATAAATCAAGAAACATTTACTGAGTACCTGCCACATGAAAGGAGGAGCACTGTGTGCTGTGAGAGCCTGAAAAACGAGAAAGAATGCTATCTGACCTCAAGAAGTTTCTTAATAGAGAGGGGTTGTCTGACCCGGAGAGAAGTAATACAGGGGGTAAATCAACAGCTGCTATAATAGAGACACAAATAAATCCATAATCACTGTGTTTTCATTCCTTTTTTAACAGATATTTGTAGTACAAAGAACTTCAAATATCTGAAAGAAGAGGAGAGAGGTATAAGAGGTATTACAAGACTTAAGGAGAAACAGCATTGGTTTAGTTATACAGAAAAAAATTCTAAATAAGAACTGTGTACCAATGGACTAGATGGCTGGATGAGAAACTGAGCATCCAGGTGTTCAGACAGAGACCAGGAGGACTGTGTCAGGATATGTCAGCTCTGGGAGGATGGGCTGACCAAATCTCCAAGACCTCTTCCAAATTGCATGAGTCTCTGACTCTGAAAATAAACTCTCAGAATCATAATGTTCATGAAAACACAATCCAAGCTTCCTATGTGTTAACAGCAGCATGTTAGCCAGCACAGCATCTAATACAAAGCTGGTGCTCAGGTGATATTTGGTGATAGAATCCTATTTTTAGGATTTTTACTTCATGGAGTTATAAAGCAGAGCCCAGTTTTAAGAAATTCTGAACTTCTACAACTTCTGAAATTCTACAACTTCTACAAAATCTAAGTTAAATCAGATTTTTAGAGCTACAAACCACCTTTTCGCTGGTCGGCTATGGCACCCATTTTATAGATGAGGCAAGTGCGGTGGAGAGGGGCTCACTGCCTTGCTTGCAGTTGCGCAGGCTTCTCGGACCTACAGGGAAATTGTTGCCTGTTTAGTCCAGTCTATTTTCCATTAAACACTCTGTCTTACTCAGCTTCACAAAACAAAAACAGAGAAATAAAGCAGCTTTCTTTTCATTGTATTTACTACAAGACTCATTTGATGGTAATTTCCTTCAGTACAATTATTTATGGATTTACTTATATTCCGCCTTTCAGCCTCTTTTATTTTTATTTTTTGAGATGGGGTTCCTGTTATGTTGCCTAGGCTGGTCTCGAACTCCTGGGTTCAGCAATCCTCCCACATTGGCCTCCCAAAGTGCTGGGATTACAGGCGTGAGCCACCGCACCCGGCCTCAGCCTCTTTTTTTCGGCCTGCATACACATGCACTTACATGCACACACACACACACACACAGACACAGACACACACACACATACACATACACAGACACACACACAGACACACACAGACACACACACACACACACCTGAGCACAGTGATTCCAACAAGGAGATCTAATTTTTACTTAAACAAAGGAAGGAGCCACCTTTATAGTGTGATTTGAGGGTTGAGGTGTCCAAGGAAAGCAACTACCCCTCTCCTGATCTTATAAAACCACTTCGTCAGAAGATCCAACACCACCATTCATGAATCATCCCTTGAGTGCCCCCTGCTGGCTCCCCAGAGAGTCCTGGGGGAGTTCCTCTTTGAAGTCTGAACAACTAATTTAAGTTGTGAGCTGCCAGTCTTCTTTGTGACAGCCAAGTGTACCATGAGAGTACCACAGGAGTGTGTGGTGGGGGCTGTATTTCAGGAAGTAGAAAGGATGAAATATTATGGTCAACTAAGCAGATTTCACCAACCTTACAATTTTTTCCCTGCAGTTAACTCATCATTATCTTCATTCATGTTCTCAAGATCATCCTTAATAAAGCATTCAACAATCATCTGGGGCCGGGCACAGAGGCTAACGCCTATAATCCTAGCACTTTGGGAGGCCAAGACAGGCGGATCATGAGGTGAGGAGTTCGAGACCAGCCTGGCCAGCGTGGTGAAACCCCATCTCTACCAAAAATACAAAAAATTAGCCGGGCATGGTGGCACACACCTGTAGTCCCAGCTACTCGGGAGGCTGAGGGAGGAGAATTGCCTGAACCTGGCAAGCAGAGGTTGCAGTCAGCCGAGATCATGCCATTGCACTCCAGCCTGGGCAACAGAGCGAGACTCTGTCTCAAAAAACAAACAAACAAAATCAATCATTTGGATTTGAGCTATATTCCATGTTAGTGTTTTCCTAGTATTTACTAGTAGTTCTAAAAGAAAGTGTGCATTCCTTGGGCTCAACAGATGGTAGGAAGAGATGGCTGGAAAGTTGATGAGAAACCAAAAATGAGCATTTTCCATGGGAAAATCCAAAATCTCTGCAAGGACCCAGTCTGATTGTTTATGATAAAGTTCTAGCACTGGTCCACCAATAAATCACAATGAAAATTTCTAGTAATTTTGAATTTGCCAGGCTACTGCCTACTGATTTTATAACACTGTTAACATGTTCAGGTGCTGGGGCATGATGAGTGTCTATTTATTCATAAGTGCTGGGGCATGATGAGTGTCTATTTATTCATAAGACTGTTGTGGGGGGGCCTACATGCTTTAATCAAATCATGTGATAGTTCTATGCCTCACAATTGAAAACCAAATAGTTCCTGTTTCTCTTTTGCATATAGTCTCAAGGGTTGATGGAGTAGTGCTGTGATGTTCATTAAGGTTAGAACACGCTACTCATGAAAACTCTTGTTTGTTAGGCAGGTGGGATTATGGGTGGTTTTTATTATTCTTTCAAAATTGTTCTTAATGTTGATATAAAATTCCTTTTAAAATAAGCATTTTAAAAAAGGTTATGAAAAGGTCTTTCCAGGAAGAAACAGAATATTTTGGAGAGTTCCCAGCCATGGGGTCATGAAGACAACAAACAAATGGGTCAAGAAGTGCCAATTTGGCAAACAATTTCAACATATAAAGAGATCACTGCATAACTTCTGTTATAATCAAGCATATCAAAGTTGTTACATCAATAAAACTTACACATAATTACGTACTGCATTTTTTCATCCATATGTTTCAGTGCCCAGCAGATAAAGCCTCAAAAAAAAAAATAGCTCAAGGGGCATTTCAAAGTCATTGTTTATGTCAGCATAATGTACCTGAATAAAATGTGAATAGCTCATGTTGTCCATCAGACTTGATTTGCTTTTGTCTTGTTTCTGCAGGGCTGTGAGTGACTAGAGTTAATGTGATAAACTGACCTGTATGAAGGTGATTATTATTATATTCAAGTATCTTGGTTTTTTAGTGATTCAAATGAAATGAATTTGTGAATTTTCGGTCCCTGGAAACTTCATGTAAGTGGAGATTGGCAAAGGTGCAACTTGACTTCATGAACTAGGCAGCCACTACCTCTAGTTCCCCGCAGTCCAAAGATTTCTTATGCATGATTGGGGATGGGGACCCCTGGGGACTTTGATGGCTTTAAAGTCTGTGGTAGGCTGAAAAACGGCTCCCCAAAAGATATCCTCTTCAAATCCCTGGAACTTGTGAATGCTACCTTACATGGCAAATAAATGTGATTAAGTAAAAAATCTTGAGAGAAGGCACTTACCTTGGATTTTCCAAATGGGCCCTAAATACAGTGTAGCATGTGTCCTCGTGGGACTGAGGTGAAAGGAGTTTTGAGAGAGAGACACACACACAGAGAAGACAGAGCAGAGACAGACGTGGCCATAGGCTGAAGGATGTTAACAATCACCAGAAGCTGGGAGAGGCAAGGAATGGATACTCCCCTAGAGACTGTGGAAGGAGTGCAGCCCTGCCAACACCTTGATTTTGGACTTCTGGCCTCCAGAGCTGTGAGAGAATACATGTCTGTTTTTCTAAGCCACCCAGTTTTTGATTATTTGTTACAGCAGCCACAGGAAACTAATAGTCTAGGTTCAAATCGTGGTTCCAACTGTTAACTACTCATGATCTTAGTATGTTCTGAACCACAGTTTCTTCATACAGTTGTCCCTCAGTATTCGTGGGTGGATTTGTTCCAGGACCACCTGTGGACACTAAAATCTGAGAATGCTCAAGTCCCTGATATCAAAGATGGTAGTATTTGCATATAACCTACATAAATCCTTCTGTGTAGTTTAAATCATCTCTAGATTACTTATAATATCTCACAGAATGTAAATGCTGTGCAAATAGTTATTATACTAGATTTTAAAATTTGTAATTTTTTTTATTGTGATATTGTATTTTTTATATATTTTCCTGAATATTTTCTTTTTGAGGTTGGTTGAATCCTCGGACATGCATCCCACAGATACAGAGGGCCAAAGGTATATAAAATGGAAGTATATGTGTAAGATGTCTAGTATGTAGTGTTTGGCACATAGTAATAGTTCCTGACATGTTTTTCGTGAGAAAAAAAAAAGTTTCAGTGGTTAAAGCTCACATCATCATGTCCACAAACATAATGTGGTTCTCAGCGTACACACACGTTTTATAAGCATGTAGAAGAGAAGTGCCTGTGTTGGTAATGGGAGAGGAATGGCACATAAAGGGCCAGTTAGGAAAGTATTAGCTGACAGAGGCATGACAGGGAATCAGTGGGTAAAAGATTGTGTGGGAGGTCAATGCAGGGATCACGGGATTCTTACATGATGATAAAGCAGATGGACGAAAGTCCTTAGAATTTAATGGGAAAATTCCCTGGTTTCTTCTTGAAGGGCTTAGCTTTTTATATCCACATCCACATTTTAAACCTCACAACTGAAATCTAAGTACACTCTTCATTTGTAGCTTGTCAGCCGAGGGAAAATTACAGAATGGGTCACAGCAGCGGGAAGATTATGGGTTGCATCTGATAAATGGCTATTTATATGTACTGAGCTGGCTCTGGGGTATTCTCAGGGTATAATTTCATAGCAGAGTTAACATCATCTCATAAAATATGACAACAGGTTTTACACTGCCGATCTGAAATGAAATTGCAGCCTTCTGTAATGAGCGAGTGCGGCCCAGAAGGCAGGATGGATTGAGCTTGCCTGGTACCTGCCACGTCCAGTCTCAGGCCCTTCCAGTGGAGAGAGGACACATGGGCACATTCCCAATTCTCTGTGGCACCTGCAGTCGGCTTTGGGAAGAGCAGTCTCCCACCTCCACACTCGAGGGACAGCTCCCTTCTTTCTAAAGACGCGTTTCCTGAAGCACTGGGCGTAAATCGCAATCACATCTCCCCCATTGGCTCACATCATCACTTCCGAGATGATTTACCTTTACTTCTATTGATCTTCAATTGGCAAGAACTGCGAACTCTCCCTCCCTGCAAGCCCTGACTCAGTGATTAATGATTTACGAAGGAAATCTGAACGGCCCAGAGGTGGTCCACACTTGAAGGAACTGCCGAAGTAAATATTTTAAGTGGGCCCTTTTTGAAATGAAAATAATCACAGCAGTGTTAATCTCTTTCGTCATTTGGGACTTTGCTTCCCCTCATTGTGGGAGGGAGAGGGCTGTTTGTGCGTTGTTTGGACGGCACACCTGTACTTTCCGAGCGAATTTTTCTCGGTGAATGCGTTGGTCTGACTCTAGGTGAAAGCAAGACATTCTGCGTTCAGCCCACCTGGCCGCACCTGGGTTTCCAGGTAGGAAACTTTTCTTCATGGAGTTCTGCCCTGCAGTCTGAGCACCTTTGAGAGAAAGGAATGTATACTAGGGTGTTAAGTTCCATAAATTAGTTATTACTCAGTTATTTTATATCCATCTATTATCTTTTAGCTCATCAGTACCACCAATTTGTCCCCTTTTGGTCATTCTAGACATAAAGAATCTTGGCCAGGTGCAGTGGCTCATACCTGTAATCCCAGCACTTTAGGAGACCGAGGTGGGCTGATCACCTGAGCTCAGGAGTTCGAGACCAGCCTGGCCAACATGGTGAAACCCCATCTCTACTAAAAATACAAAAATTAGTTGGGCGTGGTGGCAGGTGCCCGTAATACCAGCTACCACGGAGGCTGAGGCATGAGAATTGCTTGAACCTGGGAGGCAGAGGCTGCAGTGAGCCGAGATGGTGCCACTGCACTCCAGCCTGGGTAACAGAGCGAGACTCTGTCTCCAAAAAAAAAAAAAAAAAAAAAGAATCTTTATCATTTTTACTTAACATGTTAGAATATAAATTTTTATTCCCACCACTCCCATCCTTCTTCCACCCCCAGATGAGTGGCCAGCGGGAACTGCTATGCAGGGAGGTCAGCAACCACAGGATTAGGAAACTCTGCCCCGATTGCTCTGGGACAGGACGGTGTGTGGACCCCAGCTGTTCCCTGTCACGGCATCTGCTCAGTGGTGTCAAGTTAGTTCTCAGCACCAAGCTTGGGTGAAAGAGATATTTTTAAATGTTCTAATCAAACACCTTTTCTCAAGTCCTCACCTACTTCTTACTCCCATTAGCATCACAAGTCACATCCTTCTTTTCCCTTGCCAGCAGATATAGAAAGTTTTAGAATAAATCTGTTAGAGAGGCCATTTGGGAATGAAAACTAGACTCAAGGAAATCTTAAAAGTTACATTTTTACATTACACAGTTTAAGTCCCCTTTCAAGCATTAAATCATCTTTTTATTTTTAGAGTTTATGGTATACAATAGGAATGCTGTTATTTTTTATTTTGTCTCTTGAGACAGAGTCTCACTCTGTTGCCCAGGCTGGGGTGCAGTGGCATGATCTCAGCTCACTGCAACCTCCACTTCCCAGGTTCAAGCGATTCTCCTGCCTCAGCCTCTCGAGTAGCTGGGATTACAGGCACCTGCCACCACACACAGCTAATTTTTGTATTTTTAGTAGAGACAGGGTTTCACCATGTTGGCCAGGCTGGTCTTGAACTCCTGACCTCAGATGATCCAGCTGCCTTGGCCTCCCAAAGTGCTGGGATTACAGGCGTGAGCCAGTGTGCCTGGCCTAAACATTTCTTTAGTTATACAAATTACAAAGAGTGAAGTTCATTTTTTTATGTACAAGTCTATGAATTTTCACACATGCATAGATTCCTATAACCAGCATCACAGTCAGGATAGAGAACAATTTGAATACCCCAAAGATCTCCCTCCAGCTGCTTTTTTTTAGTTAAACCCTTTCTGTATTCCTAACTCCTGGAAACCACTCATCTGTCTGCTTTTGCCTTTTCCAGAATGATTCCTAAATGGAATAAATCTGTAACCTTTAGATACTGAGATTTCACTCAGCATAATGCATTTGAGATTCACCTATGTTGTTGTCTGTATTTGTAATTAATCATTTTTATTGCTAAGTTGTATTCCATTGCGTAAATGGAACACGGTTTGTTTATCCATTCAGACATTAATGCTAATTTGGTTGTTTCCTGTGTTTTGGTGATTATGAATAATGCTGCTATAAACATTTGTGCACAGATTTTTGTGTAAACATGTTTTTATTTCTCTAGGATAAATACCTAAAAGTAGGATTGCTGGGTCATCTGGTAAATATACATCAAACTTCATAAAAATCTCCCAAGCAATTTTCCAGAGTGGCTGTACCATTTCACATTCCCGTCAGCAACATAGGAGGGTTCTTGTTGATTTACATTCTCACCAGCACCCTTCAAATTGTCATTTAATTTGCATTTCACTAATTGATTATATTGAAGCATCTTTTCATTCATCTTATTAATTTTATTAATCTTAAGCATTGTATTTGCTATCCATATATCTTCTTTGGTGAAGTGTCTGTCAAAATCTTTTGCCTATTTTAAAATAGGTTAATTCTAATCACTGAATTTGGAGTCCTTCATATATTCTGGATACAAGTCCCTCATTTGATATGTGATTATAAATATTTTCTCCTTGCTTATAACCTGTCTTTCCATTGCTTTAACAGTATATTTTGAGGCTGGGCATGGTGGCTCACACCTGTAATCCCAGCACTTTGGAAGGCCAAGGCGGGTGGATCACAAGGTCAGGAGATCGAGACCATCCTGCCTAACATGGTGAAACCCCGTCTCTACTAAAATACAAAAAAGTGGTGGCGGGAGCCTGTAGTCTCAGCTACTTGGGAGGCTGAGCAGGAGAATGGTGTGAACCCGGGAGGCGGAGCTTGCAGTGAGCCAAGATAGTGCCACTGCATTCCAGCCTGGGCAAGAGCGAGACTCCATCTCAAAAAACAAAACAAAACAAAACAACAACAACAACAACAACAAAAACCAGTATATTTTGCAGAGTGATAAAGGCTTTTTTATTCCTATGAAGTCAAATTTTACCATATTTTCTTTTATGGATTGTCTTTATTTTCTTGTATCTAAAGTCTCTTTGCTTAACCCAATCATAAAGTTTTTAAAATATTTCCTTTGATGAGTTTTATAGTTTTACATTTAATTCTATGATCCATTTTGAGTCAAGTTTTGTATATGGTGTGAGGTATAGTTTGAGGACATCTCCAATTTGCTATTGAGTCTCTCCAGTGAATTTTTCAATTCTAAAATTTCCATTTTGTTTTTTTATATAGCTTTTCTTTCTTTGCTGAGAACTTCTGTCCACTTATTTAAAAAATATTTACCTTCATTTATTAATGCATAATTATAATAGCTACTTTAAAGTCTTTATCTATTTCAATATTTAAGTAGCTCCATGCTGGCTTCTGTTGATTGCCCTTTCTCTTGACACTTGCTTAAGTTTTTATAGTCCTTTGCATGTCAAATAATTTGGGGTTGCATCTAGGATATTTTGAATATAATGTGATAAAACTCTGAGTCCTATTTAAATCTTCTGAAAAGCATTGACTTGTTTTTAAAATCAGTCAGGCAACTCAGGTTTAGACTCACAACCTGGCCAACTTTCTAAAGCATTTACAGTGATGTTCTGGTCCACTCTGCCTATACATCACCCTGCTGCCAGTCTGAAACCTGGGCAATGATCTACTCCATAGTTCAGGGCTTAAAGTCCTTACTGTGCTGATTCCACTCAGCTTCACACATGCTCAGTTCAGGAGTAAGCTCAACACTTCCTTATACACAGCTTTAAAGGATCCTTTTCTTCAGCACCTTCTTCATAATTATCCACTCTGTCCTGCAGTCTCTGGCCTTTAGGGTTTCCCCTTCCTGATGTCTAGCTAGAAAGCTGAGGCATTATCGTACCTATAGGGTCTGCTGTACTGGTGAGGAAGGGAAGAAGCTCTGCTTCTTGCTGGCATTTGCCTGGTGTAGAGCAGAGAGACTCAACAGGACTCTGCCCCTCAGGGACCACCTCAGCTACCAGTGAGAGTGGAAGGGGGACCAATTCTTTGCTGGTGTTTGCCTGGAGTAGAGCCAATAAAGTCAAAAGGATTTAGACCGATAGGGTCCTCTCTTTCCAGAGACTCTGGCTTTCCTAAGGGCTTCTTTCTGTCTGTGTCCAGTTTTTCAGGCTGCTTCAGCACCCAGAACAAAATCTATGAGACGCCAAAAAAAGACACAACAAAAATGTCTTTAGAGAAATCACCACCCAATCATGCCTGGAGTCCAGTTATCCTTACCCACTCTGACTGCTTTCATCCACTTTTCAGAGCCTTTTGATAGTTGGATTATGTGTATTGATCTAGAGTTTTTAGTTGTAGTTACCAGGAGAGATATGGCTGAGTGTGCTTACCTGTTCTTGCCTGGAACCAAAAGTTCATATAGATTTTTATGAATGAGGCTAGGCACGGTGGCTCATGCCTGTAATCCCAGCACTTTGGGAGGCTGAGGCGGGCAGATTACTTGAGGTCAGGAGCTCGAGACCAGCCTGGCCAACATGGTGAAACCCTGTCTCTACTAAAAACACAAAAAGATGAGCCTGGTATGGTGACGCATGTCTGTAATCCCAACTACTTGGGAGGGAGACAGGAGAATCACTTGAACCTGGGAGGCAGAGGTTGCAGTGAGCCAAGATCACATCACTACACACTCTAGCCTGAGTGACAGAGTGAGACTCTGTCTCAAAAAAAAAAAAAAAAAAAAAAAAAAAGATGAATGGGTGAAAAGAAAATGCTTGATATCTATCATAATATCTAACTTTTTGGAGAACTGCCCATTTTTAATTCCCAGGCCTATGTATATCTAAAAAACTTTAGCCTTTCTTCTTGTCTCTTAAAGATAAAAAATCTATCTATAATTTAGGCTCAGGGATATTAATTTTATATTTTATTTAAATGATTAAAATTGCACTGCCAGAGTTACCACTGCTCTTTCCACTTGGCACAGATAGCCTGGAATGAGGGTAAGAGCATGGCATTATAGTTCTGGCTCAGCAACTCTCTGCGCTGTGTGACCTTGGAAAAATTCTTTAGTAACTCAAAGCTCTGTCGACAGCACAAATGACTCGGACTAGATAGTCCCTAAGTTTTCCTGCAGTCTTCCCATCCTACCCCCCAACGCTTGGTAAGCCTGATGTTAACATCACCTCCTCTCTCCAGCCTGGGACACACTCTGCTCCTTTCCTCTTGTATACTGTTTGCCTCAAGATGTATGAGATTTGCCCTCTGCTCCAACTCTCTGTACCCCCCAACATGAGGCCATTATGCAATTCTTGAATCTCTCTTCTTTGAATGACAAGCTTTAACTCTTCTTCTTCTGTTAAGAATCTTGATTTTCATTTTCTTCATGAACTTAGTAATGGCAAAGGAGGTTTAGTCTAAGCAAACTGTGCAGTCACACCCACAATTCAGGGATACAGGCCACCATGAGGTTGACTGTCAAAGTCCATTCTCTTGAAGCTTTACAATGTGGAACTTTACCACTTTGGACGATTTCTCCTGACACACTTGTCAGATAACAGCCTGGAATCATCAGAGCATATCCCCACAGGTTCCCTGAATTTCTAAGCTGTTCCCCAGCCAGAATCTTTCAGCACTGTCCTTTTTATCAGCCTTAGATTCGGTGGTTCTTAAATGTGGGATTTTGACACATTGGTGTTCTGGAGCCAATTTTGGTTTTTCTGGCTGATTACCTGTTACTATCCATATTTAAAATCTTGTGTATACAAAATGTTTTCTTTTCATTTTTTAAACTTCTATATGACTATGTATAAGTCCAGATTGTCTACACAAGTCTGAAAGTACCAGACATTAGCGCCACAGGTTGGAAACAGGGTTTATTTGAAAATAAAATGCCTTCACAATCACAGAAAGTTTTAGAAATATTAAGCGCCGAGCGCGGTGGGTCAAGCCTGTAATCCCAGCACTTTGGGAGGCCGAGACGGGTGGATCACGAGGTCAGGAGATCGAGACCATCCTGGCTAACACGGTGAAACTCCGTCTCTACTAAAAAATACAAAAAACTAGCCAGGCGAGGTGGCGGGCGCCTGTAGTCCCAGCTACTTGGGAGGCTGAGGCAGGAGAATGGCGTGAACCCGGGAGGCAGAGCTTGCAGTGAGCTGAGATCCGGCCACTGCACTCCAGCCTGGGCGACAGAGTGAGACTACGTCTCAAAAAAAAAAAAAAAAAAAAAGAAATATTAAGCTAAGCAATTTTCCTCTTTCCTGTAGAACTTAACCTTGAATATAGCTCATGTACTGTGGCTCCCCTAGCGTTCTAGACATTGTACAACTGCCGCATATATTTTTTTGAACACAATGCTTTTTGAAAGGGACGTCTTGAGAGACTTGTGTTTAGAGGAACTCTCTTTAGGAAACAGTGGTCTCAACTGTTTCTCCTTCCCATTAGCAGAGTACATCAGGAACTGTGTCCTCCAAAGTTACTGAAGGTCATTGCTGTCCTTTCATGTACACGCTGCCCCTTCTTGGACCCCATTCAATGATTCACACAATATTAGGAAATTAGGAAAGACTCCTTCATCTATGGCTTCTTATTACTCTTGAAATAAAAGTAATATTCTTTTTTTTTTTCTTTTTTTTGAGACAGAGTTTTGCTCTTGTTGCTCAGGCTGGAGTGCAATGGCACTATCTTGGCTCACCATAACCTCTGCCTCCCAGGTTCAAGCGATTCTCCTACCTCAGCCTCCTGAGTAGCTGGAATTACAGGCATGTGCCACCACATCTGGCTAATTTTGTATTTTTAGTAGAGATGGGGTTTCTCCATGTTGGTCAGGCTGGTCTCAAACTCCCGACCTCAGGTGATCCACCTGCCTCAGCCTCCCAAAGTGCTGGGATTACAGGTGTAAGTCACTGTGTCTAGCCATAAAACTAATATTCTTGGCCGGGCGCGGTGGCTCACACCTGTAATCCCAGCACTTTGGGAGGCAGAGGTGGGCGGATCACGAGGTCAGGAGATGGAGACCATCCTGGATAACACGGTGAAACCCCATCTCTACTAAAAATACAAAAAATTAGCCAGGCATGGTGGCGGGTGCCTGTAGTCCCAGCTACTTGGGAGGCTGAGGCAGCAGAATGGTGTGAAACCGGGAGGCAGAGCTTGCAGTGAGCCGAAATCACGCCACTGCACTCCAGCCTGGGAGACAGTGAGACTCTGTCTCAAAAAAAAAAAAAAAAACTAATGTTCTTAATATGACCTAAAGCATAGCTTTGTCTTGACTACTCTCCCTGCTCTATCTCTACACTACAGTCAAAATTTTACTTTTAAAAAAATTATATATTCATTATACACCCTCTCACTCCAGATCCTTTCTTAACCCCCATATTTCTTTTTGCCAGAAAATACTCTCCTCGTTTCCTCAAACTTGATTTGATCGATGCCAAGTTATTCTCTAGGTATCAGCTCCAATATTAACTCCAGAAAGCCTCCCCTGAATCCCAGGTACATTCCCTCCCTTCAAAGCACACATCTTCATTTTAATTATAGGCTTATTTATGTGTTTGTTTAATATCAGTTCTCTCCCCACCCCTGCACTGGTTTGAAAGCTCCATGAGAACACAGAATATGTTATTAGTCAGTCACCATTATACATTGTCACCATTAGCAATGTTTACTAAATGTGAACAAATGGTGTCTGTTGGCTTCTGAATGATTAATTCACAGTCAACAGAAAGAACCTTGTAGGCTTGAAGCAGTCCAGTAACTCAGCTCAGAGTAGCCACAGGTCAATGGGATAATGGACTGAAGCCATGTGTCGTGCTCATGCCATTGATCTTGTAGATTTGCTGGTGATCCGAAGGAAGTCTATTCTTTTATCTCCTTCATATGTACTTCCCTTACACCACTGGAGCTATTTCATTTGGCTGTGTTATTGTTAGCAGCAGCACAGAGCCCAAGACAACTGATTCACATAGCAGAAATGGTGACTGAGGTGGTTATTCCTTTTGGGACTCTGACATCAGAAAGTACATCGTTAAGTGATGCCCTGAAAACTCATGTGGGGGCCTCAACTAGTAATCTTGGAAGTAGCCCAGGCAAAGTCACCTTGGGGACATTCCCCAGAAGTTGATTGTTTACAGATATTCTGCTTCTTCTACATCCAGGAAGGTGAAAACTTGCAATTCCTTGCCCACTTAAGGTAAGGTGTAATCATGAGCCTTTGTTCAGTCAACAAAATGCTGGAAGAAATGACATCTGAGAAGAAACCTTTAAGACCAGTGTACATTTTGTCTTGTCTCCTTCATTGCCACTGCAATAGACAATTATCCAAACAGTAGAACTTCCATCCACCTAAATCCTGCGGTGAGGAGATATAGGACAGAGCCCTGTGCTGACGCTTTATAGCTGAGCAGCAAAATACACATGGCAGGGTTCTTGGTGTTGGGTGGACAAAGCTGTTAGTGAGTATCATCACTTTCTTCCCCCCGGCTTTATGGATCTCAGTGCAAGAGCTCATGATCAGTAGCCTTGTGCTACTTGACCTTGTATGCATGGAGAATACAACTTTTCCTTAGGAGACACAAGTATTTGGGGGTAGCCCGTTTTTGAAACATATACTAGCCCATCTTGATTGATACACTATGTCTCAGGGTCTGATTTAAGCATCTTAGGTATATGGAGTCATTTACTTTTTACAAAGACACTGCAGAGAAGGTACTATTATCTCCATTCGATGTATGTGAAAACCAAGGCACAGGCTGGAAAAAGTGGCTCACACCTATAACATCAGCACATTGGGAGGCCAAGGCAGGAGGATCATTTGAGCTTAGGAGTTTGAGACCAGCCTGGGCAACATAGTGAGAACCTTGTCTGTACAAAAAATTAAAAAATTAGCTTGGCATAATGGTGCATGCCTGTGGTCCCAGCTATTCAGGAGTCGGAGGTGGGAGGATAGCTTGGGCCCAGGAGGCTGAAGCTGCAGTGAGCCGTGATTATGCCAGTGCACTTCAGCCTGGGTGACAGAGTGACACCCTGTCTCAAAAAACAAACAAACAAACAAACAAAACAACTGAGGCATAAAGAGATTAGATGAAAAATCTAAAATGTAATAGAGCTGGGATTCAAACCTAGAGAGTTTGGCTTCAGAGCCTATAGTTATGACCATGATGCTCTTGTGCCCCTTGATAACCCTCTGGCCTGCTACCTTTTGCTGTCTTCCTGCTCCCTTGGACTTGATGCCGCAAATGACCTATCTTCATTCCTAGAGCTCTGAACTCTAGGCTCCTACCTTGCCTAAGAAGGAGACAACCGAATACTCCTTGGAGAAGGTTCATGTACATCAACTGTCCTCTCTTTCTCCTACCTGAGCACTTGGAGTTCGAATACTCCATCTAAGATTCTATAACAGGACATCCAAATTCCAGTTTACCAGATTGAGACAAACCCTAACCAACTTATTATTTAATCAGCGACACAGGGGCAATTTTTTGTCCATCAATAGCTCAATCACTAACAACTAGAGATAAACACATAGGCGCATAGAGAGAAACAATGCATTTTTGGCCTTAGAGTCACAGAATTACATTAATCATAATCCTTTTTTCTCATAAAATACTGTCATTTTTGACCCATGTTTGGCCCTGTTGCTTATAGGTATGTATGAAAGTGTATATTTATTGACTCAATTTTCTTAAATAACATAATTAAAATATTGGCAGTAGCTTACATGTGCTTATGTGCCCCTTCTGCATCCTGTCCTTTAGCGAATCCCACCCACTCTCCTGATTCAAGTGTCTATCACTTACTCACTTTTCAACATGTAATTTCACCATCTATATTCCTGAAAGATGTTTTAGGTTTTTTGTGCTTAGCTATTTTTAACCTCATACAAAAAATGTTATCCCGAATGCATTCTTCTTATTTTTTCCTACTCAATGTTCTGTTGCTAAGACATCTGCTGTGGCCACTGGAATTCCTCACAGATCTCTAACCACTGGGAGTGTAATTGACAAGACCCCACTTCTATGGTGTGTCCCCCATCGCTGAGTTGCCCTAAGGCCACACTCCCCACTGCTCCTGGGGCCCTGCTCTCAGCCAATGACTGAGTGTGGCAGAGGCACAGGGCAGCCCCATTCCTAGGAGACATGGGGCTCCCTGACACCTGATGGCTTAAGGACACCTGGGTGGCCTTGCCAAGTCTTCCTTAGACCTAATAGCAATGTAGTTCACTTTCATCCCACCTTCTTTTCCTCTTGCCTAAATCTGGGTCGACTTGCATGGTAGTCTGATGGCTCCCCCACCCTTCCCAGGCTCCTTCTCCATTTTCTCTCCTAGTCATTGCCCTTAAAAAAATCTTCCTATGTTTAATCTCACCTTGGCATCTTCCTCTCAGAAACCTGGACAAAAGCAACATTCATACGTTGCCTGTAACTGAAATGCATTGTTTTGACTGCTGCATAATATTTAATGATGTGAATATACCAATAAAATGGATAAATACATTGTGGTATACTCATATATAGTCATGTACTGCATAATGACATTTTGGTTAACAATAAACCTCATATACAACAGTGGTCCCGTAAGGTTATAATGGAGCTCAAAAATTCCTATTACATAGTGATGTGTGGTAGCCATGGTAACGCTATAGCACAACGTATTACTCGTGTTTCTGGTGATGCTGGTGTAAACAAACCTACTGCGCTGCCAGTCATGTAAAAGTGTTGCACAGGCCGGGCACCCTGGCTCATTCCTGGAATCCCAGCACTTTGGGTGGCCAAGGCAGGCGGATAGCTTGAGATCAGGAGTTTGAGACCAGCCTGGGCAACGTAGTGAAACCTCATCTCTATCAAAAATGCAAAAACTAGCTGGGCATGGTCATGTGTCCCTGTAGTCCCAGCTGCTCAGGAGGCTGATGTGGGAGGATCGCTTGAGCCTAGGAGGTAGAGGCTACAGTGAGCTGTGATCATGCCACTGCACTCCAGCCTGGGCTACAGAGTGAGATCCTGTCTCAAAAAATTTTTTTAAATACAAATAAAAATATAAAAGTATAACACATACAATTATGTATGGCATGTATTACTTGATAATAAATGACTGTTATTGGTTTATGTATTTACTACACTATATTTTTAATCTGCATATTATAATATACTCTTTCTACTTATTAAAAAAATGTTAGCTGTAAAACAGCCTCAGGCAAGTCCTTCAGGAGGTATTCCAAAAGAAGAGACTGTTACCATAAGAGATGACAGCTCCATGCATATTATTGCCCCTGAAGACCTGCCAGTGGGACGAGATGTGCGGGTGGAAGACAGTGATATTGATGATCCTGACTCTGTGAGTCCTACACTAATGTGTGTGTTTCTGTTTTAGTTTAAAAACAAAACTTTCAATTTTTTAAAAAAACAAAACATTTAAGAAGTAAAAAATAAAAGTAAAAATTTTAAAAATAGAAAAAATTATAGTATAATGATATAAAGAAAGATAATATTTTTCATACGGTTGTACAATGTATTTGTGTTTCAAGCTAAGTGTTATTACAGGAGTCCAAAAGTTTTTTTTAAATTTAAAAGTTTCTAAAGTAAAAAAAAATTACAGTAAGCTAAGGTTAATTTATTGTTGAAGAAATAAATGTATTTTTTATAAATTTAGTGTAGCCTAAGAGTACAGTATTCATAAAGTTTACAGTAGTGCACAATAACGTCCTAGGCCTTCACATTCACTCACCACTCACTCACTTACTCACCCAGGGCAACTTCTATTCCTTTCTGCAAGCTCTATTCATGGTAAGTGTTCTATATAGGTATACCATTTTTTATCTTTTAGACCATATTTTCACTGTAGCATTTTTATGTTTAGATACACAAGTATTAATACTTACCATTCTGTTAGGGTTATCTACAGGATTCAACACAGTAACATGCATATAGGTTTGTAACCTAGGAGCAATAGGCTATATCATGTAGGTAGATGTGTAGCAGGCTATGGCATTTAGCTTTGTGTAAGTACACTCTACGATGTTCACACAATGACCAAATTGCCTGACTATGCATTTTTCAGAAAATATTCCTGTCAAGAAATGCATGACTGTAATTAAATATTTAGGTTGCTTCCAGATTTTACCATTTTGAAGAGTGCTGCTATTAACATCCTTGTACATGTGCAACAAGTTGTCTTAGTTATATATCTGGAAATATATGCATGTATTTAATATATCATATATGCATACATTTCCAGATATATCTTTTATAGATTAGATAAATATTTGATATATAATATTACATACATTTAAAATATAAATATATTTCCAGATATATATCTCATATGTATGATATGCTTAGATATAAGATATATATCCAGATATATATCTAAGATATATCTATTTATATATCTTAAATATATCTAAATATATATGTAAGAGAAATACCTAGATATATACATCTGGAAACTACTGCTTTTTTTTTTTCATTCTGTTGCCCAAGCTGGGGTGCATGGCGTGATCTCAGCTCACTGCAGTCTCCACCTCCTGGGATCAAGCAATTCTCCTGCCTTAGCCTCCCGAGTAGCTGGGATTACAGGTGCACGCCACCACACCTGGCTAATTTTTGTATTTTTTAGTAGAGACGGGGTTTCACCATGTTGGCAAGCCTGGTCTCGAACTCCTGACCTTATGATCTGCCCACCTCGCCCTCCCAAAGTGCTGGGATTACAGATGTGAGTCACTGCGCCTGGCCACGAAACTACTGCTTTTTAAAGAGCTTGTACACATTTGTATTTCTACCAGCAAAGTAGAGATTTTGTGGTTCCATATCCTTTCCAATACTTTAATATAGTTGGGCTTTTTTATTTTAGCTAATTAAATGGATATAAAATATATCTCACTGTGGACTTGACTGGTAATTCCCTCTGACCGAACATCTTTTTATGTTTATTTCCTCTTCTGTAAAATGCCTATGTATGTCTTTTGCTATTTTTCTTTTGGAATGCCTGTTGTTTCCGACAGCTTTGAAGGAGTTTTTAATATGATCCTATGAATTCATCATCAGTTACATGTACTGAAAATATCTTTTTCTAATCCAATTTGTAAAATGGTCTTTCACATTCATAGGGTTTCTGTTGATGAACAGAAGTTTTTAATAGAATGACATTTATAGGTTGTTAATTTTATGGTTAGCATTTTTGTTGGTAAAATTTTTTCTTATCTCAAGGTTAGAAGGATATTTACTTATCTTTGCTCCTTAAAAAAAGATAGAAGCTTAGCTTTTGTTATTTATTCCTGAGCAATCTGTAATTATTTTTGTGTGTGGTATGTACTTCAGAACTAATTTCACTTTTTCCCGTAGCTATTCTTTCCCCCCTCCCCTAGATTAATTTATTAAATAGTCTTTTTTCCCTACTGACCTTCCATACCAGCTCTCTCAAATATCAAAGTTCTATATATTCAAGGGTCTCTTTCTGGGATCTCTATTCTATTCCGTTGACCAGTTTGTCTCTACACTAGTAACACACTATCTTAATATAGCTTCTTATAAGTCTTGATATCTGGTAGTATAAGTCCATCTTTCTCATTCTTATTCCTTCAAATTTCTTGGCTAATTTTGATCCTTTTATTCTTCCATGTAACTTTTTAAACCCTCTTTTAGATTACATTTTCTAGGTATTACTTGTTACTATATAATAATGCAGCTGACTTTGTATTAAAACAATTGTGGTGAAAATAATGATCATGATAACAACTGTCTATTCAGTGTTTCAGCTATCATTCACTCAGTACATATTCTCTGTCAGCCACGATGCCAAGCGCTTACATACATTTTCCTCCTTTATTCTCAACACAGGCCTATGAGTTTGAAAATAACTAGCAGATTAGAAAACCAAGGTACAGAGAAATGAAGCACTTATCTAACATCATACAATTAGACTGTTTAGTAACTAGGATTTAATATTAAACTATTCTGACTTTAAAGCGTTCACTCTTAATTTATGCAGATTATGACAGTGTCCTTAGCTTTAAGGAGAAACAATAATAACAAAACAAACATCGACCACTCCATCATTTCTCAGCATTTTCCGTTCTCCCAATTAGAGCTTCCATATACAGATGACATCTTAAATGTGGTTTACATTGACCATCTATAAAAGGTGTGAAAAACTGGTTCTCTAAGAGTTTGGTCTCCAATGTCTGTTTAATAGATCAGTCCTTGCATTCTTCACTGGCTACAGCCTCCATATATTGCAGGCTGTCCCTGTTATAATCAAGATCCCATGATTTAAGAGGGGTGAAGGAGAGGGCTGTGACTTCCAGAGTCTGATTTCTTCTCAGAGAGCGTTGTTCTGCTTTGTTTATTTTTATGTGGTTTTACTGATCATATGTTAAATGTGGCACACGCAATTCAGCCTGCTTCGTGATTAGCAAGGGAAAGCTTTTATTTGTGAGTGTGATATGCCCTCCAACCCAAAACTACATAGCGGAGGAAACACAAGGTCACACAAGATTTAAATCCTCCCATAATAATAAGCCAGCATAGTAGACACATAATCATCCCCGAGACTTGCATTGCAAAACAATTTCGCAGTGCATAACTAGCTAATTTAATCTTCCATAACCTTGGGAAGCAAACGGAGTAGGTGCTACTATGCCCATTTTATAAATGAAGATGAGATGCAGAGACAGTGACTTGTCCAAGGTCACAGTGCAGTTGAGAAATAAGAGCTACAACTAGGTCCGTGGAGACGAATTTTCAGTCCGGAGCTGTCTTCACCTCTTCTTGTTTCCTACCTTGAAGCTCTGACATTCCAAGGCACCCAGGGAAAGGCACTCCCTGACTTCTTCTCAGAGTTGCTGCTCCAAAAGAGGGTTCATTTCCTATTAAAGCAGAGAAGCAACTGAATGGATGAGATACCCCCACCATCAGAATCCTGATAGCCATTGGCCGTAACATTTTCTTGCTCAGTTTAAATTCAGATTTCTACTTTACAAGCACTATTTGAATCCAACGGCTCTAAAGTCGCAGAATTCCACCTGGTCTTCCTAAGACCAGGGTTCTTTCCACTGTATTTAGAAAGAGGAGTGTCATGTAGGAATGCCTTTAGCATCCTCTGGCTCTGGGAAAAAACCTGGAAGTGCACTTGTCCCTGAGTGGTCCTAAGTGCCTTCTGGATTTGTGAGTGAGATGCTCCTCCTTGCTCCATCACCAGACCTTCTGCACGCCGTAGTGATAAACAGCCTTCGCTTCTATGTCAACCCACAGCAGTGTGGAATCAGCTGCTCAGATGCGTCCTAATCCAGGACCTCTAGCTCTCTCGAGGCAGGATTCAGTAAACATGTATATTTTATTTCAGTATTTTTCTATGTGTGTACGTATGTCCATTTGACTCTTGGACAATGAAGGAGTTAGGGGTGCCAACCTCCCACAGAGTAAAAAATATGCTATTACTTTTTTTTTTTTTGTAGGCAGAGTCTCACTCTGTCACCCAGGCTGGACTGCAGTGGTGCGATCTCTGCTCCCTACAACCTTCATCTCCCAGCTTCAAGCCTTCAAGCCATCCTCCTGCCTCAGCCTCCCTAGTAGCTGGGAATACAGGTGCATGCCACATGCCTGGCTAATTTTTGTATTTTTAGTAGAGATGGGGTTTCACCATGTTGGCCAGACTGGTCTTGAACTCCTGACCTCAGGTGATCCACTTGCCTCGGCCTTCCAAAGTGCTGGGATTATGGGTGTGAGCCACCACAGCTGGTCTGCTATAACTTTTGATTCTCTAAAAATGTAACTACTATAGCCTACTGTGTACCAGAACCCTTACCAAACACAAAACCAGTGATTAATACACATTTTGTATGTTATACATATTATCTACTGTATTGTTATAATAAAGCAAGCTAGAGAGAAGAAAATGTTATTAGGAAAATCATAAGGAAAATACATTTACAATACTTATTTATCGATACCATTAAGTTTAAGTCATCTGTTTACAAGCTGAATCATCTCTCTGAAAGGGTGGCAATCGCAGCTGCATACCTCAATCTACAGGTACATATCAAGCAATTCAACTTTTTCTTGTAATGTTATGACTTTTCTCTGCTTCTTGGGAGTACTTCCAGCATCACTAGTGACACTTCATATGGGTCCCATGGTGTTATTCAAGGTTTATAATATTGACTAAACATGATGAAAAATATGTAAGAACCAAGCCACAAGAGATCACTTTTTACTGCCATATGCAATTTACCAGAAAGACCAACTGCTCATGTGGAGATTTTTAGGGTCATACTGCGTTTTTAGTGGATACTAACAACACTTGAGCTCACGGCAACAGCAACAGAAAGTGGCTATTAAATTATTATGGTAGTACAGTATTACTAAGTTAATTTTATGAGTTATGATTTAATACTGCATCTTCATGTTTGCTTACATTTTTCTCAACTGGGAATGATGCCATGTACTATCTCTAAGTGTTTGTACACACATTTTGATATATTTTAACTTCTATAATAGACCTGTGTATATTTTATGGTGGTAAATTACAAAATAGACTAGTATCTACACGTATTTTCTGCATTCATGACATAACTTTTTCTTTTTCTTTTTGAGATTGAGTCTTGCTCTGTTGCCCAGGCTGGAGTGCAGTGGTGTGATCTCAGCTCACTGCAACCTCTGCCTCCTGGGTTCAAGCAATTCTCATGCCTCAGCCTCCCGAGTAGCTGGAACTACAGGCATGTACCACCACTCTCGGCTAATTTTTTATATTTTTAGTAGAGATGGGGTTTCACCGTGTTAGCCAGGAAGGGATTACAGGCGTGAGCCACTGCACCTGGCTGATGCCTGTAATCCCAGCACTTTGGGAGGTCAAGGCAGGTGGATCACTTGAGGGCAGGAGTTCGAGACCAGCCTGGTCAACATGGTGAAACTCCATCTCTACTAAAAATACAAAACTTAGCTGGATGTGGTGGCAGGCACCTGTAATTCCAGCTACTTGGGAGGCTGAGGCAGGAGAATTGCTTGAACCTGGGATGCGCAGGTTGTAGTGAGCCAAAATGGCGCCACTGTCCTCCAGCCTGGGCGACAGAGCAAGACTTCATCTTAAAAAAAAAAGAAAAAGAAAAAAATCTGAATGTAAGTGGACCAGAGCAGTTCAAACCAGAGTTGTTCAAGGATCAACTGTATTCTGTTTCATTACCTAGTGAAATAATAAAGTTTTGTATCCTTTTCAATTAATATATTTTGGACATTTTTGAGGTCTGTAAAGTTTTTTCAAAACTGCCTTTTAAAAGCTGCAAACTCTCTCATCATTTTGATATACAGCAATTTATCCACACAGTTGCACATCGTCAGTCATTTAGGTCGTTTTCCTTTGGTTAAACATCTTTGTGCATAAAAATATGTTCATCCTTTTAATTGTTTTAGGATTCACACGTGTGGAATTCTTCATCAAAGAGTAAGAACACTTTGAAGATTTTTGATACAGGATTGCCTAACTGCTTTTCAGAAAGACGACACCAATTTACACTCCCTCCACAATGGGGAAAAATGCTACTCTTACCAGATTTTGAGTCTTGCCATTTTTCAAACACTTTGTTATTTCAATAGGTTTTTAAGTGGTATCTCGAGGTTATTTTATCTGGTTGAATACTTGTGAGGTTAGCTTTTTTTCTCAGGTCTGTTAGTCATTTATATAATCCTTTAGCCACTTTTTAAAAAATGTGATCTTAGCATTCTTCTTCACTTCTTTAGTTATTAGGGATATAATCCTTTTTCTGAATTATTTGTAATAAACACTTTCCACATGATTGTTGTAAGGTTTTTAAGTATTGTAATGACTTTTTTGAAGTACTTAAGTTTTGTATTTTCATTAAGGAAATGATTACTGTTTTCTGACTTCCGCTGTTGGTTATCTGTTCAAAAAACCCTTTCCTACTCAAAGCTCTAACAAATATTCATCTCAGTATTTTCAAGTTTTGGTTTCACTTAAAATTTTCCCTTTTATACACATGGGTTTATTTTGATATATAGTGTGTGAGGCTATACATTTTTTCTTTGTTTGCAAATAGCCAGATTTTTCAACAGATTTGCATGTACTATGTCTTGATGTTAAATTGGACAACACTTTTTAAAAAGGCAATGAGAGGATTTGGTGCTGGAGAAATTCATTCATAAGCCTGGCGTATTCAGAACACTGACGAATTGTTGGGTGAGTACCAGGAAAGTTGTCAGGATAGACAAGTATTCAACAGCCACTGGGAAGGTTCCAAACTGTGCCCCCTTTCCCCTTCTCCATAATTAAGGAGACTCCCTTTACCAAAATGAACTGTCCTAAATTTAAGCAGCCAAAAGTCACAGCAGACCCAGAATTGTTTCTTGGTGTCAAGGTCTCAATCAACCACCAGAAAATGAGATATTCACAGATCGAGTTGACAAGGGATGCCAGAAGGGACAGGAGGTACAACTGTCAGATAGATTGGTCTTGTTGGCCACCCAGCTGTTTGTGCCACTTGCATATTCTCCCACAGCACTCCCTGCATGTCTCCAGCACATTACAACACCGTATTCTAATTTTGTGTTATGTGTCTTTTTCTTTTCCTCTATCCTGCTCCTTGCTTTAAAAAAATTATTAATGGATAGTAACTAATTTTCTCATTTGAAAAAAAATACACTTAAGTAACTCTATGCAGTTTACTAAATGTTATTATACCTTCGTTTGATAAATGTGAAAACTCATTTAACACACACCTCAAGCATGACATAAAATGTTGCCATTATTCTAGAAAATTTCTTGTGCCCGTTGTAGTCATCACCCCGTGCCCAGTCCTGAGGTAGCCACTATTCCAATTTCTGTACCCACAGAACCCACAGACATGTTTTGGTTGTTCTTGAATTTCATAGTAATTGAATTTTAAAGTATATATTCCTTTGCCTCTTAATTCCTTCATTAACTTTATAATATTTCAGACATTCATTCATGTCTATTCCTTGTTGTTGCTGAGTAGATTTCAGCACTATTTGCTGAATAGATTGTCCTTTTCTCATCAATTTGCCTTGGCACCTTTGTCAGAAAACATTTGATTGTAATTTTTTTTCTGTCCTATTGATATATTTGTGTATTTTAACACCAATAAGACATTGTCTTAGAAACTGATAAATTAATACTAACATTTATATGGAAATGTAAAAGACCAAAACAGTCTTTAAAAATATTATAAAACTGGCAGGGGGACGGTGGCTCATGCCTCTAATCACAGCACCTCGGGAGGCCAAGGTGGGTGGATCACTTGCCATCAGGAGTTCGAGACCAGCCTGGTCAAAATGGTGAAACCCCGTTTCTACTAAAAACACACAAAAATTAGCTGAGTGTGGTGGTGCACCTGTAATCCCAGCTACTCAGGAGGCTGAGGCAGGAGAATCACTTGAACCCAGGAGACAGAGGTTGCAGTGAGCCGAGATCGCATCACTGCACTCCAGCCTGGCGACAGAGCGAGACTCTGTCTCAAAAAAAAAAAAAAGATGAAACTTACAGTGAGACTTAAAATTGGGTCATGTAAATCCTCCAACTATTTTATTTTTAACAAAAAATCAATTTCTACCAAAAAAAAAAAAAAAAACTGCTGGGAATTTGATTGCAATTGCATTTAATCTATGGATCGATTTTCTGAGAATCAGCATCTGTACAATACCAATTCTAACCATCCCATAAGCATGGCATCTCTCTATTAGGTCTTAATCACTCTCAACAATGTTTTATGGTTTCAAGTGTAGAAGTCTTGTACATCTTTTTTTAAAAAAATTTGAAGGTATTTGTGATACTGTCATAAATAACGATTTTTAATTTTTTTCCAATTGTATGTTGATAGTATATAAAAATAAAATAAAAATTTTCTGTATTAACTTTGTATCTTAAACCTTGCTGAGTTTACTTATTAGATTTAGTAGGATTTGAGAGTAGATTCCTTTGAAGTTTCTACCTGCAAAATCCTGTCATTGTAGAGAAAGATAATTTTGCTTCTTTCTCAGTCTTTATGACTTCTATCTTTTTATGCCTAATTGCAAGACCTCAAGTACAATGTTGAATAGCAGCATGAGAGTGGACATCCTTACCTTGTTTTTGACCTTAGAGAGAAAGTGTTCCATATTTTATCATTAAATAGGATGTTAGGTATAAGTTTTTATAGATGCATTTTATCAAATTGAGGAAATTCTGTTCTATTACTTGTTTGTCTAGAGGTTTTATCACGGAATAGTGTTGAAATTTTCAAAATCTTTTCCTGGATCTACTGAAAATGTTCGTATTTTTCTTTTTTATTCTGTTAATGAGATGAATTACACTGATTATTTTTCTCATATTTTAATTGATCTTGCATTTTTTGTGATAAAACCTACTTAGCCATGATGTGTTATCTTTTTAATATATAGATGGCTCCAATTTGCTAATATTTTGTTAAAAATTTTTGCATCTCTATTCATGAGAAATATTGGTCTGTAATTTTCGTTTCTTGTAGTGTATTTGTCAGGTTTTGGTATTATGAATATGTCAGCTTCCTAAAAAGGGTTGAGAAGTGGTCCTTCCTCCTCCGTTTCTATAAGAGATTGTTTAAGATTGGTATTATTCCTTTCCTAAGTGTTTGATAGACTTCACCATTAAAGCTATCTGGGCCAGATATGTTCTTTGTGAAAAAAAAATGTAATTGTGAATTTAACTTCTTTAACACATATTCAGGTTACTTATTTCTTCTTTTGTCCAGTTATGAAAAGTCCTGCTTTTCAAAGGATTTATCCATTTACGTGGTCAAACATGTTGGCATAAATTTGTTTACAATACCCTCTCATCACCCTTTTAATGTCTGTAGGATTTGTGGGAATATCCTTTCTTTTCTCTTTATATTGGTAATTCACATTTTCTCTCTTTTTTTGGTTTTTCCTTCTTCAGTCTCGCTCTGTCGCCCAGGCTGGAGTGCAGTGGCCGGATCTCAGCTCACTGCAAGCTATGCCTCCCGGGTTCACGCCATTCTTCTGCCTCAGCCTCCCGAGTAGCTGGGACTACAGGCACTGCCACCACGCCCGGCTAATTTTTTGTGTTTTCGGTAGAGAGGGGGTTTCACCGTGTTAGCCAGGATGGTCTCGATCTCCTGACCTCGTGATCCACCCACCTCGGCCTCCCAAAGTGCTGGGATTACAAGCGTGAGCCACCGCGCCCGGCGAAGAGCTTATCAATTTTATTGATCTTTTCAAAAATCGGTTTCTGGCTGTGTTGATTTTCTCTATTATTGTCTGTCTTCTATTGAATTGATTTCCACTCTTGTCTTTATTTCCTTCCTTCTACTTTGGGCTTACTATACTGTTCTAGCTTTTTTTTTTTTTTCTTTTTTTTTTTTTTGAGACAGTCTCACTCTGTCACCCAGGCTGGAGTACAGTGGCGTGATCTTGGCTCACTGCAACTTCCGCCTCCTGGGTTCAAGTGATTCTCCTGCCTCAGTCTCCCAAGTAGCTGGGATTACAGGCATGCACCACCATGCCTGGTTAATTTCGTATTTTTAGTAGAGACAGGGTTTCTCCATGTTGGTCAGGCTGGTCTCGAACTCCCGACCTCAGACCTCAGGTGATCCGCCAGCCTTGGCCTCCCAAAGTGCTGGGATTATAGGCATGAGCCACCACGCCCGGCCTTTTTCTAGCTTCTTAATGTGGAAGCTTAGCTCATTGATTTCAGCACTTTCTTGTTTTCTAATACAAGCACTTAAACTCTAAATTGTATTCTTAGCATCACACAAGCTGCATCTCACAAATTTTCATATGCTATACTTATCATTCAGTAAAAGGTAACTAATTTTCCTAGAGTTTTTTCTTCAGAAGTATATTGCTTAATTTCCAAATGTTTAAATATTTTCTAGATATCTTTTTGTTATTGTTTTATAATTCAATTCTAATGTGGCCAGAAAATATAATCTGTATGGTTTTTATGTTACCCAAAGTTTTCTTGGTGTTACCATGGGAATGAAGGTCTACTAGAATCTTTTACTTGCTAACCAGAAACAGCTTTTCTACTCCCTTTACTCCAACTAACTTAGCTTCTCCAAGGCAGGAATGATATCTTACTAGTTTATGGCAGTGCTTGCCACATAACAGAAATTCAATAAATGTAAGAATGTATTTTTTATGCTGAAATTTGAACAAAAGGAGGCTTATGACTAAAACATGGACTTGCCCTCAAGTATTTCATGGTGTAAGATGAAGGCAATGTGTAAACACATGTTTCCTTACCATTTTTAAAGAAACTTTAGAAAGGCAGAAGAAGGGTATGAAATCTAAAAATGGAATCTGAACAGTATGATTGAAATGTATCCCAATTTGTAGTGATATAGTAACTATCATTTTCATTGTGCTTTACAGTTTATAACTTACAAGCCTTTTCTTAAGGAAGGGAAGGCATAATATAGAATGATCCATGTGATTTTTAGGAACCCCACTATTGAGTTCACAAATTGAACTAACTTAAACAAAAGAAGGAAAGATGGGTGCATAACCAAGAGGAAATATTAAAGAATCTATTAAGAAAATGAATGCCATCGGGAAAGGTGAAGTGGGAAAGGATGATGATAATGGTGCTGATAATAATACCTACCATTTATTGAGTATTTAAGGTTTTGTAGGCATGGCGTTAAGCAGCTTATGCTCCCAACAACCCTACATTGTTATGCTTACCTCATGGAGGAGGAAACTGAGACTTAGAGAGGTTAGTTGACTTGCCCAAGATTATGAAGTTAAAAAGTAAAGAAGTTAGGATTGGATTTGTGAAAAAATTGAGGAGTGTTCCTTATTCACTGGAACTTGTCATAGATGGGGGTCTGCGCCCTGACAGGTAAGAGATGGGCTTTATACTCATATTTTGCCTGTTTTTCCAGAAGTAGAGTCAGTAAGGGATTTTTCCATGTACACAATATACTGTCAAATACCAGTATGTGTATGTGTTGGGGTGGGTCAGGGAGCAGTCAGTTTTCAAAGGGCAAACTGAAAATTGAAGTTGGAGATAGAGCTAACATGAACTGAGACGGGATGGACAAGGGACTAGTGAGAAGAGCAGAACCAAATGGGGATACGACCAAGGCAGAAACCGGAAGGTGATAACAGACCACCAGTATTCTGCCCTAAGCATGTGCCAGGCACTGTGCATGGCACTTGTAGAGCTATTATATCATGTGATACTCACAACCACTCATGAGATAATTACCGTTGTCCCCCTCCGAGAGATTAGCCCAAGGTCACATATATAGGATGTAGTGGGATTAGGTAAACTTATAATTCCAAGATCTTAAACACTGTTTCTCTCCAATGGTGGTTGGATATTAGAGACCAGGACCCAAAAATGGGACATGGGGGTGGGGGACAGTTAGGAAAGGAACCTAGTGACCAGGACCGATTCCCCTCGTTCAGCCACTGCCATTGCAGGCTGGCTGATATTGATCCATCTAACCCTTTGTTGATACTGCTCCCAGGACTTCTAAAAGGCACCTGTACTTTTAAGGCAAAACATAAAGGGACTTTAAATTATCTTTGCACAGGATGAAAAATATGTCCATTGCTTGAGATCAATATTGTAATTGGCACAATATTAACAGATGGCAGAAAACAGATTTTTTCAGTATTTATATCCCTTCCATAGTTCCTATCAAGGAAAGCAACTTCATGTTGGAAAAGGTTCCCACAGATACTGTCAACAGATAATGGAAGCCCAAGAGAGAAGGTGCTAAATGAATGCTTGGGGCCCAGGGGCCTGGCCAGACAAGTTGTATTCCAGGAGACTTGCTGTCTGCCTTGAAGCACTGAGACTTTGAGGAAAGGTGCTGGAAGCCCAGCCATGGGAAAAGGTGGAAGTTTTTGACCTTTTAAATAAAGGTCAGGCAGTTTGGATGATCTTTTTCTGGTGAGCTGGATACTGTTCCCAGGTGAGAGGCAAGGAGTGAATTGTCACAGACCTGCCATGTTTCTTTCTGAGAGACTTGCTAGACTGGTTTTCCAGGTATTGTGTGGATGAAGTGCATTTGGATTGCAGCATGCATTTGACAGATAAAGCCTCTATCTTTGAAAATGAGATACACCCATGGACAAGGGCTGATGGCAACCAAGTCAGGTAGATGAGTAACTGATTGGACTCAGAGTACTAATGAATGAGTTGATGTGGATCTAGAGAAAGGATCTTTCACACCACAGTTTTCTGGCCTCCGTCTTACCTTGTTAGGCATTTTTATTAATGTCTTGGATGAAGACATTGATGGCCCAGTGATAAAATTTGTGGGTGACACAAAGCTGGAAGGGATAGCTAATACATTGGACAGTAGAACTGCAATGCAAAAAAGATTTGACAGGCTGAAACAATGGACCAGATCTAACAAGATTATGTTTAATGGGGATAAATGTAAAGTCTTAACATTTGGTTAAAATAAACAAGCAAATAAGATGGAATAAGCAGCAGATGGGAAAGATGTGGTTTGATAGGAGCCTGTGTGAAAATAATAGAGATGTTTCAGCTGATTATAAGCCCAAAATGAATCACTAGTGCACTATAAGCTCAGGCTGTAATAGAACTGTAGAGTACACTATAAGAAGGCAGCAATCCTTTCGTAGTCCAAAATAACGGCTCATATTTACAGAGTGAGTTCTGTATGGCAAATACCTTCATATGGATTCTCTCAGTTATTCTCACTTCTGGCCTTTGAATAGGAAACTGGAGCTCAGAGAGATTAAGTTACCTGTCCAAAGTCACATGACTAGAGCGAGGATATGGACACAGGTGTTCTGACTGCGTGTAGATGCTCCGTCCTGGAGGGCAGAGCCATTGCCAGTGAGGTGAAGAGACAAGGAGGTATATTTGGGTTCCAACAAGACTGAACTTTCTAATAATGAGAGCACTCTGACAATGGACTGGTGTCTCACAGGGAATGAAGCCCTGTCAAGAGATGGCCTTAAATATAGGCAGATTGATCACGTGTCAGCAACAAACACTGGACCAGGTAACTGTTGAGTTCTCTTCCTACTAAGGGCTGTTGAGCTTCTAGACAGATCCTAACATCTGGAGTGCAAAGTCTGGGCATTTTTAGGTATGAGGGAAATTCCCAGGAGGTTTTCCATTTATTGCATTTCAACAATGAGCTTTAATAACCTGCTTTCTTCATAGAGTTGTTTATTTGGTTTTTAATTTTTATTCATTAGGGATTTTTGACTTATGTGCTATCCTTTACCCATGTAACAAAAATCCCTAGAAAGCTGCCTCAGACCCACTGTGCCAGGACTAAAGGAACAAAGAAGAAAAAGAAACAAGCACATATGTTTTCTACTTCATTGTAGTATCTGTGTCCTCTCACTGTTAACAGATATCACATTTTGATACTGTCAGGACTTTATATGTATGTAACAGTCTTTCACTCCATCCTCCTTATCCCAAAGATGGCCTTTCTAAATTATTTTTTCTATTTTGCAGTGGTCTAGTGAAAGAGAGACCTATAACATTAATAGTTGGAATTATAAGGAGAAGATAGTAGAGTAAATAGGTTAAAAGCAAGGAGCTGAGAACATATTCAATCAGGAATTACTTTACGTGATCCATAATACATGGACTTCGGTTCATCCACTTTGATTGCTGAAAGACCTCCGTCTTCTCTCTTTCAAAATTCTAGAATATTTAAATCTTTGTTTAGGATAATTAGGATTTGTGGACTTGTGGCCCCATATATAAGATGTTTATAAATTATAGTTTCCCACATTAAGGGAAGAAACAATGACCTGGCAGTGAGGCTGACATTCTGTTATGCACCTAGCCAGCTAATCCATCTGAACAGCTCCTATCACTCACCCAGTGGTGGAGAAAGCCGGCACTGCCCAGTATAATGAGACAATGTCAGGCATTGTAAGTAAATATGCTTGGGCCTGCACTCAACAGTCTCATGCTGCAGTCGCATTTTCAAGGAAGCCCACACCATCTTAATCATGCCTGCCAGGGAGGAAATTCTCTTTTCTCTGTGTTTTCTTTTCCCCTAGACATATTTCCCCTGTATCATTTAAACATATTAAATCACTCTTAGTACGCAGAGTGGGCATCATGTTAGCATAAGATCTAATCAGACCGAGTCTGCTGGTCTCCAAAGGCTTTATTCCTTTTGTCTCTTTCCTCTGTTTTCTTGTTAGACTGAAGAGCCTTTTCTGACATACTCATTTGTTCTGCTGTGTAATAGCATGGAATCTTTCAGAGCTGTCGACATCTGCTCCACTCTAGAGAGCTGCAGAACCAAGCCAGCAGAGCAATAATAATTATGCCCGAATGGACTGAAAAGGATGCAAGAGACGAGAAGGAAGACAAGGAAAAATACACCCAGTGCGATGATGTTCGAACCTGTAAGTGGGTGTGTGTGTGAGTGTGCATGTGCTGAAGCCATACGCTTATGTGCGCACTGAGGACACAAATCATGTTCCTGAGAGCAGTGGACTAGAATTCAATCAGGCTCAGACTTCTCCAAAGTCCCCAGTCCTTGCTCCTTCCCCTAGACGGCCATGCTCAGTGTGGATGCAGCTTTCTGCATGTACAATGGTAGTTTGCAGGACACTGGGGAAAGGAACTTTCTCCTCTTTCCCTTACTCTTATATCTAGTGGGGTAACAAAGGCTGCAGATGTGTCTTCCTCCCTAGATACTACTCTCTGGGAATAAATTAGGCTGTAAGTCTTCCTGATTGTCAAGATACTAGTTATTAAATAACTGGTATGTTGGTCTTACGCTAATATTAAATATAACAACTGGCATCTATCCGGTGCTCAGTATTTGCCAGGCATTGGGCATTGTGTAGGCCCTTCATATGCACTATCATTCATCCTTAAAGAACTTTATGAATGGGCACAGCGGCTTGCCCCTGTCATCCCAACTTTGGAAGGCTGAGGTGGGAGGATGGAACCCAGGCATTTGAGACCAGCCTGGGCAAAATAGGGAGACCCTATCTCTACAAAAAATTAAAAATTAGTCGGATGGGCTGGGCATGGAGGCTCACTACTGTAATCCCAGGACTTTGGGAGGCCGAGGTGGGTGGATCACCTGAGGTTAGGTGTTCAAGACCAGCCTGGCGAACATGGTGAAACCCCATCTCTACTAAAAATACATGGTGGTGGGTGCCTGTAATCCCAGCTCCTTGGGAGGCTGAAGCAGGAGAATTGCTTGAACCTGGAAGGCAGAGATTTCAGTGAGCCGAGATTGTGCCATTGCACTCCAACCTGGGCTACAAGAGTGAAACGCTGTCTCAAAAAAAAAAAAAAAAATTAGTCAGATGTGGTGGCACATGCCTATGGTCCCAGTTACTCAGGAGGCTGAGGTGGGAGGGCTGATTGAGCATGGGAGGTTGAAGCTGCATTTAGCCATGTTCGTACCACTGTGCTGTAGCCGGGATGACAGAGTAAGACCTTGTCTCAACAACAAAAAAAAGAACTTTACAAGGTAGCAGTTACTATGATCTTCATTTGCAGATGAAAAAATTAGGACTAGGCCATATTCTCAGAGGCCCTGCTGATACATTAAGAGAGCCTGGTTTTTCAAGGCTGTGGTTACACGCGAACAAAAGAACTGGTCATGTCATTCATTTGTGATTCTTCAGCAAAGCAGCCAGGCTGCTCAGTGACATACTTAGCCGGTTCCAAGAAATAATTGTCAGTTCAACAAAGAACTAAAATTTAAAAAATAAAATAAAATCCCCAAAGCAGAGAGCCCAGTATGTTTTCATTGAGTTAACTAATTACTTTGCAGAATCCAAGAATCCTACTGAGGTCTTGAGGTCATCAGGACCCAGGGTGAGTCCTGCCCCTCCTGTGAGTCTCAGGGCCCTGCTTGGTCTTGGAAGCCAATGTATCAAGGGTGGACTCTCGGCAAAGGTGGGAGGCAGATGAGACTTATCAACAGAGAACACATCCTTCCCTCCTGTGCCGTCCACTTCCCCCAGCCTCATCCCCACTCTTGCCACACTCCAGAACTTATTCAAAATGTGCTCTCCTGACATCCTTTACTTCTTCAGCGCTTTCTTCTTGTGGGACCCAGATGACTCACTCACACCAAAGTGACCCATCTTTACAAAATTCATTTTAACCAGATAAAAGTCTTATTTAGGCCAAAGGAATGCATCTCAAGTGGTGGCATTTTAAGACTTTCTCAAGGTAACAAGATGGCTTGGGGTTGGAGAGAAAGTCTCCATGGCATTTTTATAATCATACCCCATGGAAAGAGAAAGGAGCCTTTTTCCATCAATATATATAGCTGGATCATGCTTGGAATGGAGTAGAAAGAGAAGGAGACAGAACTTTACCCGGGGGTCAGACCGCTCCAGACTTGGGAGTCGTAAGGTTTTCTGTGGGAAAGCACTTTTTCTCCCTTTCCTCCCTAAAATTTCACTAAGTGTGACTCTACACATTACAATGTTAACTTTGCAAAGAGAGAAGAAGACTTACCTGAACAATTGAAAGCTTGGGCAGAAGAAAAAGCAAGCAGGGATGACTTGGGAGGGAGAATAAAACCTAGAGCTAAAGAGAAAAAAAAAAAAGCATGTGACACAATGTTTGTCAGCAGCTGTGCTGCTGAAAGTCACCCAACAGGAAGAGCAGGCAGCCAGCGAGATGGAAACTGCCAGTGCAATAAAGCATCAGTGAGAGTCAGGGCTGACTGGGGCTGTGGATAAAACTGGAGCACACCTGGGACCAAGGACTAGCATAGTCCCTCCCAGTGTGACTCGAGCATCAGCATACATACTGTTGGGCCCAACTTGGGCCAAAATTAGCGTCAGTCACCCAGTAACAGTAATGGTTACTCTACCCTTACAGATGGTAGCTCATATGACCATAAGATGTTGACCAGTGAAGTGCACTCAGCCAGCCAAGACTTGGGCTGCAGCATGCCACATAATCTTTGTGGCTCTTGGTTTTTCATTCCAATAAAACTTTTTTGACCTCTGTAGAAAGCTGTAACCCATACAAAAGCTCTTATGACCATTTAGGAATTCATAAGATCTTTGGAAAATTCTACATTGCCTTCCTAAGTCCCTCATGTTCCTCAAGTGCCATCTGCAGTTGATCTTCCCAGGTGAATTGGAACAATGTATCCAGAGCACCCCTCCCTTGGCCCCACCCTGAAGGATGGAGGTCTCTGAAATCTGTAATGGGTGAGTGGACCTGTAGTCCTTACCGGGAGGTGTACAGACGAGCACAGAGAGCTGGCCTCTGAGAGCATCCCTTGCAGCTAAAGGCCACTGCCTGGCTCAAGTCCATCCACATCAGCAAATCTGCATGTTGTAGTTCTACAGAGACTGCTGCTCTTGATCTAATTAATAGTTTGTTTGTTTGCATAATTTTCCACCGGAAGGACTATTAGCACATCAAAAGGATGTTAAAAGTATCCTCGGTAATGACAGAGTAAATACAAACCTAGTTTATCAAGCTGTCAGTTTTAACAAACACCACTCTGCTGTGCTAACCTTTTCCCAGGAGATGCTCCTCTTAAGTCAACAGCCAGCAACAGGCCCAGTCTGTGAACTAGCTGATGGTGAAAAACCAAAACAATTGCTATAACGATATATATTTTTTAAATTCCAAGCTATCTGAAAAATGCTGGAGGCATGTGTTTTGCTTTTCCTTCCTCCCTCCTCCGATTTAAAAGCTTTTGTAGAAAACCCACAGGACTGATAGCACTTTTCTTCACATCTCAAGGGAGCAGTTTGAAAAACGTTTTTAGAACTCTTATTTTCATAACACTCCAGGGAAAGAAAGAAAGGTGGGTCATTTACATAAAGTTAAGGATTTCTGTATACCCTATTTCTGTCCTCCCTCTCAAAGAAAAGAGAGGGGGAACACCAAATCTCCTTGAAACTTTAAGAGCCCTCTGAGGTTTACCTCAAGAAAGAAAATGCCTCTGAAGGCAGAGAGCAGAGAATGACAGTATGACCAAGCACCTCAGCTGTCCAAAACACCTCAAGATGCATGTTAAACCCAATAACTGTGACCCTCTCATGTACACCTTGGGACGGGATTGGCAAAGGCTCCTTCTGTATGGAAAGTATACGCAGTAAAATCACTCAGGCCTTTCAGCGGGAAGTTTGGCAGCTAAGGCCTGTGGAATGTTTTCAGTAACTAAAATTTAACTCCCTTAGCTTAAACAAATTATTCATTTAGTCACCTACATACAACATTCAGGCTCATTTTCTTAGGCAGAAGATACTGAACATAATTTTAACTTCTTTTTTATGGTTATTGATTGGCATGAGACTTGTCTTATTACCTGGAGGCTGCAGAAATAAGTTCAGAAATTAACAAAATATCACTGAGGCAACTAGAATGACTTCTAAAGTAAAAGGATGCCTAGGATCTGTTTCCATTACTCCTTCTTATGAGGAGTCTGATTGTGTCTGTCATTTTACTCCCCCAGGAAGCCCACGTGCCTCAGGAGAATCTGTCTCGAGCCCTTCTTCCCACCTAGACTGTATTCCAGGGGATGGCCTAATTTGGTCATCTCAATGCTTTGTCAGTGGTTGGTTCGGAAATGATCATGTGAAAAAAAGAAAAGAAAAAGAACGGAAATGATCATGTGATATGTGATACTTTGGGCCAATGAGGCAAAAGGAAAGGTTTTCTAGGAGCCTCTGGGGAAAGTGTCCTTGTTCATCAGGGACTGCTGTGGGAACAGCCTGAACATTGCCATCCATGGATGTGAGGCCATTTACTACAGCTGCCTGGCTGAGGATGAAGCTGTGAGTTGGGAAAGGGATGAGCTAAGAGAACTGCCAGGAAATGGAGCCACAGCACATGACTCCATCAACCTTAAAGCCTGAAATGCCTCTGGACTTCAGCTTTGTGAGCCATCTATTATCTTACTTTAGAAGCCAGTTTAAATTTTCTGTTGCATACACATCAAGAAATCGTAACTAATACAAGTTGCCAATAATGAAGAACTTCCACCTAGTGCTAATAATGAAAATTTTTAAAATTGCCTTTACAAAGAAAGAACGTAATATTGACAAATGGGTGAAAAGATGAGCAACTGCATTGTAATAGAAGTAAGAGGACTTCCTCTAAAGTGTGAATGACTGTATTATGAAATGTTTAGCACTAAGCCTAAGACACTGTCATCATGTGGAGTAGTTTGAATAAGACCAAGAAAAATGATCTAAATTATTAGAAACAGAGATCTACCATGGTCATACTTAACCTTAACATGGGACCTTTTGAAGAAAATAAGTAGATACAACATAGTGTACAGTTTAAAACAGTCCTCAAGGTGCCCTGGTCAAGAGACTAGAGACTGTTCTAGAGGTTCTAACAATAATAATACAGTTTCAAATGGAGCGGCGGGGGCTGGAGGATGGCCAGCCTAATTTGTGTACACCAAGACCAGTTTTGTACATAATAAAAATGGAAAGCTCCAAGGAATTGGGAAAGTATTCCTTCCCCATCTGAAATACTTCCCCAAATGCCTGCTGACTGAAATTATGTTAATTCTGAAATAAAGACACTCCTTTAACAAGAGATAAATGACCTCAAATGCAAATTTCCATGGGAACACTAATATGGTACTAAAACCTTGGCCATGCTAACATGAACACTGGCTTACTTTCTGTCGCAATATCTCCAGACTATAACTTTTGTGAGGCAGAGATGTTTTTGTCTTTTTCACTGCTTTATCCCTAGTAAATGACTAAGTGCCTAAAATGGTGCCTAATCTTTTGTATAGGCAAAATAAACATTTGTGAATGAATGAATGAATGAATGAATGGCAAATATCTGAGCCTTTACCAAGAGCAAACTTTTATAGGAAGGAAGGAAAATCTCCAGAGGGCACTATACAACTGAAAGAGATAAAAGGAAAAGTGAACCCTAAAGAAGTGAAAGGGGCAAGAAAATGAACAAAAGATGGGAAAGATTTTTTTTTTCTTACTTCATTTAGTCTAAGACAGGCCCTGATTGAGTTCCCACACTAGATCCCATGTCAAGGAGTTGGAAGACTCTGATGTTCTAAGGGTAGAGAGTCACAGTATTTGAGCCACATAGCAGAACCAGATTGCATCTTCACTCTCCACTGGCCCACCTGTCTCTTGTTCTCCAAGTAGTAATTCCCTCCCCAAACTCTAGAGGTGGATTTATCATGAAGCTCAAGCTTCACCGCCCCTCAATTTGCTAGGAGGAACCCTAGCAATGTATTTACTTGCCATATGTTTTGGCAAAACTTGTACAAGTGGGATATTGTAGTCACAATAGGTGAGACTGCTGTCTCTTTGTACTCCAACTTCTCCTTATATCAAGTGGCATTCGAGGGGCTGCAGGCATTTTGGGGAGGGGGGCAGCTAAGGCAAGTAGAATTGGAGATACATTCTTTCAGGTTGAATGCTGTTATAGGAATGGCTTTCAGGAAGATACCAACAGCCCACTGTGGAAACTCACCAGGTGTCATAACATAAAGGGGCAGATCTACAGGTTAAATCACAATATGAATACATCGAGACCCTAGTAGAGGAATTGCAAGGTTTGAAATGGATTGGAACCAGAAGCTGTCTGTGGAAAATTCTTTCCAATCAATTGTAGCAGAGGATTTAGTTTCTACTGACACCTAATTGAAAGGAAGTTCTCTCCTACTGGGAATGCACATACAGATGCAGTGTACGCGGCTATGTTTTTGTGCTATACAATAAAACTATTTTTCATAGATTTACATATAAAGTCAATAGAAATAATTTTGATATCTAAGGCCAGTCGCAGTGGCTCATGCCTGTAATCCCAGCACTTTGGGAGGCCAACGTGGGCAGATCACCTGAGGTCAGAAGTTTGAGACAAGCCTCAACATGGAGAAACCCCATCTCTACTAAAAATACAAAATAAGCCGGGCGTGGTGGTGCATGCCTGTAATCCCAGCTACTCAGGAGGCTGAGGCAGGAGAATCACTTGAACCTGGGAGGCGGAGGTTGCGGTGAGCCGAGATCGCACCATTGCACTCCAGCCTGGGCAATAAGAGTGAAACTCCATCTCAAAAATAAAAAAAAGAAAAAGAAATAATTCTGATATTTAGAAGTAAACTGTAACAAAAAAACAGTTAGGTGTGGTGGCTCATGCCTGTAATTCTTACACTTTGGGAGGCTGAGGCAGGAGGATTGCTTGAGGCCAGGAGTTTGAGACCAGCCTGGGCAACATAGTGAGATTCTATCTCTACCCAAAATTTCAAAATTAGCCTGGCACTGTGGTGTGTGCCTGTAGTCTCAGCTACTCAGGAGGCTGAGACAGGAGGATCACTTGAGCCTGTGAATTTAAAACTAGAGTGAGCTATGATTTTTCTACTGTTCTCCAGCTTGGGCAACAGAGTGAGACCCTGTCTCTAAAAAATATTTTTTAAAAAAAGTATCATTTCCAGCTGGGCGCAGTGGCTCAGGCCTCTAATCCCAGCACTTTGGGAGGCCGAGGGGGACAGGTCACGAGGTCAGGAGTTCGAGATCAGCCTAACTAATATGGTGAAATCTCCTCTTTACTAAAAATACAAAAATTAGCTGGGTATGGTGCCACACACCTATAATCCCAGCTACACAGGAGGCCGAGGCAGGAGAATCGCTTGAACCTGGAAGGCAGAGGTTGCAGTGAGCCAAGATCACACCATTGCACTCCAGCCTGGGCGACAGAGTGAGACTCTGTCTCCAAAAAAAAAAAGGATCATTCAAAATTAGTAAATCATTAAAAGGAAGAGAAATTGCTAATAGAAATAATAGACTTTTATATTATTTAATGATCTAATCAATAAAAAGAATGCGTTATATGAATATATTTTTTAAATATTTAAATTTATAATTAGACAGGAATGTTTATATTGACAAAGATAATATAAAAACCATAATACACCATTAGAAAGAGGACGTTGACCACAAATTAGTTAATAGTGAGTGCCATCAATTCAAAGCATATTTAAGATTAGTCATTGAGAGACTGAAATGCCACCTCATCGCAGGAGGCACCTGGCAGGGATGGTGCTGGTGTGAGCCTGGAAGTAGATGTCCTGGTTCTACTATCAATACCTGCTGGTCACAATGCTCTACGTGCTGCAGCCTGGGGAGCAGACGGTGTTCAATTCCACGCTGGTTTCCATTGGTACTGAGGATACATCTTCATGCCCCAGCACATCATGGCGATATTGCACTACTTTGAAATTGTACAATAACCAAGATCAGAAGTTCCCTGGGGAAGACCCACCCTACGAAGTTAGAATGAGACCATCAGATCTGATAAGAAACCCTTCTAGATGTCAACCTAAGCAACCTTATAAAGACTAAAATTCATGAGTAGAACAGGAAAACCACCCTGACTCATGTGTTGTGTTCTTTATTTTTCATTTTAAAAGAAGCTTTTGCATAGTAGTTTTGTCTATTTTAACATTGAAGCCATTTGTACTTTGATATCACTATTTTCTTTCTTCTTTTTGAGACGGATTTCATTCTTGTTACCCAGTGTGGAGTGCAATGATGCGATCTCGGCTCACCACAACCTCCGCCTCCCAGGTTCAAGCGATTCTCCTGCCTCAGCCTCCCTAGTAGCTGGGATTACAGTCATGTGCCACCACACCCAGCTAATTTTGTAGTTTTAGTAAAGATGGGGTTTCTCTACGTTGGTCAGGCTGGTATCGAACTCCCAACCTCAGGTGATCCTCCCACCTTGGTCTCCCAAAGTGCTGGGATTACAGGCGTGAGCCACCGCGCCTGGGCAATATCACTATTTTCTTAACCTTTGTGACTGTTTCAATATTACCCCCATGAAAGCTTTTCTTAATGTACCTTTGAGTACATTTTAATCGTCTTCTATTTTTAAAACCCAAAGTCATTAGTTGGGTTTTACTGTTCTTGCTATTGTATGACATATACATCTGCCTGGATATATTTTTACTCTTGACCAAAGTTTTGTAAGAACAATATAAGATTTAGGATAGGGGCATGGGGAGGGAGGATATTAAGAACTACTTAAAAGAACTACTTGCCGGGCGCGGTGCCTCACACCTGTAATCCCAGCACTTTGGAAGGCCAAGGCGGGTGGATCACGAGGTCAGGAGCTCCAGACCATCCTGGCTAACATGGTGAAACCCTGTCTCTACTAAAAATACAAAAAAAATTAACCGGGCGTGGTGATGGGCGCCTGTAGTCCCAGCTACTCAGGAGGCTGAGGCAGGAGAATGGGTGTTAACCTGGAGGTGGAGCCGAGATCACATCACTGCACTCCAGCCTGGGTGACAGAGTGAGACTGTCTCAAAAAAAAAAAAAAGGCCGGGCGCAGTGGCTAACACCTGTAATCCTGCACTTTGGGAGGCTGAGGCGGGGGGATCACAAGGTCAGGAGATCAAGACCATCCTGGCTAACACGGTGAAACGTGTACCTACTAAAAAATACAAAGAATTAGCCGGGCATAGTGGCAGGTGCCTGTAGTCCAGCTACTTGGGAAGCTGAGGCAGGAGAATGGCATGAACCCGGGAGGTGGAGCTTGCAGTGAGCCGAGATAGTGCCATTGCACTCTAGCCTGGGCAACAGAGCCAGACTCCCTCTCAAAAAAAACAAAAAACAAAAAACAAAAAAAACAAAAAACAAAAAAACAAAAACCTACCTATATCAAAAGATATTTTATTAAGAGGTACTTTTCTGTAAGTTTGAACTCACGAGTATAGTTTTAGCTATCTAGAGTCTAACAGACTTTGCTTTAAAACCATTAAAGTATTTGTGTTTTATTGTTTTGTTTTGTTCTTTTTTGAGACTGGAGTCTTGCTCTGTTGCCCAGGCTGGATCTCGGCTCACTGCAACCTCCACCTCCCAGGTTCAAGTGATTCTCCTGCCTCAGCCTCCCCAGTAGCTGGGATTACAGGCATCCACAACCACATCTGGCTAATTTTTGTATTTTTAGTAGAGACGGGGTTTCACCATGTTGGTCAGGCTGGTCTCGAACTGCTGACCTCGTGATCTGCCCGCCTCAGCCTCCCAAAGTGCTGGGATTACAGGCGTGAGCCACTGGGCCTGGCCGGGTAATGATTCTTGAGGCAAGAGGTGGTTGAGTAGCATTATTATGTAATGTTTATATACCATAGAGTTTTTAAAAGAAGATAAATCTGTTTCCTCTGAGGGCCACTATTAACAACGTACTTCCTTAAATTTAGTTAAATGATTGTAATGGGCGCTGCACTTGCACATTGCATTAAGTTATGATGAGATGAATTGTTGTTAAAAATTATAGCAAAAAGAAGTGTAAACTTGGCTAAAATCCTTTCATTCTTTGTATTTTTTTTAAAGATTTTTATTCCTTAAATGCAAAATGACTACCTAATTTTTTGATGTAAATTCATTAAATTCAAAGAGAAAAAAAGATTAGTCATTGAACAGTAACAACAAAGAAAACAAATTAGAAATACTCTGAAATCTTAGAGTTGACATATGATAAAAATTTGATGGAAATCTCCTAAAACTGACTATAATCCCAAGCATTTATGTGATAGTACAAATAATGAGTTATGAAGCTCACAGAAACTTTTCCAAATTCTTAAAGAAAAACAAGTTTGATCAACCATGCTACTGGAAAGACTAATCTATCTTTATATGTACCCTCTTGATAGAAAATACTACAAAAATCTTTGTTATATGAAGTCGTGACCCAAGAATACAGAGCCAAAAAAATGAAGGCATAATTCTATAGGGGTGTCAGGGCAATTAAGTACCAAAAATATATATATATTTTTTAATTTTGTGATTCTTGTGGCAGTTAAATATTTTTAAAATGTGTAATTGGTAGCAATTTCTTTTCTCACTTTAAATCAGCACTCACTCAAACCTAATTTTGATAAATATTCTTGTCTTCTTTTTATTTTAAAAAGCTTCTAAAATTATATAAGCTTCAGACCCCAAAGGAGTAACTTATTAAGAGGAAAACATCCTAGATTTGCTTTCGCTTCTACTTATTCCAATTCTGGATTTATTAAACCATTACTCAGATTTTAAAACACACCACACACAAAGAAAAGTTTCTAAAATAAATGAGCTAACATGGATTTTGTCATATTCTCAATCTTCTTGATAGCCCAGAGATCCTGATACTCTTTGGATTTTGGAAGTGGAATGGTAGATGTGTGTTGAGAATGGAAGGGAAGGGAGTTAAGGATAGGGTTCCAGAATTCAGACGCCCTCTTAGGTTTGAAATGTGGGGGAAAAAAAAGAGAGAATCACTGCTTACTTTAGTCTGTTCAGGCAGCTGTAACAAAATACCACAACTGGGTGACTTACAGGTAATAGCAATGTTATTCCTCACATTTCTGGAGTCTGGGAAGTCCAAGATCAAAGTGCTAGCAGATTTGGTGTCTGGTAAAGGCAACTTCCTTGTTCATAAATGGTGCCTTCTTGCTGTGTCCTCACATAGCGGAAGAGGTGAGGGAGCTTTTGGGGGCAGCTCTCATAAGAACGCTGATCATTCACGAGGGCCTGCCTTCACGACCCAATCACCTCCCAAGGGCCCCCAGTTCCTAACAGCATCACATATGGGAGTGAGGATTTCAACATATAAATTTTAGGAGGATACAAACATTCAGATGATAGGCCAGAGCACTGACCTAGGCAATGGCATCTAGAGAAAAGAGAAAAATAATTTACTTTTGACTTGGGGTGTCTTGGGTTTAAATCCCAGTCCCACCACTTAAATCATTTGTGACCCTGAGCCCCGTGGAGCCTTGATTTCTGCACTTGTAAAAATAGGCAGAATATTAAATAACTTCAGAATTTTCATGAAAATTAAATGCTACCTGTGAAGTGAAATGAAGATATAAGAATTAAATAAATAGGACTGTTTTAAAGAGTAAATGTGCTCAGTAATTGGTGTTCTGTAAATGTTAGCTTCGTTCTGAAATATATAGACCAGAATGTCAACTTATGGAAAGAATGTAAATATTTTTTGGTTATAAATACCAATGAATTTTTCTTACAATGCCAATGGTCTGTACATACTATATGGATTATATTTCAGCTTTTTGCCTTATCCTAAAGCTAATAACAAATAGGGCAATGATGTATATGGGCAATTTACAAAAGAAGAAACAAGAATATCTGGTAACATAGCAAGAACTTTTTAACATCTTCTTGGTCATCAAACACAATATAAACAATCAGATACCATTTTGTTTCTCACACTGGCAAAGATTAAGAAGAATGAAAATGCCCACTAGCTGGTGGTGAGGAGGGAAGGGGAAGGGTACACTCTTGACATTGGATAGTTGGAGTTCAAATTGGTACAGATGTTTTGGAGAGCAATTTGAAAGTAGGCCCCCTTTCTAAAAACAAAATGAAACTTTAAAAATGTTTACCCTGCATTTAAAGCTAAAAGTTTGCCTGACTCTATGATTTAGTTATGCCTCTTCTAGTTTATATTTTTTGAAGTATAAAAATGTCTTCCAAAAGACATATATAAGAATATACATAACAACTTTATTCAGAATAGCCTAAATGTCTATCAGAAAAAAATAAATCAATAAATTGCAGTATTTTTTTTTAAAGGATACTATGCAGCAATAAAAAGATGGATTACTGCTATCCTCTACAGCATGGATGAATCTCGCAGACGTTATGTTGAGTGAAGGAGGCCAGAAACCAAAGAATACACACCCTATGATTCCATTTATATGAAGTTCAAGGACAGGGGATAGCTACTGACTGGGAAGAGGCATGAAGAGCATTCTGGAGCACTGCAAATGTTTAATCCATTGATCTGGGTGGTGGTTATAACCGTTGTCTATACACATGTAGAATTCAACTCGCAGTACACTTAAGATTTATTCACCTTGTTGTATATATGCTACACCTCAATTTAGAAGTTTTGAGAAAACATACACTTTGACTTAGCCAATATGTTTTCATTCTAAAGAAAAAAGTCAGAGTAGTACAAAAAAGGTTTATATGCAACAATGATCACCATAGCATTATTTATAGTAGAAAAAATCTGGAAATAAAATCCAATAATAAAGAAGTAGTTAAATAAAATTATGATACATCAGATAGTAGAATGCTATAATCATTAAATCAGATAAAATAGAAGAGTCAAAACTATGGAAAGTTTTTCATAATATAATGTTCCAAAAAATATGTTAACGAAACAGTATTTAAGATTTAATACTATATTTGCTTAAAATATACATGTCTGCCTCCCTCTCTCTCTCTATATATATATGTATATTACATAATCCACGTGCTTATCACACGTATCTCTGACTAATGGGATTGTAGATAATTTTCCCTTTCTTTCTCTTGTTTTAAGCAGTTTTCTATATTGGACATGTCCTATTTTGTAATCTGCAAAAATCTGAAATAAAATGTAAAAGGGAAAAATGCTAGGTGTGGTAGTGCATGCCTATAGTCCCAGCTACTAGGGAGGTTGAGGCAGGAGGATCACTTGAGCCCAGGAGTTTGAGACCAGCCTGACTGATATAATAAGACCCCATCTCAAAAAATAAAAAATGAAAATAAATAAATAAAAAGGAGGAGAAGGCCAGGAGCAATGGCTCACACCTGTAATCTCAGCACTTTGGGAGACCAAGGTGGGTGGATCACCTGAGGTTGGGAGCTGGAGACCAGCCTGGGCAACATAGTGAAACCCTGTCTCTACTAAAAATACAAAAATTAGCCAGATATGGTGGTGCACACCTGTAACCTCAGCTACTCCAGAGGCTAAAGCAGGAGAATCACCTGAACCCAGGAGGCGAAGGTTGCAGTGAGCTGAATTAGCACCACTGCACTCCATCCTGGGGGACAGAGTGAAACTCTGTCTCAAAAAAAAGGTGGGGGAGGGGATTGAAAAACAAAGCACAAGAGTGAGCAAGTCAACTCTCTATATAAGTAAGCTGTTCTGTACATTTACATATTGCATTCTAGGTATGCCCTTGATGAAGGTAGTTCACCTCTCTAAGCCTCAGGTCCTCTCTGTAAAATGGGAATCATTATTGCCCCTATCTTATGGTATTGTTATCTGGAATAAATAAAATATTCTGTATGTAGTGCTTAGCAGTGTCTGATATATCATAAACACTTCATAAATATTAGCCATTACATTACTCTGAGACACTGGCTAAAACTCCTAGGTTACCAGAATTGACTTAACTGCTCTTGTCTTCTTTTCACCTTAGGTATCTACTGACCTGGTTATCGCTTCTTCCTTTAAGGAATATTAGAACACTGCTGGGGATGGGCTGACAAACATACCAGTATTGACGCATCCAGTCCCCTGAAAGGTCTCATCTGATTAGGGACATTCATTCTGAGAACCAGGTCTCAGATTCTCTTTTGGATGCATCAAAGTCCAACTGATTCTGACAGCCAACTTTGTGTGTATCCCTCGGAGAAGCCTTGGGGCCCAGGTTCCACACCATTCTGTATAAAGTGGAAAGTTAGGAGATAGCTGATCCGCTTTCTCTATAGAATTATCTTCCTCACAGAATTATCAACTCACTATGGGGGTCTATCGCACAGTGGGTTTTAGTTTCTTTTTTTTCCATTGCTTTCCTTGTTTTCTATTTTCATTCTTTTCTAAAATTTTCATTTCCAGAGCTGCTTCTGGGCTCTCTTCTCCCTGCGCCAACCCACCCCCACCTCCTCCCCTTTCTCCCTCCTTCCTTCCCTTTCTCGCTCTTCCTCTTCGTCTCTCTTGAGACAGGTCTAGTGGCCTGGTTGCCATCTGCTGCCTTTTTTTTTATGAGGTTGAGATCAGATGGCATCTAATCGATCGTCATGGTCTCCATGGTTACCAGGGTGACAGAGGACTACAGAGTACAGGGAGAGACACATTCTCGAGGCTGTCAGACCATTCCTGAGAGGGGAAAGGAAACAAAACCTCTTCCATCATATTTACACCTTCACATCTTTCTCAACTGCAGCAAAACACAGACCCTGTTTATGTTTTACAGAGTGACCTAGTGGCTTGAGGCCAGGGAATGCGGAGTGGCTTTTTTCTATTTAAAAAAATGCACAAGGACAGAAGTAAAGGGTTTTTGTTTTTTGTTTTTTTAGCCTCAGAACCATCCCCTCCCCTCCCTGCTCCATACAGACCATCCATTTTATCATTTTTTTTCTTTCCCCTTTGAATGTTTGGGAATTAATTCAGTAATTCTACTGAGCTGTTATTCTTCCAATAAATCATGGTAGTTTTAAAACTGACAATTGACAGCTATTTGCTTTAGGGAAAGAAACAACCCTCATAAAATTACCAACACTTTAACTTTTGATTAGAATCAGTGTTAATGTTAATGTTAGTTGTTCTTTGGCCAAGCATTATTTGTAATATGGGAAGCCATTTTTCCCACAAAGAGCAGTTTCATATGATAAAATGTAAACAAAATGACCCTTATTGTTAATGCAAAAAGTGCTCAGGCATGACTGTGGTCTGTAATGCTTTAATGCCTAGGGGCTGGCCAATCTGGCAGAAATACATCCAGGCCTTATTCTAATAGAATATGATGGCATTGACAGCCCAGATCTGGTTGAAAGAGACATGAGAAAGATCTTGGTAATAAGGATATATAGCTAACGGGAAAAGGGCTAGATTTCTGGAGTAACTCAGAAACAAGAAAATAACCAATTATCATGCCATTAAATCATGTTAAAACTGCATAAGGAATACTACCCTTTGCTTATTAAAACATCTTTAACATTAGGCACAGATGACTTGGACTATAAGCTGCTTTACTTCCTTTTCTGGAAATATGGCATGCTTCTTAACACTTATTAGAAATTCTCCTCTTTTTTTGTCTTTGTCAGAGAAAACCAAACTTAAAATTATAGCACAGGTACAAGGCCTATCTATAGGTGATTTTTTTTTTTTTTCATTTAAAGAAAAAATGTAATGTCAAACCATGAGCAGTGCTTGCTTCCTTCCTTCCTTCTTTTGTCTCTGACTTCCCTTTGGACCTCCTGCATCTTCTTCTGTACAGTTCCTAGTAAGATTCAGATATATTCATTTGCAGTGCCTTTGGCTGTTAAGCAAATAGCACACTGATATTTGAAATAGAAATGATCCCATCAATTGGAGGAGAGACTTTAATATAAAGGGAAAATAATGTATCAAGAACAAAAACCCTCTTACTCATTTTGCACCTTTGCATCTTAGCTAATGCCTGCCTCTCCTTCCCTCTCTGCAGTTCCTCCTATTCTCTCCCTCTTTCCTGGTGAGTGCAATCATTGAATGGCCAGGGGAACTGCTTTTCTTTAAGTCTCACCTCCCCAGAAAAGCTTTCCCCAGATTCCCCATCACAGACTTCTGAACTCCTAGTGTTCTTTTGGTCTGTGCCTCTCATTCAGGACTTAGCTGTGCTGCCTTTCGCCCCGGCTTATGTATTTGTCATGTTTATCTCTTGCCTCTTGTTTACACTGTAAGCTCCAGAAGGGAGAGACCATTTCCTCTGCTTCTGGGCTTCTCCCTTACTTTGTACCTAGTTAGCTCTTACTAAATGTTTGATAAAGATAACAGCAGCCTGTTGTGCCTACGGGGCCAGCGATAGCTGTTTTTTCTTTGAAGACCAGGAACCAAATTTGATTCTTAGCATTTCTTCAACTGCAGGGATTTTACTTTGTGTCAGCCAAGAGGCTTTCCTTACCTCCTTGTCTTCAACACTCTTATGCACAAGCTTGCTTCTCAGAGAAGGTGGGTTCTACCTTGGAAGGAAATGAGTCGTTTCCTCCCATCAGGACAACTGCCACAGCATGGTGTCAACTCACTCTTGCCTTTCGTAAATTGAGTTTGTCAGTGCTCAGCGACACAGCTGAGTGAAATGTTGTGTGATGCGGGCTGTCTCCTGGGAGAGAGAAACTGGCATAAACCACATCCTAATGGGATCCAGAAACAAAGAAGCGTGAATGAAGTGTTAATTGCATTCATAAAGACATTAACAAAGGAATTAAAATGGCAGAAGCTTCCGTCCCCCACTCAAGATTCACAGAAAAATATGTTATCCAAAGAATGTTCCAACAATAATCATCAAAGTTTATTGCTTGCCCATTGGGGAAATAACTCTTGATACATATGAACTTTTCAAAGAACATTTTGTGTCCATTATTTTGAGTATATTAATTAACAGACAGTTTAATCCACCCTACCTCCAGTTCTTTGCTTCCTTTTGTATGATTTAAGTTTCCAAAAAATCCAGAGGCATTTTCAATGCTGCTTCATTAACCATAAGGATGTCTGTTAACAGTTTGAACCTAATCAATCCTACAGTTCTTATTAGAGCAAAATGCTCATTATCTGGGAGATTTTTTGCTTTTTGAAATAAAATTACAAGACTGGGGGTTTATTTTACAGTCCCTCTTGAATATTCCTGAAATGATCTGCAATGTGGGCAACCCGGGGCTCCCTCCCCAGCCCTGTGGCAGGGCCCCCAGCTGCTGACAACAGGGCTAAGCTGGCAAAAGGTCAGGAGGCTACATTTCACTGAAGATGGATCGCACGGATGAATATTGCGCCTGCTTAATGAAGTCAAGGCCATGGATTTGGGACCTTTTATGGTTTTTCTTGTTTCACTCAATTTTACCTTCATAGACCACGCCACTAATCCCAGCCAATCATTTTGTAGATATGTGCAACTGGTGACTAAGGGACTAGATAAAAGTAAATGAATCTAAAAAACAGTGACCAGAAATCAGAAATCTCTGTGCCTATAACAAACTCAGAATTAAAAAAAAAAAAAAAAAAAAAAGCGTGCAGTGTCTCATGTGATCCCTGCAGAAACTCTGTGAGATATATGGAGCTGACATTCCTACCCTCATCCTGCAGATAAGAAAGCTAAAACTCAAAGACATTAAGTAAAGTCTCAGGATTAAAATTCAGATTTTTTTATCATCTGACTGCTCTTTCTACTGTAGTCATCTAACCCTCCCAGGATCTCATTTAATTCTCATAAGAATCCTATGAAGTAAGAGAGGCTGTATAAACAAGTGGGTCGATTTTTCCAGGAGTCTTTTTTTTTTTGAGATGGAGTCTCACTCTGTTGCCCAGGCTGGAGTGCAGTGGCGCAATCTCGGCTCACTGCAACCTCCGCCTCCCAGGTTCAAGCGATTCTCCTGCCTCAGCCTCCTGAGTAGCTGGGACTACAGGCACACACCACTATGCCCAGCTAATTTTTGTATTTTTAGTGGAGACGGGGTTTCACCATGTTGGCCAGGATAGTCTTGGTCTCTTGACCTCGTGATCCGCCTGCCTTGGCCTCCCAAAGTGCTAGGATTACAGGTGTGAGCCACCATGCCTGGCCTCCAGGAGCCGTATTAATGCAACTAGAGGAGCAGGTGCTCTCAAGCCCCTCCTTAGAATTCGGCTGAACCCCCTGGTTATCTAAAACGCTATATTTTTCAGTCTTGTCTAAATCAATCATATTCATGGATGTGGCATCAACTCAATAGTGCCTGTTTAAAAGTGATGAAATTCTAGTCAGTTGTATGTATCTGGGCTCATCAACACAGACTGGTGAGTGGAAGGGGGCTCAGAAGTGCACATTCAGCATCTTAGGAAAGCTCCTGCATAGTTATTAGCATCAGACCAATTGAGTCTCTGGTTGCTTCTAATTCTGGTGCAAACATTGGGAACACTTCCTCCCAGAAACGAGCTATACATAAAATTCAGGTTATATGCTGTTTTGTATTAGTTGTGCTTAGTCTCATACATGTTACCATACTCTCAAGAGGTGATTATTTCTTATTAGAACACATCATTTATAGTACTTGATTTCAGAATTTTCAAATAATAGCAAATTTGGCTCCAGTGTAGCCATGCCACCAAGTTGTTCAGAATTCTCATTCAAACAGCATTTTGAATTATCTACAGAATTTATTAATATTATTTGCATTTATTTTATTTATGTTTTTATAATTTTGTGTCCTAATTAGAAGGTCCTATTATGTGTTCCTAAGATAGAAGACTAATTTAATCTTACCTATCTATGGCTGGCTGTGGGATGAAAGATGTATAATAAATGTAAAAAAATCAAAGTGAGCAGTTGGCCAGTTATATATTCAATCTAGACAACTGAAGTCAAAGCCTTACTTTTTCATCAATAGCAGAAGGGTTGAAATTTCATTCATTATATTTATGTCAAAATTAAGAGAATTAATTCATGCGCCTAAGTCAGAACTGTGTCATTATCATAGGGTGGTTATTTTCCATTTCCATTTATAAAATCAAAATGGATGAAGTTATTTTCTAGGACTGCACTGTCCATTATGGTAAGCTACTAGACATATGTGGCTATTTAAATTAAAATTATGTAATCAAAATTAAATAAAATTAAAAATCCAGTTCCATATTTTAAATCCTCAATAGCCATGTGGTTAGTGGCTATTGTATTGGACCATGGAGATTTACAGAATATTTTTGTCACTGCAGAATGTTCTATTGAACAGTGCTGTTCTAGAGCAAACAATTGGAATTCACACATACCACAGAAATACATTCTATATCCAGTCATATAGTTGTTTGTAAAACACCATATACAATTTAGTGACAGTGACTTGGAGCACCATCCTGCTGGGGCTTGGGCATCAAGGAAGGACGGTCTGCAGACTTCTCTGCAGTGTGGACTGGCCCTGTGTGTCATGGGAGAGGATGATGAGACAAATCTCTGGAGAAAGGGCAGGTGCAGATGAGCCATTTCCATTTTCCACTCCTGCAGCTCCCACAACCTCAAGTCCAGACCTGCCGCCAAGACGTGCTTGTAAAGAAGCCCAAACCAAAGCACATTTTGGATTAATTCTCTGGCCGTAATTTCTTTGCAAAATCTATCTTGTGCCTTTGATTAAGGACTTTCTTTCATTTTTGCCATGAATTTTAATGAATCTGAACTTAACAGTATTTTCCACCAACCAGAACATTTAGCACAGGTATTGACCAAAAGAAATAAGGCTACAGACAAGCAAGAATCATAACAAAACTGAAAAATATAGTCCAGAGCTCCCCGCTGAACACTTCAAGTGAATGTCATTGGCTCATTCTCATTGACAATCAGCAAGTAAACATCCACAGACTAAAGTAAGGTCTCTCCCTACTCTGGGAAAGGTGGGACCGTTCTTCGGTATTTGTCATATTAGCCACTTTAAACTTGTAAAAATTGAAAAGTAATAAATCACCAATCATCTTCTGGTTTCCGATGTACTAGGACTCGGCTATATTAAGAAAGAGATTGAGGCAGAATGTTTTCACAAGATTGCTCAAAGTCATTTGCAGCAAGCACATGAGATATACAACTTTCATTGCTTTTATCACATAATTCTTCAAAGTGGCCTTATTGGGCACATGTTTTATTTTCTTGGTAGATTGTAAATCCCTTGAAACTTCTAATTATACATATTTGCATCCCAAAGTACCTTATACAGCGGGAGGTGCTCCGTACCTTGGTTCAACCTCATCAATATTCATTGAACAAATGAATGAATGAATGCATAAAGGAGATCCCTGGTAACAAATTTGTCTAGCCTAATTATGGTAAGTTTTGGCTGATAGGTATAGAAGAGTAGGGGGTGGGGGGAGAGGTGCAAAATTTGAGAAGAAACATAGATTGTGAGCTCATTGAAAAGGTATCATTTCAAAGTTTCCTTTGAATCTCCATAGGGATATGATGAAAGAGAAAATATTTTTAAGGGCAACTGTGAATTTCAATTACTGGAGCAGAGGATCAGAGAAGAGTTGCATCCAATCTATTGTCTTTCAAAAGAATTTCTTTGCTGACATTCTGCCTGGAAGTAGGAAACATAAAAATATTGTATTAATTTGTAGTGTATAATTTTGTATTAACAGCCAAGTGGCATGATAATGGAATCAATTGACATTGAAAATAGGATGAACATAATTGAACTGAAGCCCATATACTTTTTCACAAACTTGAATGAAAATGAATCCCAAAATGAAAGTGACCACTTTGTAATCTATCCTCATACTCAGATCACCCCTGATAAGTCAGCATTCAACCCAATCTTCAATATTTCCAAGTAAAGAGAACCATAGGGGTATGTTAAAGGCCATAAAAGGGAGTTTAAGCAAATATTTCTAACCTCTTTTGTGTTTTAACAATGCCAGTCACCAACTTAAGCAAGTTTTTTGACGCAACTTTCTAGGTCATGTATCTTTAAATCACCATGACTCATATTTGTCTCTGTTCCAACTGTTTTCTGGTGTCTCTCTTGCTGAAATGGTTTCAATTAGAGCCTGGAAAGGGTTGATACAGAACTCTTGCACAGTGCTTGCCAACATGGGAATTGGTTTTAAACACTGCTGTTTTTCATCCAGAAAAAAATTCTCCCTTCCCGCCCTTGAGTTAGAAGAGATTATTCTCAGACAGGCGTTTAGCTAATTTTTAATGTCAAAGAAACTTAATTTGCAAACTCGTTAGAAACTCTTTAGTAAAAGCTGCCTAGTAAAACAGATGATTAATATTGGTAAGCTCCTCATTTGCATATTAATTAGTCTCCATACTCAACTAATTAAAACTGCACTGCCTATTTGCGGACTTTCTTCTAGACTGCAGCCTTGTTTCTATGTATAAGCTTGTATTTTAACTAAAATAAGGGTTAGTGATTATGACTGTACTTTTCTTAACATACTGATTTTTCCATCTGTGATACTTAGGACTCCTCAAGGTCCTAGAACCATCTTGAAACTATCTTTGCAAAAATTATAACGGTGAGAAAACTGTGACATAGGAAAATTATGACAGCAAAAGAAATCTGTCTCAACCTACTCCATCTTGTTTTTAACATCCATGCTGTCCTTGTTCATTCCAGGGCGTAGGCCAGGCTAACCATAAAAGGAATTTCGTTTATAGTTTAACTTTGAAACAAAGATGGTAATTGTCCCTTCCCAAAACAAACCCCCTTTTTGCCTGGGAACCAGACCACCTTTGTAAAACTAACAAATTAGCCACGAGATTAGAAATTATGGCTCAGGAGTCATGCAGCCAGAAGCCACACAATTCTAAATTTCCTGATATGCTTTGTATCTGTGTTTCCACCCAAATCTCCTGTCAAATTGTAATCCCCAGTGTTGGAGGTGAAGCTTGGTGGAAGGTGATTGGATCATGGGGGTGGATTTCTCATGAATGATTTAGCACGATCTCCCTTGGTGCTGTTCTTATGACGGTGAGTCTCGTGAGATGTGGTTGTTTAAAAGTGTGTGTTACCTGCCCCTACTCATACCTGCACTCTCTTGCTCCTGATTCTGCCATATTAGATGCCTGGTCCCCTTTTGCCCTTCAGCCATGATTGTGAGCTTTCTGAGGCCTCCCCAAGAGCAGAAACCATAACGCTTCCTGTACAGCCTGCAGAACCATGAGCCAATTAAATCTCTTTTCTTTATAAATTACCCAGTCTCAGGTATTTCTTTAGAGCAATCCAAGAACAGACTAATATACTCCACAACTGCTCCAACAAATAACATCACTATTGTAAAACCTAAGATTGGCGTTTGAGATATTTTTCAGATCCTGCATTTTGATGAACAAACTGGCACCACCCAGACTGGTAAACTGGCCCAACTAGTTCTGCGATCCCACCCAGAAACTGAAGACAGCAAGAAGAACCTGCTTCGACCCCTCTATGATTTCAGCCCCCACCCAACCAAAGCATTCCTCCGCTCCCTAGCCCCCTGCCCACCAGATTAACCTTAAAAAGCCCTAGTCTTCAAATGTTTTGGGAGGCCGATTTAAGTAATAAAACTCTGATTTTCTGTTTAGCCAGCTTTGCATTTATTAAACTATTTCTCTATTGTAATAATGCTGTCTTAGTAAATTGGGTCTGTCTGTGCAACTGTGCAACAGGCAGGAACAACTGTGAGGGCAGTTACAATCTCTAAGCAGCCATTTTATTGAGCCAAATCACTTTTGTCCCAGTATAGCCATATGTTGCTTAATGACGTGAATATGTTTTGTGAAATGCATCATTAGGTGATTTTGTCACTGTGTGACATCATACAGTGTGCTTATACAAACCTAGATGGCACAGCCTACTACACACCTAGGCTATACAGTTTAGCTCATTCCTCCTGGGCTACAAACCTGTACAGTATGTTATAGCACTGACTACTGTAGGCGATTGTAACACAATGGTAAGTATTTGTGTATCTAAAAGTATCTAAATGTAGAAAAAGTGCAGTAAAAATACAGCATTATAATCTTATGGGACCACCATGAGAGCTGTGGTCTGTTGGTGACTGAAACCATGTTGTGCAGCACATGACCTTATTTGTGAGCTTCTTCAGATTTTGATGGGAAGAAAACAGTTGGATGACACAGTGACTGGCAATAATTAAAGTGAAAAGGTACCAAATTGTACCTCAATATTTGGTGTTTTTAAGTCTTGTTCTAGGCCGGGTGCAGTGGTTCACACCTGTAATCCCAGCACTTTTGGAGGCCGAGATGGGCGGATCACCTGAGGTTGGGAGCTCGAGACCAGCCTGACCAACATGGAGAAACCCCGTCTCTACTAATAATAAACAAATTAGCCAGGCGTGGTGGCACATGCCTGTAATCCCAGCTACTTGGGAGGCTGAGGCATGAGAATCGCTTGAACCCAGGAGGCGGAGGTTGCGGTGAGCCAAGATCACGCCATTGCACTCTGGCCTGGGCAACAAGAGCGAAACTCCATCTCAAAAAATAAATAAATAAATAAATAAGGTAAATCTTGCTATATAAATGAATATATCTTTCCAGTATAATTTTTTATATTTAAACCTAGCTACTTTAAAATTATTTAATCATTATTTTACTATTTAATTTTTAGTAAAGAATTATTAGGTGGGAAAGCAGGTTAATTTATTGTTAAAAATTATGCTTGCAGAAAACCTAGTGGTTTGGATCACAAGACCCTAGCTTTTATTGATGAGAATGAATTTCCACTGTGGACAAAACAAAACCAACTAAATAAACAAAAATAAAAATACCTATGAAAGGCCAGGCATGGTGGTTCACGCCTGTAATCCCAGCACTTTGGGAGGCCAAGGCAGGCAGATCACAAGGTCAGGAGTTCGAGACCAGCCTGGCCAACATGATGAAATCCCATCTCTACTAAAAATACAAATATTAGCCGAGCGTGGTGACGGGCATCTGTAGTCCCAGCTACTTGGGAGGCTGAGGCAGGAAAATCGCTTGAACCCGGGAGGCGAAGGTTGCAGTGAGCCAAGATTGCACCACTGCACTCTAGCCTGGGTGACAGAGCGAGACTCTGTCTCAAAAAAACAAAACAAAACAAAAAAACCCACCAGCTATGGAAAGAAACAACCTTTACATACAGAGTTGTTAAATGAGATTCAGGAGAAATTATATCAGTCCAATAATTGAGTGACATTGACCAAATTGCTGAATTTCTCTTTCCTGTGTTACAACAGAAAAGAAATATGCACAGAATATCGACATCAGGCATTTTCCTGTGACACCGCTCCCCAAATTGAGTAAGGTGTCACTATTAGATTCTTCCATAGCCCCCCGTGTTTACTCTTCTCATAGCCTGTACCTCATGGTACTATAATCATATCTTTATTTGTTCCTACTCCTTATTGGATGCTTCTTCACAGCACAGTCTCTGTCTTGTCTATCATTATATTTCCCAGTGCTTAGCATTATCACAGGCATTATATATCCCAGTGCCTATGATATTTAAATAATTGCCAAATAAATAAATGAACAAACATATTAGTACATGGATAAAAATAAATAAGGCATGTGTTTTAATTATTTATGACTGTATGACAAAAAGCTCAAAAACTTAGAGACTAATAACAATAATTTACTATTTGTCATGATTCTGTGAGTTGCCTGGAAAGCTCTTCTGCTGTTTCACCTGAGCTCACTTATGGTACTGCATTCAGTTGGGGGATTTCCCGGGGATTGAGCTCAGTTGAGACAACTGAGGATCTGGACCTTCCTCTCCGTATGTCTTTCATCTTCAGGTTGGCTCTTTGGACTTCTTAACGTGATGAGAGCAATGTGCCAATGTGCAGACACTGAACTTACATCATGTTTGCTGACGTCTCTTAGGCCAAAGCAAATCATTTAGCCAAGCCTAGAATAAATGTGGGAAGAAATTACACATGGGCATGAACACTGTATTTGGGAGACCCTGTGTGTAATAATGAATCACAAATGTCTCTACCTTAAGGGATTTCTTAATCCAGGGGTGTTCAGTTGTTTGGCTTCCCTGGGCCACATTAGAATTGTCTTGGGTCACACATAAAAAATACTAATACAATAGCTGATGAGCTTTAAAAAAAATCACAAAAAAGGCCGGGCACTGTGGCTCACGCCTGTAATCCCAGCCCTTTGGGAGATGGAGGTGGGCAGATCACAAGGTCAAGAGATTGAGACCATCCTGGCCAACATGGCGGAAACCCACCTCAACTAAAAATAAAAAAATTAGCTGGACGTGGTGGCACGCCTGTAGTCCTAGCTACTCGGGAGGCTGAGGTGACAGAGTAAGACTCTGTCTCAAAAAAAAAAAAAAAAAAATCGCAAAATAACCTCATAATGTTTGAAGAAAGTTTACTGATTTGTGTTGGGCCTCATTCAAAGCCATCCTAGGCCACAAGTGGCTCACAGACTGCGGGTTGGATAAGCTTGTCCTAATCAAAGCAGATGAGTGAGTATACAGCTAACGTTCTGTAATAAATGTTATGCCAGAGATAACAACAAACTGCTTAGGATATAGGTATAGACAGCATTAGAGCCAGGAGGTCTTATTTTGAACCTCTCTCCTTTTATTAATTGCTGTGTGACTTTAGCTAAGTTACTTAATCTGTCAAAATAGTGGCTTTATAATTCTAAAAATAGGTATAAGGCCTACTTGGTATTTGTCGAAACTTCCTTCCAATATGACATACTGTTCTACAGAGGCTTGAAAAGCTAAAACCTGTGTTTATCAGACTTCTTTGCAGCTAAAGCTCTTGATGTGACTTGGATCAAGCGATTAAATATGTACTATGAGAACTGACTTTGAAACTGAATCAAATGGGAAAATATGAAGCGGCTTGAAGGGCAGTGAAGGGCATCAACTTTTGCTGGAAGGATCTAGCAGCTGTAGCATAACTCAGGGGCCAACAGTGCTGGTGATAGAGTCATGTTCCAGTTACATGGCTTTGACATCACAACCTATGAGTCTGCAGTAGGCATGGCACCTTCTGGATGCCTAGTGTTCCACCTATAGTAGAGAGAGCAGTCCCCTGGGCAGGCTAATTCTTTTTTTTTTTTTTTTTTTTTGAGATGGAGTTTTGCTCTTGTTGCCCAGGCTGGAGTGCAATGGCACCATCTCAGCTCACCACAGCCTCCGCCTCCCAGGTTCAAGCGATTCTTCTGCCTCAGCCTCCTGAGTAGCTGGGATTACAGGTGCCCAATACCACGCACAGCTAATTTTGTATTTTTAGTAGAGACTGGGTTTTGCCATGTCGGTCAGGCTGGTCTCAAACATCAGGTGATCCGCCTGCCTCTGCCTACCAAAGTGCTGGGATTACAGGCGTGAGCCACCACGCCTGGTCCCTGGGCAGGCTAGTTCTATGGTAGTGAACTGGGAGCCATTCCTGGAGGTCTTGTCTAAAGCCGCTCCATTTAGACCTTTCAGCGCTTCTGTAGGCATCAAATTCCCTTTCTGCTTAAGGTGCCGAGAGTAGTTTCTGCTTTCTGGACTCAGCCCTTATGGACAGGTTGCTTTCCAATATTGTTGTGAAGTTTACTAGAGACACTTTATGTAAAATTGATTCATGCTTGGGAAGTGCTTATTTAGTAAATACTAATGTTCCTTCTCTTATAATTTTTATATACAAAATAACAGATGAAACCTCCAGATGTTTTTAAAGATTCTGACTCTCTCTTAGTGTTTAGTTGGCATGCAAACACAATCTTTAAACAAAAACTTCCAGTCACACTAATATACAAACATGGAAATAGATTCAGAGATGCAAAATACATCCTATTCTTAATCACCTTTTAACAAAGACTATGATCATGTTTTGAGATTAAGTGCCTGATCTTAACCTTGGGCAAAGCATTTTACTGCCTCAATTTCTTCATTAAGGGCCTCAGTGTCCTCATTTATCAAGTAAAGGAGTTGGATTTACATAATTTCTAAGACTTCTTCCTTCCTTCCTTGCTTCAAAACTGTGTGTTCTTTAAAGCACTAAGCAATTACCTCCCACTGCTGGCCTACATATATGCAGTCAAAGTTTATCACCGGTTTCTAGGCTTTGCTAGAGGTCTGAAATTGCGTAAAAAGAGTTGACCCAGTGTCTTTATGAACTTGTTAGTTCTCAAGTAAGCTAGGATAACCACTCCCTCTCAATAAAGAATGTTTTAGCTCTTTTATCGATAATAATATATTTTCCTGACCAAACGAATATGGATCCAACACTCCTAAACATAATTCCTCTCCCGCTTCTAACACGTAAGCAAGCACTGTCATCATTATCATTGATAACTTTTATTACACAATTGCTATCTGTTGAGCCCTTATATTTTCTTGTTTGCATGACTTATTGCCAATTTAACTTCCACAACACCCCATACACTTTTTTGATATGATGAGACTAAGGCTGAAAGAAGTTAAGCAAGTTATCCAAGGTCACGGAATTACCAAGTGGCAGAGTTAGATCTTGACTAGGTGTATTTGAACTGAAAGTTTCTTAACAACTACATTAGATGACTTCTTAATAACAATACTAAGTAGTAGTAGTATTGAAAATAGTATTATTTTAGCCAACCTTTATTGAGTGCTTGCTATATGCCAAGTACTCTGCTGACTTATTCATATCTGAATTCTCATAATCTATAGCTTAAACCCTATTATAACCTCCATTTTATAAATGAAAAAAATTGAAGCTTGTTAATTTTAAGTGTGTCTTTTTTTTTTTTTCTTTTTTTTTTTTTTTCTTTTCTTTTTTTTTTTTAGACAGGGTCTCACCCTGTTATCCAGCCTGGAGTACAGTGGCATGGTCCCGGCTCACTGCAATCTCTGCCCTCTGCCTCCCAGACTCAAGCATCCTCCCACCTCGGCCTCCCAACTAGCTAGGACTACAGGGGTGCACCAACATGCCTGGCTAAGTTTTGTCTATTTTTTGGTATAAGCAAGGTTTCACCATGTTGCCCAGGCTTCAAACTAACAGGCTCAAGTCATACACCCGCCTCAGTCTCCCAAAGTGCTGGGATTACAGGCATGAGCCACTGAGCCTGGCCTAAGTGTGTCTTGACTAAAATTATTCAGCTCCACTAGTGGAGCTGGACTGTGAACCTCAGCAGTATGTAAACCACAGTGTTTTCACCTGCCATGCCTTATTGCCTCCTGTCTCCTTATAGTGATGATATTGAAGGAAAAATCTTGACTCTGCTTTAATTTATGGACAAAGTAATTTGTTTGCATATTTAAAAGCTGTATAAGTAACAAAGTACTTATGGCACTCCCCCACAACTGATTCTGCCCATGAGTGTGCCACCACTCCACGCCTGAGAACCACTCACACAGAGACTAATGAGTACAAATAGAGGGAAAGAATGTGTAGGTAAGAAAAGCCATGGTATGAAGCCAGTTACAGTGGCTCATGCCTGTAATCCTACCACTTTGGAAGGCTGAGGTGGGCGGATCACTTGAGGCCAGGAGTTTGAGACCAGGCTGGCCAACATGGTGAAACCCCTTCTCTACTAAAAATAAAACCAGATGTGGTGGTATGCCCCTATAGTCCCAGCTATTCTGAAGGTCGAGGTATAAGAATCACTTGAGCACAGGAGGTGGAGGTTGTAGTGAGCCAAGATCGTGCCACTGCACTCCAGCCTGGGTGACAGAGTGAAACTGTCTCAAAAAGAAAAAGAAAAAAAGAAAATCTTTGGTATGAACACACACTCCCCTTTTTCTTTCTTTCTTTTTTTTTTTTTTGTGTGTGTGTGAAGACCATAATAACCTTTTTAATTAATTAATTTGTTTATTTTTAAGCTACTTCTGAATAACATAACAACCTTTATTATTTTCCTGCTAGAGCTACAGAATTTCTGATCCTATTTCTATTAGGGTGGCGGTGATGATGGGAAACCACTTTATATATTCCTTTTAAACATAACTTACTATCTTTTTTTTTTTTTTTTTTTTGTGATGGAGTCTTGCTCTGTCGCCCAGGCTGGCGTGCAGTGGCACAATTTCGGCTCACTGCAACCTTCGCCTCCCAGGTTCAAGCAAGTCTCTGCCTCAGCCTCCCAGGTGGCTGGGATTACAGGTGTCTGCCAGTAGGCCCGGCTAATTTTTGTATTTTTAGTAGAGATGGGGTTTCACCATTTTGGCCAGGCTGGTCCTGAACTCCTGACCTCGTGATCCACCCGCCTTGGCCTCCCAAAATACTGGGATTACAGGCATGAGCTACTGCATCTGGCCCTTAAACATAACTTTCCATGTTGTATAGACATTAGTTTATAATTTATGGGTTTTTTGGGAAAAAAATACAGCCCTTTTAAAATCTGAATCAGTATTATAAATGAACTAGATGCCTATTAGATTTAATAAGAAAAAAGTATAAATCTAAGCAATTAATTATTAAGCACCTAACAGCCAAATACAGCACCTGTGGGCAGAGAGGCCCTCTCCTTTGAGGAGGTGAAAACTAATTGCAATAGCAGACATGCTGAGAAGTCACACTGGGAGGCATGGAGTGCACACAGCAGTTGTCATTTTCCATTTGCTGAGCCACATTAAAAGGAAAGGTAGAGATCTAAGGAAAAAGTATTTAAAACACCTTGGGAAATTTATTTAATAACCAAGCATGAAAAAAAGATGGGTGATAATGAAAGCCAGTAAGAAAAGTGGTAAGGGGATATTTAATCTGGGTTTCAGGAACTCTGAGCCTTGAGGCTTTTAATCTCTGAAAGGTCACAGGTGTAGCACACAGTAGGTGCTCAAACATCATTAAAATAACCAGCTAATGGATGAATGGATGGATGGCTTTTTCCCCTAAGTTTAACAAAAGAGGAAGTTTGATATTTGTAAATATTATTGAAGATAGTACCTATTATAGACTAAATGTTCATGTTACCCCCAAACTCAGATGTTGAATCCCTAGCCCTCAGTGTGATGGTCTTTGAAGATGGGGCCTGTGGAAGATATTTAGGATTAGATGAGGTTATCAGGGTGGGGCCCTGCTCTGATGGAAGTAGGGCCATTATAAGAAGAGACACAAGAGAGTTTGTTCTGTCTCTTACTCTACGCATACAAACTGAGGAAGAGCCATGTGAGGACACAGCAAGTCAGATGGAGAGCCCATGCCAGGAACTGAATGGGCCAGCACCTTGATCTTGTATTTCTCAGTCTCCAGAACTGTTAGAAATTAATTTCTCAGCCTGGCCAACATGGCGAAACCCCATCTCCACTAAAAGTACAAAAATTAGCTGGGCACAGTGGTGGGCGCCTGTAGTCCCAGCTACTCAGGAGGCTGAGGCAGGAGAATTGCTTGAACCTGGGAGGCAGAGATTGCAGTGAGCTGAGATAGCACCACTGCACTCCAGCCTGGGCAACAAGAGTGAGACTCTGTCTCAAAAAAAAAAAAAAAAAAAAAATTAATTTCTGTTGTTTAAACCACTCAGCCTGTGGTATTTTGTTATGGCAGCCCACACAGGCTACGATCATACCTATACCTAAGTCTTCATATATCTTTAAAGCTTGTGCTACTTGGGTACACATACAATTATAGAATAGTACATAGATTATACATTGCAAATATATGTACATATAAATATTGGTCATTTTAATTTCTAAAAAAATAGTTACTTTTGAATGTAAAGTAACTTACCAATTGAATGAAAATTGTACTATTTCCTATGACTTAGAGGACTACATCCAAGAAGCAGTTGGTATTCAAATCATGGGGCCATACCTAGGGCCCCTCAGTTAAGATGGTGCTATAATAGCCAACCTGTAAGCAGCATATCAAGGGAGGAATCCAGGTCTCTTGAGTATAGGCGGGGCACAAACCCATACTTCATAGTGCACTTTCATTTGTCTCTCTCTTTATTTCTTCCTTGGGACACATAATGATAGAAAACTAATCAGAGGCTAGTGGCCACGACCTGGGGTGTGCTAGATGCAATATCGGGGAGCCGTAAGGGCTTTCAGTGGAGATTCAAAGTCCTCGGGGACTGTTTCTGGGGACAGGGCCTTGCTGGCAACTTCAGAGCTGGATTTCTCTCTCATAGTAAATACAAATCAACCCTAAGCATCGGATAGACAGAGTGCTAATTAAATCCCTAGTTATGAGAGCTCTTGCTTTATGCGTGGGAACAGGAGCAGTTCCTTCCCTGGGTTTACATGGCCAAGAGCTGATAGCTTTTTAAAAATTTGTCATAAAGATGAATATCTCGCTGAGAGCATGGTATGATAAGAGTACCAAAATCCTAGAGACAAGGTTAGAGCTCATCTCTGATTCTTATAAACTATGATTCTTAGAATGTTGTTATAGTTTACTGAGACTTTTTGCTTCTCTGCAAAATGGGGCTAATAATGGAGCTAATAATTTCTGCTCTACCTGCCTTAGCAGGTTAATCTCAGAAACAAGTGAGGAACATTTGGGCATGAGAAAACCTTTTAGGAATATAATTATAATTCTTTACACCAGTAGTTGGCAAACTCTGGCCCACAGGTCAAATCTGTCTCACTGCGTGTTTTTGTATGGTCTACAAGCTAAGAATAGGTTTCACATTTTTAAATGGTTGAGAAGAAGGATATATTATGATGTGAAAATTATATAAAATTCAAATTTCAGTGTCCAAATGAATGAGTATAAATGTTCACTTGTTTACATATTATCTATAGCTTATCTTATATCTTACCACCACCATGTTAAAGTTGAGTATGGCCCATAAAATATTTTCAGTCTTGCCCTTCAGAGAAAATATTTGTCAACCCCTGCTTTATATAAGTATGTAAATCTAGGTTTTCCAGAGAAATAGAACCAGCAGGAGATATACGTTAGACTGTTCTTGCATTGCTATAAAAAGTACGTGAGGCTGGGTAATTTATAAAGAAAAGAGGTTTAATTGGGTCACAGTTCTGCAGGTTTTACAGGAAGCATGGTGCTGATATGTCTGCTCAGCTTCTCATGAAGCCTCAGGGAGCTTTCAATCATGGAAGAAGGCAAAGGGAGAACAGGCACACCGCATGGCAAAGGCAGGAGCAAGTGAGAGGGTGTGAGGAGGTGCCACACACTTTTAAATGACCAGGTCTTGTGAGAACTTGCTATCTCGAAGGCAGCACCAAACCATGAGGGATCCACCCCCATGACCTAAACACCTCCCACCAGGCCCCACCTCCAGCACTGGGGAATCACAATTCAACATGAGATTTGAATGGGGATGAATACCCAAACTATATCAAGGTATATCTCTATATATCCCAGTATAGGATACACACACACACACACACACACACACACACACACACACACACACATATGAGGAGAGAGAGAGATTATGGGAACTGGTTCATGCTATTATGGAGGCCAAGAAGTCTCATGATCTGCCATTTCTTAGCTGGTGGTATAATTTAGTCCAGGACTGAAGGCCCAAGAACCAAGAGCGCAGATGTCCAAGGGCTGAAGATAGATGTACCAATTCAGAAAGAGAATCAATCTTTCCTCCACCTTTTTGTGCTATTTGGGCCCTCAGTGAATTGGGTGATGCCTACTCATATTGGTGAGGACAGATCTTCTTTACTCAGTCATCCAAGTAAATGTTTCTGTCTCCCAAGGCTTGTTCAATAGGTTCATGAATAACCATCATGGGCCCCAGTGATAGAGCAAGTATATTCATAGGCTTACCATCATGGACTTTGCTTCTGTCCTTGGGGAAGAGGTGCTACTGTCGCTGGCTATCGCCACTTCTGAGCGACCAACTTGTTCTCAGTGTTAACTAATCCTGGGGTTTGAATATGCAACCATATTCCCTAGGCACCCAGCCAGTCCTCAGTAACACTGGACTCCTACTGCAAGCGGGAAGGCAGCAGTCCATCCTCTCTGGAACAAATCTATGCCCTGGGCTCAGAGTTGCCATCCCTGTTCACCATGCTTCATGGTTCTGCCCTCATGATCTGTAGAAGCAACGGATGCCGAGGACACCAACAGGCGTTCCACCAACCTGGTTCTGGCCAAAGAACTGACTGTTCTCTGAAAGAAGTAAGGCAATAAATGGAATTTATAGGACTTGCTCCTCATCATGCGAAGCTGCTGGCCTTACAGAACAGTAATGACAACTCACATTTATACACTGGGCACTCCTCTAAGAACTTCCCATGTGACAACTTATTTAACCCTTAAAACAGCCTTTTGAGATAATTACCATAATTATATTAATTTCTAAGAAGAGGACACTAAAGCAAGTATGGTTTATAGACTGACTCTTGTCACTCAGTAAGTAAGTGGGGTCTGAGACTTGAACCCAGACAGTTCGGCTCCAGAGCCTGTGCTCGTAACTGCTACTACTCATAACCACTACTACCCATAACCACACTGCCTACAACAGAGGAATGGAACTGCCCTTCAAAGCAACCGTTATAGTGTCTTATTAGAAAGAAAGGCAGGTGAGTTACAGTGTGGTTCTAGGGGGTGAAGTTTAGTTTTTGAACAAGTTGTCAATTCCTGGTGCCATTTCTGCCATAGCAAGAATATACTCATCTGTGGATCAAGAGGGTGGAAGCTGGAGTTATGACCCATTTCCATGTGGGAGGTTTTGCTTATGTTCTCCATAACTCAGGGATCCACTGATAGACAGCATTTAGAATCAAAGGAGGAATCATCACGGGGAATAAAGTAATGGCTCCACTGAATTAGCAGCTGAATTATTGGCCCATTTTAGACTTCTCATGACAGTGGTGAAAAAGGGGAGCTCTGGAATAGATCAGGCTGCTTGAGCTCAACTATTTCAAGGCAATATATTAGTTAGGGTGCAACTGACTTTAAGTAACGATGCCAGCAATACATTTAAAAATAACCCAATCATAACAACCTAAATCATTGAGGTCTGGAGGAAGGCAGTCCACAGGTGGATTCAGTGGCTCAAAGATATCATCCAGGCCAGGCGCGGTGGCTCACGCCTGTAATCCCAGCACGTCGGGAGGCCGAGGCAGGTGGATCACAAGGTCAGGAGTTCAAGACCAGCCTGATCAATATGGTGAAACCCCACCTCTACTAAAAAATACAAAAATTAGCTAGGCATGGTGGTGTGTACTGTACTCCCAGTTACTCAGGAGGCTGACGCAGGACAATCACTTGAACCCAGGAGGCGGAGGTTGTGGTGAGCTGAGATTGTGCTACTGCACTCCAGTCTGGGTGACAGAGTGAGACTCCATCTCAAAAAAAAAAAAAAAAAAAAATCATCCAAGAACCAGGTTCTTCCTAGCACCCTCCTTCCTTGACTGCTTGGTGATGCCTCTGCTAACAGTGCCAAGATGGCTGCCACAGAACCTGAAATGAGTGAATGTGTGAGTGAAGCAAAGAACTGGGGACAGTGGAGAATCTATTTCAGTGACTGGTTCCTGCAGTTTCCAGGCCAACAGTTCCCTGTGGCAGCATCAACCTTCCAGCGCTGGTGGTGGTGCCGCCAGGATGTCCACGACTCAGCTGTGCAGCAGTCTTCTCACCAGGTAGTCCCATTGGTGTGATTTTGGTTGTGGCTCTCACTTCCTCACCTCCATTTGTTCCTAGTCATTTTCTGACCCTGATTCTCTAAGCCCTCCCAGTGAGTCAGTGAGCTACCTGGTATCTCTTTGGTTCTCTTTTCCCTGCTTATATAAGCAAGAATCAATTTCTGATGTTGTAGCTAAGAAATCTGACTGATAACATGGCTGTTTAATTGATGTGTTGAAAGTGAGGTTTGCTTTCTTTTCGGTGTTTAAAAAATTTTTTAAAATTATTTATTGATGTATTTTTTTTATAGATGGGGGTCTTGCTATGTTGGCCAGGTTGGTCTTGAACTCCTGGCCTCAAGTGATCCTCCCACTTTGGCCTCCCAAAGTTCTGGGATTACAGGCATGAACCACTATACCCTGCCTCTTTTTGGTGTTTTCATTGGGTTTCAAAAGATTGCCAGAGGGCAAATACACCTTTACTAGAATGTAGGCTTTACCAAGTCTCTAGTTCATTTTAATGGCTTCCTGTCAGTGAAATTCAGGCCGCACAAGTCCTGAAAAATATTTTGGGAAAGAGGCATACCTGCTTTCCCATTTATTGAGGACTATGAGCCGGGTACTATGAAAAGTAATTTAATATGGATTTAATTCTCATTGTGTTATCTACATTTTACAGATAAGGAAGCTGGTATGTGGATCAGTAACATAGGGTACAATAGCAAATGACCCTGTGCTACTCGACTGCAAGGGCCTGGGATCTTTCCAGTATACTAGATCATTATTTTCATTTACTTACATTCTCAGAAATTAAAGCAACAGATTGTGCCCTTCCAAAGTCTCCATAATACTGCTCAGCCAACTGAAGTTGAAGTTGATATCAAAGACATCTATCTTGGAATCTATTCACAGGATTTTGTCTATCCAAAGGACCATAAAGACATTGATCACTTTTTAATGTATGGTAAGGTCAGTGGCACAAACCCTGAGGTTACCTTTAAAGTGTGGCTCGGAGTTACCTAAGCTGGAACTGCCTTGCGCTGGACTTGTTTATCATGCTGGATCACCCATATACCCCATTTAAGAGAAACTTCACACCTCCATCCAGTCCCTATAGCTGAAGCAGGCATGTTTTATACTAATTTCCATAATTAATGAGCAAGGAACTACTTGCCTGAAGGTCATCAATTTATCGACTGGCCTGTGGCTTATGCAGCCTGTCTTAGAAAGATGGGTTATTCAGATAGGTCTTATCTAAGTTAGGAATTGGGAAACTGAGAAAGAGAGGGTGTTAGCAGTAGAGGTGAAGGTAAAAGGATGCTTTGATGTAAAATTGATTCAAAAGTCACATGAAAGCTAATGCTAGGAGGACGTAAAGTTTATGCTCTCTGAAACAGAGGGTGAGGAAGCTGTTTGGTGGAGAGAAGAGGATGCAAAACATGGGCAGAGAGACATAGTGATATTCTGAGAGAGGGAGGAAAAACAGGAAAGGGAGGGAGAGAACGACCTGGGGCTTCCTGGATTTTCTGAATTTTCCAGAAATTCAGTGGATTTAGTGGATCCCTGTTCCTTAAACCCACTATACTTTTTGAAACTCTCTTTCTCATCAACCTTTAAAAAGGAAACTTGTGAACTAATTTGTGTTTCATCTTTTTAGTTTTCCCTCATTCTTCCTCCTGTGACCTAACTAATCCAACAACTAGAACCAAGAGAAAAGTGAAATAGAAAGCAAGTCTGGATAATCCACAAACATAAAAACCAGACACTGAAGGGTAAAACTTGATTATTTTGTGCTAAACCCGAGGTTTTTATAACCCCTCTGCTCCCCTCTGTGGATAAAGGCAGAATTGAGAGGATTTTTCATTCTATAAAATCCAAAAGCAGAAGCAAAATGAAATTCTTTTCTATGATTTTTTTTCATGACTATGAAATGAAAACATCAGTGTACTTCCTGATAAAAAATGTGCTTTTTTTTTTTCCTGATTCAACAGCCTCCCCCTCTTAAGTCTAAGGTGTTCTAAACACACACCTGGATCTCACCTCTAAAATGCCAGGCAGATGGTTTGAGTGGGAAAAGCCAGACGGGGCAGTCGTGTTTGCATAGGTTAGCTAAAAGACTAACACCCCTACTTCACACCAAAGCAAAGAAAGGGAAGACTTCCCTCCCTTTGTGGCCCAATGATAATCATCCCCTATAGCAGCTGAAGAGTTGATGGAGGCTCTGAGAAGAGTTTCGTCTCAGGCTGTTTGGCTTTCAAAGCTCCTTCCACCAACCTGCAGAGAAGGGTCTCCCGGATTCCTCTGTTTTTATCTCCTATTTGCTATTTTCCCTTGCTCAGCATTGCACTGAATATAGGTTAGTAATGAAGAAACTGTGGTGCAAAGCTTAAGCCTCTGGACTCTATAGAGACAAACCTCTAGGGTTCAAACCTTGCCTGCGCCACTTACAAATAGATTGATCTCTCTGAGCTTCAGTTTCCTCATCTGTAAAACCACGGATATTATTACTTTCTACCTGTAGGACTAAGCGGGGTACTATTTGTAAGGGGTCCGGGATAATGTCTAGTACATAGTGCACTATAGTAAGTACTTGCAAAATCAACAAATCTGCTCCAAGGAAAGGAGGCTCCTCCACAAAAGAAGACCCAGGCTGGTGGAAATAGAGCTTTCTTTGAAAAGAAATGAATTGTGCTTCTTGCTATAGTGATTTGTTTTCTTTGCAGTAAATTTCCATTTCATAATTAATCTATACTACGCCACTGAATATTCTAAAGTAAGAGGTATTTCAAATAATAGGTAATGTGGCTTTGGAAAAAAGAAAAATTAAAACCAGAAATGTACTGTTTAAATATAGTTTAATTAACTGGCAATTTTGGGCATGGAAATCAGCAAAAATAAAAGAGAATGAAAGAGTTCAAGGTAGTTGTGCCAAAAGACCTGGGCTGAATTCCAGCTCTGCAGCCTTTTAACTATTTTACCTCTGGCAAGGCCCTTACTGCCCCGCTGAGCTTCAGTATCTGCAAAACGGGGACACTTGTACCTATCTCCCAAGGAGGTCCTGAGGATGAAGTAAGATAACCTGGTACAGTAGGGGCTACAGGCTATGCATTCAATGACTCAACAAGTGTTAGAATTTACATTTGAAAACAGTTTCCACCAAGCTCCTACACAGAGTCCTTCAGAGTTTGGCTGAGGACCCAACAAGTTCTTTAGGCACACTTCTACCAAGCTGGGTCATCTGGTTTCCCACAACTGGCTGAGATGATGGGCAGTTCAAGAACACTGCAAGGAAAAACACACCGACTAGCAAGTGATAAAGGGGACAGGACTAAAAGAGACAATAATTATGTAAAGAAAGAGAAGGTAGAACATTTTGTAAAAATAAGACAAAACAAATCCAAAGTTTAATAGTTTGGGGTCTTTTAGTGTAGACCATGCTCTCCTCTGAAGGACTACTACATCACAGCCCGGTGCAATGATTGGCATTCACATGATCCCAAGCCTGTTGGGCACTAAGATATCATTCAGGCTCAAGTCTGAAAGATCCTGGTAGGGTGGAATGTGCTTGCACCCCAGGAGAAAGGGGCTTGGAGGAAAGCACCAGAGGTTATTTGGAAGCACCTCAGGTTATTTGGAAATGAACTTCAAGAAGACTAGGAGCGAAAGAGAGGCTGCTTGAGGTCCCAGCTTCTTACAAGATCTTCAGAGATTTGAAGGGCCTGGAAGGATACGGTTGTACTGACTATATAGAGGAAGAAACATTTGCAAGCTAGCTGAGGTGTGCTCCTAGCTCCTGGAGGACAAGTTGAAACTGTTTCCCTTTGAAGAGGAAAAGAAGGTAAGTAATAGAAAGGGCTAGGTAGAAACATTTTTATTAACAATGTTTAGATTTTATTTGTTGAACAGATGCACTGTGGTGCACTGAAGGTACTAAACTCAGCTCAACTCCTGAACAGATCAGACCACCTTCTTGCAGGGACATGCAGTACAGAAGGTAGGCAGCCCCTCAGCATGGGGGATTCAGAGCTTGGCTGTGGAAGCCAGGTGCCTGGGTTCAAACTCAACTCTGACTCTTACTGTTTGCATGACCCCCAGCTTAATCTAACTTAATCTCTTCTATCTAAAAGAAACTCCTTATAGCATTGTTGTGAGGATAATTGTGTTAATACACATGAGGCACTTAGAAGACTGCCTGGCACACTGCAGTATTTCCACCAGTGTTAGCTATTGTCAAATACATTCCTCACATCTGTTTTATCTTCTTGCGCTTCTAGGATTAGACGATTGGGTTGCCTCAAGTCCACTCACTACAAACAATGCTGTGATGAATACTTTCATGCATTCATTTAATATGCATTTTATACAGGCTGCGCGCAGTAGCTCACACCTGTAATCTCAGCACTTTGGGAGGCTGAGGAGGGTGGATTACTTGAGTTTGAGACCAGCCTGGCCAACATGGTGAAACCCTACCTCTACTAAAAAGACAAAAATTAGCTGGGCATGGTGGTGGGTGTCTGTAATCCCAGCTACTTGGGAGGCTGAGGCAGGAGAATTGCTTGAACCTGGGAGGCAGAGGTTGCAGTGAGCTGAGATGGCGCCATTTCACTCCAGCCTGAGCAACAGAGTGAGACTCTGTGTCAAAAAAAAAAAAAAAAAAGGACATTTTATTCAGCGCTTAATATTTGCTGGACATGTTTCTTTCAGTCCTGTGCAAGAGTTTACCCAAGGCTTATGCCCAGGAATGGGTTGTTTACTCACCATAGACTGGCTATCTGCTCACAAATTTACACGTGTGCTAGCAGCTCTTGTTTCCCCAAATGTTTATCAACACTCAGTGTTATCAGACTTTAAAATTTTTGCCAATCTAGGCTGGGCATGGTAGCTCATGCCTATAATCCTAGCACTTTGGGAGGCTGAGGAAGACTTGATTTTAGGAGTTTGAGACCAGCCTAGCCAACATGGAGAAACACCATCTCTACTAAAAATATAAAAATTAGCTGGGTGTGGTGGTGCACACATATAATTACAGCTACTCAGGAGGCTGAGGCACAAGAATTGCTTGAGCCTGGGAGGTGGAGATTGCAGGGAGCCAAGAATGCATCACCATACTCCAGCCTCGGTGACAGACCAAGACTCTGTCTCAAAAAAAAAAAAAATTGGGAATCTGATTGGTGAAAAGTAGTATCTCAATTCTCAAGTCTGTTGAAAGATTGAGCATGTCTTCATATCATTAGTTATTCCAATATCCTCATCCAAGAAATGCCAATATGTCTATTTTATTGCTTATATGTTATTTTTCTATGGAATTTCCTGACTTCTTGTTGTTGTTGATTTAAAGTTGTTTTGTGTATATCTTAGATATATAGCACTTGCTAGTGTTAGATATTGGGATTTTGGGAATATCTTTTCCCAATTTACCACCTTTTTACTTTAATTAATTAATTTATTTTCTGTTTGTGACTTTGGAGATGCCACAAGAGGCTTTTTGTTTTGTTTTGCTTTTTGGTAGAGATAGAGTCTTGCCATATTGCCCAGGCTCATCTCAAACACCTGACCTCAAGCAGTCCTCCCATCTTGGCCTCCCAAAGCACTGAGATTACAGGCATGAGATACCATGTCCAGCCCACTTTATCACTTTTTATTATCAATGTTTAGATTTTTTTTATTTAACAGATATCCTGTGATGCACTGAAGGTACCAAACTCAGTTAAACACCTGACCAGATTGATTTAACTCTCCTTATTGATAAAAAGAAGCATACCTATTTTTGGACATAAATGTTATTTATCGCAGTCTCCACTGCTCTTCTACATACAATGTCTAGCATTCTTTCAAAAATTATAAGACAGAATAATCAAGGGGAAGACATAAAACAATCAAAGATCTGATTCAGATATGACTCAGATGTTTAAACTATCAGGCAGGAACTTTAAATAACTATGAGTAGCATGCTAGAGCAAGAAGTGTTGAGAGATTTCAGCAGAGAGATGGAAACCATAATTAAGAGTCAAAAATTGGCTGGGCACAGTGGCTCATGCCTGTAATCCCAGCACTTTGGGAGGCTGATGTGGGTGGATCACCTGAGGTCAGGAGTTCGAGAACAGCCTGGCCAACATGGTGAAACCCCGTCTCTACTAAAAATACAAAAAATTAGCCAGGCGTGGTGGCACATGCCTGTAATCCCAGCTACTCAGGAGGCTGAGGCAGGAGAGTCGCTTGAACCTGGGAGGTAGAGGTTGTAGTGAGCTGAGATCACGTTGTTGCACTCCAGCCTGGGCAATAAGAGTGAGGCTCCATCTCAAATAAATAAATAAAGTTACACACTCTATTTTCATTCTTCTGGTTATTTTCCTAAATCCTTGAGACCTTTGCTTATGTTTGTTTTTTTCTGTCTTGATTTTTGTTGTTGTCCGTTTGGTTTGATAGTTTGGGCAATTCATCACTCTCTTTCCCTTTTTGGCATCTCTGGAGCTGAGATTGAGGGTAAGAAATAAAGTTTACCACTTCATCAGATATAGGAAAACTTGCCTCCCATGTCTCACCTGTAATATTCAGGTAGGGAATGCTTTGAAGAAAGCAGTCTTCAGTGAAAACCTCAGGAAAATACCACAAGGCTTAATTAAATGGAGAATCTACGTGGTTTTTTAGTAAAAGGATTATTTGGGTTTTTGTTCAAGTAGAATACTTCATTCTCTGGTAGTGCTACAAAGTGAAATATTGCCTAAATTTATAATATTATCAGGGCCGGGTGTGGTGGCTCACACCTGTAATCCCAGCACTTTGGGAGGCCGAGGCAGGTGGATCACAAGGTCAGGAGATCGAGACCATCGTGGCTAACACGGTGAGACCCCGTCTCTACTAAAAATACAAAAAATTAGCCGGGTGTGGTGGTGGGCGCCTGTGGTCCCAGCTACTCGGGAGGCTGAGGCAGGAGAATGGCGTGAACCTGGGAGGCAGAGCTTGGCTTGCAGTGAGCCAAGATTGCACCACTGCACTCCAGCCTAGACAGCAGAGCAAGACTCCGTCTCAAAAAAAAAAAAAAAAAAAAAAGAAAAAAAAAATATATATATAAAATCAGGCAGCAGATTAGGAAAAAAAAAAGAAAAGTTTATCTTCTAATGATTGCTATTTGTCCAATAATTAGACATATTTTTTCTTAGTGGTATCAAAGTCATGTATTATTTATTATGTGCAATATATATCCTACATATATCCTAAAATATCCAGGTTCAGATCAGATATTTTTATATTTACTGAACTTTGGTTCTACTGAAATTTTTATACAACACACATATCCCTTTGCTCATTCATTCACGGTTTTGATATCCTAGATTAGTTATCTTTATATTCTAGCTGTAATATAGGAATTAAAGAATATTTGCAAAAAGTAGCTGGGAACAGTGGCTCATACTTGTAATCCCAGCACTTTGGGAGGCTGAGGCAGGAGGATTGCATAAGCCAGGAGTTGGAGACCAGTCTGGGCAACATAGGGATACCTCGTCTCTATAAAAAATTTAAAAATTAGCTGGGGATGGTGGCAAGTGCCAGTATTTCCAGCTTCTAGGGAGGCTGAGGCAGGAGGATTGCTTGAGCCCAGGAGTTGAGGCTGCAATGAACCATGATGGAGCCACTGCACTGTATTCTGGGTGACAGAGTGAGACCCTGTCTCAAATTTTAAAAAGTGGCAAAAAGGAAAGTGAAGATTTTGCACATTAGCCCATGGGTTTTTTAAGGACTTTTACAAATACTTGAGATCTGAAAAAAAAAAAAGTCTCTAAAACAACCAAAGCAAATTAGGTATTTGATATGCTGTAGGATAGCGTAGTGGGGCTCCAAAGAAAATGTGCTTAGAACCTATGCAAGTCTCCTGGGGAAATGATCTCCTATCTACATTGTTCTTAGTCTACAGCTTGAGCTAACTGGGAGTATTGGCTGATACAGCACAATGCAGAATGGCAGAGAATTAGAAAGCTTAATGCTGAAAGCTATAGTGGAGACTCTCTATCCACGTTTTCAAACTGTGCCTCAGATGCAAAAGGAAGACAGAGGCAGTAGATTGCTGGTCCAATCCTTATAACTTCCTGTCATTACTGGTATCAGAGAAGCTCTACTTGGATCTATTTGAAGTACTGGGATTCTCTGTAGTTTTGTTTGAAAAATGAGTTCACAGCTTAATGTTAGAAAACCACTGATCTATTCTAACTTCTCATTTTAGTAAAGAGTGCTCTGAGGTTCAAATAATTTAAATAAATAAATTACCCAAGGTCTCCCAACTAGCTAGTAAAGCCAGATTTCCAGAATCCCATCCCAGTTCAAGACTATTTCTTCATGCAGAGACTGAGCTGTCCCGATCTCATGTTGACAGGTGTTGCTGCTATCTTGGGAGGCATTTGGGTTTTGCTAGAGCAGTTGAAGTATAGTTTCATCACCTGTTCCCATGTGCTGTTTTTCAGGCCAAGGCCACATTCTGGAACTTGGAGGATATCTTTTTGAAGGGCTCAGAGGGCATCTGTGATGCTAACTAGGGGAATAAAAATCATTTTATCTCATTTTTATTACATGGGTTACCCTCCAACTTCCACCCCTTAACAGAAAGGGGTGTTCTCTTCTCTTAAGGGGTGGAACTTCCTGTTTCAACTTCCTGTTTCCCAATGAGGAAAATAAAAATATCTAAAAAGAAACCTAATAAGCAAAAAATACAACAAAACCAGAAAGTATATACAGGAGTAAAAGAGTTTATTTATGATGGCAGAATAACTAATGACCAAATATAATTTTATTAATCAACCATAAAGGCTGTAACTGCACTGTCTGATATGGTAGCCACTACCCACTTGGGACTACTGCACACACGAAAGATGGGTGGTCCAAATTGATATGTCATAGAAGCATACAATGCACACCAGAATTACGACTTAATATGAAAAAATAAAATAATATAAACGCTCTCAATAATTATTCTTTTTTGTTTGTTTGAGATGGAATCTTGCTCTTGTTGCCCAGGCTTGAGTACAATGGCACCATCTCGGCTCTCTGCAACCTCTGCCTCCTGAGTTCAAGTGATTCTTCTGCCTCAGTCTCCTGAGTAGCTGGGATTACAGGAACCTGCCACCACGCCTGGCTAATTTTTTGTATTTTTAGTAGAGATGGGGTTTCACCATGTTGGCTAGGCTGGTCTTGAACTCCTAACCTCAGGTGATCCACCCGCCTCAGCCTCCCAAAGTGCTGGGATTATAGGTGTGAGCCACTGCGCCCACCCTCAATAATTATTCATTTTATTGATTCATGTTGAAATGACAGTATTTTGAACATACAGAATTAAACAAGCCATATTACTAAAATTAATTTCACTTGCTTTTTTGTTTTTACTAGAAAAATTTCAATTACATGCTTAAATATAATGCTTATATTATATTTCTGTTGGACAGCACTGGTCTGAGAGTAACTAATATATGTCCATAACAACTGAGCTGAGAAGGCCGGGGCTCATTACAGAAACAGCTTCCTACCTGCCTGGCCACAGACTAAGGTCTCCTTCAAAGAGCAGCTCCAGGCTCCGCACTCAGGCTTTCAATGAAGGCCAGACACTTATGTACCTTCAGGGAGTGGTCATTACAGTTATTTCCTTAAGCGTAACTTGACTTTTACCTGGGGTTATGCAGTTTGGCTGGTTTTCAGGGTTATTAAATAACAGCTTAATGAGAAAACACCATTCAAATTGATTTTCAAGTTCCAGTTCTGTGGAGTGGAAGTAGAAAAACACAACACTCCCTGCAGTGAATTTCTACTGCCTCTAGACAAACAGAACTAGATCTTATAAGACCCAAAACAAATTAAAGGGTGTTGCTCAGAACTTTGCCAAATAGAAATCTCTGGAAGTTTTATTTTCTGACATCTCTAAAACAGATTTTTAATCAGGTAAAGACTTAATTTATGTTTAGTTTCACTGGAGACCCCTTTCGAAAGAGATGCTGCTATGGTTTGTTCTGTGTCCCCACCCAAGTCTCATGTCGAATTGTGATCTCTACATGTTGAAGGTGGGGCGTGGGAGGTGACTGGATCATGGGGATGGTTTTTAACAGTTCAGTACCATCCCCCTAGTGCTGTCTCATGATAGAATTCTCATGAGATCTGGTGGCATTTAACAGTGTGTGGACCCTCCCCATTTGCTCCTTCTCTCTCTCCTGCTCCACCATGGGAAAATGTGCCTCATTCCCCTCTGTCTTCCTGATTGTTTGTTTCCTGAGGCCTCCCAGTTATATTTCCTGTTAAGCCTGCAGAACTGTGAGTCAATTAAACCTGTTTTCTTTATAAATTACCCAGTCTCAGGTAGTTCTTTACAGGTGCCTGAGAGGAAACAAAGTTGAAGTTGGCTTACGATATACTTTCTCTCCCTTCTAAAAATCAAGTTTTGGATCTAGGAGAAATATGAGGCATTATACCGACAGTTGAAGTTTGATTAGCATTGAAAATTGCTAGAGCTCTGAAGGCAAAAAAAAAAAAAAAAAAAAGTAGTTATTAGAATTCTAAAAAACAAACAAAGCCAATACCCCAAACAAACAAACACATGTTGGTTTGAGGAGGCAGTGAGATAGAAATTCACATTTGAAATAGACCAGCAGTAGGCTCAGTAATGGGCCTCGAAGCCATACATAACTTAATCCCTGGAACCTGTGAGTACACAGCCACACAAGGGGCCTTGCGGATGTGTTAAATTAAGGATCCTGATAGCAGGAGATGAGCATGGCTTATTCAGGTGGGCCCTAAATGTAATTGCATAATCAAAAGGAAGCAGAAAGAGATTTGACCACACAAGTGGAGAAAGCACACACAGAGAAGGTAATGGGACCGCAGAAGCAGAGAGCGGAGTGAAGTAACATAAGCCAAGAAATGCTGGCAGCCCCAGAAGCTGGAAGAGGCAGGGAAGAATTCTCCCCTGGAGCTTCCAGGAGGAATCATTCCTGCAGACCCCTTGATTTTTGCCCTGTAAGACTCATTTCAAACCTCTGACTTCTAGAACTGTAAGAAGAGTAAACGTCTGTTGTTTTTAGCCACAACATTTGTGGCGACTTGTTACATATAGCAGCAATAGGAAATGAATACAGGAGCCCAATGACTTACTTGGCAAAATTAATCTACAGGCTGAATACTTTTTTCCTTCACGTTAATTTGTATAGACTTAAAGCATAGAAAAAAGAAATCTCTAAGACAAAGTTCTTGGGAGAACACGTCAGAGAAAATGTTCCAATCTGCATTTGCTCCTTTACTTTTGCTTATTTTTTATCCCATTCTCTAGCTTTCCCATTCCTTTCTTTCCTCTTTCCTTCCCTTTCCCTCCACCTTCAGCTAAGTAATCTTTCAGATGCAACTTTAGATTTACTTTTATGTCTGGCTTGCCAAACCTCCGTAATGTTAACACAAACATTCCAGTTTCCCTTTAAGATACATATGGTGTGACAGTCAATAAATTTATCAGCTCTGCTTTATTGTAAATATTCATTTATTCAATAAATAGGATTTACCAACTATGTCCTAGGCCCTGTGCTAGATTCTGGGCAAACAATAGTGAACAAAGTAGATGTTGTCCCTGCCTTTATTTACAGATTAGTAAAGGAGATAGACTACAGTAAGTAAATAAATAAATGCATGAAATTACCAACTGTGGTTAAATGCTCTGACAGGCACAAAGAGAGTGCAACAACAGGGAATAACAGAGCTGGCCTCTCTTGGGCAGTGGCATTTGTGTTGTAAAGATGCTCTCCTTGTAAAGAGCAAGATGGGGGTGGAGAGAGCATCCCACATGGAGGGACCAGAGACCGGCAGGGAAAGAACTTACCAGTCAAGGAACTGCAACAAATCCCATCTGGGCAGAGCACAGGAGACGGGAGGAGCTGTGGGACAAGATGAAGTGAGAGAGGCAGGCAGGGGACAGATGACACAGGGATTTAAGGAATATCTCTGTTCCCTTCTCTCTTGGTGAACAGACTGAAATGTCAGGAACTAGGAAGCCTCTAGCAAGAAATATGCTAATAATTGAATCTTTGCCGGTAGAGGTGCACTCCTTAAAGTTTGCAAAGTTTACCTCGATATCCTCTACCCTTTAAGAAGTCCTTTAAACCACTATCAATTAACATTTTGGTGAGAATTAGTTTTCTGGACTCTTTTTATGTATTCAACATTCATTGCATGCCCTCTTTGTGCCAGACAACCGTTTGGGGTGCTATATGTGTTCTGGGTGTTGAGGATTGGCACGCCCCATCTCTCCTCTCATGGAGCCCAGGTATGGTAAAGTGCTATGAGGTAAAATGACAGGGAGCCAATAAAAGTGTGTCACAGGTTCTGGCCTGACCTGAGCAAAGGAAGAAGGCTTCAAGGCAGAAGTAGCACTTACGCAGGGAAGTGAATGATGCCAGGCTGGTTAACAGGTTGGTGTGGGTATAGAGGGAGAAGGAAGAGGGGTATTCCAGGAAGAAAGGGTCCTATAGGTTCAGCATACTAGAGAAGCTTCAAGAAGTCCAATGCACTACCCCTGGAGTGGGGAGAGTGAAGGAGAGAATGGAGGAAAGGGAACCTGAGGGGTAACTGCAGTGGAGTGCAGGATTTTGGAGGTGCTGGTAAATGCATTTGGACTCTAGGAACAGAGAAAGTGTTAACAGGTTATAAGCAGATGAGTGATAGGATCAAGTCTGCATTAAAAAAAACAAAAACAAAAAAACAAAAAAACAATCACAGGCCGGGCGCAGTGGCTCACACCTGTAATCCTAGCACTTTGGGAGGCCAGGGTGGGTGGATCATGTGATCAGGTGATCAAGACCATCCTGGCTAACATGGTGAAACGCGATCTCTACTAAAAATACAAAAAATTACCCAGACGTGGCACGTGCCTGTAGTCCCAGCAACTTGGGAGGCTGAAACAGGAGAACTGCTTGAACCTGGGAGGTGGAGGTTGCAGTGAGCTGAGACCATGCCACTGCACTCCAGACTGGGCGACAGAGTGAGTCTCCGTCTCAAAAAAAAAATCATTACATATTGGTGTGGAGAAGGGGACTGGAGGTAAAGAAGAATGAACTCGAGAGAACATTCAGGAGATGATTACTGACATCTAGGCAAGAGACGATGGTGGCTTAGAAGAGAATGATGGCAGTGGAGATTCCTAATTGCAGAACCTACTTGATCTTTGCATCTATGCTTATTCACAATTCAGGTTAAATATAAAGTATTTAGCAATGGTATTTGGTATTATTCACATATTGGGTATGATTTTCATTCCTTTTCAAGAAGCAGAATTTTATTTTTTATATAAGTGAAGCTAATTTCAACTTCAAGCCCCCATTCTTCTGGAAGCTGAACATTTGCTTTTAGTCAATTTGAGGTCTCTCCATTCCTTCCTCAGTATTACAGCTTAATTAGAAGAGGGAAGTCTGTTTGGATCTTGTACAAGGTGGGTGTGGGTGGATACTCTGGTCTCCTTGCTCGTGCATCTACTCTGGAATCCACTGACACACCCTTGGTCCCATGGAGCCTATGATTTACTCAGACTTCTGCTGTACCCTTTTTGTACCATCTTGATACTTTTTCAGGTCCACTGATCCCTACACCGTGTCTCGACTATTCTCTAAATGCTTAGAAAATGTCCTAATTCTTCTAAAACAATCTGGCTGTGGGTAACATCTGAGGCTGTCTCAGCCCTGCTACATCAACATGCCAAGTATACCTGTTCTTCTCTAGAACCCGGCTGGTGTGCAGGACCAATAGTTTCTTACTGGATCTTGGGAACAGATTCAAGAGATATTTAGAAGGAAAAAAAGGATTATCTTTGATGATTCATATATATCAGAGGTGAAGTTTCAGGAATGAGTCCCCCCCCCCCCGCCTTTTTTTTGTATGGGGAACAGGATGCTATCTTTTAATGAGACAGGAACCTTGGAAGAGGAGCAGGTGTAGTGCATGGGCTGGAGTCATAAGGTCACTTTTGAACACAATATGTGTGAGATATCCAAAAAGAGAGACTGAGGAAGTAGTTGGCATTGAGGACAGGGATCTGAAGCTTGGACGAGAGGTCTGGGGTTGAGAATACACAGGTTTTTTTTTGGTTTGTTTGTTTGTTTTGTTTTGTTTTGTGTTGTTTTCAGTGTAAAATCGGGGGTAATGGAAGCCATGGGACAGACATCATGGGATTCCCTGGAGAAAGAGAATATAGAACAAAATGAGAAAAGGGATTGAGGAAATATCTCTGAGTAATATTTAAGGATTGGCTAGGAGATGGAAAACCTGCAAAATAATCATGGAGGTAAGAGGAAAACAAGGAGAATGTCATGAAACAAAAGCTACAGAAGTGAGTGCTTCCAGAGCGTAGGGGTAGTTAACAGTGTTAAATGCCACCGCCAAGAAGTCAAGTAAGATGAAAACTGAAAAGTATCCTTTGGATTTAGAAGTTACTGGTTATCTCAGAAAAAGCAGTTCCAAGGTATGAAAGAGGCAAAAGCCAAGTCGAAGAGTCTACTTTGAACATGTGGGGCATTCACAGAAACTTCAGAAATCATGCCTTTCTAGGAGAAGTAAACTGGCCCTGTAGTAAAGGTTACTCTAAATTCACTCCAACAAAGCTTAAGAACAAGTTTCCAAAGACTCAAGCTAATGCACAAGTAAATTAGTTGCCTGCTAGAAAAAACTCTACCACCCCTTAAGACAACAAATTCCAATGCTCAATAAAAAAATTTCAGTATCCAATAAGAAACTTACAGTATCCAATAAGAAATTACTATATATGAGAAGAAGTAGGAAATTGAGACCTATAACCAGGAGAAAAATTAGTCAATAGAAACAAATCCAGAAATGAAGAGATGATAGAACAGCAGATGAGGGGACAAGGACTTAAAGTTAGTTATTGTAAATATGTTCATGTATTTAAAGGAAAATGAATATAATGAGCAGTGGAAGCTATTAAAAAAATACTACAAGCAATCATATCAAAGTTCTTTTTTCATAAGACTCCCCCTCCAACCAATGCTATAACCAGCCCTCTCGCCTCTTTTCTGTAAAGTATTTTGTTTCATGTAACTTTGTACTTTTGGTTCTCTGTATGCAAGTATTTTAAAATTTTCTTGGGGAACATATCATATATATTCCTAAAGAAAGAATATATATTCTCTTGAAAGGTGCCAGAGAAGTAGGGAGGTGGGTATGATTGTGATTGAACTCCAGATGCCCCTCTGTCCTAAACAGCCACTGTTTGTAGGAAGTTTGAGACTTCCTGGTCTCCTACAGAGCAGCTGGCTGGGGCTCAAGGGACACACCTTGGTGTTTCAGGTCCATCTGTCTGATTGGCCCATCTGACCCTGAGGTGTAATAATCCTGAGCCTCACTGAAGCAGGTTGTCATAACTCCTTTTTTCCTCTTTTAAACCCTTCCTTGGGAGCTTTAAGGGCACCTTTTAAGGTACCCTTAAAATTAAAAGAGAAATATATATATATATATTTTAAAAGAGAAATATTAATGAAAAGGAAAACATTAAACTTCAAGAACTCATATGAAATATTTGTGAAAATCTTTATCACAGCTAAGTTGGGCTTAAGTCAAATCAAACAATTTAGGATTAAAGGAGAAGGGCTGAGTCTTCTCTCCTTGCTGTGTATCTGCATCAAGGAGGTATAAGTTTTTCCTAAAGATATTCATCCCATTAACATCGATCTCAAAGATGAATTTGCAAATTTGAAATCTCTCATATTGTCAGCTTTTCTAAATATGTTCATATGGTGGAGAACTCATGAGGCTTATATTACTTTAGTCCATGGATCACTTTATAAACACTACTAAGCTTAAACTTTAAAATTATAAATTATTGGACACATTTTTACTTAGAATTGTTAACTGGAAATTCATTTATTTCTGCCCTGTTCCATGCCAGTAGGGGAATTAGAGATCATGTTTTTAGCTACTCCCTGGATGAAGGAAAATAGAAACGTGGGTCTCAGTTGAGTGCACCAAGCTGTCATGCTCATATTTGGTGCCAGCTGGTCACCTGTTGGCAGTGCCAGTAGAGAGCCCTGGGACTAAATTCATCCTGCCTTCTACATCCAACATCAATAGACCAGCTCTGTCAGAACGTCTATTCCCCGTGCAAACCACTTCATTAAATAGAAAACCTCTCTTTTTAAGTGATGTCTAGTTATCAGCTTGCATTTTAATATCTAACAAATTAAAAACTACGTTAACTTTGAGGCAATATTTTTCCATTCTATGCTGTTTTAAGAGACACCCATCTTCTTGCCACAGAGCACAATTTTGTCTCACAAACACACAGCTGAAAAGGGCAGTGACAAAAATAAGAATACAAAAATGAAACAAGTCACTTCAAATATCTTTATTAGTTATTACTTCTATTAGTGCATTTTATGTCATAGATATTTTGTTCCTAAAATCTCATCTTCTTTATTTTTCCTTCACCTACCTTAGTTCTTATTTTATCCTCGATGGGCATGTCTCCACCATGGAAGGAAGATGAAGAAATAGAAAACTGGTCACCAGGACACTGTAAAAAGCAAATGACACATCATTAGAAACACAGTCATTTAACAGATCAGGCTGAGGATATATCATTAACAACCCAGACAGAAGATCATCATCTTCCATCATCATTTGAAATTAAAAAGTACCTCCAAAGGAATTGTTTACTGCTTCGCCTGCAAAAAGTGCTACAAACAGTAAACCAAAGAGACAAAACAGCCTTTAGTGGATTGTTAGAGCACTTAAGGAGGTGTAAATTGTAATTAGCCATATGCTAGACTTTCACAGTCCAATAAGAAATATGCCTGATGGTACAGCATCTCCCTGGCCCAGTTTTTCAGGTCAAAAGCAGAATGGCTGTTCAGTAAGGAATAAGCCACAAAGGAGAGCTACAAAACTATTCCATTCTCTGGCATCCAACACAACAGGTCAGAACTCTTTCTGCACATGTTTGTGATGGCAGTCATGTTGCTGAGTTGCTCTGGATGCCCACCCAGAGTTTCTGCGTTCGAAGGTGGGAGGGAAGGCCCTGTTCAGCTCAAGTGGCAACCCTAAAATCATTGTGGGTCACAGGACACATTAACCCTGTTCACAAAGGAATCAGAGTGCAAATGTGTTACAAAGATAATGCTGTTCTATGTTAATATTGACAAAGTGGTTCAGAGCTGGGGACCTATATATCTGAGAGTGGTCTCAGGTACTGGCAGAACAAAACACAAACTTTTGAGAACTTGGTTTCATGTACTTCTCTGTTGACTGTGTGACTTTCAGTATGTCTCTTAACCATCTTTAGCATATTTTTTAACTTCCCATAGCCTTAATTTATCATTTTTATCATATGGGGGTTGGACTTGGTGATTTTTTTAAAAAGTGGCATTCAAAATATATTTGTGTATGAGTGCACATTTTCCTGTACCCTCATATTTCTGAGAAATCCCATCACTTTCATTGGCTTTGCAAAAGGTTCAGGGACTAAGAAAAGATGAAGGAATAATCTTGGCTCTGGCAGATTAACTGTAGGAGTAGAAAATGAAACAGAATATTCAAAGTCTTGTGCTGGAACAAATAACTTTCAGGATTTGATTTGCATTGTTTGGCTGAGAATAAGATGCTTCTTATGCAAATGAAGACTGATAAAGGATGAGTTTATATTGTTTAAAATGCAATATGATCTTTTGGCTCAAAGAGCTGTATGCCAGTAAATTAGGGATTAATTTGGTTCTGAAAATCATGCAAATTCTCTTTGTGAATTTGTGCATTAATGTAACTTTCTACTAAGTGATTTTCACTAGAGGGAGATAAGATTTGGCTACATTCTTAAGGCAGCTAAACACAGGGACAAGAGCCATGAGAATGAAGAAGACTTAATGGATATCATCCTTATAAAAATCTATTTGGTTCACATTGCTATCAGTTTTTTTGGTTTATTATTTTATTATTAATTTTGAGACAGAGTCTTGCTTTGTGACTCAGGCTGGAGTGCAGTGGTATGGTCAGGGCTCACTGCAATGTTGACCTCCCTGGCTCAAGAGATCCTCCCACCTCAGCTTTCCAAGTAGCTGGGATTACAGGTGCATGCCACCATGCCCGGCTAATTTTTAAAAATATTTTGTACAGATGAGGTCTCATTATGTTGCCCAGGCTAGTCTTGAATGCCTGGACTCAAATGATCCTTCCACCTTAGCCTCCAAAGGGTTGAGATTACAGGCATGAGTCATAAGGCCTGGATATCACATTGCTTATGTTTTTATTTCATGATCAGATAATAGAGCAAGTGTGCAATTTCCACAATCTACAACTTCATTCTCTTTCTCCTTGCCATCACCCCACCCATCCCACCTAGAACTGCTGCCAAGAAGGAAAAGTCTTCACTGGAATGCAAGCTCCACAAGCGAGAATTTTTGTCAGGTTTAACACTGTATTATCTCTAGAACAGTGCTCAGTACAGAGTAGGTCCTCAGCAACCATGTGTTGAATGCATTCCAATACTGATGATTTTCAGAATGGTTTAGGATTTGTGACCTCTCCTTTCTGAGCCTGAGTAGATTAAGTGTATCAAACTTGATTCTCTGTAATCTACTTAGGTTTCCTATTTTCTAAAAGCAATGGAGAGGGAGAGAGATCATTATGGCAGACGGGAGGCAGAACTAGATTATTCAGATGGACAGAGCAGTGTGCGGAGGCTTGCATTGTGAATTTCAGCTCCAGATCGACTGCTAGCACAAGCCAGCAATCCCGAAAGGACCCACAGACCCTCTGAAGGAAGCTGACTGCTCCTGCAGGACCCAGGAGATACCCCAAATACTCAGCCACAGCAAGACCCCCACAAGGAGAGTCTGAACTCAGACAGGCCTAGCCCTGACTCCACCTGATGGTCCTTCCCTACCCACCCTGGTAGCTGAAGACAAAGGTCATATAATCTTGGGAGTTCTAGGGCCCCACCCACCATCCATTCCTCTCCATACTACCATAGCTGATGCTCTCTGGAGGAGGCCAACCAGCACAAAAATAGAGCATTAAACCACCAAAGTTAAGAACCTTCATGGAGTTCATTGCACCCTCACTGGAACAGGCTCTGGTATCCACGGCTAAGAGACCCAGAGACAGTTTACATCACAGGACTCTGTGCAGACAACCCCCAGTACCAGCCCGGAGCCAGGTCTCCCTGGGTGGCTAGACACAGAAGAGAGACAACTATCACTGCAGTTTGGCTCACAGGAAGCTACATCCATAGGAAAAGGGGGAGAGTACTACATCAAGGGAACACATCGTGGGACAAAAGAATCTGAACAACAGCCTTCAGCCCTAGACATTCCCTCTGACAGAGCCTACCCAAATGAGAAGGAACCAGAAAATCAACTCTAGTTACAAGGCTCTTTCACACCCCCCAGAAATCACACCAGTTCACCAGCAATGAATCCAAACCAAGAAGAAATCCTTGATTTACCTGAAAAAGAATTCAGAAGGTTAATTATTAACCTAATTAGGGAGGCAACAGGGAAAGACAAAGCCCAATGCAAGGAAATCCAAAAAATGATACAAGAATTGAAGGGAAAAATATTCAAGGAAAATAGCTTAAAGAAAAAAACAATAAAAAATTCAGGGAACACTGGAGACACTCATAGAAATGCAAAATGCTCTAGGAAGTCTCAGCAACAGAATTGAACAAGTAGAAGAAGGAAATTCAGAGTTCGAAGACCAGGTCTTCGAATTAACCCAATCCAACAAAGGCAAATAAAAAAGAATAAGAAAATATGAACAAAGCCTCCAAAAAAAGTCTGGGATTATGTTAAGTAACCAAACCTAAGAATAATTGGTGTTCCTGAGGAAGAAGAGAATTCTAGAAGCTTGGAAAACATTTTGGGGGAATAATCGAGGAAAACTTCCCCCACCTTGCTAGAGACCTAGACAACCAAATGCAAGAAGCACAAAGAACACCAGGGAAATTCGTCACAAAAAGCTCATTGCCTAGGCACATTGTCATCAGGTTATCTAAAGTTAAGACGAAGAAAAGAATCTTAAGAGCGGTGAAAGAAGCACCAGGTAACTTACAAAGGAAAATCTATCAGATTAACAGCAGATTTCTCAGCAGAAACCCTATAAGCTAGAAGGGATTGGGGCCCTATCTTCAGCCTCCTCAAACAAAACAATTATCAGCCAAGAATTTTGTATCCAGTGAAACTAAGCATCATATATGAAGGAAAGATACGGTCTTTTTCAGACAAACAATCAGTGAGAGAATTTGATACTACCAAGCCACCACTACAAGAACTGCTAAAAGAAGCTCAAAATCTTTAAACAAATCCTGGAAACACATCAAAACGGAAACTCTTTAAAGCATAAATCACACAGGACCTATAAAACAAAAAAACAAGTTAAAAGGCAAAAACATCAAAAAATCCAAGGTACACAGGCAAAAAATAGCACAATGAATGCAATAGTAGCTCACATCTCAATACTAACATTGAATGTAAATGGCCTAAATGCTCCATGTAAAAGATACAGAACCTCAGAATGGATAAGAACTCACCAGCCAACTACCTGCTGCCTTCGGGAGACTAAACTAACACATAAGGACTCATATTAACTTAAAGTAAAGAGCAGGGGGAAAGGCATTTCATGCAAATAGACACCAAATGTGAGTGGGGTAGCTATTCTTATATCTAACAAAACAAACTTTAAAGCAACAGCAGTTAAAAGAGACAAAGAGGGACATTATATAACAGTAAAAGGCCTTGTCCAAGAGGAAATTATCACAATCCTAAACATATATGTGCCTAACACTGGAGCTACCAAATTTATAAAACAATTACTAATAGGCTTAAGAAATGAGATAGACAGCAACATAATAATAGTGTGGGACTTCAGTACTCCACTGACAGCACTTGACAGGTCATCAAGAAAGAAAATCAACAAAGAAACAATGGATTTAAATGACACCTTGGAACGAATGGACTTAATAGATATATACAGAACATTTCATCCAACAACCACAGAATACACATTCTATTCAACAACTCATGGAACTTTCTCCAGGATAGACCATACGATAGGCCATAAGAGTCTCAAAACATTTAAGAAAATTGAAATTATATCAAGCACTCTCTCAGACCACAGTGGAATAAAAAGGGAAATCAACTCCAAAAGGAACCTTCAAAACCATGCAAATACATAGAAATTAAATAACCTGCTTCTGAATGAGCATTGGGTCAAAAACAAAATCAACGTGGAAATTAAAAAAATTCTTCAAACTGAATGACAGTAATGACACAACCTATCAAAATCTCTGGGATACAGCAAAGGCGGTGCTAAGAGGAAAGTTCGTAACACCAAATGCCTATATCAAAAAGACTGAAAGAGCACTAACTGACATTCTAAGCTCACACCTCAAGGAACTAAAGAAACAAGAACAAACCAAACCCAAACCCAACAGCAGAAAAAAAAAAAAACAAAAAAAAAACATGATCAGACCAGAACTAAATGAAACTGAAACACACAAAAAAATACAAAAGGTAAATGAAACGAAAAGCTGGTTCTTTGAAAAGATAAATAAAATTGATAGACCGTTAGCAAGATTAACCAAGAAAAGAAGAAAATCCAAATAACCTCATTAAGAAATGATGCAGGAGATATTATAATGGACACCACTGAAATACAAAAGATCATTCAAGGATACTATAAACACCTTCACACACATAAACTAGAAAACCTAGAAGAGATGGATAAATTCCTGGAAAAATATAACCCTCCTAGCTTAAATTAGGAAAAATTAGATACTCTGAACAGACCAATAACAAGCAGTGAGACTGATATGGTAATTAAAAAATTACTGTTTGTGACCAGCCTGACCAATATGGTGAAACCCCATCTCTACTAAAAATGCAAATTCAGCTGGGTGTGGTGGTGCATGCCTGTAATCCCAGCTACTTGGGAGGCTGAGGCAGGAGAATCGCTTGAACCCGGGAGATGGAGGTTGCAGTGAGCTGAGTTCGCACCATTGCACTCCAGCCTGGGCAACAAGAGCGAAACTGTCTCAAAAAAAAAAAAAAAAAAAGGTTACCAACAAAAAGTGTCTGGGACCAGACGGATTCACAGCAGAATTCTAGCAGATATTCAAGGAAGAATCGGTACCAATCCTTTTGACACTATTCCACAAGACAGAGAAAGAACGAACCCTCCCTAATTCATTCTATGAAGCTTGCATTACCCTAATACCAAAACCAGAAAGGACAAAACCAAAAAAGAAAACTACAGACCAATATCCTTGATGAACATAGATGCTAAAATCCTTAACAAAATATCCATCCTGGCTAAGACGGTGAAACCCCGTCTCTACTAAAAATACAAAAAATTAGCTGGGCGTGGTGGCGGGCGCCTGTAGACCCAGCTACTCTGGAGCCTGAGACTGGGAATGGCATGAACCCAGGAGGTGGAGCTTGCAATGAGCTGAGAGGGTGCCACTGCACTCCTGGCCTGGGCGACAGAGCAAGACTCCAAAAAACAAAACAAAACAAAACAAAACAAAAAACAAAAAACTAGCTAAGCAAATCCAACAACATATCAAAAAGATAATCCACCACAATCAAGTGGGTCTCATACCAGGGATGCGGTGATGGTTTAACATATGCAAGTCAATAAATGTGATACACAACATAAACAGAATTAAAAACAAAAATCACACTATCATCTCAATAGATGCAGAAAAAGCATTTAACAAAATCCAGCATCCCTTTATGATTAAAGCTCTTGGCAAAATTGGCATATGAGGGACATAATCTCAATGTAATAAAAGCCACCTACAACAAACCCACAGCCAACATAATACCGAATGGGGAAAAGTTGAAAGCATTCTCTCTGAGAACCGGAACAAGGTAAGAATGCCCACTTTCACCACTCCTCTTCAACATAGTACTGGAAGTCCTAGCCAGAGCAGTCAGACAAGAGAAGGAAATAAAGGACATCCAAATCAGTAAAGAGGAAGTCAAACTGTCAGTGTTTGTTGACCATGTGATCATTTACCTCGAAAACCCTAAAGACTCCTCCAGAAAGCTCCTAGAAATGATAAAAGAATTCAGCAAAGTTTCTGGATACAAGATTAATGTACACAAATCAGCAGCTTTTCGATACAACAACAGCGACCAAGCAGAGAATCAAATCAAGAACTCAGCCCCTTTTCCAATAGCTGCCAAAAAATTAAAATATTTAGGAATATACCTAACGAAGGAGTCAAAAAATCTCTACAAGGAAAACTACAAAACACTGCTGAAAGAGATCATAGACGATACAACTGGAAACACATCCCATGCTCATGGATAAGTAGAATCAATATTGTGAAAATGACCATACTGCCAAAAGCAATCTACACATTCAGTGCAATCCCCATCAAAATACCACCATCATTCTTCACAAAATTAGAAAAAACAATTCTAAAATTCATATGGAACCAAAAAAGAGCCCGCATACCCAAAGCAAGTCTAAGCAAAAAGAATAAATCTGGAGGCATCACACCACCTGATTACAAACTATACTATAGGGCCATAGTCAACAAGACAGCATGGTACTGGTATAAAAATAGGTACATAGACCAATGGAACAGAATAGAGAACCCAGAAATAAACCCAAATACTTACAGCAAACTGATCTCCAAGAAAGCAAACAAAAACATAAAGTGGGGAAAGGACACCCTTTTCAACAAATGGGGCTGGGATAATTGGCTAGCCACCTGTAGGGGAATGAAACTGGATCCTCATCTCTCACCTTACACAAAAATCAACTCAAGATGGATTAAGGACTTAAATCTAATACCTGAAACTATAAAAATTCTAGAAGACAATACTGGAAAAACCCTTCTAGACAGTAGCTTAGGCAAGGATTTCATGACCAAGAATCCAAAAGCAAATGCAATAAAAACAAAGATAAATAGTTGAAACTTAATTAAACTAAGGATCTTTTGCACAGCAAAAGGAACAGTCAGCAGAGTAAACAGACAATCCACAAAGTGGGAGAAAATCTTCACAATCTGTACATCTGACAAAGGACTAATATCCAGAGTCTACAATGAACTCAAATGAATCAGTAGGAAAAAGCAAACAATCCCATCAAAAAGTGGGCTAAGGACATGAATAGACAATTCTCAAAAGAAGATATACAAATGGCCAACAAACATGAAAAAATGCTCCCCAGCACTTTGGGAGGCTGAGGCGGGTGGATCATGAGGTCAGGAGATCGAGACCATCCTGGCTAACATGGTGAAACCCCATTTCTACTAAAAACACAAAAAAATTAGCTGGGTGTGTTGGTGGGCACCTGTAGTCCCAGTTACTAGGGAGGCTGAGGCAGGAGAATGGGGTGAACCCGGGAGGCAGAGCTTGCAGTGAGCTGAGATTACGCCACCGCACTCCAGTCTGGGCAACAGAGCAACAGAGCAAGACTCCGTCTCCAAAAAAAAAAAAAGAAAAAAAGAAAAAAAAAATGTTCAACATCACTAATGATCAGGGAAATGCAAATCAAGACCGCAATGTGATACCACCTTACTCCTGCAAGAATGGCCATAATCAAAAAATCAAAAAACAGTAGATGTTGGCGTGGGTGCAGCGATCAGCGAACACTTCTACATTGCTGGTGGGGATGTAAACTAGTACATCCCCACCTACATATGGAAAACAGTGTGGAGACTCCTTAAAGAACTAAAAGTAGAACTACCATTTGATCCAGCAATACCACTACTGGGTATCTACCCAGTGGAAAAGGAGTCATTACATGAAAAAGATATTTGCACCCTCAGGTTTATAGCAGCACAATTGCAAAATCATGGAACCAGCGCAAATGCCCATCAATCAATGAGTGAATAAAGAAACTGTGGTGTATATATATATATGATGTAATACTACTGAGCCATAAAAAGAAATGAATTAACTGCATTTGCAGCAACCTGGATGAGATTGGAGACTATTATTCTAAGTGAAGTAACTCAGGAATGGAAAACCAAACATCGTATGTTCTCACTGATATGTGGGAGCTAAGCTATGAGGACGCAAAGGCATAAAAATGATACAATGGACTTTGGGGACTTGGGGTAAAAGAGTGGGAGGGGGTCGAGGGATAGAAGACTACAAATGGGGTGCAATGTATACTGCTTGGGTGATGGGTGCACCAAAATCTCACAAATTACGACTAAAGAACTTATGTAACCAAATATCACCTGTACCCCAATAACTTATGGGAAAAAAACCCAGAAATAAGAATAAATAAAAATGGAAAAAAATAAAAGCAATGCAAATTGCTGGTTTTAATTTAAAAAGCCCAGTTGGCTTTGAGATTTTTGATATAGGTCATTGTCATCCTTGTGTAATACTCAACCAATAGAAGTGGTTCTGGAAGTTCCAATAAGCATCTATATTTTAATCCTGGGAAACTGTGAGGCATTTGTCCCTGCATAGGCCAAGTTTTTCATCCATTCTACTGAATCACTCTATTTATTGACTCCATGAATATAGCAAATTCATCATGTCATTCAGTATTCCCTAGTTATATAACTCTTCCCGTGTAAGAAATAGCATCGGTAACAGCAACAAAAACAGTAACAACACTGACGTTTTCATTACATATGGGCACTCAGAAACGAATCTGCTGAATTAAATGAATGGACTATTATCTAAGCTTAGTGCCTCTTGGAAAACATGTAAAATTGGACTCTTAGCAAGCAGTATCTAAATTCAAATATAATTAATGGTTAATTTTCCTTATATTTCATATCTCTCTACCTTAACCTCCTGAATTTTATACCTAACTCTATTTATACTCTTTTGTTTTATTGCTAAGGTTTGAGACATGGAAATGGCCAATTTCTCCATATTAAATGTAGATCTATTTTAATATGTTTTTTACCCACTTAACAATCTTTTTGAATGACCATTGTGGGTTTGGAAGACCAGATGACGTTCACCTCACTGCTAACTCCATTTTCTTTTTGCTTCTCTTCCCTTTGTCTTTTGCTCCTTCTCCCCAGGCATCTACCCACAAAATCTCCTGACTCCCTAGTGATTTGTTTCTTCTCATCATATTTGCTATGTTTATATCAACTTAGTGTTGACAGAGGTATATGTACTTTAGCTATCTTTATTAAGGTATGGTGCTGTGACATTCTAACTGTAAAGTGTTATCTTAGCATGAAAGAAGGCTTATGAAGAGGGAGGAATGTTCTTCAGGTTTTTTTTTTTTAAAAAAAGGCAGTGCATTTAGGCTGGGATAGAACACTGATTTCCAAGGATTTCTCACAATATGTGACATCTAGAAAGTCTATTATCTTACACATGAAATTTCAGTAGCCATCTGGGACACCAAATTACCAATGAAACAACAGACATGACACAGTAGTAAGGTGCACAGGTTTTGTAATTAAAAAAAAGAACATGATCATGATTGATTATATTTGCTCCCAAGATTTATGTAACTGATCAAATTAAGTTAGTCTTTTTTTCTCTCATGGATCAAACAGTATCTTTGATAGATGCTATATTGCAAACATTATTTTAATTTATTATTATTAAAAAAAAAAACCCAGATGTTAATTATTCTTCAGTGATACAAAAAAAAAAAAAAGATACAGATACTATAAAGTTGTGGAAGAAAAAGATTTAAAAAGAAAAATGAGAAAAAATGGCTAGCTGGAGAAAATATGCTCTCAAAAATGGAACTCTTTGCTAAGAGGCACAGATGCAATACCTTGAACCTCAGGAGAGCTTTAATTAGTCCAGCTCTTCCTTGGGCGCATGCTCAGAAGCTTTGGTGCTGTCTGTAAATTAGGGCAAGGAAATCCAGCAGGGGCCTGGGTGGGTTAAGGGGGAAGGGCAGAATCTTAAAGGGGCAATGACCATTTAAAGGAGCAATGCCTGTCAGTCTCACTGTTCTTATTGTAGGCTCCTGAACCTGTCACCACAAACTAATCCACCTTCTGTGTTCCCTGTCTCAGTTAATAGCACCTCCACTCTCCAAGTATGGCTACAATGACTAAACATGGGAGTTGTTCATGATTTCTCCCTTTTTTTGCACCTGCAAAATGTCAATTTTGCTGATTTTTACCTTAAATTTGACTTCACTTTTCCATTCCTGTTATCATTGTTCTGTTTTAAGCCCTCATTGGGTCCTGTTTGGGCCATTACAATAATGTCTTAACTGGTGTTATATGCATTTTCCACTGCTGTCAAATCATCTTTTAAAACTCACATCACTCCAACTTAAAACACTTCAGTGGTTCCCATCACCTGTAGGAAAAAGTTCCAGCCCCTTCCTGGTCTCTGTCAATGCATCCGACATCATTTCAGACACTCCCCAGATTGTACTTTCTGTTCTCACAATCATCAATTACTTCTGGCATGTAGATCCCAATACAAGGTAAATAAACACTGAATATATAGAAGAGTTTTTGATGCACTTAAAATATATACTTTTAGGGAGTAAGATGAACTAATCTAACATCTAATTAATAATTTATTAATTGTATGTCATATAAAATATTAATTTATATATATTTTTCACTCAAACACATCATGGTGTCAAAAAAAAAAAACCCCTCAAAAGTTAAAAACATGACTCTCTTACCAATATAGAATGAATCTATGTCAAAGCTTTTATTCCATTCAATAATTGATGAGGGAACCAGCAGGATAAGCTGGTTCTAAGAGCATTTGAAGAAATTATTATTTACACACAAAAAAGAATGCTAGAGTAGGATTGCTAGATTAGATACAAAACCCGTTAATGTCCTACAGGGTGATGAAATCATAGATTATCCTTCTTATTGAACATAATCACATCTCTACCACATACTAAAAAAATCTATAAGTTGACAACTCACTGCACAGTGCCTGAGCTCTTATTAATATAGTAAATAGTAAAGTCAAATGCAGGAACATTCTCCTATAGAATTAAATAATCCTGGGGCCAACTGGTTAAACAATGCTCCAGTACTACATTAAAAAACACACCCACGGCTGGGCGCAGTGGCTCATGCCTGTAATCCCAGCACTTTGGGAGGCCGAGGCAGGTAGATCACCTGAGGTCAGGAGTTCGAGACCAGCCTGGTCAACACGGTCTCTACTAAAAATAAAAAATTAGCCAGGCATGGTGGTGGGTGCCTGTAATCCCAGCTACTTGGGAGGTTGAGGCATGAGAATCGCTTGAACCTGGGAGGCGGAGGTTGCAGTGAGCTGAGATCGCACCACTGCACTCCAGCCTGGGTGACAGAGTGAGGCTCCATCTCAAGAAAACAAACAAACAAACAAACAAACAAAAAACCCACACCCACCTCTTCTTGCTTTCTTATTATTTCCAAGTTTAGGATAATTTTTCTTAACAATGAAAGTAAAACTTCACATGAATCTTCTACGTCAGTGTTTTTGGCTTCCTGATCGTCTCTTCTTGGGTCAACAAAGTTTTCCAGAACACAACATCTTTAGGTCCTTCTAAGTTTTCTCAGATACAGTAGTACCCTTGGAATCTTATGTAGGTTTTTATCCAGTTTGAAAAGGAGAGAGATATATTAGATAATTACAAACACTGGAAAAGTGCATAGTTCTGTGGATGTTAAAAATGTAGGAATAACTATCAAAATAATAATAATCTGTAGCTCTTAAAAAGAGCAAAAGAGAGAGAGGCAGTATAAAAATAACTTTAACAATCTAACAGATGGCCAGAAAGGAAAAAGAAGATGATAAACAGAAAACAAAATAAGTTGGTAGAAAGAATTTCTGATATAACGCTCCCAATAAATATAAATGGATTTAATTCATCTATTAAAAGACAGAGATGGCCGGGTGCAGTGGCTCGTACTTGTAATCCCAGTGCTTTGGGAGGCCAAGGCAGGTGGATCATAAGGTCAGGAGATCAAGACCATCCTGGCCAACATGGTGAAACCCCGTCTTTATTAAAAACACAAAAATTAGCTGAGCGTGGTGGCATGTGCCTGTAATCCCAGCTACTCAGGAGGTTGAGGCAGGAGAATTGCTTGAACCAGGGAGTCGGAGGTTGCAGTAAGCCGAGATCATGCCACTGCACTTCAGCCTGGTAACAGAGTGAGACTCCGTCTCAAAACAATAAATAAATAAAAAATAAAAATAAAAATAAAATAAAAGACAGACACTATCAAATTGGATGGAAAAAAGAAGTCCTCCTTTCATAAACATGCTGCTATGGTCTGAACGTTAGTGTCTGTCTTAGTCTGTTTGTGCTACTCTGACCGAGTATCACTGACTTGGTAATTTACAAAGAAAATAAATTTATTTATCACAGTTCTAGAGGCTGGGAAGCCTAAGACTAAGGTGCTAGCAGGTTTTTTGTCTGGTGGGGGCTGCACTGTCCAAAGAGGAGGAATATTATATCCTCACATGGCAGAAGGTGGAAGGGCAAACGCGACAAATTCCCTTGTCATGCCATTTTATACAGGCACCTAATCCCATTTATGAGGGCAGAACCCTCATGAGTAATTTACTTCCCAAAGGCCACACTTCCCAATACTGTTGCATTGGAAACATCTGAATTCTGGAGAGGAACATATTCAAACGATAGCATTCTACCCCTGCCCCCCTCACCCAAATGTATGTCACATAAAAATATTTCATGTCAATAGCGCCCAAAATCTGAACTCATTCCAGCACCAACTTTATAAAGTATAAAGTTAAGAGATATGGGAACCAATGCATGGTTCATCCTGAGACAAATTCCTCCCCAGCTGTAAACCTATGAAATCAAACAAGTTATGTGCTTCCAAAACACAATAGTGTACAGGCATAGGATAGACACTGCTATTCCAAAAGGGAGAAATAGGAAAGAAGAAAGGGGTAACAGGTCCTCAGTAAGTCTAAAACCCAACAGGACAACCCTGCCTGGTTGCTTTGCTAGGAGCAGTCCCCACTTCAATTCTCACTGGCGAGGGTCACTACACACCTCCCAATACTCGTGCATTGAGAGCATCTGAATTTTGGCGGGGAAACATTCAAATGACAGCAGTGTCCCCCTAAATTACTGTTGGAACCTAATATCAAATGTGATAGTATTAAGAGGTAGGGCCCTTGAGAAGTGATTAAATCATGAGGGCTCCATCCTCATGAATGGGATTAGTGCCCTCATAAAAGACTCCGGAGAGCTCTCTTGTCCTCCTGCTGTAAGGATGTGACAAGAAGGTGACATCTTTGAAGCAGAGAGCAGTCCTTCATTAGATACCAAATCTACTGGTGCCTTGATTTTAGACTGCCCAGCCCCCAGAAATGTGAGCAATCAATTTATACTGTTTATGAATTACCCAATCTAAGGTATTTTGTTATAGGAGCCAAAATAGGCTAAGACACATGCCTTAAGCAGAGAGAAACTTAAAGGATGAACGTAAAAAGACGATATAAGAATAAAAAGATTACAAGGAAAACACAAACAACAGAAAAGGTGATGCAACAATATTGATATGAGACAAAATTAAAAAGGCCAAAAGCACTAAAAAGAGCTATTTCATCATGATAAAAAAAGATTCAATTAGTACCTTTATGAGCACACAGAGACAGAAAACTTGATACACTCAAAAATGATATTAATTTTGGAAAATTTTGATATATTTATTAAAAATTGATATATTCAGCAGAGAAAAATTAAGTAATAATATAACTACTTGAATAAAATTAGATCAACAAGTTTGATTAATAGAGAACCTTGCACACAACAAGTGGAGAATATATGTTATTTTCAATATGCGTGGAACATTTAAAAAAAAAAAAAAAAAGGCCAGGGCTTGGCATGGTGACTTACACCTGTAATCCCAGCACCCTAAGAGGCTGAGGCAGGTGGATCACTTGAGGTCAGGAGTTTGAGATCAACTTGGACAATATGGCAAAAACCCATCTCTACAAAAAGTAAAAATTAGCCTTGGTGGTGTGTGCCTATAGTTCTGTCTACCTGGGAGGCTGAGGTGGAAGGATCATCTGAGCAGGGGAGGTTAAGGCTGCAGTGAGATGTAATCAAGTCACTGCACTCCAGCCTGGGCGACAGAGAAAGACACTGCAAAAAAAAAAAAAAAAAAGAAAAAACATATACTAGGTCACACGAAAATTACAACAATTTCCAAGATTTAATATAATCTCTATCTACAAAGCATATAAATTACAAACAACACTAAAAAGATGGTAAAAAAAAAAATAGCAACTTTAATTGGAAACAAAAAATGCACTAAAAATAGCTCATTGGTTAAAGAGGAAATTACAATGTCATTAAATATTTTAAAGTAAAGACAACAAAAGTACCACATGACAAAACTTGTCAGATGGAGCAAAGTCCTATAGAAAGGTAAGTACAGCCTTAAATATAATTACTTTATTTATTTATTTATTTTTGAGATGGAGTCTTGCTCTGTTGCCCAGGCTGGAGTGCAATGGCACAATCTCGGCTCACTGCAACCTCTGCCTCCCAGGTTCAAGCGATTCTCCTGCCTCAGTCTCCTGAGTACCTGGGACTATAGGCCTGTGCCACCATGTCCCACTAATTTTTGTATTTGTAGTAGAGACAGAGTTTCACCATGTTTGCCAGGCTGGACTTGAACTCCTAACCTCAGGTGATCCGCCTGCCTTGGCCTCCCAAAGTGGTAGGATTACAGGCGTGAGCCACTGCGCCCAGCCCCATATAATTATTCTTAAAAAAAAAGAAACATTAGAAGCAAAGAAGCTAAACTTTCAAGTCATGTGGCTAGTGAAAGAATTACAGAGTAACAAAAGTAAAAAAAAAAAAAGGAAAGAATTCATATAATCTATGAAACAAAAAAGAAATAAAATAATTCACAAAACTAATTCTTTAAAAAAATAATAAAGTAGACAAACCTCTGGCAAGACTGATAAGATTGGAACAATAAAGATGAACACTATTCAGAATGAAAAATGGGACCTAAACACAGTTAGACCCTTATTTTTAAAAACCCCAAGAGAACAATGTGAACAAGTTTATTCCAAAAACAATTTCTAAACTAGATAAAAAAGAATAATTTCTAGAAAAAAAGGTTCAAGAAGCAACACAAAGCCATAAAAATATATCTAGTTATACACATCTATCTTGACCCATATGTATACATCTGTAATAAACAGGCTCCCCCTGCAAAACAAGCTAAGTCTAGATGGTTGCTGGAGAGTTTTACCAAACACTCACACTCATGTTATGAAAGCGCTATAAAATCTTACTGCCAAATCCAGACATGAGCATCAGGAAGAAAAGAAAATTATAGGCCTAGTTCGCTAGTCACAGATGTAAAGTCCCTAGACAAAATACTAGCAAATTAAATTTGGCAATAAATAGCAATATCATGAGCAAGTATTAATAGGATTTATTCCAGTAAAGTTCAATATCAAAAAAACTATTACCATAATGTACCCATTATCAGATTCAAGAAGAAAAACAATAGGATCATGTCAATAAATGCAAAAAGCACTTGTCAAACTTCAGCATTTGTTAACAATGAGGATTCGTAGGAAACAGCCAAAGAAGGAAACTTTTTAACTATTAGTAGTACCTACACAGAAAACGTTTCCTTAAGAGAGGAAAAAATCTTTGAGTTTATAGTTTACAGTTTCCAACCCACTGATAAATTCAGTTACAGTGAGCATTCATTTAATTGCTAAAATAAGAAAGCAGTTGACCAGTAAAGCCTAGCTACCAATACGCTGCAACAGACATCACAATTAACGGAAATTTTTGGAAGCATAAGAAGGATGCCGGCAGGTCAAGGACATTAGTTGGTCGCCATTTCTATTCAATGTTAAACTAGGAGTCATGGTCTAGACAATGGAATACTATGCAGCTGTTAAAAAAGACAACACATAATAAACAAAAAAGAAAATGAGGTTAGGGAGTGTGGGCATGAGGGGACTAACGCGTCCCCCATGAGGGGACACCAGCGTCCCTTGGCCCTGCCACCCTTTTTTTTTTTTTAACTTCCACCTGACAAACTGCCATTTATCCTTTAAATACCTTGGCAGGCATCACCTGCTGCCCCACAGATTAATCTTTCGTCTTTTGCACTTCCTTTGTGCCTCGTGCGTACTTCTATAAGCAAATGTATCCGGCGGTTTTACAAGAATTTGCTTACCTACCAGTGTACTTAACCCATGGCTAGCACAGAGTAGGACTGGAAAGAAATGCTGCACAGACAGCACTTTTCCCTGAAGGCTCTAGGGCTCCCCGAGCCCCTGCATTAAACTGGTTTGGGCAAAAGGACAGGCATCGCTGAGGGCCGCAAGGCCGCCGGCCAGCTGCGGGGTCCCCTGTAGGCAGAGCCCTGAGTCACACGAGGACGCGGTCCGGGCGTTTCTTCTCAGGCCCTCAGCCCGGCCCACTTCCTCTTTCCTCACTTTAGAGGGAATACAGCGATCCCTCTCAAAACAAAACACACACCAAAACACCATTTTTTTTTTTTAAACAGGAAGTCCAGAGGCCCGGGTCCAGGGCATCCAGTCCCGGATCTCGAACGCCCTCCTCGCCCCTCGCCCCGCGTCGCCCGGCTCCGCTCCCGGCTCCGCTCCCCACCCCGCGTCCACCGCTGGAGCCTGACAGCCCCGCCATCCGCGCAGGCGCCCCGCCCCGGCCCGCCCCGGCCCCGCCGCCCGCGCTCCCGTCCCCGCCCCGGCGGGTCAGAGCCGGTGCCGGGCGCCCAGGGGTTGCCGCGCCGGGCGGGAGGGCCGCGCCTGAGCGGGCGGCGGGGTGGCGGGGTTCCTGCGCGCGGCCCGCCATGGAGGTGGAGGAGGCGTTCCAGGCGGTGGGGGAGATGGGCATCTACCAGATGTACTTGTGCTTCCTGCTGGCCGTGCTGCTGCAGGTAAGTCCCCGCGGCCCCGCAGCCGCACTTCCCTCTTCAGGGCCGCCCGGCCCAGGGCTAGGCGTCCGCTCCCGGACCGCCGGGGCCGAAGCCGAGGCTCTGCAAACACCGAGGTGTGGCGAGCGTCGGGGTGGGGCAGGGGCGAGGCGCCGCGCGGTGGCCTGGGCCCGGCCCGCAGCGTCAAGGTCGCCGGCCGGCCTCAGAGTCTCTTGGGTTCAGCCGGGCCCTCCACCCCGCCGCCTTGAGTGCTGGAAGGAGCGTGTTGGGGGAGGTTCCTCAGCTGCTATGCTGGTTAAAGAGGGATGCAAAATTGTGTTACCTGCCCTACGCTGTTGCCTGTAACATGCTGCAAATATGAAGGGAATTGTTACCCTACCTGTGGCACTGTCACCTTGGAATCTAAGACACAGTCTTGATAACCTGCGGACAAAAGGTTGTGTCTAGGATCGCCTCCCTCTGCGCTGGGTATCCTCTTCCTCTTTTCCTGGGCTTGAGGGGACTTACTCTTCCAGGGGCTTTCAAAGCCTAGAATTTATTTCCCTCTGATTTAAGTTCTGCTGGCTCGTTCGGCCCTGCGCCAGCCTTGGGCTGAGACTCCTGTAAGCCGAATAGTGCCATCTACCATGTGTGGTTATCAAATGGAATCACTTCTTCATTATAAAGAATTCTGAGAACCTGCTGTACACCCCAGCCTGAAAATATCGATTCCATATGCGAAAGGTCACTACAGATTAACTGCGCCAGGCAAGGGTTAGTCCTTCACCAACTTAAATGGCTCATTTGACATTAGTCCGCTTCTCTCAATATGCCAAAGGCATTTCATTCACAAATCCTTTCTTAGTATTTGCTGTGAGCCAGCCATTTTACTCTTTCCTTCAGTCAACACGTTTAATACGGGCTAGGATGTGCTGAACATAGGGATGCCATGGTGGACAAATCATTCACTGCCTTCCGGAGCTTGCATTCCAGTGGCTGCGGGTAGGGCAGGCAGACAGTTAAGTAATTTAGTTAACATGTGATGATAGTTATTCTGCAGGAAGTGCAGAGTGGTCATGGAGATAGCCACCAGTCCACAAGTTGCTTAAAGCTTGCATATGGCAGTGGTTCAACAGGAAGATGGGGGAAGGAAGGGGTTGACTTCTTGATTAAAATGTTTGGAAGTTCAGTTGATTTCATCATCAGCCAGAAACGAACGGTTCAAATGATGGAGTCAGTTCTTTGTCTAGCAGAACAGTTCCCAGCTGACGAATATGCAGTATTCTGAACTTCTTTTAAGCTCGTTGTTCTAGCTTTAAACAAGCTTTCCCCAGGGAGAAAAAACGTTCAAGCTAGATAAGAGTATTTAATACAGAGAAAGTAGAATTGCAACCATGATGCCTGATCTTTATTTATAACTTTCTTTGAGAAAACCCATTTTCTGTTCCGGCCATGAATTCCAGGAACCTAATTCCTTTCTTGAACAATCCCAGTTCCCCAATTCTCTATCCCTACCCTTCACTTCCTGTTATCATTTTCTTATTTGCCTAGCCAAGTATCCACTAACTTGGAGTAAGTTTGTCTTCAGTGGAGTGAGGTTCTAAAAAGGCCAGTGTTCTGGGTTTAGGACATGTTAAGTTTCTCTGACTTATTTATGGTTGACCCAGTTACAGTTTGCTATCAAAAAGTTCCAAACCCATGTCCATGACTGTTCACTAGACCTTGGCTGATTTATGGTCAGTATTTGCTGTACAAGGACCAGGTCTCAGAGTGTTGGGGATGAGTGACTGGTTGTTTGTCTCGTAGCTGTGGGTGGGGAGATGCCCTGTAGCTGTGCCTATACCGGTGGAGGAGATGCCAGCCTAGGCAAAAGTGAATCCTTCACATGCTACATGTTTTTAAGGACTCAGTTACCCCGTTGAGATACACGATCCAGGTGGTTGTAGAGCCACGCAGGGCTATCCTGGGTATGAGAGTGGATATCCCTAAAGACCTCTCTACCAGGTCTGTTGTTGGAGATGTTTTGGGTTAGGGCAGCTGGTCTGTGGGGTAGGAGTACTGTGGAGTCCCATTGCTCAGTTGTATCACAGGTGATTTCATCATTCTTGGGGGTGAGGTTTTGCTTCCCCCAGCAGAGTAAGAAGCCCTTTTTACACAGTTACCTTAAATGAAAGGGGGTTTGTCTGCTTTTAAAATCAAAGGAGTTTTTGTACCATTGCCCAAGCAAGGGGCAGACCAACAACACAGCAAGAAGACCAGAGAGAGGGAGCCTCTGCTCCAGTGGGAGCCTTCTCCCTATCTGCTATTTGGTAATGATTAACGCCAGTTGAGAGGCACAAAACCAGAAGGACAGAGGTGGAAACTTTACAGGCCTTTTAACATTTTCCTTCTTCTGGGACCATTATTATTATTTTTAAAAATGATTTTCCGTTTACTCCAAACACATCCATGTTCAAACTAGGAGGACAAAACCACATGGCAATGCCAATTCTAAAGGGTTTTTGGTTAACTGTTTTCTTGAATTATTGGTACCATCATGTACATCATTAAAAGTTACCTCACTATCCAGTTTCCTTTGACTAGGAGACTTGCCTTCATACTCCTCGCAAACATAATTTTTGGAATCTCAATAGCGTTCAACTAGGAGATAACTAAAGAACAGATGCAGATTTTGCAGATTTTTCCTCAGCATAAGATGCAAATGCCCTGAAAATGGTGATATGTGGTATTAATGTACGTAAACAAAAAGTGAAGGGAAAAAGATTGCCTATGTAAAAATGGTTGATTTATGAATAAGCAATAAGCTTTACAGTTAGAAACATTCTTACTATCAAAATGTACTTGCTGTTCCTAGGATCAGAGCTAGCCGTGATATTTAAATAGGAATAATTCTATTTAGTGTATTACTGTTTCTCTTCTGATGGTCATTCCGAGTTGCTGCCATCATCACTATTTTGTGTTTGTGTATGTGTTTGCTTGTTGTCTAGGCTCTCTGGAGGAGGAAGGTTGAAATACAATTCATTGTTTCTTGATTTCTTTAGACGTGAAATGAAAATGGACCTTACTTCTTTGTTCTAAGCCAGAGGCTCCTGCTTTGTCATTTTCCTCAAAATCATGAATCATACATTGTAGTATAATTTGTGCAGAATTTAAAACCCCCATTTACTATCAGGAACATGTAATCTATAACAAGCATTCGCCAGCAAAATTGTGATGCTGTGCTATGAATCTCATCTTAGATTCTGGTGTTCAAGAATGCATTATTTTTATATAAACTCTTAATAACCTTATTTTTTAGATCCTGGAATGACCAGTACATTAACATTATCCATGCAATAAATAGCTTTTCACGGCATTTTAGAAAGTGGAATGATTGCAGAAGAGGAAACTGTAATGGTTAACACATGAAAAGATGTTTTAAGTTCAGTGGTCATCTGGGCCAGGCATATTAAAATGGCTATGAAATACCATTTCACACTTACCATATTAGCAAACATTAAACAATCTAACAGTACGAGTGTGATGAAATGAGAAACAGAAACTCTACCCCATTTAGAGAACAAGTTGGCACCATCTAGTAGAATTAAAACCTAGCATTGAACTCGTAGGTACATATACTACATCGTCCCTTGAGCATGTGCATAGGGAGATATGTGTAAGATGTTTACTGCAACACTGTCTATTATAACAAAAGTTAGAACCACCTGACTTTCAAAACAGGACTGGATAAGATGTGGTATAAATCTAATAGAATACAACATCTGAAATAAATGAACTAGATCTGTATACGACTGTATGGAGGAATTTCTAAAACACAATGTTAAGTGAAAAAAAGCAGAACAGTACATACCATGTGACACATATTCTTAATACAAATTTTAAAAACACACAAACCAATACTATATTTGTTTCATAAATATATATAAACAGTGTAGAAATATAAGAACATGGAGTAGAAAGATCCACACCCAATTCATGAGATTGGTTGCCTCTTGGGAAGGAAGGGAAGGGGTGGGCTTAGGGGAGGGTACAAAGGAGATTGCATCTGTTATCATTTGTTGATTGTGATAGTAGTTTCACGAATCTTGGTTTTTGCTTTTCCATATTAAATATTTTTAAGTGAAAAGATGGTAAAGGGAAGAAGATATGCATATCTAGGAGAGAATACTATAGTTTGCTGTATGAGAATAACGGTTCATTCTTTTTTTAAAATCAATATTCCTTTGATCAATTATGGCTGTGAATTGTGGTCCTTTAAGCACAGGAGGGTGGGGTAGAGTGAGTTTTATTCAGCCTGTTTTGTTAAACTTCATGTAGAATGCTATCACAACTTACCTCCCCTGTCTGCTTATACGTGGCACCATGTCCCTCCCTCCACGAGAAATTCTTAGGTTTGGTGAGATATGACTGAGATCATAGCTGGTTCTTCTAACCTCCCTGGCATAAGCAAGTGATGAAGTTCACACCGTAAGCATTAGTGAAGCCCTTGTTCAGTTATAAAGACCAGCTGTCATCCCCAGGGTGTTCTCACCATCACTGAGGTTTCAGCCATGGTGAGAACCTATGGTCTTAGTAAGACCCTCTCATGACTCCAAAACATGTGGCCATTTACCAGGGCTCTCTGCCAGTTTGAGCAAGTTTTATGCTGCTCCTACTGTCAAATTTTATTTCTATCAGCCCTCACACAGTGGCCTGGAGGTTGGGTCTCCTGAGGGTTTATGGTGATCTGGGAACTTTTGCCTTTCACCAGTTTAGGTGGGTGGGGCAAAGAGACAAACAGTAGTTTGATCAAAGAAACCAAAGCCACACTGGCCCCCACACCCTCAGGAAAACTGTTGTTGTCCATAGACAGACACTGCCCCCTAGTGTAAAGCAGATAAAGTTGCTGATCTGTCAGACAGATTTTCATCCAGGGAGGTTGTAGAGATACAGGGGCCTCCAGAAGGGTTAAGGAGCTCCTTTGGGCCTGGATGTCTCAAGAATTAGGACATTCCATGGGAAGCAACTAGCCTGATGCCTCTGCAGCACCCAACCCCCCCGCCGAATGCCTTCCAAGGCCATCCATGGCTGTTTGACTTGTGCCTTGACAGTGAAGGTATTATTTCCCAAGATAGCACAAAAAAAGTCATTAAAGTCACGAAGACGGGCAATGTGAATATGGCAGAAAGAACACTAGGCTTGAATGCTGTGCTACTCTGCTGCAAGATGGCATTATTAGGCAATTGTTATTAGACAAATGACCCCTCAGTCTCTACTGTGCGCTTGGAAATGACTGGATCACGAAAGTTTAATTTGTTTTGCAAGTTTAGGATTTCTCAGAGTTTCCCAATGCCCGGCAATTAATTGGCCTTGTGGCAGTGTTGACCCTAGGTTTCAGAATACTGGCTTAGTTCATCACCACAGGTAGAAGTTGCCTTAGAAGAAAAAGACTCTCAAATCCAAAGATGCTCACAGCTCAGGACTCTCCTCTCTGACTTCTTTGACCAAACACTCATATGAACTGATATCTGCCTTCATCGGACATGATACAGTACTCAACAAATGGCATATGGTGATTGTAGAAAAAAGAGAAAATATAGAAATTAATACAAAGCACTAGTGATTCTAACACCCTAAAGTAAAGCATGCTCACATTTTGGTGTATAGCCTTCCTGACTCTTTATTATATAAATACTGTATATCCATCTTTTTTGCAGAAATGTGTATTGTAAGTGGATTTTTGTCTCTCAGCAATGTTGTGAATGCCTTGTTATGCACATAAAGGAATAGCTATGTATTTTTTAGTGGCTGTAACATGGTATTTCAATATATGGCCATACTGTAATTTGCTATTCCGTTCTCTTGTGTTGCATATGTTATGCTTCCTCTTTTTCAAGTTCACAAACCCACACAGCCCATGGTATTGGTTCTTTCTTCTGTTCTGACCTTTACTTCTCGCCAGATGATTGTTTATCACTCTTCTCAAGACCAGACTTCTCCTGACTCCATTCGTCTAGTTCTACCTAGATGCTTTTTGTCCCAACTTCATGGATAAAATAGAGGTTAGTTGGTGTAAATTTTCTAAACATCGTTTCCTTTTACTTCAAAAATTGTTTTCATCCTCACCTATCTTAAATACCTTCTCTGTTAGGGAACATGTCCAAGAGGAAGACATGTTTCTGCCCTCTTTCTAGGGATATCTTTTCACTTTTATTTTTGATTCTGTGTAATCCATCAGTTATTTCTCATCCTCTCTTTCTGCATTCTCTGCAGAATACCCTGCATGGTAGATATATGGAAATTGTATTAAATACCATTAACTATTAATAAAGTGAGAGAGTTATGCCCTTCTCAAGCCTTCTTTAGTCCTGTTTATCTAAGGAGAAAGTCTCATTTGCTGTTAGCACTTCTAAAAACATTTCCATATATTTCTGTTTTAACAAAGGGAATGAGCTAGAATGAAAGAATTAGAGGAGCTTCAAACATTATCTAGTTGGAACTTAACATTATTCTGTTTTATTGTATTTATTCATTTTCTTTTAAAACTTCTTTTAAAATTATGAGACATTTCTGATGGAAAAATACAGAGTAATAGCACAAACACACATGTACTTACTTCCAGATTTAATAAATGCAGATATTTTGCCATATTTGTTTAATGTTGTGTCAGTCATAGTTCTACTGGAGAAGCAGGATCCCTAGGATGGAGATGTGTGTGTGTGTGCATGTGTGTGTATGTGTGTTTATGTAGGGTTATATATGTATAATCGATGCATCATTCATTATGGAGATTTGACTGTATACTGTTGCGGGAGCTGGTACAGCAGTCTCTGTAAGGCTGTTGTCTTTGTGTGTGATGTTGGAGCTTGAAGTCTGCAGGGCAGGCGGTCAAGAAAGGAAGATATGATCTGGAGCCCATCAGAAGTGACTGGAATCTGTGTCATTCTCCCTGCCTCCAACCTTGATGAAGTGGCTGCCTTTCCTCATAGAATTAAACATGTACCTGGGCAAGGAGTCAGAGCAGCTGAAGGAGGATCCACGGGAAGGTGGAGCGGTTGCAGCTTCGTGACTGTGCCACGCCAATGAGGTGGACGAGCACATAAGTGGTAAGCTGTGTGAGGCACGAAGGCACCTGCCCCAGCCTGGGCATAAAATGCAAAAACAGCTGCTCCTTCACTTTCACCCCTCTCCTAAATCTAGCCTGAAAATATCTCTTGTGGCCCACCTTAAATAAAAACATACTAGCTAACACTTGACGTTCTAACATTGTGCATATTTTTGTAGTTCCACCTGCCAAGTGATGTCTGTATTGATATAAAATTCTATTTTATGTTAATTTACTGAAATTAAAACATTTGAATTGATTTTAAAGAAGACTATTGAGTAAATAGTAGCAGACAGAAAATGGGCATGTGAAAACTTGCAAGGGGTACTCAGATGACTGAAGTTAGGGAAAAGCTGAGCTAGCCATATAATTCTTCCCAGTTATGTAAAGATATATTCTTTACTTTCCTGACTCTGATCAGGCTATTGCTTTTACCAAATAATTTCTTTTCCTGAGTTCTGTTTTCATTAACTCCTTAGCAGCCTTTACTACCTGCTCAAGTATCACATTAACAACCTTTTCCTGATTCTCCTAGGTGGAATTCACATCTCCATTCTTTGTGCTCTCATGAACTTCATTTCCACTATGGCTAATACAGCATTCCTCACAGTCCTCCTTGCATTCATAGCTTTGGATATACAGTCATGCACCACATAACGATGTTTCTGTCAATGACAGCGTATGCAACACTGGGCCCATAAAAGCATAATGGAGCTGAAAAATTCCTATCGCCTAGTATTTCCTATGCTATGTTTTTAATTGTTATTTTAGAGTGTACTCCTCCTACCTATTTAAAAAAAAAAAAAGTTAACTGTAAACCAGCGTCAGGCAGATTCTTCGGGAGACAGTCCAGAAGAAGGCATGGTGTGATAGGCGATGAGGGTTCCATGTCTTCAGATGTTGTTTTCCTGAAGACCTTCCATTGGGACAAGATGTGGAGGTAGAGACAGTGGTATTGATCTTGACTCTGCGTAGGTCTAGGCTAATGTGTGTGTGTCTTAGGTTTTAACAAATAAGTTCAAAAAATTTAAAAAAAATAGAAATAAGCTTATAGAATAAGGATATAAAGAAAAAATATTTTTGTACAGCTATATAATGTGTTTGTGTTTTTAGCTGTGTTACTACAAGAGTCAAAAGTTAAAAAAATTTTAAGTTTAAAATGTAGAAAAGCTACAGTAAGTTTAATTATTATTGAAGAAATAATTTAAAAAATGAATGTAGCCTAATTGTACATTGTTTATAAAGTCTACAGTAGTGTCCTAGGCCTTCACATCCATTCACTCCTCATTCACTGATTCACACAGGGCAACTTCCAGTCCTGCAGGCTCCATTCATGGTAAGTGTCCCATACAGGTGTACCATTTTGAAAATCTTTAATTGTGTATTTTCTATGTTAGGTATGTTTAGAAATACAAATATTCACCACTGTGTTGTAGTTGCCAACAATATTCAGTACAGTAACATGCCTTACAGATTTGTAGCCTAGGAGGAATAGGCTATGCCATATAGCCTAGGTGTGTGGGAGGTTATAGATAGGTTTGGGTAAGTGCACTCTGATGTTTGCACAATGATGGACTTGCCTAACGACACATTTCTCAGAACGTATCCCAGTTGTTGAGTGATGTATTGACACATGACTGTTTGTTGTCCTCACTTGAATGTATGTGCCTTGAAGGAAAGGACTACTTTTTATCCATTTTATCATCTGAGGTGTATAACATACTGTGTTGCAAAGTTCTGGTGCTTGTTACAAGTTTGTTTTTTAAAAATTAAACCATTGAAGAAGAAGGGATGGTTAGCTGGTAGTGTTACCATTTTACTTGAAAAAGAGAGAGAAGGCTGGGCGATGGCTCGCGCCTGTAATCCCAGCACTTTGGGAGGCTGAGGCAGGTGGATCACGAGGTCAGGAGTTCAAGACTAGTCTGGCCAAGATGGTGAAACCCTGTCTCTACTAAAAATACAAAAATTAGCTGGCTGTGGTGATGGGCGTCTGTAATCCCAACTGCTTGGGAGGCTGAGGCAGAGAATTGCTTGAACTTGGGAGGCAGAGGTTGTAGTGAGCCAAGATTGCACCACTGTACTCCAGTCTGGGTGACAGAGTGAGACTCCATCTGAAAAAAAAAAAAATAAAAAAAAAAAAAGAGAGCGAGAGAGAAACAGATGCAGATTAAATAATTTGTCCAGAATTTTTTTTTTAATTTATTTTTAAATCGAGGTGGAGTCTTACTATGTTGCCCAGGGTGGTCTTGAACTCCTGGACTCAAGTGATCCTCCTGCCTTGGCTCTCTAAAGTGCTGGGATTATAGGCATGAGCCACTGCACCTGGCCTAGTCTTAATTAGTGATTGGAACAAAAATTAGGTAACAGAGTTACTAGTTGTTTTTCATCTTTTTTTTTTTTTTGGTTATACCATTATGCAAGGAGTTAGTTAAAAAAATGTATTTGATAGACTATATATGTTATATATATGAGATAGACTTTTATGTATATAGCAGTGTGTTGGGTTCTTTAGAGGGAAATAGCAGTATAAGTTAGAGTTTCTTTCCTTCAGGAGATGACACATCATTGAAAGTTAGAGTTGAACTATATCTACACATTATATAATGATACAAAGCAGTATTTCCCCAGTAAATAGTACAGCCAACTAATGCTTTAGGAATTAAGAGAGGAGATGGTGTAGTCTAGAGTGATTTGTTGAAGCCGTCAGAGAGATATCTGAACTTGAGCTGAACTTTGAAGCTTGGATTTAGGGAGAAATGGGAAGGTCATTTCAGGTAGAAAAACATAAAATTGGAATAAGTGTGGAAGAGGGAATAACTTATGCCCTTGCTACACAGAGTGTGGTTGTTGGTTGTTGCAGCTTGTTGGAAATGCAGACTCTTAGCCCCACCCAGACTTAGGGAGTCACATTAAATTTAGGAAGCACTATTGTATACTATTTGTACAGTGCTGTGCCATTCACTGTTGACTATGGAAGAATCGCACTTGACACTGAAGATAGGTTAATTCGATATTAATTACTTGGATAAAGATGTACCATTAGTGTCTGGTCTTAACTGGAAGAAAACGAAACTTAGAGAGGTTTGGATTTGCTCAAGGTTTAATTAGAGCTGGGATTCAGACTCGGGATAACAGATTCTACTGCCTTCACACCACACAATGAATAAGTCATGTTGGGGGAATTGAATAGGCTGGTAGAGGAAGCTTGAATGCAGATTAGTTAGCACCTGGACCATGTGGTGGAGGATCTGGAATGCTAGAAAACTTATTATTTATCCATTAATATGTTTTGACTGGAAGAGTTTCAGGAGGAGTTTCAGGGAGATTGATCTGGTGTCATAATGTAGACAGATTAAAATGGGGAAAAAACAGTATTTAGAGGCACCAGTTACTCCGGGTGTGTTAGTGTGTCTCAAATTTTACACACAAAAAATAGCTAGTATTAGTAAGTCAGCCAACAAATATTGATTGAATACCCACTCTGTGCTGGACAATGGGCATATAATCCTGTCTTCATGATTAAGGTCTGGCTTATGTAATGCTTTGGATTGAGTTGGTTAGGTAACTGAGTACTAAATGCATTAAAAAAAACTAAAGGTGGCCGGGCGCGGTGGCTCAAGCCTGTAATCCCAGCACTTTGGGAGGCCGAGATGGGCGGATCACGAGGTCAGGAGATCGAGACCATCCTGGCTAACACGGTGAAACCCCGTCTCTACTAAAAAAATACAAAAAAAAAAAAAAAATAGCCGGGCGAGGTGGCGGGCGCCTGTAGTCCCAGCTACTCGGGAGGCTGAGGCAGGAGAATGGCGTAAACCTGGTAGGCGGAGATCCGGCCACTGCACTCCAGCCTCAGCGACAGAGTGAGACTCTGTCTCAAAAAAAAAAAAAAAAAAAAAGGTAATGGCAACAATAAAATAATCTTTGATTTCCCTCCTCCCTCTATTTTCTCCGAAAAAAGCTCTTGCCCCAAAGTTAAGTGGTTCTTGTTCTCATCCTGCTTTTGCAATTAGTGTTATATATAAATTGAACAGTTTACTTAATCGTTCTGTGTCTCATTTTTCCTACTTAAAAAATAAACATCATACTGAACCATGACTTCATAGCACAAGGTATTGTGATGAGACAATTTATAGGAGACTTTTTTGGTTTCCTGAGAAGTATTGTAAGAGCTCATAATGGTGTTAATATAAAATTACTTTTAAAACCTTCACTTCTTGAAACTTTAAAAATTTCAATACCCTAGTGCATTTTAGTCATTTTTCTAATTATAATTACATTGAAAGGGGGGAAAAAATCCAGCCATCTGTGGCACTTGTTCTCCTTCCCTAGAGGTAGAGCTAGAGAAGATAATGATTTATTTGAGATGTTGTTATTCTCACTCTGGTAGACAATGGATGGTGGTTGCTCTTTGTGGCTTTAAGGCCCATCTGCTGATGGGTGCAATTTTATTAGGCAAAACTATGTGGGTGAATGTGTCCATGGTAGTTGTAGATAATAGTAGAGAGAAGAATGAGAGAATATTTTTGTTTTTTTAGGGGAAAGGAATAGGATGTGAGCTGTGTGAATTTGTTATAGCCAAAGATAGCAAACCAAAGAGAACCACCCCCATATTCTGTGTGTAGGTGATGCATCCCCATGGCTAGTTAATGCTAAGCCATCTTTGACTTTCTATGACCGTATGACCCTGTAAGTGACTGTAGAATAGAGGACCTAGTTGTTTTTTGTTTGTTTGTTTGTTTTTTGTGGGGGGGCTCGCTCTGTCACCCAGGCTGGAGTGCACTGGTGCAATCTCAGCTCACTGCAACCTCCACCTCCCGGGTTCAAGCAGTTCTTCTGCCTTAGCCTCCCAAGTAGCTGGGACTACAGGCATGTGCCACCATGCCCAGCTACTTTTTTTTTTTTTTTTTTTTGTATTTTTGGTAGAGACAGGGTTTCATCATGTTGGTTAGGCTGGTCTCAAACTCCTGACCTCAAATGATCCACCCACCTTGACCTCCAACAGTCCTGGGATTACAGGTATGAGTCACCGCACCTGGCCGAGGACCAGTATTAATCTGAATGCAGTGTTTAAGCATTGCCTCTCTGACATAATTTCTCACAGTACCCCTTTCATAGCATTTATGAAACAGTATCATTACTGCCTGCTTCTTCTGTCTCCCTTATGGTTAGCAAAAGTAAGCATGACCATGGGTACTGGAGGAGACAAAAAGGCTAACACCGTTTTATTGAGGCTGGCACTGCATAGAAGAGTTGCAAGTTTCTGACTCTTCTGGTGGCATAAAGCTGTGGACATGTGTGTTCTGTGAGGGCCTTGGATGTATGTGTGTGTGTGTGTGTTTGTGTGGGTGTGTGTGCATGCATAGGAGGTGGATGAGGAAGACATTGTGAAGAGTGGGAGGAGAACAGAGAAGATGAGAGAAGTGGAAAGTGCTTATTCTGCCTGCAGGTTGCTAGAAAGAAAACTGGTTAATACTGATGAATACAGATAATACTGCTTAGGTAGATTTCACTATTCCCTATATTATGAATAAGGGTATATAGCAACATCACTTTGTTTTTGAGTTGTTTTCTCCAAACTGGCTTTATTGAGAATGGTATCCTTCATAATGGACGATGCCTCAGATTAGAGGACCCTTTGGAGCATTTCTTCTTCTACCTAGAAGATTGCTTATCCTAGAACAATCCAGATAAAAATATATGTTGGCCAGGCATGGTGGCTCACGCCTGTAATCCCAGCACTTTGGTAGGCTGAGGCGGGTGGATCACTGGAGGTCAGGAGTTCAAGAACAACCTGGCCAACATGGTGAAACCCCATCTCTACTAAAAATACAAAAATTAGCTGGGCGTGTTGGCAGGTACCTGTAATCCCAGCTACTCAGGAGGCTGAGGCAGGAGAATCGCTTGAATCTGGGAGGCAGAGATTGCAGTGAGCCAAGATCGCACCATTACACTCTAGCCTGGGTGACAAGAGCGAAACTCAGTCTCAAAAAAAAAAAAAAAATGATATGTTAACATATATTCAAAAGAAACTTTGAATAGTGCCTGGCACATAATTAGCATTATAAAGGCATGTGCTGTTATTGGTATTCCATCCTGGTCATTTATTCATTCACCTGTTGAGTGTGTAGGCCCTGGGTTATTTGCTTTGGAAGACCAAAGGTGAATCAGACATAGATCCTGCCTTTAAGGAGAGTATATTTCAATCAGACAAAATAAGACAAGCAAATACATAAATATAATACAGTGAAGGAAATGGTTCATGCTCTCAAAAGTCTAGATGGAGCTTTAGGAGTGAGCAGCAAGAAACAGGAGAGGACTTCTGGAGGGGTTGGAGATACAAGCAAGACAGTAAGGAAGGCTTCATGGAGGAGGTGATATCTGTGTTGCATCTTGGAGGATGGGGAAAGTTCAAACATTTGCAGCAGGAGAAAGTGCCTTCCAGGTGAAGCGAATGGTGTGAACAAAGGTAGGAAAGAGTACATTTAGAAAACATAACTAGTTTGCTTTCCTAATTGAAGGCTGTACATTCACTAGAATGTGTGTTTTGAGTCCTCTCCTCCCGAGTTCCCTTGCCCCATGTTTTTCATTGCTTTATACCCATCAATTAAATTTCAGCAGATTATAATAATCAGGGGCAGTTCCTAAATGGGTGTAAGTGGCTTTGTAATTATAGCTGCTGCTAAATGTGTAATCTGTCTGTTCATATAATTATTAAGGTTTTTATATTTATAAGCTGATTACCTCCTATTTGAAAACTTCTGTAATAGTATGCAAATAGGAGCCGGTCTAGGAACTTACTTTCCCTTGCAGTGTATAAGAAATCACCCAGCATCCTGACCCATGGCAGCTTTGTACCTCTCCAGAGAGTGCCATCGTCGATGGACTCAAAGTAGATTGAGAATGCCTTAGATCCTCTCAGCCTTACCCAGAATGGAAACATCACATCTGTTTTTTTGTTTTTTGTTTTTTGTCTCACTCTGTCACCCAGACTGGAGTGCAGTGGTGTGATCTCAGCTCACTGCAACTTCCACCTCCTGGGTTCAAGCGATTCTCCTGCCTGAGCCTCCCGAGTAGCTGGAATTACAGGTGCCCGCCACCACACCTGGAAAATTTATGTATTTTTAGTAGAGATGGGGTTTCACCATGTTGGCCAGGCTGGTCTCTAACTCCTGACCTCAAGTGATCCACCTGCCTCAGCCTCCCAAAATGCTGGGACTGCAGCAGTGATGATTAAAGGTATCTTAAGACATCAAGTTCTAAGTTAATAGGGATAGTTTCTTTAGATTGTCTTGCTCTGGAGCAGACTGATTATGTGTTTTCTTAATAAATGTTAAACTTGAAATAATCATCCAACAATGGGAGTTAATACTGAAAATCCATAGCACAAAAAGGTTGCAATAGGGCTTGACATAAACCCAATTGCAAGTAGCTGTAAAGCCCAGAACAATTAGTGACAATGGCATATGTGTTTAATAAATATTTCTTGAATGAACGTGTGAAGTATATTTCTTGAATGAATGCGTGAAATATATTTTCTTTGCAGGAGGACAACTATGGCTAGATCAAACCAAGACTAAGTACAACTCAACATTACAAAATGAGTATCTATAGCTGGGACTTTGAATTTCTTAAAATCTTATTATGAGCTGTATATCATATTTTAAAATAGTGCCTACTCTAGTGCATACTATGCTTACCTGCTTTAGTAAAACAATATAATATATATTGTTTTCTGAGACAATTATACTACAGAAAGTCTCTTGTTTAGATCATGAATCCAAGGCCAAGATACTCCTAGCCCCCTAGTGAATGCTTATCTGATCTGAAGATATGGTGTTGAAGAGATAATAGCTGGAATGTTACTCTTTTAAATCAGAGCAAATAATGTTTTCCCTGCCCTTCTGCTTTTGAACCATATAAGCATATAAACAGTGTCTTTAGCATCAGAAATATCTCAAAAGAAAGAAAACCCTCTGAAAAAGTATAAAGCATTTTACAAGTGGGATTGCCAATGATTCTGTTTGTGGTAGATCATAAAGGTTCTTTTTTATGTTTTTCTCCTTTGTTTCTGATGTGGCTTATATCTGTAGCTCATAAAAATACAAAAGCAAGAAACTGATCTTTCAAGGTTTGCAAGCCTGCTAAGTGTCTTCAACATTGATGGCAAATGTCTGCAGTGTTTGGTTCTGTGTGTTTGCTCTTTCAGCTCTACGTTGCCACGGAGGCCATCCTCATTGCACTGGTTGGGGCCACGCCATCATACCACTGGGACCTGGCAGAGCTCCTGCCAAATCAGAGCCACGGTAACCAGTCAGCTGGTGAAGACCAGGCCTTTGGGGACTGGCTCCTGACAGCCAACGGCAGTGAGATCCATAAGCATGTGCATTTCAGCAGCAGCTTCACCTCCATTGCCTCAGAGGTAACAACAGGCTGTTCCAATCACTAAATAAATGTCTCTTTTTGTCCAGATGGAGCTACTCTTTTTGTCTTGCTGATTTAAATATCAGCCATATTTTCAAATAACTTTCCAGTAAATTGAAAAGTTAAAGGTTTTAATGTATCAAAGGAGAATATTCTATGAGAACACATTCCTTTCCTCTTACTACACATGGGAGAAGTGTGAATCTTTCCAAACTAGTTAGATGAAAAGATACAAGCTCCAAAAGAACAATATATTGATTATGTTGTCCTTTTAAAAAGTGAATTAAATCTTTAATCTCTCTTTATTAAATGTGCAAAAATTAACACAGAGAAATGTAACAATTCATATATAGCATCCATAGTTCTTTTTTTTTTTTTTGAGACAGAGTCTTGTTTTGTGGCCCAGGCTGGAGTGCAGTGGCACAATCTCGGTTTACTGCAACCTCTGCCTTCTGGGTTCAAGCAATTCTTCTGCCTCAGCTCCCAAGTAGCTGGGATTACAGGCGCCCACCACCATGCCTGGCTAATTATTTTTTTGGAATTTTAGTAGAGAAGGTGTTTCACTGTGTTGACCAGGCTGCTCTTGAACTCTTGGCCTCAGGTGATCCACCCACCTTGGCCTCCCAGAGTGCTGGGATTACAGGCATGAACCACCGTGCCTGACCCATAGCTCATTTTTAAGTCCAGTCCTGTGTGTAGACCATATGGAGCACCTTGCCTGTACAATGTAAAACACAGATAGTACCGCCTAGTGTGGTCAGGAAGCCTTACTTTCAAGGGGGCTTTGCTGGCCAGAGAGACGTTTCTGGTCCTTCTGAGCCAGCCAGAGTTAAAGGATCTGAGGGTAGATGGTCTGGTGAAGAGAAACCCTGGGTGGGGGCAGATCTCATGGTCAGCTGGAAGGCACTGGTGTTGGTTGTTAAAATGTAGAAATACTCCCCTTTCCTTTGCCTGGTCCCCTTGAGCTACCCATGTGTCTGTTGGCATCCTGGCCCCATCCTTGGACCCTATGATCCAGTTAATGGGGTAAATGCCTGGTACAACAGGGGGCCTCTGGGACCCTTGCCAGCTCTCAGTTCTGGTTGCCATGCTAGTTAGCTCTCCCAAAATCCCTTGACCACTCCTTCCTGGAAGCCACTCTCCTGTGTGTCTGAGTGTGTGAGAGTATGTGTGTGTGTGTCCGCCTGTGTGTATGTCTGCACCATGGCCTAGCCAGCCTTACCTGTTGTTGACTATTTTGATAATCCTGCTTTGGATGCGGCATACTAAAAAAAGGGGAGACATGCCAAGGATGATGTTTTCTTGGCCTTTTTTTAGGAGTCCCCAGTGGAGTGCCCCACTCCTAAAAGTTACGAGACTAACTTTTTGAGTGACCACCAAAGCAGCATTTCTGACTGCAATTCCTGATGTTACTCTTCACTTAGAAACCTCCAGTGATGCTCCCACAGCACACAGAACACATTAGAGACCCTATGAGTTACATTCAGGACCCCTCACACTTCATAGCTTGGTCTAGGTGTACTTTTCCAGCCCCACTCTGCACTTTCCCCCGCTCTCACCCCAGTGGAAATATTTACTATTTCCCACACGTGCCCCGAGCTCTCAGCATAACCTGTTACTGTCAGAAAAACCCTCACCACTTGCCCTGACTTCCACCTGGTGAAATCCTTACCTACCCTCTAAGGCTCACTTTCAGTGTCACCTTCCCTGTGAGTCTTCCCAGCCAACTCCCCAGGAGTAAATATGCTTTTGTTTCTGTTCCAGTACCAATTTATTTTCACTTATGTTACAGACTGTTGTTTGTGGTTCAGCTCTAAGAGTTCTTTGAGGTCAGAAACCATGTTTTGGTCATCTTTGTATCTCCATGGCCTATAGCAGCCACCAGCACCACCACCACCACCACCACCATTGCCACCACTCCTAACCTGTTAAAATAACAAGCAGCTTTGTTTAATGATTATGATATGCCAGAGATTGTGATATACGTAAAATTTAATTATCAAAGTAATTCTTTGAGATAGGAATCATTTCCCCCATTTTACAGATTAAAAAAATGGAGATCCCTTGAGGTCAGTGTTAGCTAATAATGGCAGAGCTGAGATTTGAAGCTAAATTTGTCTTCACTCAGAAGCCTGTGCTCTTAATTATTGTGCTTTTTAGGAGTGTATCTTATCCAAATTGGCATGTACATTTCTTAGGTTCTTTTTGGTGAGTAATTATAGCCAAATAATTTTTAAAACATTTTTTATTTGGCAATAATTTCAAATGAAAGAAATTGTGAGAATAGTGCAAAGAATCCCCTTATCTCTTTTAGTTTAATCTATTGTTACTAGTTTGCCTCATTAGCATTATTATTGTCTGTTTTTTCCTAAGCCATTTGAAAGTTGCATATATTAGTGTTCTTTTATGCCCAGATACTTCAGCGTGTATTTCCTAAAAATAGGATGTTCTCTTCATAACCACACTACAGTTATCAATGTCAAGAAATTCAACATTGATACTATAGTTTTATTTAAACTATACCTAGTTGTATGCCATCCGTACCTAATTTGTCAGTTAACCCAATGACATCCTTGATAGCATTGTATTTTCCTCTCATGTATTGAATCCGATTCAGAATCACATATGACATTTAGTCTTATAGTTCTTTAGTATCTTTTGACCTTCAGCCTTTTTTTTCTTTTATAACACTCATATTATTAAAGCATCTATACCTCTTCTCTTTTTCAAAATAAGAATGTTCTTCATTTTGGATCTGTCTGATGATTCCTCATTTGGGTTGGTTTTGCATCCCAAGTCAGAATAGTACATAAATAATGTATCCCTCTCAGGGTATCACATCAAAAGACACACTATATCCATCTGCCCTTAGTGGTGATGTTAATTTTGATTAGCCATTCCAGGTATTGTCTGATATTCTCCCCGTCCCTGCCAGTTACTATCTTTTTTTCATTTCCAGGAATAGAGAACTATGGGGAATCACTTTCAGGTTATATAAATTTGCTGTTTCTTATTGCTGCAACCTCTGTCTCCTATGTTCAAGCAATTCTCCTGCCTCACCCTCCCAAGTAGCTGGGATTACAGGCACCTGCCACCGTGCCCTGCTAATTTTTGTCTTTTAATAGAGACAGGGTTTCACCATATTGGCCAGGCTGGTCTCGAACTCCTGACCTCAGGTGATCTCCCCTCCTTAGCCTCCCAAAGTGCTGGGATTATAGGTGTGAGCTACTGTACCTGGCCCAAAATGGTTATTTCTTAACTCCAGCACTTTCATCACATTTACTAGCTTTCGTACTTTCTACTGTAAGCAAGAGCCCTTTCTTCTCCCTTGTCTGTCTCTGTGCCTATTTGCCTATATATTTATCAACCATATGTATATACTCTTGGATTCCTATTCTTTTCAATGATTTGTAATTTATTACAGCTCTGAATTGTTTTGGAACTAAAATTTTTCCTAGTTTACCCATGGGAACCTCTTCAAGCTGCCTCTTGTGTCCTTTTATTTTTAATAAAAATTTTCATTTTGAAATAATTGTGGGTTTACATGCAGTTGCAAGAAATAATACAGAGAAATTTTGTGTACCCTTTACCTAGTTTCCCCCAATGGGGAAAACCATAGTATAATATCATAACTGAAATATTGACACTGACACTGCTAAGACACAAAACATTTCCATCACCACAAGGATCCTTCATGGCCTTTTAGAGCCACACCCACTTTCCTCCCATCCCTTACCCTTTTCTTAATCACTAGTAACCACTAATCTGCCCTCTTATACTATGAGTTTTTCATTTTAAGGATGTTGTAAAAATGGAATCATGTTGTAGAAGCCTTTTGAAATTGGCTTTTTTTATTCAGCATAATTATCTGCAGATTCATCTAGGCTTAGTTTTATTACTGTGGTTATATAAGCAGATTTAGGGATAAAGGGATAGATTACCGCTTTATCTTGTTCAAAAAGTATTTTCATTATTTCAGTTCCTTTGCCTTTCCATATAAATTTTAGAATAATTTTGTCTATATCTACCAACAAATATTTTTGAGATTTCGATAGAAGTTGTGTTAAACCTGCATATAAATTTGGGGAGAATCAATGTCTTTACTATGCTGAGTCTTCCAATACATCAATACTATGTGTTATTTTAAGTGTCTTTGATTTCTTTCATCAATGTTTCATATCTTTAGTATGCAAACCGTGAACATGTTTTATTAGATTCCCATCTAAATATTTCTTTTTCTTTTTTTTGAGGGATTGTAAATGGTATTGTATTTTAAATTTCTGTTTCTACATGTTTATTGCTAGTATAGATAAATATTATACAAGTAATTTTTGTATGTTAATCTTGTATCCTTTGATCTTAATCTTGTGTTATTTCTTTTTGGGAAATTTTTAAATTATGAATTTAATTTCTTTAATAGTTATAGAGTGATTCAAATGATATATTTTGTATTGTATGAGTTGTGTACTTTGTGCTTTTCAAGGAGTTAGTCCATTTCATCTAAGTTGTTACTTATTAATTCTAGGTGCTTTTTGAAGATTCTTTGGGATTTTCTTGACAGTCATATAAAAAGTAAGGACAGTTTTATTTTTTTTTCTATTTCCAATCTGTATGCCTTTTGTTTCCTTATTGCTCTGGCTAGAATGTCTAGCACTGTGTTGAATAAAATGGTAGGAGTGCTAGAATGTCTAGCACTGTGTTAAAATGGTAGGAGTGGACATCCTTGCCTTGATTCTGGTCTTAGGAGGGATGTACTCAATCTTTCACCATTAAGTGCAGTGTTAGCTGTAGGTTTTTATAGATGCTCTTTATCAAATCAAGGAAGCCTCCCATAATTCCAATATTTTTTATGCCAATACCATGCTGTTTTGGTTACTATAGCTCTGTAGCAGAATTTGAATTCAAATAATGTGATTACTCCAGGTTTTTTGTTGTTGTTGTTGTTGCTCAGGATGGCTTTGGCTATTCTGGGTCTTTGGTGATTCCATATAAATTTTAGAATGATTTTTTTTCTCTTTCTATGGAGATGTCATTGGTATTTTGATAGAAATAGCATTGAATCTGTAGATTGTTTTGGGTAGTATGAACATTTTAACAATATTGATTCTTCCAGTCCATTAACATGAAATATCTATCCATTTTTTTGTGTCCTCTTCAATTTCTTGCATCAATATTTTGTAGTTTTCACTGTAGAGATCTTTCACTTCTTTGGCGAGGTTTATTTTTAAGTATTTTATTTTATTTGTAGCTTTTGAAGATGGGATTACTTTCTTGATTTCTTTTTCAGATTGTTCACTGTTAGCATATAGAAATGCCCCTGATTTTATATGTTCACTTTGTATCCTGCAAGTTTACTGAATTTGTTTCTATTCTAATAATTCTTTGGTGGAGTCTTTAGATTTTTTCAGATCATATCATCTGCAAACAAGGGTAGTTTGACTTCTTCCTTTCCAATTTGGATGCCCTTTATTTCTTTCTCTTGTCTGATTGCTCTAGCTAGGACTAACAGTACTAAGTTGAATAATAGGGGTGAAAATGCACATCCTTGTCTTGTTCTAGATCTTAGAGGAAAGACTTTCAGTTTTTCTCTGTCCAGTATGATACTAGCTGTGGGTCTGTCATATATGGCTTTTATTATTTTGAGGCATGTTCCTTCTATACCTAGATTTTTGCAGATTTTTATGAAGGATGTTGAATTTTATCAAATGCTTTTTCAGCATCAATTGAAATGATTGTATGTTTTTTGTTCTTCATTCTGTTGATATGATGTATCACATTGATTTGCATATGTTGAACCATCCTTGCATTCCTGGGATGAATCCCACTTGGTCATGATGGATGTTTTAATGTGTTGCTGAATTTGGTTTTCTAGTATTTTGTTGAGAATTTTTGCATCAAAATTCATCAGAGATATTGGCCTGTAGGTTTTCTTTTTTTGATGTGTCTTTGTCTGGTTTTGGTATCAGGGTAATACTGGCCTCGAAGAATCATTTTGGAAGTAGAATCAGCTCTCCTCCTCTATTTTTTGGAGTAGTTTGAGTAGGATTGGTATTAGTTCTTCTTTAAATATTTGGTAGAATTCAACAGTAAAGCCAATGGGTCTCTGGCATTTCTTTTCTGGGAGACTTTTTATTATGACTTTGATCTTGTTACTTGTTGATCTATTTAGGTTTTGGATTTCTTCATGGCTCAATCTTGAAAGGTTGTATATGTCTAGGAATTTATCCATTTCTTCTAGATTTTCCAACATATTGGCATATAGTTGGTCATAGTAGCCTGTAATGATCCTTTGAATTTCTGTCATATCAGTTGTAATGTCCCCTTTTTCATCTCTGATTTTATTTATTTGGGTCTTCTCTCTTTTTTTCTTAGTTTAGCTAAAGGTTTATTGATTTTATCTTTTCAAAAAAACAATTTTTCATTTTGTTGATCTTCTGTACTTTTTAAAAAATTTCAAGTTCATTTATTTCTTCTCTGATCTTTATTATTTCTTTTCTTCTACTAATTTTGGGTTTGGTTTGCTCTTGCTTTCTAATTCTTTAATCTGCGTCATTAGGTTATTTATTTGAAGTTTTTCTACTGTTTTGATGTAGATGCTTATTGCAATAAACTTTCCTCTTAGTACTGCTATATTCCATGGGTTTTGGTATATTGTATTTCCATTTTCATTTGTTTCAAGAAATTTTTAAATTTTCTTCTTAATTTCTTCTTTGACCCACTGGTCAATTCAGAAGCATATTGTTTCATTTCCTTATGTTTGTATCGTTTTCAAAGTCCCACCTGTTATTGATTTCTAGTTTTGTTCCATTGTGGTTGGATAAGATATTTGAAATGATTTTAATATTTTTGAAATTTTTTTTTCCTTTCTTTTTTGAGATGGAGTCTCGCTCCATTGCCCAGGCTGGAGGGCAGTGGTGCAATCTCGGCTCATTGCAACTTCCGCCTCCTGGGTCCAAGCAATTCTCCTGCCTCAGCCTCCTGAGTAGCTGGGACTACAGGCGCGTGCCACCATGCCCAGCTAATTTTTTCTATTTTTTAGTAGAGACAGGGTTTCACCATGTTAGCCAGGATGGTCTTGATCTCCTGACCTTGTGATCCACCCGCCTTGGCCTCCCAAAGTGTTGGGATTACAGGCATGAGCCACCGCACCCGGCTATTTTTGAAATTTTTAAGACTTGTTTTGTGGCTAACATATGGCCTATCTTTGAACATGATCCATTTGCTGAGGAGAAGAACGGAAGAATGTATATTCTGCAGCTATTGGATGAAATATTTTGTGAATATTTATTTGGTCTGTAATGCAGGTCCATTTGGTCTATAGTGCAGATTAAGTCTAATGTTTGTTGATTTTTCTCTCTGGATGACCTGTCCAGTGCTGAAAGTGACATGCTGAAGCCTCCAGCAACTATTGTATTGGGGTTTATCTCTCTTTTTAGCCCTAATAATATTTGTTTCATATATTTGGGTGCTCCAGTGTTGGGTGCATTACATTTTTAGTTCTTTTTTTTTTTTTCTCCTGGAGACAGAGTCATGCTCTGTCACCCAGGCTGGAGTACAGTGGCATGATCTCATCTTACTGCATCCTCTACTTCCTTGGTTCAATTCATTCTCACGCCTCAGCCTTCCGAGTAGCTGGGACTACAGGTGTGTGCTACCATGCCCAGCTCATTTTTTGTATTTTAGTAGAAGTGGTGTTTCACGGGGTTGCTCAGGCTAGTCTTGAACTCTTGAGTTCAGGCAGTCTGCCCGCCTCCACTCCCCAAAGTGCTAGGATTACAGGCATGTACCATTGCATGTGGCCTATATTATTAATTCATATATCCACCTGCTGAATTGACCCCTTTGTTATTATATAATTATCTTCTTTGTTTCTTTTTATAATTTTTGTCTTGAAACCTATTTTGTCTGACATACATATAGCTACTCCTGCCCTTTTTTGGTTTTCATTGGCATGGAATATCTTTTTCCATCACTTTATTTTCAGTCTATGTGTATCTTTATAGGTGAAGTGTTTTTCTTATAGGCAACAGATCATTGGGTCTTGGTTTTTTAGTCCATTCATCCATTCTGTATCTTTTGATTGGAGTTTAGTCAATTTACATTCAATGTTATTGTTGATAATTAAGGACTTACTACTGCCCTTTTGTTATTTGTTTTCTGGTTGTATTGTGGTTTTCTCTTCCTTCCCTTTTTCTTTTTTGTGAAAGTGATTTTCTCTGGTGGTATATTTTAATTTCTTGCTGAAATTTTTCGTGTATCTGTTGTAGGCTTTTTTATTTTAGGTTACTATGAAGCTTACAAATGACATCTTATAACCCATTATCCTAAATCGATGACAACTTAACTCTGCAAAAACAAGCAAACAAAGAGAAAACTAATAAAAAGTCAACACTTCAGCTTCATCCCCTTGCTTTTTGACTTTTTGTTGATTCTATTTATAACTTCTTATACTTTCTATCTCTTACAAAGTTGTTGTAGTTATTATTTTTGATTGGTTCATCTCTTAGTATTCCTACTCAAGGTATGCAAGTTTATACACCACAATTACAATGTTATAATATTCTGTATCTGTCTGTGTATTACCAGTGAGTTTTGTACCTTCATGTAATTTCTTATTGCTCATTAATGTCCTTTTTTTTCAGACTGAAGAACTCCCTTTAGCATTTCTTGTAGGACAGGTCTGGTGTTGACAAAATCCCTCAGCTTTTGTCTGGGAATGTCATTATTTGTCTTTTATGTTTCAAGGATACTTTTACTGGATATACTAGTCTAGGATAAAAGTCTTTTTCCCTCAGCAGTTTAAATATATCATATCTTTCTCTCCTGGTCTGTTAGGTTTCTACTGAGAAATTTGCTGCCAGACATATTGGAGCTCCTTTGTATGTAATTTTTTTTCTTTTCTCTTGCTGCTTTTAGAATCATTTCTTTATCCTTGACCTTTGAGAGTTTGATTATTAAATGTCTTGAAGTAGTCTTATTTGAGTTAAATGTGTTTGGTGTTCTGTAACCTTCTCGTACTTGACTATAGATATCCTTCTCTCTAGGTTTGGAAAGTTCTGTTATTATCTCTTTGAATAAACTTTCTATCCTGAGGTCTTTCTCTTCTTCTTCTTTAAGGGCAATAACTCTTTATATTTGCCCTTTTGAAGCTATTTTCTAGATCCTGTAGGCATGCTTTATTATTTTTTAATTCTTTTTTCTTTTGACTCCTCTGACTATGTATTTTCAATGGCCTGTCTTTAAGCTCATTAATTCTTTCTTCTGCTCGATCAGTTCTGCTCTTGAGAGATTCTGGTGCATTCTTCATTTTGTCAGTAAAAATTTTCAGTTCCAGAATTTCTGCTTGATTCTTTTTATTTCAATCTCTTTGTTCGATTAATCTGATAGGATTCTGAATTCTTTTTCTGAGTTATCTTGGATTTCATTGAGCTTTCTCAAAACAGCTATTTTTGAATTCTTTCTGAAAGGTCACGTATCTCTGTCACTCCAGAATTGGTCACTGGTGCCTTATTTAGTTTGTTTGATGAGGTCATGTCTTCCTGGATGGTCTTGATGCCTGTGGATGTTTGTTGATGCCTGAACATTGAAGAGTTAGGTACTTATTCTAATCTTCATAGTCTGGGCTTGTTTGTACTCATCTTTCTTGAGAAGGCTTTGAAAATCTAAGTTTTTGGTCACTGCAGCCATAAGTGCATTTAGACAGCACCTCAAGCCTAGTAGCACTGTTACTCTTACAAACTCGTAGAAATACCACCTTGGTGGTCTTGGTTAAGATCTGGGAGAATTTCCTGGATTACCAGGCAGAGCCTCTTGTTCTTTTCCCTTACTGTTTTCCAAACAGACAGCCTCTCTCCATGCTGAGCTCCCTGGAGTTAGGGGAGGGGTGACATAAGCACTCTTTTGGCCACTACCACTGGGACTGTACTGGGTCACACATGAAGTCAGCATAGTACTAGTTCCCACCCAAGGCCTGTGACAACTATTTCCTGGCTACTGCTGATGTTTATTCAAGGCCCAAGGGCTCTTTAGTCGGTGGGTGATTACTCCTACTAGGACTTGATCTTATCCCTTAAGAGCAGCAGGTTCCCTTCTGGACCAGGGTGGATCTGGAAATGCCGCCCAGGCGGTAGGGACTGAGATCAGGGCCTTTAAAAATCTACTTCACGCTTTGTTTTACTGGGGCTGAGCTGGTGCCCAGGTTGCAAGACAAAGTCCCCTTTACTTTTTCCTCTCCTTTCCTCAAGCAGAAGGAGCCTTTGCCCATGGCCAACATTGCCCCAGGCCTGTGGCAACTATTGCCTGGCTACCACTGATGTTTATTCAAGGCCCAGGGGCTCTTTACTTAGCAAGTGGTGAGCTAACAGGCATGGGTCTTTTCTTTCAGGGGAGTGGGTTCCCTTCTGTCCCAGGATGGGTCTAGAAATGCCATGTAGGAGCCAAGGCCTGTAGTCAGGGACTTTAAGAGTTGGCTTGGTTCTTTATTTTACTGTGGCTGAGCTTTTGAATATTTTATATCTTATAACCCCAAGTTATAAGATAAAGTCCTTTGCCTCTCCTTTCTTCTAGCAAAGGAGTCTCTCCCCATGGCAACCACAGCTGGGAATGTGCTGGATCACACCTGAAGCCAACATAAAACTGGGTTTTGTCCAAGGCTCATGGTGACTGCTGCCTGCCTACCACTGATATTTATTCTATTCAAGGCCTAAGGGCTGTTTAATCAGCAGGTAGTAAATTCTGCCAGGATTGGGTCCTTCCTTTCAGGGCAGCAGGTTCCCTTCTGGCGCAGGATTGGTCTAGAAATGTCATCCAGGAGTTATGGCCTGGAACGGGGACATCAGGGCTCTGCTTGATGCTTTATTTTACTGTGGCTGAGCTGGTATGCAAGACAAAGCCCTCTTTACTCACTCTTCCCTCTCTTCCTGGAGCTGTGAGCTGTGCTGCCTGGGATTGAAGAAGGGGCAGTACAGGCACTCCCTTGGCTACCCAACCTGGTGTCTCACTGGATCATGTGCATCCCAAGTCCACTGACTCTGAGCCCATCCTAGCACTAGGACTTGCCCAGGAAGTACAGTCTAGGCCACAAGGACTAGTTCATTGAAGACCCCAGAGCTCTTTAGCTTGCAGTGGTGAGGCTAGCCAGAACTCAGGTTCTGGCCACTGGGATGGGCAATTCTTCTCTGGCTAGGGCTCATCTAAATGCTTCTTCTGTGGGCACCAGCTGAATTCTGCCCTGTGTTGCTTTGGGTGCGAAGGGCCTCACTGAGTTCTAAGGCAAAGTTCCATTATCACTGTGCTGTCTGCTTCCCAAGCACACAGATTCTCTCTTCCTGTGCCATGTGGTATTTCTGTGGGATGGGGGAAGGGTAGTGTCAGCAATTCAAGATTGTCTTTCCTACCTTCTTCGGTGCCTCTTTCCTTGATGCGATGTTAAAACCAGGTACTGTGATCAGTCCTGATTTTTGTTTCTTAAGAAGGTCCTTTTGAAACTCACCCAATTGTCCCAAAGAGCTGATGTCTATGGTTTCTTTTGAATAAACATAGAAATTGACCCTTCTATTCTTAAAACTTGAGAAAGTTATGTCTGTCTTATTGGAGTTCCTTCCTCGGGTAACTGAACTTTAGGCCTCCCAGATATTATTAAGGAACTGAGACTCAGCAGGTCACTGCATCTGGACAGTGAAAGGCCAGGACCCTCAATTACCTCTCCCTAATTTCTGTTTTCCTGCATGTAGCTACATTACTTCCTTGTTATATAAGTCACCAGTTTCAGTTGGTCAGGGAGACAGATTCGAGACTGATCTCCCGTCTCTTTGGCTGCAGCACCCAAATAAAGCCTTCTTCCCTGGCAATGCTTGTTGTCTCAGTGATTGGCTTTCTGTGTGGTAACCAGCAGGACCTAGAGAAAGACCCTGGTGTTTCGGTAACACTTTCTTGTGTGGATAGTTGTTCAATTTGGTGTTCCTGTGGGGAGGATGATTGCTGGAGGGTTCTAGTTGGCCATCTTGCTCTTCTTCCTCCCCATTCCAATATTTTTGAGAATTTTTATTATGAATGTATATTGAATTTTGTCAAATACTTTTTCAAATTGATACTTTGTCAAATATCAGTTGCAATGACTGTGTAATTTTTCTTCTTTTTCTTGTAATATGATGGATTGCAGAGATTTTTTTCAAATATTGAACCAGCCTTGCATCTCTGGGTAGTACATGGTTCTTTTTATATATTGCTGATTTCTATTTGCTAATGTTTTGATAAGGATTATTGCTTCTGTATTTGTGAGGAGTATTGCTCTGTAGTTTTCTCTTTTGGGACTATCTTTGGTTTTGGTATCAGAGTAATACTAGCTTTATAAAATGAATTGAAAAGTGTTCCCTTCTTTTATATTTCATGGAAGAGATTGTGTAGAGTTAGTATTAATTCCTTAAGCCTTTGGTAGAATTCTCCAGTGAAATTATCTGGGTCTGTAGATTTCCTTTTGGGGAGTTTTAAAATTATGAATTCAATTTTCTTAATAGTTATAGGGCTATTTTGTCAAATGGTCTATTTTGTATTGAATAAGTTGTGGTAGTTTGTACTTTTCCAGGAATTGGTCCATTTTATCTAAGTTGTCAAATCTATGTGTGTAGAATTGTTCATAGTATTACCTTATCATTGTTTTGATATTTTCAGGGTCTGAAATGATATACCTTCTTTTATTACCTGATATTGGACACTTGTGTCTTTTTTTCTTGTTTAATTACTTCTCAGTCATTACAGAGATTTGTCAATATTATTGATCTTTTAAAAGAACCAGTATTTTGTTTCATTGATTTTTCTCTATTGTTTTTCAGTTTTAAATTTTATTGGTTTCTGTTCTTATCTTTAGTGGGAGGAATAAGGAAAAACATGCCTCCTTAGTCTTCTTGGAAATGGGAGTCCTCTTGTATCCTTTTGATATGCCTATCATTTCTGATACGCCTATCATTTCTGATATGCCTATCAGAAATTTTTGGCATAACAAGATATTCCAAGTTCATCTTGTACCTCGCACCCCTGAAACATGAAATTAGTCATTTCTGCAAAAAGCCCTAGTTTTACTTAGAATCTCCATAGGATTTTGAAATGGGTGAGAACTATAGGTCTGCTCTCCAATAAATCTATTACTACATTATAATGAAAGCAAATCCCAGACCAAATTCTGCATATACAATATATACATTTATTAACTAAATTCTTATAATCAAAGTATCACATAAAAAACTGTCTTGCAGGCTTGAGAAGTCCTAGCTCTTTAGTCTCCTAGATGTTTTGAACACTGCTTCCATGATAGGTCACTATAGGTAACCTATAGTTACCTGTAGTGTAATTTTCCATAGGCATGGTACTGATACCACCACTCCTACTCCCAACCTCCACTCCTCAGCCAGCATTGGGGAGAAAGAAGCTTCCAGAGTTCATATTGGCTCAGGACCAAGGAGGGGTTTTAACTGAGAGCATGGCCCTGTAGGTAGAGTACCTACACATTGGATTATCTCACAAATTCCTGCAAGGGTGGGGAGTACCCTTAATATATTGACATAATCCAGGTATCTTGAATGCCTTTAATTTCACCAGTGTTAGCGCACTTTTGGTATTCGTTATTTCTAGTCAATAGGCTGCTATTTTCATCAAGAATAAGCAGAGCACCCATTTTTGACAACCCCTTTTAGTAGCTGCTTCTGGAGAATGGGCTTTCTGAAGAGGACAGCTGACCACCACTGGACAATGCAATCTTGATGAGAATGCTTGTGGTACCAGGGTGAGAGCTTGACCTAAGCAACATTTATGCAGAATATCACACTGTATGTATCCTAATCTATAATTAGGAACCCTTTTAGATATTTCCAGAGGGATACCATTATTAACAAGTGTTAACTGAGCAAGTACTACCTGCCTTATGTTAGAGAAGGCTTGCTATCCTCAGCTACGACAAGATCATTCCATACTTTGTACTGAGTTTGTGGGTGAGAAGATAAGTTTATACAAGGTCTGGTAGGTATAGGAGAGAGGGAAGAGGCAGCTATCCACTTTTTAAAAATGCACTCTGGGATGGGAGTCTCTCTGCCAGAGGCCTTCCATAGATGCTGTGTATTTAGTCCTACCAACAACCCCACTCTGTTAGTGAAATAACAGATGAAGAGAATTTAAAGAATGTTCCTTAAATCATACACCTAATAAGCTGCTAGTCTGGAATTTGATGAGCTCATATTCTTTCCACTTCAGTGATTTTCAAGCTTTCTTAATAAACAAAAAAGAATAGAAGCCTTTAGTTTTAAATGGTATCTTAGTTGGCATTTCAGTATTTAGAAGACCTAGATACTTTGCTGTTGTCATTCCTGAGGAGTAGGGTCCAGGGCCTCAGCACCTCTGCCACCACCAGCCATTTGTGGCAGCCCCAGAAACATGTCCATGAGAACAGGGTGAAGATCGACTCTGCCTGGGCCATGTGGCTCACTGGCAGTGAAAGGACAGGAAGAGCCAATAGGAGTATGCCTTGGCAGATTTGAGAACAGTTAGCACAGTGACCCTGGGGAGATAGTGTATGGGGCATGAAATAGGATTTGAGGTTAGCACAGTGACCATGGGGAGATAGTGTATGGGGCACGAAATGTCAACCTAAAGGAAGAAACTGAGGCACAAAATATAATTTTAAAGAGTTTCTTTGAGCCAAGGTGGGGACAGCTGCCCAGGAAACACTTCCCGCTTATGGTCGGAAGTACCCTTTTCGATCTTTGTTGCAAGTAATCTTTTAAAGGCAAAAAGAGGAAAAAGGAGTGGGTGGATACAAGGTTGTTTGTCAGGAGTTTTCATTAGTTTGCATAAATAACATTGATCAGCAATTGGCTGTATATTGTTGAACTATGGAGTAGGGGTTATGGTGTCCAGTGTGCAGCATTGTGAGGTTAGTGTATAGCTACCGGTGCCGTCAATCTAGAGTCCACATAGCAAGCAGCTTCAAGAGATGATACTTGGCTCAAGGGGAGATGGGGACATGACTGCTGCTTCATTCCAGTGCCTCTCTGGGCCCGATAATTTAGGGAGGGCTCACATTCCTCATATAAAAAGTTTCATTTCTTTCCCAACACATTGGACTGAAAGCTAAATAAGATGCTCGCAGTCACTGCTTGAGAGTGCTTTGGACAGAGTGAATTCTAGGGGAGAAGGGAAAGCAATATTAGCCTGCTAATTAAAAAGGGAAGAAGACATGGGCTCAGAGTAGCTGGGTGACGTCCTCAGTGCCCCACAGTTAGTAAACAAGCCTGGCCACTGTGGCATGGGCCAGCAGCAGGAAGGAGGCCAGGCAGGCAGCCCATCTGTGAGTGGTGTCGGCATCTGCCTTCTACAAGGCGATGTGACCTGAGGCATGTGTGTCAGACTCATGAGGAGCCTGACCAGTGTTCCACCCCCACAAAACCCGCTCAAGTACAGTAGAAGTAGTAATGATTACATTAAGCTTTATTGCTGGTCAAGCTCAAAGGTACATGTTTCCTAATAGAACAAAAAATAACAAAGGAGAATTAAATAGAATGGACAATAGTTAAGTCTCATGCTCTCAGCAGTTCACTGTATTCTCAGAGCCCCGCAACCACCTGCCCCAGTGACATTCATCATGTCTCTCCTCTCTGAATAGATTCAGGGAGACCTAACAAAGGCCTCTTCTGTTTCACATGTTTAACACAGAATCTCTTGTTTTTCCTGAAGTCCTTTATATTGAGGTACCAATGAAGTGTCTGTGCTGTGTGCCCCCATCCCACCGTTCAGAGTGTGAATTATTTGTGAGTTCACGCACTGTACTTCTGCTTTGTGCTTTAGAGCCTGGTCTGGGTGCTGTTCTGAATGCTGGTGTGGTATAGGTGGCTTGAAAGTTTCCTGCTGCTGCTTTCAAACAAAATGATAAGAGTCAATGGAGAGACAGCAGCAGAATGGAGAATAACGTGAATGGTGATCAAGGGGCAGCCAAGGCCAGCAGCACCAGGCAGCATGTTGGCATCAGTCACTCTTTAGCTGGTGTCCTTGAGGAGCCACTAGGCTCTGCACTGCGTTGAGTTCATCCTTATTATGGTGAAGTGCAGTGCCAAACTAAACCTTCCACTTAATTTCTTAGCATTAAATCAATTTCAATGACCCCACTAGACTCTCACTTGCCCCTGCAAATCTCTAAAGTAGAGTACTGAAACTGGCACCTAAACATGTCACTAAGTTGGTGAATATCCTTAATATATAATCTGTCGTGTATAGGTAATATTTGGTTCATATTGAAATACTCTTGTCTGAAATCAAAGTTAAAGAACAAATAAGAAGTCCTGTTGACCCATCACATAAAATTTTGGAAGATAATTATTAAGAGAGATTCTACGAAACTCTATAGTTTAAAGATACTGTGTTAAAAACACACATTTTTTAACGTCCACCCTGCACCTTATTACACTTGCATCAGGCCTTGCAGAAGTTTCTTTAGAAGGGTTTTTGGGAAGGGCAAATAAAAGGTTAGGTAGATGTGATTAACTTGGTATTTAATGCAAAACTCTAATCTAGGAGTCTTGACTATTCTAAAATGAGCTAATAGCTATTGGAGCAAATTTATGTAGCAATTTGCTGTCTGCTGTATTCAGATTATTCCCTGAGCTCTGACTCATTCAGAAAGCACCAAATATCACGGAGCCACACAATTATCATGCTTAATTAATGTTTGCAACCAAAAAGTGTAAGGCTGGAATTCTTAATATCACTGTGGATATTGAAGAGCTGAAATTGACTGGCTATTATCTTGAGATTAATATATTTTCCCCAAGCCATACCCTGGGGTCAAAAGACAGAGTATTAAAACTATTTGAAAAATTCACTGCAATTAATTGCTTTAGGGGCTAATTTTTTTTAATGTCTTGCTTCCTTACACCTGTACTACTGATTGTTATAGCCTGCACACTTCACCCATTAAGTGGTAATTCAGAGTGACAACTACATTGAGATGAAGCAAGTTAGTTAATCACCATGAAACTGTTCCTGAAATACCCTGTCCAAGTACTCCCTAGTCACAGGAGGCCTCTGATTACCTGATTTTCTCCTGAAGTTAGATTTTCATGTACAGAGTTGTAATTATTTTTATTTTAAATATGGGCCAGGGAAGGGCCGAAGTTTGGTTGGAATTGTTATCAGAGCCATTCAGAATTTTTCACAGGAGACCATAGCAGTTCTCTGATTGTGTAGAGCCTTCATGGATTTGCTGCAGGGGTCCTAGGAAGCTGCTGTTGGCTTCGTCCCTGCAGCCTTGAAATACTGACAAGCTGGGAGTCTGGGTAGGGCCGTGGCAGTTACAATATGACTTGGTTTTCATCAAAGCACGACCTCCAGCAACAAGAGGCTCAATCAAGAGGCACGTGCCCAGTCTTGTTTGCCCATTTTGGTTGACCTGCCTGGACAGCCAGGGTGACCTGCCCTTTGTCTTCCTTTTCTTTATGATTAGGTGGGCTATGCCCCGAACAGTCATGTGGTGTGTCCTCCTTTCAGAGAAGGCTGTGTTGGGACTAGTGAATTATGTGGGGCCCTGAACAAGTCTGCCTTTTAAAAGGGATACAGCAGCCAGCTGAGGGGCTAGGTACCGCTCTCTAACCTACCACAGCCCCTGCCTGTCTTGCAGGTTCCTTGATAGGCTGTGAATCATCCATGGCACATTTCTTATCCTTGCATGATCATATATGCTCCTCTCAGTGGGGATATTTGTGGACCAAATAAAGTGCTTTCAGGGACTAAAGATAAAACCAAAGTATTCTAGCTCCTCTCAGATTGGCTATAAGAAGAAGGGAAACCCCTCAAGTTCTAAATCTGTCTACACTTCTTTTCAAGAGAATGGCATTCGGTGACTCCAAGGAAATGATTACCAATTATGTAGTTTCCTGTATGCCCATAAACTCACAACCTAATGCTTGAAGTCATGACCTGGAGATATTGTGTGTGAAGATGCCTATAAGACGATGGCACTTACTCTTCTTACATAAATAATTCAGCAAATATTTAATTAGTGCTGACAGACACTGTAAGGTTACCACGGGGGATACAAATGTACCCTTAAGAAGCTCACAGCATCATAGGGGAGAGACAAATGGACACACTTCACCATGCATTATCGTAAAGCAAAAATAGGGTGATGTGGCAGAAAGGAGAGAGTGGTAAGCTCCGCTAGGGTAAGTCAGATGAGACTTAAGATGTGTCATGGAGAATGAATAGTTCACGGGGGAGGAGGTAGAGGTGCAAGTGGGGAGTGGGGAGAGGAGGGCACAGTGCGTACTGAGAGTGATCTTTTTGGCAGGTGTCATGCTTCATGGCAAAAGTGGAATGAAAAATCTGTTTGCTTTTCTTTGGGTAACCATACCCTTACCTAGACTTATGCAAGACAGTGGTCCTACATTATTCATCTGTGGGTGATGCAGAGTCAGTCACCCGCCCTGAGCCAAAACAAGGAGGGCAAGAAAGGGCAAAGCCAACTTGGGGGAGGGAAATGACCCACTGCTTGTAAAAGCTTGGTGTAAATGATTTTTTATTTACCATTCACTTCTCCCTTCATTAGAGTGATTTGTGATTATAGCATGTTTTTCAACTATTATTCCATGAAATGTCACTATAAATTAGAAGAAGAAATAAAAAACCTACAATGGGCTATTTAGGTCACAGGAGAAAACTGAAGCAGACAAATGTATCACATTTGTAGAGCCTAGGAGAAGTTGCTCAGAGTAGAAGCTGCATATGTGTCTCAGTTCTCGGAGTCAGTATGATAGAGGTCCTTCTTGCTCTTTGGTCTTCCTAATATTCATGATCAACTTAAGAAACATCTCCTAGTTCATGGATTAGCCTGGGCAACAAAACAAGACCCTGTCTCTTAAAAAGAAAAAAAAAGAAACATCTCCTGATCGCTGTGCTCTAATACAGTAGGGAAGGATAATAATAACAGCACGGGACTATTCAGTGGAGGAAGGAAAAGAAAGAAATCTGGAGATGGCTTGTTTGTGTCATATGGGTATACCAGGATGCCAGGCAGTAAGTGTAAATGATACAAGTCAATTGAAAAATGGAAACCTATTAGGTATTTATATTTAAAACGCACACTGTGGAGTAAGATGCACCCTGAAACAACAGATCAGCCAAATGTGAAAATACCACTTTGGCAGTTGATTTTAAAACACATTATAGGTGGTCCTCAACTTAGGGTGGCTCGACCTGTGATTTTTTGACTTTATGATAGTGCAAAAGTGATAAGTGTTCAGTGGAAACTGTACTTCCGGTTTTAAATTTTGATCATTTCCTGGGCTAGTAACAAGTGTGGGAGGATCCTCTTTCATGATGCTGGGCAGCGCCCCATCAGCAGCAGCTCCCAGTCAGCCACGTGACCTTGAGGGCAAACAAGATATTATTCTCTGCAGTGCTCTCCTGTATTCAATAAATTACGTGAGGTAGTCAGCACTTTATTATAAAGTCAGCTTTGTGTTAGATGACTTGGTCCAACTGTAGGATAATGTGTTTGGAGCACATTTAATGTAGGCTATGAGTATGATGTTCAGTAGGTTAGATGCATTAAATGCATTTTCAACTTACAGTATTTTCAACTTACCATGGGGGCTGGGCAGCCCTATCTTAAGTCAAGGGGCATCTATATTCTCTTCTTCCTCACCCCCAGCCTTCTCCCTGTTGTTACCCAAGCACACAGGGCATAACCCTCACTTCATGCTCAACATGCAACCTTCCTTTTCTTCCTTTCCCCTCCTTTCTAGTGACATCTGATTCTGTTACCCTGTCTAAGTCAAAAGGACCCCTTATTTCTAGTATTCCGTCTAGTACTCAGTTGAATTTTTCCATAGCTTCCTGAATGGAACACATGCTGAGGGTGAAAAAATAGAAAGTCTTTAGCCAATATATTGTAATTTACATACCACAGGCTGGCTGTTGAGGATGAGGAGAGAGTATTATGTGAAAGTTGGTTGGTTATTAATTATGTGGTTATAAGGTATGGCAGCCTTCCTCTTTGACATAGCTTTGATATACATTGTTTCATTACACAGATGTTAATTTTGTTTTGGGGATTACATAAGCATATGGTCCATTTTAAAGCAATATTTTATTTTTTCAGATTATATTTGCATTTCAGGAAAATGATTTATTTGATTTGTGACATGTCCATAAAGCTTAAGGTTTTACGATTTTAAGAGAAGTGCTAAAGATACATTTGATTGCTTCCTTTGAAATTTATCTTTAAGCTTCACTCAGTCTGTGGTTGACCTAATACATCCTAGTGGCTTCAATAATACCTGTTCATGGATGACTCACACCAGATCTTACCTCTGAATTCCAGGCATCTATATCCTGCATGAATCCTTTCTCTTCTGGAAGTCTGCCGTTCCGGCCTGCATGGTTATAATGGCCTTTGATGGATCTTCCCACTCCCATGCTTGCTACCTCCATTCCATTCTCTGTGTTGCAGCTAAAGCAACTTTTCTTGATGTATGCCAGTACTTTATCCCTTTTCAGGACATGCCATTTATTCTCAGCATCTAAGCAGTAAGAATATAAATACCAAAAAAAGAAACCTCCAAATGTTTCATTAGTACCCAGCCAAGAGTGTCTCTGTCTCAACCCCCTTCACTTCTGTTCACCTAGCTTTTTTCCTCTTTAGGAACTGGAAGGCACCCCATAGCCCTGGCTCTGTGCTCATGCCTGTATTTGCCATATTTATGTTCCTTTCATCTTTTATATTAGAGGCACCTACTATTGGTTCTGCCCTCAGTTGTGCCTGATTTTCTCTCAGGTCCTCTTTCTTTAGATGAGTGAATGATTATACGAGTGCCTGTAGTGCTGTGCCCCTCAAATCCTTTTTGAAAATAGAGTATATTGAATGCTCAACTCAATTTAGTGCATAAGAACAAAAATACAGATGCTGGTTATAAAACAGAAGTAGATGTAAGTCAACTTGAGAGACTGAAAATATTTTGTCTTTATAGTCTTCCTTTTCTGTTAATGTATGGGAAAAGAAAAGTAGATTTCCTGCTTTTTTCAATTTGCAAATGATTTTTCAATTTGAAGTACCTTAACATAAAAAAAAAATTCTTTCTTTGGCTTTAGAATGTAGCTTGTTATTAACAAAAAATAATAGGAAATTCATCACCTTAATAATCTCTAGTCAACAGGGTTTGAATGACTTATAAATCAGTGATTTTTAAAATCTAAAGACTCATAAAAACACATTTCTTGAGATTCACACTTATCATATTTAGGTTTATTACAGTTTAGTTTAAAATGGCCTGGTAATATCCTGGTTTGGGTTTTACCGTAGTACTAAGTATTGACCAAAGGGGGAAGAAAATGAGCTAGCAATTGAGTCTAGTCTGGTGAGTGAGCTCCTTCGAAAACTTTAAGTATAGATTACGCCAATACATTTTCTAAATACTGTAGGGATCCATATCCTAGTTTATCTTGTCTGGGCTTTGACAAAATAAAACTCCTTAGATCACACAGTAGGCATGTGATCAATATATCAACAATACTTGAAAAGTTTTTAAAATTGGGCAAAACAAAACATTTAAACCAAGATCTCACATGTTGGGAGATGAAGGATGTGGAGGGCTGGTTGTCAACCCATTGTTCTGAATCTGTGAGTTGGCATCCCTGTGTCAGCCATCCCCAGTTCACCAGGATCTGTCAGGGAGATCTGGGTTCCAGCTTCATATTCTCTAATTTGCTTTTGAAAAATCTGTCTTTCTATTTTTCTGTCAGTTCCTGCATGTATTTCAAGAGTAATAGAGAGATGCATGAGCCCAACTAGCATTGACATGAAGAAAAATTACTAGCAGTTACTTTGACACTTGGAAATGGCAGCCTGAGAATCAGAATTTGGAATTTGCTGCTCAAACATCCCTTGGGCTACTTCCTCCTAAACTTCCACAAAAGTTGACAGCTATCCACTTATAAGAATAGTATTGTACCCTTTTCCATGGATTTGAGAAGTTCAGCAAATGAGGCAACAGAATAGTTGATTATGGAGTTTTCAAATTGGCCATTTTTTAGTGATTAAACACAAAACAGATCAGTTTTGTGTTTAATCAATAAAATAGGCCAAGATCAATATCTTGGCCATGTAAACAGACTAGCAAAACTTGAGGTGCAGGTTAATGAAGACTAAAGTTGCAGGCCAGATTTTAAAAGCATGAAAACACCAAAACAAACACTAAGAACATAAAAAAAAAAAAGCTAGTGTTTGAATTTCAAAGTATTAAGAACAAGTACAATTAAGCTGTGTATATTGGCCATTGTAAAAGAAGGAATCTCCCTGTGACAGATACAGTCCTGTCTTTTCTAGGACAACCTGATATCTCATACTGATCTGTTTTTAGACCTGGTGAAATGTTACTGTAGGCATTCCTCATGAGTCGAAAATTCTACCACAGAACTATCCATGTTACAAAATAAATTCTTTTTTTTTTACAAAACAAAATTTTTTCTTCAAATACTGCAGCTCTTGTAATCTTTTATATGAAACTTTCTTTCTCTTTTCTTTTTCTTCTTTTTCTTTTCTTTCTCTCTCTCTCTCCTTCTTTCTCTCTTTTCTTCTCTCTTTGCTTCTTTCCTTTTCTTCTCTCCTCTTCTCTTCCATCCCTCCCCTCCCCTCCCCTCCCCTCCCCTCCCCTCCCCTCTTCTCTCATCTCTTTTGACAGGGTCTCACTCTGTTGTCCAGGCTGGAGTGCAGTGCCACGATAATGGCTCACTGTAGCCTCAACCTCCCAGGCTCAATCAGTTCTCCCACCTCAGCCTCCAGAGTAGCTGGGACTACAGGTGTGCACCACCACACCCAGCTAATTTTTGTGTGTTTTGTATAGACCTGGTTTCACCATGTTGCCCAGGCTGCTCTTGAACCCCTGGGCTCAAGCAATCCACCGGCCTCAGCTTCCCAAAGTGCTGGGATACAGGCATAGCCTCTGCACCCAGCCTGTATCTGTAATTTCATAAACCTTCATAACCTCTCCCATGAGCTCCACTCCCAGCCAGATGCCTGCTTGACATCTCTACTTAGATGTTTTATAGGCATGTTCTGTCTGAGCTTGTTCACACAGAACTCTTGAATTCCTACCATGTACCTAACACCTCTTGCACCCTTCTCTATCTCGATAAATGTCACAACCACCCAGAGAGTGGCTAAAATGAACAACTTAGGTGACTCTTCCTTTCCTTTCTACTCCTACTACAACACATCATCACAACATCTGACAGTCCTGCCTTCAAAATACATCCCAAGTCCATTCAGTTCTCTCCATCACTAGTTTCCACCTTCATCCAAGCCATCATTATCTCCTAAACGATTACTGTAACTCCCCTGCTTCCACTCTTTCCTATCATATTGCATTCTCATAAAGTGGCCAGAGTGATCTTTAGAAACATAAACCCGGTAATTCAATATTCGTTCTTTGCACTAGAATAAAATCTCTCAGCTCCTTGCCTTGGCCTGACCCTGCATGACCTGATGCCCACCTGCTTCGCTGGCCTAATTTCATGCCACCTCCACTAGAGATACACTGGTGTGTTTTCACCTGGGGCCACTGCAATTATTATCATATTCCCCAAAGAGTTTTTTTGTAGTTGGTTACTTGTCATCATCCAGGTCGCAAATGTCACCTCCCGCAAGAATCCTCCCCTGAACCACCTATTTAAAGTGACTCCCTCCAGTCCCAGCTACTTGGGAGGCTGAGGCAAGAAGATTGCTTGAGGCTGGGGGGTCAAGGCTGCAATGAGCTGTGATGGCACCACAGCACTCCAGCCTGAGCAACAGAGTGAAACCCTGCCAAAAAAGAAAAGAAAAGAAAAAAAAGAAAGAAAAAGTAAATCCAAGAAGGGCTAGGAAAGCTAGCTAATCTACCTTGTTAAGAATTGCACGTGAAGAATGGAATTCAGAAGTAAAGCACACATTAGTGAGGGGACATTATTCTCATCGGTTTTTCCCAATTCCTGAGTCTTTTTGGTGGGTGGTTTTGAATAGAGATGTCCAGAAGTTGTCTTGTCAAGACCTTTATCAATCTAGTCTTACAAGACTAGGAGGAAGGAGAGAAGTTAGATGTACTTTGAGCCATGAGGACTGGTTGTGGAAGCATCAGAAGGGAGTGATCTGAAAAGTGGAGAGAGCAACTGAGGATTCTTTCTTGCAAGTTCTTGAGGAGGAGGGGCCCTTCACACACCTATCATCACTGACTGTAGCGAAGGGGACTGGGAAGAGGAAGGATGAGTGGTCTCGGTTCTCTGAGGTTATTCTGTGACATGGGTTCACTTTTATTCTTATAACCAAATATCATCTTTAACACATCACAAGACAAGACTTGAGATAGTGGTGTTTTAAGCAGAGAATGGTCACTTTCTCTTTAAGTTCCTAGGTTTCCCTAAAGTAGAAGACACTAAAGGAGTTTCTTTTGTCATAAATATATGTGATATAAAATTTACCATTTTAATCACATTTAAGTGTATAGTTTCAGATGCCTTACATACATTCATATAGTTGTGTAACCATTACCACTATTCATCTGCAGGATGTTTTCAACATTCCAAACTGAAACTCTGTTCCATTACACAATAATTCCCTGTTCCTCGCTCCTTCTGGCCCCTGGTAACCACCATTCTGTTTTCTGTCTGTATGAAGTTGACTATTCCAGGTACCTCATGTAAATAGAATCATACTATATTTGTGTTTCTGTGTCTGCCTTATTTCATACAGCATAATGTCTTCAGAGTTTAGGTTGTAGCATGAATCAGAATTTTGTTCCTTTTTATTTTTTAAATTTTATTGACATAATTATATTTATGAGCTACATGGTGATGTTTTAATACATACAATGTATAGTGATCAAATCAGGGTAATTAGCATTTCTATCATCTCAAATATTTATCATTTGTTTGTATTGGGAACATTTGATATCCTCCTTCTAGCTATTTGAAGCTATATATTGTTGTTAGCTATAGTCATCCTACAGTGATATGGACACTAGAACCTATTCCTTCTATCTAGCTGTAATTTTGTATCCTTTAACAAATCTCTGCCTGTTCTCTCATTCCTTCTTAAAGCTGAGGAATATTCCACTGTACGTGTATACCACATTTTGTTTATTCATTCATCCGTCAATAGACACAGGTTATTTCCACCTTTAGCTATTGCAAATACAGCTGCTATGAACATGGGTGTACAAATATCTCTTCATGTCCCTGCTTTTAGTTCTTGTGGGAATATGCCTGGAAATGGAAATGCCAGATCATATGGTAATTCTGTGTTTAATCTTTTTGAGGAAAAATACTCAAGGGATTTTAAACTCACAAGCCTATTGGACAAAAAGTTCATGTATTTATTGCTTCATATATGTCATATAGTGTATTAGGCATCAGAGAATGGAAATAAATGGGACAAGGCTCCTCTCAAGAAACACAGAGCCTTGGGATGAGGGACATAGTCAATAGATGCATAAGTAATTAGCTATTATACACTGTGTTCAATTCTGTAATAAGGTATGTATAGAGTACTATGGGAGTGCATCATAATAATAGTGATTTCTAGTGTTTCTGAAGATAAAATCTCTTTGGATGTTATCTGAGATAGACAAATTCTGCCGGATTCTGGTTAATAGTGGATCATGCAGTATAGAAATTCTGGTGCACAAGTTTTTGTTGCACATTTGGTTTTTTAATAGCTAACTCAATCCTACATGTCTCTCTTTTGTTTTATCTTCCTCTAGTGGTTTTTAATTGCCAACAGATCCTACAAAGTCAGTGCAGCAAGCTCTTTTTTCTTCAGTGGTGTATTTGTTGGAGTTATCTCTTTTGGTCAGCTTTCAGATCGCTTCGGAAGGAAAAAAGTCTATCTCACAGGTAATTTATTAGAGTATTCGTAAACTGGATGAGAGGGTTTATTTCTCTAAGATTCTTAGGGAAATAATAAGGGGACTATTTCCTTAAGGTTCTCCAGGAATTGGGATATGGACACAGAACTGATCTTTATTTCCCTGGCAAGAGGCCAAACTGCAGCTCGAGTTGCTTCTGGCCAGGCACTTTTAAGTTACTAGCCCACCTAGTTAAAGTCAGATATTTGTGTTATAAATCTTTCATAGGTGATGGTGCTTTCTGCAAACCCCCAATTTTAGTTTATGCCATGTTGCTAAGGAGAGAAGTAAGAGACTGTGACAGTGTACTAGGCCCATTTCCTTATATCTCTCTGTGTTGATTAATTTCAAATGAGCCCTACAGAACTTGGCCTAGTGCTCTTGACAAGCTGAGTATGAGCAAGGATTTTTCATTTTCCAGCATTATTGTGAATAATTGAAAACTGTCTGTGATTGACAGAAATCATGTAATAAGGTAAACCTTATGTTTTTTTAAAAAAATAGTTTCCAAGAGAAGCTATTAAAAAAAAACAAAACAAACAAAAAAAAACCAGCTGGCCAGGTATGGTGGCTCATGCCTGTAATCCCAGTACTTTGGGAGACCGAGGTGGTTAGATCACGAGGTCAGGAGATCGAGACCATCCTGGCTAACACGGTGAAACCCCATCTCTACTAAAAAATACAAAAAAAAAAAAAATTAACCAGGCGTGGTGGCGGATGCCTGTAGTCCCAGCTACTCGGGAGGCTGAGGCAGGAGAATGGTGTGAATCCATGAGGCGGACCTTGCAGTGAGCCAAGATCGCACCACTGCACGCCAGCCTGGGCGACAGAGTGAGTCTCCATCTCAAACAAAACAAAACAAAACAAAAACCAGCTCAGAAAATTTAAGTTTACAAATGTTTATTTTATAAGCTAATGAATATAATTTATTACTTTGATCAAATGCTATTTTGCCTCTGGATTATTGAATATTGTTCTCTCTTTCTAGGTTTTGCTCTTGACATCTTATTTGCAATTGCAAATGGATTTTCCCCCTCATATGAGTTCTTTGCAATAACTCGCTTCCTGGTGGGCATGATGAATGGAGGGATGTCGCTGGTGGCCTTTGTCTTGCTTAATGAATGTGTGGGCACCGCCTACTGGGCACTTGCAGGTACTGCTTAAATCATGCAGCTCTGGACTGGGTGAGCAGCTCCAGAAAATCTTATAGGGACCCAGTTTAATCCTAGAGTCTGGAAATGCATTTGGACTTCAGGTACTTTGTCCAACTATTAGATTTGCTTTTCAGAGTTTGTTCTGTATGACCCTGAACAAGTCACTTTATTAATATTCCTCTGCAGACACTCTCCCTGGGGGCCTGCTTCACATGTGAGCTTGCCACCCGCCTCATGGACTGCATACAGATTACTGTGGAGAGTATTGATTTCCTCAGAAGGACACTAGCAGCTTTTTACAACTTAAACTGAAAAATAGTTCAGACATAGGAAATACTAGAAACTCCTTTCTTACAGCCTTCTTATTCTAGTTTATTAAATCTTTGTTTCACCACCCTTTTTTGTTTTTACTGCTCTCAAGTCAACATAGTACTGTTGTAGCATTTCTTTATTGATACTTAATTTCCAAAATTGAGACTGTATTCTGAATTAGTTTTGACCATCCCATTATTTTCTCAAGAACTACATAGATAATAAAATAAATGATTTTAATTAAAAGGTTGTTTGACTTCAAATATTGTGTCTAAGACTTTATAGACTTAGGTTTGCAATGATAACTTTTTGTTTCTTTTACTTTCATTCACTTGACAATGATTGAATGTTTCCCATGGATGTTCTTATATGGATATGGGAAACAGGTTGACTGTGTGACTGATAGAAATGTGTCTGCAGGAGGATCTATATGAGAATGCCATTCCTTAGAAGCTGATGCACAGTGCCAGCCATCTCTTATGTACCAGCTACCATGCTAGGTATTTGACATCTATCTGTAATATTCCCAGAGTTTACAAGTTAAGGATTCCTACCTTCATTTTATGGATGTGGAAATTGAGCCTTTGAGAGGTGAGGTGACATGCCCGTTTTCAGCAGCTGATAACTGACAGGGCCAGAACCACATCCTGGGTCTTGATGACACCCAGGTCATCTTCTGCTGTTTCCCAAAGACTCTCCTCTTGGAACTTCAGCATGTCACCTCATGTGAGTGCTGGCCTGGTCAACCTGTTATTTCTAATTGGTATTGTTTTTGAAGTTGTATGGGCTATTTTATCGAACTGGAAGACACAGGCTAAATAAAGTAGACTTGTGCTCTGTTTGCATCTCCACTAAACTGCTGTCGAGTGGAAGGATCCATAGGGTAGGACCAGTTAGAACTAGGCTGGGGAGGAAGAGACACAAGCTTCCTTCACACGCCTCTCCAGACAGGCTTCCTTCTGGTCTTACAGTGTTGCCTTAGGATTCACCTTGTCTGTAGCAACTTCTAAAGCCTTTTTGGAACTGGTTGTAACCTAGGATGAGTGAAAGAGCTTCCTCTGAGTCTTCAATTTGCATTGAGACTTTAGGGTCATTTTTCTAAATAGTATGGCCAATTTCCTGGGACTTTCTAAAAAGTTGGTAATGATGGTGATCATGCCTGCTCCCTGTATCCGGGGAAGGGATAAAGGCACTCTCTCCTTTGATTTCAGTTTTTCTGAGGTCCAAAGTTGTGCTCATGTAGAGCACCATGAATACATATTTTTCTTGTACCTCTTACATTTCTCTATTAAAGTATTTATATTTGATTTTAGTTGTTCATGAAGATGCTGTTTTATAAAAGATGTATACACTCCCATCCTGCCAGATTATCTAAGTATTTTTCCTGTCCTGTTGCATGTGTTAGGCGAAAGGACCAACCCTGGTCTCCTGCTCTTTTGCTAGTTGCCTAAAGCCACTGAAAAGAGTCCCCTTGAAGTGTTTTGACCTCTCATTCTTATCCTTGATGCTGGGTTAAGATGAGACTATCAAAATTTCTGTAGCAAAGTGAAAAGGGAGAGAGGAAGAAAAACTGTAACAGTGAAACCAGATGGTTGCCAAATTCAATGTGAAATTCAGAGCAAGTGTGAGAGTTCCCTGAAGACCAGTACACAGCCCTGCACCCAGGGCAAAAGTAAGGCTCTGATAGCTCCTGGAACTCTTTTTGAGTAGCTTCCTTCCCTCTCTCATGAACCCGAGGTCTTCCCCAGGGTTTTGTCCTTGGTCTTTCTTTGCAAGCTGGTTTCTTTCCAGAATGATTTTATCTACACCTGTGGCTTCAAATATGCTTATGAATTGCAAGAAGTCAGAGAAAAGCATAAATGTTCAGCAATAGGGGATTTGCTGGAAATAGCCTGATTATTTGGCAATGAAAATTAGTTTGAAAAATTATGCTTATTACAAAATAATATTTGCAATGTGTAAAAAACAATATGTAAACATATACAAAAAAGCACAAGTACAAACTGCAAGCATCCATTTTTGACCTGTTTGCAGTGTAGTACTTAACAAAAAGGATTTTCAGCTAATTGACTAAAAATGATTAAGAAGTGAAAAAAAATACTGAAGCTGTGAAAAATTCCATATTAATATATTTATTATTTGTTTTCTTATATTAATGTCTTCCTATAACAATGCTCATGGTAAAAAATAAGAAATATATGCACACTTCATCAAACTAAAGAATACATATAGTCCTATTCCCCTAGAGACAACTGTGGTTAACATATTGCTGTGTATGCTTCCAGAGCTTTTCCTTTGCATGTCTGTTCCACAGCATTCATTTATTAAATGGATTCTGCCATGTGCCAAACACTGCTTTTTTTAGATAAAAAGGTGGAAAAGATAAGGATGGTTTGAGGGAGGTTCTTGCTCTCATGGAGCTTATGCTGTACTTAGGAAAGGTGGAACAAATTGATAATTTCTGGAAGTTAGAAGTACAATGAAGAAAATGAAGGAGGGTAATGGGCTAGATAGTAATTATAGGGAGTAGCTACATTAAATAGGATAGTTAGAGAAAACCTCAGTGTGGGCATTTGATCTAAGATATGAATGATTAGGAAGACCTGTGAAATTCTGGGAGAAGAATATTCTAGCTAGATGGAATGGCAAAAACCCAGGACTTGAAGCAGGAAGGAACTTCTTTGAAAAGGTTCTCATGACTACAGGGTAGAGAGTTAGGGAAAGAGTGAAGTAAGAGGTTGGGAGGGACCAGATGATGCAGGGCCTGTGATGGGCCAAATGAGGAATTTGTTTTTTTACTTGAAGTACAGTGGGAAGCCAGTGGGGCATATTAAATACAGGAGTGATAGGGTCTCATATACAGAAAGATTACTCTGGTAGGTACAGAAATTGAGGGATCATTTAGTAGGCTGCTATAGTTGGCCACGTGAAACCAGTGGTGACTTAGACAAGATGGAAGCAGTGGAGAAGAAAGAGGATGTGTTTGAGCTGGATTTTGGTGGGAAAGTGACTTGCTAAAGGACAAGCAGCAATGGGGAGAGCAAAAGAACTCAAGGAGACTTTATGGTCTTTATTTGAAAACCAGATGGATTACTGGTACCATTTACAAAAATGAAGTCATAACTATATACTCTTTTCTAGCCTGCTGAAATTTAGCTTTTACTAGTGCAAACTGAGCAGGAATAGCAGAATTGAAATTAATTAAAAATAAGCAGGGAATAAATTTTAAAATAGGCCTAGTACGTAAAGGCATGTACATGGTTATAAAGCCACCTATGATACTCCAGAAGAGATGACTTGAAATGTTTATTTTTTATTAATTTTTTTAAACCAAATAGCATAGAGCCTTATTATATTCATCTCTACGCCTTCTCCCTGTTGTCATTTACAGGCGTATATGTGCAGCTTCTTGCTAGACATTAGATGTGAATATTATTGACTCCTTAAATAAAAAATTATTACTTTCTTTCCACCTAAAAGCTACATTATTTTCTGAGACCTCTGCCTATGTCATCACAGAATTTAAGGTCACCAAACTAGATAACTTTGAATCATTTCTTCTTGTCCATCATGTCCAGTTGATGCCAGATCTTACTGATTGTGAGAGAGACTCAACTCTAATGAGCTCATATATAAGGGGAAATCATTTGGTTAAGATAACTAGACCATGAAGAGCCAGGCATTGAAGATGCCCAGAACCAGAAGTCAGATGCTTCTCATTTCAGCTCCCTATCCTCTCTGAGAAGCTTCCTCTGTGTAGTCAGAGGCAGGGCCCAGCAGCTCCAAGTCTAGTATTTAAAATCTTGGGTAAGGCCTCTGATCAGCTCAGCTGATTAAAGTCACCCTGCAGTTAAAGGAACTATAATTGGCAGGCCCCATTTGAACCACAGAGATGAAGTCAGGGAAGTCAGTTCTCCCACAGCAGGTGGGGCATTCTTGGAATTAGGAATGAGAACCAGGTAGAAAATATTCTGTGATAGATTCAACAGGGGGGTTTAGATGGCCTTTTTTTTTTTTTTTTTTGAGGTTAATAAATAGAAGGGCTAAATCCAGATTACATTAGGACAATATAACCAACATTTGTATAACATGCATTATTTCATCTGAAACTAATAAAAACTACCCTTTGAGGTAGGCACTATTATTTCTATTTCACCAATAAGAAAACTGAGGCTCAAGGACATTTAGTGATTTGCCCAAGGTCAGAGTAGTATGTAGCAGAACTGGCATCTGAACTTGGTCCCTCTGAAACCATCCCATCCTCTGGGCTTTCTTGTTTTTGCCTACATTGTTGTCAAGGGATACTGAGTGCTCAGGACTATTCTGAGCAACGACAGACAAGAAGTCTTATTCTTGGAAGCCAGGTGCTGTTTGATCTACAGCAGTGAACACGTAGTAGCTATTGACTGTCTTAAATTTCCAGGAAACTCGCACTGTCCTCATCCCACGACTCATTGGACCACATATTCTGAATATGCTGTCACATCAGCTTCCCTTTCTAGCTCTCCCTTTCCTCACTAGGTCAAACAGTATACAAGCCATTACTTATTTGTTATAAAGTAATAAGCTATGGATAGGAATCAAAGGAAACACATGTATTACAAGATTATTATTTTGTAACAAGATCAACAAAGTTTTGTCACTGCGGAATGCCCACAGAAATTGCCTTCCCATAGAGGGGAGATAGAAGAGAGGAATGGTATAGAATACAGGCCTCCCCCTCAGACAGGCCTGGGCACAAATCCTGGCCCTGCTGCTTACAGCTCTGTGTCCTTAAGCAGCTTCACTTAAGCACTCTGAGCTATTTTTCACTTTAGTATATGGTTGATAATGGTACCTACTTCATAGGACAATGTATGTGAAACCAATATGCTTAATAAATAATAGCTATTACTACCACTAATAGCAATAGTGGCAGTTATGGAAAGTGGGTTAGAGGTACAGAATTTGCAAGAATATTGGGCAAGCCTGTGGGTTTAATACCCATCTCAATATTTATTTCAAAAAGTGTAAAAGGTTCTTTATAATTCCATGGTTGATATTTTTCCATCATCACGCTGACAAAAATCCATGCTTAAGGGAGCTTATTTTCTACTTGGGAAAGACAGACAGGAAACAGATAAATACAAAATGTCATGTATCCTATAGTAATACATTAAGTAGAGAAAGCAGTAGGGAGAATTGGGAGAGTGAGTTGTGATTTAAGAAACTTCGGCTGGGCAAGGTGTCTCACACCTGTAATCCCAGCACTTTGGGAGGCTGAGGCGGGTAGATCACAAGGTCAGGAGTTAAAGGCTAGCTTGGCCAAGATGGTGAAACCCCATCTCTAATAAAAATACAAAAAGAAAAAAAAAATAGACAGGTGTGGTGGTGGGTGCCCATAAACCCAGCTACTCGGGAGGTTGAGGCAGAGAATTGCTTGAACCCGGGAGCCCGGGAGATGGAGGTTGCAGTGAGCAGAGATCTCACCACTGCACTCCAGCCTGGGTGACAGAGCGAGATTCTGTCTCAAAAAAACAAAAAAAACCCAAAAAACAAAAGAAAAAGAAAGAAAGTTAAAGGACAGCCTGTGTGATAAAGATTAAGTTTTGGTATTGCAATAACCTCATGACCTAAAAACTGTATTACCCCTATGGCAAAAGTATTTCCAAGCCTTACCCACAGGTTCAGGCAAATGTCAGTACAACAGGCAATGCAGAAAGCATTTTGGACAAATTCTTAAAATGTGTATGTCCCCATATAGTTTGTATTTTTCGTCTGTCCTCTCTTTATTTCCACTAATTTTCTGACCTCTATAATACTTTCATTCACTGATGTTCAACTTAGTGTAGACTTTTCTTCTTTTCTGGTGTGCCTCTTACACTTGCCAGCATAGGGCTGACATCTCACCAGGAAGAAATTGGCTCTGTGACTTGGGGTTGGAAATGGTGCCGCAGATGGTGCTTTCTCCAGTGACAGTTCTCTTTTCCCTGAATTAGGATCGATTGGCGGCCTCTTCTTTGCAGTTGGCATTGCCCAATATGCCCTGTTAGGATACTTCATCCGCTCCTGGAGGACGCTAGCCGTTCTGGTTAACCTGCAGGGAACAGTGGTCTTTCTCTTATCTTTGTAAGTAGTTTTTCCTCTTGGCGTTTTAATTTAAAAAGCCAAAGCAATGTCTTAAGAAGATGTGGGTCAATGAGCAGCATTATTCCCTTTCAGGAGCTTGCCTGCACTGACTTTGGTGAAGAACTAAATTCTGCAAGTGCTCCAATTCTTGGCAGCTCCTGGGAAGAGAGATGCTTAATTAATTCAGAATGCAGGTATCCCTTGTTTAAAATAACCTCTCAATAGACTGCATTGTAACCTTCACCTTGTTGGCATAGGTAACCAATTGCTTTTTTAACCTAACACCTCAACCTTAAAGGTCTTCAGGCTGGATCACATTATGTACTAGGTGTGTGACTGAGGTATGATTTTGTAGAACAGTGTACTCATATTGGATATGTAGTGACAACTGTTCATCTTACAGATTAGTGTCATTTCAGGGGCTCTAAATTTTGACTCTGGAAGAGTCTTAGATACAGAAGAAATCCTTAGAGTGCAGGACCTCATAACAGTGGCAGGATGATTCCCTGGTCAGGGAAGGACTCTGTAAATGACTGCCCAAGGTGTCATACCATGGCCCTCTAAGACGCCCAGATGTTACAGGCAAGCCACCAACTTAGTAAGCCCATTTCACCAGAAGTTTTTTTTTTTGTTTTTTTTTTTTTTGAGCTGGAGTTTCACCCTTGTTGCCCAGGCTGGAGTGCGATGGCGCAATCTCGGCTCACCGCAACCTCCGCCTCCCGGGTTCAAGCGAATCTCCTGCCTCCCGAGTAGCTGGGATTACAGGCATGCGCCACCATACCCGGCTGATTTTGTATTTTTAGTAGAGACGGGGTTTCTCCATGTTGGTCAGCAGACTGGTCTTGAACTCCTGATCTCAGGTGATCTGCCTGCCTCAGCCTCCCAAAGTGCTGGGATTACAGGCATGAGCCACTGCGCCCAGCAGAAGTTTTTATGTGGTATATGAAAGGCTTTTCTTCCCTGAGATATCAGATCTCTGATGGTGATCATCAAAATCTTTAACATAAACAAAATTTTCAGCCAGTGTTTCCTTCCTTCATCTATTCCATAAAGTGAAGGAGACCTGTAGTAGTGTTTTAATTCAGACAACTCTTTAATTTATTTGCTCTTTATCCGAGTTCTAAATTGAGATTTGGTGGGGACTAAATTGAAATTTTTCATACATTTTTGAAAGCAAGAGAATGTCAAGTGCAAAAATGAGTAAAGTAGAAGTACCCTGTATTTTAAAAATAAAAATTATTAAATGTATTTTAGTTACATAAATTCGAGTGAGATAATTTTATTAGAAGAAACTAATTGATTTTATTAACTTATATATTGTCAATTTTTGAAAGTAATAAATGGATGCCTACTATAGTACTTTGAATTAATAAACATTTATGTAAATATTGATGAATAAATAAATTTTTTTTAAAACGTTTAGTAAATTTCCTACTTCTCCATCTTGTCGGGCTCTCATCTCCCCTTTAACAGTAGCACCACTTCACTAGATGTTCTGAGCTGCTCTTTTTTTGAATATATAGTCTGAATTAGTTACTGCTTAGTGCTAGGGGGAGACATCTCCTCACTGGGAAGTGAGTTCTGGTCATGAAAAATAGAAAGCAGAGAGAAAAGAACTCATGAGACTAAAATATTTGCTTACTCCACTGAGCCTGGAACGTAAGGCTTCCCACAGCCAGCCTCCAATTTATCTTTCCTAATTTATTCCCATCCCATGTTCAGGCACACTGCACTACTTGTTCCTGATGCTTTTCTGCTCCATGCTGCTACTCAGTGCTGTGCCTGCTTTTTCAACAATCTGCCCAGATCCTCTTATTTGATAAGTACGCCACTGTCCTGATTTGCTCAAATGCCGTCCACCCCATCTTTTCCTGCTCATAGCCTCAGCTACAAGTCATTCTCTTTCTTTTCTGAATTCCACGGCATTCACCCATACCCTCTGAGTGGTCCTTGTGTTTCTGCCTCATACTGGAGCGACATTCTCTCTAAACTGAGAGCTCTCCAATAGTAGCAGGCTCTTTACTCCATGATTACATTTTCCCCAGTACCAAAGCCAGGGGTTTCCACACAGTAGATCCTCGGACATTGCTCAAATGTTGGTACAAAAACATCTGGAATCACCTTCAGAATTTTTCATCAGCAACATAAGAAGCCACATTATATACCTTATTTGTTTATCAGAAACATTTTTACCTAGCTGAAAAATTCCTTATTTTCACAATACTTCAATATCAGTAGATTTACTTTTTTTTCCTGAAAACCAGGATCCCCTTAATTTACAAAGGTTTGCCACCTTTAATATTCAAGGAGCATTTTTGAGTGGGGCAACATCGTTAAATTAGCATTTTAGCTTTCAGAGGAGCCCACGGCACAGATGACCCTGCTGCTCTGTAGAGGACGGCATGTTCAAAGGCCTGCTCGCTCTTTTAAAAATGTGTTTTACTGTTCTGCATGTATAGTCTCTATGTGTTGGAACTCTGTTTCCAAATCTGTCCACTGGCAACTAGGTGACCCTCTTTATAAGCAAGCTTATTGGCCTCGCAAAATGCAGAGAAATATAAGGTCCTAAGATTTTCATGATCAAGATAAACGCTTTGCCAAGTAGAAATAGTTTTATTAACTCAGAGCCAAATTTCTAAAGCCTTCGTGTCTCTCAAATACCATCTTTAAAATGATTTATAAAGTTTTAAAAGTAATTTTTATTGCTTATAAGCAATTTTGAAAACACAGAGAGGCTAAGGGTAGGGGAAAATGACATATAACCCAAAGATAATGACTGTGAATATTTTGGCATATTTTCTGTTCTTTTTTATTCCTCACAATCCTCCCCCAAATAATTAACTTTTATTGTCGTATATTTTCTCTCAATATTTATCATAGTAGTCCTCTTTCATTTAGGCATAATCAAGTGGTTTTACATAATAGCTCCTATCTGGCCCTATAGATAGGGCCAATAAATCTCATTCATAACCTGCACACCTAACTTCAACAGAACAATGTTACTTGATTATTTATTTGTTTGTCAGTAATAACAATCAAATGACAATGAAGAAGTAAATGGAAGGATTTTTCAGGATATTGTAGATGACCTTTGTTCCTGCTTTTTTATCGTGCATGAATATTCTTTTCCCCAGTAGCAAAGCTCCTGGTAAAACTCCTGCCTTTTGGTTTCCAGCGTCTTTCCTTTCAGCACCATTACATTGCTCTGTACAAAATTGAAATGCTCAATAAATGGTTGTTGACAGACTGGCTGTCCATTAAGTTTCCAAATCCTGTAGAGTTTGTTGCTAATTCACTATCTTTATTAGAAGGCGCAGTGAATTCTATAAAGCACCTTAAATAGCCAGTTTTATTCATCGAAGTTTCATTTTAGGCAGATAATGTCAAATTAGATTTAAAAAAAACCCTTGATTTGTGTCTTGTAAACAAGGCTTCCATATTCCTGCCTTGGTTTTGTCTTTGGAAAGACCTCTAAAAGTGTAGGCAAAATGGGGAAGAGGAAAAAGATACGTAACATTTAAGTTTTGAAACTCTTCGAATATATCAGTGGCAATGTAATTGTCCAACACTTTGTAGTTACATTAGAAAATAACTGTTGTGTTGTAACTAGAAGTTGATCAGGAAATAACTTTTATTCTTTAAGGTCTTGGGGGATCAGGAAATATCCTCAGGACGTTTTAAAGCCAGTGTGTCAGGTGATTTGAGTATTTTGAAGCAGTAAACACTCAAAAGTAGCTTTGCTAAACTTGGTTTCATCTTTATGTGTAGTCTTAAGATAATCTCTACCTCCTACATGTCACTATGTTAAAAACATTTTAGTTTAAATTTTTTTTTCTGATGAGATAATAAAGATTTCCATCTTCTTTGTGAGGCTTTTTTAGAACTTAAAAAAACCCTTTGTCTCTACAGTATTATTCAAACAACACTTGGCTAGGATTTAGAGCCATATCTTTGACCTGTGCTTTATGAAGAATTTTCATTATTCAGTCCTATAGACTGAATAATGTTAATATTTAACATATTAAAATTCACATATTAAAATTTATTTAAAAATAAATACATACTGTTTGCTTTTTAAACTGCAATTGTAAAAGCATGTTCTTGGTTTTCAGCGGTAGACTACCATTTAACATTACCATGCTGTTGAAAGTAGCCCTTTCATATGTCATTGGGAGAGTCAAACTTTAAGTCTAACACGGAATCCATTTGTGGTGCAGGAATCCACGTACTGAGTAGGTGATTTGTCTCCTTCCTGTGCACGTGTGCCTATATGAATATACAGCCTTTAATGACATCTCTTTCAGATTCATTCCTGAATCACCTCGTTGGTTATACTCCCAGGGTCGACTGAGTGAGGCTGAAGAGGCTCTGTACCTCATTGCCAAGAGGAACCGCAAGCTCAAGTGCACATTCTCACTAACACACCCCGCCAACAGGAGCTGCAGGGAGACTGGAAGTTTCCTGGATCTGTTTCGTTACCGGGTCCTCTTAGGACACACTTTGATCCTGATGTTCATCTGGTAATTATACTAAGGCGTATTCTGTTGCTCTTTAACTAAGGTTGCTCAAGGTTCTCTTGATATCCTGCTCCTTCTTCAGGGTACAGAGAATTTTACCTCTTTTGTTAGCTTGAGGTTGTTTCTTAAAAGCAAGGCCCCTAATTCTTAGTGCCTGGTTTTCTTCTTGCGCAGCCCTGTCTTTCTCAAGCAGCAGATGATGGTGCCTGATGGGCAGGTCCACTGAGCTTAAGTAAGTAGACATCAGAAGCATGTCTTTGCTGTTGAGGTATTTATCATAAATATTTAAGCCTTCCTGCCCCTTCCGCTGCAAAAAAGGAAAGAAGGCAAATAAGCATGCTAGAAATAGAAGAGTTTTTAAATAGGACTTTAAAAATACTTACCTTTGGCGTTGGCATCACGCAGTTTGCTAGCACATTCTGATTGTGGTGCTTCATGCTGCATGTTCTGTGGCACTCCCACTCACTAACTCACTGAGGTGGGCTAAATATGATCCCTTGTACAGATGGGACCCCAGGAGTTTGAAGTGAGGAACCCTAAGCCACATATGTAAATCAGTGATTGAACTGATGAGCACTTTCTGAACCTGATTTTTCTGGTCGTTTAGCTTATTCCCACCTGCCTCTCAAAATGCTCGCAGCATGAGTGTAAGTTGCATTCAGTGGTTCAAGATGGGTTCATTTAAAGAATGAAGTTGTAGAAAGAGGAGAAATGGATGGGTGCATACAATTTGTGGATTGCACATGTGTTTTGATATTGTACATACTGCTAACGTGCCATAAGTGTTATCTGGGCAAAATCATACCTACTAGCCTAAAGGACAGTTGTGCTGTGGCTTATATGTATTTGCCACGAAGCCTGCGTGGAACCCTACATTTCATGCAGGGATAAAGGAAAGTGATTTTATATGAAAGTGATCTTATGTATAAAGTTACAAAGAATAGTAGCTTTAGAATAAGAAGCTGCAAAGATGTTTTTCTATATCATATTCTCTTTTTCTACCCAAGCAGTGGCTGCCACCTGTATGGTTGGGGGCCATGTTAACCAGCTGCTACTTCCCCCCACAAAACCATCACAGTGCTAGGAATATCACAGATGCATAATAAATGTTGAGGCTTGGAGGCATGGAGATTAAGAAAACCGCTGAAAGCCAAACCTGAGAACACAGCATAGGAGCTGCTGATTTGAGGTTCTACTATTCAAAAACAAATACAAAGTATGTTCAGGTACTTAGGGCTCCATAAAACTTTACGTTTGCGTATCACATAGACAGTTAGTCAATCTCTGCCTTGGAGGAACCACTTACTTGTTACAGATTATTCACTATTTTTATCTTTTTCCCCATGTATATTAACTTCTGGGTTCTGGCCTTCAATGGATAAACAAACAAACCCTAGACTTAGGGCTGGGGAGACTGTCCCTGTTCATTTTATTTCTTACACAGCCAAATAAACTTCTTCCCTGAGGCTGAGAATGTTAAAACATGTGATAATAGAGACAGTCACTCCACATATTGCCATTCTTTTTGAAGATGCTATAAAATTCTAAAATCTTCTCTGTGGATCTGTCATTCAAGAAAGCCTTAACTGGGGATTCAAGTTATATCTCTGTGTTAAACATCTGTTTCTTTGGTTATTTTCCACAATAGTGCCTTTTTAAGTAGTTCTTTGATGCTCTAAATATACTGTTAAATATTACACAAGCATTTTAAATTTTGTTTGGGGGACATAAAGAGGATTGAAATGATTTTAATAGTTGTAATTATGGATCCCAATGACCAACTCTGTGATGAAGGCAACTTGCAGAGCAGAGGCCCAGCCCTGGGGACAATGGGCCTTCCATGCTTCATGCTCTCCCCATTCTCTCTCATCACCAGCTGGGAACTAAATTCCACTATTGTCCTGAACTGGCTTGTCTATTCTTGCCTTGACTTGATACTGTCACAGCTTGATTTAAATAGGGGTGTGTGTGTGTGTGTGTGTGTGTGTGTGTCTGTGTCTGGAATTTCTATTGTAAATGCAGAACAGACACACAGAAAACTAACTGGGAAACAGCATTATGTAAGAGGAAAGTCTCTTCTGCAGGTATAAAGGATTTTAAAAACATTTTAGAAAACTACATGGATTTAAATTTATTTTGCCCTCTGCTTTCATGCAAGATACCTGGAAGACAGTGAGAATAGACAATGCAGTGTCACCTTGCATCCTTACATGTGATGTCCTGGCTACGATCCTGCCTGTTGCCCTTGGTATATGAATAACACTTCATCTCAGCAAGAAGTCATGCATAATACTTCTGGCTCATTTGCTCAGGAGGGCTGGACTACTAACCACTCCAGCTTGGGGGTCCCACTTCCTTACATCTCTCTCTCCTTACATTACCACAGTCTGGAGTACTTGGCCCACTTCTGAGATTAAGCAGAGATGGAAATAAAACTCACTTTCCTGATTGATCTCATTATAGCCACAGCTCATTAGACTTTCTCTAAGGAAAGCTAAAGGGAAGCAAATGAGAACGTCCCCCTAATAAACACTGATCAAACTGCATTGCAAAAGCATAAAAACTGATGAACTTAACAAAGCTTCGGTATTTTACTGCTTGTATAGAAATTTGTGGTTTACCAAACATATTCATATTCTTGTAAAGCCCAGTTTCAGGGTTTTGTTTTTGTTCATTCTATTCTATTTTGTTTTGTTTTATTTTAATAATGCAGTTTCCTAGGCATAGAAGTTCCTACTACCACCATTACTGTATTTGAGGAAGCCCTGATTTGGATCTTTAGGTTGGCACTTGGCTTCCTCAGCTCTTTAGTTCCTGGATTGTAGGAGAGAGGCTTGGTGCCCTGCACAATGCCTGCCACCCAAGAGGAGCTCCCTGTTTGTTTCAGGAATGGTGTACATAAATAAATTAATGGCTTTTTAAGTGACCCTTCCTCAGTTGTTCCTCCTAGAAGATCCTGCCTTTGCTGTGACCTTTAATTTTTCTTTCCTGTTCTGGGAGTCTGTGTCATATACACCTACTGAGTGCAGGATGGGGTTAAAACCTGCAATGGGAAGTGTCTGGATCATTGGGGATTGGAGTGCCAGTCATTTCGGGCCTTCAGGTGACCCACTGAAGATCCAGTCACTTCTCAGCTCATGTTCTTAAGACCATAGTTGGCTTTCTCAATGGGAGTTCTTTTCTGGAATCATTTCAATAATATTACAACAATAATATTATAACAAGTGTTCCATAAATTGTTGCCTTAAATAAAGAATAGGGTCATTGTGTTCTATTAATTGCAAAAATGCTTGCTGAAAGCACATGCAATGTCTTTCCTCTTTAAGGGGCTGGCCATCCATTTGATTTATATAACATGTAGACATAGCTCAAATTATTTCCAAGCCCCCATAATTTTTTGTTTTTAACTAGTGTTGAAATTTAGATTATAATAGAAAAATTAGTAGGAGAGACAAGCTTATTGCTTGCAGCAGATCAAGCCACCATATTGAACCACTATTTGAATCTTCTCTGGCAAATTCTTATGTAGTTCTGTTGTCCTTCTTGTCTTTTACCTCCTGGTCCTTTGACTCCCAATTGCAGGTTTGTGTGCAGCTTGGTGTATTATGGCCTAACTCTGAGTGCGGGTGATCTAGGTGGAAGTATTTATGCCAACCTGGCCCTGTCTGGCCTCATAGAGATTCCATCTTACCCTCTCTGTATCTACTTGATTAACCAAAAATGGTGAGTAAGTGTGGATGAATATGAAGTGCACCACAGAGAACACACACACACACATATGCCCTCTGATACACATGCATATCTACATGGTGTTGTCTTTGTATGCAGTATCAGCTGATTGCTCTGTGGTGATTAGTTTCTTTCCATCTAAAAACAGTTAGAATTCATTTCTTAGTGCAGGATTTCTTGAGTTTCATGTTTACGAGTTTTTATATAGGTTTCAATTCAATATTGAATATCAAAATCCAAGATAGTATTGAATATTACCATCAGAGGGTTTGTGAGTAGTCTGTATGTAATTTGTTAGTCGCCAGAGATGAGATTATTAGCTCTATGTAGATGAAACTCTATAAACCCAATTAACAATAAATATTTAGAAGTTCTTACAAGAAGACAAATAATTGAAGGAACTAGAAAGACTTTTCTTATCTTCTATGGCCCACCTTACTTTGTTGAGGAGGCAGAAGATATACTGTTTTACTCATTGTCAGTGGGCACAGTTTTGAGATAGATTTTAAACATTATTTTATAGAGCCCCCTTTCCTCAATTTTTGAGATTGCTTCTGTTACTTAGCCCCTGACCAGGCCACCTAAAAATCCCATTCTGCATGAGCTGGGAATCAGTTGAATTATGCCATTTCTTTTTCTCCAGAAATAATCATTCCAACCAAACTCAGAATTCCTTTGGCATTGTGCTTAATGCTATTGTCATGATGTTTTAGCCGAGAGTGTTTTGAAGGGCAGGTTTGGATTCTGTTAAATTGAAGGCTTGTCTCCCAGGCAGTGTTCCCAGTTGCCTCTGCTGATCCCTATGGTAGAGGCTACAGCTTCCTCTCATCATGATACAAGAGCTGGATCATGTATTATATTCAGAAGTCTTTCCCAGTACCCCCAGTTGTGCCAGATGCCTCTCCTTTGTGCTGCTCTAGCACCCTGTGCATACCTCTGGGGCCATTTAAAAGTGTTACAAGGAAGCCGTCCATGGGGTATTTTATGTGTCTTTGCATCCCTGGTACTTGCCTAGCATGGTGTGTGTTACTTGAAAGGCCTTCCATATTGACTGTTAAATTAAGCAAAATGACCTGGAAAAGAAGACTTAAGACCTTCTTAGCACCACCCAGAGTTAGGATTGAAATCTGAAGCAGAGGGAAGGAAGGCTACCTTTGTGATCTGGCAGACCTGAATTCAGATCTAGTCTTTGCCATGTATTCGTTGTATGACTTTGACAAGTTTCTTCACTAAGCCTCCCTTCGTACTTACTCTCAAACCAGGGATTGTAAAATTCACTGGCAAAATTATCAAAATCATTGAGGTTCCTAGTAAAAGTGCCTGGCATGTTGTAAGCCCCTAGAAAAGGGAGACTTATTAATGTTAATATATTTCTTCCAAGACTAGGGCTTTTATTTCAAAATCGCTTCTCTCAATAAGTATGAAATAACATTTCACTTATTTGTAACCCACTAACAAATTTTTTTTTCTGTGTGTATTTTTAAGAGAGATTGACTTTAAAAAAATGCCAAAACTTTAAACTGCATAAAACCAGAAAAGGTAACCAGAAAATAAAGGAAGTTGTAAGACTATTCTCCTTGTTTCAGTTTCATTCTCTAAAAGATGGAGAATATAATAGTACATGCCTACCGGATTTTTATTAGCATTAAATAAGGTAATAGATGGTAAACATTTAAAACAGTGTCTGAAACTTAGCACTCATGGAAATAGATAGAATGATACTATGTATGCTCTTTTCCCACACAAATCACTTAATCCTGCCATCCGGCAACTTTCCCTTTGTTTTGTAGTGGTTATTTATTTTGAGTCCTGGTCAGTTTCCTATCAGTCACATTTGCCACTTATGCCTTAAAAGGAGATGAACATATATAATGAAACTGAAGATTTTTAAATAAGAAGGTTGGGAAGAAACAGATGAATTTATAAGGTTCTTAAGAGAACTGTGTAATTTCTTTCTATTGTTTAGGTTTGGTCGGAAGCGAACATTATCAGCATTTCTATGCCTAGGAGGACTGGCTTGTCTTATTGTAATGTTTCTTCCAGAAAAGAAAGGTATGCCTTTCAAATTTCTACAAGGGTTTTGAACAGTACTTTTATTACAATGAATCATAATATAGTGGAGAGATGACCATATGGCATGCTTCATTTCTGTGATTGCTTATTGTTTAGCAATTGTGTGGGATATAATGGGCCAGATTCCTTCCATTGCTTCAGCTATTCTCTGGGTGAATAATGTGCTTAGAGGTGCACTATTAATTCTTTCAGGCTATTAAGCTACCATCTGGGGTAACTGAGATGTAGTATTGGTGATGTTAGAGTTGTTTATTTGATGATGAGGAAGACAGATTAGTTCTTCACAGAAAGAAACTTCATCCAAGGTTGTAAATTGCACTCGTCATTACAGCCAACCACAAGATTGGAGAGCAGAGCCCCTGGTTCTCAAAGGTGGCTTTGGTGCCCCTCAACATCTCCAGCATGACTCTCAAGGAACTCCAACAACAACAAGAACAATGGTATTCACTCTTGGCTCTTGGTGACAATGGATAGTCTCTTAGTCCTATATAAATGTGAAAACACCTAGTTAGGAAACTGGCATTTTTATATATGTGTAGCTTTGCTATGCAAACACAGCTTCAAGAAGGATCCCTTTAGCATTCTAATGTAACCTGATTGCTGCCCCTGTGTAGACATTCTGTAGCTATTGCTGGTTTTCAATCTCTTTTTTCACTAGCACACCTGAGGTATGTCAGCGATTGCTTTGGGAACTGTGTTTTTGGTCGTGATTTTCTAGAAGGAGGAGTGAGTCACAACAACTCTCTGAAGCTGGAGCATGTGATATAACAAGAGCCCTGTCTTAGGGGCTTTTGGATTTTGATAGGGTTCTGTTATGAAGCTTGCATTCCAGGTGGCAATCCTTATGAGACGATTTGACGTAAAGTTTTGATAACTACTGGAAATGCATGAAGAATTCATTTTATGTCAGAGTATATCAGGTATTAAATACTCCTTTGGTAAATTGCTTCTCCTTGTGATTCATTTGTGCATGTTGCATTAAAGACCCCAAGGCCGTGTGTTCTCCCTGTTTTATAACCCTCCAGTATGTCTACTTTGCTATTGATTGCCACGTGAGGTTCTATACCTTGAGTCTCTAGTGTAAATTGCTCACTACTTAGAGTTTACCCAATACTTAGAACAGCTTTAAAGTGATTTTCATAGAATCATGGAAACTAGAGAACTGAGTAAATTTGCCCATTTTTTATTCTCTAAGCAAATGGGTGCCCCTGCTAATGCGAAGTAGAGGAGGAGCTCCCCAGCTATTGCCCTACCATAGACTTGTAGAACCAGGTGCTCAGTTTTGTTTGTCTTCTGGTAAGACAGTGATGGACTTCAAATTGTTGTAGTTTTATATTCAGCAGATTTTGTTTTGCAGAGGCACCTTGAGAATTCGTTGTTTTTTTTTTCTTTTTTTTTTTTTACCTGCAATAGTCCAACATTCTGTTTATTGCCTCATAGAGAAAAACTTTTCACTAGTCGTGTAAACACACCTGTAACCTGTCACACCTTCATAAGCCAGGCCAATTAATGTGTTTCCTCCCCTCCCACTTATTTGCACACTCCAGGTAACCCATCCCCTAGGACTCTACATGTGGCCCTTTCTTGAAATGATCTCTTCTTATAAATAACAAGACAAAAATCTATGGTAAAGGCAGATGTATGGTCTCCCCTCCAGACCAGCAAGTACCACTCTATTTGATTATAATCCGTTTTAAGAGAGCAGCTTGGACCCTTTGTTGATTGTTCCCTTGGTGGACACTGGATAAGAAACAGCATAGCAGAGTGTCTTTGACACTCCACGAATGTGCCTCAGGAGTATGTTACCTCTGTTATACTTAGAAAACATAGATGTATTGTCTGTTTGTAATGATTTCTTAGCTGGGCATGGTGGCTCATGCCTGTAATTCCAGCACTTTGGAGGCTGAGGGGGGCAGATCACCTAAGGTCAGGAGTTCGAGACTAGCCTGGCCAACATGGTGAAACCCCATCTCTACTAAAAATACAAAAATTAGTCAGGCATGGTGGCGGGTGCCTGTAATCCTAGCTACTAGGGAGGCTGAGGCAGGAGAATGGCTACAACCCAGGAGGTGGAGGTTGCAGTGAGCCCAGATGGTGCCATTGGTTTCCAGCCTGAGCAACAAGAGCAAAATTCTGTCTCAATTAAAAAAAAAAAAAAAAAAAAAAGACTTCCAGGGAAATTATTTCTGTTTTTAATATTTCTACTACTTAATTTTAATAAATAATTTCTATATTTAATAACCATTACTATTAAATTTATCGTCTTCCACTACCATTGAGCCCATTGTCTTTCATTTAATTCATCACTAGAGAGAGAATATATGGTCACCTTTTTTGTATAATCCTTTCTATGCTTGCAAAGACTTCCAGCTATGCCTGAATTTTCTCTTCTTTCAGATAAATAGTATTTGTTCTTTAAACTTTCTTTAAACCTTTTGCATTTACTCTTTAAAATATTTTGATGACTTTTTTTTAATCTCAAGTTTTTCAAAGGTTTAGGCTACATTTGTAAAAGTTCTAATAAGTACATATAAAGAAAATGACCTAGCAGTTTGAAAAATTCTGTAGCATCTTGTGTTAGTTTGGAGAGTACTCATTTTCTGTTTGCATTTTGTGTTCCTTTGTCCTCACTTTTCCTTACCAAACATGCCTTCAGTCTTGCCTTTCTGCTAACGCAGGTGACCCTCTACCCATCATTATTTTTTAGCACCTCTACTTGATGTGGGTCTCTGTGTCAGAAGCATTTGTGGAGACTGTGATAATGTATCTCTAGAAGAGATAGCCAGGAAGCCAGAAAATAAATTGTTTGGCATTCCTCAGCCTTTGGTTTATAATTATTAGACATAAGTGTCCTGCCCAGTACATATTTGCATGCTGGTTGGCCTTGAAGTAAATGTTCTCCTCTGGGAGTAATATTAGCAGGTGGCCACTAATGTTTTTCCCAGATTAGTAATCAGACATTTTACCTGAATTCTGTGCTTGTGTGGAGGGTTCTAATTAACCTTAGAACACTTGCTACCATTTATTAAGTGTTAATCAAGTGTTAGATTCTCTTTATATACAGAAGGTATTACATATTATCCCCATTTTTATAAAGAAACAAAAGCCCAGATTGGTCAAGCAACACATCCAAGGTTGCATAGCAAGTAAGTAGCACATCTGGGATTCAGATTCCTTCTAACTCTAAAGTCAGTCCTCTTTTGGGAATGCTGTTTTCTCCTCTTAGATAAGAGAGGTTTTTTTGTATGGTTTGTTTTGAGACAGGGTGTCGCTTTGTTTCCCAGGCTGGACTGCAATAGTGTGGTCATAGCTCACTGCAGCCTTGACCTCTTGGGCTCAAGCAGTCCTACCACCTCAGTCTCCTGAGTAGCTGGGACTACAGGCATGTGCCAGCCATGTCAGGCTAATTTTTAAAATTAAAAAAACCATTTTTTTGTAGGCTAGTCTGGAACTCCTAGTCTCAAGTGATTCCCCTGCCTTAGCCTCCCAAAGTGCTGGGATTATAGGCATAACCATCGCACCTGGCCAGATAAGAGTTTTAGAACCAAGGTATTCATTGTAAATAATGAAGCTAAAGTCAGAGGATTAATGCTGCCTGATTAAAGCCAGTTCTTAACTCTTTGGTGTGCAGGGCTGATGGGAATTGGCCAGTGTTGAAGAACCTGGGTTGTCAGAGTGGCACTGGGCTCTCATTGATGAGGTTTATGGCAGTTGTGGTCCTGCCAGAGAATCTGAACAGTAGGAGGTCATGGCGTGATAAACACGGTTCTTAGTGAGGCAGTGTTCTTAGACTCAGCCCTAGTGGCACCTTCGTATCTCATTTCTTTTTCTAACGTTGGTCTGCACATTTCTTTATTTGACTTCTCTAGTGTCTATGATACAAAGGATACTATTCATAAACAAAATTTAGTTCCTAGTCTCAAAGAGTTTACAATCTAATGAGAGTAATTAGGGATTCAAAAATAATAATAAAAGTACTATATGAGAATTGACAGCAAAATGCTGTGGGAACTTTAAACTCAGGCCATGATAGTGATGGAGACCAGCTGACTTGCTTTAAACAACAATAGAACCAGAAAAAATATATACATAAGAAATGTTGATTTGCAGACATTGGACAACAGACTGCATAGGACAGGCAGTGATCCCTGAGAGGAGAAAATAAACAAAGTAGGCTCTGAAAATGCCCTAGCTCATGGTTGCCAAACCACAGTGCAGGGAAGGGAAGCCCAATAAATCATAGCATTCTTACTAAATTGAAGAAACAGAAATTGAAGCCTGGGGAAGCCAAGATGTCTGGAATTTGCTGAGCAAAATACTGGAGAGTAGTAAGATACACAGAGGAAGAACTCCAGAGGTCTGCAGAAGAAACCTCCTAGTCTTTGGCTGCTTACTGATTTGAGCATGCATTTGAAGAAACTACTGAGGCCAAGGGGAGATCACCAGAAAGTGGCAGGCAGAACAATTCTTGGATTGTTGAGTACAGGAATGGTTTGTGTTCTCTTCAGTCGGTCGCAGAGCATTGGATAGAGACCTCCTAGGTCAGAGTCATTTTAGGAAAAGGCTTTTTTTTTTTTTTTTTTTTTGCCATAAATGTGCTTAAAAACGAAACTCAGAAAGATCAACTGATTCCAAGTAACTTAACTGCATCACAGAACAAAGACCAAAAAGACTTAAAGGAACAATAAAGTTCAGCACCCCAAAAAATAACATTAACCAAAAAAAAAAAAAATTGACTATATAGCCTCCAGTCAAAATCACCAGGCATGCAAATAAGCAGGAAAATACCTCCCACAAGTAGAAGAAAAATCAATAGAAACAAAACCAAAAATGCACAGATGATAGAATTAAGAGACAAGAATATTAAAACAGCTATTATAAATGTACTCCATGTGCTTAAGAATACAAGCAGAATACAAGCAGAGAAGTCAAAGGAAAGAAAAGACACACTTTCATCTAGAGATGAAACATATAATGTATGAAAAAAATACGGAAGATGAGATTAACAACAGGTTAAACACTAAACAGAAAAGATCAGTTAAAGACATTAAAAAACTATACAACATGAAACAAAAAAATTGAATAAAAAACTAACAAAACATCAGTGAGTTGTGGGACAATATTAAGTGGCCTACATACATGTAATATTAGTCTTAGAAGGATGGGATAAAGAAAAAGTATTTACAGAAATGCTCAAATACTTTGCAAATTTGATGAAAACTATAAACACATAATAAGAAAGTGGTAAGTTCATCAAGAGGATACAACAGTCTTAACTGTATACTTGTAATAAATTTATAGTACACAAAGCAAAAACATATAGAATTGAAAGGCAAAATAGACAAATCTAAGAAACACAGATACTTCAGTATCACTTTCTCAATGATAGAAAGGTAAACAGAAAATATAGACTTGAACAACCAATATGACCTAATCTATAGGTCACTCTACCCTAAACCAATAGAATATGTATTCCATTTGAAGTGCACACAGAGCGTTTGCCAAGAAAGACCTTATTCTAGGCCGTAAAACAAGTTTCAATAAGTTTAGAAGAATTGAAAATTTACAAAAACAAGTTAGTTGACCCGAGTAGAATTAAACTAAAAATCACCAGCAGAAAGGTATCTGGAAGATCCTCAAATACATGGATATGGAACAACACCCTTCTAAAAACATGTGGATTGAAGAAAAAAATCATAAGGAGAACTGGAAAATATTTTTAACTGAACAATAAAATATACTGTATCGGCCCGGCACAGTGGCTCATGCCTATAATCTCAGCACTTTGGGAGGCCGAGGTGGGTGGGTCACTTGAGGTCAGGAGTTCAAGATCAACCTGGCCAACATGATGAAACCCTGTCTCTACTAAAAGTACAAAAATATTAGCCAGTCATGGTGGTGCACACCTGTAATCCCAGCTACTCAGGAGGCTGAGGCAGGAGAATGGCTTGAACCCGGGAAGCAGAGGTTGCAGTGAGCCGAGATTGCGCCACTGCACTCTAGCCTGGGTGACGGAGTGAGACTGTGTCTCAAAAAAATATAAAGTATACTGTATCAGAGTTTATGGGAGGCAGATAAAGTAATGCTTAATGGGAAATTTATATAATTCTTTTAAGTATCAGAAAAAAAGGAAGTTTTCAAATTAATGATCTGAGCTTCCAACTTAGGAAAGTAGATAACAAATTTTTAAAAAGAAGAGCTAATTAAGCACAATGCAAGGACAGGAAGAAAATAATAAATATAAAAGCAAAAAAATCAATGGAATGAAAAGCAAAACAATGGAGAAAAGTCAATGAAACCAAAAGCTGGTTGTTTAAGACCAATACAATGCTTAAACCTCTAACCAGGACAATAAAGAAGAAAGAAAGAAGACACACATTACCAATATGTGGAATGAAAGAGGGGACAACATTATAGAACCTATAGGCATTAATAAGGGAATATTACGAACATTTTTATGTCAATAAATTCAGCTTAGGTAAAATGGGCAAATTTCTTGAAAGATTGCAAACTACCAAAGCTTACTTACAAACATATAGATAACCTGAATAGCACCACTAAAAAAAAATTGAATTTGTAGTTAAAAACATTTCCACAAAGAGAATTCTAGGCCCAGATGGCTTTACTGGTAAATTCTATGAAACACAGAAGAAAGAGCATCAATTGTACACACTTTTCCAGAAAAGAAAGAGGAGAGAATAACTCTCCCAACTTAGCCTCTAAGGGCCAGCAATTACTTTGGTACCTAAACCAAACAAAATAAAGGCATTATAAGAAGAGAAAACTACAGATCAATATCTCTCATTAATATAAATGTAAAAATCTTAAACAAAGTATTAGCAAATTGAGTCCAGCACTGCATAAAAAAGGCAGTACCCAATGACTATAGCAAGTTTTATCCCACAAATACAAGGTTGGTTTAACATTCAAAAGCCAATTAGTGGCCAGGCATGGTGGCTCATGCTTGTAATCCTAGCACTTTGGGAGGCCGAGGGGGGTGGATCACGAGGTCAGGAACTTTCTTAACTTGATAAAAAGTATTAAGGGAATACCTACAGTAAACATCACATTTACTGGTGAAAGACTGAATACTTATCTAAGATCAGGAAAAAGTCCAGGATGTCCATTCTTAGCACTTCTATGGAACATTGTACAAAAAGTACTAGTGAATATAATAAAGCAATAAAAAGAAATTAAAGGGATTTCAACTGGAACAGAAGCAAAACTGTCTTTATTCACCAGACTACATCATGATCACCTTCATAGAAAATCCATACAAAAAAAAAATCTGGGAACTGGGTGGAGCTCACAGCAGCTCAAGGAAACCTGCCTGTCTCTGTAGACTCCACCTCTGGGGACAGGGCAATAGCAAACACAGCCGAAACCTCTGCAGACGCAAACGACTCTGTCTGACAGCTTTGAAGAGAGCAGTGGATCTCCCAACACGAAGGTTGAGATCTGAGAAGGGACAGACTCCCTGCTCAAGTGGGTCCCTGACCCCTGAGTAGCCTAACTGGGAGACATCCCCCACTAGGGGCAGTCTGACACCCCACACCTCACAGGGTGGAGTACACCCCTGAGAGGAAGCTTCCAAAGCAAGAATCAGACAGGTACACTCGCTGTTCAGAAATATTCTATCTTCTGCAGCCTCTGCTGCTGATACCCAGGCAAACAGGGTCCGGAGTGGACCTCAAGCAATCTCCAACAGACCTACAGCTGAGGGTCCTGACTGTTAGAAGGAAAACTATCAAACAGGAAGGACACCTACACCAAAACCCCATCAGTACATCACCATCATCAAAGACCAGAGGCAGATAAAACCACAAAGATGGGGAAAAAGCAGGGCAGAAAAGCTGGAAATTCAAAAAATAAGAGCGCATCCCCCCCGGCAAAGGAGCGCAGCTCATCGCCAGCAACGGATCAAAGCTGGACGGAGAATGACTTTGATGAGATGAGAGAAGAAGGCTTCAGTCCATCAAATTTCTCAGAGCTAAAGGAGGAATTACGTACCCAGCGCAAAGAAACTAAAAATCTTGAAAAAAAAGTGGAAGAATTGATGGCTAGAGTAATTAATGCAGAGAAGGTCATAAACGAAATGAAAGAGATGAAAACCATGACACGAGAAATACGTGACAAATGCACAAGCTTCAGTAACCGACTCGATCAACTGGAAGAAAGAGTATCTGCGATTGAGGATCAAATGAATGAAATGAAGCGAGAAGAGAAACCAAAAGAAAAAAGAAGAAAAAGAAATGAACAAAGCCTGCAAGAAGTATGGGATTATGTAAAAAGACCAAATCTACATCTGATTGGGGTGCCTGAAAGTGAGGGGGAAAATGGAACCAAGTTGGAAAACACTCTTCAGGATATCATCCAGGAGAACTTCCCCAACCTAGTAGGGCAGGCCAACATTCAAATCCAGGAAATAGAGAGAACGCCACAAAGATACTCCTCGAGAAGAGCAACTCCAAGACACATAATTGCCAGATTCACCAAAGTTGAAATGAAGGAAAAAATCTTAAGGGCAGCCAGAGAGAAAGGTCGGGTTACCCACAAAGGGAAGCCCATCAGACTAACAGCAGATCTCTCGGCAGAAACTCTCCAAGCCAGAAGAGAGTGGGGGCCAATATTCAACATTCTTTTTTTTTTTTTTTTTTTTTTTTTTTTTTGTTTGAGGCGGAGTTTCGCTCTGTCTCCCAGGCTGGAGTGCAGTGGCCGGATCTCAGCTCACTGCAAGCTCCGCCTCCCGGGTTTACGCCATTCTCCTGCCTCAGCCTCCCGAGTAGCTGGGACTACAGGCGCCCGCCACCTCGCCCGGCTAGTTTTTTTTGTATTTTTTAGTAGAGACGGGGTTTCACCATGTTAGCCAGGATGGTCTCGATCTCCTGACCTCGTGATCCGCCCGTCTTGGCCTCCCAAAGTGCTGGGATTACAGGCTTGAGCCACCGCGCCCGGCCATCAACATTCTTAAAGAAAAGAATTTTAAACCCAGAATTTCATATCCAGCCAAACTAAGTTTCATAAGTGAAGGAGAAATAAAATCCTTTACAGATAAGCAAATGCTTAGAGATTTTGTCACCACCAGGCCTGCCTTACAAGAGACCCTGAAGGAAGCACTAAACATGGAAAGGAACAACCGGTACCAGCCATTGCAAAAACATGCCAAAATGTAAAGACCATCGAGGCTAGGAAGAAACTGCATCAACTAACGAGCAAAATAACCAGTTAATATCATAATGGCAGGATCAAGTTCACACATAACAATCTTAACCTTAAATGTAAATGGACTAAATGCTCCAATTAAGAGACACAGACTGGCAAACTGGATAAAGAGTCAAGACCCATCAGTCTGCTGTATTCAGGAGACCCATCTCACACGCAGAGACATACATAGGCTCAAAATAAAGGGATGGAGGAAGATTTACCAAGCAAATGGAGAACAAAAAAAAGCGGGGGTTGCAATACTAGTCTCTGATAAAACAGACTTTAAACCATCAAAGATCAAAAGAGACAAAGAAGGCCATTACATAATGGTAAAGGGATCAATTCAACAGGAAGAGCTAACTATCCTAAATATATATGCACCCAACACAGGAGCACCCAGATTCATAAAGCAAGTCCTTAGAGACTTACAAAGAGACTTAGACTCCCATACAATAATAATGGGAGACTTCAACACTCCACTGTCAACATTAGACAGATCAACGAGACAGAAAGTTAACAAGGATATCCAGGAATTGAACTCATCTCTGCAGCAAGCAGACCTAATAGACATCTACAGAACTCTCCACCCCAAATCAACAGAATATACATTCTTCTCAGCACCACATCGTACTTACTCCAAAATCGACCACGTAATTGGAAGTAAAGCACTCCTCAGCAAATATACAAGAACAGAAATTATAACAAACTGTCTCTCAGACCACAGTGCAATCAAACTAGAACTCAGGACTAAGAAACTCAATCAAAACCGCTCAACTACATGGAAACTGAACAACCTGCTCCTGAATGACTACTGGGTACATAACGAAATGAAGGCAGAAATAAAGATGTTCTTTGAAACCAATGAGAACAAAGATACAACATACCAGAATCTCTGGGACACATTTAAAGCAGTGTGTAGAGGGAAATTTATAGCACTAAATGCCCACAAGAGAAAGCAGGAAAGATCTAAAATTGACACTCTAACATCGCAATTAAAAGAACTAGAGAAGCAAGAGCAAACACATTCGAAAGCTAGCAGAAGGCAAGAAATAACTAAGATCAGAGCAGAACTGAAGGAGATAGAGACACAAAAAACTCTCCAAAAAATCAATGAATCCAGGAGTTGGTTTTTTGAAAAGATCAACAAAATTGACAGACCACTAGCAAGACTAATAAAGAAGAAAAGAGAGAAGAATCAAATCGACGCAATTAAAAATGATAAAGGGGATATCACCACCGACCCCACAGAAATACAAAGTACCATCAGAGAATACTATAAACACCTCTATGCAAATAAACTGGAAAATCTAGAAGAAATGGATAATTTCCTGGACACTTACACTCTTCCAAGACTAAACCAGGAAGAAGTTGAATCCCTGAATAGACCAATAGCAGGCTCTGAAATTGAGGCAATAATTAATAGCCTACCAACCAAAAAAAGTCCAGGACCAGATGGATTCACAGCTGAATTCTACCAGAGGTATAAGGAGGAGTTGGTACCATTCCTTCTGAAACTATTCCAATCGATAGAAAAAGAGGGAATCCTCCCTAACTCATTTATGAGGCCAACATCATCCTGATACCAAAGCCTGGCAGAGACACAACAAAAAAAGAGAATTTTAGACCAATATCCCTCATGAACATCAATGCAAAAATCCTCAATAAAATACTGGCAAACCGGATTCAGCAACACATCAAAAAGCTTATCCACCATGATCAAGTGGGCTTCATCCCTGAGATGCAAGGCTGGTTCAACATTCGCAAATCAATAAACATAATCCAGCATATAAACAGAACCAAAGACAAGAACCACATGATTATCTCAATAGATGCAGAAAAGGCTTTTGACAAAATTCAACAGCCCTTCATGCTAAAAACGCTCAATAAATTCGGTATTGATGGAACGTACCTCAAAATAATAAGAGCTATTTATGACAAACCCACAGCCAATATCATACTGAATGGGCAAAAACTGGAAAAATTCCCTTTGAAAACTAGCACAAGACAGAGATGCCCTCTCTCACCACTCCTATTCAACATAGTGTTGGAAGTTCTGGCTAGGGCAATTAGGCAAGAGAAAGAAATCAAGGGTATTCAGTTAGGAAAAGAAGAAGTCAAATTGTCCCTGTTTACAGATGACATGATTGTATATTTAGAAAACCCCATTGTCTCAGCCCAAAATCTCCTTAAGCTGATAAGCAACTTCAGCAAAGTCTCAGGATACAAAATTAATGTGCAAAAATCACAAGCATTCTTATACACCAGTAACAGACAAACAGAGAGCCAAATCAGGAATGAACTTCCATTCACAATTGCTTCAAAGAGAATAAAATACCTAGGAATCCAACTTACAAGGGATGTAAAGGACCTCTTCAAGGAGAACTACAAACCACTGCTCAGTGAAATAAAAGAGGACACAAACAAATGGAAGAACATACCATGCTCATGGATAGGAAGAATCAATATAGTGAAAATGGCCATACTGCCCAAGGTAATTTATAGATTCAATGCCATCCCCATCAAGCTACCAATGAGTTTCTTCACAGAATTGGAAAAAACTGCTTTAAAGTTCATATGGAACCAAAAAAGAGCCCGCATCTCCAAGACAATCCTAAGTCAAAAGCACAAAGCTGGAGGCATCACGCTACCTGACTTCAAACTATACTACAAGGCTACAGTAACCAAAACAGCATGGTACTGGTACCAAAACAGAGATATAGACCAATGGAACAGAACAGAGTCCTCAGAAATAATACCACACATCTACAGCCATCTGATCTTTGACAAACCTGAGAGAAACAAGAAATGGGGAAAGGATTCCCTATTTAATAAATGGTGCTGGGAAAATTGGCTAGCCATAAGTAGAAAGCTGAAACTGGATCCTTTCCTTACTCCTTATACGAAAATTAATTCAAGATGGATTAGAGACTTAAATGTTAGACCTAATACCATAAAAATCCTAGAGGAAAACCTAGGTAGTACCATTCAGGACATAGGCATGGGCAAAGACTTCATGTCTAAAACACCAAAAGCAACGGCAGCAAAAGCCAAAATTGACAAATGGGATCTCATTAAACTAAAGAGCTTCTGCACAGCAAAAGAAACTACCATCAGAGTGAACAGGCAACCTACAGAATGGGAGAAAATTTTTGCAATCTACTCATCTGACAAAGGATTAATATCCAGAACCTATAAAGAACTCAAACAAATTTACAAGAAAAAAACAAACAACCCCATCAAAAAGTGGGCAAAGGATATGAACAGACATTTCTCAAAAGAAGACATTCATACAGCCAACAGACACATGAAAAAATGCTCATCATCACTGGCCATCAGAGAAATGCAAATCAAAACCACAATGAGATACCATCTCACACCAGTTAGAATGGCGATCATTAAAAAGTCAGGAAACAACAGGTGCTGGAGAGGATGTGGAGAAATAGGAACACTTTTACACTGTTGGTGGGATTGTAAACTAGTTCAACCATTATGGAAAACAGTATGGCGATTCCTCAAGGATCTAGAACTAGATGTACCATATGACCCAGCCATCCCATTACTGGGTATATACCCAAAGGATTATAAATTATGCTGCTACAAAGACACATGCACACGTATGTTTATTGCAGCACTATTCACAATAGCAAAGACTTGGAATCAACCCAAATGTCCATCAGTGACAGATTGGATTAAGAAAATGTGGCACATATACACCAAGGAATACTATGCAGCCATCAAAAAGGATGAGTTTGTGTCCTTTGTAGGGACGTGGATGCAGCTGGAAACCATCATTCTTAGCAAACTATCACAAGAACAGAAAACCAAATACCGCATGTTCTCACTCATAGGTGGGAACTGAACAATGAGATCACTTGGACTCAGGAAGGGGAACATCACACACCGGGGCCTATCATGGGGAGGGGGGCGGGGGGAGGGATTGCATTGGGAGTTATACCTGATGTAAATGACGAGTTGATGGGTGCAGCACACCAACATGGCACAAGTATACATATGTAACAAACCTGCACGTTATGCACATGTACCCTACAACTTAAAGTATAATAATAATAAATAAATTAAAAAAAAAAACTGTAAGAATTAATTGATGAGCTTAGCAGAGTCATGTGATAAACACTTTTCTTTCTACATATTAGCAACAAATAGTTAAAAACTGAAATAAACCGATGCCATTTATAATAAAATTAAAATATGAAAAATGTAGGGATAAATTTTATGAAATATGTATATGACTACAAAAAACTTTAAAATGCTGATGAGAAAAATTAAAGAAGATGAACTAACTGAATTGGTAATCGTAATAATAAATAAATAGATTACCATGCTCATGGACCAGAAGCCATTAAGATATCAGCTCTCCCCAAATTGATTTATCTTCATTCAGTGTGATATCAATAAAATTTCCAGCAGTCTTCTTTTGGTGATATAAATTGACAAGTTAATACTAATTTTTTTTTTTTTTAGACGGAGTCTTGCTCTGTCACGGCCAGGCTGGAGCGCAGTGGCGTGATCTCGGCTCACTGCAACCTCTGCCTTCTGGGTTCAAGGGGTTCTCATGTCTCAGCCTCCCGAGTAGCTGGGATTACAGGCGCCCGCCATCACGCCCGGCTAATTTTTTGTATTTTTTAGTAGAGACAGAGTTCCACCATGTTGGTCAGGCTAGTCTTGAACTCCTGACCTCAGGTGATCCGCCTGCCTCAGCTTCCCAAAGTGCTGGGATTACAGGTGTGAGCCACTGCATCTGGCCAATACTAAAATTTATATGGAAATTCAAAGGATCTGGATTATCCAGAATAATTTTATCATGGAAAAACAAAGTTGAAGAACTTAACTACCTGATTATAAGAGTTACAACAGGCCGGGCGTGGTGGCTTATGCCTATAATCCCAGTACTTTGGGAGGCTGAGGCGGGTGGATCACCTGAGGTCAGGAGTTCGAGACCAGCTTGGCCAACATGATGTAACCCCATCTCTACTAAAAATACAAAAATTATCTGGGCGTGGTAGTGCACATCTGTAATCCCAGCTACTCTGGAGGCTGAGGCAGGAGAATTGCTTGAACCCGGGAAGTGGAGGTTGCAGTGAGCTGAGATCATGCCACTGCACTCTAGCCTGGGCTACAGAGTAAGATTCTATCTCAAAAAAAAAAAAAGACTTATAATAAAGTTACATTAATCAAGACAGTACAGTATTGGTATAGGAATGTCTGTACAGATAATGGAACAGAACTGAGTGTGAAATAGAACCACATATATGGTCAGTTGATTTTTTTTTTTTTGACAGAGCTGAGATTTCGTTTACTTTTTAAAAATAAAAATATTTTGCTCAGTCATAATGTACATACAGAAAAGTGCTCATGGTCAATTAATTTTTGATGAAAATGACATGTTAATTCAATGAGGAAAAGATAACCTTTTTAAAAAATGGTGCTGAAATAATTGGATCTCCATATACAAAAAATATAACTTCAACTTATAAATCACATTATATGCAGCAATAAACTTGAAATGGTTGTTAAACTGAAATGTAAATGCTAAAACTGTATTATACAACTAGTAGAAGAGAACATTGGAGAAAAACCTTAGTGACTTTGAGTTAGGCAAAGATTTCTTAACTAGGACACAAAAAGCATGAAAAGAAAAAAAATTCATGAACTAGACTTCATAAAATTAAAAACTTTTGATTTTTAAAAGGCACTATTACAGAAATGAAAAGTAAGACACAAACTGGGAGAAAATATATGTAAAACATATATCTGATAAAAGACTTGTATCCAGAATATAGAAAGGACTTTAATAATAAGGAAAAAATGAGCAAAAGATTTGAATGGATGCTTCTCCAAAAAGATATAAAAATGACAAATAAATATGGGGAAAGTTGTTCAACATCTTCAGACATTAGGGTAATAGAAATTGAAACCACAATATCAGGATCATCATGGCAGACGGAAGGCAGGACTAGATTGCAGCTCTGACTCAGATGGACAGAGCACTGTGTAGAGGCTCGCATCATGAACTTTAGCTCCAGATTGACAACGAGAAGAAACCAGCAATCCCAAGAGGACCCACAGTCCCTCTGAAGGAATGCTCCTGCAGGACCTGGAGACATTCCAAATAATGAGTGCCCCAATTGCAGAAGTGGGAAAAGGAGATCCTCTTCTCCTGAACACACACCCCCACTGGAGAAACTGAAGGCCTGTTTGCAGGAGAAGTTTCACACTTTACCTGGAGCTGAGTCAATTAAGACAGCCAGAAAAATATAGGGGTAGAGGAAGCAGCGGGAAAGGCCCTGGGAGCTCGCTGGGTCCCTAAGGAGGCCACAGGGATCCCTTGTGAGGGTGGCCTAGCCCTGCCCCCACCTGACAGCCTTCCCTCCCCACCCTGGTAGCTGAAGACAAAAGGCAAATAATCTTGGGAGTTCTAGGGCCCCACCCACCACTGGTTCCTCTCCATACTACCATAGCTGATGCTTTCTGGAAAAGTGCCACCTCCCAGCAGGAAGCCAACTAGCACAAAAATAGAGCATTAAGCCACAAAAACTGACTGGGTACGGTGGCTCACGCCTGTAATCCTGGCATTATGGGAGGCCAAGGTGGGCAGATCACGAGGTCAGGAGTTCGAGACCAGCCTGGCCAAGATGGTGAAACACCGTCTATACTAAAAATATAAAAATCAGCTGAGTATGGTGGCATGTGGCTGTACCTCCCAGCTACTCGGGAGGCTGAGGCAGAAGAATCGCTTGAACCCGGGAGGCGGAGATTGCCGTGAGCCAAGATTGTGCCACTGCACTCCAGCCTCCAGCCTGGGCGACAGAGCAAGACTCCATCTCAAAAAACAAACAAACAAAAACCCCACAAAAGCTAAGAATCCTCATAGAGTCCATTGCACCCTCCTGGCACCTGCACTGGAACAGACACTGTTATCCACTGCTGAGAGATCCGTAGACAGTTCACATCACAGGACTCTGTGCAGACAACCCCCAGTACCAGCCCGGAGCCAGGTAGACTTGCTGGGTGGCTACACCCAAAAGAGAGACAGCAATCACTGCAGTTTGGTTCACATGAAGCCACATCCATAGGAAAAGGGGGAGAGTACTACATCAAGGGAATACCCCATGAGACAAAAGAATCTAAACAGCAGCCTTCAGCCTAGATCTTCCCTCTGACAGAGAAAAGGTTATTTATTAAACTGAGGCACCAGAGAAAGGCAAAGTCCAATGCGAGGAACTCCAAAAAATGATACAGGAAATGAAGGGAGAAATATTCAAGGAAATAGACAGCTTAAATAAAAAACAATGCAAACCTCAGGAAACATTGGACATACTTATAGAAATGCAAAAGGCTCTGGAAAGTCTCAGCTATAGAATTGAACAAGTAGAAGAAAGAAATTCAAAGCTCTAAGACAAGGTTTTTGAATTAACCCAATGCAACAAAGACAAAGAAAAAAGAATGAGAAAATATGAAGAAAGCCTCCAAGAAGTCTGGGATTATGTTAAATGACCAAACCAAAGAATAATTGGTATTCCTGAGTAAGAAGAGAAATGTAAAAGTTTGGAAAACATATATGGGGGATTAATCGAGGAAAACTTCCCTGGCCTTGCTAGAGACCTAGATGTTCCAAATACAAGAAGCACAAAGAACACCTGGGAAATTCATCGCAAAAAGGTCATCGCTTAGGCCCATTGTCATCAGGTTATGTAAAGTTAAGACGAAGGAAACAATCTTAAGAAACTGTGAGACAGAAGCAGCAGGTAACCCATGAAGGAAAACTTCTCAGATTAACAGCAGATTTCTTAGCAGAACCCTACAAGCCAGAAGGGATTGGGGCCCTATCTTCAGCCTCCTCAAACAGAACAATTATCAACCAGGAATTTTGTATCCAGTGAAATTAAGCATCATTTTTGAAGGAAATATAGTATTTTTCAGACAAACAAATGCTGAGAGAATTCACCACTAACAAGCCACCACTACAAGAACTGCTAAAAGGAACTCTAAATCTTGAAACAAATCCTGGAAACACATCAAAACAGAAACTCTTTAAAGCATAAATCACAGGACCTATAAAACAAAATACAAGTTAAAAAGCAAAAACAACAAAAAACCCAAGGTACACAGGCAAAACATAGCACAATGAATGCAAGGGTACTTCAGGTCTCAATACTAACATTGAATATAAATGGCCTAACTGCCCCACTTAAAACTTACAGAACTGCAAAATGGATAAGAACTCACCAAGCAACTATCTGCTGCCTTAGGAGACTCACCTAACACATTAAGGACTCACATAAACTTAAGGTAAAGGGGTGGAAAAGGCATTTCATACAAATGGACACAAAAAGTGAGCAGGGGTAGCTATTCTTATATCAGATAAAACAAAGCAACAGCGGTTAAAAGAGACAAAGAGGGACATTATGTAACTGTGAAAGACCTTGTCCAACAGGAAAATATCACAATCCTAAACATATATGCACCTAACACTAGAGCTCTCAAATTTATAAAACAAATAATAATATACCTAGAATAATAATATACCTAGGAAATGAGATAGACAGCAACATATTAATAATGGGGGACTTCATTACTCCACTGACAGCACTAGACAGGTCATCAAGACAAAGTCAACAAAGAAACAATGGATTTAAACTGTACCTTGGAACAAATGGACTTAACAGATATATACAGAGTATTTCATGTGACAGCCACAGAATACACATTCTATTCAACAGCACATGGAACTTTCTCCAAGATAGACCATATGATAAGCCCTAAAACGAGCCTCAATAAATTTAAGAAATTTGAAATTGTATCAAGCACTCTCTTAGACCACAGTGGAATAAAACTGGAAATCAACTCCAAAAGGAACCTTCAAAACCACGCAAATACATGGAAATTAAATAACCTGCTCCTGAATGAGCAATGGGTCAAAACCAAAATCAAGATGGAAATTAAAAAATTCTTCGAACTGAATGACAGTAATGACACAACCTATCAAAACCTCTGGGATATAGCAAAGGCAGTGCTAAGAGGAAAGTTCATACCCCTAAACGCCTACATCAAAAAGACCCAAAGAGTACAAAGTGACATTCTAAGGTCATACCTCAAGGAACTAGAGAAACAAGAACAAACCAAATCCAAACCCAGCAGGAGAAAGGAAATAACCAAGATCAGAGCAGAACTAAATGAAATAGAACAAACAAATACAAAAGATAAATGAAATGAAAAGGTGGTTCTTTGAAAAGATAAATATAATTGATAGATCATTAGCAAGATTAACTAAGAAAAGAAGAGAGAAAATCCAAATAACCTCATTAAGAAATGATACAGGAGATATTACAACTGACACCACTGAAATACAAAAGATCATTCAAGGCTACTGTGAACACCTTCACACACATAAACTAGAAAACCTAGGAAGAGATGGATAAGTTCATGGAAAAATAACAACCCTCCTAGCTTAAATCAGGAATAATTCGATACCCTGAACAGACCAATAACAAGCAGCGAGATTGAAAAGGTAATTTAAAAATTACCAACAAAAAAATGTCCAGGACCAGACGAATTTACAGCAGAACTCTACCAGACATTTAACGAATTGGTACCAATCCTTTTGACACTATTCCACAAGATAGAGAAAGAAGGAACCTTCCCTAATTCATTCTTTGAAGCCAGCATCACCCTAATACCAAAACCAGGAAAGGACATAACCAAAAAAGAAAACTACACACTGATATCCTTGATGAACATAGTTGCTAAAATCCTTAACAGAATACCAGCTAACCGAATCCAACAACATATCAAAAAGATAACCCACTACGATCAAGTGGGTTTCATACCAGGTAAGCAAGGATGGTTTAACATATGCACGTCAATGTGATACACCATATAGTTAAAAACAAAAATCACATGATCATCTCAATAGATACAGAAAAAGCATTAGACAAAACCCAGCATCTTTTTATGATTATAACTCGGCATACGAGGGACATACCTCAATGTAATAAAAGCCATCTATAACAAACCCACAAACAACATAATACTGAAAAGTTGAAAACATTCCCTCTGAGAACTGGAACAAGATAAGAATGCCCACTCTCACCACTTCTCTTCAACATAGTACTGGAAGTCCTAGCCAGAGCAATCAGACAAGAGAAAGAAATAAAGGGCAACCAAATCAGTAAAGAGGAAGTCAAACTGTCACTGTTTGCTGATGATATAATTGTTTACCTCAGAAACCCTAAAGACTCCTCCAGAAAGCTCCTGGAACTGATAAAAGAATTCAGCATAGTTTCTGGATACAAGATTAATGTACACAAATCAGTAGCTCTTCTATACACCAATGGCAACCAAGCAGCGAATCAAATCAAGAACTCAACCCCTTTATAGTAGCTGCCAAAAAATGAAATACTTAGAAATATACCTAACCAAAGAGTCGAAAGACCTCTACAAGGAAAACTACAAAACTCTGCTGAAAGAAATCACAGATCTCACAAGTAAATGGAAAAACATTCCATGCTCATGGATGGGTAGAATCAATGTTGTGAAAATTGCCAAAAGCAATCTACAAGTTCAGTGCAATCCTTATTAAAATACCACCATCATTCTTCACAGAATTAGAAAAAAAAATTCTAAAATTCATATGGAACCAAAAAGGAACCCACATAGGCAAAGCAAGACTAAGCAAAACAAAACGAATCTGGAGTCATCACACTACCTGATTTCAAATTATACTATAGGGCCATAGTCACCATAACAGCATGGTACTGGTATAAAAATAGGCACATAGACCAATGGAATGGAATAGAGAACCCAGAAATAAAGCCAAATACTTACAGCCAACTGATCTTCAAGAAAGCAAAACAAAAACAAAAACAAAAACAAAAACATAGTGGGGAAAGGACAACCTTTTCAACAAATGGTGTTGGGATAATTGGCTAGCCACATGTAGAAGAATGAAATTGGATCCTCATTCCTCACCTTATACAGAAATCAACTCAAGATGGATTAAGGACTTAAATCTAAGATCTGAAACTATAAAAATACTAGAAGATAACCCTGGAAAAACCCTTCTAGATATTGGCTTAAGCAAGGATTTCATGACCAAGAACTCAAAAACAAATGCAATTAAAACAAAGATAAATAGTTGGGACTTAATTAAAATAAAGAGCTTTTGCATAGCAAAAGGAACAGTCAGCAGAGTAAACAGACAACACACAGAGTGGGAAAAAATCTTCACAATCTATACATCTGACAAAGGACTAATATTCAGAATTTACAACAAACTCAAACAAATCAGTAAGAAAAAACAAACAATCCCATCAAAAAGTGGGCCAAGAAGAAGAATAGACAATTCTCAAAAGAAGGTATACAAATGGCCAAAAAACATATGAAAAAATGCTCAACATCACTAATGATCAGGGAAATGCAAATCAAGGCCACAATGCAATACCATCTTACTCCTGCAAGACTGGCCATAATCAAAAAATCAAAAAACAGTAGATGTTGGCATGGATGTGGGTGATCAGGGAACACTTCTACACTGCTGGTGGAAATGTAAACTAGTACAGCCACTATGGAAAACAGTGTGAAGATTCCTTAAAGAACTAAAAGTAGAACTACCATTTGATCCAGCAGTCCTACTACTGAATATCTGCCCAGAGGAAAAGAAGTCATTATTCAAAAAATATACTTGCACATGCATGTTTATAGCAGCACAATTCCCAATTGCAAAATCATGGAACCAACCCAAATGCTTATTAGTCAATGAGTAGATAAAGAAACTGTGGTATATATTCAATGGAATACTACTCAGCCATAAAAAGGAATGAATTAATGGCATTTGCAGCAACCTGGATGAGACTGGAGACTATTATTCTAAGTGAATTAACTCAGGAATGGAAAACCAAACATCATATGTTCTCACTGATATGTGGGAGCTAAGCTGTGAGGACACATAGGCATAAGAATGATACAATGGACTTTGGGGACTTGGAAGGAAGTGTGGGAAGGGGCAAGGGATAAAAGACTACAAAAAGGATAAAAGACTACAAAAACTGTATATTGCTCAGGTGATGGGTGCAACAGAATCTCATAAATCACCATTAAAGAACTTACACATGTAACCAAATACCACCTGTACCTCAATAACTTATGGAAACTAAAGCAAAAATAAAAATGAAACCACAGTGAGATACCACAGCACACTGATTAAAATGACAAAAATTACAGAGATCACAAGTGTTGGTGATAAAGAGGAACTGTAACTCATATACACTACTAGTAAAAATACAAAATGGTAAAGACACTCTGGAAAATATTTAGCAGCTTATTTTAAAGTGCTTACTATATGACCCAGTTTTATTCATGAGAAGTGGAAACCTAGATCCACACAAAGACTTTGATGCAAATGTTCATAGTGAATTTGTTAATAATAGCTCCAAACCGGAAGGAACTCAAATGCCCTTCAGCTGATGAATGGATAAACAAATTGTGGTATATCAATACAATGGAATATTAGTCAACAAAAAAAAGGAATGAACTATGTCCTGCTATGCTAAGTGAAAGAAACCACACACAAAAGTCTACAAACAGTATTATATTACTGTGAAATTCTAGAAAAGGTGAAACTATGGTGACAGAAGTTTGTGTGTATATGCTTTTTATAAAAAGTCAAAGGGAAGCAAAATGAATTGTAATTCTTACCCCATTTATGTATCATAGTAGAGGACCTGTACCTGTCTTAAAGATTTTTAACATGTGAACGATCAAAATGAACAATTTGCTTGCAATCACACAGTGAATGAAGTGGATGACAAAGTTGAATTTTTGCTATTTTGGGTCGGTGAAGTGTGACTGTGTCATACTAAGACATTTTTTTCTGGTGATCCCAAATGGTCTCTGAAAAACCTTCCAGAAAAATAGTTCTGAAAATTGTGTCCTTAGTAGTTTCTTCATTGGAATAAATTTATAGCCTCCTTGAGTTCAGAATTTGAAGAATACAAGTGTTTTGAGATTTCCTTTTTTAAAAAGATAGTTTAGTTTTGCTTATGTCTTTTAAATCGCTCTTTTTTTAGACCATCACTTTGGACATTCGTTGGTAACAGCCAATAATATCTGATTTTCAGATAAAGAATCCAGGGAGCCAGTCTAATGGCTGCAAAGCCTTCCTGAGCATTTGTCAGGACCAGCAGCTCAGCAGCCGCACAGGCAGAAGTCCCAAAAAGAATAAGAAATAATTTTCTCATAATCAAACGTGTCTGAAATGGACATGGGCTATCTTGAGGAAAAAGTGAATTTCCCTGGTTTAAGTGGCAACTGCAGACCCCGTTGGCAGGCACATATGAGAGAAGTTTTAAGCATCAGATGGGGCATTGGACTAATGCACGCATTCTGTGGACATGTACCTGGAGCCAGGCTTCCCAAATGGACTACAGCTAGAGCTATCCTGACCCTGTCATGGAAAACTTCATCTAGCTTTGGATCTTGTGGATATTAAGAAGATAGACTTTCTGTGACACACCCTTGGAATCCAGATTTCAAGGATGGCAGTTCTTTAGCCTGTTGTTAAAGATGTGTAGTGCCTCCATACAGTTCTGAAAGATGCCATTCTGTATGGGTTGAAAACAGTCCCAGAGATCATTTACAATCAAGCAAATGTGCATATTTCTGTTTGGTTCAATGCTATCCAATAGGTTTTCCCAACTCATTCTGTTTTCTGGAAAATAATTGATGAATTTAATTTGCCCTTATTATTGGTTTAAGTGAAAATGTTGTTAGATCTCAAAAGTTGAGAAACGTATATCAGGGTAAATGCTGAAAGACATGATTCTTTATCAGAAGCACCTTGTGGCTTAAAAATACATATCCAGGACTTAGAAGAGCTAACATCTTCTTCCAAATAACCTGGTAGAAGAGTTCGAGAAAGCTGCCCCAGAAGGTGGAGTTTGGCAGAGTCTGGACTACTCTGTTGAGGGCATACTCTTTAAAGAAGATGATTTTATAGTTAAGCAGGGAAGGTGAAACTTATTTTTTGGACTGGGGCATATCTATGCCTCCCTCCTTTCAAGTTGAGAGACCATGAACACAGGTTCTATTCACTAAATTAATCCCTCTTGTAGTCCTTCCATGTATTAATTCAGCAGATATTTAGTGAGCACCAGTGTACATAGTGCTATGGGAGGTGCAGTTAGGAACACAAATATAAGGAAGATACCAACCTGGGTCTGAAAGAACTCAAAATCCCAATATGGACAGGCAAGATGGAAAAGTAAGCAGCCACAAGGCAGTGTCTGAGGCACACCAGTTGAATGAATTGGAAAGTAGGGGCAGTGGAGGTCAAATGAAAGAAAGCATATTTCATTTCAGCTGTTTAGGGGTAGAGTGGTTTCTGTGAGCCATACATTCCTAAGGAAGGAGCGAGAGTGTTCTCTCTGGCAGAAATGTCAAGGAGAATGAGACACAATTACATTTGGTGATGAGGACATTGCTGCTGACCTTCAAGAGTAGGAATTTCAGGAGAGGATGGTATTGGAAGCCACATTGTAAGTTGCCAGGGCAGGTGCATTGGAGGAAGTGGAGTGGTAGTCACTCACTGGGACGTTTGATAGGGAACGATAGGAAGTACAACAGAGTCAATGAGAACTTTTTTGCCTCATAAGGAGTAAATTGTTATTTTGAAGGTAGAGGCAAATGATTATTGAAGGGGAGAGGTTAAACTTTTATTAAAAAAAATCATTAAACTGTAGAATCCCAGAAAGTATAATGTTAATAAAGGAAAAAAAATAAGATAATTGTTAGCATTTTTGGTAAAGAAATGAACTGACATAAAATACATTTTTTGCATTTTAAATAAAAGCATTACATTAAGAAACTAAAATATTACTATTGATTAGTAATTCAAGTGAGAAGTTGAGTAAAAGTAATTTCATATTTAGATTCTTGTTATTTACAGAACATTGGTCGGGCGTAGTGGCTCACACCTGTAATCCTAGCACTTTAGAAGACCGAGGCAGGTGGATCACCTGAGGTCAAGACCAGCCTGGCCAACATGGTGAAACACTGTCTCTACTAAAAATACAAAAATTAGCTGTGTGTAGTGGCAGTTGCCTGTAATTCCAGCTACTCAGGAGGCTGAGGCAGGAGAATCGCTTGAGCCTAGGAGGTGGAGGTTGCAGTGAGCAGAGATGGCGCCATGGCACTCCAGCCTGGGAGACAAGAGCAAGACTCTGTCTCAAAAAAAAGAAAGAAAGAACATTAATGTCTTTGATCTTCTGATAGTAATTGAAAGGCATTGTTCCTTACCTTCTCAGTGAAACACTAGGGGATACAAACTGCATGTAAGAGCTTTTCTGTAGCTTACCTCTGTCTCATGTATTTATCAGGGCTTGTTGTGCAGACCACTGTTTTACATCATTGATTATGTGAGTAAGAGGGAAGAAAGGAGAGTCAAGTTATACCCTTGGAAGATGAAACTTATAATTTCCATGAAGCTTACTTTATGACAGTACAGAAGTTTTCAGGGTACTCTGTCATTCAGGAGTGAGTGAAAGTTTATCACACTTAATGACACCAGTATGTAAGTTTTCAAGGGTAGAGCCAAAACACTGAAAAAATAGTTGTGTGTGTTTGTGTGATTACTAAACCTTCTGAATGTGTATGTGGTTACACTACCTCTTTGCTCTTTGAGATCAACATGAATGCCGCCCGCTCCATCAAAAGGAAATGTGCCATTTAGAGGAATTATTTTAACTGTGGGTCTCACAGGCATTTCTCTTGTCCTCCTCAGACACAGGTGTGTTTGCAGTGGTGAACAGCCATTCCTTGTCCTTGCTGGGGAAGCTGACCATCAGTGCTGCCTTTAACATTGTTTATATCTACACCTCTGAACTTTACCCTACAGTCATCAGGTATGTGTCTCACATAGCCTCATTCTTCACACATTCTACACTTTGTCATCCATTCTTGCACCAACAGAGGTGTGGTACTTATTTCATCTGCTTCTGGAGTTAGTGTGGGGCAGCAGTAATTCAGCAAGCAGTTTAGGCTAAGAGCCTGCCTTTGCAGACTGCTCTCTGCCTGCTCTGCTAGGAAAATGTCACTTTATGGTAGACTGAATTCCTTCGTGTAAGTTGTAAGAGAAGTACTCTATGCTAGGCATATTCTATCACCCAAACAGTGCGCAGATGCTGTTATTCTTTTGGTGAATTTTATTTATTCAGTCACTCATCCTGTATCACACATCACAGACAAGGGGACAAGCTCCCTATTCTCACAGAGCCTCCATTTTAACACAAAATAGACACATTTTAAAATGATAATTTCATATAGTAACAAGTGAATATCAGAGTTAAACAGCAATTGTTAAAGCTGGGTTCTTAATGAATAGGATGCGTTTATATTGAAAAGGATAAATATCCAGCCTAAATTTTCCTTTATAAAATAAGTCTGAAAGCAAGAAACACACCCAAATTTGAAGGATGGGGGTGCAGCTGAGGCTTTGCAGAACTGCTTCTGTGGTCTGGGCAGGTATTCTCTCAGCTGGCTCTTTCTCAGTCTTTTAGAGGATCTTTCCAAACAATCCTTCTCCTTCCCTTATCTGTGCAAGAAGCCTCATGGTTGTTTCTGCCTGTTAATTTAAAATTATTTTTCCCAGTAAGAGATCAGAGTGTCTGCATTGGCTAGTAATTTCCTAGTTGGTCCTGTAACCTACTTTACGTGGCTACTGGCTATAAAACTAGCATGATGATTTTGTCCAAACTGGGACAATTTTGAGAGCAAATGTGAGTATGAACTTTTCAGCTGGGATTACAGAGTGCTGTATCCCTCTACCCAAAACCATTAATTATCATTCTCTCTCCTTCCGTCTCTCCTTCCTACCTTTTTTATGCCTGCACTCACTATAAAGGTGTTCTTGGTTTCCTGACAGTACACACTTAGTCAATTTCTGTTTATATGCTTGACCCGTTAATTGTTAATTAGTTGAGTTTAAATAAATGAGCAGCCTTTTCAGATCATAAAACCCTGGCTCTTTGTAAGAGACCTAAGGCGTAAAAACCCATGAGAACTTTTAATTTAAAAATATTCAAATGCTCTTTTCTATATCATCCTTTGTGGATCCACTGTCCCATATGGTAGTTACTAGCTTTGTGTAACTGTTTAAGTGTAAATTAATTAAAATTAAATAAACATTCAGTTCTTCATCCTTCCTGGCCGCATTTCAAGCACACAGTAGTGCATGTGTCTAGTGGCTTCCACATTGAACCGGGTAATTACAGAACATTCGTAACATCTCAGGAATGTCTAGTAGGCAGCTCTAGAACCCACTGTTCTCTATGATCCTGTGCTTCCACTTCAGGACATGTTATTCCATGCCCACTGCTGCCCCCCAAGGGTCTCTTAATTCCCCCGCTAGAACTTACTGATGTATTTTTCCTTATGCTTTTCAGGAATGTTGGGCTTGGAACTTGTTCCATGTTCTCCCGAGTTGGTGGGATTATTGCTCCCTTCATCCCCTCACTGGTTGGTTTGTACCTTCTAGTTTTGTTTTTCTTGATTCTCTGCTTTGGAAATGCTTATGCTTTTGAGTAGAAAGAGGTGATGAACAGATGTCATTTAAGATCTGCTGACACAAATGTGAACCTTGTCCCTTTTAGATAGTACTCCGTCAGGGCAGACGGACTCTTATCGAGGATTCATTTGCCTCCAGTGGGTCTGATTTTTTGTTCATCTGAATTCATTGGAGGGCCTGCTATTGCCAGTGTACCCCATTCCTGTCCCCATGAAAAAGTTAGTCAACTAATAAGTATGTATGACACTTCTGCTGTGTGCTGGGCTCTATGCTGAGCACTTTCTACATATCATCACATGCAGTCCTCATAGTAACCATAAAAGGTAGGCATTGTTGTTACCCTTGTATTAAATATGAGAAATGCTACAGAAAGAGGTTAAATACCTTCCCCCAAGAACACACCTCTTGGAAAATATTAGAGGAGAAATATGTCTCGCACTGTGTCTGTTAATATGTTTTTTGAAACTTTCCAACTGTTATAGTCAAAGAAAGGGAATCAGATTAAATGACAGCCCTAAAATCCTTCATCTTAAAATGCTCAGATTCTGTGAAAGAACCCAGAGGACCCTTATGCAAGTCTCTCCTTGGTTTGATTTGTGACTTTCCCCAGCTGAGACATTTTGAAAGCAACTAGATTTGATGTGGGACTTGTTGACCTGTTCTGTAGACAACTGTTCATTACTTAGGCAGGTCTCTGAAATGCCATTGTAACCTTTTCATTTTCTGAGGTGCAGTACATTTCCCTTCTCTGAGTATCTCCATGTCTCATGGTTAATTTTAGGTCACAAGACCCTTCTTGAAGGAGTCATGTTAGGTCTGTGTTTTATTCTGCAAAATATAGGTACTGTTAAAGATATCTGACTTTGGATAGCTATGCTAGAACATTATAATACCCAGCACTGTGTCTCTGTTGCTTCCTATAAGGTTAGAAGAAGGGAAAGTGTGTGTTCCCCTTGTTTCAAAAACAGGCCCACAGTGCTGGACATATGTTTGCATGTAGATGGCTAGAGATGAAAGATTCTCCTCCTCCCTCTTCCTCCTCATCCCCATCTTCTGCTTGGTTCTCTCCATCTCTCCCTTCTCCTCCACCTTCTCCCTTTTCTACCTCCTCCATTATCTCTTCACTTTATTTTTTTTTTATTTATTTATTTTTTTTTTTGAGACGGAGTCTCGCTCTGTCGCCCAGGCTGGAGTGCAGTGGCCGGATCTCAGCTCACTGCAAGCTCCGCCTCCCGGGTTCACGCCATTCTCCTGCCTCAGCCTCCCGAGTAGCTGGGACAACAGGCGCCCGCCACGGCGCCCGTCTAGTTTTTTGTATTTTTTAGTAGAGACGGGGTTTCACCGTGTTCGCCAGGATGGTCTCGATCTCCTGACCTCGTGATCCGCCCGTCTCGGCCTCCCAAAGTGCTGGGATTACAGGCTTGAGCCACCGCGCCCGGCCCTCTTCACTTTAAAAAATCAGGAAAAAATTGCCTGAGGGGAAATCCTAATTAGTAGTGAACCTACCCACAGAATTTGGAAGCCTAAACCAGAAGATCATAAAGCTTAGCTGGAATTCTAGAATGTTGATCAGCTCTGAAAAGCCCCAGAGAAGCACCCTGGAAGCAATTGTTTTTCATGTTTTCTTTGAACCTGTTTGTGATGAAATGCTTCTGTTTTCCTGAGAATATGTTTTGGATCTCTGAAACAATTGCTTGTTTCACCAGCCCTCTACCATGCTCAATTTAGAAGCTTATAAGCCATATGTATATGGTAGGGTTGGGTTTTTAAAAGAGTTTTTACACCTTTAATCCCTGGAACTCTCAGTTATGGTGTTAAGGTATATGGGATGGTTTGGCCAATTCCAGGATTGAGAACTTTAAAGTTCATCATCAGCAAGTATTTTGGGGTGCCTCTGTGCAAAGTGGGCTCACCTGGAATGGAAGCTGAACTACGAGATGTCCTGTCAACTCTGGCCATATAGGCCTGCCTGCTCAGAGGCAGCCTGGCCTCTTCTCCTGCAGTACCCACCCCAGGCATGAAATTACTGCTTCTGATCTGCAAACCAGTACTGTTCTTTTATTTACTCACTCCCATATCTATATGCCTGAGGAATCATTCTCTGATTTCCCAGGATAATTCTTCATGTGGAAAGAAGTGGTTTATAGTGTAGTCTACTGGGAGGTCATGAACTGGGTGGTAAACATGACAGTTTTTCAGTCATGAGACTGCTTGCGTTACTTGCAAAGGAAACTAATGCTCTGGTTTGTTTTCATTCCACTACCCACCTCTGCAGAAATATGTGCAATGGTCTTTACCATTCATTGTCTTCGGAGCCACTGGCCTGATCTCCGGCCTCCTGAGTTTGTTATTGCCAGAAACCGTTAACAGTCCGCTGCTCGAAACATTCTCCGACCTTCAGGTGTATTCGTATCGCAGGCTGGGAGAAGAAGCATTATCTTTACAGGCCTTGGACCCCCCACAGGTGTGATATTTTTCTTAATTATTATACCACTCGGATGGTGGCAGTTATTGAAAAAAGGAAGGTTTGCGTTAAATAGAACTGAGCAAAACTGCTGGAAAACAAAGGTGGGATCTAACAGCAGCTGATTTTCAGAGAAATAAAGATGATCGATGATTCATGAGCTTTCCTAGAATATTTTAGGGGCTATTTATTGGGGAAATAGATGTCATATAAATACATTTGTCAGTTGAATAGCTAGATGGTAGTTTCCGTTTCAGAAATGTCATGACATCATTTCCCTGCCCTTTTCTTCTCTCCTGTTTCAGTGTGTGGACAAGGAGAGTTCTTTAGGGAGCGAGAGTGAGGAAGAGGAAGAATTTTACGATGCAGATGAAGAGACTCAGATGATCAAGTGAAGAGCCCCAGATTCCCCCTAAGAAGCAAAGGATCATCTTTTATGCCTCTGGCTAAGGCAGGTTCTTCCATGAATATTAAGAGAGTTGTAAAAAGAGAGGCTTGGCTTGAACGTACATAGATGGTACCCGGCGTGGACTGATGTTTTTAGGCACAGAAGTTGGAGAAGAGATTTCATGAGAGACAACATCACTGCATTGAGAGAATAGTTGTTAATTTGTTTAGAATTTAAGTTCTGCTCAGAATCATAACATCTGGCCGAACAGCCCAAACCCACATGCCAGAGTGGTAGGCTCATTTGTTTCTAGAGGTTTCATAATGTCGCTTTTCCTTCATCATGATCTAAATAAAGGCAGATATGTAAAACTTCTCACTATTTTGATGGGGTAAGATAAGCTATCCTTAAGATTTAATCTTTACACCACGTTGAACATTTGCCCCTATCAGTTGCTACTCAGGAATCTTCTGGTACAGGTTAACATCAGCATTTTAATTTTGTGTCCAGGAAAAAGCACCCAGAGGTCATCTATGTGTCCCGAGACCCTCCAGCTTTTTCTCAGCTGATGAAATAAGAGTCCTCAGCTTGGTTCCCAGCCTGCTGGTTGACTTGGGCTCCTCATGCCTTGAGTCCCACTGATGATTCATTAGGAAAAGCCAGATGTACCAAAGCGGTTTACTCAGAGTCAGGAGTGTAGCTCTGGCTGCCTATCAGCTCCCTTGGATACTACAGTGTGTGATTTCTTCCTTTCCCACTAATATGCACATCCAGAAAAATTTCCATCTGAGATTCTAGTACTTCAAAATCATGCATAGTAAATGAGAAAGCCTTAAGTAGAGGGCAGTTAAACAGTGACATGTTGAGCACCTGGAGGGAAAAAAAAGGTGCAGTTTTTAATAATGGAGAAAATGAAATTATCTTTGATAAGTTTTTATTTGTTTTGCTTTCAGTATTGTACCATGAGGGATTTGGACAATATTTAAGAACTTGTCCTAGATCAGCCCCTACCTGTTTAATCAGAATGGAAGGTTCAGTAATTTCACAGGAAATGTTGGTTTTTCATTAAGTGCTACCAACTTTCAAGTGAATGTTACATTTGATTTCCTAAAATCATGTCTTGAAAACATGTTTTCCCATGAAACGTGAATACTATCTCAAATAGGAATATAAACCTAGAGTCAACAAGCTTAGGTAGCACTGATTTAGGTCACTTTCCCAATGAGGAAAATTTCTGTGTTTTCAGAATTTCCATTTCTACTAACCTCTTGGAGAAAAAGAAATTGAATTAGAGGTAAATAGAAGACGTCACTGTGGCTGCTTCTGGAAGTGCTGGAAGCATCACCCCAATTGACTCCAAATACTGTCATGTTTTCTTGCACATTGACTTCTGGTTTCCACTGTATCAGTATGTACCTTTGTAATTGTTATTTTTATGTCTTTTATGCCCTTGATTATTAATTGGGCTCTTCATAAACAGAGGCCATCTCTACTACTGTTTATTTTTCTCTGCTGTGCCCAGAACATTGGCCTAGACACAGTAAGACCTAGTAAATATTACTGTTTCTAGCCATCAGGGAGATTGCGGAACTCCTCCCAGTATAACTTTTGCAAACTCCAGGCAAATCTGACCCAAACTCCCAAATTGTCATATCCTGCTTCACTTTCTCTGGAAAATAGACACCTTCTCAACATCAGAATAGGAAGAGAGGAAGAACTTACAAGGACATTTAAACGTTCTTCTTAAATGGTGGTTGGGCATTTAAAACACTGAACTAACATATACATAATTTTTGATTAGTTGGTGCTTTCTTTGTATTATAAGAGTAATATATCTCATTACAGAAAATTTGGAAACTAGAAATTAAAAAATGTATCACCCATACGTCCAGCATTGAGAGAAAACCAGTGTTACGGCTTTGTTCCATTTGAAGATCAATTGGAAGTGCATCTCTCTATTGGCACTGGGTTCGATTGCCTCTGGCTAATAGAGTTCAATTAGTTCTATCCCTGGGTTTCCTTTCTTAGCTGTGGGGTGAAAGGTAGGAGGGAGAGATCTACAATTTGAATACGTGTTACTTAATAAGGCTCAGCTGGCCATCAGTTCCTTATGTCAGATGTGTCATTAAATTTTTTTTCTAGATGGTCCTTGAGCAAAACTTAGTAATTACTTTTTTTTATTTCCACTGCCTTTATAAAATCAAAATTTCCTCCTTTTGATAATAACTGTTGAATACTATTGATGTAGAGAATGTGTACATGTGTATATTTGCATTGATTAAATTATTGGAAAACTTTTCATTGATAGGTAATGTATTTTGATTGTGCAGATGGTTTGTAGAAAGTATCCTTTTTTTATTCTATTCAAAATTAAATTTTTTTTCTCCTAAAATAAAGCAAGAAAAGTAAATGTAAGATATATAAGAAACCCCAGAGTTTCCAGGGTGAAAGTTCTCATTAGCAGCTTGTTCAAAACATTTACATCACACAGATATTTGAAAGGAACCATGTTGAAATTTTCTGAGTTTATGAGTTATAACCACAGCCCAGTAAAACCAATACTTGTTATTTGGCTACTTCCAAGCAATGCAGATATTCTTTAGTATTTAAAAATGAGCAAATAAACAAAATGAGGCAAATAAATGAAGAAAATGAGTTTCTGAGGCACTGCTTAAGTGACCATAAATCAGACACATATTTTTATGGTGGGCAAATTGATGAAGATACTTTTAGTAGGCGATTTATATTCATAACAAATACATATTGAAATAATGTCACTACTGTATCAGAATTAAGAAACAGCCTCGCATTAGGACTTCTCCATACAAATTCTTTATCATTGGTTCTTAAATTGGAAAAGTACCTATAAATGATTACATTTTTTAACTAAATAAAATGCAGATATTTTGGCTTCTTGTGAATTTAATAAAGAATCATAAAACATAGGCCTTTTTTTTGTTCTCCCAGAATGTCTCAAAATCTACAGTAGTAGCTTTGACAAGTTGGGCAAATGCAGAACCTGCTAATGAGTTAAGTAATATGTGGGCAGGGGTTGTAGCAAAGTTGTAGACTGATGGACACAAAAGTTAACTATCCAAATACTTCTAGAATGAGGAAAATGCAAAGACAGTGCATTGTGGAAAATCCATCAATGTAGAATATCAAAGGAGAAAGAGCTTATGATTGCCTCAATAGAAAAATAAACATTATTTGACAACATTCAACATACATTCAAAATAAAAGCTATTAGTAGAGTAGGAATAAAAGGATGCTTCCTTAATAAAATAAGAGATACTATAGTAGATATGGTAAATTGGCACACAGCATCTCTTCACCTTCCTGGTACCTTGGCCTTTAGCCTTTTTTTTTTTTTATCATAACCCACAGTAAGAAATGTGTTTTATATATTCATCCTGTCATACTTCCCCACTTATAAATATATATGTACATATAAAATATCTATGAATCATAAAAATGTATATATTTTATGCAATAATACTTAATCTTGCTAGGCACACTAATAACTTATGTTCTATTTCACTTTTTAAAATGCCATTTATGACTCAATAAATGGATATCATGACCCGCTAATAGGTTCCAACCCATAGTTTGAAATCCACTGTTCTACTCTATCTTCTTGTACTTCAGAAGCTTTGAAGCTAAAATGTACATTTTCTGAATTTCTTGCAGATAAGTTTACCCCTTGCAGCCAGGTGAAGTTTGGTTTCCTTCAATCAGATACAAATGGAACTTGGAAGGTAGAAATAAGGTGGAGGCCATACTTTTGATGAGTCTGCTTTTTTCTTCACAGTGGTGGAGCCATTTGGTTTTTTTGAGGCAGTATCAGCCAGAGATGTTGTCAGTTGAGCAATAAGATCTTAAGATGTTTTGATAAACCTGGAGTAATACTTCTAGTATTCAAATGGAAAAACAAAGATCCAAAAATATTCAAGACAACTCTGATAAAGAAGAGCACACAGAAGGTACTTGACTTTCTAGATATAAAAACTTACAAATCTGTATTGTTGGTCAGCAGTAGACAAATAGATCAATAGAACATAACAGAGATTTGTTAAAGATAGCATGACACATTAGAGGAAAAAGTGAACAATTATTGATACTAAGTCTTCTCACCATAACAAAAATAAATTCCAAATAGATTGAAGGCCTCAATGAAAAACAGCAAAACTTTAAAACTATTTGAAAGTTATAGAATATTCTTATGACCTTGGAAAATGGATAGATGTATCAGACAAGAACTAAAAATCATAAATTATTTTTTAATCGATATATGTGACTTGATCTAAATTTAAAACTTGTTTCTATATGACTGAACATTCTACAGAGTTAATAGGAAAGCAGCCTGGGTGCAGTGGCGCACGCCTGTAATCCCAGCACTTTGGGAGGCCAAAGTGGGCGAATCACCTGAGGCCAGGAGTTCAAGACCAGCCTGGCTAACGTGGTGAAACCCCATCTCCACTAAAATACAAAAAAAAAAGTTAGCCAGGCATGGTGGCATGTACCTATAATCCCAGCTACTCAAGAGGCTGAGGCCAGAGAATCGCTTCAACCCAGAACGGGGAGGTTGCAGTGAGCCAAGATCACGCCGCTGCACTATAGCCTGGGCAACAAAGCAAGACTCCGACTTAAAAAAAAAAAAAGAAAGCAATAGATTAGGGCAACATTTATAAGCAATAAGGATTAATATCCAGACTATATGAAGAGTTACTGCAAATCAGAGATAAAAGCAATAAAGTTTACAAAAACTATGATTAGGCAATTTATAATTCATAGGTGAAAAGATGCTCAACCTCACTACAGGATCAGGGAAGTGCAAACTGAAACTACATGAAGATATCTTTAAAAATCCATTAGATTGGGAAAATAAGAGTCAGAATATCAAATGTTGAAGCTATGAAGAAAAGGAATTTAGTGACATCCTGATAGAAGCATAAATTTATTCATCAACTAGGTTGTCAGCGAGTGGGGATGAAAATGTACATAGTCTAAGATTCAGAAATTCTGCTTCTATGTATATCTCATGGAAGAGTGTTTTCAGAAATTTTTACTATAACCCACTGTAAAAAGTTTTATACTGTGACACACAGTACACACACCTGCACACATACCCATATATGTGTGTGTGTGTGTATATATATATATACACACATAGATATATAATTGAAATGGTGTTATAAAACAATACCTACTACCCTTAATATCTGCACTGCATTATATTTTGTTTTATTTCATTTCATAAAGAACACTAGTGAAGACACACTAAAATGATTTCACAGTTTTGAATGGATCAAAACATGCAGTTGGAAAAAGTGAAACATACTACCCTTAATATTTGCCTTGGTACTTGCCTGATATACATGTGTACAAGAGATTCGTATAGAATGTTCATTGCAGCATTGTTAGTTGTAATAAAACAATGGAGGTAAATACCTTCAGTAGGGAAATGTATATATATAATTTCATATGCATAGGACGAAGTAAAAACATAGTTCTATGATTGAGGTGATTGGATCTCAATAATGTTGAACAAAATGTTGGCAAATTTTTACTGGATCAAAGTCCTTTCATGTTTAAATTTTCCAGTGAATGATTGGAGTACTTGCTAATTAAAGGGATTTAAATGCTTTTCATGTCATACTTTAAAGTGAAGACTATTGATATTCTGTTACAAAAATATAGAAATCTCTTAATCCCACCCAGATGAAGAATTATCCCTTTTCCCCATGGAGAAAGTCTATAAACTTGCCCACCTGCAAGTCTCAATTTATCTTCAAAAAGAGCTTTGCATTTGTGGAAACATTTAGACAACTTTTCAGCCAAGACTCTTGAGCTATCTTATGAAGCTTAGAAAAGATTACATATTTATTAAAAAATGTGAAGGGCAGATGTAGCTAAATTAGTATTAAAAGAACTTCAGTCTAGACCCTGAAGAACAATTGATTTTGAATAGAATTGATTGATACAGTTGCTTTGCTTCAAAATATAACTTTAAGAAATGGAATGAAATGATGGTGTATGAATGTAAAAGCACACAGTCAACTTGGAGGACTTTAATTAATGAGTGATTTACCAGTATGTGTGCAGAGCTTCTAGAAACCATGTAAGATAAAGCATTATGCAAAAGGAAGCCATTAATAGAGTATGTAAAGGTGAGCCTTGTGGAGCACAGCACCACAGGAGGAGTGGATCCAGAGGGGCAGAGGCAAACAAGATATTCGCTCACCACTGGGAGACCCATAAAAACTGGTGAATATCTGTCACATCCGATGATTACGGCTTTAGAAGCATTCAAGCTAAGCAGTTCTTGGTGGTGATAATACAACAGATTAATTTGCTTCCTGGAGTCACTTTTATTCTTATAGTTGTATGTCACCACATCAATGTAAAAGAAGAAGGACTTGGCCAGGCACGGTGGCTCACGCCTATAATCCCAGCACTTTGGGAGGCTGAGGCGGTTGGATCACAAGGTCAGGAGATTGAGACTATCCTGGCTAACACGGTGAAACCCCGTCTCCATTAAAAATACAAAAAAAAAAAAATTAGCCAGGCATGGTGGCGGGCGCCTATAGTCCCAGCTACTCGGGAGGCTGAGGCAGGAGAATGGCTTGAACCTGGGAGGCAGAGCTTGCAGTGAGCTGAGATCGCATCACTGCACTCCAGCCTGGGCGATAGAGCAAGACTCCGTCTCAAAAAAAAAAAAAAAAAAAAAAAAAAAGGAAGGACTACAACATGCCTTACACTGTCTACAACTAGGATGTGATTTGCCAAACAACTCCCTTTGCCCTCTAATGCTTTCAGTGGGTACTGAATGACCTGAGGACTACATCAAATACTACATCTCACCACACTGGTGATTCTTTTTGAGGAAAACAAAGATCAACTATGATCAGCAGATGCCTTAAGGCCTCACACTTACACACACACCACCCCATTTCCTTGATAATATAAAATAGCAAAACAGTGACCTGAAATGAATTGTAATATCTATAATATGCCTGTCTCTGATGCAGCATGGTTAGACTGGAAAACTTAATTCTGAAGTTGACAGGGAAGAAAATTGGCAAAGGCAGCAATTTACTTCCAAATAATATTCTTTCCAAATTATTTGTTGTAATTAATTTTTTCTTGATAGTTTCCTCTGAGCGGATACTATAACCAAGGAAGAGCAAGAAAATGAAGAGTATTTTGCTTTTACAGGAAGAATGGCAGCCAGAAAGACCAGTGGTTAGGAAATGCCAATCAAACCAACTTTTCTTTAAAAAATACTCCCAAAGGCCTTCTTAGTTTTCATAAGTAATGGGGTCTTGCATTGGTTTTCTATTGATGCTATAACAAATTACCACAAACTTAGTGGCTTTAGACAAGATGAATTTATTTTATGACAGCTCTGAAGTCAGACTACAAAATGAGTCCTAAGGGGCCTGAATGAAGATGTCAGCAGTGCTGGTTTCTGGATTCCTTTTCTGCAATAAAAGGTAACATCCACAGGTTCTGGGGATTTAAATATGGATAGCTTTGGGGGAGAACATTATTCAGCCTGTCACAGGTGTCTTAAAGTGTGTGTCAAAAGATCCTAGGTAGACAAGATCTGGTAGAGTCATCAGTGTATGTTATTAATTTAATGAATAATTCAGTCATCACCTGGAGAAGCCAGACAGAAATGGGTAGCAGCTCCAAATCTCCATTTATCGTTGATCTTTTCTAACTATTTAACTAAGCCTGAGGTCTCCCACTGAGACATTTTGTCACTTGTTGTTTGAAAGAATACCCTGCTTACAAAATAATTTAAAACTCACAAGTCTTTGTTTTTGAGTTTCATTTGTTGCTGTATCTTAACAGTTTTTTTAGCAATTATCAAAATCAGCCAGTCACTTCTGTTATTACTTATACTTTTGTTATGTTCTCTGTAATCAACCTATACTTTTCCATCAAACTCTTTGTTTTGTTTGTTTTGAGACAGGGTCTCGCTCTGTTGCCCAGGCTGGAGAACAGTGGCGTGACCCTGGCTGACTGCAACCTCCGCCTCCCAGGCTCAAGTGATCCTTCTGCCTCAACCTCCCAAGCAGCTGGAACTGAAAGCATGCATCACCATGCAGGGCTAATTTTTTTGTAGAGGTGAGGTTTTGCCATGTTGCCCAGGCTGGTCTTGAACTCCTGAGCTCAAGAGATCTTCCAGCCTCAGCCTCCCAAAGTACTGAGATTACAGGTGTGAGCTATCACCCCCAGCCTTCTGTGAAAGTCTTATTGTGTCATTTAATAAATGATGATGTCTTCCCTACTAGGCCATAAGCTCTACAACAACAGAGTACATGTCTTTCTTTTTTCCAATCCATAGCACTGGGCCTAGTGTGTCATGGGCATTCAGATTACTCTTTCATATGAGCTCTATTGTTACACTGAACTCAAAGGCAAGCAGGGACCATATCTTATTCATCTTATTTACCCTAAAAACTAGCATGGTATCTGGGACACAGTAGTCACTTACTACATTTCTGAATGAATGGATGCCCAGACACAAGGCAGTCATGATTAGTTTAGTCTATTCAGTAATGTACTCAAGAGGGATACTCTTCCCCAAAATCAATTTGAGAAAAGGACTTTTGATTATTTATGTCTGAGAAAGCTGTGTATAGATACTAGAAAAACCTTCATTTCACCTTAACCTTCTCATTATCTAATCTCACCATTTTGTGTAAAGTTGTAGTTAGGATGAGAATATATTTAAGAGAGCACTGATCCCTTTTTTATAGGGTTAAAGATGTCTACCTTGAGAAAGGAGGTAGGCAAAGAAAGATTAATTAAATAATAATCTTGTCCATGTACCTATAGACTTATTACTATGGTACTGTTCAGCCTACTGATTTGTAGAATGAATGAATTTGGTGATTTTAAAAAATTGAGATATCTCCCTGTCTCAATAGAGAGGCAGTCTATCCTATGATGGTATTCTTTGGACAAATTTTTGACATAGTCACCAATATTGTAGTCTTCAGGTCTTTTAAAATAATTCATCTAATGGAAACACCATATAAAAGGTTGAGAAATGATGTCTATTTGGTTCTAGGCATTTGAGGATCATCAAACACATTAAGAAAAAAGATCATTAGGTGTTTGATCAATGTTTAGGTTTTTCTGTTTGCTAGATAACTCAGAAGGTGTCTCTCATATGTTGACTAAATATAGGTTACCTTTGATTTGTCAGAGGAATGCTATGCTGGAGGAATGCATAAATGGCTGAAAACAACAGAGAGTAAAGCCTAAGGGGAAAGTTTGACAGGCTGGTTGTATTTATGTATTCATCCTGCCACATCCTCGAAAAAGGTATTTATTGTTAAGTAGGTTCCAAAACATCTTCAAGACCAGAAAATGCCTTGGATGCCACTGGGCTGTTGAATTCCTTAGTTATTGATTTACTAATGTCATCATGAAACAATTTATGATCTTCCCAATCCAGTACCCAGGAGAGGGAAGGGCTCGATAAGGATTTAGCTGATAAGGAGGAGAAGAATTGCAAGATTGAAGACCCAGAGCAGCAGCAAAGAATTTTGAAAAAGAAATTTCACTAAAGAGTAAAGTTAGTGTTATTTTGGTTATGTGGAATATTAGAGTGAATTAAGTAGAAGAATAAAATCACTAATAAAATTGATTAGCAAAGAGGTAATAAAATCACACCATTGAGAAACAGATGCTAACCTAGACTTTGTATATCTTCAATTTCCTTTCAAGCATTTCAAACCTCCCCAAATAGCTTCAAATTTATCCTTAGGTAGATGTGCACAAAAGGTTTCTTCAGCTACTTTCTAGTATTCAAGAGATTATTTCACGGAAAAATCACATTTATTTATTCATCAGTTATTTTGGTAAGTATTCTAGGTGCTCGATTAAAAGAGATAAATGGCTCACGCCTGTAATCCTAGCACTTTGGGAGGCTGAGGTGGGCAGATCACTTGAGGTCAGAAGTTTGAGACCAGCCTGGCCAATATGGTGAAACCTTGTCTCTACTAAAAATACAAAAATTAGCCGGAAATCACCTGAACCTGGGATGTGGAGAATGCAGTGAGCTGAGATCGTGTCACTGCACTCCAGCCTTGGCGACAGAGTGAGACTCTCTCTCAAAAAAAGTTAAAAGTACAATGATAAAATAGATAGCATGTCTTATTTTTCTTCAGGCTCTGTTTAATGGTGGTGATGATGACATGATGGTCATCACTACCATCCATTGAGTACATGCACCGTGTCACCATGTTAAATGCATTCCATGGTTATTACATCATTTAATTCTCACAACTCTATTAGGTAGTTTTATAATCCCTACTTTATTGATGAAAACAATGAAGCTAAAAGACATTACATAACTTTCTCAAGGTTACAGTAAGTGGCAGTGCTAGGTCTAGACCCTATCTTTCATGTGTCAAAGCCTAGCATTTAATTGCCCCTTCTGCCCTGCTTCCTGTGAGAGTTAATTCAAGAGAAAAAGTGTCACTTCTTTTTCACAGATAGTTAGAAATTGTTCCAACACCTCCCTGGTTTTCAGGACAAGAATGCAAATTGAGAACAGACACTGGTGGAATCCTTAGGAAGCCAAGGCTCAGACATTTTGATTAGGCCCCATCTGGAGGAAGGCCTTTAGAAGGATTCTAATTAATTAAGGATTCTCCCTATATTTTATAAACATTTGAGATTGTTTTCTCCAGAATTAGTGCAGGAATATATTTGCCAGTCAATAATATGAATTGACTGAGAAGTTTGTCAAGATTCATTAATGGGCTCAGTTCAGTTAAGATCTCATAAAGAAGGTGGCAAAATTCTTCTCCATATCTCTAGGGTGCCCTTTGAGATCACTTTATTTGCTTTGGGGAAAGTATTACCCTGACATTCTGCCAAGTACATTCAAGAAATACTCACTGAGGGCCTCCTGTGGCTCAGGCACCATAGTAGGCTTGGGGCTGTCGAAGATCAGTGAGCTGGGTTCCTCAAGCCTGAGCCTTTCCAGAGTCTGGCCTGAATGGGATATAGGTGATGGGAAGTAGGAGGGATTAGGGGAGGGGTTTGAAGTCAAAGGTAAAAGCCCTTAGTGAAATTAGAGAGAACCTCAGATATCCAAGTTTTGGAAACTACCTAGTAACAGAAAATGATTTATTTTATGGAAGAATTTCTTAAGAAATGATAGCTCAGGCTAGGATTTCTGCTAGAGTTTCATGGAAATTCAAGTCACAACTTCTAAACTCTTCTTCACCCCATGCTTTAATTATGCCACTGGCTAAAGCCTGTTACCTGAAGAGAGTAGGCTTGCTGCTGTCAGTAAAGGGATGCATATACATATCCTCTTGCCTGGCACACAGTAGGCCCATATCAGATCAGCCAGGTTTCAAAGCCCAGAGTAAACAACCAGGGCTTCCCAACCACCACCAATTTTCTTTTGCATTCCTCATTAAATTTATTTGATGCTTAATAACTTTTAGCTTTGAAATAGTTCAAAATATTCCCCAAATATATTGTAAGTACCCTCTGAAGTTTTCATAATCAATATCATGTAAATTGTAGTTTTAGAATCAGAAACATTCTCATTTTCCTCATATGTCAGATGAAATGTTAATAATACCATCTTTATTGTAATTGCTGTGATGATTACTAAGTGACATGTATATAAAATGCCAACTGCTATGTAATAGAGCTTCAATAAATTATACCACTTAGGAACTGTCGAAGATTTTAAAATAAGAATTTAATGCACATTTATGTATTTGGAAAAAGCGTAGCATTTATGTATTTTTTAAATAGCAACATGAGAGGTCCCTTTTATTTAAAAAAAATTTTTAAGTGTTTTTTCAAGAGATATCTCATATTGCTATACCTTTTCCAGAAAATGAAATCGATATGAAATGTTTCAAGAAAATATTTTCACTTGATCCAGTTCATTTGCCAACTAATAATATAACTGAAGAAATGTGACTTTTGTAAGATTATTTCCCTTCTTACTGTCCTTGAAGATCTTTCAATCTTTCATTTCCTATAGAGGAATGCCTGTAATCTGCTTTCTCCTCCCACTTTTCTGAAGAATCCCTGGAGCAAAATCGGGGAGGAGGCCGTAGCCTCCTTGTGGGAGGAGTTGGAGAGACTACATGATAAAACGACTTTCTGACCCTAGACAAAAGACCTTCTCTCTTCTGTTTTTGGAATTGTTTTGGAAGGGTGAGTATGGGAGAAAGGTAACTGGGGAGTGTGAGTGTGTGTGTGTGTGTGTGTGTGTGTGTGTGTGTGTGTGTGTGTGTGTGTGTATTCCGTCTGGAGCTCTACAAGGGAACCTAGGAGAGAAACCAGGAGCGCTGGCTGCACCATTCTCTAGGGAGAGAAGGATCCTGAAGATTCTGGCTAAGGGTGCCCTCAGGGAAAGAGTGCGATCTGTCTAGAGTGACATTTGTGTTTAAATTATGGAAACCTAAGGAAGCCTTAGATGAATGACCAGAAAGCAAATTGAATTGCACATTATATACACCACTCTTAAGGTGGATGGAAAAGTCTCATTGTTTTAAGAACAAATAAATATTACCAGACTCAGTTCTACCTAGTTGTTCACATAAAGATTCTATCCTTTGCCCTCTTTCCTTTCTACTTTATATATTTTCCCTGAGCAACTTTAATGCTATCTGCTCTGAATATTGAGCTTTATTGTTTGTATATTATTTATTTTTTATTATAAAAATAATACTGCATCAGTTGTAGGAAAAAAAAAAAAGACAATACATGAAAGACTAACATGGAAAAGAAAACTTAAATGCAATTCTGCCACCCCACGATAACCACGCCTAACCTTTTCACCATCTGTGGGTAATGTTTTGTGACCTGCTTTTTTCCCATTTGTTGATATGTCACAAACATTTTCCTGATATTATTATTTTTCCATATTATTTTAAAAGCTGCAGAGCCTTGTATTATATGGCTGTATTATAATGTATTTACCCAATGTTTACTTATTAGATATTTAGTTTATGTCCAATTATCCCTCTTGTAAATGAGGCATACAGGGAGTTAGCATACTTCCCATGTTTCCCTCAGTTAAATTTTAAGATACAGATTCATGGGGTCAATGAGCATGATTTTGACAATTTTAATGAAAATCTTCGTATCAGTTTAGACTGTCATTGTTAATATATAGGACCAGATCCCCCACACTGTCCTTTTCCTTATCTTTGCCAAATCATCAAAATATGGGGGGTCAGAGGGTTGAACAAGAGGGATATCTCATTATTAGGACTTCATTTGCATGTTTTTGGTAACTAGAGATGTAATAGTTTTATTCTTCTTAGCCATTTGTATTTCTTTTGTGAATTGCCTTTTCAGATTCTCTGCTCATCCTGTTATAAAATTATGTTTTCTAATCTTGAAGTTTAAGGTTTTTACTTAGCTAACATTTTCAGTACCTTCAGCATAAGTTCCTCACGCACACAAGTGGAGAGAAATGTTCACCTCCTTTTACTTCTGGTTTCTTTTATGATTTGTTTTTATATTTAACTTCTTAATTTACATGGAATTTATTTTGGTGCGTGGAATGACATAGGGGCCTGGCTTTACTTTTTTCCGACCAGCAGAGCATTTTCCTTTCCACTATTTGCTTCATCATTTATTTGGTCCCCATCAATTAAAAATGCCATCTTTATCTCAGAACCTTAAGGATTCAGGGATGACCATGATTGTTTAGGCAGGAGAAGGGGAGTGGTTGGAAGGAAATGAGGCAGTAAGGAGACTTCAACTTTATGAGTAGCATTTTATGTGGTTTACTTTAAAAAAAGATCAACAGCAAAAATGACAAAGGTTTTCATTTGTGAAATCTGGCCATATGAACCCAGGAGTCTTTTCTTTTTCCTTTCCCTTTCCCTTTCCTTTCCCTTTCCCTTTCCTTTCCCTTTCCCTTTCCTTTCTTTCTTTCTTTCTCAGGGTTTCACTCTGACAGCTCACTGCAACCTCAAACTCTTTGGGCTCAGGTGATCCTTCTACCTCAGCCTGCCAAGCATCTAGGTATACAAGCATACACCACCACACCCAGCTAATTTTTGTATATCTTGTAGAGATGAGGTTTCATCATGTTGCGCAGGCTGGTCTTGAACTCCTGGGCTCAAGCAACGTGCCTGCCTTGGCCTCCCAAAGTGCTGGGATTCCAGGCCTGAGCCACCCAGGAGTATTTTCTGTGTTTCTCTGGTGCTCCTTAACAATATGTATACATACATGGGAACTGTATTCCCTGGGAACTTAAAAGAATCACCAGTCAACTGAGCCCAGAATCTTCTAAAGAGGTGATACTTTAACAACTTTATAATTTCTTCTGTAGTGGTTTCCCTTAAAATATTCTTATTTCTTTTGAGTCAATTTTCCTAATTAGCTTTCTTCTGGGATATCATTCAGTTTATTCTGATTTTAAATAGATTGGCATAAGGTTTAGCGGAGTAATATCTATCTGTGACTATATCTTTTTGATACCTATTTTGCATATTGTTATTTTCTTTTTACCTGATTAGATCAGCCAAAATGTCTTTGAGTGTCTTTGTTGTTGTTTTTCAATTAATTTTAAAATTTTTCAAGCAGTTGGAATTATTTTATATATAATCATCATTTTTAAAAATTGTTTTGCTTTCTGGCCAAAGGATATGGCGAGTACAGTTTTTTTTAAAAGAATAAAGTTCTCTTTGCTGTGGTTTTTCCACATTACTTATTAGCACTTGACACCATTGTCCACGTCTCTATTTTAATAATTTTTGCCTACTTGATCTGTCAAGGACTGAAAGGGGTGTATTAAAACCTCCTCTGACCATTGTATTCTTGCCAACTTCTTTGACTATTCTTAATGTTAGCAATGGTACATAAAAATTTTTACTTGACTAACATACCTCATAATGTTTATTATAGATAGCAGAAAATTGTAATAATCTTGTTCCATCTTGAAGTCGATGGGGGGTTTAACCCATTGGCCTTTATTGTTATGATTGACATTTTGGGCTTCTATCCTCTTATGTTTTCTGGCTTGTATGTTTCCTTACCATATTATGTACTTTCTTTTTCTGTATGGATTGTGAGATTTTTTTTATTGTGATAAAATATACATAACAAAATTGGTCCTATTAACCATTTTCAAGTGTACAATTCTGTGGCATTAAATACATTCACACTGTCGTGCAACCATCACCACCATCCATTGTCAGAACTTTTTCATTCTCCAGAACTGAAATTCTATGCCTGTTTATTTATTTTTATTTTATTTTTTTTAGATGGAGTCTTGCTCTGTTGCCAGGCTGGAGTGCAGTGGCGCCATCTCGGCTCACTGCAACCTCCACCTCCTGGGTTCAAGCGATTCTCCTGCTTCAGCATCCTGTGTACCTGGAACTACAGGCGTGCGCCACCAGGCCCAGCTAATTCTTTGTATTTTTAGTAGAGACAGGGTTTCACCATGTTGGCCAGGATGGTCTCGATCTCTTGACTTCATGATCCACCTGCCTCGGCCTCCCAAAGTGCTGGGAATACAGGTGTGAGCCACAATGCCCGGCCTCTGTGCCTATATAACACTAAATCCCCGTTCTCCCTCCCCACAGCTCTTGGGAACCACCATTCTATGTTCTGACTCTGAATTTGACTACTCTAAATACCTAATATAAGTGAAATCATACAATATTTGTCCTTTTGTGACTGGCTGATTTCACTTGTATAATGTCTTTCAAGTTTCACTCATATTATAGCATGTGTTAGAATTTCCTTCCTTTTTAAGGCTACGTAATGTTTCATTATATGTATATATCACATTTTATTTCTTCATCTTCAACAGACATGGTCACTCCCACCTTTTGTATATTGTGAATAATGCTGCTATAAACATGGGTGTACAGATATCTAAGTGGAATTGCTGGATCATATGATAATTATGTTTAAATATTTTTGAGGAATTGCCATACCAGTTTCCACGGTGGCGCCACCATTTTACATTCCTCCTAGCAGTGCACAAGTGTTCAAATTTTCCCACATCTTCCCCAACACTTGTTAGTTTCCAATTTTTTAATTATAGCAATCCTAACAGGTGTGAAGTGGTATTTCATTGTGGTTTTGATTTGCATTTCCCTAATGATTAGTTATGTTGAGCATCTTTTCATGTGCTTATTGGCTATTTATAGATCTTCTTTAGAGACATGTCTATTCAAGACCTTTCCCCATTTTTTAATTGGTGAGTTGTAGAGTTCTTTATATATTTTGTATTTTAATGCCCTATCAGTTATATGATTTACGTTTTCTCCCATTCTGTAGATTGTCTTTTTACTTTCTTGATAACGTCTTTTGATACACAAATTTTTAATTTTGATGTAGTCCGGTTTATCTATTTTGACTTTTGTTGCCTGTGCTTTTGATGTCATATCCAAGAAATCATTGCCAAATCCAGTGTCATGAAGCTTTGCCCCTATGTTTTCTGCTAAGAGTTCTGTGGTGTTAGTACATATGTTTAAGTCATTCTTTCATTTTGAGTTAATTTTTGTAGATGGTGTAGGGGTCCAACTTCATTCTTTTACATGTGGAAATCCAGTTGTCTCATCATGAATTTGAGTAAAATTTGGAGGATGGGTATATAGTTATATGCTTTCTGAATTCTTATAGCTGATAATATATTTGCTGTCTTCACAAATGCAAAAGACCAATTTTTCCTAAAATTTTGTCAACTTACATAATTATAGGCTATCGCTTACTGCCATAGAGAAGACTGAGGCCAGCCCAATTTATGTTCCTTTTCAGGTTATTTATTTTTCTCCATCCTGCATATTTGTAAAATTCTTTGCTTATCATTTGAATGTTAAAGAATTGCTTGGACATGTCTAACTAGTATTGTCTCTTCATTTATGTTGTATGGAACATGTAAGTCATCATTCAGTGGATTCAGGTCTTTTTTAACTGAAGAAAGCCTTCTTCTATTACTTATTGAAATAAGTATTGATTCTACTCTGTTTGTTGCAGCAGTTTTCTCTGCTAGGTCTCCATTTGATGTTCTTCATATTCATCATCTCATAATTGTAGTATTTTTGTTCTTTTCTTTTACATTAGAAGAGGTTTCTCAAGTGTGTCTTCCACACGATTTTAGTAATACAGATTCTTCTCTTTCTGTTTTTAATTCTGCTTTAAATTCATTTTTGATTATTGTTACTTTCCTTACACTCGTTTAGTTCAGTTCAGCCAAGTTTCTCTTTGTTACCTTAGAATGTTATCATTCACTGTCAATTTAATCAGTTCCATGTTTTCTTGACTTTTATATACACCATGAAGTGGAAGCTGCCTAAATCTTTCTTAGAGTAAATCTTTCATAAGTATCCTCATGCTCCACCTTTTGAATGAAGTTTTTTCTTCCATGTTTTTAGGGTATATAATATTTTCATAATTTCATGTTAATTGTTAACTAATTTGTGAACCAAAATGACAAACCCAACCCTAATGTTTCCAAGAAAATTTGTCGGATTCTTGTTGAAACCCCTCACCTGGAATATTAAGAGTCTTATTCCCTGGATTTTAACTTGGGTAGATTGTTGATAGAAGTTTACCTGACTAATTCAATGTCCCAGGACTTGAAGGGAGTGGGTGCAGGGCTGGGGCTGCAGGCTGTGTCAGCAGGGGAACTTCATCTCCTCCATGCTCAAAGAAGCTTCTGAACCAGGCTCTGGTTTGCAGAGCAAATAATTTTCTATTTGGCCTGGCTGCCGTACCAATGGTTGATGTGGCTACATATAGGTTCTTACTAATTTCTTCTTCCCAGTTCTAGAAGGATCACTGTCTGTCTGGGCTTTCTCGCATCTAGGAATTTCCAGTGCAACAACTTCTAAGGCTGGTGGCCAACAACTATGAACTATGAATTGAGAGAGGTGAAATGCCTCTCCTCTGGCTGGATCCTACCCTCTCTTTCCAAATTAGGGAATATTAATGGGTTTTGGCAGAACCCATATCTACCTACTATAAAACATATCCCATCTTCACTGTATCATTACAGATAATTGGCTCTCAGTCTTCCAATTTGTATGCACTTGCCATTTGTGACATAAGTATAGTGTTGCACCTTTGGTCCAATGTGAATAGAAAACAGAAACATCTACTGAGAGGATCATGTGAATTTTTGTACTCTGTCATCTAGGCTGGGATGCATTGGTGTGATCATAGCTCACTGCAGCCTCGAACTCCTGGGCTTAAATGATCTCTCTGCCTCAGCCTCCTGAGTAGCTGAGACTACAAGCACATACCACCATACCTGGCTATTTTTTTAAAAAATTTTTTGTAGACATGGGCTCTTGCTTGTACAGTCCTGTCTTGAACTCCTGACCCCAAGCAATCCTACCACCTTGGCCTCCCAAAGTGCAGGGATTACAGGCATGAGCCATTGCACCTGGCTGGTTTTGTTCTTTTCTTAATTGGTTTTTTTTTTTTTTAAACTCCAATAGCTTTTGGGGTACAAGTGATTTTTGGTTACATGGATGAATTATATAGTGATGAATTCTGAAATTTTAGTACACCTGTCACCAAAGTAGTGTACGTTGTACTCCAGTATGGAGTTTTTAAATCCCACACCCCTCTCCCACTGTCCCCCTTCTGAGTCTCCAAAGTTCATTATTTCACGCTGTATATCTTTGTGTACTTTGTGTATTGATAGCTTAGCTCCCACTTATAAGTGAGAACATATGGTATTTGGTTTTCCATTTCTGAGTTACTTCACTTAGAATAATTGCCTCCAGCTCCTTCCAAATTGCTGCAAAAGACATTATTTGCCCCTTTTTATGACAGAGTAGTATCCCGTGGTGTATATATAATACATTTTTGGTTTTATTTTTTTAAGACGGAGTCTCGCTCTGTCGCCCAGGCTGGAGTGCAGTGGTGTGTTCTCGGCTCACTGCAACCTCCGCCTCCTGGGTGCACGCCATTCTCCTGCCTCAGCCTCTCAAGTAAGTAGCTGGGACTACAGTGCCTGCCACCATGCCCGGCTAATTTTTTGTATTTTTAGTAGAGATGAGGTTTCACCATGTTTGTCAGGATGATCTCAATCTCCTGATTTCGTGATCAGCCTGCCTCAGTCTCCCAAAGTGCTGGGATTACAGGCATGAGCCGCCGCGCCTGACCTATACTACATTTTCTTCATCCCCTTATTGGTGTTGGTGCACTTAAGTTGGTCCCCTGTCTTTGCAATTGTGAATTGTGCTGCCATAAACATACATGTGCATGTATAATGACTTCTGTTCCTTTGAGTGGATTTAGTGCAATTGCTGGATTGAATGATAGATCTACTTTTAGTTCTTTATGGCATCTTCATACTGCTTTTCATAGAGGTTATACTAATTTACATTCCCACCAGCAGTGTATAAGCATTCTCCTTTCACCCACATCCACACCAGCATCTATTGTTTTTTGACTTTTTAATAATGGCTATTCTTGGCAGGAGTAAGGTGGCATCTCATTATAGTTTTAATTTACATTTCTCTGGTGATTAGTGATGTTGAGCATTTTTTGTCACATTTTTCTTTCCCATTTGTGTATCTTCTCTTGAGAAATGTCTATTCATATCATTTGCACACTTGCAAATGAGTTTTTTTTTTGATGATTTGAGTTTCTTATAGATTCTGGATAATAGTCCTTTGTTGGATGCATAGTTTTTAAATATTTTCTCCCATTTTGTGAGTTGTCTGTTTACTCTGATGATTATTTCTTTTGCTATGCAGAAACTTTTAAATCAGGTACCATTTATTTATTTTTGTTTTTGTTCCATTTTCTTTTGGGGTGTTAGTCATGAATCTTTGCCTTGGCCAATGGCCAGGAGACTTTTTCCAAGGTTATCTTCTAGATTTTTCATGGTTTCAGTTCTTACAGTTTTTGATCCATCTTAAGTCGATTTTTGTACAGGGTGAGAGATAGAAATCTAGTTTCATTCTTCAGCAGGCGGCTAGCCAGTTTTTCCAGCACCATATATTAAGTAGAGTGTTCCTTTCCCAATTTATGTTTTTGTATGCTTTGCTGAAGATTAGTTGGTTGTAAGTATTTGACTTTCTTTCTGGGTTCTCTATTCTGTTCCATTGGTCTGTGTGCCTACTTTTATACCAGTGCTATGCCATTTGGTAACTATAGCCTTGTGGTGTAACTTGAAGTCCAGCAATGTGATGCCTCCAGATTTTGTTTGTTTGTTTGTCTGTTTTTGTTTTTGTTTTGCTTAGGATTCTTTTTGGCTACTTGAGCTCTTTTTTGGCTCCATATGAATTTTACGATTTTTTTTTCTAGTTCTGTGAAAAACAATGTGAGTATTTTGATGGGAATTGCATTGAATCTGTAGATTGCTTTGGGCAGTATGGTCATTTTCACAATATTGATTCTTCCATTCCATGAGTATGGGATGTGTTTTCGTTTGTTTTTGTCATCTGTGATTTCTTTCAGTGGTGTTTTGTAGTTCTCCTTGTTGCTGTCTTCCACCTCTTTGATTAAATATATTTCTAGACATTTTATTTTATTTTGCAGCTGTTGTAAAAGGGATTAAGTTTTTTATTTGATTCTCAGCTTGGTGGTTGTTGGTGTATAGCAGTGTTACTGATTTGTGTACCTTGATTTTATAACCTGAGACTTTACTGAATTCATTTATCAAATCTAGAAGTCTTTTGGTGGACTCTTTAGGAGTTTCTAGGCATATAATCGTATCACCAGTGAACAGTGAAAATTTGACTTCCTCTTTTCCATTATGGATTCCCTTTCTTTCTCTTGCCTGATTATTCTGGCTAGGACTTCCAGTACCATGTTGGATAGAAGTGGTGAAAGTGGGCATCCTCATCTTGTTCTAGTTCTCACAGGGAATGCTTTCCCCTTTTCTCCATTCAGTATGAAGTTGGCTGTGGGTTTGTCATACATGGTTTTCATTAATTTGAGGTAAGTCCCTTCTATGCCTTGTTTGTTGAGAGACTTTTTGTAATAAAGGCCTGCTGGATTTTATTGAATGCTTTTTCTGCATCTATTGAGATGATCATATGGTTTTTATTTTTATTTCTGTTTATGTGATATATCACATTTATTGACTTGTGTATGTTAAACCATCCCTGAGATGAAACCATTCCTGCATCCCTGGTATGAAACCCACTTAATCATGGTGTATTATCTTTTGTAATATGTTGATGGATTTGGTTAGCTAGTATTTTGTTGAGAATTTTTGCGTCTATGTTCATCAGAAATTGGTCTGTAGTTTTTTTGGTTGTTGTTGTTGTTGCTGTTACATCACTTCCTGGTTTTGGTATCAGGGTGATACTGGCTTCATAGAATGATTTAGGGAGGATTCCCTCTTTCTCAGTCTTTAGGAGTAGTTTAAATAGGATTGGTACCAATTCTTCTTTGAATGTCCAGTAGAATTCAGCTATAAATCTATTTAGTCTGGACTTTTTTTTAAATTTTAGTTGGAATTTATTTTATTATTACTAATTTAATCTCACTGCTTGTTGTCTGTTTGGGGTTTCTGTTTCTTCCTGATTTAATCTAAGAGAGTTGTATGTTTCCAGGAATGAATCCATTTCCTCTGGGTTTTCTAGTTTGTGTGCATAGAGGGGTTCATAGTGCTCTCAAATGATCTTTTGTGTTTCTGTGGTGTCAGTTGTAATGTATCCAGTTTCATTTCTAATTGAGCTTATTTGAACTTTCCCTCTTCTTGGTTAATCTAGCTCATGGTCTATCAGTTTTGCTAATCTCTTCAAAGAACCACTTTTTGTTTCATTGATCTTTTGTATTTTGTGTTTCAATTTCATTTAGTTCTGCTCTGATCTTTGCTATTTCTTTTCTTCTGCTAGCTTTGGGTTCAGTTTGTTCTTATTTCTCTAGTTCCTTGAGGTGTGACATTAGATTGTCAATTTGTGATCTTTCAGACTTTTTTATATTGGCATTTAGCTCTATAAACTTTCCTCTTAGCACTACTTTTGCTGTAGTCCAGAGGTTTTGATAACTTGTATCACTATTATCATTCATTTCAAAGAATGTTTTCATTTCCATCTTGATTTCATTGTTAATCTAAACATCATTCAGGAGCAAATTATTTAATTTTCATGTATTTGTATAGTTTTAGGGTTTCCTTTTGGAGTTGACTACTAGTTTTATTCCACTATGTTGGAAGACACTTGATATGACACTGAGAAGACACTTGATATGATTTCAATTTTTAAAAATTTATTGAGACTTGTGGCCTATCTTGGAGAATGTCTCATGTGCTGGTGAGAAGAATGTATATTCTGTAGTTCCTGGGCAGAATGTTCTGGAAATATCTTAGGTCTATTTGTCTTAGCATGTAGTCTAAGCCCATTGTTTCTTTGTTGACTTTCTGTCTCAATGATCTGTCTAGTGCTTGCCAGTGGAGTATAGAAGTCCCCCTCTATTATTTTGTTGCTATCTAACTCATTTCTTAGGTCTACTAGTAATTGGTTTATGAATCTGGCAGCTCAAGGGTTAGGTGCATATATATTTAGGATTGTACTATCTTCTTGCTGAATTGAGCCTTTTATCATTATATAATGACCTTCTTTTACTGTTGTTGCTTTAAAGTCTGTTTTATTTGATGTAAGAATAGCTACTCTTCCTCACTTTTAGTTTCCATTTGCATGGGATATCATTTTCCACACCTTTACCTTGAGTTTATAGGAATCCTTACATGTTAGATAAGTCTCTTGAAGACAGCAGATATTTGGTATGTTATTCTTTATCCATTCTGTCAATCTGTATCTTTTAAGTGAAGTATTTAGGCTATTTTTATTCAATATTAATATTGAGACATAAGGTACTATTCAATTCATCATGTTAATTGTTACCTACTTTGGGTTTTCTTTTTTTTTTTTTTTCGCATTATGTTATTGTTTTATAGGCCCTGTGAATTTTATGTTTTCAAGAGGTTCTACTTTTGTGCATATCAAGCTTTTGCTCCAAGATTTAGAACTCCTTTTATCATTTCTTTATAGGGCTGGTCTGGTAGTAACAAATTCCCTTAGCATTTGTTTATCTGAAAATGACTTTATTTTGCCTTCATTTATGAAACTTATTTTTGCTGGATACAAAATTCTTGGTTGAGTTATTCTGTTTAAGGAGGCCAAAGATAGGACCTCAATCTCTTCTGCCTTGAAAGGTTTCTGATGAGAAGTCTGCTCTTAGCCTGATGGGTTTCCCTTTATAGGTTACCTAATGCTTTTGTCTCATTGATCTTAGAATTCTTTCCTTCATATTGAGTTTAGATAGCCTGATGACTATATGTCTTTGTAATGATCTTTTACAGTGAATCTCCCAGAAGTTCTTTGAGCTACTTGTATTTGGATATCTAAATCTCTAGCAAGGCCAGGAAAGTTTTCCTCAGTTACTCCCTCAAATAGGTTTTCCAAACTTTTTGCTTTCTCTTCTCCCTCAGGAACACCAATTATTCTTAGGTTTAAGTGTTTTACATAATCCCATATTTTTTTGGAGACTGTTCATTTATTTTGATTCTTTTTGCTTTTTTTTTTTTTTTTTTTTTTGTCTAGTTGGATTAATTTGAAAGCCTTGTCTTCAAACTCTGAAATTCTTTCTTCTACTTGTTCTAGTCTATTGTTGAAATGTTCCACTGCATTTTGTAATTCCCTAAGTGTGTCTTTCATTTCCAGAAGTTCTAACTATTTTTTATGATATCCATCTCTTTAGAAATTTTTCATTCATATCCTGAATTGTTTTTTAAATTTCTTTATGTTGGTTTTCACATTTCTCTGGTATCTCCTGGAGTAGCTTAATAATCAATCTTTTGAATTATTTATCTGGTATTTCAAAGATTTCATCTTGGTTTAGATCCATTGCTAGAGGGCTAGTGTGATCTTTTGGGGGTGTTATAGAACTGTGTTATGTCATGTTACTAGAATTATTTTTCTGGTTCCTTCTCATTTAGGTAGTCTATTTCTAATAATTATTTTTGAGTTTAATTTTGATTTGACTTTTTTTTATTTCTTTTTTCCCCTTAAGGATGTGACTTTAATGTTTATAGTTTATTGTAGCCTAATTCAGATCTTGGTGCTTTTAGGGGTGAAGACTCTGTATGAGTTCCTTGGCTATAAAGAGTCTTTGTTCCTTGGTTATGGAGAGTCTTCCTTAGATGCTGGTTGTAGTAGCAATGTGATCAGTGTGTGAGCAAGTTCACTATCTCCTATAGCACTGGAATGGCAGAGGTCACTTGAAGCTTATCTCATTCCCCTGTGGTGTGTACTTTCTTATCTATTTATTTTTCCCCCAGTGTTTTATTTACTGGGTTGAACAGTTCAGGCTTTATGCCAATAGGGGAGGTGTCCATGGATTAAAAACTAGCTGTAGTTAAAGCAGGTGGGTAAATTCAATGGTGGGAAGAGGTCCTAGCCTTGACAGAGATAGCTGGGGGAGCTTTCAGTGAAACAAACTGAAGTCTTATCATAAGGAAGGACTGGATCTACCTCAGCTCCCCTACTAGGCCAGCAGGAATGCCATCCCACACCCAGACACACACCCGACCCAGTATTTCAACTATTCAGATCAGAAAGACACCTTTTTGCATCTGCAGGAATGTTGATGTTTCAGGTAGAAAAGAATTGTGACTCTACCTCTCATGTAAACCTGTACTTGGAGGATGCTCCTCCTGTGGGGATGCAGTTACCCTGAAGTATTCCAGAAGGGCTGCCTCTAGGTACACATACCAGTCTCCTCTGGGAAAAGCCCTAGCTCTGTCTGCAGTGGTGGATGAGGGGGGAAAGAAGTTTCCTTCTCCAAGATCCTTAATGAGCACCAGGGCTGCCTGAGTGTTGGGGTAGACTGTCAGACTTTCCCTGTTAAACCCAGCACTGAAACTGTGCTTCTACTGAAAGAAACTTCCCAGAAGCAGAAAGATCTGGGACATAAGTCCTGCCATCCAGGTTATTTTGTCCCATGGGGTATTTCCTTGATGTGATACCCTCTCCCTTCCCCTAGGTGTGGGAGTCCCTGAGAACCAGATTACTATGAATGTTGTTGCTCTTCTAGGTCCAGCCACCCAGTGGGGCTGCCACATTACAGGCTGGTGCTGGGGAATGTCTGCAAGGGACCCAGAGATGTGACCTGTCCTCAAGTCTCCCAGCAGCAGATACCAGCACCAGCTCTGTTGGGGGTGGCAGGGGAGTGACATAGACTCTGTGAGATTCCTTTGTTATAGATAACCTTGATGTGTTGGCTTTCTCAAATGCCAGTTGTAGATGTGATGAACTGGTCATATGGACAGACTCAGGACCTCCTGGTTAGCCTCCTGGTGCAGGCAAAGGTGATAGCTGAGGTCACACACAAGTTTTCTCCCTCCTGGGTGCTGTATTGTTATACCTGCAGATACTGTAATGGATTGTGTTGGTTGGCTTCCAGCCAGGAGGTGGTACTTGCAATACAGCACCAGCTGTGGTAGTAGTGGTAGGATTTGTGCTTGCCTTATGTTACCCAGAGATGTAAGAGTACCCCGGGAAGATACTCTGGTTTCTCAGGCAGTGGGTGGGGCCATAAAGCTCCCAAAAGTTATTTTTCTTTGTATTAAGCTGCCAGAGCGTGTGGAGGGGCAAAGCCTGGTTGGGGCTAGGTCAGTCAGGTTCATGCTCTGTGACAAGCCGCGGTTCCTGTTGGAGTTGGGGGGCAGTTCTCTGGCTGCTGGGGTAATGTTCCAAGAGCCTAGCTGCTTCTGCTGCACAGAAGAGTTTGCATGGGGAGTTGGGAGTAGCAGGTGTCAGTAAGCCCTACCATGCTACTACACACTTGGCAAGGCAGATCTCACACCCGCAGTTTTCTACTAGTAGCAGTGAGCGAAGTTCCAGGTTGTCTATGCTCAGAACTCACAACTGCCCCAGGCCATAAACTTTCCCCCACAGAGATAGCAACCAAGGCTTTCAGCCCACACCCCTCCCAGACACTCAGCTTCGGCACTTGTGGCTGCAGCACACTTCCCACTTACTCCCTGGTTTTGGCCAAGGGAGTTCTCCACTCAAGATTATTTCGTGAAATTCAGTTGGGAGTTTCTTTTAACCTGCAACCACTGCTTGAGTTAGTTAGTTGGGAGACTTCTATGAAGTTCCCTGTGAGGCAAAATAAGGAATGGCTTCTCTTGGCTAGTGCTGGAGACTGGGAACACATGCAAGATACTTCTCACTGCCACTTCTACTTTTATATTCTTTACCACTCGCTAAATCAGTTCCAGCACTGGGCAGGCTTAAGGCTTTCCCCTGTGGGTTGTATTTCCAGGTTCCCCTGTGGGGCTTTATATCACTCTCTCAAACTCTGGGGACTTAACAATTTTTTGCCTGGCTTACAATGTAGCTGCAGCCTCCTCCTTTCAAAGAGTCTGTGGATTTCAGTTTTCCTGTTAAGTGCCTGTGTTGCTTCTCAGGAAAAAAGTTCACAGTGTAAGTATCTACATACAATTTTGTCTGTCCGAGTCAAGGAAGCCTGCACACATTGCCTCCATTCCTCCATCTTGGAAAAACAGCAACAACAACAACAAGAAAATGGTTTTGCTCTTTATTTTATTCTTCTGCTATTGTTTTTTAATCATTTGGTAGAATTCCCCGTGAAGTCGTCTGATCCTGAGCTTTTCTTTCTAGGAGGTTTTTTTTTTTTTGATTACTAATTCAATCTTTTTAATTGTTATAGATCTATTCTGTTATAGGTCTATTCTTGTTGAGCCAATTTTGATAGTTTTTATCTTTCTAGAAATTGGTCTATTTAATTTAGGTTATCTGATTTGTTGACATACAGTTATTCATCGTATTCCCTTATGATACTTTGTATTTCTGTAATATCAATAGTGATGCCCCTCTTTCATTTTTAAATTTTTGTACCTTGAGTCTTCTCCCTTTTCTTCTTAGTCATTGTAGCTAAAGGTTTGTTGATTTTATTGATCTTTTTAAAACAACCAACCTGATTTACTCTTCTTTTTCTAGTTTTTTTCAAGTGGAAAAAAACTATTGATTTGAGATTTTTCTTTTTGACACAGTCACTTAACAGCTATAAATTTCCCTCTAACCACTGTTTTACCTGCATCTCGTAGGTATTGGTATGTTGTATTTTCATTTCATTTATTTCAAGATATTTTCTAATTCCCCTTGTGATTTCATTTTTGGATGACTTATTATTTGGGATTGTGTTGTTTAATTTTTACATATTTATAAATGTCCCAAATTTCTTTGTTACAAGTTTCTAGTTTCATTCTATTAAAAGTTGAACATAATTTATATGATTTCTACCCTTTTAAATTTAAGTGTTGTTTTATGGTCAAGTATATAGTCTCTCCTGGAGAATGATCAATATGCACTCTGGAAGAAAGTCTATAATGCGGTGGTTAGGTGAACATTATATAGATGTTTCTTAGTCTAGTTGGTTTATAGTATTATTCCAGTCTTCAGTTTCCTTCTTGATCTTCTGCCTAGTGGTTCTATCCATTATTGAAAGTGAGATATTGGAGTTTTCAACTATTATTATTGAATTTTCTGTTTCATTCTTTGATTCTGTCACTTCTTAGACATAGGGTCTTTGTTGTTAGCTGTGTATAAATGTTTGTAATTGTTATATCTTTGTGTGTGTGTGTGTGTGACAGGGCCTTGCTCTGTCACCCAGGCTGGAGTGCAATGGTGTGATCTCAGCTAACTGCAGCCTCCACCTCTCGGGTATAAGAGATTCTACCTCCTCAGCCTCCCAAGTAGCTGGGACTACAGGCTCATGCCACCATGCCTGGCTAATTTTTATATTTTTAGTAGAGATGGGGTTTCACAGTGTTGGCCCGGCTGGTCTCTAACTGGCCTCAAGTGATCCGCCTGCCTTGGCCTCCCAAAGTGCCGGGATTACAGGCATAAGCCTGGCCTTATAATTGTTATGCCTTCTTGATAAATCAACATTTTTATTGTTTTAAAATATCCTTTTTTATTTCAGTAACAATGTTTATCTTAAAGTATATTTTGTCTAATATTAGTATATCCACTCTAGCTCTCTTTTGCTTACTGTTTGTTTTTTAATTCTTTTACTTTCAACCTATTTGTTTCTGACTCTAAAGAGTATGCTCCTTGTAAATAGCATGTAGTTGGTTTACAGTTTTTAAAATCTATTCTGTCAATGTCTGCCTTTTAATTGGCATGCTTAAACCACTTACATTTAATGTAACTGCTGATAAGGTATAATTTACATTTGTCATTTTGCTATTTGGTTTCCATTTGTTTTATTTTCTTTTTGTTCCTATATTCTGCCATTAACTGAATTCTTTGGTATTAAATAGATATTTTCTATTATACCATTTAAAAGTTCTTGTCATTTCCTTCTCTATATAATTTTTACTTATTTTGTTGACATGGGGATTAGAGTTAACATTCTTAACTCATAACAATCTAATTCAGATTAATGTCAACTTAAGTTGAATTGGATATGAAAACTTTTTTCCTAGTTCTGTTCCTTAATCCTGCTTTCAGGCGGTTACTGTCATACAGATTACATCTTTGTACTTTATTTGCCCATCAACAAAGGGTTATAATAATTGCTCTTTACAGTTGTTTTCTTAATCAGATAGAAGGAAAAATATATAACATTTGTACTCTATTCTTATATTTATCTATGTAGCTACCTTTATTGATGCTTTTGATTTTTTTATGTGGATTTATGCTACTGTTTAGTATTCTTCTATTTTAGCTTGAAGATTCATTTTAACATTTCTAGTAGGGCCAGCTTGCTAGTGATAACTTCTCTGTTTTTTTTTTCTGTGAATGTCTTAATTTATTCATTTTTGAAAGATAGCACTGCTTAGTATAGTATTCTTGGTTGACATTCACAACCAAGAATATATAATTGTTAAATATGTTAAATTTTTATATGTATTATTATTAAATTGTTTTACGTGTGTTAAATTGTTACTATATTAAGTATTCTTGGTTTGAATGTTAACCAAGAAAACTATATTAAGTTTACAGATACTGGTTTTTAGGGTTTTTTTTTCTTTTGTTGCAGCACTTTGTGTTTGTCATTCCACTGCCTCTTCAGGCAGCCATGAAGTTAAACAATTGCCCACAATTGTTTAGACAAATGCACTCAGGGGAAGGCTATTTGCACTTGGGGAGCAATGAATCAGGTGAAATAGACTGCAGATGAGGTCTCTCAGGGTACCACTAACCAGGTTAAATGATAATTCTCTGGAATGAGGCTTCAAAGGAATTCTAGCCCTGTTCTTTGTCCTCTGGTGACTGCCAAGTGCTAGTTTTCAACATGAATTTGTGCTGTTAATTTTCAAGGCTACTGTGGAGCTGAAGAGTAAATTATGGGACAAGTTAAAACACTAAAAAGCTCACTCTTCTTACCAAGATTCAGCTGTTTTTCTTGAATAAATGCTCCCAGATTGCTGCAAGTCTTTTGTTAATATCCTGATTTCTGAGAAAGTTGATATTGGCAATCCAATTTTTGCCAGTTTTCTCATTATTTGTATGGATTAGAGAATTTTTGGAGATTTTTACCCTGCCATTTTCACTGACATTACTTGCTCCATGCTTTTTTTTTTTTTTTTCCCAGACAGTGTCTAACTCTGACACCCAGGCTGGAGGTGCAGTGGTGCAATCACAGCTCACTGCAGCTTCAATTTCCAGGGCTCAGGTGATTCTCCCACCTCAGCCTCCTGAGTAGCTGGGACTACAGGCACCCACCACCAGAGCCCAGCTAAATTTTTGTATTTTTTGTAGAGACAGAGTTTTGCCATGTTACCCTGGCTGGTCTCAAACCCCTCAGCTCAAGCATTCCACCTGTCTCAGCCTCCCAAAGTGCTGGGATTACAGGTGTGAGCCACTGCACACAGCCCATTTTGTGCTTTTGAACTTGTTTTCTCTTCCTGGATCACCCTTCCTTTCCTAAACTCCTGCATGAATTCTTTCCACATTTCAATTATTTGTCTGTGTCTTTCTCAACATTAAAATGAACGCTTTCTATTTTATGAGTTTGCAACTCTTCAGCGTGGTGCCAAGTTTAATGTAAAGAAAGGTGTTATCAGTGTTCTATAGCTTAACTTAAATGCACACACCTATCTTGGGTGACTTCACTTAAGGCTTTAAAGGATAAAATGCAAACTCCACTTACCAAAAAAATAAAACTAAGTTATTGATAAACCTCTACATAATAGACAGATATGTCAATTATATATTCTTCTGCCTACCATACCTAGGAGTCTTTCTGGGTGTGGTTGGGCCTTAGATAATTCAAGGTTACAAACTATATGAAGAAGAATCACTGTGTGCCCAGCTTGGGGAGAAAAACTGTTATAAATCTCTAATTTCAGCTATGGCTGTGTAATCTCAGCCTGAAATATTTAGAGAAGATATTTGGTTGAGAAGACTTCTAGAGGTGGTTGATCAAAAGGAGTTATAGTGAGCTGTACTGGGCAACCAAGCTAAGGTACAAAGAGCTGCAGATGTGGTTGACCTATATGCCATGTCTTTCATTTCCTTTTTGATATAGCCTTTAAATGACTTATTTGCTGCACAGTGCTATTCAATGTTACTTTTTAATCTCAAATCATTTTCATCTCATTTGATGATTGAGGCAAAGTAAAACAGCTGGAAGCTGAGGATGTATATAATCTTGCTCTTAATTGGATGTTACAGAAGAAAACAGAATCTGAGTAGTCCTTGGTGCCAAAAGCCTAGAAGCCTCCTGTGCTAATGACTGGCTACTCAATGTTGTAATATGGCAAGAATTCACCAAGTGATAAGATTGTTATTTGAAATAAGGCCACATGAGCTAGGGATAAATGCCTGCTCTTTACTCCTGGTTGGTAGTGTCCTGGCTGCTTATGATTGATAGGGTTTCTCATGGTGATAGAGGAGAATGAATTGGGAGGTGGCTGTGATAGGTAATACATTATGGAATAAGATAATTTAACCTACATATTATCTAGTAGGACTTTGTTAATAGCCTTTCTTTGAATAGAGCTTGAAATGTCAAGTTGCCTCTTCTGATACTAGAGTACAAAAATGAAGACAGTAAAAGTATCCTACAGTTCTACAAATCAAACTTATCTCTGTTTTTATGCCATTTTCTGATGACCCCAAGGAGGCTTGGGTACTGGGGCAGAAACGTGGTAGTGAGAAACATTGTAATGTTTTCATGATACATTTAGAAAATAAAGACAAATGTAAAACAACTATTTCAATTGGTGCCTGTCATTTGGCACTTTGTTTCATGAGTTATTTTTACGAAATGTTTGACAATACAGACTAATTGCTGTTTAGGTATCAAACGTCATTCATTTCTATTCTTTCCTATCATTGTTATTGTTGTGTCTGGACAGGTTGAAATTGACCACTTTTATTGATGGAGCTCCTGCCCAAAAGGCCAAATTTTATTTTCTCAACATTGATTGTAGATTATAAACTCCCATAAACCTATGGTAAAAAGCCATGTTCTCTTGGTATTTGGTTTCCTCAATCATGTTTCAAGAACAAATATTGTGGTTTCTGAATAGTGAAACCAAAATGTGGGATCTGAGTGTTCCTTTTGGTGATGATGACTCCAACATTCACTTTGAGAGATTTTATTATTCTCAGAGGAAGGACAGGATATTATCTCCAAGGTAAACTTTGTGAGCTTTCTTAGCTTCCCAAGGTCCTGAGGGAAAGCTTAGAAGAAATCTTTTGATTCCTAATTTGGATGCCTGAATCAGGAACTTTACGTTATCATGACTGATCACCAGCAGACTGATTTTTGAAGAGTACCTGCCAGGTCTTCTAAAGAAAAATAATAAAGGAGGAATTGAAGTAGTGGTGGTAATAGTTAACTTCCTATGATACTAGGATTGAGACTCCTGAGTAAAGAGGGAAGATAAATCTGTGCCCAACTTCTGATGGAGGTGGGAAGTGTAGTGGAAACATGTACTTAAAAAGCAAAAAAACTCACCTTTCAGAAAATACCAGCTGAAAGGTTGTTGTCCCTGCCTGAGGTAATTGATTGGCGGGTAGTAGGGAGTGCAACAAAGGGTGGTGCCATTAAACTGTCTTTGTCTAGCTCTGGGAAACCCAAGTGAGTTCTTCAACAGAGGTATATTAGTCTGCGTGGACTGCCATAACAAAATACCATAGGCTGAATAACTTAAACAACAGAAGCTCATTTTCTCACACCTCTGGAGGCTAGAAATCCAAGATCAGGGTAATTTCAGGCTTGGTTTCTCCTGAGACGTCTTTTTTTGGCTTTCAGATGACTGCCTTCTTGCTGTGTCCTCATGTGGCCTTTCCTCTGTGTACGTGTGTGTCTGTCTTCCTCTTATAATGACACCAGTTTTATTGGACTAGGGTTCTTATGATCTCATTGAACCTTAATTACCTCTTTAAAGACTCTGTCACCAAATACAGTCTCATTCTGAGGTACTGGGGGTTAGGACTTCAGCATATGAATTTGTGGGGATATAGTTCAGTTCACAACAAGAAGAGACAGTCAACTTCACCACTGGGAGGAGAAAGCAGGGAGCACACAACAAAGGAGCTGTGATTGACGTGGGAGCTAATGACCACTGAAGTATAGTCATGAGACCTCAAGTGTAGGCAAAAGAACTGAAACCAGGCAGGGGGGTTTGGACCTTTATCCTAGTTTAGCTTGCTCCTGATGCAGCAGGAGAAGGGACAGCAGCAGTGAGCACACAATATAAGGAGAAAAGCTAGTGGAAAGGAGGAACCCATTAACGTGTCCAATTAGAGATCTGTGGAGCACTCAGGAAAGCACTGAGAGGTGTAAGACGTGGACACAGACATCAGAGAGCACACAACACAACATGAGAACATGTGAAGTTATGAAATGCAGAGAAACGATCCAAATAGTTACCGATGTTTTGTTGAGTCCTCTTCGTGCTAAGCAGTGGGCCAGGCATGGAAATACACTGGTGAGCCCACCGGACCTGGCCCCTGGCCTCTGTGGCCTCCACTCTAGGGGTGGGAACAGACCTTTGTCTAACGGTCACACAGATTATTTCAAATGGTAAGAAGTGCTCTGAATGCAAAGGACAGTGTGACAGGGTTGAGTGTGGCAGAGAGAATGAATTCTGATCCCTCTCAAAGGAATTCTGAGGGACCGACATGTAGGTTGAGGCCTCACGAATAAGGACTAGTCAGTCAGGCAAGAATTGAAGGCAATTGAAGGCACTCTGTTCTAGCAGTCAGGGTTACATGTGCTAAAGCATTAAGTGAAAGCTAGCTTTTAAAGAAAAGATAATGAGAAAGCTTTTCTGATTATATAAATGAGACATACTTATAGAAAATGTTTTTTTACACAAGAAAGTATTTTAAAATTACCTGAAATTCTGTTTTCTTGAGATAACTACTATGAGAATATATGCTGTTTTATGTGGCAATTAGCTTTAAGCCTTTTTTCCAGTTTCTTCCCATCCTTCCTGCCTCTTCCCTCTCTGTCTCCTACTCATAAGCCATTTGTGCCTCATTTATTACTAATATTAACCATGTGTGTATATTTCCATACTTTTCTGTTATTATATATAATATAAAATATATTTATAAATATATAACATTTATATATAAATATTTGTCTTACATGTGATAAATATAGAAAATTATTTTTATAAACATTCAGATGTATTAAATGTATAAATATATAATATACATAAAATATTTATATATAATAAATATGTATATAAACTATACATTATATAGTATATATTGTGTATATTGTGTATATGTAGATATAGATAGATACATGCATAGATGAGTTTTTTAATATGTCACTGTTTTTAAATATGGGATTATATTATATACCCTTCTTGGCATCTTTAACAGTTTGCTTTGGACATTCTTCCAAGTTAACTGCCACATGTATAACTCAATGACTTCTGTCCTAACTGACCCTTAAACACTGATTTAATTGGTTTGGGGTGGGGCCTAAGCACCTGTGGTTTTCAAAAGCTCCCTAGATGATTCTATGTGTAGCCAAAGTTGAGAACCACTAATCCAAATCATTCTTTTAAATAGTTGCACAATAGTTGCACAATATCACATTTTATTCAACTATTCCACCATTAATAGGCAACCCCTTTGTCTCTATTATAAAAATACTATAATAAATGTTATATATGTATGTCCTTGTACATATATTTTAGAGTTTATTTGTATAATGGAAAAAATAATAGTACTTATCTCACTGGGTTGTCCATGTAGATAAAATGAGTTAATAATTGTAAAATATTTGAAACAGTACCTGGCATATCAAATGTGCCTAATATAGTTTAGCTATTATATGGCAGGTTTCATCATCATCACTTATATCTGATCATTTATTTCTTTGGGTAGGATTCCCAAGGGTAGGATTACTGACATAGATAGATAGATAGATAGATAGATAGATAGATAGATAGATAGATAGATAGATAGACAGACAGACAGACAGACAGATAGATAGACTCAGTAATAGTGTGAGGCAGGGATTTTATCTAACTTTTCTTCAAGAGTAAACATATAATTTTGCTAAATATTGCCAGATTATTTTTGAACAAGGTAATAATGATTCACATTTATACCAGCTGTGTGTCAGAAGTACCATTTCCCCTACATCCTTACCAGCAGCAGAATTTTCTACTGTTGAATATTTGTCTGTCAGATAGGTGAGAAGTGATATTACTTCTTTAATTTGCATTTCCCATACCATAAGGGAAAATGAGCTGAACATTTTTCCTATTTTATTGGTCATTTTGAGGGGGGGGTGTGTGTGAGAGAGAGAGAGATTCTCCTTTTTTTTTCTTTTTTTAATCTTTGATGTTTCTTTTTTAATACACCTAGCAGGAAAGTCTCATAAATATGCAGTCACTGTTCATGACATTGACTAGTCCTTGTTTTCTCCTCATCCCCTACAATGTCAAATATACACATAAGCAGTCCAAAGCTGCTAATCTCCCTTGTTAGCGGCTTGTAATTTGGTACAGGTTTAGTTCTATTAAGTCATTGATTGAAGGTAGGTACTCATCTCTCTTAGCAATCCCTAGGTTGATCAAAAAAATATATATAATATAGTTATATATATTATATAGATAGATAGATAGATAGATAGATAGATAGATAGATAGATAGATAGATACTTAAGTTCTGGGTTACATGTGCAGAATGTGTGGGTTTGTTACATAGGTATACACATGTCATGGTGGTTTGCTGCACCCATCAACCCGTCACCTACATTAGATATTTCTCCTAATGCTATCCCTCCGCTAGGCCCCCACCCCCTGCAGGCCCTGGTGTGTGATATTCCCCTCCCTGTGTCCATGTGTTCTCATTGTTCAACTCCCCCTTATGAGTGAGAACATGTGGTGTTTGGTTTTCTGATCATGTAATAGCTTGATGAAGCTGTAGATTCTCCTCTTATGATCTTTTGCCTATATTTTCTATGGGAGATTTGCCCTTTTTTTCTCATTTGTGAGAACTCTTGATTGGCACATATAGTGACCCTTTTTCTTTATTTACATTACAAATATTTTTTCCCAAAATATTATCTTTTCACTTATATGGTATCTCTTATTCACAGAATTAGTTGTAATGTTTATATTTTCAAACATATCTAACTTTTCTTGCATAGCTTCTGGATTTCTTGATTAAGAAGTTCATCCTAATCCCTAGATTATACATAAATTATCTTACAATTTATGTCAAGATTTAAAATTTTCAAATGTGTTTTACATTAAAACTATATATAGTATGAGGTAGATTTTAACTAACTTTGCTTCAAGATGCAGAGTCAGTTTTTATAGCACTATCCTTTCTAGCATGATGCTTTTGGAGAAACAATTTTTTAAAAAATGTCATTAGGGCTAAAACTTTAGAGGTGTGGGGAAGATAATAGTGGGAGATGAGAGTTGAAAAGCAGGCAGAAATCAAGTCATGCAGGGTGATGGGAGCATAGAAAAGGACTTCGGAGCTTAACAATGTAATTACATTTAAGAGACTTTCAGCAGGAGAATAACATGATCCAATATAAATTTTAAGACCACTCTGATTCCAGTGTGAAAATGCTGCATAGACAGAAGTGAAGAAGTAGAGGGATACGTAGAAGGCATTACAATAGTCCAGAAAAGATATGATGATGACATTGCTTTTGAGACACAATGGCAGTGGTGGTCAAGAGGAGTGGATAGATAGACCTAAGAGCTATTTTCGAGGTGGACAGGACTGAATGGAAGATTGAATGTGGGAGGTGAGGCCTGAGAAAGACACAAAGATGACTTTAATTTGGGGAGAATGATGGTTTCTTGATCTTCATAAAACGAGGTAAAAGCAGACTTAGGGGAAAGAGCAAGAGTTTAGTATAAAAGAGATGAAAAGAATCATAAAGGAACATTGTGTAAAAGTCTATCGCAGTAAATTCAAAAGTTTATAGGAAATGGATAATTTCTGAATCAAACGTAAACTGACAACATTGATCCTAGAAGAGATAGAAAACTTAAATATATCATTAGCCATGAGGATGTTCCAAAATAATTTAGAGTTTTGATTTAAAAAAACAAAAACAAAAACAAAACAGGCCAAAGTGCTTTAGCAGCTGAGTTGTATCTAACCGGTAAAGAAAAGACGTTTGTTACATTATTTAAGTTATTCTGGATGATTGAAAAGAATAGAGTAATGGCAGCATTGTTGTTTCCAGGCAGAAACCAAGAGGCAAAGAGCATGCTGATCAGAAGCAGAGTTAAGTTATGGCACATTCATACTATAGACTATTATATACCTATTTGAAGAATGAATTCTATCTATAGCTGTAGACATGGCTGGCTGAAGGAGTGGGAATTTCCATGCTATATTTTTAGGATGTGAGAACAGAGAGAGTATATATATATTATCCTATTTTTGTAAAATGAAACAACAAAACTGAAACCTAAATGGAATGTGGTGGTGCTGAATTTTGAATTTTCAACTTATCTTTTCATATCTTTGAGGATTTTAAAAAAAAGAAAGAAAAAAAAAAGAAGACAGAGTCTCACTCTGTTGCCCAGGCTAGAGTGTAGTGGTGCCATCTCACTGCAACCTCCACCTCCCAGGTTCAAGTGATTCTCTTGCCTCAGCCTCCCGAGTAGCTGGGATTATAGGCACCTGCCATCACACCTGGATAATTTTTGCATTTTTTAGTAGAGACAGAGTTTCACCATGTTAGCCAGGCTGGTCTTGAACTCCTGACCTCAGCTGATCTGCCCACTTCAGCCTCCCAAAGTTCTGGGATTACAGGCGTGAGCCACCGTGCCGGGCCACTTTGAGTGGTTTTACTTGTTACTATGAGAGTTTTTTTTTTTTTTTTTATGATAAGAATAAAAAGCAATCCATGAGGCTTTAGCCGTGTTGATTTTGAGAAATCTTCAAGATATTTAAATAGAAATGCTGAGTGGTGAAGATGCTGTAAGATCTGATGTTCGGAAAAGATGTGTGAACTAGGGTCATCCAAAGGAGTCACACCACCCAAGGCATTTGAAGTCATGGGAGTGGATGGCACCATGAGGTGGGATGTGTAGGTGAGTGAAGTTAAACTCAGGACCAAACCAGGAACTCCAGCAGAGAGATGTTCAGTGGAGGAGGAAGAGCAAATGAAAGAGACAGAGATGGAGCAACCAGATATGCCACGGGAAAATCAGTGTTTCTGGGACAATAGATGTTAAGTGGTAAAGGGCTAAAATGAACCCCACCTTGCTAGAAGTGGTCTCCATGAATGTCTCAGAAGGCTGTAAGAGAAATAAACACCCTCTGCCTTCATTTCCTTTCCACCACCAGAGAAAATTAGCACTTTTCATAGCTTGTTTTTAAGACAGCATGGGGCCAGTTATTTATATGTACTATTAGCTCTCAGGCTTAAACATCATCAACTGGGAGTGGAAGAAACTGGAGAAACTGGAGCCAATCTATGGAGAAGCCAATGCCTTTGAACAAGACTTTGAGAAGAGAATTTTCTAGCAGGGACATTATTGAGGAACTGAATGGAGCAATTTGTTAGAGAGGCCTGTGTTTATTATAGACAGTACCCAGCATCCTTTACGGCAGTGATTCCTGTTAAAATGCAAGGAGAATGTACATGTCTCTTAGACACTTGTCTTGCTTTTCTCCCCTCGTTTCCCACTGCCATTAGCCTAGTTCAGTGCCTAATCTGCTCACCTCTAAACCAGTCCCTTCCCTGTGGTTCCTTAGGGTCTCAACCTAATGTTACGCAGGTTGCATACTGCACAAGGATGTCTGAGTGAGGGGCAAGTAGGGCTGAAATCTAACATGCTCTGCCTGCCAACCCATGGATGCTTGTGTAGGCCTGCTGCTTCCTGGAGAATTTTTCTCACAGGGGTGTGGCAAGCTCATGGAGCCTTGACCTTGCATGGCTGGGTTCGCCCAGAGGGGTTGCTTTCACTATTGGCACAGTGATGTTGAAGTGACTGGTAGCAGCCCTGAGTCCCATGGCAACAATGAACTAGACACAATCTCTGCCCTCAAGATTGACAGGTTAGTAGAGATGGCTAATTCCATAGACGACTAGCTGCAAAGCAAATACTTTAAAGAACAATTGCTCTCATATCAGTCTTCTTTCAAAATGCTTCAAAGGCTCTCTATTGCCTTCCTTAGCCTTGAATTCAGAACTTTGTATAATCTCTCCAAGCTAATCTGGCATCCTCTACTTTGACCCCTGTCCCTGAGCAAGACTCTATGTGTGTGCCCAGCTGTTATTTCTAGCTTAGGACACCCCTCCCACCCACCTCTCTGGGCAGTCACCGCCCCAGTGTGCACTCAGCCTTCCTGCCCATGCCTTCCTGAAGCAATTATGACTTGGGCCAGTTGGGACTTGACCCATCATTCCAAGGCTGAGGACACCCAATCTTTATGCTTTGGCCTTAATTCTCTAACTTTACCTAAAGTAGGAACCTACAGAATCAATAGTATCATTGCATTTTTTGCACCCAGCACAGGACTTGTACCAAGCAGGAGTGCAATGAATTTGTTTGTCTAGTCTGAAGATTCTATTAACATTTTCCAATGTACTTTCAAATATTTCTGTTAAATGCTTGCCCTTGAAATTGTGTAGCTACCTTGAAAAGATAGATGTGTAATGCAAAATGATTTATGAGTGTTCTATTACTGCCTCTGACCTACATGTATTTTTGTTTCTTTTTTATTCATATATTTTCTTCCTCAGCATGATACATCTTAATAAAGAAAGCCAAACACAGAAATACACACTTTATAGTCATACTGATAGTACTTTTTTGCTCTCAGACATTTATACATTGAGACTGGGTCTGTGTTCTAATTATGCAGATGAATGTTGACAAAACTGAAAGGCAAAAAAGAAGCATCAAGAAACGAGTTCATTTTATTGTATTTTTAATGGCATTTGTAGCATTTGTACGTTTTTCTGGTTATAAACATGGTTATAAACATATAGCATATGCTCTTTGTAGAACATGTATTGAAACAAATTCACATACACACATAGCCCTAATCCACCATTCAAAGGTAACAATTATTGATTTCTTTGTGTTCCTCTCTGTATGAGGGTTTTTCCTCTGAAACCTTTTATTGTTTTATGTTATTCATTTACATCAATGGACCATTTTGAGTTAATCTTTATTAACTTTGTATAATTCTGAGGTGTGAACTCTATATTAAGGTTTATTTCTTTTCCTGTGGATGACCAGTTGTTCCAACACCACCAGCTGGAAAGGATAAGTTTCCTCCACTGAACTGTGTTTACACATCGTCAAAGATCAAATGGCTGTATTTGTATGAGTCTATTATTGTACTTTCTCTTCTGTTCCATTGATCTCTGGGTCTGTATCTTCGCTATGGGTCTTTTTAAATTAAAACACAGACATATTTGTCATGTGTCATGAGTAATAGAGGCCAGGAGGAGAAAACGGCCCCATATGTGCCCATGAACTGGCAACAATTGCTTCCTCCAACTAGCTAGTCCCTGCCACCTCCCAACACAGAAACTGAGGTGAACAGCTCAATAAAGTTACCAGTTAGATCCATCACATAACAAATTAATAAAACCAAATGCCTGTTTTTTGGTTTTTGGTTTTTTTTTTTTTGGAGAAGAAATCTCACTCTGTCACCCAGGCTGGGCTGGAGTGCAGTGGCACAATCTTGGCTCATTGCAACCTCCGCCTCCTGGGTTCAAGCGATTCTCCCTGCCTCAGCCTCCCGAGTAACTGGGATTACAGGTGCCCCCAACCATGCCCGGCTAATTTTTGTATTTTTAGTAGATACGGGGTTTTTACCATGTTGGCCAGGCTGCTGTTGAACTCCTGATCTCAGATGATCTGCCTGCCTCGGCCTCCCGAAGTGCTGGGATTACAGGCATAAGCCACTGTACCCAGCTTTGTCTTCTTTCTTAAAAGCCTTTCTCACTGTCAGTGTTTTTCTGGTGGTGTCAACTGAAAAATATGCCAGCCTCACATGGCTCAGGTCTGAGGGAAAGGAGTTGCACATAGACTTAAGGAAAAGTTTCAGATAAAAATACAAATCTTTTTTTTTTTTTTAAACCAGGAAGGAAAATGTGAAAATGGAAACACCTTTTACTATTTGATTTGAAAATAAAGTGTCATCCAAGCCATAGCAGAAGCTTCATTATATTGACAACTGGTCTCTGTTAAAACTAAGTTTCTGGGTTGCCCTCCAGCTTGCACCATTTGAATGAGGAAGATCCAGAACGACATTCTAGTGTATAAAAATATAGATGGATGGACATGCGGAGAGATGGAAACAGATACAGTCTCCCTTCCCCCAGCCCAAACCGGAATTTTTTATTTATTTATTTTTTATTTTTTATTTTTTTAGACAGGATCTCGCTCTGCCACCCAGGCTGGAGTGCAGTGGCATAATCTCAGCTCACTGCAACCTCCACCTCCTGGGTTCAAGCAATTCTCCTACCTCAGCCTCCTGAGTAGCTGGGATTACAGGCGCATGCCACCACGCCCAGGGAATTTTTGTATTTTTAGTAGAAATGGGGTTTCACCATGTTGGTCAGGCTGGCCTTGAACTCCTGACTTCGTGATCCACCCACCTTGGCCTCCCAAAGTGCTGGGATTACAGGTGTGAGCCACGGCACCCAGCCCAAACCAGGATCTTTTATAATGTATGATTTTGTAACTAGAACAGGTCATCTTTGCTGCATAGAGAGCTGGAGTTGACAGCACTGGTTACTTCTCATTCTTTCTTGTTGACCACAAGGCTCAACAGTGGTAGAATTGTTGGTGTTAAATAAACTTTTATTTTCCTCCTTCAGTCTAGTGTTGGGGAACTAGTCCTTTCTGTATGTATTGTGATAATAATTGCAGCTAGGAAATAATGTACTTTTAATTGAAATGGCCAGATGGAGCCATGACTTTTTACAAAGACATGAGTTTTTGCTTCTAAGTTCTACATGGCATGTTCTAATTATTGGGCAGTTTTTCAGCATTCCTGACACCTTTTGGCTGTGAATAGTGGCTTCCTTCAGGTACACAACATCTTACCTGTTTTGCACTTTCTGAGTTGAAATCCATCTTTCCAAGGAAAATTTCCTTATCCCTTTTCTACTTTTGTTGTGTTACCAAATGAACTAATGGGAGCTTATTCATTATTTAACTTTACTTTTCTCACTTTATCTTATGCCTGCAGATGGGAGATAGAATGGGATTAGATTGTAGAATAAGAAAATGGTTCACTGTCATTTAGTCATTAATTCATGCATTCATTCATTTATTAAGCAGCTGCTATATGTCCAATACTGTTTCCAGCAAGGTAAATCTTTTCCTTCAAGGAGCTTTTGGTACCACAGGAGCTAGATACAAGCAAAGTAGCAAAATGCAGTTTGATAAGAGCTAAAGTAGGAGTTTAGCACTGGGAGGCCCAGGAGCATCGTATAGAGTCCCCCACTCAGTCTTGAGAATCAGAGAAGGCCCTGGAGCAGGTGACAGCTAAGATAAATCTTGGAGAAAAAATAGAAGTCCAGTGAAGGGGTGGAAGGTAAGGGGAGAGTCCAAGCAGTGAGCATTGTTGGTGCAAGAGTTCAGAGAAGATGGTGAGGGAGGAGTCTTTCAGGGAACTGTTACTATTTTAGTATTGCAGGAGTGCAGAGTGCAGGGGGGAGTCTTGTGCATAGTACAGTGTTGCTTTAAAAAGACAAACAAATTAAACAAACAACCCAAACAAGTTAGAATATCCCAGATAAGTTATGTACTCTTGCATCCACCACAGACCCCCATCCCTTTCCATTATTCCACTCTATCCTGATTAATTTTATTACCCACCTGGCCTATATAGTCATTTGTATTTGGGTTCCCTACCTCTGAACCCAGACCAAAGATCAAATTCAAACTATCTCAGTTACCATGTCAGATGTGAAAGGAAAGACCAGATTTTTGATGGAGCTGTGAAGACCAACCCAGTGAACAATCTTACCCATCAGGTAAGACCAGGAGAATTACTCACATACATTAAAAGAAGGATCTTTCATATGGAACCAACCTAATTGTCCATCGACCAATGAATGGATAAAGAAAATGTGGTACATATATACCATGGAATACTACTCAGTCATGAAAATAATAAAATTATGTCTTTTGCAGCAATTTGGATGGAGCTGGGGGCCACTATTTTAAGTGAGTCACTCAGGAATGGAAAAACCAAATTCCTTATATTCTCACTTATAGCTGAGAGCTAAGCTATGGGTATGCAAAGGCAAACAAAGTGGTATAATGGACTTTGGAGACTCAGAAGGGGGACCTGGGAGGGGACTAAGAAATAAAAAACTACATATTGGGTACAATGTACACTACTTGGGTGATGAATGCACCAAAATCTCAGACTTTAGTACTATACAATTCATCCGCATAACCAGAAACCACTCGTATGCGAAAAGCTATTGGAATAAAAATTTAAAAACAAACAACAAAACCAAACAACACTAAAAAAAAAAAAAAGATCTTTTTCCTCAGGGAGTAAAATGGAGTATAAACACAAATATTTATTGAGCTCTTATCATGTGCCAAGTACTATACTAAATTTTTTTATATCGGGCCTTTCTATAAAAGAAGATAATTTAAGCAGTCACAGATGCATGTATATAATTAAATTTATAATCTGTAAGGTGATTTTACACACCTTAAAATATTATATTTTATTTACTGACATTCTAATAATGTCATTTTGCATAATGTTTAATGCAAACAAATAAACATTCAGTAACACTTATTGAGGGTCAGTTGTGTGTTAGGTCCTGAGGCTTCCCTGGAAATACAGAAGAGACTGGCCCTTGCCTCAAGTTGTTCACTACTGTGGACTTCATCACATCACAGATGATTATCTCTGTCTGGTATTCTGCATTGTCAGATTTAATCTGAGTCATCCTGGGATTACAGGAAATCTTTTAAAAAGTCAGAGTTTGTAACCCTGGCTAACTTTAACAAATTTGCATATGTAAGATTGATTTGGATCAAACTAACCTTCCTCTTTCTTGCAATTAAAACCTCAGACACTAAGTAAATCAGTAACAAACACTTCTGCTGGTAAACCAGGGCTAGCATTATCTCCCCGGACTTCTCAGATTGACAGCGTAGGGTTTTGAATACCTTGTTAACCTAACTTGTAGTAAGTTCTTAGTCTTCACAATGGAAACTGAGCCAAAGCAGATTTACATTTCCGTACTTGCATTTGGTGTGAGTCACGAGAAAGGAGAATATTTATTTCCTGAGGAAGGAAGAGAACTTGAGCTAACTTTGAATTTCCTCAGTGGCCTAGCATACAAGTGCCTTAGGTTTACTGTAATTCGATCCCTTTTTGCGGATCCTATATCCAATTACCCAGATATATACATCTAAAAAAAGCTTGCCTTCATCAAACTGTCAGACAGGAGCTGTCAGAGAGTCTGTATTTGTGGGACTGCCCTGTATTTCAGAGCATTTGTCCATAAGGAACTATATCATGGAGTAGGGAACTGAGTTGTGCTCCCACAACACACCTATTCCCTGGATATGACATCCCGGTAAAATCAGACTGTGTAGCTTCCCTGAGCATGTGATTATTTCTTCGTTTCCCAATTGCTCAGTTGGCCCTGTTGGCTGCTTTCCCTGCTCACATCTGGCAATTGTCTCTGGATCTTAGGGCAAGAGAATATTCCAGTTATAACATTTTGATCAGCTGCAATACTGGAGCAATCAAGATAAGGCAGTCACAGGTACAAAAATGATGAAAGTTTGTGCATCTGATGACAGGTATCTGGGGTAACCCTCGAACATTAGGAAAGACCCTACCGGAGGAGAGGGACTCACAAGTTAATGATTATAGTGAAAGCAGAAGTAACAACAAAAATGAGCACAGGAGAGAAACAGTGGGACTTTGGTGATGTTGAAAATGAGGTGGAGAAAGAATTCTTGCCGTCTGTGAAACACAAATAGTTTGGCACTACTATGATAAGAAAAGCCCAGGGAATAAGATTCTGAAAAATTTGGGAGCACTTAATATCAAAAGAAGAAGATTTAGAATTACATATAGAAGCAAATGGAAAATCAAGGCTGTTTTGAGAGGTGCTATCAGAGGGTCATTGGAGAGGATGTAGCTTTACAATATTTATATCAGGCTGTGCATTGGCAGGAGTTCTGTAGAAGCTGGACTGAAAGCTGGAACTAATGACATGGGTGGGGCACAGAGCAGCTAGGGAGCTCTGATGTGGCTTTTGCTTGGGGCAGAGTATGGGAAGATATGTAAATGTTGGGGCCCCAGATAGTGGAGTGGCCCTTGTGGGTAGCACTTACAGGTGGGCTTGGAAACACTTGCCTTTGGAACATTGCTCAAAAGTGAGCAGTGCTCCCAGAAGGACTGCAATTTCTTTAGATTATCTGATAGCAGACTCTGTGATGTTTACCAGCTTCAAGGAGATCAGACCATTGTGAAATTTTTTTTTTTTTTTTTTTTTTTTTTTTTTTTCTGTAGTAAAACTAGCCCCGGCCAGCCCAGCTGGGAATTTACTGCCTGAGCTGTTTTCCAACATAAGTTTTGCTGGCAAAACCAGACGTGAGTGTTCCCTCGACTCTCAAGGGATCTGTTTACACTGACTTTATTTTTACTGCCAGCTTTCGAGTTGGAAGAGGGAAATTACGTTGAAAGGTCAGCAGGTGAGCAGAAGGATTCCTGACCAGCCATTCCTGTGGGTGTGTGCCTGTGTGCACTCTGTGTACGTGTGTGTGCCTGTGTGTACGTGTGTACCTGTGTGTACGTGTGTGCATGCTTTTCTAAATGCCAACCGTTGTGCTCTGCTCTGACTGACAAGACCTGATCACTTGTTTGTGGGCATAATGATGGGTGCCAGGCTGGATGTTGGGCAGTTTCGTATTTGTTTATTGTAAAGAAGGTAAATCAGTCTGTGGGATTTTCTGGATTGGAGAGCAAGGGGTGTTTACTGTCAACAGGATAAGGACGAGGAGATATAAGATACTGAGTTCCACGGTGCATCTAGTGTCGGGATAGGAGCATAAAAGGTGAGGAGAAACCAGCTACAGGGTATTTCTGACTTGGGTGGAACTTTTAAGTACTTGGGTGGGAAATACAATTTGGAAAATTGCTCTCTGGTCAAAGAACCAGTCAGTGTGGCTAAATAAGGTATAATTAGGTTGGACTCAAATTCAATTTTATCAACTCTTCTTTCTAAATTCTTTTTTTTTAATTTCCCAAAAGATGACAGATGGATTTTCACAATTTGGAAATAAAAACATGAGTGAAGGGTTCAGAAGGCAAGTCTCTGGTCCATTACACACTTCCAGAAAAATTTAGTACCCAGAGACTCACATTACTGAGAGTGCTGTTTACTCACAAGTGTTGCACTCCATTGAGAAAAAAAAAAAAAACCAGGAAGTTGCTGTTCTACTCAGGACTGACCAAGAAGCCATGAAATCCCTTACTGTGGGAGGCTTAGAAGATTGCCTACTGAATAAGGTAAGGACAGACCGGGTCTCCCCCATGTACCTCCTCCCCATTCACACTGCTTCAAACAAACCTTCATCACTGAATAAGGTAAGGACAGACTGGGTCTCTCCCATGTAACCCCTCCCCATTCACACTGCTTCCAAACAAACCTTCATCCAGAAAGGATCTCAGGCTGTTTCTAAAAGATACATAAAATGCTCCTCAGAAAACAGACTGTCCCCCATAACAATGTTGGGGGACTTAACATATCTCAGCCTTACTTCTCTTTGAGGGTCCAGTGTCCAGAGACTTGCTGGGTATAGAATGGAGAGTTGGAATCTGGGGAACGGGGGAGGAACTCCAGCTCTGCCACTGACACTTGCGTGGTCGTGAGTCACTTAACCTGCCTGAGCCTTGGCCTTCTTCTCTGTAAAATGGGAATAATAATAGGAGCTTCATGGGGTCATGGAAAAAGAGCTAATGAAATCAAAACAAAGCTTTTTAAAATCTCTGAAACTACTAGGTTTTTAAATATTACATTTTTAGTACACATCAGTTAAGAACTTAATTTCTTCTAGATGGTCTAGATGGTCATGTCAAATGTTAGAACTTGAAGGAAACTTAAATATTATCTAGTTTAAGCCTTTTCATTTACAGATGAACCTACCAAGGCATGATGTTAATGTTAAAACCAAAATATTTAAATTGACTAAGAAGTAGGCACTGGTCTGTAGTTTTCAGGCCTTTACAAGTACAAAGGCAAAGGTCATTATCATAGTGATAAGTAAAGTATATTTCTTAAGCAAAACCATTAAGAGAGATAAATCAGGACAGCCTGGCATGATAAAAACTAGAGTAAAGAAAGTGATTTCCCATTATTCCTCCCTTTGAGGACTCTAAATGGAAGAGATATTGGCTGGCATTTTTTTCATGGGTCCTGTATTTTTTGTAAGAAAAAACTCCAAAATTTTTAGTGTGGTGTTCAAGTAACTTGAACTGCTCTATCTTTCTACCCTCTGCTCCCCCTGCATTTCCAATGGCAGAAATCCTAAACAGTGTTTGACATGTTGAATCCAGCTTGTGCTCATGTTTTGTTTGGCCTGTAGATTATTTCTAATGTTTTTCACAAACATTTCAAAATAGATTTTGCATAGAAATCCATATTTCTGTCTTTCCAGGGGAAAAAAAAATCAGAATATTTGGCAACTACAGGTCCCAATTTCTTGCCTGGAAACCGTGTGCTGGGGCTGAGTGTTTGTTAGCCAGAGCATGTGCTGGCCAGTTCTCAGGAGGCTGATCACTCCTGTGTCTGACACTTGCTCCTGGCCCCCGCTGCCTCTCTCACGTGTGTCCCCTACTCGATTCCTGTAGGTGGTTGAGTCTTCCATTTCTGCCCAACAAGAACTGGGCCCTGAGCAGGCCAAGGGCCCTAGCTCCTCCTCGCCACTTTTCTGGCTCATATTCATCCTCCAAACTCAGAGTCCACTTTCTCAAGAAAGAGTCCCTGACACCCCAGCACAAAATGATTTTGCCCACATATTCACTCCCGTTATAATTAGTATTACTGGCACCATTTATTTGATCATGAGTTTGTATATCAACTCCTGACACTTTTCTATTATCATCTTGGTTGGCAACTTACATGTCATATCATTTCATTCTTTATAAGTTTCTGGAGGGGAGAATAGTGTCTTGCATGCCTTTCTTGCCTTCAACATTCAGAGTATCTTGCACATATATGATCACAAATATCTTTAGAGTTCATTAAAGATAAGGCAAGATTGGTGTGGAAGGCGACAGATCAAGGTGCATACAGGATCTCATTTAATCTAATCAACAACTATGTGGTGTACATATTGCCTCCGTTTTTACAGAGGAGGAAACAGAGGCTTGTGGAGATTAAATAACTTATCCAAAGTTACACAGCTAAATTGAGAGGGCTCTGAAGTTTCAGCCTTGTCTTTTTTAGTCCAAAGGCCGAATGTCCTCTGCTAAACTCCTCTGTATCTCTGCAAACACATACTAAGCACCTGCTTTGTGCAAAATACTGTGCTACGGTTTGAGGGTAGACCAAGGCCTGAGATGTGGCCTGCTAAATGAGAGAGAAATTTTGGTTTTGGTCTCTAGGATAGCCCTGTCCCATCTGCAGATTTTGTACATAACCCCAAAGGAAAAAGGAGGGAATTTCACATGCAGTCAGGCAAGTGCTTAATATAATGCATGGTAGACCATAAGGGATGCAGTAGAGATTTCAACAGACTGCTGGAGGAGAACAGAGGTGCATTAGTTCTGATGGGAAAGGTGTCTTACAGAAAGAAGAGTGGAGACAAAGCCTTGGAGGAAGTGTAGGGTTTTAATAAGTGGAGAAGTATAGGAAAGGTCTTCCGGGCTAAGGGAACCCCATTCAAACATTCAAGATGTGTTTCATTCCCAGTCACCTTTTTCTTTTAGGGAGACAGAACAGGGCAGTGGTTAGAAATATGGGCTTTGGAAGGATATGTTCTGTAACTTACTAACTTTGGGAACCTAGGCAAATTATTTAAATGTTCTGAACTTTGGTTTCCTCATCTATAAAATGGGAATAATCATAGCATCCACCTTAAAGAATGATGGATAGGCACAAATGAGCCTTCGAGATTAGGATTAGTCTAAAAAGGAAGGGATATGATGATGGAAAGCCTATGGTCTCGTGTGTATCTATCACTGGATTTAACTTTCCATTTCTTTACGTTATTAGCCCCTGAAAGACAGAGATGGTGCCTGTTTTTGTTTTGTTGAAATTTTTCTAACTGATGATTGGATTTAATGAAATTCCGGAATTAGAGTCTGACTTCTTGTTTTCTGGAAGGAAGTCCTCAGCCTTTTCTTCTCAGTAACACTCATTGGGAATGACATACACATAGGCTGTGTGGTCATGGGTGTGACCAGGCCTGTGTGACATTCCTGGCATGCTACTTAGCACCACTACTCTGTCTCTCTCGCAAGGAAGTGTATCGGAATGCAAGTGAGTCAGAGTGATATTATAGGGGTTAACCTTGAATCCCCATAATTTATATTTGAAACAGTAAACTATTCACAAACTTGAGCTATTAATAGCAGCAAATGACTTGTGGGGCAACAATGAGCCTGATGCTGTGGTTAAGGAGGAGGAGGGGAAAGCGGCCCAGGATGGGACATGGACCTGCGACAGCATGGAGACATGCCTTGGAAGAGCGAGGCCCAAACAACATTTGTTTCCATGTTTTGCCATGAACTGAGTTTGGTGACAAGGTTGCCTCAAGGCTGCCTTGAGGCTGCAACTGGTATCTTGCTGGCTTCCTAAAGTTTGAGAGGCAGTAAAGGAATTCCAGGGTTGGGCTTGCAACGGGTCTCTACTTGTGTTAGAGCCTCCTTCTTTAGATCACTGTACAGCTACCCCAAGCCCCACTGCCTGCTTTTCCACACCCTGAAAAGAACTTCTTGCTGTATCTGTTCAGGGTGTGGCCAGAATAAGTGGAGAGAAACAGTCTGGGGGTTCTGTGTTGTCACACCATGAGGGTGACAAGAGGTGTCTGGGACTAAGCCTGGAAACTCCCAGCACAAATCACTTCTGGGGCTACCAAATAGCACGGCGATGCTGTGTGGGTAAGAACGTATGCAGGAAGCGTAGCCAGAGACGTGGGAGGGACGGGACTGCCCATCACCTAGAGGAAGAGGCTTCCACTCAGGTCCCACAGCAGGGGCATCACTGTCTGGCCCTTGCTGCATGACGCTTCGTGCTTGTTAGATGCGGGAATAGTTGCTGACGCCCAAATACATGGAGACTTAGGACTCCTTATTTCATGAGTCTTGACTTTAAATTGAAGGCATTTTTAGGTTCAGGAAGAGGATAAAGGGTAGGCAGTACTTCTGGTACATCAGTACTTAAGGGTGTGGCAAAGTGTGATGGAAAGAAGTGTTGGAGAGCCTGTCTAGTTCTACCTCTAACTGCCAGTGTGATGTTAGGAAAGTCACCTTGTCACTCTGATCCTCCGTAAAGTCACACCAGACAAGGCAACTTCTGGGATCTCTTCCATTTCTAAGATCCTGAGTCTAAGTTGCAGCAGAAGTGATGCAGGAAGAAAATTAAAACTGGAATTTGTGGTTCTGGGTCTCAGAAAGCATTCTCTTACTCTGACTTTCACCTTTGGCAATCAAAACAGGTCATAAGGGTGAGCTAATAACCTGTGTAACAAGTGAGAGATTATAGTTGTTTTCCAGGAGTGTGTGACCTTGCCTGCTCGGTGTGATCTTGTCCTGCTTGTGTCCTCATTTCGCCATCAAATGAGGGCACAATTTGTAGAACAGATTTACAATGAAGTACTTTTTCCAATAGGCTACTCTTCACATGTGTTATGTGCATACCTACACACACATGTACATACATACACACATGCACACACACTGTTAAGCTTCTATTAGTTAAAAATGATTTGATGGTGATGAATCTTTCATGAGTTTATTAACTCAGGAAACAAAATATATATATATAGTCACTGCTATGTTACTAACATTCAAGTTCTATGGAATTACATCAGCGGGGCTGGCAGATTCAGGAGGCTAGTCTTGGTCTTCAACACATTCTGAGAACTTAACTGTTAGAGAATACTATTTCTCAACCACTCTGCCTGTAATGTTCTATCTAGTTAACCCTTGTATTACTTTTCCCCACTGTACCTGCTCAGACTTCAGGTCCCTAAAGTTGCCTAATGTTCGCTGTTCTACCACTAGCTTTATCTGTTCTTTATTCAGGCTGGAAAATATAGCCCACTACCGAAACCCTGTTGCTTTTATATCTTTCTCCAGCTTTTGCCCAGCAAGCTCCAATCTTAGCACCTCAACTCTTACCTTTGGAGGGCTAAGAGATGGTGGAGAAGATCTCACAACTGAGCCTACTGATAGCCCACAGCCTCAGGGACCCAGCCTCAGCCAAGTCTTGATACTGTCGGGTTATCTTTACGCATGTACCTAAACAATCTCTCATTCCTTATAGCAGCTGTTACAGCAGTCTATCGCCTGAAATCTCTTGCCTTCCACTTCACTCTTAGCTCATTAACGTCTCCTGCTCTATAAAGAACATAGACAGCAGACTGGAAATCTCTCTGATTTTCACTGCCCCCTGCCCTTTTATCTGTATCTGCATGCACCCTTTTCCCCTTCTTTCCTTCTGCCACACCAAGATGAATTCCTCACTCAGGTTTCCAGATGTGCATGACTCCTTTCAGGTGGGAAATCCTTACCAAATGCTTTTGCTCTCTGCTACCTCTTCTTTCACCACTGACTCTTTTCTCTCAGCATTTAAACATGTTTAAGCCTGTGTGTCATTTTGTAAGGAAAAAAACAAAACAAAACTGTTCTCATCCCTGTTGTTTTGGTTTTCCCCATAGTAAAAGTTCTTGGAGCCGGGCGCGGTGGCTCACTCCTGTAATTCCAGCACTTTAGGAGGCCAACGTGGGCAGATCACGAGGTCAGGAGATCGAGACCATCCTAGCTAACCTGGTGAAACCCCATCTCTACTAAAAATACAAAAATTAGCCAGGTGTGGTGGTGCGAGCCTGTAGTCCCAGCTACTCAGGAGGCTGAGGCAGGAGAGTCACTTGAACACGGGTGGCAGAGTTTGCAGTGAGCCAAGATCACGCCACTGCACTCCAGCCTGGTGACAGAGCAAGACTCCGTCTTAAAAAAAAAAAAAAAAAAGTTCTTGGAGGGGTTGCTTACCTCTGTCTTCACTTGGTTGTCTTCCATTCACCCTTAATCCACAAGTAATGCCCACCTCTCCCCCACCATTAATGCTAGTGCCCAGCGTTCCCCCAATGCAGCCATCCTATTCTAGCTGTCAGACTCCATGGACATTTGGGAGTCTTAACTTACTCAGCCACTTACTGTTGACTTTGTTCTTGAAACTCTTCCTTTACTTTCGGGACCTCTCACTGTTTATTCTCCCACTTCACCACCTCCTCTAAGGCAATTGTGTTCTAAAAATATCACAGGAACAATTGCACAGGCATGAGGAGCACAAATTCTCTCTTTGTGCGCCTCAAGCCTGGCTCAATACCTGCTATTTTCTCTTTCTAGAACAACTTTCATGCCCCCTTTTTCCTAGCTAACTCCTAGTAAGCTTTCAAGATACAACTCCAACACACTGTGCCTCCAGGAAGGCCTCCCACCCTCCAAACTGGATGAAGTGTCCTTTTTCTATGTATTCATAGCATCAGTGCAAACCTCTACCTTGCACTAGATTGCCGTGATTTTAATTTCCAGGTTATTTGTCTTGCTTTGTCAAGTTATCTGTAAACCTCGTGGCAACATGTGTGCACAGAGCCCAGCATAAAATGGATGCTCCACTCAAATTACTCAAGTGGAATTGAATCACAACACAGAGGGGAAGTCCTGTGCTGGAGAGGACCCTTAATTTTGGACTTCTAAAACCTTTATTTTTGTCATTTGTTATTTTTCTCATAATAGCATCCCCACACTTATATTCTATACAATTTGTCTTCCTCACTGCTGTGAATGCATGACCACGTCTATCTTGTGCATTGCTGTGTTCCAGCATGTGATGGTGCCCACCACAGAGGATGTGTTAAAAAAATACTTACTGATGAATTGACCCTATGTGTGCTATACAACATGTGTACCAGTAGGTGCACAGTCACATTCTTATTCTGTGAACATATGAAGTTGGCTTGCTGGTTGATGGGAAGTATGAGTGAGATCTCAGGTAACTGGCCTAGTTGATGACTTAGTTTAGGAAAACAGGAATCTCTTTGACTTGGGCTTTTTTTTCTGGCTGTCGTGATCAGTTTATGGGTGTCTCAGAATGACTCTAGAATACGTAGAAACAACCGTTATACCAAATTTGGAGAGAATATAAAGATTCATGGATGGGCGTTACATTGCGATGTATCAGATATTGCCTGAAATTGGCCCCTGGCTGAAGGAGCCTCTGAAGGAGAGTCTCACTGTCATGACAGCGGCTTGCGGGTGCCTCCTGAGCAAGATGACAAAGCGCCCCCTCCATTTCAGAAAAAATCTTGCAGACCCTTCCGTCTCTTACTTGGATTTTTCTGTGTCTCTCCTGGAGTTCACTAAAAGTTCCTTTGTGTTTCCCACAAACATCTATTTCCCTAAACTTTAAGTATCTGATTAGTGTTCAGTTTTCTATGAGAATTTCCCAGTTCTTCCTAACTCGCTGTGGTAACTATCTTTCAGCAGAAACATGCCTTTTCTTAAGGGTCTAGAAGCAAAAGGCAAGGGTGAGTACAAAGGCAAAGAGAATCATCATTTACTGATGACATCAGTGGGAAGCAGGCTGCTGGGTGCTGATACATGTTAAGCAGTTTAATATTCACACTGTGGGCAGCAGGCATGACGATACCATGGTAGAGTCTCACCATGGTTCACAAAACGCTGTGTGATGATCTGGCCCCTGCTTTCCTTTCCCAACTCACCTCCTATCACTTTCCTTTTGCCGGATCCAACCACAGTGGCCTCGCTGCTAGCCTTAGAGCATTGCCTACGTCAGAAGAGGAGCATGGAATCTGCTTTCCTAAGCTGTCTTCAGCCTCACTCAAATGTCACCTCTATAGACAAGTATTCTTTGTCCATTGTCCACCCTAACTAAAATAGCTGCCCCTTTATTCTCTAGTCCCTTATCATATTTTATTTTTCTTCCTGGGACTTATACCTGATATTATAACATATACACACATACAGACACATATACATACACATACACACACACACATATATATACACACAGGAATACATATATATATACACATTTATATGTGTGTCTGTGTGTGTATAATATCAGGTATGATGCTATATATTATAATATTGATATTATATATTATAATTATATATTATGTATTATATCTACATGTATTCCTATATTTTCAGCTAGAGGACAAGTATCTACATTGTTCACTGTTGTCTTAATCACTGTTGTGTCCCCAGCACCTGGCCTGGCACCTGCTACATAGTAGGTCCTAGATAAATATCAAATGAATGCATCTGTTACAGAAAAGAACATTGAGGCACCAACCAATGTCTTCTCAGTGGAGTCAGACCTAAGTCCATCTCCCCGGCGTCTTGGGAAGGCAGAATTTTTGAGCTGAACTCCCTCGGTCACCCCTCGCTGTACCCTTGTCTCCTCACTATCTTATGCCAGTGCCTTGGGGCCCACAGAGGAAATAACCACCTTTTCTGGTCCTTCTCACACCCAGGTGGACTTGAGGCGCCAGCAGATTTCCCAGGCTGTGGAGGAGGTGCAGAAAGTCGTTCATCATTTGACCACAAACATCAGCAACCAAGACATTAGATTTCAAACTGTGCCTTACTCTGACACATACAATGAAAATATTAAGGTAAGCAAGTCTCACTGTCTCTAAGTGCCACCAACAGAGCCAGGATACTTGGGCAGGTGAATCTCAGTGTGTGACAGATGCTTGCCTCACTCAGAATACTCATAACAATTCTTGTTTTCACAGGTACTCTTAGTTTTTAGTATTTACAGTCTCATTTTATACATGTCGTTTCAGCCAGTGGCGTGGCTTATGCCTATAATCCCAGCACTTTGGGAGGCCAAGGCGGGAGGATTGCTTGAGGCCAAGAGTTTGAGACCAACCTGGGCAATGCAGTGAGACTCTGTCTCTTTAGAAAAAGGAAAAAAGATAGATGTTATTTCCTTTGAGCCCCCACATTCCTAGATGAGAAAAACTAGGCTTAGAGAAGTCAAATGACTTGATCAAGTCATATCAGGCACTAAAGCCAGAACTCACACAGAAGCTTTTGATTCCAAAGCACATTCTGCCGTCACAATCAAAGCTCAGTTAAATACACATTCATTTATTAAGCACCTACTTAATAGATTGGAGGTATGGTGGAGGGAACTGAGGGCATCCATAAGAAGACCATTGAAAGTCATAGTCTGTGGGTTGCAGATGGGGAAGGAAGAAAGTAGAAGAGGTGCCACTGAGAAGCTGCAGGAGCAGACTGGCAACCCCTCCCCCTGCTGAGGAATCCCACCCAGTGTAAGCCAATGGGTAACACCAGCATTCAAGCAACACGGTAGTGAGGGCAGAGCTGAACACACAGAAACGACCTCACTTAAACCTGTAAACCACCTTGTGGAAAAGACACTCTGGTTATTTTAATTTTAGAGGTGAGAGAAGTGAGATTCTGAATCATTCTGAATCTCCACCATTCTTTATCTTGATTTTTATTATGCCACATACCTCTTTCACTTTGTGTTAAATTTGTATGTACTCATGGCCCATTTCTCACAACAGACTGCACATCCCTTGATTGTAAGGACCATGTTTACCGATTGTTTTGCTCCTAGCACCCAGCATGGTGTGTGGCACATGGTAGACACTTAACATATGTGGAATGAATGAATAAATGAATGAGCAAAAGAATTAGTACCTGAACAAAAGACCATTGCTGGCCCATTACATCTCAAGTTTGGTGGATGCAAGAACCACCCAAGAGATGCTGGGATTTGTGGATTTTGAAACAGAGTCAGATTGTAGGAAATTAATCCCAGGGTGAAAAATATAAAACTAGATTGAATCCTGGAATGCTAGAGCATCACTTGCCCAACTCTCCCACCCAGGCCAATCTAACTTGGTCACAGTGACTGGAAATAGAGATATTACATTACTTTTCTTAGCACTACACCCAAGGAAATTTCCTTCCGTGGTCCTACTTAGAATTCATAGCTTAAAATATATCTTACATTTATATATGTCATGTCTTACATATTAAGTTTCAAAAATAGCTACAGCATAGCATATAAAATTGCTTTTAACTTAGATCAAATTCAACAAGTTTTTTTTGTTTGTTTTTTAAAGATAGAGTCTCATTCTGTCACCCAGGCTGGAGTGCAGTGGTGAGATCATGGCTTACAGCAGCCTCAACCTCCCAGGCTTAAGTGATTTCCCACCTCAGTCACCTAAGCAGCTGGGACTATAGGTGCAAATACCACCATGCCTGGCTAATTTTATTTTTATTTTTTTATTTTGTAGAGATGGATTTTGTCATATTGCCCAGGCTGCTCAACAAATATTTACTAAGCACCACTTACATGACTAACAACATGATAGTTCTGCTTTTGAATTCACATGAAAGTAAATTGAAATAATGTACAGATCGGAAATTCCAGGGACTTTGGATGTTTTTTTCCTGTTTTTACATCCAGCTACCTTTCTGTGGGTACCAGAAGTCATGTGGATACATCATCTAAAACATCAAACTATTGTTTTCTTAGAGTTAGGCAGATCCAGCTGGGGCTGATTAGGACATTCACCCCTCAATGGGTCAATGACTGGCCCTGGGCAAGAGTTAACCAAATTCCATGGTCAGAGCTTTCCGTGAGGAGGAGGCAGCTGACTCACAGCTGAAGGTGTGTGTGAAGTGGGACATGGTCAGAGTTCAGGCTCCTTTGGCTGCTCTGTTTACCCACTTGTTCTATCTCTTGGCTGCTGGTCTGCCTGCTTTCCCCCAGTCATTGCTTCACTGGTTCCTGGAGAAAGGGATTAGGCGGATTCTGATTGTTTGCTTTTTTTCTTTAAACTTAGAATTATCTCAACAGCTCACATTGTCTCAACAAATAAGCTTTCATTTTCCCTTTGATTTTGGAAGGGTTAGTCATGAACACTGACCATGGGTCATCAGTACAGGCCCCCCCAACCCAAAAATAGGAGACATTTTACAAAATCTTTTAAACTCCCTTTCTGTTACTTCCCACCTTTTATTTGTGTCAAAACATTCACCATTCCATGTCATTCATTGTTGGCTGAGTGCCAGCCCAGGGTAGAGAAATAATAACTGAACAAGCTGTCCAAAGACCTAAACTCGAATTCTGACTCTTCTACTTACTGGCTGTGTGTCCCTGGGGAGATCTCCAAGCCCCTCTGCATCTTGGATTCCTCATCTGGAAAATGGCAACAAAGCTCACCTTACTGTGTGATTGTGAAGTTGAAATGGTCAAATGCATTAGAATTGCAGTGTCGCGACTGCAGGGAACTCAATGCATACTCATTCTTCTTTCTCAAACTTTAGGCCTCCTCTGGAGTTCCTGGTCTAGCTCACTGTCTTTACTTGTATAGTCATAAGATAATAAACTCAGCGAGCTAATTTACTTGCCCAAAGTATTTACAGTGATTCAGTAGCAGAACAAAGAGGTAATCCACTTGTAACACCCAGGTCTATGTCTCTGTGTATCAGGTCACACTACTGAGGGTGGAGTGGTGAAGAGAGCTGCCTGGCGAGACAGGTCGGCTCCCAGGACTTCCGTTACCTCCCGAATCTGTGAATTCATGCTTGTTTTCAATCCTTTCCTGACCCTAGGTTTTGGCCCCCAGTCAGTTCCTTGTCACAGTCCCAATAAAAGGCCTGGCTGGGTACAGGGAGGCCAGGGAGCAGCGCTGGCGGTACTACACCCTGCAGGGCACCAGGCTGCCCTGCCCGTTGCGGGACCCTGAGGGTCTGCAGCAGTGGCTGGAGGTGGAACAGTTTATGAAGAGCCTGTGGCAGTGGCATGAGACAGACGTGAACATCGATGGAGACATTGTGCCCGCTAAGGTCCTCCTGGTGTTCCGGAAGCTGGTGGAAAATGCAATTAGAACCTGTCACCTCTCAGGTGAGCTGATCAGGAACAAGTGCAAGGGTAATTGCTGACATTCCCCTTTCGCTCTACAAAACCTCTGTTTGGGTGTTACCTGCAGCTCACAGCCTACATTTGAGAAGATAATCATGTGCTCTTCACATTTATTTAATCTTAATAAGATGAATCAGCTTTTTTCCCCTGCCGTTGATGCACAGAAGGTTGGAATTCATTCTAACAAAATAGTGTTGTGGCTTTGAGAAAGTTACTGTGCTGGCATAGATATAAAATGCTGTGGATTATGCACCTTAACCAGGCTTAAAAACTTAAGCATATTTGTTTTAAAAGCAAATTATTCACAAACCCCAGGTCTTCTTTATTAGTACATTTTTACTGCAGCACCTCCATGTGACTGCAGTACCACAGTGTGCTGAGATTCCACATTTGGAAACCACTAACTTGAACCAAAACAGAAAATCCAGGAGCCAAAAGAACTGACTAAATTTGACAAAGTCTTAAGCTACTGTACAGCATATGCCCACACACACACACACACACAAACACCTTTTTTGTTCACACAAAGTGAAAAGGTGAATTTCTAACTGGAAAGAAATGGCCAATTTTCTTAATTATATAATTAGGAAAATATAAATTTTCTTAATTTATAAACCAATAAGAAAAAAGATGAGCTGACCAATAGAAATAATTATCAAAAAAAAAAAAAAAGGAATCACAGAAAAAGAGTACAAATGGCTTGCAAAAATAAGAAAAGACATTCCATCTAATGTATATTTCAACATATATTAGAATATACCTCATGTTGGGTACATTAAAATACCTAACAAGTTAAAAGAAATGAAAAGTTTGATCATGCTTAGTGTCGAGTGGGCATGGTGAAATGGGTATTTTCCTGTTGTTATTAGAAGTGGAAATTGGTGTCTCCTTTTTAAAGAGAAAGTTGTCTATATTTTATTTTCATAATGTGCTCACTTGACAATTCAACAATTCCAGTTCTAGAAATATATTTCTACAAATTAAATTCTACAAATATATTCATAGATTTATAAATATTTATTTTATATATAAATATATATTATATATTACATATATTATATAAATAATATATAATATATATTAATTACAGTATGTAATATATAAATAAATATATAAATATATTAAATTCTACAAATATATTCTACAAATACACAAAGAAATATGCACCAGGATATTCTCTGCCATAGATTTTATACTAGTAAATAGAAGTAATCTAAATGGCTAATAAAGGAAAACTGGCTAACTTAAATTATGCTGTCTCTGCCTACTGGACTACTATGCAGCCTTACAAAAGAACAGGCATATGCCCATGCATACATACAGAGCTATGAAAAATGCATGGGCTAGATAGCTAAGTGAAAAACCAAACTGCCAAATAATATGAGATTCCATCTGTGTGAAAATAAAAGGATGTATTCGTACATACATTTGCTTGTCTAGACAGAATAGTTCTGAAAATTTCCATAATGGTAATAATTTATGTTTAATAGATTTTTTACTAAGTAGAGTAAGTTTCATGGGTTATTTAATTTAATCCTCATAACCACACAATACAGTAAGAATTCTTTTGCTACCTGTTTTAGGGATGAGGAAACTGAGACTTAGAGAGATTAAGTCACTTCTGAAGGTTGCACAACACATAAGCAGAGCCAGCTGCAGAGCAGGGTGGGGGCCAGTGGGCTGGCTGCAGCATCAACTCACCTCTTATGCTGTGCGACATTATTCATAGTGAAAGTGCAAAGCAGAGATTCAGACTGGGCAAGGTTGATGAGACGCTTTTAGTAAATAATGCTAAAGTGCCAGTTGTCATGTTCCTGTCTGGGCAGCTCTGATGACATGCAGACAACAAGCCCTTTATCCCACCTCGGCCAGGGAATGTTTCCATTTTGAAAAGCCTAACACAATTAATGTGCTTCCATTTTCTTCTGTGTGCAAGGAAATGCAAAATAATAGATTCTGATCTATTTCAAAAATTGGGATGAACAAATAAGGATGAATAGATCCTGATCTATTCAAGACTGCTTATCTTTATCTGCAATGAAGGCAAACAAACAAACAAAAACTGTATCTTTTGAAAGAAGAAAGAGCAAATTGGAAATGAGGAAATTATAGTATGTGAGCTGGAAAACTACTAGATGCATAGTTTTCTCTTCTTCTCTTTTCCTGGTTGGAAAATGAGGCAGTGGCGGCTTCTTTCAAATCACTCAATCCTCTGAAACAGTGGTTGTGATGTGCTTTGATGTATTTTGTGGTTACAGGGGTTTCTGATGATAGATACCTCTGAGGCTCGGCTAGCTGAGTGGATGGTAAAAACAAATACCATCTAAGAGACTGAGGCCTAGATAAAAGACAGGTGAAGCCAAATTTCACCAAAGGGGTATGAATAAATAAGGAGGCTGATACTGTCCCCAGCCAGTGTCAGAACATCTAGGTGAAGAAGGAAAAAAAAAAAAGGGCATTAGCCTTCCCTATGTTTGCATTACTCTGAAAAACCAACATTTAGATATTTGGGTGGAATGGAGAAGGATATAGAAAAATAGTTAGGTTTCATTTTACAGTAGCAAATACAGACAGTCCCCAACTTGCCATGGCTCAACATATGATTTTTTTTACTTTACAAGGTTGCAAAAATGATACATGTTTAGTAGAACCTGTGCTTCGAGTACTCATACAACCATTCAATGAATTCCATGAAATATTCAACACTTTATTATAAAATAGGCTTTCTGTTAGATGATTTTGTCCAACTCTAAGTTAATGTAAGTGTTTTGAGCACATTGAAGGTAGGCTAGGCTAAGCTATGATGTTTGGTAAGTTCGGTGTATTAATACATTTTCAACTTACAATATTTTCAGCTTTATTGTGATGTGACCCCATCGTAAGTCAAGGAGCATATGTACTACACTTTTTCTTTTTATTCTATGGCTTTTACTTTCAGTTGAGCCTCTTGAAAATAATCTATTAATTTAAAAGAAAAGGTACCACAAAAGCCTTGGGATTGGGGGAGAAAGAAAAACCCACTAGCAATGAGACTTCTTAGTAATGCTCTGACGCTGGCTAGGTGACTAACCATCTGGTTTTGATGTCACAACCTTGACCTGCTACAGGCATTGTGATCCTTGATGTGCTACAGACATTGTGAAAGTTGCCATACCAGTTGCAAGGTGCTGATCAGAGCAACTGCTCACAAATTTCTTGTTTGAACGCTTGTAATGTGCAAGCCTTTATCTTCTCCTTATCCATTTGGTCATTTCCTATCAGGTAAGGTCAGCATGCTAGGAAACCGCTCTGCAGTTTGGATTGCTGTGGAAACATCTGCATATCAGGTGGAATTGGAGCTGGCCCCCGCGGTGGAGATCCCCACCACCTGGTCCGAGAAAGCCCGGTGGCCTCGATGTCTGCAGCGCTGGCCTTCCCAAGAGAGAGTGGAGTGCATCAAGGTATCAGTGGGCGGGACCCAGCTCTCCAGAGCAGTGGTGCCAACAGCTTAACCAGTCACAGCATTACCGACTGCCAAAGAGTTTCAAAGGAAAGTTGAGGTGTCACTAGATCAGTAGTTCTCAAAGTGTGGGCCCTGCACCAGCGTCACCTGAGAACTTGTTAGAAATGCAGCTTCCCGGGCCCCCACTCTGGACCTGCTGAATGACACCCTTGAACAGAGCCCAGCAATATGTGTTTTAAGAAGCCCTCCGGGTGATGTGATTCTGATGCGTTCTCAAGTTGGAGAACTGCTGCAGGAGAGGAAGTGGGTACCACCTTCTAACTGTTCATATCCAAAGTGGCTTGTGGTCTCCCTGACATCCCCTTTTCATCCCCACATAGGATGTGCTGTCTGCCTGGTGAAAAGTTCCCCAGACCAGCAGACTGCTTCAGAAATGGCTTTCTACACCAGTGAGTGTTGTTCTTCTCATTTCCCAATGTTTTTCTTTTTCTTCCAGTCGTTTGGGTTTAACTTGTTGCCCTGTTCAAATTATCACTGGCAGCTGAGCTTCCTCCGTGCTGAGCAGGTGTTGCTAGAACAGCTGGATGAGGATGGGGGCTGCCGTAGGAAGTGTTTTCAGGTCATGAGGCAGCTGAAGGAGGACGTCTGGTGCCCAGGGAACAGGCCCGTCATCACGTCCCACCATCTGCAGGTGAGTGTGGGGCAGGTGGGAGAAGGCCCAGGGGCAGCTTTGGATAGATCATTCTCCCTGTGGCCTCTTTAGGGCCTGGCCAGAGCCACTCAGTAGGGCTGGCATGTGTGAAAAATGAGGCTCTAGTATCTACATTGGCCATCCAACAAATGCCTACTTATTATGGAAATATGTAAGCTAGCACCATATGGGAGTCCACAACACCCCTGTCCAGGGTAAAATTTCCTCCCTTCCTTCCCTTTTCCAATTCTCTTCTCTCCCACTTTTCCTCCCCTCTCACTTTTATTTTACCACCAAACCAACCTGAGTGCCCACTAGGTGCCAGAAACCCTGCTGAGGTTCAGAAATAAATTACAAAATGTGATTCGTGCCTCACACTTTGATGGCTTTATGTTTGTGCCAGTCTTAGAACCCACTGCAGCCTAAGCACAACTCCTCATGCACACAGACCCACTAACACAGAGGGAACCAGGAAATGCAACACAAAGGTTACCACACACGTACTGCCACACACCTCTTTCTAGGGTCCAAATCACTAGGCAAGGATTTTCCCTTGCTCTGCCAGCACCTGCCTCTCCTTGCCCTAAACCCAACAGTAACATCCATTCATGCCTTCACTCACTCATTCAGCAAGTGTCTATTGAGATTACTCTGGGCCAGAGGCCTGCCCCAGTACCTGCTGTGGGCTCAACCCCTGCCAGCACAAAGGTGAACAGACACAGATGTGGTTCCTCACTCCGTCACTTCTGGTCTAGCATGGGAGATAGACATGGGTAAGGCAAGCCAGTGGGTGCATGTACAATCACACAGTGAGGAAGCACTGGAACGGGAGGAGCATGGCTCTGTGAAGGCTCAGAGCAGCAGAGCCTGACCTGGACTGGGCAGTTAGGGGGGCCTCCTTGGAAAGGGGGCCTTTGACCACCCTCTCGACTCCCTCTTTCTCAAATTGTGGACCACACAGAGTGAAGTGGACTCTCATGTAGCAGTTCTGTGCAGCCTGCTGGGGTAGGGAGGTAGGAGACTCTTGCGGGACACCGCAGCCAGCCTAGCTAGTGTGGGTCTAGGAGCTTCAGCCCTCCTCTCTGGCCCCAGAAAGGATGGACTGCCTTTCCACTCAGGCAAGCACAGGTCCCTGGGGCAGTCACCTATCTGTGAGGTGCCTTCCTCACATACCTGTTCCTCCTCTCATTCGATAGACAAAGCTCTCTTCTTGCCCCATGTTACTCCATCTGCTCTAAAGTAACTTCTTGAAAGACAGATACCACATTGGTCTTGTCCAGCTAGCATGCTGACCTTACTCAGTGCTCTTGTTCACTGGGAGAAGGATGAATAATACCCCCAGTATCTCTCCCAGTGCTTTGTACATAGTAGCACATTAAATATTTGTAGAGCAAATGAATGAGTGGCTTCACATCTTGCTCAACTTTTCTCTTCTTTTTTGCACAAAATCACTAATCTTTGCTTCACCTTCTTATCTTTCTGATAACCTATCCATTTTGACTTGCGGAAGAATCTGTTAACATCTCATTCACATGCACTGGGGCTTTTCTCTGGAGTTCCAATATTCTCAACGTGTCCCAAGCACACTCCCCTAAAAACACGTAGGCTGTTCTCCTGGATGGAGGGCATGTGCTTGCAGAAGATACTTTGATTTGTTCTGTAGATTTAGCTTCTCTTGCTTTCCTTTATACAGCCCACACTAGAAGAGGCAGAGCTGAGACACAAACTCAAGTCTATCTCATATCAAAACCTCATAACCTTAACGATTGACTTCATTACCTCTCAATTAAGATGGATGGAAATACCATTCAGTGACATGAATATTTCAGGCATGATTGAATGGGGCCACCATGGATCTCCCAACCCATAGCTGTTTGCAAATCTGTACTCCCCACAAGGGCTGACTTCTATTCTGATAGTTCCTAAGTCACCTAGTGGATTTTAAGGCAACTCCTGAAGGATTATCTGTTTCAGTCTTCCCTGACTCACCTGCATGGCACAATAGAATTGGGCAACATCAAGGATGGGCATTTTTTTTAAGGGGGCTATTTCTGGAGTGAGATAAACAGAAAGTGCTAACTGCCTTTTTCTCTGGTCTTCCATCCTTAGTCCTCAGACAGAATTATCTTCCATTTAGGCATCCTCACCCTTGAAATGAATGTGGCTGGTGACAAAAGTGGTGTTAGACACCATCCCAGATGATGACTTGAGTGTGCTGGATCCTTGCCAAGTCTTCATTCTGGGGAAAGTGGAAGAGGCTGGGTTGCAAAACAGCATTAGGAAGCTGTGGCACTCAGCCTCGCCTCACCTTAAGTCTGACACTCTCTTACACTGTCAGAAAGGCTCTGCCCCAAGACTGTTTCATGTGAAGGAAAAGCTTATCTTTTATTGACTTATTTATTCCTAAAACCCACTCAAAGTACATTGGCTTGCTTATAATGAGCTTAACTGCCCCAGTTTGCTTAGGACGATAAAAGCTTAATTAACAAGAGGAATTAACATTTTTTTCTGGTATCTAGGTTATCTTCACTTGCATGAAGTTATCTCTAACTCATTTATTCATAATCATATAATCTAAATACATAGTTGCTATGAACTTACAACTGCTCTAAAAAATAAAGACTGTATAAAAATAATCAATATCTAAACCATAACATGAATTCATTAATTCACTTATTCAGTAAATGTTTATTGACTTCCTCTCATGGGCTAGCCTCTGCTGGGTACTGGATAGCTTAATAGTGAATAAAAATAGGCATCATTCACTGTTCTCATAAAGTTTATAACCCAGTAGGGGAAATGATACAATTAATCACATAAATATAAAAACTACTACAGTTGTCACTGCTTCTTATGAGAAGTACATGGCTAAGAGAGTGTGCAGTGGCTGTACTAGGGAAATTTGATCTGATGGACAAAGAAGGGAAAGAAGTTTGTCCTATGCAGCTGAAGCAGGAGGTGCAAAGGCCCTGTGGTAGAATGGGGCATGAAACGGCTGGTGTGGCTACATGAAGAGAGCAAGGGAGGATATGGGTCAAGATGCATCTGGAAAGGAAGGCAGGGACCAAACCTTATAAACCACACCATGTTAAGCATGATGTTTTTAGCTAACAAACAATGGGAAGAGCTTAAAGTATTTTAGATGAGAAGGGAAGTGGATGTATATTGGCAGCAGTGTGGATGGTGATAGTTTGGATGGTGGCAAGAACAGGGATGGGCTGATGAGATGGCTACTGCAGAGGTCCAGTGAGATGTGGAGGCAGTGTGGAGGGGGATGGTAGAATAATACTTGAGGTGAAGGTAAATGGGTAGACTCGAGAAATACTCAGGCAAGAGGATTGCAGGACTTGACTGGGGGCGGTAAGGGAGAAGGATGACTCCTAGGTTTGCATGTTGCACAACTAGCTAGTTAAGCAACTCTGGAGGCAGATCAGGTTTGTGCAGGAAGAGCAGGGGTTCAGTTTGGACATGTTGGGACTGAGATAACTTTCAGATACTCAAGAGATACATGGTAAGGAGGTCAGAGGAGAAGTCTGGGCTGGAGACACAAATTTGCAAGTCATTCATTTGTAGTGAGAATTAGAGCTGCTGTTGTGGAGGGAACACAGAGCTGAGGAATGAATGTACAGTGAGAGGAGAAGAGGGCCTAGAACTGAGCCTCCAGAAACTCCACCCCTCAAAGGCAGGCCAAGGAGTAGAAGCCTGCCAAGGAGGCGCTGTAATGCTAGGAGAAAACCCAGAGAGTAGATTGCTTGGAAGTCAAGTGAAGGATGGCTCAGGAGGGAGGGTGTGGGCGAGAGAACCAGGTCTGCTGAAAGGTCAGGTAAGGTGCAGGCTGACAAAGGCCTGTTGGATTTAGAAACATGGAGATCACTGGGCCTTGAAGAGAGGAGCCTTTGAGGATTAATGAGAGAAGAATCCATCTTGGAGCGGACTGAGGCGAGAAATGGGAGGAGAGGAAATGACGACAAACAATAGAGCTGACTCTGGAGAAACCTGGATTTGCAGAGGGAAGAGTGAGGGCAGGAGGCAGACGTGGCGTTGGGGTGGCAGGAGAGCTTTCAACTTGTGAAAAGCAGTTGAGGAAGAGGGTAATCCGTCATATACAGTTCCTGGAAGATGGCATCCGGGACCCTGTGGAGGGATCAGCCCCACAGGCAGAAGAGGCAGAAGCAGGGAGGAAGAAAGGAGGGTGCTGCAGTAGGCAAGATCTGTCTGGTTTGGGAGGATGAGGGGTTCCATTTTCTTCATAAAGTAGGAGGCAAAGACATTGCCTGGAGTGGTGACCACTGAAAATGTTGGAGGAGATTAGGGAAGAGGTGCGGGAGACCAACTTGTAAACTGAAGGCCCACCTGAAGTTGGGGATTGTGAATTCGTGGTAGATCCAGTCTGCCTAGGCAACTCTTTTCTCCCTTGTTCCAAGGCCACATAAACTCAATAATTGTTTCCAAGATATCCTCCTCAATTGCCTGAAACAATGTCTGACAGCACTTCTTCCTTCCACAGACTGTGCTCTTTTGGACCTGCGAGAAATATCCCCACTTTAAAGACTGGAAGTTCTTCAGCAAAGCGTTTCTGCGCCTGGTGAGGAAATTGCACAAGTGTGTGAGCCAGCACTTCCTGAAACACTATTTCGTCCGGAACAGCAACCTCTTTCAGTGCACCAACCCGATCGAACTGGACGCTGTGGCCCAAAAACTGGCCACCTTCCTGAAGAAGCCCCAGATCAGCCCGCCCTGATGGCTGCCCCAGCCTGGGAGGCTCTTGGATATTTTATTCTGGCTTAACCTTGTTCTTTGGATGGTTCCTAAGTCAGGTGCCAGGATCCTGCCTAGGAGAAAGGCCATGAATGGCAGCGGAAATTACATCAAACCAGTAACACTTCAGCAGGGAGGGAGGAAACTGTGCCCCAGGCTGTCTGGCCCAGGCCTCCCTGGAGCCCAGCAAGCATTTCCACCCTAGCTACCTCTCCTGGAGACGGCTCTCATCAGGCTTCCTCAGGCACAGATTTGGAACTGGTGACAGTTCTGAACTTAGTTTCCCTTGTTCAGGCTCTGATCGTCTCACAGTGAAGATAGAGACAGAACCCCTGGAAGACATGAGCCTGCTGGCCAATACTGTGCCCAGCCCACCGATCATGGGTGCATTCTCCTGCCATTTGTAAAATGGGAATGTTAACGTGCCTACCTCTGAGCAGGGCTGTGTGTCTATGAGACTGTGCTGGCGCCTTTTCAAGGGGAAGACATTGGATCAACACAAAGTGTTCCTGGTTGGTTGAGCAGCTGGTGTTTGCATCCTGGATCGGTACCCACAGCACTGACGCAAAATTGCACCTGTTGAGTTAGCAAGCCTGTGCTTCCTTGCTGCCCTCCAGCTTCCTTAGCATGTGGGTCAGTGGCTCCTGAGGTTCTGTCTGCTTCTCTGGTATTCTCTAAGCAGGGAGGGGAGTGGTTTTGATGACAAGTTTAAGTCAAAGATGAAAGCACAGCTGTTGGCCTGATGCCAACCACAGCCCTCTCTTTGCTTCCCAGGCCATAGGCCATGGATGGAACTTCCTTATATATTTATGTAAATAACCTAGTACTATGATCTGCATGGAGTGACCTTAGGTGTCTGTCACCACTCATTGTGTTCCTTTACTCACTTCATTCACTCACTCACTCATTGACAAATAATGCTCATTAGGCACTGGGAACACAGCAAAGAGCAAAGTGGATGAGGACCTCCCCCTGGGGATGCCGCCTAATGGTGGAGACAAGAAATGAACAACGGATAAACATGCACAGTTATTACAGATGGAAGCAAATGCTCCGAAGGAAATAAACAGAATGTTGAAGTAGAGTCCACAGAAAGGTCCCCAAAGGATGAAAATGCAAATAGCTGAAGGGGAAGGAAAAGTGACCAAAGGCAGGCCTGGCGGAGCTGGCATGAGTCAGAGCACCTGGCCTTGTAAAGCCAGGAAGGAATCAGTATTTTATTCTAAGATCAAAGGTGTGACATTTGGCCTCTGCAGAAGCAAGAGGAGTATCACCATCTGACTGCATTTTAAACAATTGTTCTGGTAACTGCATGAAGAAGGTCTGGGGACTCACACATGAGCCAGGAGCTCTTGAGCCACCCATTTGGAATTTCACAGAGGCCCACAAGGCAGCATATTCTATGTGGCACAACTGATCAGGAATTCTAGGAGTTCTCGGTGAGATCAATGGTTTTTTCTGGCGTTTACGTAATGCTTCTCAACTCAAGGGGCTCCTTTATTACTTTGGAATGTTTTTGCCCAAATATCTATACCAAAGATAAATTTCTAAAACATGAGCTACTGGTTTTGTTTTGATGAAAATTCACATTTGAAAATAAAAATGATTATTTTTCAAAAGTACTGTAACCAAATGGTGGGGTCCCTAGGCTATCGCATAACAAGTAATGATTTTTAAAATATTGAAAACAAGTATTTCTAAACCAACAATGAGTTTACAATTTTTGAAAACATAAAGGCCTGGTGCAGTGGCTCATGCCTGTAATCCCAGCTCTGTGGGAGGCTGAGGCAAGAGGGTCACTTGAGACCAGAAATTCAAGAGCAGCCTGGGCAACATAGCCAGACACTGACACCCCATCTCTACAAAAAATTTAAAAATAAGCCAGATGTGGTGCTCAGGAGGCTGAGATGAGAGGATAGAGACCAGGAGTTTGAGGCTGCAGTGAGCTTTGATCGTACCACTGCACTCCAGCCTGGGTGATGGAGTCACCAGGAGGGAGAGCCTGTCTCTAAAAGAATAAAAAATTTTAAAAAAGCATATGAAATGAACAAACTAGCATTTTGTTAAATCATCAAAACTTGTATTTTAATTCTCATATTCCTGTATCTTAAGAAACATCATCTTTGAAAAGGTGGCAAATGTAAAAAGTTTTTAAATTTAACCTTGGCTGGGCAGGGTGGCTCACGCCTGTAATCCCAGCACTTTGGGAGGCCTAAGTGGGCGGATCCTTTGAGGCCAGGAGTTGGAGACCAGCCTGGCCAACATGGTGAAATCCCGTCTCTACTAAAAATGCAAAAATTAGACAGGCATGGTGGTGTGCACCTGTAATCCCAGCTACTTGGGAGGCTGAGGCAGGAGAATCTCTTGTACCCGGGAGGCGGAGCTTGTAGTGAGCCGAGATGGCGCCACTGCACTCTAGCGTGGGAGACAGAGACTCTGTCTCAAAAAAAAAAAAAAAAAAAAAAGCAAAAAAACAAAACAAAACAAAAAAACCCATCTTAAGCAACTTTTAAAACAGCTACACAGTCACAGAATGCTAAAAAGTGAAAATTGACTGTAATATGTGTGTATGTATGTGGAGAGGGAGGAACTGACATGCGCCACACTCTGATTCCAGTATATTCTTTCCGTCTTTCCCAGGGGAGATTTGTGGGTTTTGGAGGAAGTAGGGCTACCCGCAGCTTCCTGCGTATTCCCAATTCTTGCCAGAAGAGGGCAGCAAGGGACCACATATGACAGGAGCCAGGTCCCACCTATTCTTGTCCTCGGTGCCCAGCAGGTGTCACCCTTCTCAGCCCATAACTTACACCTGGTCCCTCCAGAGCAGGGATCAGTGGATTTCAGCCCATGCTAAGTTGTTGAGCTTTCCTGCCGTTTTAGCCGAGATTTACATCTTTCTCCTTAAAGCCCAGATTTTAAAAGGGAGCCTATGAGAGGACCGTCCATCCTGGCTCCTGGAGCATTCAGCTCCATTCTGTTTCCTGGGACAGATTGCACAACTCAGAAAAGCCTGAGAATATTATTCCTTTATTCTGTTCTGTTTTTTGTTTTTGTTTTGTTTTGTTTTGTTTTGTTTTGTTTTTTAATTCTCCAAAAGACCTTTCCATCCGTCTTCACTCTTCCAGGCCCAAAACTAGATGTGTGGAGGAATGGTTGGTGTTCAGTCACCTCAGTTGACCTGCCTGCGTCTGCATCCCAGTTCTGGTGCTGAGGAGCTGCAAGCTGTTTGACCTTTCTGTGTCTCTAGATCCTTCTCTCCAAAATGGACATTGTGATGGCCAGAATTGTGTCGCCCACAATTCATAAGTTCAAGCTCCAACCCCCAGCACCTCAGAATGTGACTGTATTTAAAGAGGTGATTAAGTTAAAATGAGGACTTTAGCTGATTCAGTCTGATGGGTGTCCTTAAAGGAGAGGAGATTAAGCACACGGGGAAATGCCAGGGATGTGCACGCGCAGAGGGCAGCCACCCACAGACTAAGGAGAAAGGCCTCAGGAGAAAACAACCTGCCCACACCTGCTCTTGGATCACAAGCCTCCAGAACCGGGAGAAAATACATTTCTGTTATTTAAGTCACCTAGTCTGTGGGATTTTGTTATTTTCCTATGGCCCTAGGAAACTGTTACAGACATCATGAAAGAATATATACCTCGTAGTGTTAATGAGAGCAACAAATGGAATGATGGATGCAAAAAGCTCTTAGTTGAGTACCTGGCATGGGATAACTGCTGAACACACGTTTTCCTTTTAGATGCCTACCCCCTCATGCCATTTGCCCATCTCTGCCATTCCTGGTAACTATACCAGCCCATAGATAAATTCTTTGTAAAGAAAATATAAACCATCACAGGGGAAACATGAGAAAATTTCACTGCAAATTCTGTAAGCCCATTCTCCCCTTTGTCCCTCTTGCTAAAATATAGAAGGTATCTCCCTGAAGGGCCAATTTCTCCACATGTGACAGCTTGGATGCCTCCCAGCTCTTCAGTCTTTCCATTTATTTCCTGTAGTTTCCTCCACATCCTCCCGCAATGGCTGCCTCACTCTTTTCTCCCCTTTACTGTCCAGCTTCCTGAGTTACTATATGTGTGTCTCCACCTACTCGCCTCATTCACTCTTTTTTAAAAAAATTGTGAAATATATTTATATATGTGAGAAACTAACCTATTTAAAGAATAATAACAAAGCAAGCTGGGCGCGGTGGCTCACATTCGTAATCCCAGCACTTTGGGAGGCTGAGGCAGGGGTGGGGGCCACATGAGGCCAGGAGTGTGAGACCAGCCTGTCCAACATGGCAAAGCCCCATCTCTACCAAAAATACAAAAAATTAGCCAAGCGTGGTGGTGCACTCCTGTAGTCCCAGCTACTCGAGGAGGCTGAGGTGGGAGAATAGCTTGAACCTGGGAGGCGGAGGTTGCAGTGACCCGAGATTGTGCCACTGCACTCCAGCCTGGGCAGCAGAGTGAGACCCTGCCTCAAAATAATAATAATAATACCACCAATATACTGTACCTTGGTGAAAAATAGCACATTGTCAGTATATAGAATTCTCCTTGCTTCCCCTTCCTTCCTGTAGCCTCCTCCCTCCCAGACATATGTAATCATAGGTGTCCCAAATTTTATGTTAATCATTCTCATGCTTTTCTTTATAGTTCTACTTCCTACTATATTTAATTGAACTTAAGCTCCCAGCATTGTAAGATACATTATTATTTCAACTCTAAGAAAGAGACTCACAAAATGAATGGTTTGGTTACAAAATTTTGGTTACAAAATGAATCTCAATTTTGAAAAGTGTTTGAAATGTCAAAAAAAGAGACATGGCTTAGCATCAACAAAATATGATCTGCATGCATCCCAAATTGTGTTTTTAGTTTTGACTGTTTCATTTATCTAAAGGCTTTACACACAGGAAATCATACTGTATAAAGTCTTCTGTGATTGTTTCTCATGGCCACAGAGAAACAATCTTTTGAGATTGTTTTTTATGCTTTTGAGACTCCCATGTGTCTTCATGTAGCAGTCGTTTATTCCTTTTCACTGATAAATAATATTCCACTGTGGAAATCTGCTGCTACACTTTATATATTATTGTTACTGTAATTGGACATTTGCATTGTTTCTAGTTTTTGTGATTAGAATGATGTTTTTATGCTCATTCTTATACATCTTCAGATGCACACAAGTCTTTTAAGGGTATACACATAAGAATAAAATGTAGGTTTGCAGAATATATGAATGTTTAAATTTACTAAATATTGTCAAAATATTTCCAAAGTGATTACGCCAATCTAAATTCTCCATTTTAATATGGGTGGATTTTCAGCTACTTTCTCCATTATAATGGAGCACATTTTGCATCTTGTTTAAGGAATCCTTCTCTCTTTTCAGGTCACGGGAGTGCTCCTATATTGTTCTCTAGAATTTTATAGCTATGGCTTTTAGGAGATGTAACTGTTCCTTATTTTTCCTATTCTATCCCAATAATATTGGGGTAATCTCTTTGCTGGAAAGTTTGGTATAACTCTTGTAAAGAACTGGCTGGACCTTCAGTTTTATTTGCCAGGACATACTTTACTATTAATCTTTTTTGGGGGGTGGGGAGGCAGAGTCTCACTCTGTCGCCCAGGCTGGAGTGCAGTGGCATGATCTTGGCTCACTGCAATCTCCGCCTCCCAGGTTCAAGCAATTCTCCTGCCTCAGCCTCTTGAGTAGCAGTAGCTGGGATTACAGGTGCGCACCACCATGCCTGGCTAGTTTTTGTATTTTTAGTGAGATGAGGGTTCACCATGTTGGTCAGGCTGGTCTCGAACTCCTGAGCTTGCGATTCACCCACCTGTAATTACCCTCTCATGCCTGTAATCCCAACACTTTGGGAGGCTGAGGTAGGAGGATCACTTGACTCAGGAGTTGGAGACCAGCCTAGGCAACATAGTGTGACCTCATGTCTATATTAATAAAATACATAAATAATTAAATAAAATTTAAAAAGAGAAATTCTTACCCTTTCTTGTTTTCTAAGTATAGAAATTTTTAAATGTCCTTTTAGTGCAATTCCACAGGTTTTTTGTAATGTATTTTTTATTGTCTTTAAGTTCTACTTATTTTCTAGTTTCTACACTGATTTTAAGAAAATAGTTTCCAAACCTGTTGGGTTTCCTAGTTATATTTTTGTTATTGATTTCTCATTAAATTGCATTGTAATAACAAAAAGTGATCTGAATGACCCCAATCCCTTGATATTAATTGAGGCCAGCTTTTTAGCTTAGCACTTCTTCATTGCTCTATGTACATACAAAGAAGATATACAAGTTTCGATGTAATGTCTAATACATGTCAGTTAGATCATGCAGTGCTCAAACTTTCTATATTTTATAGATTTTTGGGGGGGACTGTATTTCCTAACATTTACTGAGAGAGTTGTTTTAAAATGTCTCATTATGATAATGGACTTTTCAATTTTTGTTTATAGTTTTGTCAAACTTGTGTTTAATGTACATTGAGATTATATTATTAGGGATATATGATTTAGAATTTTTATAAAGTTGAAGCTTTTTCACTATAAAGTGACCTTTTAAACTCTTGTAAGCATTTTGCCTAAATATTGATTTTTGTCAGTTATTAATACAATAATATCACTTTATTTTGGCTAGTAGTTTCCTGGTACATATTTTTCCATCCTTTAACTTTCTGTTTGTATATTTATGTTGTTGATAACCGCATTCTTTATAAATGGCTGATTTTTTAACAATTCCATCTGATGGTTGAGGTCTTTTGACTCTATGTTTAGTCCTTTTATATTTATTCTAATTGACAATACATAAGGATTCATTTCTATTCTCTTATTATTTACTTTCTATTTGACCTATTTCATAAATCCTCTGCCCCCCACTTTTCACCTTTTTAATATTAAGAGGTTTGTTTCTTCTTTTTAAATTTATTTTTCTTCTTATTGGCTTGGAAAGTCCATACTCTATCTCTGTCCTTTTAATGGTTACCAAGACTATTTACACATACAGACTAAATTGTGTAGATTAAAGTCTAAAGCTAATCAATACCTTCATTTTCCTTTATGACAAGGACTTGAAGACTTTGGCTGCTATCACTCTCCCTACCACATTGTCTGCTGTTGTCATCTGGATTTTGATTCTAGCCTATTTGCCATACTCCTACACACATACACATAAATAAAATAGATATTTTATTACATTATTTAATATTTCTTATTTTATGCACATATTAGCCACTATGTTTACTCGCTACTCTTTCTTGCATCTTGGATTTTCTATTAGGGATCATTTTCCTTCTGCCTGGAGTAGATGCTCTAGCATTTTCTATAATGAGAGTATACAAGAGTAAACAATTTTTATTTGTTTGAAACTGTTCTTATTCACCTTTATTCTTGAAAGGTAATTTCAATTTTATGTTGAAAAACAAATTTTTTCAGCATATTAAAATTTTTTTTCACTGTCTTCTGGCTTCTATTATTGCTTTTTACAAGTCAGTCATTAGACTATTTGTTGTTTCTTTGTAGAGTATCTGCGTTATTCCATCTAGGCTCTTTTAATACTCTTTCTCTCTCTGTCTCTGTATCTCTTTCTCTTTTTCTTTGGATTTATTAGGCCTCTTGAATCTGGGGAACTATTTCCAGTAATTCTGTATTTCCAGCCCTTAACTTTAAAGATTGTCTCTTCCCCATTCTCTCAGTATTCCATTGTAGAAGGAAACTCAATTTACATGTATAACACATTCTATCATTCTACCCTCTCTTTTACCTTCTTTTTTTAGAACTGGCATCTTTTTTTTATCTCTTAGATCTGCATTCTCAATACTTTCTTTGGATATAGCTTCCAATTGACTAATTCTCTCTTCAGCTGCATCTAATATATTGTTTAATCTGTCCACTGAATGTTAAATTTCTAATGTTTCTAGGAAGTCTGTTTGGTTATTTCTTAAACCTGCCTGTTTGTTCTTTAAGGTCTCATGTTCCTGCCCATGTTTGTAAGATTCTCTTTTGTTTAAACGTAATAGACATAATCGTTCTACATTCCATATCTGAAAATTCTGTTTATTTTCCTTAAAACTTTTATCAGTAGGAATTTGTTTGACATTTGGTTTGAAGTTGAGGTATCTAAAAGGATTTGCTTTTAATTCTGCTACTTACCCAAGAGCATACCAACTCGAGACCATTTAAATTAAACTTGATGTTTGTGGTTTTTCAGGCCAAGAGGTAGATGAATCCATATAGAAAACATTTGAGACTATCTTGTGGTTAAAAATCCTTAGGGAATTTATCCACCCTCTTTCCAGTGCTAAGGTCAAGGTAAGCAAGATGCATTATTTATGGCAGGTTTATTCCTCATTCACCCTTATTCTGAAAGCATGGGCATTTGGGCCAAATTTAGGCAGGGGAATCTTAGTCGATTCCTTACCCTTTGCAGGCCATAGACATTCTCATCTGTTCCCTAGACTAGTACTGCTGAACATGAAAGGTTCCAGATTTCTAGGATCAGCAAACCTGTCAGGGAAAAACTTAGTTTTGCTCTGTGCTCATCTAAGGTTCTTAGTTTTATTTCATTTTTGGAGTCTGTGGATTTCTTTCTTCCTGATATTTTTCCTTCTACCTCAGAGACTTATTTGTAAAGCTTTTAGAGTCCATATATTTAACAGCATTTTAGCTCTTTCAGTTGGGAGGTCATCCAGAGTGCCTAATCTGCTATACTGCTGAGTACACAGAAAAATTCATTCAAACAAAACCTCAAGCCAGCTAGAAACTTCATTCAAACATAAACTCTTCCCACCTTATGTGCAAAATCAAGTGCTACTTATTGCTCCTAATTGTATACAACTTCTTAGAAGCATTCAGCAGTCAACCCCTCCTCCTTGCATCCCTGTTTTCTCGGTCCTTGTGACACCACTCCCTGCTTCTCCTTCACCTCCCTCTGAGTCTCTTTTGATTCCTTCTCTGCCCTCCCCTAAATCTTATCATCCTCCCTGTAAGGGCTTGGTCCTGGGCTCTCTTCTTTTCAGACTCTACTCACTCAGTCTAGCAATTTTAGCTACTCCTGTGGTTTCCAGTACTATCCACACTCCAAGGATGCTCACATGTACAACTCCAGTCTGGCCTTCCTGTGCACTGCAGGTGGTTCCTATGAAATGCCACCACCTGATCCTTCACAAGCAGTTCCAACAAAACGAGGTGACCCCCAAGGGTGAGTACCCCTCACTTTGCTCGGATAGAATAATGTAGTTAATAAAGTTCCTCAGGCTGATACTCTACAGGCTATCAGTAGCTTTAAAGGCAACACTTCTATCTTTTCCCCCTAATTGTACAAAGGAAGCTCTTCTATTAGAATACCTGAGTACAACCTTCTCCACTGCCCACCACCTCCAAAGAGTGAAGACAGAAAGGAGAGAAATAGACTGGCTAAATGTGGGATGGGAATAAAATGAAAGGAAAACTAAAAACCATTTCTTAATGTCTTTTTTACATAAAATATAAAATATGATGGTAAAAATAGCCTAAAGATTTTTTTTTCACCCACCTCCTTAAAGTAGACCTCCTTAAAGAAATTGTTTTAAAAGGTCAAATATAATAAGTGGGTCTATGATATTTTTGTAACCTGAAAAAGGCCAGGGACATGAGTCTATGAGAGTCTATGTGAGGAGGTGGAGAGAATGTATAGACTCTGTGATGTGCTGCTCAGGTCCCTCTGGATGGAATGAAAGGCTTATTTCCCAGTGTGATACCAGTGTCATTCTTCTTGGAGGATGACCTCACTGAAGAAAACTGCCTCAGCCAAAATTACTTCCCTTCTAGGGGCAGCCAGACCCAAAGATTGATTAACGTGGGTGTGTAAAGGCCCAGGCCCCTCACCCCAACTCAGGACAACTCTGAAGGCCTGTTCTTAGCTGTAGAGCTTCCTCAGGATTGGCCGAGGCCTGTGTTGGGCTTGCATCAGAGCTCAGTTATATCCTCAGCTCAACCCTGCTTCCTTCCTCTGCCTTCACAGGTTGCTGTTGAGGGCGCTCCCTACTAAACATTCTGCTACGCATCTTTATCACCAAGCTGCCTTCCAGGGATTTCAACTTATGGCACCGTGACAGACAGTCTATAGGCATCCCTTTAAAATCCAGCTCTGCCCTTTAGAGTGTGGCAATCTTGGGCAAGTCTCTTCATTTCTCAAAATGCTTTTCCTCATCTGGGTATCCTGCAGGATTGCAAATGTGGGTTCCCCCATCTAGAGTCAGAAACCCAGGATTGGAATTCCAGCTCTGCCACTTACTAGCCAATAACTCACTAAATTTGGCAAGACCTCAATATCTTCGTCTGTAGAACAGGTAGAGATTATGTCTTTTATCCCATTGAATCCCCAGTGTGTAGCACACAACAGACAACCAACAACCCTTCAGTAGATAAACAGATGAAACTTCCAGCCAGCTGCACACCAAGGGCCAACAATTTTGTTTTAAGTATTTGCTGAAACAAATATCCCCAGTTGCTTTAGAGCTTAGTGCATCTTGACATGGTGTCTGATATCCCAAGGATTCTTTTCCCCCCACGTTCATTTGGAATTTGGGTCTTCCTTCAGTTTTTCAGGTCATGTTACTCATCTGCTCGCAATCCTCCAATCACTTCCCACCTCATTCATACTACAGTCCCAAGGCCCTGGATGACCTGGAGCCCCGATCTCTCCAAACCCATCTTCTCCTTTCCCCATTTCTCACACACATCCCTAGTCACATTGGCTTTCTCACTCTTCTCAGAATACCCCAAATATGGCCCTACCTCAAGACTTTTGTGCTTGTTGCTCCCTCCCTCTGGAGACCTTCCCTAAGTTTCCCATGTAAAATAGTATCCCTGGCTCCATCCCCACCCCACATCAGTCTTGATAAGCTCTACCCCATCCTCTGCTTTATTCTTCTCCATAGCACTCAGCACCACCTGGACTTCCAGCTCTCCAGCTACCATCTGTCTCCCACCACAGTGAAGGCTCCATGAGAAGGGGCTTTATCTGCATTTTCAGGGTTGTATCTTTAGAGCCGAGGACAGAGCCTGGCACATTAGTAAGTATACAATTAATATGTGTTGAATAAAAATGTTTGCAATACTTCTTCAAAGCTATCGTTTTAGATCTTTAAGTTCTTGGACTTTTCATTTATTAGTTCTTTAAGGCAATAGAATCACAAAATTTTCTATCTTAAAGATACAGTAAAAGTGTTTAAAATTAAAAAAAAAAATGTAGAGTGGATATGATGAGGTCCATACAGACTGAATGATTGTCTTGGGCTTTAGAGAGTTAGTGATGACTCCCAGGCCAGCTCTCTTTCCACTAAACCACAAACTGAGGTAGTTTGTAATTGAAAGTCTAAAATAGTTTTCCTTTCAGAAGCCCTTGAATCTTCTAAAATGCAAACATAGAAAGTCTAAGAAATGAACTTTAACTCAAACTGTGGCCAGTCACACATTTCAGGTCGTCCTTCCCCGCCTGTGTCCTCCATCCTGACTGGCTCGCCTCGCCCTCCTCCCATGCTCTCTCCCTCATGGCTGCCAGGACATCAGCCTCCGTGGGACCCCTTATGGGAAACACAGGCTTGTTTCGTCTCTTCTCCTCACCCCCAAAGAGAATTGAAACAGTTCCATCATTTCTATCCTCTGAATTCAGAATATATTGGTAGATTTGAAAGAACACAGAAAAATTAGAAAAAAAAATAGCTCTAATCACCACAGAAGAGATGCTGGTTATCAGCTGGGCCAACCCCTTCATTTTACAGATGCAAAGGCAGAGGTCCAAAGAGAGGAGGGAAAACAATTTGCTCAAAGCAAATGCATTATGTCCCAGGCTGAACTCTTCATTTTCCCTCTCAAAGCTCCCATTGCCTCAGTAAACAGTGTCACTTCAGCCACATGCTTCAGCCAGAGGCCCAAGAGTTAGCCTTGAGACCACCACCCACCACGTTCAAGCCACCAGAACATAACTTGGCTCTCCTTTCTCAATGTAGTCCAGGTAGGCCTCCTCATACCCTGCAGGTCAGCCCACCCCAGGGCAGGTCATGCCTCTCTCTTCCAGACTGCTGCAGACCTACTCTTGCCACCCCACCCCAACCCATTCCTCCCCACAGAAAAGCAACGATGGCCCCTGCAACCTGCAAACCCAATCATGCTTATTTTCCCTGCTCTCATCCTCCCAATAGCTTCTTATCACTCTTAGAAAAAAATGTGGAACTCCCCACCAAGGCCCACAAGGACTATGTGATCTGACTTGGGCCATTCTCTCTTTCCTTGCCACCTACCACACTCCTTCAGCCTGTTCCAACCATACCACACTGGCTTTCTTGCTTTGCTTCAAACACCCAAGCTCCGTCCTGCCCAGGGCCTGTTTCCCCCTTTGCTCAGAAACCCATGCCCCATATGCTGACATGTCCCAACCCTCCCCGACCAGCCTAACACAGCTGGCCCCTCAGCACTCTGCCCCGCACCATACTTCACTCTCCCCATAGTGGTTTGCCGGTTCCCCTATTAGAATATAAACTCTATGCAGGGGAAGAGCTTGTCTTGTTCACTGTTGTATTATATCTCCTGCACTTGGAACAATGCTCAGTGGGTAAGAACTCAATGAATAGTTGTTAAATAGATAATTGCATGAAGGAATGGATGAATAAATGATTTTGTTCCATAACATGTTTCTGCTTTGTGGCAGGGCTTGGATTTGAACCCAGGTCTTCTAGTTTTCAGGCCAGGCTCTTTCCTCTACAAAATAACATTTTGAGAGTTTGAAGAATCCCACATCTTTAGTTTTAGGGACAGAAAAATTGCCTGTGGCTCCAGAAGCCTGTTTTCCCAGAAGGGCCTGGCTCTCCTCACTGTGCAGAGCACAGCTTGATGCAGCAGAGCTTGAGAATGCACACTCATGCTGCAGAGGGGCCAGCCTGGCAGCTCATCACGGCAGCCGCTGACAACTGTGGGCACTGGTGCATACTTTATAGCAGGTGTTTGCTGGACATGCTTAGCTTAACTGAGCTCCAACGTGCAACATGTAGACTGTGTGAGCAACACACACACACACACACACACACACACACGCTGCATTTAAACAAAGCACATCAGAAAAGAGTTCAGGCTTTCACCCTCCCTTCCTGCCAAGCACGGAGACAAACAGTAGTGGTCTTGGTTCTCTTTGTCTCTGAGTCTAGACCATTCATTTCCTCTCATTCAACCAGCTTTATTTTTGGCGGTGTAACTTGCTTTCTTGAGCATGTATCTTATGTTCTCAGACTTTGTAACCTATGAATCTCCTGTGAGGACCGACCTACCAATGCTCAGAATACAAAGGCCGGAGTGAGCAGTGCCCTCTGTGAGACAGAATGTTACTGCAAATGAAAAAACCACCTTCACCACCTGAGCAGGATTCTTGCTTCTAATGCAAAATGTAACCTGTCTCTATAGGAGGGATAGAGGGATATTAGGTTGAGCACTCCACACACTGGGGTGCTTACTACAGAGTACCCCAAAGTGTGGTTTAGGTCTGAGGGACCCGGTGAGCAAGGAAGGCTGCACCGGTGTAGGGACAGGCACAGTCTGGGTCCTTTGGTGGCCGGGTGTACAAAGGAAGCAGAGCCTGGGCTCCCGTCGTCTCCTGCTGTCACAGCCCCTCCATGGGGGCGCTGGTCCCTCTCTCCCCCTCTCTCCTGCCTCTTTCCAGGATATTCTCCTTTGCCCCACAGTGAGATGTGAGGGGCGTCAAGAAGACTCTCTGCCATTGACTCTCTCTGTCCAGGGGCTGCCATATGTGACTTGTGCTGTCTGTGACCAGGACGCGGGCTCTTGAAGGAGCAGGGAGGAGCAAGAGAGAGGGGAGAGGACGCCCCGGCTCGCGCGGGGCTGAGGCTGGAGGGAAAGATGCACAGGGACTAGGGTCTAACGGGGAGGCCGCCTTGCGCGCCGCGGCTCGGAAGCGGCAGGGGGCGCCCGCGGCTCCTCGCGGCGCCGAGCCGGGAAGGGCTGGGGAAATTCCTCCCGCTGAAGGCAGAGCCCGCCCCAGAGAGCAGACTGGGACACTGCGGTTCCCGAGATCCGCAGCCCCGCCGCCTCCGCCCACGCCAGCCCTTGGGAGGCGGAGGACGCGCTGACGGCGGCCTCCACAGGCGCTCTGCAGCCTGGGGGTAACCCTCAGCCCACCCAGTGCCCAGCGAGGGGACTCTGATCCACAGGCTCCGCCCAGCTCCTTGGGTCCTCTTTTCAAGTGGGTCTCTTTTATTGCCTAGGACTGGGGGTCGGGACGGGGGGTGGACAGCTACCCCAGTATAGATACTGGCTCATCTGGACATATCTGTGCTGCTGCAGGGCGCCCAGCCTCCTTCCCTGCAAGATTAAAGGGGCTGTGGAAGACAGAAGAATGATGCTGTGTGTGCTCTTATGGACTCCTTTTCCTTAGACTAATGCCCACGGGGAAAGGAAAGGAAAGGGAAGGGAAGGGGAAGTTAAGCGCTCCATCACCCCCAGGCCAGGCGTCATGGTAGGAAGGTCATAAAGAGGGTGGATGGGTCAGAATGCTCCAGGAAAGGAAAGGACAGGACACCAGATTTGCAGATGCTGCCTATGTGCCTGGCACATATTTTGGGGGCTTTGTGTTTTATCTCATTTAATCCCCTCGGCACTCCTTTGGAGTAGGTAGGCAGCATAAACCCATTTTGCCAATGAACACTTGGAGGCTTACAGAGAAAAGAGAACTTGCCCAAGGTCATGGGCTGTAGTGGACAGAGCCATATTCTTGATGCATTTGTCGTAATGAATTCCTTACAGTGCAGGTGACAGGAGAGACGTGAAGGCACAGCCTACCAGGACCAGAAGTCCAGGAGGAAGACTCAGTCTTTCCGCTGGGCCCTACAACCCAATGAGCCCCGCAGGAACCAAGAGAGAGGGAGTTGAGCAGAGAGGGACCCAGAGGCACCCTCTGTGGGTGCTGTTCCCTGACCTTGACATAGAGGACATTCCCCAGCATGGACATGGGTCAAGGTCCTTCCCTGAAGGTGGAGTGGGTGGAGCTCGTAGTGTGCCGGATGGTAGAGAAAGGTGTTCTTAAAATTGCCCTGGGCTAACATTTTCCAGTTGTACCTTTGAACTCTCTAAAAAATCCTGAAAAATCACTTTCACAAAAGTTAATCATTCCCTCCGCAGGCTGGATGACCTTTGCTATGTAGTTGGGGTTTTGTTTGCTTTTCTTAAAAGTCCTGTAGTTTGTAATTGGACACATGTCCTTTAGGTGAAAAAGAAAATAATTTAGGGTCCAGTAAAAGGCTTGCTTTTCTTCCTGCCCTCCATTTCCCAGGAGTTTAGAAACATTTTCTCAGTGAGAGGCTACAAATTGAAGACTGAAAACAAATTAATCTTCCATAACTATGGCTTTCACAGAGTGCTATATACAGGAGACCCCAGAAGACAAAAACATACCAAAAACAAAAAAACCAATAAAATCCAAGCCATCACCCACCCTGCACCTGATTCCTTAGGCCCCTGCTCTCATCTAGGTGGCAGCTAAGTTTACCAACAGAGACGATTCTGGAAATTTCATTGGTACGGTACTCTAACTAGCTTTGCCCTTTGAGAGATGGATCCTGGAAATTGCATTGGTATAGTACTCTAACCAGCTTTGCCCTTAGAGAGATGGACTTTGGAAATTTCATTGGTACAGTAACCAGCTTTGCCCTTTGAGAGATGGACTTTGGAAATTTCATTGGTACAGGACTCTAACCAGCTTTGCCCTTAGAGAGATGGATTTTGGAAATTTCATTGGTATAGTACTCTAACCAGCTTTGCCCTTAGAGAGATGAAAGTGAGGAGCTTTTCTGTTTCAATATTTCAATCACCTAAAAGTTAATTGACCTCCTATAATAATTTGGGAGGTCAAATTGGCTATGTAAACTGGGCAAGCCACCCAAATTCTTTAGGCCTCAGATTCCCCTTCTGTGCAGAGGCTGGGGAGTGAGCTCCAAGTTCTCTTCAAAGGCTAAAGCTCTGCAGCCTGTAATCCTGCAGGCTGCCTCAACAGGCTTCCCAGCTCTGTTCCATTAACTATTTTTGGCTCAGTGATTAGAAGGCCTCGTTGGGCCACACCCCTTACCTCTGACATTCTGACAACTGGCTGGACATTTTCACTAGGCATCCCACTGGGCACTCAAACTCAAGATGCACAAACCAAACACACTTCTCCTTTCCTCTCCTCCTCTCAGCCTAACTCTGACTTCCCTTTCTCTTCTCCAGGTATCTGAGCTGGGAACATCAACATCATCTTTAATGTCTCGCTATCCAACAGCTTCCACATTCAGTGAGTTCCCGAGACCTGAATATCTGGCTGTGAAGAGCCCTCCTCTTCATAGTCCTACAACTTCTGTCCAGTTCAGGCCCTTGTCCCCCTCACATGGGCTCTTGCCACCACACCCAGCATGCGCACCAACCTCCCCTCCTTTCTCTCCCAGCTCTGACACAAAGTGTCACTACCAGATCATCACACTCACCCACAGCTCCAGCCAGCCTCTCCCTTCTACAGAAGCTTAAATGGTTTTCTTTTGCCAGCTGAGCAAACAATTGCCATTCGGGACCTCCGTGATATAACCTCAACCTAACTTCCCTCCTGCACCCACTCCTTACACTTCAACCAAACTCAGTGTCCTTCACACACAGGCCAGCTTTTCTCGTCTGTCTCCATACTCTTCACATTCTGTCTGGAATGTGCATAGCTCCCATGCCTGCCTATAAAAACTCTACCTCTTCATTAAGGCCCAGTTCAAATGATACTTTCACCTTGAAACTTCCCAGGAGATCCCACTAAGGATCAATTTCTCATTTATTTATTCAGCCAACAAATATTTATTGAGCACCAACTATGTGCCAGATTCTGTTCCAGGCCCTGAGAATTCAATGGCAAATAGGAGGGATGCGTTCCTACTCACAGGGAGCTTGCTGTTGGTGGGTGACAGAACAAAAGAAAACGAACAAACAAATAAAGGGTAGATCCCAGTAAGGGCGATGGAGGCACTCTTGGAGTGGTTGGCCTTTATTATAGTCTACTTGTAACATGCCTTTTTGCAATCAAATACTACCTCGTACACCCTCTGAGGGAAGAATCTGAGTCTCATTTATCTGTGTGACTTCCACAGTGCCTGACATCACCCCATCCGTGTAATACCCCTTCAGAGTGCATTTGTGGAAGGAAGGGAAGAAGAAAGGAAGGAAGGAAGGAAGGGATGGAGGGAGGGAAGCAAGAAAGAAAGAGAAGGATTTGAAAAACATTTAAACAAATACTCCAGGTCAGCAGTGAAGCACCTATTAGTATCTTATCAAATTAAAAAACAAAAGGAAATTCTCCTTTTGCATTTGTCAAAGGTTGTCAACTTTGCAATCCCTAGAGTTGGCTTTCAGTGTAAGAGCCTCGCTGGAGATAGGAAAGGCAACATGGGGCAGGGGTAGGGCACTACACGGATCTGGGATTTAGTCCCTGCCCTGCCACATCACGGTTGAGAGGTTTTGACAAGCTCCTGAATCTCTCTGAGTCTTAATGTCCTCATCTGTAAAATGGGGATCATAAAACCTGTCTCACAGACTTGGAAAACTAAATGACAAATTCAGCACACCAAAATCATAAAATTAATTCAGGAGTATCCTAGGTACTTATACTGGCTTTGTTTGGAGGATACGAAAGTAGGCTATCTGCCTCCAGAAGCAGAAATCCTTTGGATGTAGGAATATTTAAAAATATTATTTTTAAATCTCTTGTTCTGGATTCTTAAGGAAGAAAGAATCCTGGGCTCTCAAGATAACCTCAGGTTGCCTGAGAAGCAACTGGGTCTTTTCTTGCTCTCCCCTAAAACATGTCCTCCCAGAGTTGCCCTCCTTCCAACCAGTAGAATTTGTTGCTTCAAGCACAGGAGTCATACAATTGCCTTCCCTAAAAGGCATGCTCTGCTGCCTCCTGCTCCTAGAAAATATGGCATACGATGAAGTCATCTATTGCCCTTGGCTATGTTTTGCTAGTGCCAGTGTGTGAAATGTGGCTTACCCATATGTGCCTTACTCCCCAGACACAGATTGCAAAGACCCTGCAAAGGTCTCCCTTAGCCCACTGCCCTATTCCAATACTGTCTCAGACTCAACTTTACATCTTCTGTGCCTTCTAGAATTCACTCATCTCTGTACTCCCTATGTCAGATTTCCATGGGTTTAGAATGGTAGCAAATGATTTAGCCTCCAGATGTTTCATCCAGAATTAAGCCTCTAGAAACACATTATCACTCCAACATGATGTGCTTTCAATAGAGTAAGGACTATGCTGGTGACCACTAGGAAATACATTCACCCCTTGCTTGTCCAAAGTGTGTCCGGATAGGCTCCAGAGTTTTGGCAAAAGTTCCTTGCAGCATCTTGAGCTGTTATTCCGTTTTAAAATTAAGTCCACTGAAAATGGCTCTTGGCAATCAAAATCTGCTTCTCTGACGAAGACAGCATATACGCAGTTTCTTGGACAGATAACCCTCTGGATATTTGATGAGTGTTCACTGAATTAAAGAAGGGAGAGTTACTTAAATATAAGCAATCTTTCATCAGCACGTTCCTCACTCGAGTGTTCCTGGAATATCACCCCTCATCCCTCATTCCTCCTGACCATCTCAATTAACCAGAACCCCAGTGGGTATGTTTCCCAGTTTCTTGGTTTCTCTTCCTTCCTTAACACACACATGATTTTTGTTTTAATCGGTGGGATTGAGAGGAGTAGGTGGTCTCTGAGATAAACACTTCTTTAAACCTTTCCTATGGTGCTGATATCAGACAAATGTTTTAATGAAGTTGCAGGTAATTGGAGAGAATAGAATGGAATACTCTGGCAACTTTCATTCTTGCCTGAGAGTCCCCTTGCCCCTCCACTCCCACCTTTCACCACTTACTTCAAACATGGTGGAATAGCTCACACTCGTGGTAAAAGAGATAATCACAAAAGGAAAAGAAGCATCTGGAAAGCAGGTATCGAAGGAGTGGCAAAGCCTTCTCTGGTGTGGGTGAACTGAACTCTCGATTTTATGAAGGTTAACTGGAGCTGGAGCTGAAGAGCTGTGAGTTCCTGCTCCCACTGGAAACCTTTTCCAGCGAGGCCTGGAGCTGCTGTCCTTGGGTGAAATTGCTCATGGGCTTGCTTTCTATTTGGGGGACTCAGAATTTCACTCTGTCACCATCTGGGGACTTAAGGGCAGAGTCAGGGGAGAGTCAGTGGGAACCTCTGCTGGCAGGGGCCTTCCACTGAGGGCCCGGTCCTGTGGCATGGTTCTGCTCGTTAGTACATATGAAGCCATCTCAATTCTCTAAGGCAGTTTTCCCATCTGTAAAAATGGGATCAATAATACACTTCATATGGTTGTGGTTGAGTCAACTATGTGAAATGTATTTGAAAGCACATTGTATTGAAAGTGTAGTACAAATGTTAGTTACTGTCATCATAGAGATGACACATATAAAAACATATAATTTTTTGAACTTTATATTAAAAATTAACAGACAGTAAAACCGATTGGTTTGTATGTGAACAGTTCTATGAAATGTAATACATGTATAGATTTGCATAACCATGACCACAATAAAAACAGAAGTTTTGTTGACCTATTCATTCATTTAATAACACTTATTCATGATGTATTATTATTTCATATATTATTGTTGTATATAGTTTATATTGCTGGATTCAATTTTCTGTGTGTGTGTGCGTGTAACAACATTCAATATGAGACCTACCCTCTTAACAAATTTGAAGTATATAATACAGTATTGTTAACTATAGGCACAATGTTGTATATCAGAGCTCTAGAATTTATTCATCCTGTATAGTTAAAACTTTATACTCATTGAATAGCAACTTCTATTTCCCTTGAGGGATATTGTTTTAAATTTTCTTTCTTTGTACTGTCTTTGTCTGGTGTCAGGGTAATGCTGGTTTCATAAAACAAGCTGAGAAATATTCCTTTCTTTTTTCTGGGAAGATCACTGTTATTTCTTGTTGAAACCTTTGCCAGAATTCATCAGTGAGACCATCGGAACCTAGAGGTGTCTTTTTCAAAGGATTTTTAACTCTGAATTCAATGTCTTTAATAATTATAAAACTATTTATATTATCTATTTCATGAAGGCTAGATTCTGGTAGATTGAACTTTTCAAGAACTTGGTGCATCTTTATCTAACTTGCAAGATTTGTGTGTGTACAATTTTTTGTAATACTCATTATTATTTGTTTTAAGTGTCTGTAGGGTCTGTAGTAATACCCCTTCTTCCATTTCTGATACTGGCAATTTGTATCTTCTTTTTAAAATAGATGTTTACCAATTATATTAAACATTTTCAGTTTTATTGATTTTTCTCTATTGTTTTTCTATTTTTAATTTCATTGATATATACACTTATTTTGTTATTTCTTTCCTTTTGTTTGCTTTGAATTGAATTTGCTCTTAATTGAATTTGATCTAGTTTTGTAAGATGGAAGCTAAAATGATTGATTAAACACCTTTAGTTTTTCTAATATAATCACCTATTCCTATAAATTTCCCTCTAAGAACTGCTTTAGGTATATCCCATAAATTTTAATATGTTATATTTTCATTTACATTCAGTTTAAAATATTTTCTAGTTTCCCTCAAGATTTTCACTCTGATCAAAAAATAATTTAATAATAATGTTTTGTCTCAAAATGTTTTATGATTTCCCCACATGTGCTTTTAAAACCGTTAAACCTAGGAAAGTTGCAGAAATCTAATGAAGCCATTATTTTACAAACTAAGTAATTTATTGAGCACATTCTGTGTGCAAACCCCTAGGCCAAGTGCTGTTTAGGGTGTAAGGCTGCATTTTGTTCCAGCCTTTGAGGAGCTGGAAATCCAGGAGGGAAACCAAGATATCCATATAAACAAGAGGGGTGTATGGTGGTGGGTGACACATGCTGCTGTGTGGTTCATGGCGCAGAGCAGCTCTGTAAGAGGGGTCTCTTCCAGCAGACGTGCTCAAGGTCAAGGGTGTGAGGTAGGACTTTAGAATAGGTAGTACTTACATAATGAAGGTTTTAGGGGAGGACCATTTCTAGTTAGTGGGAGCTTTGTCTAAACGTGGCAGTAGCTCCTGCCCTTTGGGCACTTTTCCCTCCCAGTGCCCAGGTAAGCCTGCTGCTGCTTGGCACACTTGGCCTGCTGAATTACACACATCTTGGGAGTGAATTAATCAGACTCACTAGACTGAGCTTTCCCAAAAGTGAAAGCAGCTCTTAAAGCCTTTAGAGAAACAGATATTTTTCACTGCTTTCTGGACCAGCAGAAGTGACGTTGGGAAAGGGGGACAAAAATAAAGCTAATATTGAAAGAGTATTCTACTTCCCACACATCCTGCAATTTCAGAGATAGAGTTCGTCCTTCTGCCTTGTCAGGAACAGAGCTAAGAAACAAGGATGCAAGATAATAAAGCAACTCATTGGCAAAACCTGGAGCATGCTGCCATTTTGTGAAAGTAAATAAAATTAGCTTTAGAATATTGGCCTCTCTGGCCTCCAAAAGCAGGAGGAATATTGGGGTCATGGAGGCCAAAGGAGAGTGGAGTGGCAAGGGGAGGAAGAGGAGGTATTTGCTTAATCTCTGAAGGCACTGGCTCATTGCACAAGGGAACAGAATGGGAAATAAGAGACAAAAATAGCTCCCATCCCTTCGAGACACATGACAGATCAACCAACAAGAAAGAATTCTGAGGAAGGTAAGAATTGACAAGCCAGAAGTCCTTGTAACCAAGTCTTTTTCACCTTTCCTGATGTTTTTGGTCATATTTTACCTTCTTCATATTTTTCTTCAAAAATTGACTTGCAGGATTTGCTTTCAGCACCTGGGAAGAACCGACTAAAAGCAATGCTTCTGAAATTTTTAAAACTTACATTTTTGTCATTTTTTTTTGCACTTGCATAATTTGATTTTTACTGAAGAATGATTTGTGTATATGTTGGTGACTTAACAAGAAAAAATACTTTTTAAGTCTTCTAGGAAATATTTAATTTATAGAACACTAGCACTAGATTTAACTTTATAGAAAAGAAGATTTTTTTTAATGGTTACTTTCTCATTAAATTTTCTTGGACAAGTCACTTGAACTCTCAAAATCTCAGTTGTTGTTCTTTTTAATCTGGAAATCAGAAATAATAATACCTACCTCATGGGGTTGCCATGACATGGGAAAGATAGCAATTTAAGAGTGTTAGCTGCAACTGGGCAAATGTAGATCCCTTGATATAGATATGGCCTGCATGAATAAATCAACAACAGAATAAATTAACCTAATGCTTTATGAAATCTTATCATGGAACTTCCAAACAATGCTATGAAATCAGAACTAATCTTGGTACCTTAGTGTCTGGCCACAAAATGAAAGGTCGATATGACCTGTTTTCTCATGCAAGTAACTAATCTGTTCTGAAGAGGAATAATTCTAAAGCAGAAGGAAGTTTTGTGAAGAAACAGATTGTGATTCATGTAAAAATAAGACTTCCTAAGGGATTTTATATTTTATGGTGCTTTATAGCTCACAAGAGACTTTAACCTGCCTCATGTCTTTTGGATTACCAAAATCACCCCCAGAAAAAAGCTGGAAAGGGGTCAATCACTTTGGTTTTACAAAAGGGGAAACAAAGGCTTCAAAAGAGGAAAGAACTCATCCACAGGCCAGGTGTGGTGGCTTACACCTGTAATCCCAGCACTTTAGAAGGCTGAGGTGGGCGGACTCAAGGTGAGGTGCTTGAGTTCCGGAGTTTGGGACCAGCCTGGGCAACATGGTGAAAACCTGTCCTTACCAAAAATACAAAAAATTAGCTAGGCGCGGTGGTGTGCACCTGTGGTCCCAACTACTCAGGAGACTGAGGTGGGAGGATTGCTTGAGTCTGGGAGGCAAAGGTTGCAGTGAACCAAGATCATGCCAATGCATTCCAACTTCACGGTCAATAAAGGCTAGAAGTAGCCTCAGTCTTCTATGTCCAGCTCTAACTAAGGTCGCTTTAGTTTAGGAACTATAGTTAAAGCTATTCCAAAGTATGATTGAACCCTTTTCTACTTATGGGTATATTTTTCTGTTTTCCTACATATAAAGTGGCTACAAGCACTTGAGTAAGGGTTTAGATAAATGTTTGATTAGTTTTTATGATGAGAGTATATACAGTTTCACCAAAGTTCTTGAAGTACTCATATGCGAATAAACTCCCAATGTATGATGGAGTTGAACTGAAGGAGGAAGAGATAGTCAAGTGGTCTATTCTGCAGGGTTGCTCTGAGTTATTGCATATCATGCTGCTATGATCTGAATGTTGGTTTCTCCCTTCAAATTAACATGTTGGGACTGAACACCCAACATAATAGTATTCAGAGGTGGGAAGTGATGATGTCATGGGGGCCCCCACCCTTATAAATGGGATTGCGTCCTTATAAAAGAAGTGAAGCTGTTGGGCCTCTTCCACTGTGTGAGGACACAGTAACCACGCACCATCTCTGAGGGCCTTCACCATACACTGAATCTGCTGGTGTCTTGATCTTGGACGTCCCAGCCTCCAGAACTGTGAGCAATAAATTTCTATTGTTATAAACTACCCAGTCAATATTATTTTGTTATAGTGAGCCAAATGAACTAAGACAATGATAACCAAGCCTTTCCATTGCACCATTCCTGCTGTTTTGTTGTGCATTTTCAATGAAGCCTGCAGACATGCAGCTTTGTGCCTTTCAACATTCAGCATGGGACAGGACTTTCAGGTGACTCTGGCCTACCTAAGACTGATTTTGATCCATTTTAAGGGATCTCTATTTCAGTTCCAAGCCCTCAGGTGATCTTCCAGTTCCTCCCCTTCTGACAACCCTACTTAGGCAATCCTACTGAGACCTCAGAAAACACAATAAGCTACAGCAGGTCTTGAGGCACTCTACTTTTCTGCTAATCCTCAGCAGCACTGGTGGGCAAGATTCAGGGACATGGAGGCCTCTGTGTGTTGGGCATTGTGCCAGGGACTCAGGGAAGAACCTAAGAGGGTCCTTGCCTTGAAAGCCCAGGGATGAATTCTCATTTCTTTTTATCCTTGCTGCCTAAACAATTGGATCTGTGAAGGAATTGGTTCTCTAATGACTTTTCTTTCAGTGAATTCCCAAAGCAGTTTATTGCTACCAGAAAGTACAAAAGGAAATCAGCAAACTGCCCGCCCATGCTCCTCAGTGAGTACCTGTGGCAGTTTTGGGGACTGTGCTGCACACTGCTACTTGTGCTTCCTTGGAGCATAGCATCCCTGGTTCCTGGGCAGAACGCATTGCTAGCCTCCACCCCCAGCCATTGTGATGATGAAAAAATATACCCATCTCCATACCCTGCATTTTGAGAATCACTGAATTAGTTTGACTAGGAATTGTTTTGTTTAGAAACATCTTACCCAATGACAGTGGAGTCAGCAAACTACTAACTGCAAGCAGAATTTGGCCCAGAGCTGGTTTTTTATGACTCTCAAGCTAAGACTGTTTTTTTGTTGTTGCTCTTTTAAAAAAAAAAAAAAAAAAAACCAAAAAGCTTTTCAAGAGTTGGAAGAGTAGGAGGAGGAGGAGGAGAAGAAAGGAGAAGAGTTTGCATGTGGTCTGCAAGGTCTAAAATATTCTCTGGTTCCTTATAGAAAAAGTTCCCAACTCAACAAACAATGACCGAGTGCCAACCTAACTACCACATACTGGTGATAGTGTGATGGATAAGAAATCATTGTGGTCCTTAGGAAACCATAGTCATGTGTGGAGAAAATAAATGCCCTGTAATAGCACATGCAATGTGTGCAATGATTGGGTTATACATATGTTGCCATGGAAGCACAAAAGAGGGGCACCTAATTCAGCCTTGGGACTTAGGGCATGCAGATCAGGGAGGCCTTCCAAGAGGAGGTGGCAGGTCAAATGAATCTGGAAACAGAAGTAGGTATTAGGCAGGAGAAGGGTGCAGTGAAGCTGAGGGAAGATGGTGAGGTGAAAAAGACAGTGGAGGGAGATGGAGAGAGGTACAAAGCTATAGAACACACGATAGGGCATGTCAAGAATGGAGGCCAGAGAGGAAGCAGAGGCCAATGCCACCACCAGATGCTTGGACTTTACCCATTTTCAAATGCTGGCCCCACCACTTAGTAGCTGTGTGGTCTTACACAAAGTATTTGACCTTTCTGTGCCTCGATTTCCTTTTCTGTCACATGTGGCTAGGGGTCTGTCTCACAGAGATGCCGAGAACATTAAATGAACAATATGTACAATGAATACAGAGGTGTGCCAGTCCATAACTGGCCTCAGCAAAGGCTGGTTACTGTTGCTGTCAGTGCTCTTACTATGCTATAAGCAACAGGAAGGCATTAAAAAGCTGTGAGCACCTACTATGTTCCTGACTCTCCACTGGCACCAGGAATATGGTGGTCTTACTTGTTTTATGACATCTGTGTCAGACCTAGAGCTTGCATGAATACAGATAAAAAGTGTTCTGACTATGGAGTTCCCTGGTGCCAACTGCCACCGTGTTCAGGAGGTAGTAATGGTCCATCTGCTCTTCTGCTGAAGCTGCTTAGGAGTCAGCCTTAGAGCAGACATTTGCATCTGAAAGCTCAGGAAAGCAGGAGCTCCAGCATAAGGGCATGAAGGACTCCTTAACTCAGGAGCCACATGCTTCTTGCTTTCTCCTAAAAGGAAAATATCAAACATGGCTTAACGGTGGAGAAAAGTATCACGTTGTCTTTGCACTAGCTTCATACTTCATCCTGGGCAGCATTTTTTTGGGGGGGGGGTGCCTTAAGGACCCTATCAAGTCATCAACTCTCTGAAATGTCTTAGGGTCCATGCAGTCCTTAAGTGGGTCTCTGCTTCTTCACATAAAGGAAAAAATATCTCTCCCTGAACATGAAGTCCAATCCCACAGCAGAAGTCACCCTGGAAACGGAGTCCATAGTGCAGTGAGGGCTTGTGTAGGACAGAAGAGGAATTGCTTCCTGCCCTTTCCTGTGGGTTCTCCCTCTGGTTGCTCTGCCCCAGCTCCAGTGACTGCCTCAGACACAGACAGAACCTGCAAGAGGCAGGAGAGTAAGCAGCAGTTTGGAGCAGACAGGTCTGTGAAACCCCACTACCGATTTCTCCTGTTGACAGTGCAATGAGCAGAGACGGCTACCCTCCTTCTGCCCCTCCAAGGCTTCTGAGTTGGCGGTGGCCCCCAGGGTGGGCGACCTGTCTGTGTGGACTGAGGATGCAGCACTTCACTGAGTGTGGCAGCTCCCGTTACACCCTTGGCTCAGGTTCTGCCTTCTCCACCGCAAAGCAGCCTGGTGCAGACAGCTGGCAGCCTCGGCCCCTGTGAGTTGGGCACTGAATATGCAATCTCTAAGTGCTCTGGGCTTCTTTGAGGAGCAGGACATCATTATATTTGATATTATTATATAATAATGCGAAAATGTTCCTGCCTGCTGTGGCTTTCTGGCTGAGTACACTGTGCTCTGTGAGGAAATAGGGTTACAGGAATTATGCTCTTATTTACTGTCCCTCCAGAATATCAAAGTTGACAGCACAGAGACACAGGCCTGTGGTCATTTCCAGATCATTTTCCTGTTCCCTACTTCTCTATCCATCATCACTTACTCTGCCTCCAGTCCCTGGGCCTCAGGCCCCTCACTGTCCACCCACTTCCTCCGAGGGCAATTTCCTCATTTAATTCTTACTTAGTCCTAGGAGTTAGGTGTATTATTGTTTTCATTTCACAACTGAGGAATCTGAGGCCCAGTTAAGTAATTTGCCCAGGGTCACACAGCTAGTAAGTGGCAGGGTACAGATTGAAGCCCAGGCAGCCTGGCTCCCTAATTTGTGCTTCTAATCCTGGCTATTCAGCCTCCAGGTTTGGTGCTTTTTGTATGTGGTTCTAGGGACAGAACAAACTGTGGACACCATGAGACTTGGCATCCAGAGGTGGGGACACTCTGGAGACAAGGAGCACTGTGACTCTGCCTAGCCACCCTGCTGTGTGAGATGAGCCCCTGTGGAAGCTTCAGGCCATGCAAAGGGGACAAAGAATCCTCTCCCCTTGGGGAATTTCCAGAGCTTCTTGGATAATCCCATGGTTTGGGTATGGTTTGGGTGTCTGAAATCCCTACAGAAAGCCCAGCACTTCCAGAGTGACTCCTGGGATTCTCAGAGCTTCCCAGAACCAGCTTCGATTTGAACAGCTAAGCTATGCGTGACCAGCTGCAGAACACCCTGGTTGCAGGCCAGCTCTCTGGGCATGGCCAGCAATGGGCCATGGGGACCTCCCTAGGAACACGCAGTCCACACGTGCTGGAGTCTGTCACTGAGCATCTCTGGGTATGAGCCTGTGTGTGGGTGTAAATGGACAAATGTGCATCTCCCCACGGTGAACCTCACTGTGTCGTCATGTTGTGTCTTCACTTTTGTCCACTAGCGTGTGTGTGTGTGGGAGGGGACTCATGTCTAGATAGGGGTATATACTGATAGGAGCATACGACATGTCAAAGTTCGTGTGAAAGGGGATAGGCTGGGGTATGTAGATGTGTAGCCGTGTGTGTGCATATGGATACACCCTCCTAGTGGTTCTTCACCCAGTTGTGGCTTACAGCTGCCTTAGCATTTTCCTCTTTTGCTGCCCCAGGATCCCTGGCATGTTCCAATGTAACATGGGCCCTGCGTTGCAGAGACCAGCAGTTTGGTGCACCGTCGGCCCGCCTTTGTTCCTGCAGAGTACAGCTCCTGTCTGCTTTCCCTTGCCTCCCATTGGTTTCTGTTCGCCTCTCTTGCACCACCCCAAGCCTTGCTGACGTCCCCCTGGCCACATTAGAAGGGAGCTGGCAACTATTCGGTTCAGAGGCAGTTTTTCAGCCAATGAAAGGGCAGTGCCCAGACGTCCCTGGAGCTATGGCAGGCCTGGATCCATGAGTTTCTGCAACCCACATCACCATTTCCTTCTGACCCAAGCCTCTGCCTCCACCCTAGGCGGGCACAGCTGGTGGTTGAGGGCCCTCCCTGTCTAGTCGTTCTGTCTTAGATTGGTTCCCAGTGGAAAGCAGCATCACTCTCTGGCATGCCGACAGCCTCTCCTCTAGGTTTCTGGGGATTTCACTCATAGCTTCCATGTTGCCCTGCAAAACTGGGAGAACTGGGAACTACAGTGGCCATTAAAACTTGTGAATGTTCGGGGTTTAATGGAGAATATTCTAAGCTGCTGATGGGCTCTTAGGAGAGGAATGGCACATTCAAAGAGGCAGATCTGGGAGATGTTTCTGCAGCCTGGCAGGGAGAAGCAGCTCTTGGCACCAGCTCTTAGAGGCCTGGTGCAATGCCACTCCCTCTGCAGCAGCACTGCTGCTGAGGCCTCAGGCTCCCCATCCTCAGCAACCCCTGCTCAGGTCTCCCCAGTGCGTGACTGGCCCTCAATGCTGCTCTTTGGCCAGTAGGGCTGAGGCAGGGTGCCTCCAGATGGGGACTTTCTTATGATGAGGAAAATGATCAGAAAGTTCCATGACCTTGGACAAATTGCTTAAGCCTTCTGTGCCTGGGTTTTTCAAACTGCAAAATGGGAATAGTAACAGTATGTACCTCACAGGGTCATGGTGAGAATTGAGTTACTCTATGTAAAGCACTTGGAACAATTTCTGGCTTGTAAGCACTCAACAATGGTTTGCTACCATGAGACTATCCCACTGTCAAGCTAGCCTTTTCCCTGGGTCTGCTGGGTGGGGGAAGAAGGGAGGGACAATGCCCTTCCATTCCAGGAAAGGATTCCCACTGACCTAGCATTACAGAGTACATGCAGGCTGCCTGGTGAACCCAGCCCTGAGCTGCCTTCCTGTCAAGGCAGGTGAGGACATCCTGCCTCTCCCTGCTTTAATATCTCTGACGTCTTTTCTTAAAGGTCAGCAGAGCGGAGAGACCCCTCTAGAATTGGTCTCTTGTGATAAGGCCAGAAGACCTAGGCTCTAAAAATAAACCTTAATAAGATTTTAAGTAAACACTTTCTCTACAACAATTCAGATCACGATTCCTTTCCTCTCCTAGAGCAATGTGACCTATAGCGAAGCCCATTCCCGCCGAGTTGAAAATGTCAAAGGCTTCCACAGTGCGAGGTGAACTCAGATAAGACTCGCTCTGCCTCTAGCCTGCCTTGCAGCCTTCGTGTATGAGCCCGGTCTCACCCCAGGGTGCACCGGGCGCTCCTGTCCACCCCACCCCCGCAGCTCACTGGGCCGGGTGAACGCCTGAGCCCTGCTGCAGTGTGTCCGCACTACAGCCAGGCAGGAGAGGGAAAGGCGTCTGCTGTCACATTCTGGGTTTGCCCCAGCGTGCTGCTCTCAGAGGTGGTGTCTGGGTACCACCGAGTCTATCTGCGGGTGGGGGCAGCCTGGATAGCCCGGTGCGGCGCAGGGCGGTGCTCAGGGCTGTGGCTGAAGGGCGTAGGCTCCGGGTCTCCCAGCCAGGACACACAAGGCAGGCTGGGGAGCCAGGGCCAGTCAGGGCACGCTGCTCAGATGTCTTTCCTGCTCCTTCTCCCCGGAAAGCAAAAGGCCAGAGGGGTGCTGGGATCGCTGTCCGCAGCACCAGCCTTCTCCTGGCACAGCACCAGCCTCCTCCTGGGACGTGTTCAGAAAGGAGGCTGCAGTGGGCGGGGAGAGAAGAAGGAAGAGAAGGTGGGCAGAAAGGGGGCAAGATGAAGCGGGAAGGAGGAGGGAAAGGAGGAGCTAAGGGGGAGGAGGGGGAGGGGGCGACAAAGGCCGCGCTACCCGTCGCCCGCTGTGCTGCGGTGGGTCGGGGCCCACTGCCCCTCTCTGGGGCACCTGGAGAGGGGGTGCAGTAGCAGCGGGCCAAGCCGTCTGCGGAAATGGGGTGGGAGGAAAAGAAATGAAGACACAGAGGAGCAGAACAGAGGCGGGAGCACCCCGCCAGGGGACCGGGAAGGGGCGAGGAGAGCAGCTGCCGCGCCCCGCCAGGTTTTAACAACGCCCGGGGTGGGGGAAGGGCTCCCACTTGCCCCCAAGCGCGTGCGGAGATGGCTCGGCAGCGCCTCCTGCCGGCCGCCCGGAGGTTCCGCGGTCGCGCCAGTCCGGGTCCCCGCCGCGCAAGCCCGAGGGCCCTACCCGCCAGCAGAATTGCCTTCCACGCAGTAGTATTTTCTCCTCGCTTTCAACTGAATGGTGGAATTGGTTTCACTATTTCCTTCCTGGAGCTGTGGTTGAGGCCGACTGTCCCAGCTAGAATGAAATATTATTGTTGTACTCTTGCCTCTGTCTCTGGTTTGGTATTTGACGATTTCAGAAAAGATGCATTCTCTCATAATTAATGTAGGTGGCTGTCACTGCGGCCACAGCTGGCCCCAGGCAAAAGAGCATAGACTGAGAAATTGAGGTGAGAGAAAGGAAGCAATAAACACAGCTTAGATGGACCACAAATGAAACCTTGTTTAACCTACTGCTGAGTAGTGGAGCCAGCGGGGCACTGCACCGTCCCCACTCCACCACTCCACCAACCTTCTACCAAACGCTTTATATATGTTGCCTCACTTAATCCCCAGAGTCACCCCGTATATTAGCTAGTATTAGCCCCGTTTTACGGATCAGAAGACTACAATTTCAAGAGGTTAAGTCACTTGCTCACAGTCACGCTGCCAGCAATAAGAAGGGCTCACATTTGAACCCGGATCTGACTTGGCAGTGTTTTCCTGTCTCCCAGGGAGCCCTTCCTCGCACACCGCCCCTCTTGATTCCTTCTCTTGGAGGCCCAGCTTTCCCAGTTTTCTCCGCACCCTCTTTCCCCTACCTCATCCCTAGCCCAGCCTCAGGCACCCATTTGCTCTCTCTAGCTCCACTTCTTCATTGTAGTATGTTCTATGAGGAGGATCTGGAATTAGTTCACACCGAAGTTTCAGTGACTGATAGCAGCTTAAAGGACCTCCCACCCCCACAAACAGTTGCCTTTAAAGTAGAATCTAAGCCTCCAGTTAGAAAAAGTTCTTAAGGACATTGATTCAAGCGAGGGCCAGGAAAGTGGAGCAGCACTGTGGGTGCAGCAAACCTTATAGGTGCTCCCCAAACCCATAAGCAAGGCCCACTCCTTCTGTAAGCGTTAGCAGATGAGTCTGGGGAGGAGGTGTGATGGGCCCTTAGTTGAGAACCTACTGTGTGCCTGGTACATGCTCCCACACACTTCACAAATGTTACCCCCTTTATTCCTCAGAACTATCCACGAGCTGGTTGCAACTTTTCCCTATTTCACAGAGGAGGAAACCAGGGCCTGCTTAGAGATTCAATAACTTGCCCGAGGAAATGGTGCTAGTAAGTGCCTAAATTGATATTCAAACACATTCTTTCCATCAGTTATTCAGTAAGCATATTTTTTTTCTTTAATTTTTCTTCTCAAATTTTCTTTTTAGAGATGGTGTTTTGCTCTGCTTCCTAGGCTGGAATGCAGTGGCACAATGATAGCTCATGGTATCCTTGACTTCCTGGGCTCAAACGATCCTCCTGCCTCAGCTTCGTGATTAGCTGGGACTACAGGCATCTGCCACCAGGCCCACCTAATTTTTTTTTTTTTCTGGCGTTGGGGACTTGCTATGCTGCCCAGGCTGGTCTGGAACTCCCAGTCTCAAGCACTTCTCCAACCTCGGCATCCCGAATTGCCAGGATTGCAGGTGTGAGCCACCGTGCCTGATCAAGCATATTTTTCAGTCTTTAAGTAGTATTTGGCTGTCTGCCAAATAGATGAGATATATTTTATATATCTGCCATGGAGATGAGATATAATTCTTCTCTCCCTCACTGCTTATGTTCCCAAGGGGGCAAATGGACATGTCAACAAATCACCATAGTGAGGTGTTGTAGGCTAGATGTTGTTTGGAGTACCATGGGTGGGCCATAAACACTAAATACACAGTTCTTCCTAAGGGCAGGAGGTAAGGGAACTATGGAACCAGGCCTGTCCCATTCCCTCCAGAAGTACTGTGGTGTTGGGGCGGGGACCACAGTGGCTTCAGATGGGACCTCTTAAAAAGTCCCTTGATTCCCCTCCTGTGGATCATCTGGCTTCACTCTGGCATCTGGAGATTATTAGATCATTATAAAGTGCTTGCATTTCTTGGTATATTTGGCTCACTGCAACCTCCGCTGCCTGGGTTCAAATGATTCTCCTGTCTCCAGAGTGAAACAGGTTGGGGTCACTTGGTGGTTTAATGTATAGGAATCATAATTTTTCTTTGCTTTTCCGTTTCAACAGAGGATGATTTTAAAATATACTTGACTTGAAGAATAAGGATGAAAAATAAAATGTGGGCGCCTGCGGTAAAAATGGAAAATAGATGAAACTCAAAGTATTTTCAAGGTGTCTTTTTCTCTCTGTTTCTATTTTGCAGGTTTTAAAAGCAGAATTAAAGTGTAAAGTAGAGGGAAATTTCTCTGATGCAGCATTTACATAAGAAACACATTCAGAAAAAGAGGCTGTGATTCTGAACGTGTCCTTATTATACTGCACTAAAAATCTCCCTTGGGATGAGGGAGGTTTAAATTAGTTGCAGAGAGAAGGAAATAAAATCCTCTTTTTCAAAATGCAAATCTCTCCCAAACTAAAAATTCTACCTTAGGAAATGGCCACACTGTGTTCATCAGCAGACAAAGGCCTCATTGTGTAAGGACCCCACCTTCTCAAGCCTTCAGCACAATTCACCGGCTTCTCCTATATCTGCTCCACAAGTCCCAACATAGAACTTGGTGCCACATCATAGACCTCAGTGCAATTCACAAGGAGGTTCTTGTTTTTAGTTGTTGTACATTTTGCTGTGGAAATGTATCCACAGGCCATTTAGTTGACTTGAGAAATCAAAGTTAATGGGAATAGCACAGAATGGCATGCACCTCCACAAGCCCATATTATGTATGTGTGTATTTGCATATATTTTCTCCAACGTCTATCAATATGTGCATGCTAAACTGCATAGAATTTCACAGACAAGTATAATGCCATTAACATCATGTGCTGGTTAGCTATTGCTACATAGCAAACAACCTCAAACTTAGTGGCTTAAACAGCAACCTTTTTTATTTTATTTTATTTTATTTATTTATTTATTTATTTTTGAGACGGAGTCTTGCTCTGTTGTCAGGCTGGAGTGCAGTGGTGTGATCCCGGCTCACTGCAACCTCCTCCTCCTGGGTTCAAGTGATTCTCCTGTCTCAGCCCCCCAAGTAGCTGGGATTACAGGCACGCGCCACCACGCCCAGCTAATTTTTGTATTCTTAGTAGAGACAGGGTTTCGCCATGTTGGCCAGGATGGTCTTGATCTCTTGACCTCATGATCTGCCCACCTCGACCTCCCAAAGTGCTGGGATTACAGGCGTGAGCCACTGTGCCCGTCCAAACACAACCATTTTATTATGTATCATGATTTTCTAGATCAGGAATTAGGGCAGGGCTGGGCTGGGTGATTCTCCTGCTCCAGAGTGACACAGGTTGGGGTCACTTGGTGGTATTCAGCTAGTGGTGAGACATGTCTGGAGGACCCAAAACTATTTGACTCACACATCTGGCACATTGGCTGGGATGGCTGTAAGGCTGGAGTCCATGGGTCCCTCTCTCCATGTAGACTCAAGGCCTCTCCACAGAGTCTCTCACATACCAATTTACTGTGCCCACAGCTGGCACATTGTCACTTCTTCTGCAGTTATTATTGGTCAAAGCAAGTCCCAGTGTAGCCCAGAATCATGGGGAGGGGAAATAAACCCCACATCTCTAGGGGACACTGATCAAATAATTTGTGACCATCTCTAATCCACAACACCCAGTATCAATAAAGTTTATGTTTAGACTTATTTTTCTACGGATAAGAATGGGCTGGAGAGAATAGAAGAATCTGAGATCTGGAAGAGGCCTTGAAGATCATCCAGTTCACATTCTAATTTTATAGAAAAGGTAATTGGAGGCTTAGAGAGATCTAATAACGTGGGTCACAAAGCCACCAATTGCAAAGGCAGATCTCAAACTCAAGTGTTCTGATCCCAGATTCAATAAATACTTACTAAGTGCCTACATAGGTTCACAGCCCAGCACTTACACCAGAACAAGAAATGCAAAGTTGAGTATAATGTGGTTCTTGGTGTCCAAGAGTTTATAATCAAGTAGAAGGGAAGAGTCAAGAAATAACCTTAATGAATTGCATGTAACATGCCATGGAATTCTATGGACAGATAAGTTTAATGGCTAGGGAGTTTAGCAAGGGATTTCTGGAAGACCTGGAGTTTGATATTGGCCTTTAAGGATGGGTGAAACTTTTGACTGATGACACTATAGCAGGGAGACATTTCAGCCACAGCACATCATGAGGGTAGGCAGAGTGACTGGCTGGCCATGGAAATGTGTGATGGCAACCTGGGATGTGTGTAGGGTGGCAGAGAGCGAGAAACCTGGGCCCCAGTGTCAGAGAGAGGAGCCAGGACTTTGTTCTGTACTATTTGTCCTCTCAGACTTGCAGCCCCAGAGCCCCAGGGTGCACATTGTTCAGATACCTGTCCACATTCTACAACCAGCCTGTGGTGATTTACTGAGATGCTTTAGAGTTAAATCAGCTTCATGAGTGGGATTGGCTTTCTGCTGTAGCCCAGCTGTCCTCAAGGCTGACTACACATAACAATCTCCATGGATGCCTTTAGAGTCTCTGAGGTGGGACCTATGTCCTGTTTTTGTTTGTTTCTAACTTCCAGGTGATTTTAATGTGATGGAATAGTTGGTCTCAAAACTCTAGTGCACATCAGAATCATTCATAGGGCTTATCGAAATACAGATTACTGGGTCCCACTTCCACAGTTTCTGGTTTAGAAATTCTGTGGAAGGTCCCAAGAATTCACATTTCTAACAAGTTCTCTGTTGATGCCTGTGCTGCCAGTCCTTGGACCACACTTTGAGAACCAATGCTCGCACTACTGACCTAATCAGTTACGTATCTAAATCTACCTCTTTGGCAATTCCATCATTGCAAAGAGAAATGAGGTTGCAGACCATATAGTACTAACCCCTGTTACTCAAAGGGAGGTCCCTGGACCAGCATCATTGGCATTAACTTGTTAGACACACAGAATCCCAGGCTGCCCCTTAGACCTACTTCCTGAGCATCTGCTTTTAAAAATGATTGCCCAGGCAATTTGAGGGCACAGTTCAGTTTGAGAAGCACTGCTCTTGAGTGTGTTTAGTTCTCTCTGGACACATCTTGAGTCTTGATAGTATCCCCACATTCTCCAGATGAGCAGAGGTCCCCAGGCACAGCAGCAGCTCTAATGACTTAGCTGAGACACTCACTGAGAGGTCTGTAACACATACACTCCTTCACACTGCCCTGTTCAAAACTAAATGCCCCCAATTGGTTCTTAGTGTCTTGACTAAGGGGATTTTTCCTCCTCTCTTCAATATGGAGAATTAATTACTCACTCAGTTAAGTTTTATCTACTGACTTGGAATTTGCCTGCTTTTCGTGTGGCTTGTTCCAAGCTAGCTACACCTTGCATCAGTTATATCATTGATGGTTCACCATGGTAATATCATAAAAGTCTTTCTAATCGTTTCCAACGTGCAAGACCCTTGCCTTAGCTCCTTAGCCAATTAGTTAAATTTAATCCCTTTGGTGGACGGAGTGCAGGAGAGGTCAGGCTGCTGCTACTATCTCATTTCCAGTTGGCTCCCCCTGTCTCCTTTTGCCAATCTCATGATCTATTGGTTTGTTCCAAAACCTGAAGTGCAATCTTTCACAGAAGAGAAAAAAATCACCTGAAGAGGTCACATCAGTTCTCTTAGCAGTGCAGGCATATATTAGCTAGCATGCAGGCAAGGTTCCAAGCAAGACAATTCCTCATGGAAATTCTTGCCATTTTCACAGGATGCTGTATTTCTCTATTTTTAACAAAAGAACACCATTGTCTGGGGATGACAAAAGGTTTGACTTACATGAAAAAAGAAAGTTGCATCAATGCCAATAAGAGTGAAGTCTACTGATATAATCAATTTTCTTGTCAAGGTACAGGTGGTTATACTGTGACTAGAAACAACCATCAAAATCATCCTACTCTGGCTGACCAGGTTGTTGTTTAATTGAGGGTGCTAGCTTGTGGCAGGAAGCAGAGAGTGAACTATGCCAGTTGAGTGGTTTGTGTGTGTGTGTGTGTGTGTGTGTGTGTGTTTTGTTTGTTTTTTGGTGGGTGAATACCTGTGTGACCAGCTTTGAGAAAAACAATGTTCAAAAATTAAAAATTAATAGTTGGGAACTTAATCAGGAAGGGATTATGTGTCTTTCAAAAAGAATTTGCCACAGTTTAAATACTCAGGACCCAGGACTTAGAGAATCTGAGAGGAGATGGAGATGCTTTGAGGGAAGCTGCTTGTTAGCCAGGGGTCTCAGAAAGACAGCACCTACAGGGAGATAACATAGTCCAGAGTCTGTTTCTTGGCTTTGTAGATCCAGAAGCTTAGTCTGGAAATAACAGAGTTGATGGGGCTCTGTGGGGACTGACTATCACTAATGTAACGCGTAAGAGCCCAAGGTATAATAACCTAGTTGCCTTTTTGTTGGTTTAGTATGGAAACTCTCTTTCCATTAATTATTCAGCAAATTTTATTAAATGCCTACTATGGGCTCAAATTCCCTGCTTCATACATTCTCTGTATGTACATGCTACATACATTCTAGAGGGGAAGAGATATAAGTAAATAAGTATTTGATATATCAGATAATAATATGGGCTGCCAGAAAATCAAGGTAGACTAAGGGGAAGAGAAAGGGTTGAGGTGGAAGTGAGGGTAGGGGGTTCTTCCTATTTCATCTAGGAATGCCAGGTAAGGTCTTTCGGATAAGGAGACATCTGAGCAGAAACCCGAAGGAGCTAGATGCAAAGATATGTGCAGGAGGGGTAGTCCCATCAGAGTACCAGCAAGTGAAGAGGCAAGTATGTGCTTGATGTGTTCAGGGAACTGCAAGGAGGTCAGCGTGGCTACAGAGAAGTGAGAGAGAGGCAGAGGGGATAAAGTCAGAGTGGTAGCCCCGCAAATCCCTTGCAGGCCTTTGTAAGGATTTTGGCTTTGCTCTGAGTGAGATTTTGAGCTGCCGAGTGACATAATCTGATCTACATTTTAATGGACTCACTCTGGCTGGCTGTGTTGAAAATAGGTAATGGAGGTCAAGGGAAGAAGCAGGGAGACCAGGTAAGATGATTTTGTAATAATGGAGGCAGGAAATGAAGTTGGTTTGGACCAGAGGCAGTGGTGGAAGAAGCTGTGAGAAGGGGTCAGATTCTGGATACATTTTGAAAGTAGACCGAACAGGTTTTGCTGATGTTTTTGGTGTGGTAAGTGAGAAAGAAGAGGACAGTCAAGGATGACTCTAAGCTTTTTGGCCTGAGGAACTAGAATGGAGTCTCTATTTGCTGAGAGTAGGAAGAAGAACTTGGCATGTATGTGTGCTCTGTGGCTAGGAAAGAATCAAGAGATCAGTTTCGAAGATGTCAAGGCTGGCATGCCCATTATATACCTGAAGATGGCAGTTAGTACTATAGGATACTTGTGTCTGAAATTCAGTGGAGTGGCTGGAGATATCAATTTTGGAGTCACAGCATGCAGGTGGCATTTCAAATCTGGACACTGGATGAAACTACCTCAACAAAGAATAGGTGTCAATGACATGAAGAAAACTCATTGAAGAAGATTGAGATGGAGCAGCCATGGAGGAGGGAGGAGAACCTAGAGACCAACAGAGAAGTGGCAAGCTGGGTCAGATGCTGCTAACAGTAGAGTAAGATGAGAACTGAGACTTAACTACCGGATTTAGAAACCAGGAAGTTATCACTAAAGAAAACGGAATGAAAGTGTGACTGGACTGGACTCCAGAGACAATGAAAGGAAAGGAGATGAAGAGAGTGAGTATATACAGATCTCAAGTATTTCGTTGTAAAACAGTGAATTGAGATGAGAGTTAACCAGGGTTTGGGGTCAAGGGAAGTTTTGGGGTTTTCATTTGTTTTGTTTTAGGATGGAAAATATCAGAGCATGTTTGCTGATGGAAATGGCTTGTGGAGCAGAAGAGTTTGTTGGAGGCATGTCCTTGGATAGGTGAGCGGAGATAAGGTCCAAAGACAGAGAGAAGAATTGGCCTTGAATAGGAGCATGGCAGTTCATTCATAGTAGCAGAAAGGACAGCGTGGTGGCTCACACCTGTAATCCCAGCTCTCTGGGAGGCCTAGGCAGGCAGACAACTTCAGTTCAGGAGCTCAAGACCAGTCTGGGCAACGTGGTGAAACCTCCTCTCTACACATACAAAAAAATTAGCTGGGCAGGTGGTGAGCCTGTAGTCCTAGCTACTCGAAAGGTAGAGGTGGAAGGATTCCTTGAGCCTGGAAGGTCAAGGCTGCAGTGAGCTGTGATCATGCCACTGCACTCCAGCCTGGGTGACAGGGTGAGACTGTCTCAAAAAAAAAAAAAAAAAAAAAAAGTAGCAGAAAGGAAGTCAGTGTACAAGTACTTGGCAGATGTGATGGTGGGAGCATGTTTTCTTCTGATTGTTTTTCTTTGTGCTCAGTGAAATCAGCAACAAAATTATCAGTTGAGATTGAGAAATGTGTGAAGGGAGGTGTCAGAAGTTTGAGGAAAAAGATTATGCAAATGACCATTGTCTTGGACAGTAGGGAGAGTCAATGATCTAGAGCAGTGGCTCCCAAAGTGTGATCCCAGAACCTACAGCATCAGCATCAGCATCACCTGAGAACTTGTCAGAATTGCAGATTCTCAGGCCCCACTCTAGACCTACTGAATCAGAAGGTCTGTGGCCAAGCCCAGAAATCTGGGCTTTTACAAGTTCTCTAGGTGACTCTGATGCACCCTTAAGTTTAAGAATCACTTGTCTAGGAAAATATGGTATGATTGCAAGGCAGCATTAAGAGAGTTCTTGAGGTTGGTGGTCATGAATTTATAGTGTAACCAGTCAATGTACTTTATCCAAGCCAATGCTGATCATTCATCCCTGCTTCCAGCAATTAGATTAAGAATGGACATATAACCCTATTCCAGCTAATATGGCAGGAGAAAAAGTCTGCAGGCAACAGCTTCCAGTGAGGATTTCTTTAATCTTAAAAATGAACCCAAAGAAGACACGGTCCCTTTTTGCTGCTGAGTTTTGTGGTATGAGGATGTGGTACCTGGAGCTGTGGCCGCCGAGGAAGTAAGCCTGAGGACGGAACTGAGCGGCGAGGAGGGTAGAGTGGGAAGATGGAAAGAACAGGGATCTCTGGGGACATTGTAGAGTCACTGGACTTGCTAACTCAGAGCTTCCTAGCCTCTGGAAGTTATGCGAAGTAGCATGTTCACACGCAGTCTCACCATCCTTAGCTGTAAAATAGTGGTGATAATAGCCACCTCCCACGACTGTTACAAAGACTAGGGGAAAACCATGTCTTTGAAAATAGTTTATAACATTGTGAAGCATGATACAAATGTAAATTGCAAATGTAATTTCCAATAAGGCATTGGTATTTTTATTCAAATTATACACATTTCATTTATATACAACATTCCAGAAAGTGAGGTATCTTGGTGGTGGAGGTGATAACGCATGTGGGGCTTCCTTAGGGCTTAGGGTTCTCTAGGACAATGCGGACTGTCCTGTGTTAATCCAACAGGACACCCAGCCCAGCCTGGGACTTCACAGACCCAGGCGCTGGTGTAGTAAACACAAACAAGTGTCACTCACTGGCTCAGCATGCCGGGGGCCATCTGCAGCCCACCTCAGCAAAATAGAACCTGAAAGCAGGTGAAAATAATAAATTACACAACCCATAGCACTGCCACCCCTTGATGCATTGACATCTTTTACGTCTTTCTAAGTTTCACAGTCCCTTTCAACTCTCTCCCTAAGATCACAAAGTTCATTCTGCCCGTAGGCCCCTTCCATAGCAGGCAACACTACCTTTGCCGCAGAAATCTTCCCTCCTTGGCGAGGTGTGGGTGCACCCCTCACCCTCCATATTGAGGCCCCAGATGCCCTGCCCAGAGTTTGTCTCCCGAGCAGGTCCCTCCATGTGACCTACTTCTCTCCTTGCCAATTAGTGCCTTTGGAGACTTTGCCTGGACCATCTCATGTTCCTGCTCATTCAGCAGCAAAAGGAGTTCATCTTATTCCCTTAGTTATGGTTAAGGCTCACATTCAAAACCCCGGTTAGCCCCATCCATTATCTTTGAACCCAGCTCACAGATTCCATTATGCAAACATTGTCTGTGCATTGGGCTTTGAGGAAAGTGGTGCCCTTTGATCTGTATAATCTTCAAGTTTAGCCTGGTCAGGTCACCCTTGGCAGAAGGATCCTCTAGGTCCGCAACAAACAGGTCCACACTTAGGTGTTGGCATGTTGAATGGTATTTTGTCATTTCACTGCTTTAGTGATAACGCTTCATGCTTCGTGCTGAACATCTTTGGCTCTGCCTTGACTCCTGTGAGAAGTCTCCCCAAAGGAGGCATCAGAAGACTTGGTGAGCCTACCCAAGGCAGGAGACATTATAAATCCACGTGAGGCCAGGAGAGACCAGATTGCATGCTGAACAGGCAATAAAACGGTAACAGTGAAACAATAAAACAATCCTCCAAGGGAACAGGGCACACAGCCATACACAGCAGACAGGTGACCCACGGACTGTTGGAAATCTGCCTGAGGGACTTCAGCCTACCATGAGTGTGTCTCCCCACATCTGTTTGCAAAGCACCAGTCAGAACAGGTTGGCACAGGATGTCACCTGGATATGAGAGCCACCCCATATTCTGGGCACCTGCAAGGACCACTGGCTACGCTTCAAGGGACCATCTTGCTCTTTTACAGAATTGAATTGTGCCCTCTGTGGATCCATGATTGGCTAGGATCCCTTGCAGGTTACCTCCAACTGGGATCTCTACACAAACTTGGTGAAGGGTATCCAAGAGTGGGCCTGGCATCTCTAGGAACACCCTGGATAGGTGTTTGGACTCTGTGCTCTCTTTTTGTTTGAGACAAAATCTCACTCTGTTGCTCAGGTTGGAGTGCAGCGGTGCAACCATAGCTCACTGCAGTCTTGAATTCCCGGACTCAAGCAATCCTCCTGTCTTGGCCTCCCAAAGTGCTCGGATTACCAGCATGAGCCATTATACCCGGCCTCTGTGCTCCTCTACTAGACCCTGAGCCACATGAGGATGAAGGCCATGCTTTATTTATCAGTATACCCAGTCACCAGGGGTGGCCCAGAGCCTGACACGAGTCTATTCTCAGTGAAAGTTTGTTGAATTGAAGGCCTAGACTATGAGTGGACAGACATTTTCTGTAAACGGCTCAGGAGTAAATACTTCAGACTTTCTGGGCCAGATGGTTTCTGTCACAGTCCTATTTTAACTGTAAAAGCAGCCACAGATAACATGTAAACAAAGGAGTGGGGCTATGTTCTGATAAAACTTTTAAAATAGACATTGACATTTGAATTTCATGTAATTTTCACATGTCATGAAAGATTCTTCTTTTGATTTTTTAACCATTTAAAAAAGTGAAAACCATTCTTAGCTTGAGAGCTATTCAAAAACAAGCAGATTTGGCCCATGGGGTGTAATTTATTAACCCCGGGTCCAAAGCATCAAAAAGGTGCACTTTCTGTTTCCAGTGGGTGATCAACATAGGCCTTCCATGCACACTTTTTGATCACTTAACAGCCATTGGGGTGTGCAGTGACCCTGAGTGCATACAGACATACACACACACACAATTATCCAACACATGGCCATTGTTCTGGACACCAGGGTGTGAGATGGGCAGACTCCAGGTTGCCATGGTAATTGGGAATATGACTACTTCTAGGTAAGAGAGCAGAAACTGTAGATTGTCAGCAACTTGAGGTTGATTTATCTTTCTACCTCCTCCCCCAACCATCACTCCAGTGCATATTAGACAAGGGTGGGAAACCATAAATTAGTAAAGCTGGCAGAGAGATGTGTAGCAAGGAGAGGTAAGTGACAAGAAAAGGATTTCTAATGTTGGCAACGCTCCCTCTGAACTTTTACATTTTTTAGTGTATTTTAGTTTGTCAGGCTCTTTCATACACGTTACCTCATATATTCTTCACAATCCTATAAGGTATAATTCACCTCTGAGGAAACTATAGTCGAGAGAGTTTTGGACATTGGCTTACTTAAGGCATGGTCTTTAAGTAGCAGAGCCAAGACTGAGATCCAGGTATTTTTATCCAAAGTGTCTGTCCATGTATTCAGTAAACAAGTTTTGAATGTACTGAATATCATGCACTGTGAAATAATATGAATAAAATGTAATTTATGTCCTCCGGGTATCACCATCTAGTGCCATGGTTCCTACACCTGTCTTATTGTTGGTTCCCTGCCAGAGATCTTTTTAATGCAGATTCTCAGGCCCAGATGTGATGGACTGCATCTGGATCTGGATCTCTGGTTGGGGCAAACACGTTATCGGGCAAACGCCATAGGCCAAGCACCCTTCCTCACCTCTATCTGCTCTAACCCGGTGGGTCCGTTGGGGAAAGGCTGACTCCAGACCCCAGAAGAAGCTCCTGCAGTCCTGACCTGCAGGGGAGCAATTCTAGAATGGGATTTAGAGTTTGGGCCTGTTAGGGAACCCCAGGTAGTCTCCAGATCCACTTTCAAACATCTGAATCTCTCGTTCCAGAGGCAGAATTCCTGCTGCAAATGTCTCACACTGCGTTTGAATTTGGTATGGTGGCATAGGAAAGTGAGAAAAGCTTGAGATTCCAAGGAAGAAGCCTCAGGTTTATGTAATAGTGAGCACGTTACCTAACCTCTTTGAACTTCCATGTCCTTGTCTGAGGCAGACAATAGTAGCCATGTTTCCCCCCACCCCCCATTGCAAAGGAAGTGGCACAGGAACCTGTGCAGTGCTGTCACACCAGGGAGTCCTGCCGCCCTCCCCATGCAGATCTGCTTTGGGGTTGGGCAGTCATGGAGTGGCCTGCAGTGTTCGAGGTCGGGTAGACCAAGGTGTTGCCTGTGGATGCTGGATTACCTTCTCAGAAAAACCAGCCAGTCCCAAAGCAAGTGCCCCAACATCTTGTAAGATGAAGATGAGCCTGCATTCTCTTCTGCAGTCAGCGTTGAAAGTGAACTCACTCTGCAGAGGAACACAACGTGAAATTCACATTTGATCATTTAAACTGTCCCAGAGCTCAGTTTTCCAATGTATTTTGTTGGCAAGTGATATCTGGGGGACAGTTTTAAGCTTGCAATCTGTCCTTATTTATGTTTTCTTTGCTGTCCTCCTTTCAGAGTTTTGGTTTGAAACTTACCTGAGGGTAAGTTCCCTAGAGTGTGATCTAAAGTTGCCACCTCTTCTCCTCGCCCAGGAGGGCAGAGGCCCTGTCCACCATCTCTTGTGGGCTCCCTCTTTCCTCCTGAGCTCCACGCACTCCTGTGCGAGAGCACACCCATCTCAGGGGGTCACTTGGCTTTTTCTCCCTGGATAGGGGCTTGTCTCATTTCCATGGTTTCTTAACAGTTAGAAGTGCTTTCTATTTGATACTTGGATTTTAATTCCTTCAAAGAGGCTTTGGAATTATTTATTTTGCTGCTGATGAATCTTTCTTCTGGTCGAAAAGTATGAAATCCCTCCCTGTTTTGGGATTTACAGCCTGCCTGTTTTAGGTTCACAAAGCTTTTCCATTAAAGGTTTTTCTTCTCTGCCAATATTTATTGCTGGAGTCACTGTTTGCCCAGAAGCTACTGTCTGCTGCATCTTCTGGGAAATGAAATTTATGTCTCCTGGCACTGATGGGGGTGACATCACCAAGTGGCATAAGCCCTGGGTCCAAGCCTCCCAGTGGATGGCAAGCATGGGAGAGGGAGGGAACGGAGTGGGTTACATAAAACAGACACCATCTACCTCTTCCTTTCCTGTCCCTCCCTGCACCATCCCACCCACCACTCATACTGATAGTATCATTATATATTAATAGGATCTGTTAAAATTGACCCCCATCCTTAAAATTAGTACTAAGGGACCGGGGTCAGTAGTGGAGAGGAGGGTAGGACTGAAGTGTCTGTTCAAAGGGCAACAGCTGTGCCTTCCCTTTGTGGCAAGTCACCCTCATATGAGCCACGTGACACGTTTTCATAGCTTGTTGACAGCTGAGCTAACTAAGGCACAGTGATGCAGAATTTTGCTAGTTCATAGCAGAACCAAGTTGGAACCTAGCTCTTCAAATTCAGGTCTCTGCCATGGCATGTGTCCTGAAAAGGTGTGATTGTAGCTGTCAGCCTCAGCCCCTCTCCCACCTGCCTCACATGAAAGTCACCCCCAGGCTTCAACACAAGCTGGCCCACAATAGCGAGACAGAAAATGCCTATGCAGCAGTTTGCTGGATACATTTGGCTTCTACCCACTCTCCTCTCTTCCCCTATTTTGTCAGCTTTCTCCTGGTTCTATTTTTTCCAAGGAGTCTTGGGGCCATCTCTACATCCTTACTTCCCATTTGCTTCTCAATCTACTGCATTCTCCTCTGCTTTTGCTCTCCACACCCCACCTGAATTGACAAACAATCTCCAACTGCCCAGCTCAATGGATAGCCTGGGTTCTAGGGCCAACGTAATGAGTGTGGTATCCATGTAGTCGCACAGGGCCCTGGACTCAGAAGGGCCCCACATTTGGTTTAATGTTCCACCATTGCTGTCTTGAAATTCTTAGTAATTTTTGAACCAGAGATTTTGCATTCTCATTTTGCACGGGACCTCACAAATTATGCAGTTGATCTTATTTGAGTCTTTAAAAAATGTAACTTCTGTAACAGAAACCCAAGTTTTTTCAGTCAACCTTAGGGACCCCTTAATCTCAGGGAGAGGCCCTTCCTTAGCCTCAGAGGATGAACCTAAGTGATTAAAACAGTGATGGAATCTCAAGACCTCTGATCAGAAATTGATCTAGAGATGATATGATCTAGATCTCATAGAAGAAAGGAAAATAAAAGCTTATTCTGGGTAAACCTTTGCATTTCTATAGAAAATGGACTTGCTCAGTTGGCCTACTCCTTACCCTTTTGCCTCTTCCCACTTTTCTTACTGTGGATGTGGGCACAATATCTGGAGGTGCAGCAGCCATTTCATGACCCGAGGAAGAATCCAACACATTACAAATGGAAAAGAGAAAGCTAGGAGAAGCTGGGTCTCTCATGGCACATCAACAACCATCAAAAGCCCTTAAAGTCATTGTTGTGGATTTTTCTTTTTCATTACAGTTAAAGGTTTTGTAACTTCAGTGACTTCTTGGCAGCATTTAGTACAATGTTGTCCATTCTCTCCTCTTGAAACAGTCGTTCCTTGACACTCATGACACCACCTCAGCTGGGTTTTCTCATCATTTCTTCTCCTATTCCTCCTCCTCAGCTCAGTCTTTGATGGTGCTATCCTGAAAGATTTAGTGATTTATTCTTTTATTCCTCCCTGGGCATCTATTGGGTACCCCTGTGTGTTGGGCTTCACACTAAGTGCAGCAGTTGGAGCCTTGAAGACAGACTCTCCCATGGAGCTTGCACTGTGTCCCCAGTTCACTGCCCCAACCACAGCCCACTCTCCTCCTGAGCAATATCCTTTACTTCCCCAGCTTTAACCACATGTGGGGGTTTCATTCCGGGGCAGCGCTTCACATTGATATACCTTATTCATCAACAGTCAACAAATCCTCCTGGAAAGAAAAGAAAGAAGAGACCGAACTGTCCTTGATGAGTCAGTCATGAAGTCATCTTTACTCCATATTTCCAGCCAATATAGAGAGGACATAAAAGGCCTGGCCACCTTTTATCACTCCTAAGCTCCAATTTTATTTTTCTACACTACTCAGCCATATTAGGGGATTACACACTAGTAAAGTCCCCTCATGGAATCCTGCCATATGTGGGAATTTTCTTTTATTTTCCATAAAAGGTAGTGAAAGATCCCATCGGATTTAATAGTTATGGTACTGTCGGTGCTGCCAGCCCCTTACTCACATGCAAACCATGGCAGAAAAAAAATAAGACAGGCACCAGGAAGGGAATATGTGTCAAATTCCCCCAGAACTCTAGCGAAAGAAGACTGCTACTATTGTTAATAGCATTTGTTTTTTAAAAATGTGCTTCATTTGGGGCTAGTTTAAAAAGAAAGAGTTTAAAATAAAATGGCAACCCACTGATTTATGAGAATTTCACATAAGGGTATAACCCAAATGACAGAAAGCAATTTATCCACAAAAATGATTATAATTTACTTATGATAACAAAACACTGAGAAGCAACTTTACTTGTTGTTATCCATGTAATTCACTACTTTCTTACGTTAAAGGAGAAAGACTATATGACCTTCCTGATTAATGCTTAAAAATCATGTGTTAAATGTCAAAGACTATTCCTAACAAAAGTTTTTAGTAAACCAGGGATAAAAGGAAAGTTCTTAATTTGTTGATGATATTAACAAATGTTAACAAAAAACCCACAATAAACATTATACTAAACAAAGAAATGTAAGAAGCCTTTCATCAGAGTTTGGAAGAACACTCTACAGTACTTCAGAATTGGGACTATGGTTACATGAGTGAGGAACTCACCTGAGGTACAAAATTTGAGAAAGTGCCCATAAACTCAATAAATAAATAACATTTTAATGCAATATTTTAAAAAATCCAAATTAATGCAAAAAATCCCCAGAAGAACAAAATACACAAATATTAAAGACAGGATCAGTAAAACTGATTTCTCCTTTTGCTTCCAGCTCTGATGTGGCTCTAATACTCATTAAAATCTTTTTCGTCTTGACTACAGAGCCTTCGGTGCCTCCCTAAGTTTTGTGCCCAAGCCAGTGCCTCTCTTGCCTCATCTCAATTCTAGTCCTGTGGTATTTTTCAAGTTTTGGCTGATGTAACATGACAAAAATATGTGACAGCAGGCAAAAATATTGTAGAAGAGGCAAATCTATTATTACTTGTAAGTAAGCTTGCAGTGAGTCAAATCCTGACTTCAGCCATCACTGTGTAACCTTTGGCGTATCGCTTAAACTCTCAGCTGCAAATGGGGATAATAATAGTGACTACCTCATAAAGTGATGGCTGGAATTAAACGAGTTCATGTATGTACAGTGCTTAGAAGCCTGTCAGAAAGTAAGCACACTGTAGTTTTATCTGTTACATTTATCTACCTAGAATATCCAAGAAAAACAATTGAAAAAGTATTAGAACCATTTCAGAAAACATAAAAATTAACAGCCTTTCTACACATGCACAGTGTCGAATTAATAAATATAATGTAGAAAAAGATGCCTACACATAGCAGCTAGGATTATTAACAACTGGGGAATACCTTTATCAAGATATGTGCAAGATCTATGTGAAGAAGCTATCGTCTTCCATGGAAGATCATGAAGAAGACCCAAGCAAAAAGAGTGACATGGCAGATTTTTGCATAGAAGTTCTCAATATTGTAAAGAGACAAGTGGTTTCCCTAAGTTAGTCTGTATTTAGTATAACCCCCATCAAAATTATGACAGCAGTTTCCAACCAATTTTGGAATCAATCAATTTTGGTTGATTCTAAAATTCATCTATTGTGTGCAAATAATCTCGTGCAAAGATTGTGTCAAGAAAATCTTGTGCTATGAGATCTTAAATATACTACAAATTTATGGTAATTAAAACAGTGTGGTGCTGGCACAGTAACAGGATAACTAAAAAGAAGGCGCAGAAACGTTTATGTATGGAAACTATCATTTAGCCATGGGAATTAGTATATGCTAGAAGTATCATTTCAAGTCACTGGGAAAGGATGAACAAGTCAGTATGTGGCACTGGTACAATTTGCTCTCCTTTCACAAGAAGAGTAAGTGAGATCCTCAGCTCACACCATACCCTGAAATAAATCACCAATCAATCATAGGCTCAAATGTAAAATAAAAATAAGACATGAAAGTACTAGAACATACACGAGAATTTAGTTTTCATTAATGTATGGAACAGTGGCACATGGAAAACATTAACTAAATACATGTTGAGCAATGTAACAAATCTAGATGTAGGAAGGGCCTTTCTCTGCAAAACACCAAATCCTAAAGCCATAAAGTAAAAGATGGACTATGTAATCTTAATGACTTAGAATGAAAGAAATCCATAAATAAAGCTAATTTTCAACCAACAGCCTGGGAGAGAAAACACTTTTATATTACCTAATATTCAAAAAAACTTATATGCAGTCTTACTGAAAGCACTCCTATAAAGTACTAAGAAAAAGAAAACAATCTAGAGGAAAATAGGCTACTCAGAAAAGAAGAAATGTAAATGTTCAATAAATGTGTGAAAATATCTTCAACCTCAGTAATCAGAGAAGCGCAAATGAAAAGAAAATATCATTATCAACCTAAGATTGTTAATATTCATTGTAATCGCAGGCAAAGGAAAATGGTATTCTACTGGAGTGTTCTGTGTATTGTTTTATTTTGTTTTGTTTGTATTTATTTGTTTATTTATTTTGAGCTGGATTCTTGCTCTGTTGCCCAAGCTGGAGTGCAGTGACACGATCTCAGCTCACTGCAACCTCTGCCTCCCGGGTTCAAGCGATTCTCCCACCTCAGCCTCCTAAGCAGCTGGGATTACAGTCATGCGCCACCATGCCGAGGTAATTTTTGTATTTTTAGTAGAGACGTGGTTTCCCCATGTTGGCCAGGCTGGTCTCGAACTCCTGACCTCAGGTGATCTGCCCCACTCAGCCTGCCAAAGTGCTGAATTACAGGCATGAGCCACCGTGCCTGGCCTATTTTTTTATTTTTTGGAATATTTTATTTTTAATTTTTGTGGGTACATAGTAGGCATATATATCCATGGGGTACATGAGATACTTTAATACAGGCATGCAATGCATACTAATCACATCAGGGTAAATGAGGTATCCATCACCTCAAGTATTTATCCTTTGTGATATAAACATTCCAATTATACTCTTTTAGTTATTTTAAAACATGCAATTAAATTATTATTGACTAAAGTCACCATGTTGTGCTAGCAAACACTTGATCTTATTCATTCTTTCTATTTTATTGCATCCATTAACCATCCCCACCTCCCCCTCCACGTTGTTCCACTACCCTTCCCAGCCTCTGGTAACCACCTTCTATGCTCTATCTCCATGAGTTCAGTTGTTTTAATTTTTAGCTCCCACAGTTAAGTGAGAATGTGCAAAATTTGCCTTTCTGTGCCTGGCCTATTTCACTTAATATAATGATATTCCTTGGCTGTCTTTGCTTTCACCTGCCATTTCCCTCGTCCTCTTAACCCTCAGCCCAACATCTGAGAAGGGCCTAGAGTAGGAATTTATGTTTAATACACATTTAATAGGCACCTAACATGTATCAGCGCTAAAAGTACCGTGATGCACACTCTCCTAGCCTTTGTGAAGCTTACAGCTGACTGATGGAGAACAACAATTAAACAAGCAATAACAATCGAGTGTGGTAAGTGCCATCAAGTTCCATTCATGTTGCTGTAAATGACAGGATCTCATTCTTTTTATTGCTGAATAGTACTCCATTGTGTATTTGAACCACATTTTCTCTATCCACACTACTGAGGAACACTTAGGTTGTTTCCCAGTCTTGGCTACTGTGAACAGTGCTGCAGCAAGCATGGAAGTGCAGGTATCTCTTTGGTATATGGATTTCCTTTCTTTGGGGGATATACCTAGTAGTGGGATTGCTGGATTGTATGGTAGCTCTATTTTTAGTTTTTGGAGGAACCTCCAAACTGTTCTCTATAGTGGTTGTACTAATTTACATTTCCTTTTCCCCACATCCTTGCCAGCATTCATTATTGCCTGTTTTTGGATAAAAGCCATTTTAGCTGGGGTGACCTGATATCTCATTATAGTTTTGATTTGCATTTCTCTGAAGATCAGTGAGGTGGAGCACCTTTTTCTATACCTGTTTGCCATTTACATGTCTTCTTTTGAGAACTGTCTATTCAGATATTTTGCCCATTTTTAATCAGATTATTAGATTTTTTCCTATAGAGTTGTTTGAGCTCCTCATGTATTGATTATTAATCCCTTGTCAAATGGGTAATTTACAAATATTTTCTCCCATTCTGTGGATTGTCTCTTCACTTTGTTGATTGTTTCTTTTGCTGTGCAGAAGCTTTTTAACTTGATGTGATCTCATTTGTCCATTTTTGGTTTGGTTGTCTGTACTTTTGAGGTATTACTCAAGAAATTTTGCCTGCTCCAATGTCCTAGAGAGTTCTCCCAATGTTTTCTTTTAGTAGTTTTATAGTTTGAGATCTTAGATTTAAGTCTTTAATCCATTTTGATTTGATTTTTGTATATGATGAGAGATAGGGGTCTAGTTTCATTCTTCTGCATATGGATATCCAGTTTTCTAGCACCGTTTATTGAAGAGACTCCTTTCTCTAATGTATGTTTTTGGCACCTTTGTCAAAAATGAGTTCACTGTAAATGTATGGATTTTTTTCTGAGTTCTGTTCCAATAGTTTGTATGTCTGTTTTTATGCCAGCACCATGCTGTTTCATTACATAGTATAATTTGAAGTCAGGTAATGTGATTCTGCCAGTTTTATTCTTTCTGCTCAGAATAGCTTTGGCTATTCTGAGTCTTTTGGGGTTCCATATACATTTTAGGATTGTTTTTCTCTATTTCTGTGAAGAATGTTATTGGTATTTTGATAGGGATTGCATTGAATCTGTAAATTGCTTTGGGTTGTAAGGATATTTTAACAATACTTATTCTTCCAATCCATGAACATGGAATATTTTTCCATTGTTTTGTGTCCTTTTCAATTTCTCTCATAAATGCTGTATAATTTTCATTATAGAGAACTTTCATTTCTTAAGTTTCCTAGGCATTTATTCTATTTGTAGCTATTGTAAATGGTGTTATTTTTAAATTTCTTTTTCAAATTGTTTGCTGTTGGCATATAGAAATGCTGCTTCTTTGTTTGTTGATTTTGTATCCTGCAACTTTACTGAATTTATCAGTTCTAATAGTTTTTTAGTTTAGTCTTTAAGTTTTTCCAAATATAAGATCATATCATCTGCAAACAAAGGTGATTTGACTTCTTCCTTTCTAATTTGAATGCCCTTTATTTCTTTCTCTTATCTTATTGTTCCATGTAGGACATTCTCTACCACAGTGTTGAAGGGTGTTTAAATTGTTATGGCATTGAGGAAAAGGTATGGGGTGAGTCATTTGGCAGTACTGTACCTATCTAAATTCAAAAGTTCTTAACCTTTGACTCTTGCAATTCCACCTACAGGAATTTATCCCATAGAAATTTGACCTAATCGAAATGTGTGTGCGCAGACACACAAGTGCATGCAAGGACGTTTACTTAAGTATTGCTTAATTTATTAAAAAGCAGAAATAACTTAAATGATCTTCAATAAGAGAAAAACTTAATAAATGATATTTCTCCTGATCTATTAAGTATGATTCAGTGGTCAAAAAGAATGAAGAAGATATTATGGTACTGACATGTAGAACTCTAAACAATGCATTCAAAGTGAATAAAGGAAATTTCAGAACATTTCATCTATTTTATTCCCTGTTGTGTTCTCAGTGCCCAGAGCAGTCCTGGGCACATGGGATAGCTCAAAAGTATTTATTAAGTGGATATGTATAGTATGACCCCATTTATATGAATGGAATCATAGCAACTATAAAATCTTTCTCTCACATAAATACACTCATTTTAAACCCAGGTTTTGGGGTAGTGTATGAAAAATAACAGCTCTGGGTTCAAATCCTAGTTGTCACTTACCAATTGATGGCTCTGAGCAAGTTACTTATCTTCTTTAAGACTCGTGTTCTTCATTGGTAACTAAGGCTAATAATAATACTTCATACCTTATAAAGATACTGGGAAGATTCAAAGACAACTGTGTTCATCACTCAAGAACACCTGCATCACCCAAAGTATACCTGATACTTTGCAGTTGCTCAGTGAGTGGTTGTTATTTGTACTCTCAATCTCCCTATATTTTCTCTGTACCACATGGGCTGCCTAAGAATCTTTTGGTATGAAGTTAGAGATAACACATTCAGAGTTTTCTGAGATGTAAATGAACTTCACTGTGGCCCTCTGTGGGAGCTTTTGCAGGACAATAACCCATCAATAGAGCCATGGTTATCTTTGCCTTCACCTGTCATTTCCCTCATCCTGTTATCCCTCAGTCCAACATCTGAGAAGGGCCTGTAGTAGGAGTTTATGTTTAGTACACATTTAATAGGCATCTGTCATGTATCAGCACTAAAAGTACAGCGATGTGCACACTCCCAGCCTTTGTGGTGCTTATAACTGGCTGTTGGAGAACAACAATTAAACAAGCAATAACAATAAAGGGTGGTAAGTACCATGACTGGGTGGGGCATGAGGAGTTAGGAAAGCATTGGCGTGGCTTCTGACCTAGCTTAGGAGACCAGAGAAAGTGAGGGCCAATCCCAAGCTTGAAAGCTGATTAGGAGCTAAAGGGGCAGGAAGGAGCTAAGAAGAAGATGAGGGTTTCAATGGGGATAACTAGTTATGAAAAGTCTTATTTGAGAATGTGAGAGAATTACAGTATGGCTGGAGCTCTCAGATGAGAAGTGTGGTTTAGCACCAAATAAAGCTAGGCCAGGCACAGTGGTTCACGCCTGTAATCTCAGCACTTTGGGAAGCCATGGCAGGTGAATTGCTTGACTCCAGGAGTTCAAGACCAGCCTGGGCAACATCGTGAAAACTTTCAAATTTTGTAGCAAAAGCTACAAAAATTAGCTGAGCATGATGGTACAGGTCTGTAGTCCCAGCTACTCGGGAGGCTAAGGTGGGAGGATTCCTTGAGTCCAGGAGGTTGAGGTTGCAGTGAGCAGTGACAGCACCACTGCACTCCAGCATGTGTGACAGAGTGAGACTCTGTCTCAAAAAAAACCCAAAAGAACAAGAAAGAAAGAAACAAGAAGAAAGAAGGAAGGGAGGAAGGAAGGAAGGAAGGAAGGAAGGAAGGAAGGAAGGAAGGAAGGAAGGAAGGAAGGAAGGAAGGAGGGAGGGAAAGAAAAAAGGAAAGGAAGGAAAAGGAAGGAAGGAAGAGAAAGAAAGAAAGAAAGGAAAGAGAAAGAGAGAAAGAGAGAAAGAGAAGGAAGAAAGAAAAAGAGAAAGAAGAAAGAAAGGGAAGAAAGAAAGAAAGAAAGAAAGAAAGAAAAAGAAAAGAAAGAAAGAAAGAGAAAGAAAGAAAGAGAGAGAGAAGGAAGAGAAAGAAGGCTAAAAAGTAGGCAGGGGACAGATTGTGAAGGGCTTTGTAAACCATGTTTAGGAGTTTGGAATTATTCCTGAGAGCAACGAGGAGCCTTTGAAGCAGGACAATGCCTGGATTAGGTTACTGTTTCAGAAAGACCATTCTGGCTTTGCTGTAGGGAATGCAAGAAGCTAGAACTGAATTGGGGAAGACCAGTGAGGGGGCTGTTATGGTAGTACAGGGAGAAATGACGGTGGTCTGGATTAGGGTGGTGACAGGGGGATGGTGATGCATTTCGAGACTCCGTCTCAAAAAAAAAAAAAAAGAAAAGAAATATTGAATAGATAAAATCAATAGGACTTGATGATTGATTACATGTGGGAGATGAGAGAGAGGAAAGAACCAAGGATGACATCCAGACTTGTGACTTGTACAACTGGGTTTTTATAGGTTAGTCTTGTATCCAGCCACCTCGATGAATTTTCTTGTAGTTCTAAAGCTTAATTGTACATTTCCTTAGATTTTCCAGGTAGACAATTATGATTGCCAATAAGGATGGTTTAGGTGCTTCTCTTCATTTTTATTGATATAGTATCAGTCAACGTGCAGTCAGGAAAAAAGAAACTGCTCTTGGTATTTCAAGCAGAGAGAGGTAATAGATGAGATTAGGTGCTTACAAACTGGCTGGGAGTGTGGAGTGATGAAAGTCAAGGGAGGCTGCTGCTAGATTTCAGGTTCACCATTGCAGTTGTGGCCTTTCACATCAAGAAGTTGCTGTTGCCATCCAGGTTAGGAAACTGCCACTGATAGTCACAGCTGTCCTACAGCAGTGAACAGGGTAGGTGAGAGGGCTGGCTGCCTTGAGGATTTTATAAATAATTTCTGCCAATGCCCAAGTATCTACAAGCCACTACCAAAGAGAAAAAGAGAGTCACATAGCTTGCTACTGACTCCCTCCCATCTCCAAATTGTAAGCAAGTGCATCTCATTGGCTGGATAGTCATAGTAATGTGAAGGTAAAGGAGTGTGGGGCAAGTAGCTTCCAGGTTTCCAGCCCCAGTGATAAAGGGCAGGGATGGTAGAAATAATGGTGGCCAAAACAGGACAACAAAAACCAATATCCAGTGCAGTTTTGCCTTCATTTTCTAGGCCTGTCTTTTGTGTACAAGACACTCAAAACACTTTCAAATGAGTTAAACTCTTCTAGGTTCTTCTCTCATCACTTCTCCCATGTGAACTATGTTCTGGAAGGTGCACAGAATGTCATACAACTTTCCAAATGTATGTTCATGCCTTTGTCCTTGTGGTACCACCTAAAAGTTACCTTTCCTCTACCTGTGAAGACTCTTCCTGTTCCTTCAGCACCCAATCAATCCTTGCCCCCTTACCTGCATCAGGCAGGATTGATGGCTATCTTCATTATTTCCACTACACTTGGTTCACAGTTTTATAGCAGTATCCCACTGAATTTTAATTTGGGCCAAAGTGCCCATCTTTCTCAGTAGACATAAGCATCCTAAGGTAAGTGACCAAGGTTTATTTTGTGTTTATGTCCCAAGCACCTACTATAGTGCTTGGAATATAATAGGTGCTCACCGAAGATTTCTTGAATGTGTGAAGGACTGTAGTATTACATGGTCACTCAGAGTGAGCACCTGAGATTATATGATGAGCAACTACCTTCAGAAATAGGCATGCCACTTGTTCCTGAAAAGGAGTTTGACAAGTGATAGAATCATAGGACAAAAATTCATGGCAATGAGTTTCCTATTAATGCTAGCTTCAAGTTCTCAATTCTTACTTTTATTTATGTTGACTTTTTCCTTCCTTTTCTAAGCTTCTACCATCTGTCTTTGCTTCTTCAGCTTGTCATGCTACTTCCCTTTAAAATATAATTTCCATGCAACATTCTAGTTGCCCCCATCATATCAAATTAATGCAAAGGCTACTTAAGCTGCTAGTAAAATATGGGTTATTACATGCCGCCAACAACAACACTGACAGTGATGTTGAAACGGGGACAGAGAATATCTTAATAAATTATTATTTATATAGAGCCAGGGAGCTCTAGAGTTTGAAGTGTCCTTACAAATCCAATTCCATTCTTTTAGTACCAGTTTAAAATAAATGCTTACCATCAGCTAGTTGCTGTCACTGGGAAGAAGGTAACTTGAAGTATTTACTGATAAATAGCCTTTATTCCCAACTGTGACTTTTCTTCAGTGTCTACATATTATGTCACACGTTCTACTGGCACTGCTGCAATATAGATCAAAGATCTTGTGCATAGGGGTAGGGGAGTGTTAGTATCTCCCTTGTCCCATTTGTTCTGTTACTACTTCATTGGACTGATCTACCCTCATGAACTTGCAATCACCTAAATGGAAGTTTTGAATGTGTCGCCTTTTGCTTGGTGATTTCAATCATGCTGCTATATGTAATCAGGTATGGCACAGTTTGTCAGTTTGATTCTAGGTGTGAGTGGATACAAATCATTACACTGTGCTGTTAACAATCCTTGTCAGATTGCTGTTACCTACTTTTTACAGACACCATGATCAAAGCTAGACTATTTATTGGGGGATGGTGGAAAGAGACTTATTTAATGTAATTTAAAAGCTTTTCCAATAGAAAATGAAATATTACTGAAAATAGTATCTATTTTTTAGCTTTCAGCAATTGATGGTGCTTTGTTTTGGTGTCTGCTGGAAGTCTACTTCCATTATAGGGAACCTTGTTTGTTAGCTTCTCTAGATTTCTATTCTAAACAATCTGTTAGTGATGATAAACTCTGTACGAGGGTCTATACTGAGCTATTAACTTCCTGTAAGGGGAAAATTGGTGGGTTACCAGAAATACCATTGAAGCAGGGTGGGCTGTGGGTGGAGAGTTGGGTATCTGCCTTAAGAGTTACAAACTATGAAACACTTTTGTACACAACTGATTTTTAAAAAAATAAACACATTTTTAAAGAAAAAAATAAATCAAATTCTTTTGTTTTATATAAAAATGGAGAGTGAGAATTTCCCATGATTCCTTAGTACCGTGAAGAATTGGTTAGTAAGCTCATCTAGTAAGCTCTTCTTCAGGTCAGGAGAGCTTCTGCAATGAATCCTCCGAGACTTCCGATCCTCTAGTACAGTGTTAGGGGCATAATAAGTAATTCATCAGATGTTGTTAAATGGGTTTATGGGTAGCATTTCCCCAAGGTAATCAAGAAACTCTTTGTTTTTCTTAATGGCAGATACTGCATACTGGCTGACTCAGCATCCATTCCTAACTCATTTTCTTTCACCCACCTTGCTTATAAAGCTTACGGAAGTAAAATATTTTCCCAGCCTCCTCTGCACTTGAAGTGACTATGTGACAGTTTTTGCCAGTGAGAGGTAGGCAGCAGCCTGCATGAGCTTTCTGTGAAAGTTTTGCTTTTCTGATAGGAAGGACAAAAAAGACAGGTGTTTTCTTTGCTCCTTTTCCTGTCTGGAGGGTGAATGTGTTGGCTGCACCTACATCAGCCTTCTTGTGCCCATAAGGAAAAGGCCGAGAGAATCACAGAGATGCTGCCCCTGACATTGTAAAGCTGCCAAGCCATCAACATCATCTACCTCCTGACTTCTTATTATGTGAGAAAAAGAAGCCCCTATTTGTTGAAGCCACTGAATTTCTATTACTTGCTCTTAAGTGCTTTTCTAATATGTGCTTTATTCTAGCTGCAGAACCTTTCTAAGGTTATTGCCCAAAACAGGAAGGACAGATTTATGTTTAGTACATATAACAAATGTGGACATCACTACCATAATATTTATTTTATAAGTTTAGTTTTGTAATGTTTTCTTGTCACCGATAAGTCTATCTATAAGAAAAATAAAAAGATTGCTTCAAAGAATACGTAAAATTTGAAAACAAGAGAGACTAATGACTGTTGAAGTCTTACATCAGCCTCATTATTCAGCATATTTCTTGATTTTGTTTTGGTTGCACAGTATTGAGAAAACCTAATTCATGCATATGAGTAGTTGCAAATAGAAGAGTTTGTATGCCCTGCAATTTCAGGTCAGAAAGTTTGAGAGAGGAGTGTTTGGATGGCTTCCCTTAAAAGTGGACTCAATAATAGCATGTAAGAGCTGTTCTCATTCCTTAGCTGGCCGATGACCAGTATGGATCGAGAGAGTTGATAAACAGGTTATTCACTGAAGCAAATCTTCATTGTTCAAAGGAAAATACAATGTAGTCAATAAGAGCCCAGATCCTGGAGACAAATTTGAGTTTAAATCCTGGGACTACCAATTGCTGGCTGAGTACCTCAGTCCTGGTGTTCTCATCTATTAAATGGGCACATTAATAGTACCTACCTTATAGAATTATTGGGTGGTTTAAATCATTCAATACAGGTAAGGCCTTAGAACAGTTCTGGGCACACAGTAACAACCAACTATTAACAATTATGAGATGTCCAATGATGCCCCCAGCCCCCCATGGCCAGTCTCTGTCAGATGTTTGCTCAAATATCATTCTCAAACTCATGGACTGAGACCTTCCTCCTTTTAATAATAAACCAATTTATTTTGCTTGGAACACTGAATATATATTTTAGAAATAAAGTATTTGATGACCAACTATATGGAATTAACCCAGAAGGTTCACTTTGCCAAAGTGAGCTTATTTAGCCCTTTAAAAAAAGAAACATTTAAATCGTGCAATAGGTTCTGAAAGTGTGACTAATATGACACTATCTTTCCATCAAAAAACTTGATTAATTGTTATTTTAATACTGATTATTGCACCATGATTACACAAGGTGCTAAGCAAAAGTATATTTTACCTGGCGTTGAATTTCACAGGGCCTCTGTATGCTATGTTTGATACTCATGTGTATAATTTTATGTAAATAGGGATGGGGAGGCCTACGTTAAAAAAATAACAATAAGAGGCTGAAGGATCGCTTGAGGCCAGGGGTTCAAAACCAGCCTAGGCAACATAGTGAGACCCTATCTTTACATTTTTTTTTCTTTATAAAATTAGCCAGGCATGGTGGCATGTGCCTGTAGTCCTAGCTACTCAGGAGGCTGAGATGGGAGAATGACATGAGCCTACGAGTTTAAGGCTACAGTGAGTTATGACTGGGCCATTGCAGTACAAAGGACAGCCTGGGTGCCAAAGTGAGACCCTGTCTCTCAAAGAAAAAAGACATTCAAAACAATAACAAAAATAATAATAGGGAAAGGACCAGTACAGAGCTACTATGTTCTGAATCAATGAACATTTACAAAACAATTATGGCAAGAGCTATATACAAAGAAGCATGTAAAACTGAAAGTACAATTTAATATAATAGTTGTCTCCAATATGTAAATATTTGATATGTAAGACATCTAACTGTGAATGGTTTTTTAAAATGAAGAATTTTTAATTGTAAAACAATATTCTAAATAAACTTGAATCAAATATTCATAGGTTCATAGAGCAGCCTTACATAACTGCAGAGGTCCATTGGTCAGAGCTTAACAATCATCTAAATAATTATCCCAAAAATCCCTTCTAAAATTTACCATTTGGGGTTAGATAGGTTAACATGTGAAACCTAACTGGAATCTTCCTGTCTTGATCATTTACCTGGTTACACTGGCTCTTCATTCTCTATAAGGTGGGTTTATCTAAAAAGTAGTAAAATAATCCTGGCATGGTGGTATGACCCTGCTACTTGGAAGGCTGTGGTGGGAGGATCACTTGAACCCAGGAGTTCAAAGCTGCAATGAGTTATGATCACACCAGTGCACTCCAACCTGGGTGACAGATTGAGACCCCCATATCTTAAAAAAAAAAAAAAAAGAAAGAAAGAAAAAGGAAACAATAGCAAAATTATTTTACTTGAAGTCATTCCACAGAAGGTGATTCCATGGCATGGGCTTATACTCATTAGAAAGTTTCTGCCAACATTTCCATTTGAAATGTCTGAGACAATGAGGGAATTAACTATTTCACATGACATGGTGTTTCAAAGGAGGCAAGTTCCAGGGATGCTTAATTCACCAAGGAGCCAACGTCTTTCTGTGCTTTTGCTTGGCCATCTTCACCACATCAGCTGTCTTCCCTCATGACTGCAAGATGGCTGCCAGAGCTCTGCCTATTATATCCGTGTGCAAATACATTCAGAGGCAGAAAAGAAAACTCTATATTTCTTATAGTTCTTTTGAGAGCTAATAACATTTCCCATAAGAGTTACCCTCCAATTTCATTGACCAGAATTGAGTTGCATGTTCCTTCTTAAACCATTTCCTAGCGAGGAGAATAAAATTACTGTCATTGGTCAGATTACCAAGACTGATGTGCTAAGACTGAGAATAAGGCCAAATTCTGGAAAGCCCATGGCCCCACTGAGGAATGTGCATGTTGGGAAAAACTGAGGTTCTGGGTGGGAAACCAAGAGTATCTGTTAAAGAGGCTGGAGAAGCATATTCTAACGAGGACCCAAAGTAAAGTTATCTCCTGCCCCTGCCTGCCTACCCCCTCCCCAGGCTGTGCGAGAAGGGGAAGAAGAGACACAGGGAACAGTGAGGACAAGAGAGAGTGAGGTTGTGTCTATGCAGAGCCAAAACATTTCAATACAAGTGAAGAATCAATTGAGCTGAATGTTTTTGCAACCAAATGCCAAATATATTGGTGTAGTTATAAAGGATTAGTTTGGAAGTTATTAAACTTTATCTCACAGTTTAATTTTGGTTTGTTATGGCACTGGTGTATATATAGAGGAGGAGACACCATTTCCTTTTGTCATTTTATAGGTGCTGTTTAATTTCCTGCATGTCATGAAAACCATTTTTTTTCTTTTTTCTTTTTTTTCTCTTTTTGACACAGTTTCGCTCTTGTTGCCCAGGCTGGAGTGTGATGGCACGATCTCGGCTCATCGCAACCTCCGCCTCCCAGGTTCAAGTGATTCTCCTGCCTCAGCCTCCCTAGTAGCTGGGATTACAGGCATGCGCCACCATGCCTGGCTAATTTTTTATTTTTAGTAGAGATGGGGTTTCTCCATGTTGGTCAGGCTGGTCTTGAACTCCCAACCTCAGGTGATCCACCCCCCTCGGCCTCCCAAAGTGCTGGGATTACAGGCGTGAGCCACCGCGACTGGCCACCATGAAATCTTTCATGAATCTGCACAAACTATGGACTTAATCACCAGAAAAGATCACACATGCAGTTGTGCAAATTCTGCATGTAATTTTGGGAGGTTCACAGATACATTGACACCCCCTCATGAGTTTCAAGTAATAACCCTCTGATATCCTTGATTGGTAGACTGAAAAAAATAATGCATGAGGAGATAAAACAGTGAGACTAGGAAATCTGATGGGCACTTGTTAGCTCTGTGGCCTTATTTGAATTTTTAAGGCCTTAGTTTTACCTCTATACAATGGAGTTTATGAGTTATTTTAAGAACTGAGTGAATGATGTGTAAAATTGTTTTAAATTATGTAGCACTTTACAAATGTTGATTTAAAATTTTAATTGCCAATTTATCCAAACTGCATGATGCTTCTTACTTCTCAGTTGAATTTACTTAGTCTTTGAATTTAAAATTGTGCACCCCATGAAGACATGCCTCAGAGTATGTTCTGAGGATTCAAATAGAAGAAGGTTCCTTTCTCCACAAGAAAATATTGTTCTCAAATTCATAGATTGAGCACTGCCTCTTTTTGGAGCAGCTGGTTTGACAAGAGGTACCAATGGAAACATGCCTAACTCACTGACAAGCACTACTCCCAGCAGGTGAAACTAGGGTGTACCGATGTGGTCAGGAGACTGGGGAGGGAGAGAGAATGGAACAGTCTTCTAGACACTCCGGCCCTCTGCCTGACCCACCTGTGCGACTCCCTCCACACCCTCCCATTGGTCCTATTCCAGTCCTTTGACCATGGTCCCCTGTTTGGCTCCACTTTAAGTCCTTCACATCCTTTGAGGCAGGTACACCTGCTCCAGCTCTTCTCTTGCTCTTCACCTCATACCCTTCCCCATCTTTACCTGCTCTCAGGGTGAGAGGTTGCTTTTCTTCTCTCGTTTCTCAGATTTTCATAACATTCTTGCCTTTTCATGCCCGATGACCTTGGTAGCCGCCCCTGGGCCACTGAATGGCAAATGCCCATTAGACTTCCCCAAGGATCAACCAACAAAGAGTGACGGTCAAAGAGGACAGGGTGATGGTCATCCTGGGCACTGAGGTCTGGAGTAAGCCGATCTCACTCCTGTCTTACAGAGGATGCAGTCAGTGCATAGAGATCTTCCTGCTTCTCTCAGTACAAGCACACAGCTGACTTGGGGGATTGGGAGATTTCATTGGGAGAAAATCAGATTTTGTTGATTGATGGGGGACATCAGGACTGTATTCACACACCATTAGTAAAACAACAAAAACTTACTAACAATGAGGCAGAAAAAAAAGTCTCCTCAGATGTGGCAAAGCTATAATGATGCTGCTGACAGCAGAGCTGTTCCCTGGGGTTTGGGGCACTTATTTCTCGGAGATGTGCTGGACCCATGCTGCCTATGGGACAACAGTCTACGTGTGGGGGCTCAGCACTGCTGCAAATGGCAGCTTCTCTGCATTCTGTATTTCCACGAGCACAGCACACTCCTCCAGGATTGAAGTCTGCAGGTTGCAAGGATGTGGGGGAAGTGTCCGGTTCCCAGCTTCTTTCATAGCCATCAGTGCCCAGCCCTGCACATATAAAAATAAGATCCTCCCAATTCAAGCGTTTTTCTCACCTCTTCGATACTCAGGCCCCTGCTGCACGCCCTACAAAAGGTAGAGAAACTCATGCCAAGTGATCCTATGGGTTTCCCAGCCATCTGGAGGTGGCTGATATGAGGAAGAGGTTTTAGGTTAGAGGCAGACCAACCAGACCATGCAAGGCCCAGGGGCGAGGGCAGTTGGTAGGTAGGTTCACTCTTGGCTTCAGTATCAGCTCAGACCTACCTTCCTTCCTTCTTTCCTTCCTTCCTTCCCTCCTTCCTTCCTCCTTTCCTTCCTTCTTTCTTTCCTTTCCTCCCCTTTCTTTCTCTTTCTTCCTTTTTATTTCTTTCTTTCCTTCTTTCTTTCTTTCTTCCTTCCTTCCTTTCTTTCTTTCTCTTTCTTTCTTTCTTTCTTTTTCTTTCTTTTTCTCTCTTTCTTTCTTCCTTCCTTCTTTCTCTTTCTTTTACTTTCTTCTTTCCTTCTTTTATTTCTTCTTTCCTTCTTTTTCTCTTTCTCTCTCTTTCTCCCTCCCTCCCTCCCTCCCTCCCTCCCTCCCTCCCTCCCTCCCTCCCTCCCTTCCTTCCTTCCTTCCTTCCTTCCTTCCTTCCTTCCTTCCTTCCTTCCTTCCTTCCTTCCTTCTTCCCTCCCTCCCTCCCTCCCTCCCTCTCTCTCACTCTCTCTTTCTTTCTCTTTCTTTTTTTGAGACAGGGTTTCACTCTGTCTCCCAGGCTGGAATGCAGTGGCACGATCTCGGCTCACTGCAACCTCCACCTCCTGGGTTCAAGTGATTCTCCCACCTCAGCCTCCCAAGTAGGTGGGACTACAGACCCGTGCCACCACACCTGGGTAGTTTTTGTATATTTTGGTAGATACAGAGTTTCACCATGCTGGCCAGGCTGGTCTCGAGCTCCTGACCTCAAGTGATGCACCCACCTTTGCCCCCAAAGTGCTGGGATTACAGGCATGAGCCACTGCGCCTGGCCTCAGACTGCTGTTTCTGATGAAAATGGCTTGCCTCCTCAGTGAGTCTGCTCAGGGTCCCCTTTGGATTCATAGTGTCTTGTGAAGGGAAGAAGAAAGATCTGCCGCAAGTGGGGCATCCCTTGCTACTTCATCCCATTGCCTCCTGACTTAAGGGATGGTTTTCTGGGAACATGTTGGTTCCCTGGCTTATGGCGACATAAGTGCACAGATTATTATCTTAGCAGCCACGTTCATCTTCAGAATCATTTCATGAGCACCACACAGAGCCCTTGCAGACTCTGCTCTGGGCCCTCACGGAATGTCCCTCTGCTCATCTCTTTCTCCAAGTCTTTTTTTTTTTTCCTAGATTTGGGATGAACTGAAAATGTTCAGCAGTCTCCTGGCCTTAATTTTCGAGGGGACTTCTCATGATCGCTTTGCTTGTGCTTTTCTATACTCATCTGGGGGTTGGGGTTTGGGTTTGGGAGTGGGTTGGCCTTTTGTGGCTGTAGTGAGTTTCCTTTCTTCCATTTCTGCTTCACTTGTGTGTGTTTTGATTTAATGTGCCCAACACAAAAGCATCACTAAAACTTCTACTTTATGATGACCTTACTTAGTTTTCCAGTTATCCTTCTTTACTTGCCCCCCTCAACTATGAGGATATTTTCAGGTTTGTTTAGTTCTTGAGGTATGAATATGGTTTAGGAGTCACAAAGCCTGTCTGTGTTTAGGACCCTGTGCTGCCTGCTGCTGGCTGTGTGACTCTCAGTTAACTTTTTGGAATATCTGTTCCTTCTGCAAGGTAGTGAGAATAAAAACATCTCTCTTTTCTCTCATGGAGGCATATTTTGAAGGTGAAATGAGGTAATGGATAAATAAAAGCACTACAAACTAGAATAAACATTATGTTATATTTCCATGTAACAAATGTTACTCTGTGCCAGGCATCAGGCAAAATTCTTTATATATTACTTTGTTTCATCCTCATTTGACAATGCAGTAGGAGATGATGTGATTACTATCCAGGTAATATCACATGAGTAACTTGAGCCTTAGAGAGGTTAAGTAATTGGCCTGAAACCACACGGAATGGAAAAGGTGAAAAACCAGGATTCGAACCAAGTCTTTCGGGCTCCAGACTGTGAACTCTTAACCACAGCACCATCCTGACGCCACGCAAACCCAAAGTACCATCATTCAACTAGATGCTGGTGGTTTCTGCATTTTTACACTACAAGAAACCAAGTGACTGGAAACAATAAAATTCATAGAATGCTCTGTAAGGGATTATTCATTGTATGGTGGTCTAGAGAGAAATCACTTGTCAAACTTTTGCTTAAGTTTCCAGAATCAAAACTCATGCCATTAACCAAGGGGGCAGTATGGTGTAGAGATAATTAACGTCCTTGTCTACAGTAAGAGAAACCAAACAGTGACTTTAGGCAAGTTGGCCTCTCTGGTCTTCTATCATCCTCATTGTGAAGAGAAGGAGTTTGGACAAGTAAATCATTAAGATCTCTATAGGTCATGACAATAACAATAGTTACCATTAATGAAGTCATTACTAAGAGCCAGGACTTTTTCTAAGTACCTTATGTTCAATCTTATATAATTCCCACAACAGAAGGTAGATGCTAGTGTTATCGTTCTCTTTTTGGAGATGAGAAAACTGAGGCACAAGGTAATTTGCCCAACGTCACATAAAGAGCAGGAACAGAGCTGAGAAACCATACATTTAGCCGCACAATAATCTTTCTTCTCTAACTGATAGGATTTATATTATTAGTTGCCTTGAATGAATGGCAACTAAAAGTAACCACATTTGATTACTTCTTTATTAGCCTGCCTAGTTTTTTCCTTTTGTAGATAGAAAATAGGGTATGTCTTTTAAGACTCTATCATAATGGCTAAGGCATAGTAGTATCTCAATAAATATTTGCTTACTTGATTTTATTATCATTTTTAAATGGTGTGAATAAGACATGGAAACAAACAAAAATAAACCAAGAAGAAGTGGAAAAGAGTGAGACTGTGTAACTAGAGAAACAATCTGACTCATGCCTCCTAATATGAACTTACTAGAGAATAATCCAAAGATGAAATGCAATATGAGCTCATACAGCTCTCATCTACACTGAAACAACAACAACAAAAATTAGCCTGGTTGCAGAAACTCCATTATTGACTTTGGCAGTGCTCTCTCCATCTCTTTGTGCCAATAAAGTTATTAGAATTGAATTGAGAGAGGCAGATACACAAGGAGAGAGGAGATAAAGATGCTGAGCAGTTGAAATCAATGGCTCATGGAGCTGATCCCCTGCCAAAGGCTACAACTCCTGGGAGGAATCCACCACTCTGGCAGTGGCCAGGCACTGCAGAAGCTGCTGGTCAGGTTTCTGGAGGGAACTCCCAGGTAGCTGGAGACTGACAGCTGTGGGAAGACAGAAAAGAGCTCCATTCCCATTACCAAGAACCAGACAGGCCAGCACTCCCCAGGCTTCAGAACAGTGTGGCTTTGCTAGTCTCACCATCCTCCCCAGGCTGTCAAAGGGGAGAGGAGGCAGAGAGGAAGAGTGGGAGAGAACACAGTGTGATTCACAATCTGTGACAGGAAGAAAAAGTGACTTAATAACCCACAGCCAGATTAATGGAATATTCCTTCTCTTCGCTGGCAGAGTTGGTCCTTTGGTGCCATCACCCATAAAACAGACGGCCACCAAAGGAGCCATGGAGCTAATCAACAAATCTGCCCCCCAAGTGTGCCAAAACCCATTCCACCAGAACTGCAAATGTTTAGACTGTTTGGACACTGGTTTAATGAGAAAACCACTAGCATGTTCTGGAAGCCATTGTGACTACTTAGCATCTTCTAGCCACTTATACCTTCTCAATCAGCTGCCTCTCCACCCTCTCATACATAGGTCCTGAGTGTCTTCCTTTCATTCTTGTTCTCAATCATCTGCCCACCAACCCTGAAGCATCAAAGCCACCATTTAAAGTTTGCATCTGAACCTTTGAGAATGATTACTCCTTTGTGAATCTGTATGAAGATCCTGGCAAGGATATGGACTTTAGGATTAGTTGAGTTGTGTGTGTATTTGTTTCTCTGTGTGCATATTTTCTACAATAATATTAATAGTAACCAACGTCTGTTGAGCACATGCTATGTGTCACGCACTATTTTAAGCACGTGGAGTGCTTAGGCAATGTGTATAGCCCAGGAGGGACAAACCTAAGAATACTGATATAGGAGGTTCTCCAATAACCCTAACCAAAACTCCACCCACTTGCCCAGAGATTTTAATCAGCATAAGAGCATCCAATCAGATTAATAACTCCATACTCTTAATCATGATGAGGTATCCCAATATCACCAAACACCTGAAGAAAGCTAATATTGTGGATGACAAACAGCAAAACAAGCAACAAACAGCATCATATGGGAGAATAAGAATATGCAGGGAGAGAAGAATGAAATGCAAGTATAGATTATTTATTTACAGAGATAAGAGAAGATAATATATCCCAGAAAAGAGAACAGGACAAAGCGAAAAAGGAACAATCAGAGGCCAAAATTGGATTCTTGGAAATTAAAACCATGATAGTAGAAATGGAAAAACTCAGTAGTAAATCTTCCAAAAATTAGAGCAAAAAGTCGAAGAGATAGAAAATTGGAGAGAAAAATAAAACAAAATGAGAAGACTGGTCCAAGAAGTTCAGCATTTAAATAACAGGAGTTCCGAGAGAGAGAAGAAAGAAAACAGAAAGGGGGAAACCATAAACTGGTTCAACCAAATTTCCCAGAGATAAAAGACAAATATGTTAAGCTTCAAAGAATACATGAAATGCCCAACACAACAAATAAAAACAAATCCACCTCGTTGGAAAATTCCAAAAAAACAAAAAGGTTGTGAGGGGGAAGCAAGTCTATAAGAGTTCAGAACGTGGCGAGTCACATACAAAGGATCAGAAGTTAAAGTGAATTGGAGCTTCTCAACAGCATCAGTGGAAATGGAGGCAATATAGTAAAAGTTCTGAAAGGAAATGCTCTCCAACTTGGAATTTTGTACCTAGCCAAATTATCAAATAAGTGTGAAGATAAAATAACACAAGTTTAAACATGCAAAGTCTCAAAAAATTATTTTCCATACAACCTTTCTCAATAAAGCGGAAGATATAACAGAAGCAGAAATTTAACCACAGAGGAGAAGTAAAGGGTATTTGCCAAAAGATAGTGAAAAAAGATCCCAGAATGATAGTGTACACCAACCATAGAGGCCAACAACCCAGACTGGCACCACACCAGTCAAGAAACAAATATGTTGGAGCCTTTCATTTCTGAAGTGCCAGGCGTCACTGTATTGTCTTTTTCCTGATCTTTCATTTTTGTTTTGAGAGACAGGGTCTTGCTCTGTGTTTTGAGAGACAGGGTCTTGCTCTGTTACCCAGGTAGGAGTGCAGTGGTGCTAGTGTAGCTCACTATAACCTTGAACTCCTGGGCTCAAGCAATCCTCCTGCCTCAGCCTCCTGAGTAAATGGGACTACAGGTGCACACCACCATATCCGGCTGATTTTTCAAATTTTTTCTAGAGATGGGATCTCAGTATGTTGCCCAAACTGGTCTCGAACTCCTGGCCTCAAGCAATTCTCCCACCTTGGCCTACCAAAATGATGGAATTACAGGAGTGAGCCACAACACCCAGCCTGTATTGTCTTTTAAACCTGTGCACAGAGCACCCAGGTAAGCTTGGCCCTCCTTATTCTTCACCATGTGCCATTCTCTACCCATTGCTTTCTATCTGGGTCAGCTCCTTTCACCCTCACAGAAGAACTCTGCTGTGAGTGGATGTGGGCCAAAATGAACTTAGAAGCAGAATATATAGGGCAGGCCATTTTCTCTGACATTTTTTCCTATAGGAAGGCCATAGAAGCTGGCACACACAAAAATAGTAAAGAGATCTGGAAGGAAAATGAGATGACAACTCTGCTGCAATAACCAATAATATCTGCTGTAGCCTACGATTGGTATGAAACTCTTCAGCATCTGGAAGTGAAGGAACTCGCTTTTAAGTGTTCATATTTTACTCCTACTCCTTCCCAAGTCATGTTAGCTAAGGATGCTCTATGCTTGGATTCCAAGGTCATATTCACACACTCAGTCTCTTCCCCCAGAGGCTGCCACCATTGGTCCAGAGAGGCTCCTGCCCTCAGGTGCTCACTGTGCCAGAACCAGCACTCTAGGGAACCATCTAGGCCTAGCATTGAGCTCAATGAGGTCGGGGCCTTTTCCTGCCAGCCAGCATCATTCTGGAAAACCTATTGAGATTTTACAATCAGAAACATGTCAGGGTCTAGGACTTCAAGGTTCCAAGAGATTCTCTAACTTTAAGCAATTTGAACCACTTTCTCCCTAAGGGTGTTTGGAAGGGTAGGCTTTGTGAGGCCCAAAAAAACTTCGTAACACTTGTTTTTCCCCCTAGGTAATGGGTACTTCAGATGTTTACATTGAGAGATCACCCACATGATTTGAGAACAAAGATCTGCCCTCACATGACCTGCTGCCTCCACTCAGACAGAAAACTTGTTTTCTGCTTGTTTTAAATGGCAGCTTCTTCTGTTAAAGTTTCACATAACTTGGTAGCCCCCTTCCCTTTTACAAACACTTTCAATGACATGTGAGACTTTTCTATTCCGCATTACTGTTCTTTGTGTCCAGGTCTTTTTCTAAACTAAGTTCTTTCAGGGCAGAATCCATGTCTGATGCTCTTCATAACCCCCTACTTTCCCAGAGCCTAGCACAATGTCTGACACAGGGTAGCTGCTCAATATATATATTTTTAGAGTGAAACCATGAGAGAATAATTCAGTTAGTGATGACTCTTAAGACATCCAAGGTGCACACATCATGTGGTTGGGATAAGGCAGATCTGCTAGATCTTAGGAAAAATCAGATCTATAATCCTCTGAATCTGAATGAAAGTGACAGAGCCTTTTAAAACTGATGGCAATCATAAATTATGAAACCATTTTAAAATAAATTTGCTTATTTTATATTCAAAAATTTACCTTAACTCAAACTAGACCAACACGGGGTTATATAACAGAAGTCAGGTACAGGAATGATGTGTTATTTACATAGTGGTTGTTAGCTTATCAGTAGATATTTCTGCAGTGTTGAGGGTTCTTGAAAGTAGTTGTTCTTTTCAGAGTTTTAAGCATTCATCATAGAAATGTATTTTACTGAAAAATATTGTAGAGCTGGAGCACTCACACTGCAAGCATATAAATTGGCACAAATGCTTTGGCAGTGTCTAGTAAAGCTGAACAAAGGTCTACCCTATGCCCTTGTGATAACATTCTTGGGCATCTACCCAACAGAATGAGTGCTATGACTCCAATGTACACATACAAGAACATTCATGGAAGCATTATTTATGATAGCCCCGAACTGGGAGAAACCCCAGTATCTATCAATGGATAGAAAAACGAATATATTCACACAATAGAATACTTCATGGCAATAATAAAATAAAAAGAACTCAGCACACAACAGGAGACATTGCTGAGAGAAAGAAACCAGATACAAAAGAACATATACCATGTGATCTCATTTATAAGAAGGCCAAGAGCAGGCAAACCAGACAGTGATAGAGATCAGAACGGTGGCTACTTTGTGGTGGAACACCAGCCTGGTGGAGCCATGAGAGAGCCTTTGAGTGTGCTGGAAATATTCTGTATGTATATTGGACTAGTGGTTTCATGAGTGTATACATATATAAAAATTCATCAAGCTGTATACTTTTTGTGTCTTTTACCTCAAAGGTTGTACCCCGATTGAAAAAAAAAATGGAAACCTGATATATGTATTTTATATATAATAGGTTTTATATAATATTGTAATAGATACATTATATATATTATATATGTAAATTTTTAAAAGAGCACCATGGATTGCAACAAAAATGTTTAAGATAGAGTCCCTGCCCTGGAAGAGATTCAAAATTAATTATAAGAGATAAAATATATGTTTCAACAACTGTAATGAAAAGCAGTGTGTGAAGATGTTAGGCGAGTGGTCCACATGAATGCCCTAGGGTTGCAGGGAGCGTATAGAACAGGGAGGGAAAACAGAGCACTCCACACTGGAGCTGAGCTCTGAGCGTCCCCTGCATTTGTGCCCCATCCATTTTCTCTTTCTCTTCTAAATCTCCTCTACAAACTGTTTGTCCTGTAGAAGTAATTGTGTTCCAGTCTCCCTTCCTGAATATTCCTCCTCAGTGCACTCTTCAAGCTCTCTCCATCCCTTCCCAGTTGAGCTTCTGGATGAAATTGTCTACCTTCTGTTACCACTTCCTTGACCCGCTGTCTTCCGGCTTCTCTCCGCCTCTCCCCAGTGAGTCTTCCTTCACTGACTTCTGCATCATCTGATACTGTGGAATATACTTCCTTTCTTCCAAAGTCATCCTTCCCTTGTTTCCTGATGAGACTCTTTCCTTCTTCCTCTTTGCTTGCCTTTCTTTCTGAGCTCATTTTACCCTGCCTTTGTCATTTTTGGAGCAGCATGTTCAGTTTGCGACCCTGCTCACGTTTTGGGCTCTCCTTTGACAAGTGTCTTAGCCCATTTGGGCTGCTAAAAAAAAAAATACTATAGGTGAGGTAATTTATAGAAAACAAATTTATTACCCACAGTTCTATAGGCTGGGATGCTCAAGATGAAGATGCCAGCAGATCTGGTATCTGGTAAGGGCCTGTTCCTCATAGATGGTGGCTTCTATGTGTCCTCATATAGAGGAAGGAGGAAGGGTATACAAGCTCCTTTGGGTCTCTTGAATAAGGACACTAACTCTACTCAAGAGGGCAGAGCCCTCATGACCTAACTGCTCCCCAAAAGCCCCACTTCTTAATACCATCACATTGGGAGGTAGGTCTCAACATATGAATTTGGGAGGACACAGATATTCAGACCATAACAGCAAGTTTTGCCCTATATCTGCTGATGTTCTTGGGATCTGGGATCTCCACGCCACTATTCTGATCTTGGGTCTGCATGTACACAGCTTGATGGATCTGTGTGTGGCTGCCTCACACAGAAATCAAGTGCAGCATATTAAAAGCCTTAATCAGTATTTTCTGTCACATCCTTCCCTTACCACTCAGTTACTATTCAGTGAATGGTACCTTCATCTATTCAGAAGAACCAGGGAATCATTTCTGATTTCTCCCTCTTATTTCCCTCCTCATTATGCCCCTGGCAACCCAGGCCTATTGGTCCTCCCTTTCAGTAACTCTCAGATCTGCCTCCACATCTTTAAGCTCAGTGTTCTGCTTTTGTCCCCAGTCTTGCCTCATCTAGATATTACAAGTCACTGAACTTATTTTCTTATTTCCAGTCTCATCCTCAGCTAGGCCTTCACATGATGATCTACCGAAAATTAGGATCTGATCATACCTCTTCCCAGCTTCCTTCTAAGATCAAAGCCCAGTTCCTTAGCCCAGACCACAGCCCTCAATGTCTTCTTTGTCTTTTTTTCTTTTCAGACTCATCTCCTTCCCCCTTTCTCTGGGACAGCCTGAACTTTACCCATAGTACATTCTAGTTTCCCCAGTGTTCCTCACTCTTATGTCTGCCTGAAACCCTCTCCTCCCCTTTCACCTCCGTCACAGAACTCCCGGTTGTCCTTTAAGTCCTGACTCCTGCAAGTGAAGATGGACCCTCTGTCCTCCCTGTGCTCATAACACCTACAGTACTGGAGCTATTTGCCTCTTGCCCCCACTGGATAAACTCTCAGAAGACAGCTATGTGTCTTTTTCATCCTTGTATCCCAAGCACATGGCTCAGAGTTGGTGTCCAAACATTTTGTTGCATAAATGAGAAAATGTTCAGTCCTTAGGTACATAGACTTTTTTTTTTTTTTTTTTTTTTTGCCTCAAAGATACATTGCTCAGCAACTGCATTTCTAGCACTGTCACTGTTTCTATTTCTGAATCTAATTGCCATTGCATAAACTTGTTCAGGGTAGAAGCTGCAGTAAGTGGAATGGCCCAACAACTCTCTTCCAACACAAATGCTTCGTGCTCTTGTGACATTGCTGCAGTCTTAAAACTGTGTAGACTTTTGGAGTTTTAAGCAGAAACAAAAAAAAATCACTGTTCAGCATGCTGCCTGGGAGATTACCCCCTGCCGAAAAGCCCTTTTCTCCAGGATCCTTTCCTCCTCCTCCCCCAAATTCAGATGAACAACGTTGGAAAATCACAAATCTAAGAAATCCACAAGGACAATCCCATGGGCACATGAATTGCTGCATGGGCCGGAACCCCAAGCCCCAAGAGTACAGTGTTCTCTTTCTATAGGCCCCACAGGATGCTGGGCTGCCTTCCTAATAGCAAGTTCAGAGGGACGAGGGCACCCCACACAGAGGTCGGCACCAGGAATTTACCTGAAACTTCTTTTGACATGCTTTCTGTGCTCACACTCAACTCCCTCTTGGATAGTGAGTTTTGTGAGTTTAATACTTGTTGGCAACAAAAAAGCATTTCTTTTCATTTTACCTAAAAGTCCTTTTGCTCAAATGTCACTGACCCCTTCCTAAACCTATAACACTGGGATTGTGTGAACCAGGACTTGTTTTTCCAGCCCTGTGTGCTATTGGGGACTTTATGGGCATCTAAAGCAGCCCATCTTAGCCTTCAGCTTTCCAGACTGAAGTAAATATATTGTGTCTGAAAGAAGGCCCTGAACATAATAAATATTGAATGATTATGGAGCTGAATCATGATAAGAGCTGCCTTTAAAAGGGAATTTAAATTCCTGCCATGAGTCCAAGATGTGAGAATTAACTAATAAATCATTGCAAGTACAGTGTTGAGGTGAAACAAATGAGTGTGCTCAGGTCCCCCTCAGTACAGGCGCATGTGTTCGTGTGTCCCCGTATTTTCTCCATCTGTTCCTGTTTCCAAGTGAGAAATATGCCCACCACGTGCACATGAGCTTGCCTTTGTGAGATGGCTGGATGCTTTGCTGAACCTTTCTGTGGACAGTACACATGTATAGGGTTGGTTGCTCTTCTATTAGGAGGAGGAAGGGGAGGGGGAAGATAGGAGAGGGAAAGAGGGAACCTAATGTGTTCCCAGCTCTTATTTTATGCCAGACACTGCTCTAGGTGCTTTAAGTGGATCATGTCCTTTGGCCTCCACAGCAGCCCTGTGAAGGAGGTGGGGACCCCTATTATACACATGAGGAAACTGAGGCTTAGTAAAGCTGGGTGACTTGCCCAGGATACTAGGATTAGAAGTTTGGACTTTCAAGTCAGGTCTGTTGGAGCCAGAAGTCATGCTTTGTTAATGACACCATCCGAGGTCCCTTACCCCGTGTGACCTCCCACCACCATAGAGGCATGACTTTCTGCCCCTGTCCAGGATGATAGGATTGTTCCCCTCACTGCCTTTGTCATTCCCCTCAGACACTTAAGCCAAGAGCCCACCCAGACTCATAAAGTGCTACATGAGCTGGCCCAGTGCCCCTCCTTTCCTTTTCCTTCCCTTATCTACCTGCGGAAGCACACGGGCAAGATGGCAGCAGTGACTCACCCCTAGAAGAATAAAACCTTGAGTGGGCACAGCCTGAGTGGTGTGGCTGGACACTCTAACAGTGGAAGGATGTCCCTGAGCTTTTGAAGGCCGTTACCATTCACTGCTATAAAGCAAAGGTGGAGAGATGATAGCAGCCACAGCAGTGGGGTGGGGCGCAGGCTGAAGGAGAGCAGGGGTGGAGCTACAGCATTTTCCAGGGTGAAAAGGAGGAATGAAGGGGACTGGAGACAGTTCTGTGGCTATCATTTGAGCTCTTTGTAATCTGAGGTAAATCCCATGTTTTTTATTCACACCTGTTTTTATTTAGCCTTCAAACCTGGCCTTTGCATATGATGAATTTTCTCCACATCCTAGGCCAGACATGCAAAGGCCCCAAGCTCCTAAATGGTGAAAACCATGAAATGTTTGAGGAAGCCTGCGCAAGTGCAGACTTTGTAAGTCATCTGCCTTCTGTCCCAGGTGTGTTCTTGCTTCTGTTAAGTAACAGATGAGATTTGTCACTCTGCTTCCTCTTCTTCCTCCCCAAGTTTCTCCCCATTCCAGGGCCTGGCCATTGGCCATGAGGGCAGACAGGGACAAGTGGGTAATGCCTAGGTGCTGGGGACTCACCAAGACAGACTGCCATTCAGACGGCTCTGCAGCTTGTGTTCCTGTGCCACATTTTAGGAGCTACAATCCCACCTCTTTGGGTGGTGTGTCAGAAGTACAGCCAGATTCTAAGATGGGGCAAGGACTATTCATAATAGCAAAGATGTGGAACCAACCCAAATACCCATTAATGGTAGACTGGATAAAGAAAATGTGGTACATATACACCATGGAATACTATGCAGCCACAAAAAGGAATGAGATCATGTCCTTTGCAGAGACATGGATGAAGCTGGAAGCCAGCATCCTCAGCAAAGAAACACAGAAACAACAAAGGAACAGAAAACCAAATACTGCACGTTCTCACTCATAAGTGGGAGTTGAACAATGAAAACATATGGACACACGGAGGGGAACAACACACAATGGGGCCTGTTGAGTGGGGGACATCAAGACAAACAGCTAATGCATGTGGGGCTTAAAACCTAGGTGATGGGCTCATAGGTGCAGCAAACCACTGTGGCACATGTATACCTATGTAACAAACCTGCATGTTCTGCACATGTATCCCAGAACTTAAAATTAAAAAAAAAAAAAAAAAAAAAAGATGGGGCAAGGGAGCCTCGGGGTGGGCAGACCAGAGGCTGAGGCCTGGGGCTTTGACTGGGAGGGCAAGATGGGGCAAGGGAGCCTCGGGGTGGGCAGACCAGAGGCTGAGGCCTGGGGCTTTGACTGGGAGGGCAGCAAACATCTCCAAGAGCACCACCTTCCAGGTGTCTTGCTGTTTGACCACTACTATCTACTGAATTGGGTTCCCCCCAAACCACATGTTGAAGCCTTAACTCCTCCAGTGTACTTGGAAATGGGGGTTGGGAGGAGGTAATTAAGGTTAAATGAGGTTATAAGGGTGGAGCCCTGATCCAATAGGATTAGTGTCCTCATAAGAAGAGAAACCTAGAGCTTGCTTCCTCTCTTTCTGCCATGAGAGGACACAGAGAGAAGGTGGCCCTCTGCAAGCCAGGAAGAGAGTCCTCACCAGGAACCAAATTGGCCTGCACCTTGATCTTGGGCTTTGCAAGCTGTAGAACTGTGAGAACTACATTTCTGTTCTCTAAGCCACCCAGTCCATGGTATTTCATATTGGCAGCCTGAGCAGATTCATACAAACACTAGGTGTCAATTGCTAACTGATCAAACTCATCAGTTTCCTTATGCTTCTGAATGAATTTTCACCTAGGCTAAACAACCATCAGGCCACAATTTCACCTTATAAAGATGATCATAAATGTGACATTCATGAAGAATCTGTGCAGGGAAAGGATTCCTCTTTCTTGCCACTCCCTGGCCATGCCTGTGGGGAAGCCTGGAAGCCCAGTTCAGTTCCGTTCTATAGCAATTTTACAGAATCCAGTTCTAAGCCTCACTGCTTTGAGGGGAAAGGAAGTGCTTTGGGAAACTGACATTCCAACCATGGCAGCAACATTCCTGGGAACTGGCCCTGGCCCCACCTTACCCCAGCCAGTCATTCAGGCCAGTATTGGTGTCAAGATTAGGGTCCTGGCAGTGTCCACCAGACAGCCCGACACACAGGCCACATTTTGTGCCCTTTTCTGCAAAAATCTTACAAGGAATTCAGTTTTGACATGAAGTCTTAAGGAAAATGCAGTTTTACTCAGGCTTTAAGGAACAATGTTTGAAAAATCTGGCTTTGCAAACTAAGCGTGATTTAGAAAAAGACTTACAACAGAAATCCTTTAACTAGACATTGCTTGTTTCCTACCAAAAATATGAGGTTTTAAAAAATTGTTTACTTGAATTCTTCAAACATATTTGTACTCTGTGAAATAAAGGTGCATGTGGATATGAAACAAACATTGGAATTGACTTCATGAGAATAAGCATGCCTTAGGCCTCAGGAATGGCTATCTAGCCATTCCTATCTAGGGCCCATTGCAGCTAACCAGAGAGAAGGGGGGAGAGGGGGATGGGAATGGGGTGTGTGCAAGGAAGCTTAATGTATGCTGTTTTATGGTTCTAGCAAAGTAACCCCTTGACATCATTTAAACCTATTATGTCTCTAATTTTCAGCAGCAACCATAAGCATTTCTGACCCAGTCTTGTATGTAAGAGGAGGCTCCGTTCCACCTGTCTAGGCCTTGCCTCTGCCTCTGCCTCTGCTGTAGGCCACCGATTTATTAAAATGTGATCCTGATGCTGCACTCACATAGTTCCCATAGCCCAGAATGCACCAGAGGACCCACAAAGATATATTTTATTCACCTTCTCATCACACAAATGCAGTTGTAGAGCTACTTCTCTCTGCCTCCATGAGAGTGCGGTGTGAACCAGCACTCAAACTCCCCATTTTTTTTATTGGATCCCAGACACAAATAAGAATAAAGCATGCTTACATGCCCAGGACATTTCTAAGCTCCAGTGCCCACAAAATTTCCTAGTACTGAGAATGCAAGTCTGTCATTATGGTATTTGCAGAACTAAAGACTGTATTTAAGGCTTCAAAATGATGCTTATTATACCCCTTTCCTGGACTATCATGCCCAAAGCACTACATGCATAGTCTTTCTCAAGGAAATTTGCCAGGGAAGGCAGAATGGATCTCGTCACATAGGAATTGTTTTGGGTTGGTGACAAGCTGCAGAGTCTGGGGGAGAAGGAAGTTCTCCCGAGGACTGCCCTAGGGAAGGAGAATCTACACAGGGTTGTGTACTACACAGCCAACGGGCTGCCAGTCTCAGAAACTGTGATGGGAAGGAGACCTCCTTGGAGCTGAACACTGTGGCAGCCCTATGTCACCTATGGGAAGTGGGCAACTATGGAAGACATTGAATCCTGAATTAAAGAGTATGATAGGGGAAACTGGTGCCTCGGTGGATGAATGAGGATTCTGAGCTCTTCGGGGTAGAATAACGAGGGAAACAAGCAGATACCCAAACCCACCACATAGAACTCCAAAAGAAATCATGTTGGGAATGGAAGGCACAGAGGCATTTTCACTCTGGCAAAGTTCCGATTTTCTAAAAACACTTTCAAATCCATTTCCATTACTCAATGGTCCTGTCACTTTTAATTTCTTCTTTTTTTCCAAACCCATAATGCAATTAGAGAGATGGCATCCCACATCATTAATATCACTATGATGCATTACCACATTTTTTTTAAAAAGGCATAGTATTTTCTCTTGATTATAAGAGCAAAACCTGCTATTTGCCTGTGGCAAAGAAAGGAATTCATATGCACAAAGGCATGTTCCAGGAAGATTGATCTGGAAGTGATATAGAAACGAATTGGGGAGGCCAGGTGTGGTGGCTCACACCTGTAATCCCAGCACTTTGGGAGGCTGAGGCAGGCGGATTGCCAGAGGTCGGGAGTTCAAGACCAACCTGGCCAATATTGCGAAACTCTGTCTCTAGTAAAAATACAAAAAATTAGCTGGGCATGGTGGTGGTGCCTGTAACCCCAACTACTTGGGAGACTGAGGCAGTCTTGCTTGAACCTGGGAGGCAGAGGTTGCACCACTGCACTCTAGCCTGGGCGTGACACAACGAGACTCCATCTCAAAAAAAAAAAAAAAAAAAAAAAAAAAAAAAAAGACTAGGGGAAAAATAGCCACACTTGAGGAAAGGAGACTGCTCGTTCCTTCATTCAGTCAGTCATTCAGCAAACATTTACTGGGCACTTGCTACGTGTCAGTCCAGGTGGTAAGTGTCAGGTATCTAGAGATGATACCTGGTATTACATCAACAAGCAGATGCCAAAACAGGATTTGATGTGCAAGAAGTACATTGGAGGGAATGCTTATGAAAGATAAAGGAGGGAAGCAGGAGCAGGTGGGAGAGTCTTCAGACTGTGATGCAAGACTGGCAGCTGTGGAAGTGGGGAAGGAAGGAAGAGCATGAGCCCAGTGCACTCTGGAGAACGTCTCAGCTGGGTCAACAGAGAGCCTCCAGAACAAAGGCCGTCTGCTAGAGGAGCCCCATTTGGAACAAAAATGGGCCAGACTTAGTACTCTTTAGGGTGCATTGGCTGAGAGTAGAGTGGGAGAAATGTGAATACCATGGTGTATCCAAAAGGTGGCAGCTGGAGGCTGTCAGTCAACTACATTTCCTGCCGCAGCTTCTTTTGAAAGACATCTGAGTGGAGTACTTCGATGACTGACATAGCCTTCCAGGAGCTCTCGATGTAGACATATAACATGACGTCACAGCTACATTCCAAGCCTGAAGACTAGCCCTTTGAGGTTAGATATTTATTCCCTGTTCAATCAGCTCAGCCTGGGTTGGCGGGCAGTGTCCATGCCTGGCTGTGATAAGGGGATAGGTGCTACTCACATGCCCAGGACAGAAGGGAGATGGGTAATATAACACAATTATGTATAAGATACAGTGGAGGAGAGTTAACCAACTGCTTAGAAAAGCGTAGTCAGAGAAGAGTTCAAGGTTAAAGGGATGTGGCAGTTGAGTTTTAAAACATGATTGGAATGTGTCATATACACAGGAGGATATACAATAGAATTTGTTTCATTGGAATCCTGGATTCATATCCCAGCTCTGTCACTTATCAGCTGTGTGACCTTGAATACGCCTCTTAACCTCTTTCAAGTCCCAGTTTCTTCATCTGTAAAATGGAAATCATGATAGCACCTATTTTATAGAATAGTTATGAAGATGCATGTAAATTCATTAGCAAGTGCCTGACCTATGGTATGTGATCAAAAAATAGTAACAGTATTCTTGTCATTGCTATTTTTAACATCCCCAACAGTGAAAATACCTGTACAAAGGTGTGCTAGGACAGAGGGCAGCCAGTCCAGCCAGCTGCTGGTGGTTCTCTATGGCTGGATCTCACAGATTAAGGGAAGGCATCATAGAATACAAGACTGGGGAAATAGTCCGGGTCTGAGAAAAAGCCTTGTGTGCTACATAAAATAGTTCAGACGTCCCTCTAGGCTCTGAGAGGCTGTTAAAGGATGTTACTTAGGGAAGGAGATGATCAGATTTGCATTTAAAAAAATTTCCCTCCTAAAGATTCTTGAATCCACAAAGATACTAAAAAAGACACAGGAAGAGTGAACAATTGTCAGGATCTGAAAGTGTGAAAAGAAAGTCAACTTGGACTGAAAAAGTAAAAAGGAATCCAGTTAATCATGCTGGAGAGACAGATACAGATAAAAATCAGCCCCAAAGTTAACAGGGGACCTTGTATTACCTGAGGTCATGCAGTGGCTGTAAAATGAGTGACTACTACTTTTCTTTCCCACAACACCCCCAGGCTCCCTTTGTTAAATCCTTCTATTACTGAGATTACTCAATTGCTAAGCTGCCCTGGCCTCAGGATAGCACTGAATTCTCCCCACTTTCCCTCTCCCAGCTCTGGAAAGACAACGGTATAGAGTTGATCCCCATTCCCCTGCGATCCGCTCCAAGTCCTTCAGCAGGAACACAAACTTTATGAAGGATGCTGCCCTCCCGCTCTTGTCCAGCAGCCTCCGCAGGTCCTCTGGAATGTCCTCCCTTGCCGTATGTGTGTCAGGCTACGGATTTATCCTTGGTGGTCTTTGGGCCATTTGGATGGGTTTTTTCTTTTTTTAAAAAAAATAATTTTTTAATTTTTTAAAATTTTTTTCTTTTTGTAGATGGGTCTTGCTGTGTTGCACAGGCTGAACTTAAACTCCTGAGCTCAAGTGATCCTCCCACCTCAGCCTCCTGAATAGCTGGGTATGATACGGTTTTGATAATATGCACACTGCAAAAGCAGAAGTATTGCTGATAACAATGTGCTAATCAGCAGTGTCACTGGAAACCACTGAGCTAATGTTTACAATAAAGTACAAGAGGAACAACTCTAATCAGAAATCTGGATGGGAGGTGTGGTGCGGTGGTTCACACCTCTAATCTCAGCATTTTGAAAGTCCAAGGCAGGCGGATCACCTGAGGTCAGGAGTTTGAGATCCACCTGGCCAACATGGTGAAACCCCGTCTCTACTAAAATTACAAAAATTAGCTGAGCATGGTGGTGTGCACCTGTAATCCCAGCTGCTTGGGAGTCTGAGGCAGGAGAATCGTTTGGACCCAGGGGGCAGAGGTGAGCCCAGATGGTACCACTGCACTCCAGCTGGGCAACAGAGTGAGGGAAAATAAAAGACAGAAAGAAAGAAGGAAAGAAAGAAAAAGAAGAAAGAAGAAAGAAAAGAGAAAAGAAAGAAAGAGAGAGAGAGAGAAAGAAAGAAAGAAAGAAAGAAAGAAAGAAAGAAAGAAAGAAAGAAAAGAAAGAAAGGGAGGAAGGGAGGGAAGGGGGGAAGGAAGGAAGGAAGGAAGGAAGGAAGGAAGGAAGGAAGGAAGGAAGGAAGGAAAGCCAGCCAGATGTGAACAGGCCTAGCCATACTTTCTGAGAATGTGTCAGCCCATACCTGGAGAATTACTTTCTCTTCTGGGACTACATCTAAAAAGAAACACAGGCAAATAGAACCACATTCCAGGGAGGATGCTTAGGGTGCTGAAATCACTCAAAAATAAATCATATGAGGAATGCTTGTAGGAACTGGAGGTATTTCGTTCTTGAAGGGAAAATGCAAGAAAATCATCCTCTGTAAACAAGACATAATATTTAAAGGGCATTAAACTTGCCCATTAAGGCCTGGACAGATGGAATAGAACCAATGAGTAAAGCTATAGGCAGATTCAAGCTCGACAGAAGGAGAATTTCACTAACAGTCAGAGGGGACCACACATCGACTGGATTGCCTGAGGAGGCTCCTTGTCACAGGAGCTACGTAGAAAGAGACTGGATGATGCCTTGGCCAGGCTGTAGTACAAGGAACCGAAGCCTTATGGGAACTTTGGGCTAGGTGACTTTTAAGGCCCTCCCTTCTCAATGTCTCTGTCCTGAAAGCAGAGGCCTTCACTGGGCAGAACAAGCCCCCTAACGCCAGCAATGCCTATAGCTCCCATCTCAAGCAGGTGGGAGGTGGGGCTACCACAGCCCTCCAGCAAGAAACAGTCCTTCCTCAGAAGGAACTGTGACACCGAGTGACTCCAGTCACCTGGCTATGGCTACCTGGATCAAAGAGCCTGGTGGGTTTGGAAGCAGAAACTGAAGAGAAAAGGAATTAAAAAAAAAAAAATCCAGAGTAGGTGGGTAAGCAGGGCCACGAAGATAGCAGGAGCCCTGATGGGGCAGAAGCTGTAGGGCAGTATAAAGCTACAGGCATTCCCAGAAGCAATGCCGGGGAGGAGGGTCAAAGGGGAGGATGATTTAAAGGGAGGAGGGGAGGAGGGTTGGAAGGGAGGAAGGGAGGAGGGAAGAAAGAGAGGAGGAGAGGAGGGGAAAAAAAAGAGGAGGGGAAGTGGAGCTGGGGAGAGGAGAGAGTCTCCACAATGATGCGAAATGGAAGAGCCTCTGGGGTCAAGATAATGGAGAGAAAAAATAGGCTACTATTGTCCTGGGTCCCTGTGGTTCGGGCTCCTGTCCCCTTTTCTGGCCCTGTGAAGCCAAGGTTCCCTGGGTTCCCCTGAGAGTCCAGTTGTTTTTATAGCCAAGCACACCCATGGAATAAGCCCCCTACCTGAAGCAACATGAGTAAGACCTTGTTTTTTGAAATTCAAAGCATTTAAGAGAAGGCCAGAGGAGGAAAGCGGTGACCATTTGGACCTTGAAAAGAGTGGATGCAGCAGTGTATCTGGTAACCACCAGCACCAAAACCGGTGAAAGCAAAGCCCTTCATCAGTGAGAGGCTCAACTCTCCTCAGGCTCATCCCTGCATCCTGCCCTCTGGAAGCCCACAGCTTCTCTCCCATCAAAATAACAAAGAACCCTGGAAGCAGAAAACAGTGCCCTGGTGAGTGAGGACTCCCCAGGTAGACAGAATACTAGTTGTTTCAGCCAGAAGGAGTTTCACCACAGAGGAGAATGCGGCTTCCCTCTTTGAAAGTGAGGGGTATCGGAGGTGAAAGAACAGCCTCCAAATCCTCCAATCCATCATGTTCCATTCTCCAAATGCAGACAGCAAGAGCCAGATGCCCAGGAAGCCTGAGGCTGCAGAAGGACCCTGGGGCATCTCTAACCAGGGCCCTTCCCCTTGGCCAAACGTTCTCTGTCTGTGAGATGAAGGCAGTGTCCCTTGGAGCGGCATGAGTTTTCATGAGAGTATTATTGATGAAGTCTTTTTTGACCCCTACTCTTTAAGGAGGATCCCTCCCTCTCTTGTTACTGCAGTGTAATACCGGACTCACCCTCAGCGCGTGAGTCCTAGTACCGGTGGTCGCATCTGTTCTGACCGCACATTGCCCAGACTGTTACAAGGATTACTTTTGAATATCATTATATGTTTAACAGGTCATTTTCCTTGAGGGTCAGGGGTCTCTTCTTTTTTACGTATCCTCAATATTCAGCTCAGTGTCTGGCATAGCATGGGGCTCAATGAATGTCTGATAAATAAATGACTTTCAGAGAAAATAACCAAAGTTAAATTCTACAAATTGTTCAGCTGGGCTCTATATTCATCCCAAATGTCTGATTTCTAGACCCCATGCCCAACCATGGTGCATCCAGTTTAAAACATAGTACATATTTGTACATTTAGGTTTTAATGTACTGAGTTTCTCAGCTGTTGTCAACTTCTTCGTCAAGCTCCAGGCCCCTGGAGACACAAAGCACATCACCAAGCTCTCTTATTAAGGCTTCAACGGATATAGTTGGCAGATGAGTTCCCATGCTCTGAGTTTTGCTAGGATATGCATTATTAAAAATGCAGAAAGTAAGACCACCACTAAATCATGACCTACTCAACAGATTTAAAAAGAAAAAAATTTTTTTTTGACTCTTGAACTCCTAGGCTCAAGTGATCTGTCTGGCTCAGCTGGGATTACAGGCATGAGCCACCATGACCAGCCAAGATATGGAAAATGTTGACACTAAGGCATGATCTGTAAGGAAGATGATTCTAAAAGCCTGTATTTTGTATTTGTGACACGAGTTAAGTCTTGTTCCACCACTTACTGTTAGTGTCACCATGGACCAGTTTCTTAAATTCTCTAAGCCTCAGTTTCTTCATCTGTAAAATAGCACACTTAACATATACCAGAATAAACTCTGAATAAGTTAGCTCCTATTTATTTATAAGCTAATAGAATCAAAGAGGTTTTAAACGTCACTAAGTTTTGGACTGAGTTTTTCAGAGCCCAGTCAAAGGTGCTCTGTAGGGAGTAGGAGTAAAGGTAGGAGATCAAGCAGACACACCCCTGCTTACCCAGAATCACTCTGCATTCATCTGGTTGATGGAGCTTTTACGTAGATTTTAGGGAAAAGGAAAAGGAAGAGTTAGTCCAAGCTGCAAAAACTGGTGCCAGAATCTCCTCTTCAACATCCTGGCCAAATGGTCGTCCAGTCTTTTCTTGAACACTCAAATTCTCTCAGTGAGGCCCCAAATTAATTTGCTTAGCAATTTTCCTATTCTTTAGAATATGAGAAGCTCAAACAAATAGCTAACCAAGTTTTATTGCCTTGAGGAAATCCTGCCAGACCTACTTTAATGAAAAGAGCATTGTTCAAAATTAATTGAAGTCCAATACTCCTACAATAGTGCTACAATAGTTACCAAAAACAGTTGTCCTCCATAGGTTATAAATGTCTCCCAGCAATCTTGGCCATGCTGTTAATTTGCTTAGCAAATCTGTTTAGTTATGTTGAGCATAAAGAGAGTTTTCAGCCTAGACCCTTGTGCAAATGTCCACAAATTCTGAACCAATTGAGTTAGTGTTGCTATAATGATGTTTTCTACTCTATAGCACCAGATTTTCAAACCATTTTCATATCTAATGTCTTACTTTAGTCAGTTCCTCAAAGTTGAAATGAGATGAGATCAAATCAAACCAAATTCTATAGGTCAGCACATTCTGAAAACGCAAGGCTCTGTAAGTGATTGTTGCTAATAAGTTATCAGACCCCAGGTTCCCGGCTCTGACTCACAGCCTGGCCTGTCTTCTGAGGCCGTGTCGCCTCTTCACTCCAAAGGGCTAGAGGATGCCTCGAATATCTTCCAAGACCAAGGAGGGCACTGAGGCTTGGTGACTGGCAGATGCTGGTGCAGATGGGTGCAGAAGTGAGCAGATGCACCGTGTGGAGTGTTGCCAGGAATGGGTAGCTGAAGAGCCTCTCATGCACACCTGGACGCTTGCCCTTTGGTTTGTGGTTGTCACTGCTCTTTGCTCAGCTTGTTGTTGCCACTCCATTTCCATTTCAGAATCATATCTATCTTTTAAGCCAGGCCAAGCAGTTCACATGCCACCTGCTTCAGGAGCCTACTCTGGTCATCTCAAGGTCAAGTCATCCTTCCCTCTCTGCACATTTTGTCCCACTCCCCTGACCCTGCCTCCAAACTGCCTGTGCTGTGGCTATGGAACAAGGCATTTCTTGCCCATTTGTTTACAAGCAACTTGAGAGCACACACTGTGTTACATGGAGCTGATTGTGGAAGACACAGCTATTGTCCCAAGTACCCAGGCCCACTTCTTCCTTCCAGTGAGTTTTGGCCAAGCATATGGCTGCCCAGCTAGAGCTACATTTCTCAGATTCCTCTGCAGCTAGGCATGGCCCTGTGAGGCTTTTGTCAATTGGATGAGAGCAGAAGTGAGGTGAACCTCCACTTCGAATTTTTAACAATGAAGTACCTTGTCCCGTTTGCCCTTTCCCCTTCCCATGGCCTGGAAAGCAGATGAAGCAGATAAGAACCAGACCCTGGGGATGGCAGAGCCACAAGATAGGAGACACCTGGGTCCCCAGCAAAGCTCCCTGCTACCCCAAACACTTATGTGAGAAATAAACTACGATATTCCTTAAACTATTTTTTAGCATCTTTTTGTAAAAACTGCTTTGCCTAAGCACTCATCAGCGCACAGGTGCTCAATTCAATTTTTTTGTGTTAACAAATAGATGCTTGGCCAGGTGTGGTGGCTCATGCCTGTAATCCTAGCACTTTGAGAGGCTGAGGTGGGCAGATCACCTGAAGTCAGAGGTTCAAGACCAGCCTGACCAACAAGGCGAAACACCGTATCTACTAAAAATACAAAAATTAGCTGGGCAGGGTGGTGCACACCTGTAATCCCAGCTACTTGGGAAGATGAGGCAGGAGAATCACTTGAACCCGGGAGGCAGAGGTTGTAGTGAGCCGAGATTGCACCATTGCACTCCAACCTGGGTCACAGAGTGAGACTCCATTTCAAAAAATTAAAAATTAAAAAAAAAAAGATGCATGGATAAAGAAGAGAAAAAAGTAAAATGAATGCATGAATGAGTACGTGAAATATTGTCAGTTGCAGTTCTGCTTGAAACAACACCTGTCTCATTTTCCTAATGATGTCTGATTTTCCTGATAGAGAGGGAACCAGGGAAGATTTTGGGGAAGTGAAGAAAGACCTATGCTTTAGCAGATGAGTCTCTCAGGGAGTCCGGTGACTTCTTTGCTTCTGCTACACTTTTTGTGTGATGTTAGGATACTCCCCAGGGATCTGTCATCAGAAAACCTAGAAGGGAATTTCCTATTCTATCAGGAGTTGACTTGAGGTATCTAGAGCTGGCAGTGTATCAGAGCAAGGATTGGTAACAAAGAACAATAAAGGCCATTCGAATAAGTCTATCCTTCTAATGGCAATATTCTTTAAGAAATTTAGAATGTTTTGTATGTGCAGCCTACTACCTCTGTTAACCGAAGTGGCATCATAAAGTGGAGAAAAGGAATATGTGCTCCACATTCCTCACAAGGTTGTAGTGAGAATCAAGTGAGATCGTGTGTGTGCAAGTGCTCCATAAACTTAAGTACAATAATAGATGGCCGGTGTTATGTCTGCCTGATAACTTACTTCCATTATTTATCCATGTGATTCTGGTTGGCTGCTAATCACAGTTCCTTCGCCTGGGTCAATATATCAAGAAAGTGACCTAAATCTCACCAATTATAGTCCCCAATTCCTTGGGGACTTTTCACAATTAGTCCAAAGTGTGAACACATGATCGACTGGATCACTGGGAGCTCTTCTCGAGGAAGAGCTCTATACCCTCTCTCTTTCTCCTGGGCTACTAGCTGGGATGACGTCATCCTCAAGCTCTTTGCAGTCCCGGGTTGTGAATGGAGGAAGAAGAAATTCAGAGATGGAGATGGATGATTGTGTCTGAGACCAGTCAATATTCTGGTATATTGATTTTTTCCTTAGACTTATTTGAGTTGGGTATTTGTCACCTGAAACCAAAATAATCCTAAAAATGCTCTATACAAGTAATGCATCATTATTTAAAAGACTCATTCAAATGAACTTGGAGAACTTATTTAGAGATTCCAGCTAAGAGCAATGTCACCTGAGACTCTTTAACAAAGAATGGCCATCCTTGGTCTGGAAAAGTTATCCTTTTTGACCAACCACATGGCTTCCAAGGGGAGACACACAGTGATGAAGGTGGAAGAGGAACCCAGCTAGCCAGTGAATCCAGCCTAGCCTATCCTGGAGATCACTGGGATAATAGTTTTGCTTGAATATTTCCAAGGATGGGATCATCACCCCTCACAGGTGTCCTCACTCTATTGCTGGACACCTCTGATTCTTGGAAATAGACTCAAATCTGGTCTTTTCAGACTTTTTCTTTCTTTCTTTCTTTCTTTTTTTTGTCTTTGTTTCCCTCTCTGAAAATGCACAGGATTTCAACCTGCCACCCCACCCCTACCTACACCCCTTCAGTGTAGATGATTCTTCAGATAGATAGATCACATATTTGCCTGAGTCTTTTCTTCTCTGGATTAAAAATCAACTTTGCTCAGGTGACGATGCTATTAAAGTTTTCATTAACCTGACATGTCTGTCTCAGTACCTGCCAACTACTCAACATCTCCCTTCAACCATGAAACAAACCACGCTCTCAATTGCAGCTCTGTTCTACCAGGGCAGAGCATTCCAGAGCTATCACCACCCTTCATCTGGAGTCTGTACATTCTAGAAATGCAATCTATGTTTATATCTTTTTAAAAACATTATTTTCAGGCTGGCTGAAGTGGCTCATTCCTGTAATCCCAGCACTTTGGGAGGCTGAGGAGGGTGGATTATTTGAGGTCAGGAGTTTGAGACCAGTCTGGCCAACATGGTAAAACCCCATCTCTACTAAAAAATACAAAAATTAGCCGGATGTGGTGGCACACCCCTGTAATCCCAGCTACTTGGGAGGTGGAGGCAGGAGAATCTCTTGAACCCAGGAGTCAGAGGTTGCAGTAAGCTGAGATTGAGCCACTGTACTCCAACATGGGCGACAGAGTGAAACTCTGTCTCAAAAACAAAACAAAACAACAAAACAAAACAAAAACAAAACAAAAAAAAAAAAACCCCTCTTTTTAAACTGTTGACTCTTATTGAGCTTAAAGTTATTAATTCTCTCTCACGAGTGCTGTTAACCCATCTTTTACTTTTGTGGCTTATTTTCTGAAACTGAGTGAAAGAAGTCACATTAATTTTGATGTATTCATTACAGTCCATCGTTTCATGATTTTAACTGAGTATGTTAACAAGTATGTTTTCTACATTGCTCAGAGTTGGATTGTTTGCAAAGCAGATAAACTTGCTGCTTTCACTTTATTCAAATCATTGATTAAAATACTGAATAGGATTGGGCCAAGGGCAAGGATCCTCCCTTCAGAAGGCCTGGGTTTTCTTACTGGATAAGGGCCTTCAGCCACCTATGAATCTACCCATGGATACACTCACTGTCCAGCCCACATTTCTCCATCTGGTTTTCGTCATAATAAATTTGTGAAACTCCTGAACGGACTTAATTAATGCATTAACTATAACTGTCCCTTAGCATTAGAGAAAACTCTACGCCAATGGGCATGGCACAAGTTCATTTTGTGGGTGGGGTCAGAGGAGCAGCAAAATGGGCCCCGCAGAGAGATCAGAGCAGCACAGAGGCCCTGGGTATCTAAGGGTGTGGGAGGTTTTGGAGATGAGGAAATGATGAGAAGATAATTTCATTCCTTTTACAGTTTGCCCAGGCAAACTGTAACATAGGGGATATGTATGAGATTTAGTCAGTGATTATGCAGTTAACCAGCACTTCATAGTGGTGAGACACTGTGGCACAAGCACAGTACTACATAGACAGTCCCTCTACTCCCAGGACCGGAATCAACATATCCTCATTACGAGAATTTTAGGCACATCTTAAGACTTTCCTGAAGCCCTAGAACCCTTGGGGTTGGGCAGGTGAGAAATTGTGCTAAACTTCTCTAAGAGCTGGCATGTGTGGGGGGTCCACAGAGCACGTCTTCTGGGGAAGGTTATACATGATCTATAATAATGCAAAGGGGGCAAAGCTCTGATGCAGGAGTCAAGGAGCCTGGGGAACACTGGACACGTACTCTGTGAGACTTGCTGAGCACAGAGAAGCTGGCTAAAGTTTCCATGGGGACTTTTCACCATGGGAGTTTGAATTGAGGTTTGAGTGTTTATGTGAAATTCTTCACGTTGAACATTTGTGAGAAGATAGCATTTCAGAATTGTAGGGCTATTGGAACATATTACCCCAATGCGTGACTTAAAACAATAGAACTCAGCTGGGCGCGGTGGCTCATGCCTGTAATCCCAACACTTTGGGAGGCTGAGGTGAGTGGATCATGAGGTCAGGAGTTTGAGACCAGCCTGGTCAGCATGGTGAAACCCCGTATCTACTAAAAATACGAAAATTAGCTGGGTGTGGTGGTGGGTACCTGTAATCTCAGCTGCTTGGGAGGCTGAGGCCGGAGAATCGCTTGAAACTGGAAGGCAGAGGTTGCAGTGAACCAAGATTGTGCCACTGCATTCCAGCCTGGGCAACAAGAGGGAAACTCTGTCAAAACACACACACACACACACACACACACACACACACACACACACACACATACACAGGATAGAACTCACCAGGCATGGTGGCTCACACCTGTAATCCCAGCACTTTGGGCAGCTCAGGAGGGTGGATCACCTGAGGCTGGGAGTTCGAGACCAGCCTGACCAACATGGAGAAACCCTGTCTCTACTGAAAATACAAAATTAGCCAGGCGTAGTGGTGCATGCCTGTAATCCCAGCTACTCGGGAGGCTGAGGCAGGAGAATTGCTTGAACCCGGGAAGCGGAGGCTGCGGTGAACCAAAATTGCACCATTGCACTCCAGCCTGGGCAACAAGAGTGAAACTCCGTCTCAAACAAAACAAAAAAACAACAGAACTCTTGCAGTTCTGCAGTCCAGAAATCTGAAATCAGTGTTAGCAGGACCACACTCCCTTCTGAGGCTCTTGGGAAGAATCTATTCCATGCATCCCTCCTAGCTTCTAGTGATTAGGGATCCTTGTCATTCCTTGGCTTGTAGACACATCAGTCCCATCTCTGCCTCTGTCTTTACATGGCCTTGTCCTCTTCCGTCTGTCTCAAACGTCCCTCTGCCCTGATACTATAAGGACACTGGCCATTGGATGTAGGGCCCACTGAATATCCAGGATGACTTCATCCCAAGAGTCTTAGTTTAATTACAACTGCAAAGATCCTTTTTCCAAATCAGGTAACATTTACAAATTCTAGGGATTGAGACATAGATACGTATGTATCTTTTGGGGACCACCATTCAAGAATCCATCTTAATTTTCTACCAAGTCACTCTCTCATGTGGACCTTGAGCAGTGTTCTTGCTGCCAAAAGCAATCAAGAGCTGCAGCTGAAAATGAATAGTGTGTGTATCAGCACCTGTGGAGGGAAGCATAGTACAACGTTTACCAGGTCCCGGAGAAAGGACACATGTGCGTGCACACACACACACACAAAACATTTTATTTTAAGGCCACCAAATATCAAGCAGAATCTTATTTTCCTTATATGTATCACCAACTGGAGTGCCTATAAGTACAACTTGGGTGTGTGTATGCATTATGTGTTTAAAATAATCATTTAATTAAGATCCATTGTCATTTTCATTTGTTGCTTTTGCTTTTTAAAAAAAAATAGTTTGAAGGCTGCTTCTCACTTATCATCAGATCATTGCATTCTTCTCTAGTCTCACTCTTTCACTTGACTCCTCTTGCTCCACCCCAGGTCTTTGATGCTCAGCAAAGAACTGATCAGGGGCCTCTTCTTCCTGTGGTTCACCTGGACTCTCTGACCACCTGTGCCCCATTCCTAATAGCTCCTCCTACCTATTCTAATCATCCCCAAATGGCTGCTGTTGGATGAATTAGCACATGAAGACACCCTGGGAGGAGGGCCAGGGAGCAAGAGAGTAAAAATCATTACTGCTGAAGGGCCACTGTTTAATAGTTGTGAGCTAAATTCTTTCATTCGTCATTCATTTGGCAGATACTCTGTGAGCACCTGTTGTGAGTGAGGCACCATTCTAGATCCTAGGAGATGGGGGAATGTAAAGATGATCCCTACCTCTGAAGCATTTAATGCTATTTGTAACATCCCATCTTTCAGACTGAGAATTTTGAATCCAAAGTAAAGAAGACAATGTCATGTCAGTAGAGCAGCCATATGGAACACTGTAAATGTCTTACTGTTTTAGTTCTATACATGCAGGATTCGCATACATTACCTCATTAAAATTAATGTTGTCACCCTGGTGAGGTGAGTAGCATCTCATAATTTTCAGAGGAGGAAACTGAGGCTCAAGTGATAAACTAGTCTGACCCAGGTTCGCAGCCAGTGAGCAGCAGAGCAGGAGCCCGAGTCCAGGTGGCCTCCATGAAGTCCGCGACTCTTTCCAACTCTGCTGTGAAAGAGGTGGAGCTTGTCTTTGCTCTTTCCCACCTCGACTTCTGAGCCATTGTCAGCCCTCCTCCTTTCTCTTCCTCTACTGCTCCTGTGACTCTGTGTCCCTGGGACTCCTGGCCTCCCCCACCCCTAGACTTCTTGCACTAGCTCATTTTCAGGGTCGTTGCTTCTCAGTTCTCTAATTTGATAAATTACGCTAATGGCTGTAAATAGGTCAAACACTGCACATTTTCAATCCTATTTTAAGATTTGGGGAGATCAAGCTTTAATAGAAAATGAATACAAAGACTATTTAATGGACGTGCTGGGTGAAGGATAAACTATGTTCCTCATAATACAAACATTTATACAGTGTGTATTATCTTGGAAGAACTGAGCTAGGAAATCCATGGGCAGTATGGTGCAGTCACACACACCACCTCCCCCACCCCAATGCTGTGGCACAGAAAGTTTGGCAAGGAGAGCCACTCAGAGCTCTGTTTGAGTCCTTGATGTGAGACATTGGGCAAGTGGCAAGCTCTTGGTGCCAGAGTTCTGTAAAATGGAGATGAAAATACCTACTCACAAGGTTCCTGTGAGGATTTGATGGGCTACAAGTAGGCATGCCTGCTAGGTATTAGGAGTTTAATTTTTGAATATATTAGTTCCTTTCCTTCTCAGAAAGCTAACATTGCAGTTAGGGAGGTAAAGTCACTAACATGAATTTACTTGAGGTTAACTGCCTTTCCTACAGCCTCATCTTTCTGAACCTTGCAAAAGAACCACACAATCTAGGAAGGTGGTACTTATCGGGAACATAAGTGCTGCTTATCGGGATAGGTGACATGCAAACCACAGGATATAAGCCCAGGTGAGAGGAGACCAGCTTAGGTAAGAGGGCAGGGGTGAAGGTGAGAGGGCAGGATACAGGTAAGAAGGTTGGGGTGCAGGTCTATGCCAAGTGGGTAAGGTCAAGCATGTATGGGATTGGAGGGCAGGAAAGGAGGGTGGTGGTGAGTGACAGGGAATGTGCTTCCCTTCCTTGAATCACTTCTTGTCTTCTTGGCAATCTTTAAAAGCATGTCTTGAATTATCAGAATGATATATGCTTGTAAAAAGAAAAAGTCCAAACACTGCAAAATTGCATAAGTTCTTTATCAAATTCGTGTCCATTGCTTCTCTGACTCTCCCAGTCCCACTGCCCCGCACTATGTATTAACTGGTGTTGTCCTTCCACACCTTCACCTATGCCAGGTCAAACATTTAAAAAAAAATTTTTTTTATCATTGCTTTAATTTTAAAACATTGTTTTACCCTGAGAATTGTTCTGCAACTTGCTCTTTTTGTTTTTTGTTTTTTTTTTTTTTTTTTTTTTACTCTAAATCTACCATAGCCAATGTTCCAAATCAGTGAGTACAGGTCTACCTCATTATTTGAAAGTGCTGCATGGTATTACATAGCACAGATAGATATAATTTATTTAATTTGTTCTCAGTAAATTGTCCTCCATTTTTTACTATTATAAACAATGGGCAATTTCTTCAATAATTCCACAGATGTGAACTGAGTAGTTACTATGCATTAGGCACCAGGCTGTGCCTTAGAGACACAAAAGTGAGTTAAAAAGGTCATGGTCCTTTGCCTAAGGAGCTTGTGGGCTGGGGAAAGCCGACTTCAGTGCAATAATCACGCAGGCCGTGATTATTGCAACTGTGACTGGGAGGCACACGACTCTCTCCGGGATTAAAATAAGAAGCTGTGACTTCAACAGGAAGTAGAGGAGGGCTTTTATAGACAGGATGGCTGAGGCAGTAGCAGTCATTTAGGTGCAGTAGGGTTATAGTTCTTTCGTGCAGAGAACAGCTGCAGAATAGGCCAGCTGTGAAAAGAGCCGGGAAGCACAGGACTAAGGCAGACCAGAGTGGCAGTGACTGGAGCACAGGGAATCAGTGGGGAGGAGAAGCAGCCTGCAGGGCTAGACCAGCAGGGCCTTGAGTCCTGCTTGTGAGTTTACCCTCTCTCTCTCCTAAGAGCCATGTGATTCCATGAGCATGTTTAATGCACAGCGTAATGCTACCAGTGGACCTGTTAGGAGGGACTCCTCTGGTCAGAGATGATGGAGCTTGGACTATGGTGGTGGCTACGGAGAGGAGAAAAGTGGGAATTCTTAGAAATATTAAGGAAATAAATGTCAATATTAGGGGTTTGGTGACAGAAGTCATGGGGCCCGTGGCTGGGGGTGAGATATCAGAGTGACTCCTAGATTTCTGTCTTGTGTGATTTGCAGTGAGGATGCCGCTTACTGAGATAGGCAACATGAACCACAGAGGGGGGTAAAGTGGAGGGAGAAAGGAGAGGGCAGGACACAGCTGCCCCCCTTGCCATCACTCTCCTTACTAAATATACCCCATCATAGCTATTATCTTAATTTAATGTAATTGTTCTCTGTTGGTTCATTTTTCTACTTTTACACTCTTCACGAGTGGGATCTTTTAATTTAACACCTTTAATCTTTAAACCCTCACCGCTGTAAAAAATAACTGAAAGTTGTGTGACTTAAAACAACAACAGAAATGTACAGTTCTGCAGGCCCGCAGTCCACGATCACAGCGTGGGCAGGGCCACGCCTCCTCCGAAGGCTCTCGGGAGAATCCTTGGCCTCTTCCAGTGTTTGGAGGTCCCTGGCATTCCCTGGCCTGGGGCAGCGTTGCTCCATGTCGTCTCTGTCTTCACATGGCCTTCTCCTCTGTGTCTCTGTCCTCCTCTCTCTTAAAAGGACAAAGGGTGCTGAATTTAGAGCTCACCCTAAATCCAGAATAATCTCATTTTAGGCTCCTTAACTTAATTACCTCTCCTAAGGCCTCTTTTTCAAAGAGCATTGTGTTCACGGGTTCTGAGGGTTAGGACATGGACACATCTTTTGTGGTGTCACTATTAGACCCACTACCCTCAGTAAGCACTGGATGGATGAGAGTCAGTCATACAAAGAACCAGGTACAGTTTAATAATGCTGAAGCAGGGAGCGCCGGGCTGGGAAACTAGACAGGAGCAAGATCCTAAATGGCGCATAAACCCAGCTCTAGAGTTAAGACTGTATTCCCTAGGGTATTTTTTCATAACTCACCTGCTCCAAAAATCACTGGGAGTTAAGACTGTATCCCCTAGGGTGTAGTTTCACAACTCACCAGCTCCAGAAATCATCTGGGGTACCTGCTGTTAAACACTCCGATTCCCAGCCCCCTCACAACCTAGTGAATCCGATTTTTCTCATGGGAGCGGACTGAAAATCTGAATGCCTGACAAGTGTCCCAGATCATTGTAATCTCATTCTTAAAACCTACAGAAGCCTTCTAGGGGAGAGGGGCTATAAAATGGTACAGTGGTTACAGCAGTTTCTTAAAAGTTAAACATACACCTGCCACTTAATCCAGCCATTCCACTTCAATGGATTTACCTAAAAGGAAAAAAGGCATATGTGCACACAGAGACTTGTACATGAGTGTTCATGGCAACTTTATTTGTAATAGTAAAAAAACTGAGGGCTGAGTGTGATGGCTCACACTTGTAATCCCAGCACTTTGGGAGGTTAAGGCGGGAGGATTGCTTGAGCCCAGGAGCTTGAGACCAATCTGGGCAACATAGGGAGAACCTACTTCTACAAAAACTAAAATATTAGCCAGGTGTGGTGCATGTGCCTGCGGTCCCAACTACTTGGGAGGCTGAGGATCTCTTGAGTCCAGAAATCTGAGGGTGCAGTGATCTGTGATGGCGCCACTGTACTCCAGACTGGGCGACAGAGCGAGACTTTGTCTCAAAGACAAAACCAAACTGAAAACAACCCAGATGTCTGTGAACAGGTGAATGGATAAACAAATTGTGGCAAATACATACAATGGAATTCTACTGGGCAATGTAGAGGAATGAAGCACACTTCAACATAGATGAATCTCAAAATAGTTCTTTTGAGTGAAAGGAAGACACAAAAGAGTATGTACTCAATGATTCCATTTGTTTAAAATGCTAGAAAATGCAAACTGCTCTAAAGTGGCAGCAGATTCACGATACTTGGGGGCAGGTGGGAAGGGAGGGCTGGGGTGAGGGACTAAAACGGGCACCACGAAACTTTTGGGGTGAGGGATATGTGCACTGTCTTGGTCATGGTGCTGTTTCACAAGCTTATCCATGTGCCTAAGCTTATCAAACTGTACGCTTTAAATATATTCAGTTTATTGTAGATCTATTATGCCTCACTAAAACCATTTTTAAAAACTCACTGGAACATAAAAATGCATTAAAAATTTACTTTTTTTATTTCAATAGCTTTTGGGGTACAAGTGGTTTCTGGTTACATAGATGAATTATACAGCGGTGAATTCTGAGATTTTAGAGCTCCTGTCACCCACGTAGTGTACATTGTGCCTAATATGTAGTTTTTATCCCACACCCCTTCCACCTTCCCACTTCTGACTCTTCAAGGTCCAGTATACAACTCTGTACGCCTGTGTATATTCATGGCTTAGCTTTCACTTATAAGTGAGAACATACAATGTTTGGCTTTCCATTCCTGAGTTACTTCACTTAGAACAGTGGCCTTCAGCTTCATCCAAGTTGCTGCAAAAAAACATTATTTTGTTCCTTTTTATGGCTGAGTGGTATTCCATGCTATATATCTACCACATTTTCTTTAGCCACTCTTTGGTCTTTATCCATTCATTGGTCGATGGGCACTTAGGTTGGTTCCATGTCTTTGCAACTATGAACTGGGCTGAAATAAACATACATGTCCATGTGTCTTTTTCCTAGAATGACTTCTTTTCCTTTGGGTAGATACCCAGTAGTGAGATTGCTGGATCAAACAGTAGATCTATTTTGACTTCTTTAAGGAATCCACTGGAGCATTTTTAATTAAAGTAGAGGCATGATCAGACTTTCAAAGATCTGCCAGTGGCACAAAAATGGGGAAGACACAAAATAGGGGTACCAGTCAGGGGATAATTACATATATAGGTAAGAGAGGTAACACTGGTTCATTTATTTTAATTGCTGTGTAGCACTCCATTGCAAGACACAATTTACTTATCTATTCTTCCACTGAGGGATATTTAATTTCCAACTGTTAAATATTACAGAAATCCCTTAATGATCAGTTTTGTCAGTTTCTCCAAGTACATGTATGAGAGTGTCTAGTGAAATACCTACAAATGGGATTGTCGAGTCATGGAGTAGGAGTGCCTTCAAATTTACTAAATTGCCAAGTTCCTGTCTCCAAATTCATTGCAAAAACATCTACTCTTTCAGTATTCTGTGAAAGTTACTATTGTTCTACAGTCTCAACACTTGGGCATTATCAAAAACTTCAATTTTTGATACACGGAAAATTGTATCTAACTGTTGTTTTAATATTTTCTCCCAAGTTTGTTGGTGAGGTTGTACATCTCTTCTTATTTCTCTTGGTCAACACAGAGGTTTCGTCCTCTGTGAATTCTGCATATATCTTTTGTCTCTTTTTCTAGTGGGTCACTTGTCTTATTTTGTTAATTTGTAGTTTGTCCTGAATTTTTGTATTAAAATCCTTTGTCAGCTATGTGCTTTGCAAAATTCTTCCCACCTGTGGCTTTTCTTTTTGCTTTGTTTTATGGCACCCTTTATTATATGGTGTACTAGTTTCTTCATGCTACTGTGACAAATTACCACAAACTTAGTGACTAAACCAGAAAATGTATTATCTTCTAGTTCTGGAGGTCAGAAGTCTGACTTGGGTTTCACTGGCTTAAAATCAAGATGTGGGCTGGGCTGCATTCCTGCAGGGAATCAATTTCCTTGCTTTTTCAGCTTCTGGGTGCCTACATTTCCTGGCTTGTGGCCTCTCCCTCCATCTTCAAAGCTGGCTACATAGAATCTCTCACTCTGATACTCCTGCTCCCCCTTTTAAGGATATTGGGCCGAATGTATTAAATAGTTCACTTTCCTACCAATCTGCTATGACATCCTTATCATATAGCCAGCTTTCATAAATGCACGGGTTTGCTTCTGAGCTCCGTCTTATGTTGTTTTAATTATTTATATCCTTGTTTCTCGAAGTGTGGTCCATGAACCAGCAGCACCAGCATCACCTGGCAGCTTGGTAGGTCTCAAGCCCCACCCCAGACCTTCTTAATAGAGGATCTGTGGTTCACAAGATCTCCACAAGAGTCATAGTTTGAGCATGAAAGTTTGAGAAGCCCTGGTCTACGTGATGCTTTTGAAATCTAAATAATATAGCTTTATATCAAGTATCAATACTTTGTAAGTCAAGTTCCCTCTTCATTCTTCTTCATGTAAAATTCCTAGTTTAACTTGGGAAGGATTGGAAATCTTATAATAATCCAAGTCAGTTCATAAACTTGTCATATTTCTTTACTTATTTAGGTCTTTTTAAATGGGTTTCAGTAAATTCTGATATTTTCTTTACAGAGGTCTTGCTAACTCTTGTTGTGCGTTTTATGCAGACGAGCCTTACAGATTTTGTTGCTGTTGAAGATGGTGTTTTAAAAAATTACCTTTTCTGATTGGTGCAGATATATTGGATTACAATTTGTATATCGATCTAGCAACCTGGCAGAACAGTTTTTATTAGTGCTAATAGTGTTTCTGTAGACTCTCTTGTCCTTGTCTTTTTTGTAGATAGTAAAATTGCCCATGAATAATAATAGCTTTGTTTCTTCTTTTCTTGTCCTTTTGACTTTATTATTCTTGTGTTAATCCACTAGATAGGATTTTCAATATCATGATGAGTAGAAGTAGTGAAGCAGAGATGGTCTTGATCCTAAACTTAAGGGAGAATTATTTTTACATTTTCAACATTAAATTAAAAAGCAGTAATTTATTGAGGGATGTGCTTTATAAGGCTATAAAGGTATTCTTTTTTCTAGTTTGCCACAATTTTTATAAAATTAGAAATGGATATTAACTTTTATCAAGTGCATTTTATGTCTACTCAATTACCCAGTATGCATACAAAGTGGGCTGAGGGAACCCCTTGAAATGGCAATTATGTTAGACTAGAGAGGCTATGGGGAGTTATTTTCATTATTATTCTATCTGTTTGTAATACAGTTACATTGCTTCTGTATTTGAAATACTTCCTTCTTCAGGGTACCCAGTTGGAGTGTTTCAGGATCCAAATGAAATATATTTTTCTGTACTGAGAATATCAGCCTATTGAGTGATGTTAAGGAAAGGATATCTAAGGGCCAGGTGCAGTGGCTTATGCCTGTGATCCCAGCACTTTCGGAGGCCAAGGTGGGAGGATCACTTGAGGTTGGGAGTTCGAGACCAGCATGACCAACATGGAGAAACCCCATCTCTACTAAAAATACAAAATTAGCCAGGTGTGGTGGTGTATGCCTGTAATCCCAGCTACTTGGGAGGCTAAGGCAGGAGAATTGCTTGAACCTAGGAGGCAGAGGTTGCAATGAGCCGAGATCGTGCCATTGCACTCCAGCCTGGGTGACAAGAGCGAAACTCCATCTCAAAAAAACAAAAGGAAAGGATATCTACAAAAATTCAGATCACATAAGCACTCACATAGTTAAAAAGTATTTATCGAGCACTAATTATATCACAGACAGTGTGCTAGAAGCAAGGATTAAAAAACTGAGTAAGATCAGGCCCCTTTCTCAGAGAGGGAGCATTGTGAGGTGCTTAAAAGTCCTAGAACCAGGCCGGGCGCGGTGGCTCAAGCCTGTAATCCCAGCACTTTGGGAGGCCAAGACGGGCGGATCACGAGATCAGGAGATCGAGACCATCCTGGCTAACACGGTGCGTGGTGAAACCTCATCTCTACTGAAAAATACAAAAAACCAGTCGGGCGAGGTGGCGGGCACCTGTAGTCCCAGCTACTTGGGAGGCTGAGGCAGGAGAATGGCGTAAACCCAGGAGGCGGAGCTTGCAGTGAACTGAGATCGGGCCACTGCACTCCAGCCTGGGCAACAGAGCAAGACTCCGTCTCAAAAAAAAAAAAAAAAGTCCTAGAACCAGAGTAACATTTTACAAGCAGTTGATCTTGCGTAAATTACTTACTTAAGCTCTTTCAGTTTCAATTATTTCATGCGTAAAGTGATAATATAAAATAATAATAGAGCATTCTAATGAATTTTGCAATGATTAAGAGGCTGCTAATATTTCTACTTAAACAATAAGGAAAACATATCTTCTCACATACAAAGAAATTACGATATGCCTTGGTTGGTTACCCTAGTAATCAATGGACTCAAGGACTCAAATATTTTTTATTTCTTTCTTCTGACATTTTCTTTCTATCTCCTTATTCCCAACTAGTTCCCCTCCTGCTTGCAAAAGGATTTACCAAGGTTTCTGCCACCAAGAAACTTTCAAAAAGTGCCTTACCTTCCTCTAACCATTAAACTTCTCTTCATCGCTCACTGGCCAGAATTGTATGAAGTGTCCATGCTGAACCCAATCACTCTAAGAGAAATTAGATCACAGTGATTGGTTGGGGCCGATTACTGTGATCTAATTTCTCTTAGAGTTGAGAGGTATCTTTCCTTGAGGAAGACCAATAGACATCCAAACAAAATTAGGGCTCTGACAGCCATGACGAAATGAATGGGCTATGTGGTAAGTGTGGTATTATGACATGCATATACTGGTTTTCACCCATGGTCCCTGGCTCATAACTCCCAAAGCCCTTGTTGCAGTCTTTCGTTATAATGCTGGAGTGCTTTAGGCCTCAGAAGCAGGCCTCAGAAAAGACTCTCTCTCTCTCTTTTTCTCTCTCTCTCTCTCTCTCTCTGACTTTCTCCGGCCCTCCTTTCCTCCTTTCACCTCCCCAAGGTAGGAATCTTCCCTCACCTTTCTGTCTTGGAGCTGACCATGAAGAAATTTTCCTGACCTACTTGTCTGATTGTAAACCATAAGATCCTCATTTCAGAAGGGGTCCTACCCCATGCCCAGAAGGAAGGAATGCTGCACACAGAGGCCAAGAAGAATCTGAACAAACAGGCCTTGCTGGGTTTCCCTACTCAGTCTGTTAGCATGAGACCATATTCTTCTGGTCCAATAGCATTTTTATGTGGTTGTCAATCATGCCTACTCAATGAAGTCTCCATAAAAGGCCCAAGAAGACAGGGTTTGGGAAACTTCCAGAAAACATAAACAGGTAGAGGCTTACAGGAAGGTGAACAAGAACTCATGCACCAACTGAGAGGGGGGTTCACCCCAGCTCCACGGGACAGAAGCTCCTGCACTCAGGATCCTTCCAGACTCCACCCTGTATATCTCTTCATCCGGCTGTTAATTTGTATCCTTTAAAATATCCTTTGCAATAAACCAGTAAATGTGTTTCCCTGAGTTCTATGAGCCACTCTAGCAAATTAATTGAACACAAAGAGAGGGTTGTGGGAACCCCAACTTGGAGCCAGTTGATGAATAGTTCTGGAAGACCAGACTTGTGACTGGTGGGTAGGAGGGGGTACTCTTGTGGGATTGAGCCCTCAACCTGCGGTTTCTGACACTATCTCCAGGCACATAATGCTAGAATTGAATTGAATTGGAGGACACCCAGATGATGTCTACTGCAGAATTGCTTTCTTGGTGTGTGGGGAGAAACCCCCACACGTTTTTTCACGGAAATCTTCTGTGTTCATTGTTGTGGTTTAAGAACAGAGGAAAATATGTTTTTTCTTCAGAGTAGTCACCAACAGAGTAGGGCTTTTAAAAAACTTTAATGATTCCAAGTCTTTGCTATTGTGAATAGTGCCGCAATAAACATACGTGTGCATGTGTCTTTATAGCAGTATGATTTATAATCCTTTGGGTATATAGCCGGTAATGAGATGGCTGGGTCAAATGGTATTTCTAGTTATAGATCCTTGAGAAATCGCCGCACTGTTTTCCACCATGGTTGAACTAGTTTACAGTCCCACCAACAGTGTAACTGCTTCTCCACATCCTCTCCAACACCTATTGTTTCCTGACTTTTTAATGATTGCCATTCTAATGTCCATCAGTGACAGACTGGATTAAGAAAATGTGGCACACATACACCATGGAATACTATGCAGCCATAAAAAAGGATAAGTTTGTGTCCTTTGTAGGGACATGGATGCAGCTGGAAACCATCATTCTCAGCAAACTGTCACAAGAACAGAAAACCAAACACCGCATGTTCTCACTCATAGGTGGGAATTGAACAATGAGATCACTTGGACACAGGAAGGGGAACTTCACACATCGGGGCCTATTGTGGGGAGGGGGGAGTAGGGAGGGATAGCATTAGGAGATATACCTAATGTAAATGATGAGTTAATGGGTGCAGCACACCAACATGGCACAGGTATACATATGTAACAAACCTGCATGTTGTGCACATGTACCCTAGAACGTAAAGTAGAATTTAAAAAAAAAACTTTAATGAGATAATTTGTGTAAAGTTCTGGAATGGGGCATGGTGCATAGTAAGCACGCAACTAAATGTTAGCTACAAATATTTCTCATGCATTTCACAATTAAATTATGAAGCTTAGCAAGTTTTCAAAAATACGTTTTTTAATGGTGCCCACTGATGGATGTTAATAAGATGACCATGGCAGCATAGAGGAAGAGCCTCTCTGATGTGGAGAGAGGAATGGAAAAAATCAGGAATTGGGGGAGAGTCCATCAGGAGAGGCTTCTCAGTAAGAGATGATCTTCAGCTGAATCTTGAAAGACAAACTGGAGTGAGCAGGGCATGGGTCTAGGGACTTACCAGTCCTCCTTGCATGTGAAAATGCCTGGGGGCAGGGATTGGCCAGAAGGAGACAGAACACCTTCAGAGAAGAGTGTGCCTGGAGGGCAGGGGCTTCCCAAAACAGGATATGTCTTAGACCAGTTGATCTTAAGCACATGCCGAAGCCTATTTTCTTGCTAGCAAAGAAACCAGCAAGGTGACAAAAGAGTATGCTGGTCCAGGGATGGTTGTACAATTGGGAAAAAGAACCGATCATAAGTAGCCAGTTTTTCAAGTGAGAAAGATTGTTAAGTTCATTCCAGAAGGTCATAATTTCAGGTGCATACTGGTCATACCTCAGGAGAGTTGTGGCAGGACAGTCTATGAGGCCAAGTGTGCTGACCATCAGGAAAAAAATGGGGGTGAGTGGAAGACCTGGCATATTTAAGAAGCAAATGATAAGGATTCATTTCTGTTTGCTTTCGGAAGGCCAGGTTGCATGGGATGGGGCCAGCTGACAGATGAGCAGGAGGCAGGGGTGACTGTTAGGACACCCATAGAGCATGAGTATGAGGGGAAGGTCAGGGCTGGGCTTCAAGTTCTCACTTGAAACAAGTCATCCCTCATGATTTGTTTCATTCAAGCTGCAAAGATGGGAAATGCAGTTCGTCCATGGTTTAATTTTGAATAACAGTTTTTCTCCTTAAAAATGAAAAGCAGGTGGGAAACCTGAAAGAGCCAATCCTTCAAGATGATGCCTCAGTGGCTAACTGAGCCTATATTCAAAATAGAGCCAAGTGGCCATTTGCTGACTAGAGGTCACATATGTAGTCTGCATTATCAGAAAACTCCCACACTCACTTAACTTTGGGACTTTCATAACTGTCTGTCTCCATTCGTGGTCACCTGAATCAGTCAATAGACCTGCATTGACCAATCAGAACTCAACAAGTGTCGATCAATCAGAACTCAGCAGGCATCAGCCAATCAAAACTAAGCAAGTGTGCATCCTTCTTTTGCATAAGCAAACCAGAATGGGAACCTGGACAAAAACTTTTTTTACAATAGATAACCCCTCTCTTTGATCTCTTTGAATGCATCTTTTGTTTTGTACCAAAGACTGCTTCTCCTTGGTTTGCAAACTGTTTCCTGAAATAAAGTCTCTTGATTTTTTTTTTTATTATACTTTAAGTTCTAGGGTACATGTGCACGATGTGCAGGTTTGTTACATATGTATACATGTGCTGTGTTAGTGTGCTGCACCCATTAACTCGTCATTTACCCTAGGTACATCTCCTAATGCTATCCCTCCCCGATTTTGTTAAAAGAAAATATTTTTTAGTGGATTAACAGGCACAGGCCATATGTGGTGCCTGGGGGTTGGGAAAAGTAGGGGAGTTGAAATTTATTCTGAAAGTTGAAGGAAACCACTGCTGAGTTGTAAGACTCACTCTCTGGGGTCTAACCCCCTTCTCAGAGGCCTAAAAAATCCTACCATTAATACCCAGAAGCAAGACGAACAACATGCCTGGTGGTGCCATTTCTTTTATTGTGATAAGGCAACTCAACTATACTTTTAAACACCTGCATGAAGCGACCTGATATGTGGAAACTGCTTTTCAATAAGAACCTGCAAACAACTCATCTTAAATATCCAATTTTGTCAAGTCCAAAGCAGAACTTGTGTTTCCCTCTTCAGGACCTGTGACTGCTAGTTCTTCTCTGATCTCCAACAGTCCAGCCTCCCTCTGAAGGTGGTGGCAACCAGAAAGTACCTGGACTTTGACAGCACCGACCTCCAGTTCAGCTTGCTCTAGGCCAGAAAGAGCAGCTCCTTCTGAACTCTCTCCAAAAAGAGGCATCCTGCCAAGACAGAATGTTCCAACTCTGCTACACCCAGAAGATAAAACCACCAATATGTTTGAAAGAAGCAGCAATCACGGGAGGTAAAGTAAATAATTTTATATGGGCTTGGTCAGCTGGAAGTTGAGAATGAAGTGAGAGTGCCTCCTGCCCTCCCCCGGAGCTGTGAGCCTCCTGCGCACTTTGGCCAAAACTCTGCCCTCATATCTGCCAGGGCACCTCACACAGCGCCTCATGTTGTGGTGCCCAGTCTGCCTCTCTGAGCTCCCAGAAGGCACCATCCTCTGTCAAAGGCCTTGCAATGGCAGTGACCAGGGACTTGGACAGCAAGGTCTATGGAAGAGCTCTTCCCTCCCATCATTCTTCTGCACCCCTCAAGCTCATATCTTTCAAAGCTCAGAGTAGAAGAGAAAATTCAGAAGAAAGTAAAGTGCTGTGGCTAAGAAGTTATGAACATCCCCTCAGGATGTCGTCCACTTCTTTCATCTCACCCTTGGGTGACACCTGATATCTTCCAGCGGCCCACACTTGTTTGGGCCTCTGTCCCCTCTGGGTCCCTTTGGCCTGAAATGCTCTGTTGAGACTGTGTTGTGGAAGCTGGAGCAGGTGCTTCTCCCAGGCACCATGAGTGTGTTTCACATGAAGCACTTATCTGTGCAAATATGATAGGCAATCTGTTTCCTCTACCATCCTGTGCCCTTCTCAAGGTCAAGACCTGAGTATTATGCATGTTTGTATTTGGGTGCCTTGCATAGTCCCTGCACGGAGTAGGCCCTCAAAATCATGCTTCTTACAGTAAACAAAACATGAGCAGGGGCGAGCCTGACTCCAGTGGCCAGTGTGCCCCCAGCGCCCGGCGGCACCCTGCTGGTTCCTCCTGCATGCCTGCGGGGGCTGGGGCACAGCAGTGACAGGCTGAGGCCAGGCTGAGCAGGTCGGAAGCTTGGCCTTTTCCTGTCCTTCAGCTGCCAAAGAACAACTAGTTAGACTAGTTCCAACTGCCAATGCCAGGCAAGGCTCTGTGTTCCTCCAATTGTTGGGGTTTTCCTGTTTGGGCCCCTTAAGATGCCACTTGGGAGAAAGAGGGCTCTTCAGCCAGCAGGCTCCTGAACATGACGGACTCTCCAGACTTCACGGCTCTACTCTGGGTGGTTTATTTATTTGACCTCCTTTAGCAAATTATCCCTCCCATAGGCCTGTAGACTCTCAGCTGAGGTTTCTGTGGGAAAAGAAAGCACCTTACAGGGGAAACAGGGAGGAGGTGTTCTCCGGTGGAAGGATACTTTTGAAAACAGCTATGCTTTACTCTGTCAGGGCAAGAGTCTTATCTGAAAGGGTCCAGAGGTGAGGAAATAGTAATCCTGAACTCCAGAAAGAAAAATAAAACCTCTAGAGTTTATAAGTCCTGGTCATCTCCCAAGCCAGCTCCAATCCCAAGCAAGGCCAGATGTGGAAATTCTGCCTTGTTGCTTCTCTTATTAGTAGCTATCTGTTTTCTGTGAATAGCCACAGAGCTCATCTGGGGTATTTTTCCCATCCTTCACTCCTTTCTTTCCAGCTATCTCCTCCCTCCCTTTCTTCACCACTCCTCTCTCCCTTTACTCTTTCCTTATAGATATATAAATATATTAGATATATAATACATATTATATATACATATTTTATATATATATATGTAAAAATATATATATATATATATATATTTTTTTTTTGAGATGGAGTCTTGCTCTATCGCCCAGGCTGGAATGCAGTGGTGCATCTCAGCTCACTGCAACCTCCGCCTCCCGGGTTCAAGTGATTCTTCTGCCTCAGCCTCCTGAGTAACTGGGATTATAGGTGTGTGCCACCATGCCCGGCTAATTTTTGTACTTTTAGTACAGACGGAGTTTCACCAGGTTGGTCAGGCTGGTCTTGAATTCCTGACGTTGTATCCACCCGCCTCGGCCTCCCAAAGTGCTGGGATTGCAAGTATGAGCCACAGTGCCAGGCCTTTCTTTATATTTTATAACCTTCCCTTCTCCGCCTCTCTCCAGAGCCTGCCCGGGCATGCGTGTGTGCACACACACACACGCGTGCACACACACACAGTTTCCCTATGGCATGTCCTTGTACCCATTCCCCTCTGTCACTCAACCCTTCCGATCCCGCACCTTCCCCCAGCTTATCCTCCTTCACCCATGCAAGCCTTGGGCCCTGACTTCTCACACCCAGTCTGCTAGCTCAGTAAAAACATTTAGCTGAATTCCTGTCCAATTCAACTTACATTGATTTCAGAAGTGACTAAGCACCTACTATATAAGGCCCTGGACTGAAGACTGGGGTTACAAAGGGTAAAGAGGTAGAATTTGTTTGGGAAGATACACAGAAACAAATACTTTGGGTGCAACAGGTAGGTTGTAATGACAGAAATGTCCACAGATCTTGGGTGCCAAGAGTGGGCACTCCTCTTGGGAGTTAAAGGAAGGTTTCAGGGAGAAGGTGATGCCATCAGTAAGGTGCGCGAAAATTCCAGAAAGAGGCAGCAACATAAACGAAGGCACAGAGACAGGAAACTGTGTGGCTTATGAAAGGAGTCACCAGGGAGAAATCCAGAATTGGTACGTGGAATGTCACAGAGGAAGAATCTAATGAAGTACTAGCAGAATGTTCTAGAAGTCCCTTTAAGGCAGGAGAAGGGCTTGGACTCTTCTGTACAAGATAGGAATGCATGAAGAGTTTCAAGTAGAGAAACTGTGTGATATTACTTGGTAGCAGTGCAAGATGGACCTCCAAGTGGTCAAGCCAGAGGCAGGGAGCATTGCCGGGATGTTTCTGGGAGTCCGAAATGGGGAGGGCGTGGACCGGGCCAGGTGTTAAGGAGGCACAGGTTTGAGACACAGTGTTAAAGAAAAAAATCATCACTATTCGGTGGCTCATTGGAGTTGGAAATAAGTGAGACAGAGTCTCAGATGCTTTTGAAATGTGTGGGCCAAGTCACTGAGGGGAGAGGACAGTGGCTTTAGTAGAGATGAGAAGCAGATTTTAGGGGAAGACAATGAACTGATAGTGGGTTGAATGGTGGTCTCCCAAAAGATTATCCAAGTCCTAAATCCCAGAACCTATGAAACTCACCTTATTTGGAAATAAAAAGGGGGGGGTGCTTTGCAGATATAATTAAGAGTCTTGAGATGAAAAGACCATCCTGGATTATCTGGGTGGGTTCTAAATCCAGCGATGGATGCCCTTATGAAAGACATTTAGAGGAAGACTTGAGACACATAGAGGAGAAAGCCATGTGAAAATGGAAGCGGAGATCGGAGTGATGCAGCCACAAGCCAGGAAAGCGGAGGATTGCTGGCAGCCACCAGAGGCTGGACGGAGAAGGAAGCATTCTCCCCAGGAACCTCCAAAGGAAATGCAGCTCTGCTGACACCTGGGGCTCAGACATCTGCCCTCCAGAACTGTGGGAGAACAAATTTCTGTTGTCTTAGGCCACACTGTTTGTGGTAATTTGTTCCGGCAGCTGCAGGAAACTAATACAGATTTCTTATTGGAGATTCGTCTTTGTGTATGAGTTCAGCAGACACTTTGGCAGATGTAGGTTCCAGAGCCAGAGATAACAGTTAAAACTACGAGGTTAAGGAGATGGTCCAAAGACAATAAATAGAGAAGAAAGAGAAGTGAACCAAGCACACAGCACTGAGACACATCATACTTGATGGATGAAATCAGGGAAGAGGCCCAGAGGCAGAGAAAAGTGGTCAGAGAGGTCAGGGGAGAGCCAGGAAAGCACCAAGTCACAGAGGCCAAGAGAGCAGAGAGGTGTTTGGTTTTTTTTAAATTATTATGTTTTAACTTCTGGGGTACATGTGCAGAATGTGGAGGTTTGTTACATAGGTATACATGTTTATTTATTTATTTATTTATTTATTTATTTATTTATTGAGAGCAGAGAGTTTTAAGGGGAGAATGATCAACAGTGTGAATGTAGGAGAGGAGTCCAAGAAAGGGCCCCAGGTATCCACTGGAGCTGATAAATAGCTGTTTACTGATGGTCCTGGTAAGAGTGGTGTTTGTGGATGATGGAAGTGAAGTCCTAATTTGCAGGGCAAGAGCAGGCCTTTAGAGGTCCTAAGCACTAAGAAGATTACATTGTCCCCCCAATGTGCATCTCAAAATAAAATCAATGCTAACTTATGGTTGTACTAAAGTCCAACAGAGTTCTACTTTTTCCTGAGATGTCATCAATTTAAATATATGTTTTAATATATGTGTATGTGCATACACACATCTGTATGTAGACTCATTATTTTTTTCTTCCCAATGCCCTTGTTTAGCACAGTGCTGGTTGCAAGGGTTTGCAGAGTAAAGAGGCCATGGAGAAGTGAGGACAATCAGTGCAACCCAGAAGCTCAAGTGAGGGAGGAGGAGGAGGGAGAGGAGGGTTGGAGGATGAGGGGACATTGTATTGGGAGGAAGAAACTGAGTTATGCTCATAGGCTGAGGGGAAAAGAAGATCAAGAGGGTGAGATGGAAAACACCGGTGAGAGAGGAGCAGTGACTGTGAAGCCACATCCAGGCCACAGGGCGTGGGGAGTTGGAGGGTCCAGGAGAGGCTTGGCCTGGATAACAGGAAGGACCTCTTGGCCTTGGGGGCTGGAGGAAATGGGTGCAGATATGGATAAATCTGTAGGTAGGAGGATCCAAGAAGGAGCAGACATGCTGGAATGGGGCATTGCTTATTGAAAGGAGCTGGTCCAGGACAGCAACTCATGTGTGCACATTTCCGCAGGCCTCTGGGATTTCCCTGGTCCTGCCTCTGTCCCTCACCATTTCCTCCTTACCAGAACCTGCTATCAGCAGCAGCTTAACCAAGTGGTTAAACAGGGGCAAAGGAGGTGCTGAGAGGACCACTGGGGTGACGACAGGCCAAACCTCCTCTGCGAGGCCCACTCCATCCTTCCCTGCCCCTGGCCTTTTCTACAGCCCTGGGTCATTGTGCATTCTCATCGAATTCCATATCCCTAGGTCGCCTAGTGAGTTTCTTTCACCAGATGTGTACTTCTACATCATCTCCATGCCCTTCTCCCAACTTGGATTAATTCCACTGTAACCTGAGTGCAATTCTAAAATACATATTTCCTGGATTTCTTTCTGCTCATATTTATTGAGCTGGGACACACACCTGCACACTCATGCACACACCCAATCCCCCATCCCACACATATATATACACTCTGGGAATCTCTTTGGGCATAATTTTAAACAGCCCTCTCTGTGCTCAAAGATTTTTTTAAGTTCTGTGTTATATTTTTAAAATTTATTGGAATGTTGTACTCTTTTCCATAATATATTTGTTTTTTATATCATATAAATATATTTTTTATTATTTATCTATTTTTTTTTTTTGAGATGTAGTTTCACTCTTGTCACTCAGACTGGAGGGCAATGGCACAGTCTCGGCTCTCTGCAACCTCCACCTGTCAGATTCAAATGATTCTCCCACTTCAGCCTCCTAAGTAGCTGGGATTACAGGCGTCTGCCACCATGCCTGGCTATTTTTTTGTATTTTTAGTAGAGACGGGTTTCACCATGTTGACCAGGCTGGTCTCGAACTCCTGACCTCAGGTGATCTGCCTGCCTTGGCCTCCCAAAGTGCTGGGATAACAGGCATGAGCCACCATGCCCAACTGATACCATATAAATATAATTTAAACCACTGATTAGCAAATAAACTTGACCTTCCAGGAAGATGCCCATATTTGTCATGTGGCTCCTCAAGCCCCTTGGGACACTGCTGAGCACTCCCAGAGGAAACCTTGTTTGAGAAACAGAGATCTACAAATTAATGCTTTGGTATTTGCAAGCCCACCAGTGTACAAGCAACAATATAGGTGATGTGTTCATGTTTGATTTAGGTGTTATTTGATTGCATTTGACAGATAGAATGTTGGCAGTTGTAGGGATCATAAGTATGATTTGTCCATCTGGGGTTGAGTGGGTAAGTGGCTGGCCCAAGGTCCCAGAGCAAGTTAGTGGTGGAGTTAGGACTTGTACCCAGTGTCCTGACTGCCAGTCAAAACCCTCCCATTCTGCCATACCTTCTTTTCTTGGTGTTTTTAAAGATTCCATCTAGTTCTAAAAGTATAAAATTCTCAGTAGGGGTAAAGAAATTAATCCCCGTGCACTCTGAGATGCCCTCTCTTCTTCACTTACCCCTTCTTACCCTTCACTTCTTATCTTTATCCGTAGGCTCCAAGCAGCTTTACTTCCCCTCTACAAGACTGCATTTAGGTCCTAGACAAATTGAATTTGTCCAATAACCTAAATAAATCTAATCACTTCTTTATATGTGATTAATTGGTGGGACTTACTCTACTAACTCAAACACCACTTTCAGTAAGACACACTCTTCTTTAGGCCCGTAGTGCTCCCCATGACCTATTGGAGCCTCCCCCGTCCTTCGCCTGCTGCTCTGGTATTCAGGAGTCCTGGTTGGCACATTTTGTGTTACTAGAGGGTAGGTCAGGCCCTATTTGGCTCTTGTCCCATGATTTGAAAACTGAACAAGTACAGAGTTGCTAGTAAGTACTCATCAGAAAAGCAGGAAAGGGAATGTGTGGGGGCTGTGGGTGGCCCTAGGAGAGGCTCTTAACAGCCTGGTTCAGGGATCCTGTAAGCGAAGGCTAGCTTGTCCACTTCCTCCTCACTGCTGGCTCCTTTTTCTCTCACGCGATGTACAGTCACCGAGCTCTTCCTTCACACTCTCCAGCTCCCCATAGCTACACTATCACAATTCTTTCCTGGTATGGACTTAATGTTTGTGTCCTCCCAAAATTCATAGGTTGACATCCTCACTGCCAAGACAATGGCATGAAGAAGTGTGGCCTTTGGAAGGTGACTGGTCATGAGGGCTCAGCTTTCACGTATGGGGTTAGTGCTATTCTAAAAGAGACCCCAGAGAACTCCCTCAGCCCTTCTACCATGTGAGGATACAGTGAGAATACAGCAGGCTATGATCAAGGAGGGGGGCCCTCACCAGACACCAGATCTGCTGGCACCTCCATGTTGGACTTCCCAGCCTCCAGGACTCTGAGAATAAATGCCTGGGTTTTAAAGCCACCCAGTCTCTGGTATTTGTGTTATAGTAGCCTGAATGAACTTAGATACCTCCTGAGTAGGCCTCCTACTCTTGGACCCTTTTCCTCCAATCTACTCACTACACACCTGCCACAGTATCTTCTTTAAACTATTTTTATCTTCTGCCTCCTGCTTAATCCACGAAGTCCAAATGCTTCCGTTTTACTTCTACAGTTTTTGAGTAACCATTCTTACCTCTAACAACCTCATTACTTGCTAGTCCTCCAGATAAACATCTCTATGAATAAAATAAATGCCTCTCATCATAGACCAGTAAGCCAGACATTCATGAGGTCGGAAAAGGTATGCACCTAGAGAAATGCAAATGGTTGATTGGGAAGATTAGAAGATGTGATCAGTAGGAGCTAATAAGGGTTCATGGAAAATACATTCATTATATTAATACCACTTCCTGGACTCACTGTTGTCTTTGTTAGGGGTTATCAAACTGTTAGATCAGGGGATTGATATAGACATGGCATTATCTATATCTTAGCAAAGCCAATTTTTTTCTTAATAATATTTTGAGTAAGATGGATGAAGTTTTGTGAACCAGCTATAATGTGTTTCCACTAATGTGATATGGGACTGTATTAGCCAGGGTAAATGTTAAGCTGCAGTAACAAAGAGACCCCAAAATTACAATGGAGTAAGCAAAAGATACATAACAGTCTGGGTGGCCCTGGCTGACAGTGCAGCTCTGTTCTATGAGATCAGTCAAGGTTCTAGGTTTCTTCCACTTTATATGTCTCCATCTGCAAATCCAACTTAAGGTGCAGCCACAACATTCCAGCTAGCAGGAAAGAGAAGAGAGAATATGAAAAGTTAGTATAGAAAGTCAGCCTGGGCCAGGCACAGTGGCTCACGTATGTAATCCCAGCATTTTGGGAGGCTGAGGCCGGCGGATCACTTAAGGTCAGGAATTTGAGACCAGCCTGGTCAACATGGCAAAACCCCATCTCTACTAAAAAAGATACCAAAATTGACCAGGCGTGGTGGCTTATCTCTGTAATCCCAGCATTTTGAGAGGCTGAGGCGGACAGATCACGAGGTCAGGAGATCAAGGCCATCCTGGCTAACACGGTGAAACCCCGTCCCTACTAACAATACAAAAAATTTCTGGGCGTGGTGGCACGCACTGTAGTCCCAGCTACTTGGGAGGCTCAGGCAAGAGAATCACTCGAACCCGAGAGGCAGAGGTTGCAGTGAGCCAAGATCATGCCATTGTACTCCAGCCTGGGCGCCAGAGCGAGACTCTGTCTCAAAAAAAAAAAAAAAAAAAAAAAATTAGCAGGGCATAGTGGCACATGCCTGTAACCCCAGCTACTCAGAAGGCTGAAGTAAGATAACCCCTTGAACCCTGGAGGCAGAGGTTGCAGTGAGCCAAGATCACACCACTGCACTCCAGCCGGGGCAACAGAGCAAAACTCTGTCTCAAAAATAGAAAAATAAAAATAAAAAAAGTCAGCCTGTAGGAAGCAAATTGGAGTATCACTCCTACTCATATCCCAAATTCTAGTCACATGGCCCACTCCTGTATGCAAGGGAAGCAGGGAAATGTAGGTTCTGTATGGGTATGCTGTGCTTAGCCAAAACTCAATGGGGATCACGGGACTCTTTGCTCAAAGGAAGAAGGGGAGAGGATAATATATTGGGAACAGTAGCAGCTCTGCCACATTGACCTTTGGCCATTCATTTCTCCTCTTTAGCCCTCAAGTTCCCACCTATTGCAAAAGAATAGAAACATTTACCTGCCCTATCTCACAGAGCTGCTTGGAGGATAAAATTAAATCAAATACATGAGTGTTTTGAATTTTTTAGGATTTTTTAAAAGTGCTGTGCTAGAATTCAAAATGCTGCAACCACTTTTTAAAAACCTTGTTAGTTTCTTACAGTTAAACAAACACATACCATATGACCCAGCAATTGCACTCCTAGGTATTTGCCCAAAAGAAATAAAAATTATGATCACATAAAAATCTGTATAAAAATGTTAATAGTGGTTTATTCATGGAAGCAACTCAAATGGATAAAGAAAGTATAGTACATCCCTAGAATGAAATACTACTCAGCAATAAAAAGGAATGAATTCCTGGATATACACATTAACCTGGATGAACCTCAATGCATTATGCTAAGTGAAAAAAAGCCAGACTCAAAAGACTTCCTGCCGTATGATTCAATTTATATGACATTCTGAAAAAAGTGAAACTATAAAGGCAGAAAGCAAATCAGTGATTGCCCTTGTATTGGTGCTTGCACAACTGAGTTTCTGTCAAAACTCTGAAAAGGGCAAACTTTATGCAATAATTTATGCCTTAATAAACCTGACCATAAAAGAAAAGGTGCTGTGCTAATGCAAACTATTAATGAATTATCATCTATCTAACAGCTGAAAAAAATGAATTGCCCCCACATCTGAATGAGATAATGTAGTTCATAACTGTCACCTGTATATTACCTCAAATGAACCCCACAGCAGCCCTGTAAAACAACGAGGAGAACCTCTTTCTCCTCTTACCAGATGAAGCTCAGTGTTCTTAAATTATTTACCAATATCATACAACTAGGGAGTGACACAGCTGCAATTTTAACCAGGTTCTCTGATTTCTACTCTTTTCTCTTTTAATGCCATTATGCCATCTAGGAGTTTTGAATAATGTCAGACAGACAAAAAAAAATCTAGTGATTTGGAGTGAGAAGCAATATAAGACCAATGGATCTTTTATAACTCCAAATCCAGCTTTATCTAGCAACCCAGGAAGAATCCTCTGAAGGCTTTCTCTTCTAAAATTGAGACTACCCTCTTTTCCCTAGGGATTAAATGTGACCCATGCAGCAGGAGGGGGCTCTCTGCCTGTGAGAAAACAACACAGAGAGACTCAGTGGCTCCAGAAATTGGCCTCTTTGCGACTCACCAATAGCACCCTTCCCATAGGCCATGGTGGTGCTGGACACAGTCACTGGAGTCTTGAGGCCAGAATACGCAGCAAAAAAAGAAAGTAGGATGACGGGATCCTCCTAACCAAGGAGGACTGTGGTGGGAAGTAGGTGTAGAGATGGAGACTGAGTATTAAATGCTTTTTTGTCCTGATCTGTGGATTAGAAAGATTGCCCAGTCCTGATCAGCTCATGTCAGTCTCTTGCCACAGGATAAGAGTCATTAATATCTGTTTGTTACAATGTATGAAGTGTTCTTACCTGTGTTAGGTGGTTTGATCCTCACTCCAACCCAGAGAAAATTATATTCCTACCATCTACTTTTGCAGATGAGAAAATAAAGGCCCAGAGAAGAAAGTTATTTTGCCAAGGACATCCAGCTAAAAATTGGTGAAGCAGGACTTGAATCTGTCTTCTGCATCCAAAGTCCATATTCTTCTTCTTTTTAAAATCCACATTTTTTTTCCGTACATCACTCTGCCCTTTTTTTTTTTTTTTTTTTTTAAGATCTCAGCAGATGCAGCCCCTGAACTCACCAAGTACATGGACTAGGGGATGCATCACAACCAATATTATGTTGTCACGATGTGAATAGTTAGAGATGTGCTCCCACACAGTTTCTTATCGGCAGTTGTTTTTAATAATGTATTTGTCATTCGTGGGTCCTTTAACCCAGAGGTCCTCAACCCCCTCCCCTAGCCCCCAAGTCCAGGGAGGTGAGCTGCAGGTAAGCCAGCATTACCTCCTGATTAGATTCTCATAAGAGTGTGAACCCTGTTGTGAACTCTGCATGTGAGGGATCTAGGTTGTACGCTCCTTATAGAATCTAATGCCTGATGCTCTTGAGTTGGAACATTAATACCATCCCCCTTGTCCCATCCATGGAAAAATTATCTTCCACAAAACCGGTCCCTGGTGCCAAAAAGGTTGGTGACGGCTGCTTAAACCAAAGTATATTTATTTATTTAAATCCATTTATACCTTGTAAACCAAAAATAAAATTCTAAGCCCCCAACTAATTGAATGGACCCCCGTCTTGGCAAAGGGGATTCCAAAGAAACCTGAAAAACTAGTTTATACCATGATGGGAAGGGAGTCTCAGACATGCCTCACCGAACTCGCCTCCCTTTGGAGTTCGGGCACAACTGACCAGCAGTAACATTAAAAGAGAGATCTTAAGACTGACAACACAGACTGTTTGTAGCAATAAGATACCAAATTCCAACCTGACTCTAGTGTAGCGTCACATGACAGATAGCAGGCCTTGAAAGAAATCAAAATATTATATCCCAAAATACATTTCTTTGACATATTTTGAAATGGTCCTGCAAAGCTGTCTTTTGTGGAAGAAATTCACATTCTGTAGAGAATCCCTTTCCCTTTCCAGGTCTTTTTCTGATCTTGAAGAGATTAGCTGAGAGTCTAGCACCTTTTAAAGGTCTGAATAGGAAACATGGCCATCTATTGCCTCTAAGACTGGCCATCTATGAGACTTCTTCTACATACTAAGAACCTCTGTCTCCATAATTTTTTCTATTGATTACAGGCCTTTAGGTAATAACTCTTATAACCAATTGCCAATCAGAAAATCTTTGAATCCACCTATGACCTGGAAGGCCCCCCATCTACCGCATAGTGATGTCCTGCCTTTCTGGACCCAAGAAATGCTTACCTCACATGTATTGATTGATATCTTGTGTCTCCCTAAAACATATATGGTGAAGTTGTAACCCAACCACCTTGGGCACATGCTCTCAGGAGCTCTTGGGGCTGTGTCACCGGTCATAATCCTTAACCTTGACAAAATAAACTTGTAAATTGGTTGAAACTTGTCTCATATACTTTATAGTTCACAACTTTATAGAGGAAGTAAACTCTTTGAACATTACCCTGCCCTTTCTTTATTTCTTTTGAACTGACCTTTTACAACTTGTAATCATTGTTCCTAATCCTACTCTTTCAAGTTCTGTGAATGAATCATTCTAGCTCTGCCTTCCACAGTTTCACATGCTCTGTTCTATCACAGTGCTCAGTCTATTGTGGGTCTGTCTTGGTCCTTGTCCAAAGAGGGAAATTGCTAGGGGGACCCCATTTCAACATGGTCCCCAGTGTGTGAACCCCAGTGGTGCCTTCAGACCCAGGTCTTTATGCATTAGGGAAGGGAAGACTCTCAGAGGATTTTACAGAGCAAAATAGAATGATATTTTCCTTTAATTAAGGATTTTGCTTTCTTGGAGAAAGGCTGTAAACTGCAACAACTACTTTATTCTTCAAAACCTGCCTCCCGCCACAGCACAGTGCTTTTGTGTTCACAGTTTTCCAACTCACATCACCCCAAATAACCCTATTCCGTTTACCCTCCTGAAGGCTGGGCAGCCCCCTGCCTCCCAGCCACACTTCAGCTCCTCTAAGTGCGGGAGCTTCTGCACTGCCTAATTACCTGCCCTATGGAAGCCAGGAGGAGACTTCAGTCCCAGCTGGAGCCCAGCTGCTAGAGAGATGGAATATTAAGACATTTTCCTTTCTTCAGAATCCTTGTTAATTCTTCCTGGTGGTGATTAGCCAGTTATTTTTAGCTCCATCTAAGCTCCCTGGTTAGTATTCAGGGCTGGTTTAGACAGCTCTGAGGCACACTCACCATGTAATGCTCTGATTCCATTTGGTCCCATTGAATTGAATAAAATTAACTTGCATGGCAGGCCCATCCCCATCCTCACCAGGTGCTCCTCTCCTGCCTCTTCTTGAGGCGCTGGCTTCTGTCCAAAGGGCCTACGGCTCTGGGTTCAGGGACAAAGTTTTACAGGACGGATCTGGGAAACGTGAAATTTTGAAGCCATATGAAGAGACGGAAATAAAACTGCAATGGGAGTGAAGAAATTAAGGTTTTAGTCTGGACTTTGTCACTAGCCATCTGTATAACACTGGGCAAGTTACCTTCCTTTTCTAAGCCATCGTGAAATGGTGTGGCTGGACCAGTCAGCCCCTAAGTCCTTCCCAGGACTAAGACGCTATAGAGTCACCAAGTGTAAAATAGGAGCTGAGCATGAAGAAACCTGAGCCTGGGGGAGAGCATCTTGACAGCAAAATGCAAGTGCCTTTTTCTTTCTTCTTTTTATTCACCTAGCTTCCCTTTTCCGAAGCGATTCTCCTGCCTCAACCTCCCAAGTAGCTGTGAAAACAGATGTGTGCCACCATGCCCAGCTAATTTTTTACTTTTAATTTTTAGTATAGACAAGGTCTCACTATGTAACCCAGGTTGGTCTGGAACCCCTGAGCTCAAGTGATCCTCTCACCTCAGCCTCCCAAAGTATACCATAATGCTTTGATAACAGACCACACATTCTGCCCTGGCATTCCTTTTGATTGGAGGCCCATGACAGATCCCTCTGCATCCTCAGCTGTCCACATACCTTTTCATTTTCCCCCCATTTTGTTTTCAAGCTCATGGATTGTGATATTTGCACAATTTTTGTCAAAGCCAAAGCAACTATGGACCCCATCCATAAAGGTTCTTTTATCACTTAGACCTTTCCTGGGCTTCCTTCCAGGTAAAGCCCCGGGCCCTTCCTCCACTGTCATCTGCAGCATGTTGCTGTTGAAAGCTGGGCTTACCAGAACTCCTTGGTCCCTCTCCTAGCCTTCCTTGAGGGTACAGTTCCCACTGGACTGGCCTCTAGCCCCTCCACAACCAAGTCACAACAGTGATGGTCACTTCTGAAATAAGTAGAACAGGCATGAAGACAGTGGAGTCTTGCTAACCTGTGGCTGTGAGACATGATGGAGTCATTGTGTGTTCACCTTTAAAAGGTTCCCAAGGCTTCTACCAGGGCGCAGGTTGATTGACCAGTAATCCCTTATGGTGCAGTTAAGATAACTATGTCTGGAACAAAGACTTCCAAGTAGAACAGGCCAGCTGACTGCTAGGCTGGGTCGGATGGGAGCAGTCCTCTCTGGCTGGGATCCCCGAGAGCCTTTCCCTGCCTTATCTCCTGGTTCACCACTCTGTACCAAGCAGTCATATCTGAGTGACCCCACCCAGCTGTGCCAGAGGGAGAGCTCTTTAAATTGTTGCTGTTTGGACAAAAATCAGGCAAAACCAAGCCCAACGCATCAATTGTATGCCCCTCACTGCAACCAAGTCACACTTGAAGGGAGCCCGGCTGGCTGGCACCTGCCCCTCCCTCCCTCTGGGTTTCAGAATTGAAGGAAACTCTCGTAAACCTTCTAATGCTGGGACTACACATTTTATTGTAATCATAAGTAGAACATAATACCACAACAGGTGCACTGGGACACTTGCTTAAATAATAAATGCAGTCAGCTTTGTTGCCTATTCACCCAGCCCTTCAGGCGCCTGAACAGCTGTGGGCTAGGGGTGGTGGCAGCTTCTGCCCAGGGTTGTATTGTTCAGGGTGAATCAGAGAGAAAATGTTCTTACCTTGGACTCAGGTAGTACAGTGTGAATGCTGACACACACCGCCGTTCTTCCACGCCTCGGTGTTATGGGGCCCAGTTCAAATACTAGCTGTGTGTTGCGGAAAGACCATTTAACCATACTGAGTCTGTTTTCTCACTTGTGAAACTAAGATGCTAGAATTTAGGGGAATTCTGATGAGTAAATGAGTGAGGGAGTGTGGTTCTGGGGCCTGTGTTTCCTCTGTCAAAATCCACTCACTCCCTGGGGCTGTGATCGAGAAATCTGCCTCTGAAGCTTGTCCTTGGTCAGAGAAGCTCCCTAAGGGTTAAAAGACAATTATGGACCACTTCATACTCACTAGGATAGTGCTTATTAAAAAAGAAAAAAGAAAACCCTAGAAAATAACAAGTGTCAGTGAGGACGTGGAGAAATTGGAAGCCTTGTGCACTGTTGATGGGAATGTACGATGGTGCAACCTTTGTGGAAGTTCCTCAGAAAATTAAATATAGAGCTACCATATGATCCAGCAATTCCACTTCTGGGTATTTACCCAAAAGAAGTCAAAGCAGGAACTCAAGGAGATATTTGTATGCCCTCGTTCATAGCAGAGCTATTCACAATAGCTACAACACGGAAGCAATCCAAGAGCCCATTAATGGATGAATGGATGAACAAAAGGTGGAATAGAGTGCAGCCTTAAAAAGGAAGGAAATTGGCCCGGCGCGGTGGCTCATGCCTGTAATCCCAGCCTTTGGGAGGCCGAGGCGGGGCGGATCACGAGGTCAGGAGATCGAGACCATCCTGGCGAACACGGTGAAATCCCATCCCTACTAAAAATACAAAAAAAAAAATTAGCTGGGCGTGGTGGCGGACGCCTGTAATGCCAGCTTCTAGGGAGGCTGAGGCAGGAGAATGGTGTGAACCCGGGAGGTGGCGGAGCTTGCAGTGAGCGGACATCGCGCCACTACACTCGAGCCTGGGCGACAGAGCGAGACACTGTCTCAAAAAAAAAAAAAAAAAAAAAAAAGGAAGGAAATTTTGACATGTGCTACAACATGGATGAACTCTAAGGACATTACGTTAAGTGAAATAAAACAGGCACGAAAGAACAAGTACCGTACTCATAGGGGACTGTACTCACTCATTTGAAGTAACTAAAGTGCTCAAAGTCACAGAGACAGAAAGGAGAATGGTGGTTGTGGGGGTTTGAGGGGAGGAAGGAGGAGGAGCTGCTGTTTAATGGATACAGAGTTTTAGTTTTGCAAAATGAAAAGAGTTGTAGAGATGGTGTGCACCACGATGTGAATGTGCTTAACATAAGTGAACTATGATTAAAATGGTAAATGTAAGCATATGGGTATTTTACCACAATAAGAGAGAAAGAGAATTATAGAGCACAATGGAAGTGACAGTTGAAGGGGTCTTCAACCAGTGCAGGCATTTTCATTTGTTTTATTTCCTCTACAGGTGTAGAAAATAATACTACTATAGTAAATGCTACTGAGCATTCACCTGGCTTTGCCCATATCATCACCTCCAATTTTAATAGCAATCCACTTAAGTAGGTAGCATCATCCCCAGTTAACATAAGGAAACTATGGTTCAGGGGTTGGGTAAGAATGGAATGAGTTATGGCATGAGCCAGCTACTTCCTGGCACAAGGCTTCAGTGGTCATGATGGTATGTACTAGGCTCTGAGAGAATAAGTGTACTTGAAGCTTCTCTGTGGTCTCTGGAAACTCTTGGTCATATTGAGGAGACATACATGGTGAGAGAGGCTCAAACTGGAGCCTTGAGGCCACAGGAAGGGGGAATCACCGAGATTCAGGAGTTCATAAAAAGGAGCAGGCACTGAATTGGCTGAAAAAAGGAAAGTGTTGAAGGGCCTGAATTCTGGGGGACAAAAGATAAATGTAGATTTAGAGAGAAAATAATATTTATTAGCAGGAAAAAAGTGAAGTGCAATTACAAACAAGATTTCCTAATGGGTATGTGGGTAAGAGGTCATCAGGCTGGAGAAAGCCAATGTAGGGATTGCTACTGGAGGCACATTTAAGTCCACGTAATAACAGCTAATATTTATTGAGCCCAGCTTGTGTGGCAGGCAATGTTCCAAGCTCTTTATATACATAATGCATTCAATCCTCACACCAACCTGATGAGGTAAGTCTTACTCGTTACACTCATTGCATAGATGAGGAAACTAAGGCTCAGAGAAGTGAAACGATTTAGTCCAACATTGCAGAGCCAGGGAGTAGCACAGCCAGGATGCAAATTCAGAATGTGGACTCCAGAAGCCTCATACCCAACTCTGACTCTGTGGGGTGATCGCAAACATGAGTCTTTATTATTTAACAAAAATTATCTGTACTTGGTCATAGACATGATGAGCAACCTTGTTTGGTCAGAAATTAATATTTTGAGAATAGTTGCTGCTGTTCATGTTTTGTGCATAACACATATCACAGATGCTCACAAAAAGCTGGTAGACAAATATGAGGAGCTATAAAGGTGGGAGGGCTTCTCCATGTTCCTGTTCAGAGCCGGTAACCATGGCAACAGTAAATTACAACTTCATTGCTGCAGACCCACACAGCCAGCAGAGATTACAAGAGATGGTCACCGAGATCATCAAGGACCTAAGGTGGTCAGGATATGGTCGTTTTAAGTGACAGAAACCTAACTCAAACTAGCTTAAGCAATAGGACAAAAATCTGGCTTATCAAACACATTTCAGGAACAGCCTGGAGCGGAACCAGCTTAGAAACACACACTGTCAGCAGAGATTTCATAGACATCAGTCCTCAAGACCCCACCTTAACTTTAAGTCACGCTTTCTTTAAATTTCCCCAAAGACCATTTATGTGAGAATCATTTAGAGAAGTGGGGTAGAGGAGTGTATTAAGAAGTCAATTTCTGGAGGGGATTCTTGATCTACTAAATCAGATTCCCTGAGCAGGAATCAGATTCCCTGGCCCAGGAATCTGAATGTTAAACATGCTTCCCAGGTAACTTTTGCAAGTCTCAATGTGAGAACCACTGCCTAGGTTATAACAGCAACAAGGTATGTCATGTGATCTATTCCTTTGTCACACAGAACCATGTCCCTTTCCTAATATCTCAAGTATTTACCCAACAGTGTGATTACGTGATTAAAGCCATTTTCCCCACCCAACTGTAGGGTTCATGAGAGCAGGAACTACATTTGTTGGTAAAATGCCCTCCATTGCATCCCCATTGCCTAACTCAGTGTCTGGCATATAGTAAGTGCTCAATAAATGTTTATTAAATGAATGAATGAATGAATGGACTTTAGTCCACAGAGTTGCTCTCACATTCTTTTCTCACTTAACCCACACAACAAGCCACAATGAGGTAAGTAGGCTAGACATTATTATTACCATTTTTCAGGCAAAAAAACTGAAACCCAGAGAGAGACTGCCCAAGTCAGGTACTAAGTGGTCTTTCAACTCTCCTTCTATGTCTTCTTATATGATACTTCAAACAGGGTGGCACAAAGTTCCAGTGGAGTAGCCGGCCATTAAGGATGTCCCCAGAAAAGGCGATAGGGCACGTGAGATCTGATGCCTGTCCCCAGCTGAGCTGCAGGTCTCCTTCCTGGACACACCTTTCTGTTTTATTTCTTATCTCTTCCTAGTTCAGCTCCACAGCTGTTCTGTATGAACCTCCTTCCTTCTCTCTAGGGGTCAAGTGAGGAAATCAAAGGGAGAACGGGAAAAAAGAAGAGTCTGGTTACTCAGAGATTTGCAAATAAAGTTCTGATCTGCAGAGAACAGGACAAAGAATCTTACATTATATAAAATCTCCCAAACCCAGTCTGCTGTCTATGCACCCTGAGATCAGAACACCGACAAACACACATCCAAAAGTGGAGGGGAAAGGAAGCCAATGTTTCAGCATGATGATGGCTATCAAATAGCCATAATCATCTGCAAAGATGCAATGCAACTTCGAGGCGTTTTGTCAAATATTGATAAGCATTTCCTGAGTACTATCATGCTCCTGACAGTCCACTGGGCACAAGGGAGGGAAGACACAAAAGATTTGAGACATAGACCCTTGCCTGAAGGAATACATAGCAGCTTTTCTGTTGGAAAAAATGCAATGTTGTAACACAATTAAGGGAGGTATCAAAGTATGTAGTTAGCTACATTTTGATTTTAATGCTGTGGGAGGTCAAGATTGAGCTGTTTGGACTGGAGGGCAAAGAAAGTGGTCATGGAAAATGTGATGGGTCTAGAGAGACAGTTATAATTTTAAAAGGCAGTGGAGATGGGGAGGATTCCTGAGAAGGCAGGACTGAGCATGGCTGAGAGCATCGCTGACTGGACTAGAGAAGAGGCTCTGGCAGGAGGAGATGGTGAGGTGCTAGTGTCCCTGTACCCTCGGGCCAGTCTGCCTCATTTTGCTCCTGGCCCCACTGTCTGCTGCTTGTGCTTTCCTTCCCTCTCCACTAGAATGGGGTGGTCATGATGATATAATAATAAATACTCTAAAAAACATAGGTTAATATAGGGAAATACTTTTTAACAAGTACCTTGTTTGATTAAATTGTGGTTGTTATCATTTAACAACATTCCTTGAGTTTCTGTTGTGTGGCAGGCAGGCACTAGGATAGGGGTGAAAGAGAAGAGACTTCCTCTCAAAGATCCCCAGGAAGATGAGGGAGGAACCCAAGTAATACAATTACATCGCAATTGCATGTGGTAAGTATATCACAGAGGAAGACACAGGGTACTCTGAGACTCAAGGCTGGGTCACCTCTGAGACCACCTGGAAGCATCCCAGGAAGACGTCTCAGAGGAGGTGATGGCTATGGAACCCAAAGTGCAAAAAAGTTTCTCAAATGAAGAGGAGAAAGAAAGGGCAATGGAGGTCGAGGAACTACCTAGTGCTTGAAGTATCAAATGTCATGGACAGGAGAGATAGCAGGTTTTGGTGTGGGGAGAATTGAGATTGGAGAATGAGGTTGGTGTCTGGTGGGGGCTTTGGGTGTCAGGCTAAGGAGGTAAGACTTGGTAGGCCATGGAGAGTAATTAGAGACTTACAAAGGGGAGTGAAGGGGCATGTGGAGGCTGCATCTGAGGTGAGGTCCCTTCCCTCCCCGGGTCTGGCTCCTCATCTGTAAGGTGAGGGGGCTGGAAGAGCCAGCGCATACTCCACACTCTGAGAACTGATGAGCACTCAGAACTGTGTAGTGGATTCACTGTTCCCTCCATTTCCCCAGTCCTCCACCCTGCCTGCAGATTTGTATAATCACTGGACCACAGCACTGCAGAGAGGGCCAGGTTAATAGATATACCTGAAACACTGTTAAATCATTTATTCAACTAAATTTATACTCCAGCACTGGTGAACAAGGCAGTCATGCTATCTGCCCTCCCAGAGTTTATAATCTACCTCACTGCACAGGCAGTGGGGAGATGATTGAGAAGCCCAGACTGCTGAAAAGAGGACGGGAAGGAACCTGTGTAGGCCAGTCTGGCTGCCTCGTCTTGCAGCCCTGGGAAAGACAGCACCCATCTCTTCTGGCAGAATGGAAGCTGTGTGTGTCCGCATGCATGCTAGGGCTGGTTGGGGTGGGGCTTGGGGAACCACACTGTCTTTTATCCTGCCTCACACCCACGTGCTGTGGAAGTCTGTCTCCCCTATCAGCCTTCCCGTAAAGAGAGATTTTCAGACTCGAAATGGGAGCAGGCCGGGACTGGAAGCTGTGAGGAAAGCATGGGTGGGATGGACCAGGAACCCTAGAACAGTCCTAGTCTCCCACAAGATGAGCAGACTCGCAGTGGAGGCTTAGGTAAATACAAACCCTCTTGTTCCTGGGCTAAACAAATTCCACTCCACAAAAGCTTCAAAACCAGCTCTCTGGGCATTGTCCCATATAAAGCAATGCTTTCTTTGTTAAATCTTTTAATCCGGCTGTCTCTTATCTTGCCATTCCCCCAAGTTCCCACAGACTCCCAGGGAGCCCTCTCTCTGTTCTGATGCAGATTTATCCAACTGGAACCAGCTTAGGTCCAGGACCAATTGGAAAGTCATAGTCTGGAGTGGTTGCCGTCATTTGCCCAAAGAGCAAGTCTTAATATGGGTAGAGCCTGGTGGCAGAACTCGGTCCAGGGGTCTAGGTCGTCAGAAACTCACCACAGGCTGTTCCTGGGGGCTGCTGTTGGAGACACCCAGGCCTACCTCTCAGCTGCCCCTAGGTCCTGGCCTGTCAGATCCTAGATCCTTGGTTTCCTAACCTTATGACCATGCCCCGGACGTCTCCAGGGGCAATCCTTGCTGGTCCCGGGCTGACATCCTAGTTGGCGCCCATGTCCTCCTCCCCCTGGCAGCTTCAGTATCACCAGCGGAGGATGTGGGGCTACATAGACCTAAAGGAAGAACCTGAGGCAAAATTAATGGAGAGTTTATTTGGGGCCAGGCGTGATGTCTCACACCTGTAATCCCAGGCTTTGGGAGGTCGAGGTGGGTGAATCACTTGAGGTCAGGAGTTTGAGACCAGCCTGGCCAACATGGTGAAACCCTGTCTCTACTAAAAATACAAAAATCAGCTGGGTGTGGTGGCATGCACCTGTAATCCCAGCTACTCAGGAGGCTGAGGTTAGTGGATTCTTTGAGCCCAGGAGTTTGAGGCTGTAGTTAGTGAGCTATGATTGTGCCACTGCACTTCAGCCTGGGCAACAGGGCGAGACTCCATCTAAAAAAAAAAAAAAGAGAGAGAGAAAAAAGAGTTTATTTGGGCCAAGGTTGAGGCCTCCAGCCCAGGACACACTTTCAAGTTGTCTTGGGGAGTACTCTGGAGAACAAAAGAGAGGCTCCAGTGTTTAAAGAAAAAAGGACAAATCGGGAGGGGGAGGTTACAAACGTTGTTGTTCGTCAGGAATTCTCATTGGTTTGCAGAAATAACATTGGTCCGTGATTATCTATACTTTGTGAACTACAGTATGTATGGCATGTTATGGCCACTTGCCTTCAGTTAGTCTAGCGCCTGCATAGCAAGTGGCTTCGCCACAATTATTTCACTCAAGGCGGAGTGACCTGACTGCCCTTTCATTCCAGTGCCTCTCTGGGCCTGATAATTTAAAGGGGTTCGTATTCCTCAGATAAAGGTGTGCTTTTCTTTTTTTTCCCACAACTATATGGAAAGTAGAAATAACATCTACCTCATTTTTTCTTGGAGAAATAAACAAAAAGAAAAGAAAGAAACCACTTACCACACAGAATTATCGTGAGATTTAAAGTAGATAATATATATAAAGTGCATATACCTGCTGGTAACTGTTGAACTCATTTCTCTTCCAGGTAGTCAGATACTCAAATAGCTAACAAAAATTTTCTGAGTATCTGCTATATATGCCCAGTGCTGTGTTAAGCAACACAGCAGGCTCAGCAGAGGTATGTTCTACGTCGTTTTTATTCCCAATTAACCAAGTAATCAGAAATGGGTATTATGGGCTTCCTGTGTACTCAGCATCACGCTAGAAACAGTGACAAATTAAAATATGCATGAAACATGACAAGGTACCCTCCCATGAACTCATTCTGGGGAGATTAAACAAACACACAGAAAAAGTGAAATAATAATACAAGAACAACTAACAATGCTGAAAGCACAGATACAAGGACCACAGGATGCACACAATCCTCTGCTAAATGGAGTGGCTTGTCTGGCAGAATACAGGAGGCCTCAGGCTAGAAATTTGGAAATCAAGAGGCCATATGGGAGCCTGGAGGCTGAGGGTGGGAGTGGGGATTGCTTGAGCCCGGGAGTTCCAGCCCAACAACATAGCAAGACCCTGTCTCTACAAAAAAACGTTTTTTTTTTTTAATTAGCTGGTTGTGGTGATATGTGCCTGTCATCCCAGCTATACAGGAGGCCGAGGTGGGAGGACTAGCTTGAGCCCAGTGGTTTGAGGCTGCAGCGAGCTATGATGGTGCCATTGCACTCCAACTCAGGCAACAGCAAGACCCTGTCTCTAAATAACTGAAATTAATTAAATAAATAAAAATAAATGAGAATGGTGAGTATTTAAAAAAAGCACGAGAGAGGCCATATAGAGGGAACAGAAAGTGCAGGGAGTGGGAATTCACAACTATGTTACTTGGGTTTTTGTGGCAATGATGGTAGTAATTGTGCTTATTGTAGCTTTGGTCAAGAGAAGAGGCTAAAACATGTAGTTTGGATCACCCTGTAGAAAAGGTGGAACAATGTGGTAGATCAAAGGGCTGTGGGGTCGACCCACTGGATGGGACAACGTACTCCACCTCTCGTCATGAGCTACCTGGAGCAAGTCACTGAATTTCTCTGTCTCATTTGCTGTTTCTACCTCCCAAGGTTGTTGTAGAGATTAAATAAGACAGTTCGTATGTCTCAATAAGCCTAGCATCTGGCATTTAGGTACCAATCTATTAGCTTTTATTATTATTAATAAAATAAAGGAAAGTCATAGTCTCCTTTTCTGCTCTTTATGTTGGGCATGCAACCCATCCTACACCTTGCAAATCTTTTTTGCTGAGAAAGACGGGGCTACTGCTACAGTTGTGAATTGCGTTTTTAGAATTAGTTTTCATGTTTTATTTGCTAATATATTTGGTTTGGAAATACACAACTTCAACCATTCAAGGAAGAAAAGCCCTGAGTGTTTTATTTATCGCAAACCCAATGTCTACTGTCCACTGTAAGAGACAACCTTGTCCAGCTGGCCTTATTTTGTTGTTTTTGTTGTTCTGTTTTGTTTTGTTTTAGGTTTTTAGTAGCCTGAAGTCATGGTTTTTAGTTTCTGTCTCTAGTAATAAGCAGAAAAGAGGCATGAGGAAGGAGCTTTACTGGTCCAATCAGAAACAGAAACTAAGAACCCATGACTGTATTCTCTCCCTTGGACACCCTAAAGCTTCCGAGTAGATAGGCACCTACACCCTGGGCCTGCAGGACAGTCTGGTGCCAGGTGTGGCTGCCTTCTCAACCCAGTTAGTCTCAGTCTGGAACCCCCTGGCTCTGGGCATGCAGATTTTGGTCTTTCGATTTTTTTTTCTCCTGGCAAGACAGCAAATCAGAGGGACTCGATGAACTCAAGGCAGTTTTCTATTGTCCATAATAGGTGGGAATGGGCTTAGCAAGAACACGTAAAATCCACAATCCACCTGCTTCTTAAACAAATCCTTTACTGTAATCACTCACAGGCTCTAACATTGATTGATCTTGTGTCCTCTGCCTAGTCCTCCTCTGGTGGGTGTATTAATGATGAGAGCCTAAAGGCAACTGGCAAAGAGAAGGCTAGAGACAGAGTGAAGAAGGGGAAGAGGATCTACAAATTGAACTATTAGTCTGAATAATTAAGAGCTGACTCTGTTTGAAAATTGACTTTTATAATGGTTTGGCTAGAGCTGGGGCCCAAGAGGCTCCATTCTAGCCTCATGATGATAACCATGGGGCCAAAAACCAGGCCTGCACAGTGCTTTTCTTATTGAAACAGCTGCTGCTATCATTACCCAAAGGAAGGTGTTTCCTGGGGCCAGTAGCCCCTAAGCAGTCTTTCAGCCAAATTATTGTGAGTAGGGAAAGGCTCTGAGGCCAGGCCCACATAGCCTGGAAGGACAGTGGCTTATACCCATTGGGGTTGCTGTCACAAGAAGGAACAAGTGAACTGGGCCCCTGGCTTCAAGGCCCTGAATTTTGGAGCTTGGGAGGATTTTGCAGCTTCCTTTGTTTTTCCTTCAATTTACATGAGACAGTTTCATGGAATTAAGATTAAGGCAGGGATGGTATTTGCCACAGGTAGTGACTTGCCATCTCTTGGCCAGGTTGGCCCCGAGCCCCCACTGTGAGTGAACCATAGGCTGGGTCACATTCACTTTGCTTTTGTGCGGGTAGCAAGTTGGGTCTATCTGAACACACAATCTGCAAATTCACTAGCAAAGGAGTTGTTTATTGTACTTCTTTAGCCTGTGGGGTCAACTCATTGACCCAGAAGAAGGCAGTCAGAGATTTACAGGAGACAGACCAGGACTCTACATAAGCTGATTTTCCCTGGCAAATGACTGAATCCCTCCATACTTCAGTTTCTCCTTCTATAAAAAAAGGGGCAAAAATGCTTGCCACTCAGAATTGTTAGGAGGAGTATAGGTGATCAAAATTCGTACAATGTCTAGCATGACAGTCAATAAACTTGTCTTCCCTTCATATACCCAGTGGTAGCTGCATTTGCAGTCTCCTGACAGGGGAGACTGTTCTCTTCTGAAGCGGAGTCCCCAGGCAGGAGCTGCTGCTGGCATAAAACCGTCTGTTGAATTGTATTGTTGTTGCATGGAAGGCGAGAGGACTCCTAATGTTTGATGTCTTTGGGGCTTTCACTTTGAAGGACAATGGGGATACACCTTTGCCTTGGAAAAGGAGTGACTCAAGTACAAGGCAGGTAAAACCATGGAAAGCAGCAAAAGATCATGGGAACCCTTAGGCTGCTCTGAAGACCATACCATGAAAATCGAGATAAGCTGGTGCTTTCCTCAGTCAACAGGAGCACTCAGTCAAACAGAGCTCCTGGCCCCCGCCCAGCGAATGAAGAGTGGTCGATTCATGAAGAGCCTGGAATGGAGAGAGCACCTGTCAGAAGAGGTGATGGGGCATGAGTATGTGTACCAAGTTCAGAGTTCAGGCTCCTTCAGTCCTACTGACCAATAGGGAAAACGCTGAAAAGAGATGGTGATTCAGGGCTGGCAGTGAGGAAGTCCCCAACTTTATCAACGTACCTGAAGTATTGTTTAGTTCTTCCTGTCTTTGGCTTTTGATAGTTGTGGTCCTCAGCCAAGAAGAGGCAGAGGAAATGGAACAGAGGGTGTTCCTGAGAAATATGGGGGAGGAAGTTATTGTCAACCGGCGCCCCCACCTGCAATTATTGTGAAGTCGGTGCTCCTGATACTTACCAGTGCCATCCCCACGTCTCATTGTGCTGACTTGGAGGCACTCAGTTCAGAGTCTTTAAACCCTCCTCCTCAGCCTTGGCCAGGCTGTCTGCCTCCTCAGGGCAGCCAAAGAAGATGAGCTCATTTCCAGAACCCAAGAGGTGGCTCTGACCCTATCTTCCCAGTTATTGCTGAAGTTGGGTGGTTGAAACCAGGCAGGGCATCATGCTGGCACCAGGCCAGCCTTGCATCAGGCAAATCTGCTGACTCATCTCTCTCTTCTAAACAAGTTCTGAGAGTTGGCATGCAGGAAGCAGCACCAAGGAGTCTGATGGCGTGGGCCACCTGGCAGGGACTGACCAAGGGGAGGTGGGGAGCAGCCACCTGCCACCCCAATCCCACATTCCTCTAATAGCACCAGGGACAGAAAATATGTGCCTACCCAAGAATTTCAGGACCACAAGTAGAAACAAGTATATCATAACAGGGAAGGTTGCAACATGAGAAATATGCTTTGCCTGAGAAAAGTGGATAACTTGACTTGAATAATCAAAAATTATGTTTGGTGTTTGGAAAAGCTTAGTGGATTCTTTAAAAAGAGCTACACATTAAAAAAAAAAAAGAGCTACACATTAATATTTGGAAATGAAAGACATACAGAGAATAAAACAAAAAAATGGCCCATAATCTGCACTCCCCCAACCTCAGATAATTGCAGAAGTACTTGATTAGATAATATATATGTACAAAATAAAAAGTGAAAGCTCCCATCCCCTGACTTATCCCTCTCCTAAACACATATTTTTAAGTGCCTTTTCTTTCTTTCCCATGGGAAAAAAATGTATGTATACCCTTACATTTCCATTTGTACTTAAACATCTTTAGAGTACCAAAATCACCTCAGGTTTGCACAACTTCATAGAACACCAACCACATTGTACTTTATGGTGTCCCGAACAGGGGCAATATTCCCATAACACACAGTGTGAATGGTACCCACCAGAGCCGCGCAATGTGGTAGGAGTGCTGTTTCCACATCATAGTGTATCCTGGAGCTCTTTTCAGATCAATACATATGGATCTATCTCATTTTCTTTTAAACATCTGGCTTCAAAGATTCTATCATTTGGATTTACCATCATTTCCTCAACCAGTCCCCTATGGGTGGACAATTTGTTTCCTCCTTCCTCAACTATGAGAACACTCCAATTAGCATCCTTGTACAGATATCTTAGCAAACTCTTGAGAATGTCCATAGAACAAATTCTTACCATTGGGATTCTTAAGTACATACATCTTAATTTTATAGACATTGCCTAATCAATAGCCTCATTTTAAAGAACAACTACTCCAAGGAGCAAAACAGTTTCCCTGACTTAATTCCTCCCTTGAAGGAAGGTGAAAAGGATTTACCTGACATTGTAACAGAATCCCCTTACTGCCAAAACCAAGGTTAACTGTGTATGCATACAGATTGGGTGAATAAGAGAGAGGTGAATTGGATGAGGAAGAATAAAGAAAATTCTTTAGAATCTACAAAGGACTGTCATCTTAACCACTGATATGAAGGAAGGTAGAAAAAGGGGCTCAAAAGGCCTCTTATTCTCATTAACTTGGTTGTTCACCCTAGAGGGACTTTGTCATTCATGACTTAGTCACGTGTTGCATCTATAGACTCATTGTACCTCAGTGAGAGCCACCAAGCAGCTCAGAAAACAAGTGGGGGTTTAACCATGGGCTGTATGCTTTTACTGTATGTGCTAGGATTTTCTCAGCGGTTCCATTATTGAATGTGTGTTTCACGTACCTACTGTAGCTCTACCATAAAGCAACATTATCTCTCATCCTTCTGAGGGTTGACTGGGCTCAGCTGAGTGGTTCTCACTTGGGGTCTCCAATGTCATTGCAGTCATACACAGGCTCTTGTTTCAGCTGGAATTGCCCAGAGGAATTTGTACTTTCCCCCCAGCCTCCTGTAGCTATTATTCTCCTGAAGAGAGGAGGATGGAGGATTGGCCATTAGTGTTTGGATCACAAGAGACATGCCTAGCTCAAACTGACTGAAAGGAAAAGATGAAGTTACTGGCTCAGGTAACTTCAGGAATACTTCAGGAGTACCTGGATCTAGCTGTTAAAATAATCTTATTAGGAATTTGTTTCTTTCCATCTCTCAAATTATTTTTTTCCTCTATTAGATTATTTCTCAAATAATGCCACCAAATGCTCCAGGCTTAAGATTAACAACCTTGGGGAAAAGAAAACATCTCTCCCAGTGGCCTCAGCACCATCCTGAAGCTTTTATTGGATGGAGTGGGCCATGTGTACATCTCTGAACAAGTCTTCATGGCCAGGAGAAGGGGATATACTGGCCAAGCCTGGGCATTTGGCCAACCTCTGGGTCTGGGAGGTGGAATCAACTTCCCCCTAATTGTATGAACTGAGATTGAGGGTGAATTACTTAGTAAAATGAATGTGGAAGAAGGGAGACTGTAGGCAAAGGCAAAGGCAAAAGATGTCTACCTATAAGGTCCTTACCTGGGACTGATGTGACAATGCTTGGGAACAAGTCACACTTTGGGTGAACCTGTGGTTCAATTGGCTTTTGAATCCTCAGCTGTGATTAGGAGAACACTAAGACTTTTTCACCTTTGACAGTGGTCAGTAGGTATGTAAAATCATGGAATCATTCAATGACTGAGACCCTGAGGACCACTGACTCCAATCCCCCACCCAGTGGTTGAGTCCCTTCCACAGCTCCTCTGCAAACACTTAGAAACACTCGGTGGCAGCATGTTTGCTCACTGACTTCAAAAGCAATCTGTTCCACTGTTAGGCATCTCTATGTGTTTTTAAAGTTATTATAAAGTAAATACTAACCCTCTAAAATTGACTCCTACATGTTAGACACTGGGCTATGCACTTTACATTCTTATTTCAACTTCGTTTTACAATATTCCTTTGAAAAGAGTTACTATTATTAGCCCTACTTTACAGAAGAGGAAACTAAGAGCAGGAGAAATTAAGTAACTCAGGTATTTTGAGGACAAAAATCCTCATGGTATACCTCTGCATTGTGAAGATCTGCCATTCTGTAATTTTTACCCATTGATCTTATACTTTGGCCTTTTGGAGTTATTTGGATAATTCCTCAAATAATTTCAGACAACTATGACATATCTCCTAGGGCTTCAGTCTTCTAAGGTAAGCATCCATATACTTTCTTTCATTCTGAATGTAAAGTGGTTTACAGAGATTTCACCAGATGCCCTTCTCTGGGCATGCCGAAGTTTGCCTCTTAAAATGTGCCTAAAACCCACTCTGGGCCGGGCGTGGTGGTTCACACCTGTAATCCTAGCACTTTGGGAGGCCAGGGAGGGTGGACTGCCAGAGCTCAGGAGTTCGAGACCAGCCTGGGCAACATGGTGAAATCCCATCTCTATTAAAATACAAAAACAATTAGCTGGGTGTGGTGGCATGCACCTGTAATCCCAGTTACTTGGGAGGCTGAGGCAGGAGAATTGCTTGAACCCAGGAGGCAGAGGTTGCAGTGAGCCGAGATCGCACCACTGCACTCCAGCCTGGTGACAGAGTGAGACTGTCTCAAAAAACAAAAAACACTCTATTTCAAAAGGGATCTAACCAGTGTAAAATATTATGGGATATCTTCACTGTGGGTATACAAAACTGTCAGCACAATTCAGACTGCATTTGGTTCTTAAGAAGTCACATTCCACTGACAACTCAGGTTGAGTTTGGAGCCATCTTCCATCCTAAGGTCTTCTTCATCCACGTCTGTGGAGTCTCTCCCAGGTTATAACGGAACAGTTAACTTTTTGAGCCCCTGGGGCAGGACTTTACCTTTATCCTTGTTAAATTTAACCCTGTTCATTTTAGTTTATTGCCCAATTACTGGGAATTTTTATTATATCATTCTACACCCCAGTTATCTCTCCCAGGGTATGGCATCTTCAAATCTGACAGATATGTATTTGTCAAGTCAGAGACTTAAAAGAAATGGACAAAATAGGAACAGGAATAGAAAATGCCACTGGAGGCCTTCTGGACTGAGTCTTCTTAGTTAACAAATCCCACCAACTATACTATCACTCCACCCTCAGTTCTCCAATTCTATCAAGACTTATGAGAGATTTTGTCAAATACTGTGACAGACTTGTCATAAACCATGTCCAAAGATCTATTACTCTGTTAAAATATTTCAGGAGGAAGAGATTAGTTTGTTATTCTTTTATTCATTCAATTATCTAGTATTTATTGAGCATTGGCTCTGCCATTTATTAGCTGAAAGGTCCTGGGCCAGTTATTTAAATCACTAATGAGTTAATTATCTTATCTATAAAATGGAGATAATAACCTCCCATACCTTACATAGCTCATGTTGAAATTAAATTAGATAATAAACCTAAGTAACTTAGAATGGTTCCTGGCAGGTGATAAATGCTCAGTAAATATGAACTATAAACCCTAATTGAACTAGTTAGTACTTATTTTTCTCAGTTAACACTAGTTTCCCTCCTTTCCTGGGTCCAAACCTCCTCTAGTGTTTATATATTTTTAAATTGATACACAATATCTGTACATATTTATGGGATACGTGTGATATTTTCATACATGAACACAATGTATAATGATCAAATCAGGGCCATTAGGATATCCATCACCTCAAACATAAATCATTTCTTTGTGTTGGGAACATTTCAAGTCCTCTCTTCTAGCTATTTTGAAATCTACTATAAATTCTTGTTAATTATAGTTGCCCTACTATACTATCAAAGCTAGAAATTTTTTTTTTTTTTTTTTTTTAGACAGAGTCCCACTCTATCACCCAGGCTAGAGTACAGTGGCACAATCTCAGCTCACTGCAACCTCTACCTCCCAGGCTCAGGTGATCTTCCCACCTCAGCCTCCCAAGTAACTGGGACTCCCAAGTAATAGGCACACACCACCACGCCCAGCTAATTTTTGTATTTTTTGTAGAAACAGGGGTTCCACCATGTTGCTCAGGCTGATCTCGAACTCCAGGCCTCAAGCAATCCTCCTGCCTCGGTCTCCCAAAGTCCTGGGATTACAGGCGTGAGCCACCGTGCTTAGCCTACAGAACTTAATTTGTCTAATCTAACTGTACTTTTATACCCAATAACCAACCTCTCTTCTCTCCACTCCCAACCTCTGGTAACCACCACTCTACTCCCCACCTCCATGAGATGAAGGGTTTCTTTTAACTCTCACACATTTTGTCCTCCTTTGGCCTCTCCTGATAACTGCTGGCAGGTGCACCCCTCTCCAGCTCTGCAGGGCTCCCTTGGGATCTTCACCAGTTCACATGAGGATCTAGAGCCTTCTCTTTGCCTTCCTCACTTTGGTTATTTGCAGTTTTAGCATTTTGATGGCATTTTTTGGGCTTCCCTGCCATCCCTTCTGTTGGGTTTTAAAGTTCTTCCTGGCAGGTGCCTGCAGCCAGCCCCCTGAAGGCTTAGTGACAGCTGCTGGCAGCCGGCCTGCTACAGGGAGGCACTGTGTAATCTGCCTTTGTTGGCCTAGGCCTGTTGTCAGCCAGCCCTGCAGTGATTGCACTGAGGTTTCATAAGAGGGAAACATAACTTTCTTCTCTCTCTCTCTCTCTCCCCGCTGCCCTCTCTCCCTCTGTCCCCCCCTCTCTCTAGTATTAAGATTGAGTAGGTTCTTTCCCCACCTCTTCCCTTGCAAAATTTCTTCATATAAATGGATTCAGTATCTGAGCATTTCCCCTCCCCAAATTCCCTAATCCCCAATACACATACCTTTCTCCAGACATAACAAAGTGTGTAATTATGTTATCCAAAAAAAGAGAAAGGGCCACGTGCGGTGGTTCATGCCTGTAATCCCAGTACTTTGGGAGGCTGAGGCAGGTGGATCACTTGAGCCTAAAAGTTTGAGACCAGCCTGGGCAACATGATGAAACTCCATCCCTACAAAAAATACAAAAATTAGTCAGGTGTGGTGGTGGCATGTACCTGTAGTCCTAGCTACTTGGGAGGCTGAAGTTGAAGAATCGCTTAAGCACAGGAGATCAAGGCTGCAGTGAGCCAAGATCGTACCACTGCACTCCTGGCTGGGCAACAGAGTGACAGCCTGTCTCTGAAGAAGGAGAAGGAGAAGGAGGAGGAGGAGGAGGAGAAGGAGAAGGAGGAGGAGAAGGAGAAGGAGGAGGAGGAGGAGGAGAAGGAGGAGGGGGAGGAGGAGGGGGGAGGAGGAAGAGGAGGAGGAGGAGAAGAAGAAGAAGGAGGAGGAGGAGGAGGAGAAAGAGGAGGAGAAAAAGGAGGAGGAGAAGAAGGAGGAGGAGAAGGAGGAGGAGGAGAATGAGAAGAAGAACAACAATAAGAAGAAGAAGGAAGAGGAGGAAGAAGAGGAGGAGATTCCTTTCTTCTCCCATCTCCTCACTCCTCCAAACTTTTAAGGCCACTTCAGGGTCACCATAATACCCAACTCTAGGGGAAACCTTTTGTATGAATGCATGATAAACCGTGACCCTCTTGAATTGTGCAACACGGCAGCACAGCCCAACTCTCTATAGCTGGATCATCCTGCTCTCCATTCCATCTCATCTTGTAGGCTCTTAACTCTTGATAGATGAAAATGTTGCTGGCTTGGAACATCACACTAAGATACTAGATATGGGTGGGTTGTTAGGGGGACAAAAACATCTTGCTGACACAGAGGATACTGTCTGAAGAAGACAGCACTCAGGAATGCCTAGTGATTGGCACGATGCTAGGGCTGGCAAGAAGGGGCCCAGGTGTGCCTCATGGCGTGCTTGTGTGGCATTCACCATGGAGGAAAGGCAGCCAGCACTCACTGAGGACCCACACCTGTCCAGGCCTATACCTGAGCTTTCTCATGCTCTCTCACTTACTCTTCAATATGCCCCATAGAGATGAGGACGCAAAGGCTCAGAGAGATTTGGCCAGCCCCCAGAGCTGGTGAGTTGCAGAGGTAGTAGTCAAATCCAGGCTTACCCTCCACATGACAAGGCTACCCAGGAGGAGGAATATAGAAAAAAAAAAAAAACAAACCCAGAAGTAACTATAACTAGGGTTGATCCTTCCTTCCTTCCTTCCTTCCTTCCTTCCTTCCTTCCTTCCTTCCTTCTTTCTTTCTTTTCTTTCTTTCTTTCTTTCTTTCTTTCTTTCTTTCTTTCTTCCTTCCTTCCTTCCTTTCTTTCTTCCTTCCTTCCTTCCTTCCTTCCTTCCTTCCTTCCTTTCTTTCTTCCTTTCTTTCTTTCATAGAGAAGAGGCAGGGTTATTTTTTTGTTTTTTGTTTTGTTTTTTTTGACAGTCTTGCTCTGTTGCCGAGGCTGGAGTGCAGTGACACAATCTTGGCTCACTGCAGCCTCCACCTCCCAGGTCCAAGGGATTCTCCTGCCTCAGCCTCCCAAGTAGCTGGGATTACAGGCACATAGCACCACACTCGGCTAATTTTTTTAAAATTACTTTTAGTAGAGACGGATTTCACCATGTCGGCCAGGCTGGTCTTGAACTTCTGACCGCAAGTGATCTTCCCACTTCAGCCTCCCAAAGTGCTGGGATTACAGACATGAGTCACTGTGCCCAGCTGAAGAGCCAGATTTTTAAAAAATTGTTTTTTGTATGTATTAGATTCCTAGAGATGCAGTAATGAATTACCACAAACTGGGTGGCTGGAAACAACAGCAACGTATCCCCTCACAGTTCTGGAGGCTAGAAACTCAAAATGAAGGACTGTGCTCCCTCTGAAGCCTCCAGAGAAGAATCCTCCTTGCCTCTCACTAGTTTCTGGTGGCTCCAATAATCCTTGGCATTTCTGAGCTTGCAGCTGCATCACTCCAATCTCTGCCTTCATTGTCATGCGGCCTTCCTCATGGTGTGTTTCCCCATGTGTCCTCTCCTTTTCTTGTCAGGGCACCAGTGGATTTAGGTCCCTCTCTAATCTAGTATAATCTCACCTTAACTGATGGCATCTGCAACTACCCTATTTCCAAATAAGGTCATATATGAGGTTTTGGGTGGTCATGGATTTTGGGGGGACATATTCAACCCACCGCACCTTGCTTCCCAATTCTGCTCTGAGCTAGCCCAGGCTAGAGTCTAAAGCCTGGCACTGCCTCACTTTCAGATTTGATTCCTGCAGAAATATCAGCTCAGTAGTAGTTCATCCCAGTCTACAGATGTGTTTTATACATTTATAAATTGAGCCATGTGGTAGGAAAACCTTATTAAGGGAATGGAGGTCTCTTGGGGCTTTAATTTCTGAAAGTGCTTCTTGGTGCCAGCAGCCTTGACCCCCTCAGCATGTAGAAGCAACAGAGGTCTTTCTTGCTCAGGAGCTGGCCCTTACCCCCTGCCATTATGTCTCCAATCTGGACATCCCTGTAATGGTGGCAATGCCAACCGTGTGCCTAAGGTGCCTCATGACGTGCTTGTGTGGTGCTCATCCTGGAGGAAGATGATGGTCTGAGGATCTTCATCCTGGTCATCACCCAGGCAGGCCCTACCTGAATAGTAACATTACAGTGATTAGACATTTCTTGCCATTGTAGGTGGCCTGGATGTCAACTCAGGGTGTGCTGACACCTAGGCCAGTGCTCTTGGAGTCCATGCCAGTCTCTTCTTGTCCTGATGTTCCATCTGGTTGTCTACAGACTTCTCTGCTGCCTTCAAATTCTGGGCATCCTGCACACCAACAGTCAGCTCTGCCACAATCCTGCCTCACTGCCTAATGAAGGTGTGCACCCACACCCAGCTCTTCACCTACACCCACTGCTCGCCTCTCCTCTTGGGCATTTCCATTTGCCACTCTTGCCACCTCCTGCTTGGGCCTCCAGGGGCTGCCTGTTCATCACAGATGGCCCTTGTGACTTTCTCTAGCCATTTCCTGGTGAAGATGCCACCCACTGCAGTCCCATGCTGGAGATGCCAGGACAAAAGGGGCAATGGAGTGGACCCAGAGAACTCTACTCCTCCCCAGCCCAGAAGCTACCGAGCAACAGTGAGTGGAAGCCCCTGGCTGCATAGGTGGAGGCCAGATAGACCACTCCTCACCCCATCCCAAAGAACAGGAAATGAACTGTGAGGCCTCCAGGCCCAGCCAGGGAAGAAAGCTGCACATAGGCCTATGGTGTGGCCACAGCCACACAAGTTTCTTTCAGAAGGAAAGGGTAGGAACAGGGGTGGCAGTCAATGGAATCTTCTCATAATTCCCAAGTGTTTTGCTAGAACAAAGGGCTAACCTCCAGCCTCAAGTCTCTCTGTAGGGCGCTTAGTTCCTTCTCACTGCAGAATCAGCAGCCCTGGAATCTGCCGAGGCTCCCCTCTTCAGCCACCCACTTTTATTTTTCTCTGTGTTACTTCCATCTGCTGATGTTGCCTCACTTGTAATGTGCCATAAAACAGATTTGACAAATTTTTTATTGTCTATCTTCCCACTAGAATATATGCTCCTAGAAGGTGGGGCCCCTGCCCCAGAGCCTAGAACAGTGCCTGTCCAAGCTGAAGTGGCACTTGGGCAAAGCCATTGAATGAATGCATGAGAGGGAAGCAGCCCAGTCCTGTCAACTGAGCTGGAAGAGACTGACTTCAGAGACAGCCTAATCTTTTTCTCTGTTAACATAAATAGCAAACAAGGAGAGTCTCTTTAAAAGAAAAAGATACTTATCTAGGAATAGAGCACTGTATTGGGAATATGCATATCATAGTAAACTATGTACATATTCAGGGAAGTAAAGGAAGACAGATTTTTAAAGGAAGAAAGAGAAGGATTACATATTTGTTCTGACATAATTATCCTTGACTCCAAAGACCAATAACAAGGGTGATGCCAGTCTGGGCTTGGACAGGCAGTGGCTGGGCAGATGTCTTCACAGAAGTCTTTTTTGTGTAAGGTTGCAATGGCCTTTGTGCAAAGTCATGGTTTTTACAGAGTCTTGTGTGATAGTTTTTGTTATCAGGCATACACGTATGAGAACTCTGTCTTCAGGACCTTTCCCAGCTCCATTTGTCAGGGTTCTTTCTTTCTTTTTTTAACATTAGTGACTCCATTTTGATTTTGACAACTTTCACAACCCTAATTTTTCCTGGAAGGAAACTGGGAGCAGTCCAGAAATTCTAAGTAACTCCTTGGATTTGACACTGGAACTGGGTTTTGCATTTTTTTCAAGGAACTTAAGACACTCTACCCCATTTGCCCTTCCCACACACTCTCTGAGGGATGTGATGATGATGGGAGCAGAAGCTTAGAGAGGCTAAGTTGCTCAGATGACACAGCCAAAATTTAAGCCCAGATTTGTGTGACTCCAAAACTATGGCTTTTTAATCATTAGACTGGGGATAACAAATATATTTCATTTCAAGAGCCACATGCAATTAACTGAGATGTGACTCAGGGCCACCATTTTGAGGAGTCTGAGGCTCCTCAGGTTCAGCAGACAAGAGTGCGTGATTGATTAGCAATGTCTGCCAGGGGCACAGGGTGGGGAGTGACAGTGTTTTGTCATCCCTGCCACTAGGCGATGATGCAATATTAGGTTCCTCATCTTAGACTCTTTGTCCCTCACCACATTGCTTCTGAGGCCAATATTCCTATAGTTCCTGCCTCAGCAATGAGAAGTTCATGACAAAGCTACCAAACACTGTCAAGTTGGAGGTGAGCAGAGCACGATTCCATTAGTAAGAAATGGAAACACTGTACTTTCAGGGATCATTTATATGATTTGTGGCTACAGAGGTTGCTCAGCGTGAGGAGCCACAGAAACCACGAGGAGGAGGCGCAGCATTCTCTGTGGCGTGTGAAGCCAGCTCTTGGTGTTACTTCGCTACAATTGCATTTGCCATTGATGATGGTTCTTCTCTCATCTCAGGGAGAGTGGAAGGGAGAGAGGATGTAGCCTGAGTGATTCCTGTTTCAACATTTAAAAAGAAGAAAGAAAGAAACTGAATGCACGTTTGGTCATTCCAGAATCATTTGCCCATCACACAGGGCTTAGTATCATCTTTGTGTAGGAAGAACACCAGTACGTTAACTGTGGGGGAACAGATAATCCAAAATTATTTATATCTGTCTTTGGAGGCATCACATGACCTAGGGTGGCAGAGTTATCTCAATAACTATGTTTACTTGGGGTTATGTTATCCTCTCAGAGATCACACTGAGAACGGGGAAGATAGCCCTGACATGTGCTTTGTGATGGTGGGACTGAAGACAGCAGCTGAAGAAAACATTTGCTGCCAGTGATACATAAAGCAGAGACTCCATTTTGCCCAGAACAGAGCATGAGTTGTATATAAAAGGCCTGACCACTCCATGAATCAAGTCAGGGAACCCAGAAAATATTATTGAGTCATGAGCTAAGCCCTATAAAATGCCTCATATCACACACAATAACAGATACTTCAATTTTCTCCCATCTGCTTGGATATGTTCTGCAGGATGCTATGTAATATGGGGTCTGGATATGGACCCTGAACTCAAGGAAACTATGCCCCAGCTCAGGAGACAAGACTAATGCACATTTTACCAAGACACAACCTGCCCTGAGGCCTCGATTTTTGTCTCCCTTCCTTCCCCATGAAGCAGCCTATCTTTATGCCAAATGCATGGGAATTCCTTGTAATTCGTCTGATATTTTGTATTATTTTCACCTCTGTGTCTTTGCTACTGTTCCCAGACTACCTTGCAAATAGTTCTTCAGGGTTTTGATTTTTGTCTTTGCCCCTCACCAGCTATGAAGTCCTGGAAAAGTTATTTAACTGCCTCTATGCCTCCGTTTCCTCCTCTTAAAGTGGGGATGACAACAGTTTTACCTCCTAGGGTTGTTGTAAAAAATTAAATGAGTTGTCGAATATTAAAGTACTTAGAAACACACTCAGCACTTAGAAGGACTAGACAAGAGTTAATAATTAGCATCATCACTCACCCTTCAAGACTCAACTTGAATGTTATCTCTACCAAGAAGCATTTCAAAAATTACCACAAAGTGAAAAGACAAAAGAATACCTGGAAAAGAGCTTTGCAATACATATGACAAAGGACTGACTGTTTTCCTTAATTTATGGGGAACAAGTACAAATCTGTAGGAAGACAACAGTTCAACAGAAAACCACCCAGCTGTCAGGAACATGCAGTTCATCGAGAAAGAAATACAAGTGGCCAATAAGCAAGAAAAGATGCTCACTTTCACTCATAATGCAAGTCAAAATAGTAACAAGAAGCCTTTTTTTTTTTTTTTTTGCTTATCAGACTGGCAAAATTTTAAAGTTTGATGATACCCAGTGTTGGCAAGAATGGGGAAATTAACCATTTGCATATACTCTTGAAGAAAGTATAGATTTCTGCAGCCCTTTCAGCAAGCATTTTGGAAATATTTATCAAAATCAAAAATGCACATTTCCTCAAATGCAGCAATTCTCCTTCTGTTTATTGATATCTTCACAAAAGAATATATGTCAATATATGTCATACTATATTGTAGGGTTATAAAACTGTACCTGGCACATAGAAAGTGCTCAGCAAATAGTTTTTGTATAAATAAACGAACCAAAATGTTCATTGTAGCAGTGTCGGTAATAGACAAAGACAAAAAACAACCTGAATGTCCAGCAACAGGGGAGATTTTAAATAAACCTTTCACAGTCATACTATGGGGAATTCTGCAGCTGTTGCAACCAATATCATATATCTATATATTCTGATTTAAGAAAGCTTCTTTTATTATTGTTTTTTTGTTTTTAAATTTTTTAGTTTGACAAATAATAATTGTACATACTCAATATAATGATTTTCTTTTACTTGGATAAATTTCCTTTAATGGGATTGCTGGATCATGTGGCAGTTCTATTTGTAGTTTTTTAAGGAACCTCCATATTGTTCTTCATCATGGCTGTACTAGTTTACATTCCCACCAACAATGTGTAGGAGTTCCCTTTTCTCTGTATCCTCACCAGCATTTGTTATTTTTTGTCTTTTTGATAATAGATATCCCATCCAGGGTGAGGTGATATCTCATTGCGGTTTTGATTTGCATTTCTCTGATAATTAGTGATGTTGAGCATTTTCCATGTATTTGTTGGCCAATTATATGTCTTCTTTTGAGAAATGTCTATTCAAATCTTTCACCCATTTTTCAATTTGATGGTTTGTTTTTTTGCTGTTGAGATGTTTGAGTTCCTCACATATTGTGGATGTTAATCCCCTGTTGGATGAGTAGCTTGCACATATTTTCTCACATTCTATAGGTTGTCTTTTTACTCTGTTGATTGTTTTCTTTGCTGTGTAGAAGCTTTTTCATTTAGTATAATTCCATTTATTTTTGCTTGTGTTGCTTGTGCTTTTGAGGTCTTGTTCATAAAATCTTTTCCCAGACCAATATCCTGAAGCACTTCCCCTGTGTTCCCTTCTAGTAGTTTTGTTGTTTTAGGTGTTAAATTTAGGCCTTTGATCTATTTTGAGTTAATTTTTGTATGAGGTGAGAGGTGGGAATGTAGTTTTATCCTTCTGCATATGGATATCCGGTTTTCCCAGCACCGCTTATTGAAGAGACTGTCCTTTCCTCAATGATTGTTCTTGGCACCTTTGTCAAAAATCAGTTGCTTGATATATGTAAATTAATTTCTGGATTCTCTGTATTCCATTGGTCTATGAGTATTTGTTTTTGTGCCAGTATTGTGCTACTTTGGTTACTACAACTTTGTAGTATATTTTGTTTTGTTTTTAAAAAATAATTAAAAATTTTTTTATAATAGAGACAGGGTCACTATTGCCCAGGTTGGTCTGAAACTCTTGGGATCAAAAGATCCTTCTGCCTTGGCCTCCCAAAGTGTTGGAATTACAGGCATGAGCCACTGCACCTGACCTAAAATATATTTTGAGGTCTGGTAGTGTGATACCTCTGGCTTTATTCTTTTAGCCCAGGTTTGCTTTGGCTATCCTTTCAGGGTCCTTTGTGTTTCCATGCTAATTAAAAAAAAATTTTTTTTTCTATTTCTATGAAGAATGTCCTTGGTATTTTGATAGGTAAGGTGTTGAATCTGTTGTTTGGGTAGTATTGTCATTTTAACAATATCAAGTCTTCCAATTCATGAGGAGGGGCTGTCTTTCTATTTGTTTGTATCTTCTTAAATTTCTTTCATCCATGTTTTATAGTTTTCCTTGTAGAGATTTTTCAATTCCTTGGTTAAATTCATTTGTAGGTATTTTATTTTTTGTAGCTATTGTAAATGAGATTTTATTCTTGATTTCCTTTTTCAGCTAGCTCATTGTTCATGTATAAAAATGCTGGTGATTTTTGTATATTAATTTTGTATCCTGCAACTTTACTAAATTCATTTATCAGTTCTGAGTGTTTTGTTTGAGAGTCTTTAGGTTTATATAATCATGTCATCTGTAAAGAGAGACAATTTGACTTCCTGCTTTCCAATTTGGATGCGTTTTATTTCTTTCTCTTGCCTAATTGCCCTGGCTAGGGCTTCTAGTACTATGATGACTAATAGTGATGAGAGTGGTAGCTTTTCCTCATTCAATAAGATATTAGCTGTGAGTTTTCCATATATGGCCCTTATTATGTTCAGGTACTTTTTTTCTATACCTAATTTATTAAGAGTTTTTACCTTGTCTGTATAAGGAATTAAAAAAAAAATGAGCCAGGCATGGTACCATGCACCTGTAGTCTCAGCTACTCAGAAGGCTGAGGCAGGAGGATTGCTTGAGCCCATGAGGTGGAGACTGCAGTGAGCCATGATGATGCCACTGCACTCAAGCCTAGGTAACAAAGTGAGACCATGTCTCAAAAAAGAAAGAAAAAGAAAAAAGAGTTTTTATCATGAAGGGAGGTTGAGTTTTATCAAAAGGTTTTCCTGCATCTGTTGAGATGATTATATTGCTTTTGTCCTTCATTTTATTGATGTGATGTATGACATTTACTGATTTGTGTATTTGAACAATCCTCACATTCCTGGGATAAAATCCTACTTAATCATGGTGAATTATGTTTTTGATGTGTTGTTAGATTTAGTTTGATAGTATTTTGTTGAGAATTTCTGTGTCTCTGTTTACCAGGGATGCTGTAGTTTTCTCTTTTTGTTGTGTCCTTGTTTGGTTTGGGCATCAGAATAATGCTGGCCTCATGGAATGAGAGAGGAAGAATTCTCTGCTTCAATATTTTGAAATAGTTTGAGAAGAATTGGTATTAATTCTTCTTGAAAGGCTCAGCAGAATTCATCCAATCTTGAACTTTTTTTTTGGAAGACTTTTCATTACTGGTTCAATCTCGTTACTTGTTATTGGTCTATTCAGTTTTTCTGTTTCTTCTTGGTTCAATGTTGGTAGGGCATATGTATCCAGGGATTTATCCATTTCCTCTAGGTTTCCAAATTTATTGGTGTATATTTGTTCGTATTTGTCTCTAGTGATTCTTTGTGTTTATTTGGTATCCATTGTGATGTCGCTCTTTGTTTCTAATTGTGTTTATTTGGATCTTCTCTCTTTTTTCTTTATTGGTCTAGCTAATGGTTTGTCTATTTTTTAATATTTAAAAAACATTTTTGTTTTATTGTCTTTTTAGTCTTAATTTTGTGTATTAATGTTTGGATCCTTATGATTTCTTTTTTTTTCTACTAATTTTGGGTTTGGCTTGTTCTTGTTTTTCTAGTTCCTTGAAGTTTTTAGGTTGTTTATTTGAAATCTTTCTAGTTTTTTGATATAGGCATTTATTGCTATAAACTTATCTCAATACTGCTTTTGCTACTTTTCATATATTTTGGTATGTTGTGTTTCTATTTTCATTTGTTTCAAGGAATTTTTAAATTTTATACTTAATTTATTCCTTCACCCATGGGTTATTAAGGAGTATGTTGTTTAATTTCCATGTATTTGAATACTTTTGAGTGTTCCTCTTGTTTTTGATGTCATTTTATTTCATTATGATCAGATAAAATACTTGATATGAGTTTGATTTTTTTTAATTTTTTGAGACCTGTTTTGTGTATTACCATATGGTCAGCCCTGGAGAGTGTTGCACGTACTGATGAAAATAATGTGTATTCTGCAGCTGTTGGGTGAAATGTCCTGGAAATCTCTGTTAGGTCCATTTGGTCTATGGTGTGGTTGGAATCTGATGTTTCTTTGTTGGTTTTCTGTCTAGATGGTATGTCCAATGCTGACAGTGAGGTGTTGATGTCCCCAACTATTATTGTAATAGGGTCTATCTCTTTCTTTAGATCTAATATTTGCTTTATGTATCTGGGTACTTCACTGTTGGGTGCATATATATTTATAATTTATATATTCTTTTGCCAAATTGGTCTCATTATATATAATGTTCTTTGTCTTTTTATACAGTTATTAACTTGAAGTCTATTTTGTATGATATAAGTATAGCTAGTCATGATTACTTTTGGTTTCCATTTGCATGGAATATCTTTTTCCAGCCTTTCACTTTCAGTTGAGTGTTTTTACAGGTGAGGTGAGTTTCTTGGAGGTAGCATACAGTCAGGTCTTGTCGTTTTATCCATTCAGCCAGTCTCTATCTTCTAAATGGGAAATATAATTCATTTACATTCAAGGTTATTATTGATAAGTCAAGAAGATTCTAATACATAAGGTAAAAAGAAAACACCTAAAACATCAAAGTGCAGAATAATAAACATTTTACATGATCATTAGTGTAAATAAAATATATATATAAATATTCAAATATTCTAGTATATGCATTTTTCTTTCCTGCAAAGATGACTTAGAAGTTGTTTTTATTTCCTTTGTAAAAAAGAATTGGGAACAGGGAGGTGGTCAATGAGAGAGAAGTTTAGATTCATGTTATACTAATAGGTTTCTAGTTGAAATTTTTCTTTTTAAAATTTGTTTGGGGGGGAGTATACATATATTGATTGTATTTTAAAATAAAAAACAAATGCATTTCATTTTCTAGTAGCTGTCCAGGCTCTCCAAGATCTGCCCTGTATACCTCTCTGTCTCCTCTGGCTACCTCCTGCCTCTTAACTTCATGCTCTGGCAGTGCTGATGAGCTGGCAGTTCCTACACACCTGCCACCATGGCCCTATTCCCAGGCCTTTGCTCTTGCTGTTTGGCTCCTCTGTTTTCAGTGTTCTCCTCTCTCCACTCTCCCTGTTATTTAATGCCTTACTCCTATCCGGTATTGCCAAGCTAATCTAGTGACCACTGCAGCGTCTCCATAATACTCTGCACATTTATCTCTCCTCACACTCCATTGTATTGGAATTGATGTATTAGAAAGGTGACAGTTGTAAGTGATCCTTAGTGCAGGTCTGTGCTTCACTCATCTTTGTAGTTTGAGCTGTCAGCATGGTGCTTCTTACATAAAAGATTTTCAATAAATGTTAGATAGATGGATCAGAGGAAAAAATATATTATCTGAAAAATTATGAAAAACACTTTCTTAAACCCTTTGATAACGGACACTAGTATTCCTACATAAAACAAACTACTTAGCTGGGTGCAGTGGCTCACACCTATAACCACTTTGGGAGGCTGAGGCAGACAGATCACTTGAGGTCAGGAGTTAGAGACCAACTTGGCCAACATGGTGAAACCCTGTGTCTGCCAAAAATACAGAAATTAGCCAGGCATGGTGGTGGGCACCTGTAATCCCAGCTACCTGGGAGGCTGAGGTAGGAGAATCGCTTGAACCTGGGAGGCAGAGATTGCAGTGAACTGAGATCATACCACTGCACTCCAACTGGGACAACGCAGTGAAATTCTGTCTCAAAAAAAAAAAAAAAAAAAAAAAAAGGAACTATTTGCAAAGCTTGGCATTGACTAAAGAGAGCTGCTTCCCCACTAGCAACCTTTCAGGAATAATTGATTCCAACACCAAAAAAAAACCCCTATATTGTAGCATCCCTACATTGAACAGTCTATTTCTGAACCTTCCTTCCTTCTCTTTCCAAGCCCATCCAGGGCAACCTAGCAAAGGAGTGAAGTCTTAGAAGAGAGAAGCGTCCCAGGGTTTATTCACTCATGTACTGACACTTGCCACATGACAGGCACTGCTCCAGGCAAGGAGGCAGCTGCAGGTCACAAAGAGAACAAGCCTATGTTCTTGCCCTCAGGGACCTAGTTTTATTGAAAAAGAGAGAGTTGAGGGAAGAAAATAAATTGTGGTATAAATAGAGAGAAAAAAGTTATGACCCATTATAAAGCCCAAAGCCTCCAAGTCTCCAAATCAAAACCCCGTTGTACCTGATGATTGAAACCCCAGCCCAGTGGGAATACCCGACGGGCACTGGAGGAGGGTTAGGAGGTTACAAGGGAACTAGCAAATGCTGCTGCCACGAATCCTTGGGAGCAGGTGGATTTCCAGGGAAGACAATCACCTGAAAGAGGGAGAGGGAGAGCTGATTAGGATAGAGTCAAAAGTTTTAACACCAGCGATGCAAAAATAGTGGAGTCAATGAAAGTTTTATGGCTGCCCTTACAGTGTTTTTCTGGCAGTTGTTCTCCCATGAAGGGAAAGCAGATGGCATACGGATTGAATGAGTAAGGGGGCTGAGGTCTTCAAATATCTGTACTTATGAACAGGTGCTATGGGAGGAGGATGGGCCAAAGATAAGGTGTGGGGGCTGGGGATTGAGTAGAGGAAGGCCTGCAGAACTGTCTCTCCACTTCCTTGAGCTACTCCCCACCCTACCCCCAGCTCCCTCCTGTCCCTGTTCTGACCCTGGCCTCTGAAGCATGAAGGTCACTGTGGCTTTGGCACCATTAACCTGAGTGGTTTTAATGACGTGGCCCAAGAGTGGTCTGTAAAGCAACAGTGAAAACACATGCACTGGAGCAATTCCAGTCAAATGGTACCTAATCCCTGCTCTGTCAGTAATCTGCTGCATGACCTTGGGTTGGTAACCCCTCTCTCTGTGGGTTAGGCTCAGTATACAACATCTGAGATTCTTTCTGTATGAATGTTCTTTATGGAATTCTAAACTTCACACATGTTCTTGGTCTCTAAACTTCTAAAAGCACTGTAGATTACTCAGAGATAAAAGGGTTTGTTGAATGAAGAACTCCAACAAATACATTTTTTACTTCTTACCACATATTTTGTAAACAATAATTGGGATGTCTACCCATAGTATCTAACTTAATCACAAGACATTTATTGAAGGCTTATTGCACATTAAGCAATTGGGCTAATAGTCTGGAACTAGGCTGTGATAATATTAACATCAATAGGTTGAACACTGTCGTGTATATCATCTCCCATAACCCTCAGTTCTGGAAAGGTAGGTATTATCTTCCTCATTTACAAAGAGAAAAAAACAAAGGCTTTGAGAGATTAAGAAATCTGACCAAGGGCACACAGTGAGAAAACCACAGGGCCAAGATTAAAAACTCATGGTGGTCTGACTCCAGAATCTGAATAATTTACTGAGATTTATTGCCTCTTCTGGAAATAATTATAGGTGGCTTAAAAAGAATAAGTAACTGTTACATGAAGCAAACATATCAAATTTGCTGCTGATCTAAGCAGTACTTTCTCCTCCCTCACCAGGTTTATTTTCCAATGCCCTCAGAACTTCCTACCAGCAGCCCCTAACTCAGCTGCTCACCGGATTCCTGCTACACAACCTCTTGAGGATGGCTGGATGACTGACCCACCAGCAGCCTTCTTTGCCCAAACTCCTTATGCCAGATTAATTCTCTTTATGGGAATTGTTGTGGGAAGCTTTTCACAGGAAGGAAACCGAACCCACATGACGATATTGCCCAGAATTTGAATGTTACATTTTTCCTGGGCTAAAGAAACCTTGCTGAGAGCCCTCCGTGATATTTGTTTTGTAGTTGTTATTTAAACTGAAGGGCTACTGAGCTGCTTGATCAGACAATGAAGTAAATGACAGTTTAACTTTCCAGAAGCCAGGTGCCAGGAACCACTGATATCTTGCTTTTGTGGCTGAGATCTGAACCTCAGGATGGAAGAAGAGTCGTAAGTCACCTTAGATGGTCCTGGAGCTGCCGAACTGTTAGGCCCTGCAAAAGTCCTGGAAGCCAAAGGAATTACTTCGCAGGGCCAAGAGGCAGGAAGAGGAGATTACCACTGTGGATTTACAAAATGTTGACCTGAGGTCCCAAAACAACATTCTGCTCATAGATCTAGAACAAAGGAAGGGAGCTTAATCAACATAAGCCAGTGATGATAACACATCAGGCTTGAACACAAACTCAGTGAGTGCAAAGCAGCTCATGGGAGAAAATACAACTGAATGTACGGTTGACATATAGGCATATCTTGCATACTGCTGGCAGTGGAGAGTAACCTGGGTAAGTGTCCCCCTAAGATATCTCCAGGAGGGAGGTATCACGGATGTCTATTAGATTTCCCCACCTACTAAAGAATATCAGCATTCCCACTGCTAGAAAGACCTCAGCCAGCTTTCACATTGCAGATGAGAAAGCTGACAGGCAGGGAGGGGAAATGACTGGCCCAAAGTCACATGCAGAACGGGAACTGAAATGCTTCTGCTGACAGCTGTCACAATGTTCTTTTCCACAGTCTCAGCATTGCACTGGTTCTTACCCTTTGTCCCTGAGACGTGGTTTCACTGCTTTTCATTGTTTGTGTATAATTGCAGTGACCTTGGTGGCTACCAGCATTGTATCCCAGGTATTCAACCCAACTGGTGGTTGAGCTTGTTATTTCTAAGTTACTTATCATAGGCAGAGAAGTCAAAGGGCCTTGGAGGTTTGCTGGAAGAAGACTTAGGCAGGGGACAGGGGAGTGCAGTACATGATACCGATGATCAAATATCTGAAAAAACTGAAAGAGGAATTGTTAGGCTCACTTGTTGCTGCTACAGGACACTGGTTCTCAAAGTGTGGTCCAGGAACCAGCAGCATTGGAATTACCTGGGAATCTGTCAGAAACGGAAAATCTTGGGCCTCACTCCAGACCTATTGAATCAGAATCTCGAGAGTAGGGCCCATCAAACTGTTTCAAGCCCCAAAAGTGATTTTGATGTGCTAAAATGTGGAGCCCTCTGCCCAAACAGAGTAGGATGTGTGAGTTAAATTGTCAGGAAGACAGATAAGCAAGGACTATGCGACACGGATGGGTCCCCTGGAAGGTGAGGTGACACTAGATCAGGCACACAGAATGAACCCCCACCAGTCAAGAGAGTTCTGAGTGGGGAGCTTGCCTGGAAGGAAAATGCTGAATAGATTCCCTCTAGGTGCTCAGCAACTCCAAGATCCTATGACAATTTTTACACGATAAATGGGCCAGGAAATACAATTACTTCCCCGTTCTGGAATGGAAGCACCACAAAGGCAGGCATTTTTGTGGGTTTTTTGTGTTTTATTTTTTTCTGTTATAACTCCAGTGCCTAGAGCAGGGGTAGAACTCTTGGCCCAAATCCAGCCCACAGCCTGCTTTCGCAAGTGACATTTTATTGGAACACAACCATGCTCATTCATTGACATATTATCTATAGCTGCTTTCACAATCTTGTACTACAATGGCAGAGCTGAATCACAGAGACTGACCATAAAACCCATGAGACCTAAAATGTTTGCTCTCTGGTCCTTTATAGAAAAAGTTGACAATCCTTGACCTAGGATGTTGCCTGAGTCACAGTAGATGCTCAACAAACATTTGATGAATGAGTGGATCCTTTTCTCTGTTGGCAGAGAGGTACAGAGACCTTAGTCTGGGAGAAAACAGAGATACAGAGGATACAGGCATCAAATTCAGGAGTGACCAGACCCGACATTGAGTCCTCGCTTCACCATTTACAAGTGGTGTGACCTTAGGCAAATTATTTAGCTCTCTGTGTGTCATATGCCTCATTTGTAAAGCAGCAATAATACTAGCCATTTGTAGTTAGTCCATGTATGACAATGAATCAATTTACATACTGCACAGAAAGCATGGAGCTTGATGCATGTAACTACTGAATACATGTTCCCCAGTTATTAACAACCTTGAGAAGTCTTTGATGAGAGGGGTTCAGACATGTAGGTTTGGACACAATGGAACAAGGAGTTGACAATCAGAAGGTCTAGGCTGTCCTTGGTTTTACCACCATGCAAGAGCTCTCTGTAGAAGCAGAACAAAGGGCAAATTCAGAGATTATTATTAAGCAGCTCAACATTTAAATTTGTAGAAAGCTACTAGGTAGACAATTTACATATGAGGATCTTTAAGATAGTGTATAAAGAGGCAAGATTTCATTGGTTATATATGTTCAGGTGTTTTCCAGTAGTGAAAACTAGTAATTCATCTATATTTTCTCACATATTCCCCTGATAACCAACTGCATACAGCTGGCTGGGTGTCAGGGCTGGACAGTCCAAGGTCACGGGAACCCTCAGAAACTACCTTGTCATAGAGGGACCGACCTGGTCTTCTTACCAGCTGACAGTGGAGTTCTCCAAGAGGGGAGTGTTTTCTCAAACAGTGCAAGCATAGCCCCTTTGTGTTAGGTTGGTACTGTTTTACTCATGTTATTGTTTTCTGGCAGGAATTCTTTACATAGCCTAGGTGTTCTGGCAGAAGTCTCCAAGCCCTCCAATGCCCCAGGGTAAGCCAGAAACAATAAATCACAGGCAAGTACAAATCCACACTGGCAGGAGACTGAGTCAGAAACATGTTGCAACTCAGGACTGCAAATGCCCATGTTTATAGCTTCCCTAATTCTGAGATTTTGCAAATTACCCTGCATGCCTGTTTCCAGCGTATCAATTTTTCTCAGTCACATTGAGGAAAGTGTGATAATTTCCAGAACTCTTTGGAGTATGCTGGCAAGTGCAATTTCACGTGAGGAAAAACACCTGGAAGTTCATTCCTCTCCTTCATTCACATGTGTCGAGCCTTACCCCAGAGCCCTCAACTCACACATTCCATTAAGAACTGTACATCTTCAACATGTAGAATTTAATTATGGATATCTCCAGAGTGTGAGAATCTGCTGTATTTCTTCCAAGACATAGAGGTTTAATAAAAAGGAAAACTGAAGAGGTATAACCCAGATTTTTATTTCTTCATGTTTATATCTTGTTATATATCAGGATCCGGAACACTGGAATCCCTCTCCTGGAAGTCAATTACCACTTACATGCAGAGAAAAACACAGGGTTTTCTATCTCTAAAGTTCCTACCTAGGTCACTCCCCTCTAACCTTCAATCCATAAACATCAGCTATCATCCAATAACCTGATTGCCACCTCCCACCAAGCACATTCCAAAACAGTGACAAAATTTGTGTGTCCCACTAGAAACTCAAACTTGTGGCTACACCCTTGTAGAAGGCACAACATTTGCTCAAAAGGCTTCCATAAACATCCGTAGAGCAATTACAGATCATATAAGGAAAAATCCTTGAAAAGTATGGGAGCTTGGCAGGTGGTGGGAACACATTAGGAGCTTTGAGTGAGAAGGTCTGGAGTGGTTCCAGCTTCCATGCTCATGCATGAACTCATAATCCATCTCATTCTCCTTCCATGACCCTTTCTGGCCTCACAGAGAACACATTCTTTTCTCTCAAGCAATTAAACTTTGAAGTATCTTATGCTATTACAGTGAACTAGCCAAACTCATGGGTGACCCTCAAGTAAGTCCTGAGTTTCCTGCAATGCAATAACAAAGTAGATGGTATTTTTCCAGTAAAGAGAGACAAGGGAGAGGACGGGCAAGGATTGGCTCCTTCCCTCAACTCTATTCAGTCTTGGTCACCTTTGGACCATCTCAATACAGGTAGGGCCATGGGTGTCATTATCCTTCAACAAGAAGGTGGCTTTTCTTCAGGAAGTCGAAGGCCCCTATGCAAGTCTAATGGGTTTAGTTAGCAACACTAATGGATGGAATCGCAAGGTTCTATCGAACCTTTTATTTTGCACAAAAGCCTCAAGAAATCAGCAGTCTTTCTGTAGATAACACAGTCTAGGACTTCAGAACTGGTCTCTTCATCTTCCAGGGCCCTGGCTGTCTTCAGGCTGCTAAGAAATAACCACACCCATGAATCTGGATGTTTGGCTCTGCTTAGCTTAAGTAAAGTAATTTCTGATCCAAATCTGGTCCGCCTCCCCCATCACTACCTCAGCCAAGACACTGGTCTCATTCTTCATGGAATGGAGCTCTTCCTCCCTGCCTTCCCTTGGTGTCCTCACCCTGGGGCCAACAAGGGCACACCCCCCAGCAGCCCTCCTTGTGGAGCCTGCCTCAGGCTCCCTACTGGCATTCCAGGCTATGGCCTGAAGCTCTTCTCTGTTCCAAAGGTCTCTCTCATCTTTCTTCCAGTGATTTGATCTTTCTTGTCCCATGCTCACCTCCAATGCTTTTCCCAAGTCACTGGGGTGACCCTCTGCTCCTGCCCTCTGCCAAGCATCCTTCTTCTTCCATTGTCCAACCATCTCCTGCAATACCTTTTCTTCCCTTAGGCCTTCCTGGGCAGGTGAGAAGAGAGGTAGTGTTTTTTCCCTCCTCTACCCTGGCTCATCTTTCAGTCTCAACTCCCAAAACACACCTGAATAAAAAGCCAAACCAGCAAAAATGAACAGGTGGTGGAGTGAGGAAGGAGACAATAAGATTGCTGGGAAACGACAGGAACGAATCTCTTCCCCTTTGTCCCCCACCAAGTAAGGCTGAGGGGAACTGGGACAGATGGAGAACTCAGTCAGCCCTGGGAGGACAAGAAATAGATGTACAAGTATCTGGAAACTCCTAACTTAAAGCCCACACATTCATATTCACACATTATTCACCCAGTGAATGAGAGGTCACTATGGAATGCAGGTTTTTGTTTTTGCCTGACTCCTTTCCACTTAGCCCTGACCTCTAATTTTCTTATTTTTTTTCTCGCTACTTTAAACTTATACTACTTTATTTTTTTTTATCATCCAAATAGGCCACTGGAGTCCTTTCTGAAACTAGATGAGTTATTTATTTATTTATTTATTTATTATTTATTTATGAGACAGGCCCTTGCTATGTTGCCCAGGTGAGTCTCCAACTCCCAGCCTCAGCCTCCCAAAGTGTTGCAATTACAGGCCTGAGCCACCATGTCTGGCCTAAGATGGATCTTACTCACAACTACTCACATGTCTTGTTCTGCTCCCATCCACGCAGATAAACACAAGTGACCCTCAAACAACCAAGAATACACATAAACAAGCAGCTGGAGGCCCACATCAGCGACCTGCAGTGGTAAGAGCTGAATGAGGTGTGTGTCCACAAATAGACTGAAGTATTTGTTCAGGAAGCCCAAAGATAAACCTATTGATATACATAGGTCCATTTTGAACAGTGGGTGAGAAGGCTCCTGGCCTGGGTTTTCCAGGAAAGAGAGTGAATGAGGGCAGAGGTGAGTGCTGGGCAGGAAAGACACAAGTGAGTGGATGAGGGGGATCTAGGAGGTATGAGAGATACTGTGTGGTGTGTGAAGACCCCAGGAGTGTGCTGCTTGGTTGATGTTATTATTCTGGTCTGCAGGTGTGTCTATCTCAATGTGCTTGCCTATCTTAGGCTGTGAACCTCTAGAGGACAGGACTGGGCCCACATCCATTGCTGTCCCATGCTTTACCATGGTTTACCAGGTTTGTTGACTGACTCAGTGACTTGACTTCCAGCCTTGAGTGTCTCTAAGTGCCCAGTGAATTCCAGAGGAATATTATAAAATGCACTTTCTCTAGGGCTTTACTGAAGCAGAGTTCTTTGCCAGGCTGGAATCATTTTGGTGTTGTCCTACTAAAAAATAGAAGATGTGCTCCATGAGCTGTCCACAGCATCTTTAGTCTTACAATTGCTCTGATGAGATTCCTAGAACTTCAAGATATAATCTGTGTGCTCATTGGTTGTCTCCATGTTTGTTTCCCTCAAAAGCAGAAAGGGGGTAAGCCTTATTCATATTTGCATTTCCAGAGCTTAGTCCCATGCTAAACATCCTGTGTGCTCCAGAAATACCGACTCAGAGAATGCTGGAATGAATGAACACAGGCCTGAAAACTGAAGTCCAACCCAGCCTCCACTCCCAGCACTGCCTCCCTCAATATTGTACCAGGCAAGAGCCAAGTGATTGACCAACATTGCAGAGCTCCCTACTCCTGGCTCCTGCAGGCATTTGAGTTTGCAGCCTCTTAGGTAAACACGAGTATAATTCCTATTTTATAGAAGTCCTGTTTGATTTATAAACCTGAGATTCAAAAAATGTCACTAACGTTTTTGAAGTCACATTGCTAAGAGGTAAAGCCAACACTGGTCTTCTAGACCTCAAAGTCCATTTAGGTAACCACTCTTAATTCCTACACTTATACTAGCTGCATGACCATCGCTTCATTACTTGAGCGCTCAAGCCAAAGTTCCCTCATCTGTAAGATAAGAGTCATAAAAACTACTTAAAATATTTGTGAGATGTAGATGACATGTATGAAGCAGAACCAGATAAATAAATATACTTTTAAGATACTTACCCTTAAAATTTGAAGGAAAGAGGCACATGAAGAATCTTCTTACCTAAACCAACTTAGGCAAGAAGTTATATTCATGTGGAACCTCCTCCTTGAAATAAAATAATGATCAACATTAGAGAAATGCAACTCAGTACCACAATTAGATACCATCTCACACCAGTCAGAATGGCTACTATCAAAAAGCCAAAAAACAAAAGATGTTGGTGAGGCTGCAGAGAAACAGGAATGCTTACACACTGTTGGTGGGAGTGTAAATTAGTTCAGCCGCTGTGGAAAGCAGTTTGGAGATTTCTCAAAGAACTAAAAATGGAACTACCATTCAACCCACAACCCCATTACTAGGTATATACCCAAAAGAAAATAAATTGTTCTACCAAAAAGACACATATACTCGTATGTTCATTGCGGCCATATTCACAATAGTTAAAACACGGAATGAGCCAGTGCCCATCAATGGTGGACTGGATTTTAAAAATGTGATACATATGCACCATAGGAATACTATGCAGCCACAAAAAGAATGAAGTCACATCCTTTACAGCAACATGGATGCAGCTGGAGACCATTATCCTAAGCGAAATAAAGCAGGACTTGAAAATCAAATACCACATGTTCTTACTTATAAGTGGGAGGTAAACCTTGGGCACTCATGGACATAGAGATATCAACAATAGACACCAGGGACTACTAAAGAGGAAGGAAAAGATGGGGGGCAAGGGTTGATATACTAACCATTGGGTACTACGTTCAGTACCTGGGTGATGGGATCAATCGCTTTCCAAACCTCAGCATCACACACTGAGGTATTACATTGTCTGACGAAACCACAACCTATTCCTCCATTCAACAATCAATAGGTATTTGGGTTGTCTCCAATTTATATTTTTTATCAATAGTGCAATTACAAGTATTATTTTTTAATCAGTTTGTTATGTGCATGTAACAAACCTGCACAAGTAGCTCTGAATCTAAAATAAAAGTTGACGTTTTAAAAAATAAAAAAGTAACAAATCAATTTAAAAAGGATCAAGTCTTCATCCACTTACCCTTTTATTCAGCAAATACATATCAAGGGTCTTCCATGTGGCAATTGGTACCCAGGGAAAGAAAAGCCAGTGGAAACGTGGGCTTTGAGTCAGGAAACTTAGACACATCCTCCCTCCCTCTTGTCTTTACTAGCTGAGTGAATTTGTGCAAGTCCCTTAACTGCTACAACCCTCAGTTTTCTCATCTGTAAAATGGGAATTATAATACCTAATGCATACACCTGTGAGGTGTAAATAAGATTTATATACTGCCCAGGCATAGTGGCTCACACCTGTAATCCCAGCACTTTGAGAGGCAGAGGCAGGCAATCTTCTGAGCCCAGAAGTTTGAGACCAGCCTGGGCAACGTGGTGAAATGCCCGTCTCCACAAAAAAATACAAAGATTAGCTGGGTGTGGTGGTGGGAGCCTGTAGTCCCAGCTACTCTGGAGACTGAAGTGGAAGGATGGCTTGAACCCAGCGAGGTGGAGGCAAGGCTGTAGTGAACCATGATCGTGTCACTGCACTCCTACCCGGGTGGCAGAAAGAGAGATTTTAAGAAAAATAAAACTTACGTACAAAAAGGTTCAGTCTCTGATACAATGCACATGTCTACAAATACCTACACCTATAATGACAGTTATCATTCCCGCCATTGGCCTACTAAGGGCAGGGCAGTGGGAACAGCCAGGTCAGCTCTACAGTAGGCAGAGCAATTGTTTAGAATTTAAATTAGCAAATTATTTACTGGGGAAAGGGGTTTTTTTTTTTTTAATCACTGATATCGTGAAGAATTGCCAGTGTATGGTAATAATTAAAAAGCAAACTCACTCTTAGTCATTTTATTATTGTTTTAAATTCTCTGCAGACAGCCCGGTGCAGTGGCTCATGACTGTAACCCCAGCACTTTGGGAGGCTGAGGCGGGCGGATCACGAGGTCAGGAGTTCAAGACCAGCCTGGCCAACATAGTAAAACCGTGTCTGTACTAAAAATACGAAAAATTATCCAGGCAAGGTGGCATGCGCCTGTAGTCCCAGCTACTCAGGAAACTGAGACAGGAGAATGGCTTGAACCTGGGAGGTGGAGGTTGCAGTGAGCTGAGATCGTGCCACGGCACTCCAGCTTGGGCGACAGAGTGAGACTTCATCCAAAAAAAAAAATTCCTCACAGACAATGCACTCCTACTTTCTTCACCTGGTACAGTCCACTTTCACCACCAGTCCTGGGTAAGTACTGGATTACACATTGGTACCAAAAGGTGATAATCAGAATTATTTGGCACTGTTATAACAACACCTATAGTAACACCTTTTGGATTCTGCAATATAAAATCAATAGGCTTTGTTAGATAACAGCAAAAGTCTGAATTAATCCAAAAAAATTTATGGATTTTTTTTCTATTTGAAAGATTTTTTATTGAAGTATGACACACATTTTATAAAAGCACATATATCATATAGCCTGCTGAAACCCCACACTCACATAAGCAGAACTCAGATAAATAAACAGAACATGGCCAGCACCCAAAAGCCCCTTCATGCCTGCTTCTAGTCACTACCCCTTTCACCTGTTTTTGTAAATAGAATTTGTACAGTAAAGGCTCTTTATGTCTGGCTTCTTTTGCTGAACTTCATGTTTGTGAGATTCATCCATATTTTTGTGTTTGGTTGTAGATGGTTCATTCTCATTGTTGCATAGTATTCCATTGTGTGATGAGACCACAATCCATTCCTCCATTCAACTATCAATAGGTATTTGGGTTGTCTCCAGCTTATAGTTATTATCAATAGTGCAACTACAAGTCTTGTCTTTTGATGAGTATTATGTCCAGGTTTCTATGGGGCCTATACCTGGGAGCGACTTTGCTGGGTTACAGGAAATGCACATGTTCAGCCGTGGTGCATACTGCCCAACAGATTTCCAAAGTCGTTTTCAAAGGACTTATGTTAAGCATTGCACCACCACTTCTAAACTTCAAAGTCCTTTACAGTGAGTGAAGTAACAGGCTCCTGGAGATAGGCAAGAAATGGATGTTTCTGGTTAATGAACCATGAGGCAGAAACTTTCTAGCATTTCAGCAGTCACTTGAGCTGAGCACTCCAGGAACTTGCCTGGAAGAACACAGGACTTGATATCCCAAAACTCTGCTTCAGATCAAATACAGAAAGACTTTCCCCACAAGAGGGTCCTAGCCATCATCAATGATTAAATTAAAAAACCAAAGAGAACAAGGGAAAGCAAAGAAAGAAAGAGGAGGATTCAAGGAAGGGAAAGAAAGAAACCCAGGCTCCAGAGAAAAGTTATGAAATTCAGAGCCAACGCTTGAAAGAAATCTGTAAGCCACAAAAAGTGGAATGATCAGCCAAGCCCTTCCTTTATTTTTTTTTTATTTGTATCATTATTATTATTATTATTATTTTTGTAACCAACCATTCCTTCAAAACCAAACTACTCAAAGAAACATCCCGAGAAGAACAATAGGAACACTTAAGACAGGACCAGCCCTTCTTGTCTCCTTACGTTACTCAACTCTCCTCCAAGGCTCTGTTCTGTCTCACTTGTCAAGGACTTCACTTCACTGCCAAGAACACAGTTCTCTGTCCTGAGATTCATATCCCGTCTGTGCCACTGCCAGTTAGCCTGCTGAGGCTGCACCTGAAACTCCACACTTTCAACCACTCTTTCTCGCTGAAACGCAGCTTTCATTCCCCTCATCAACCCTCATCTTCTACAACCAACCACACTCAAGACCTGTGGCTCCTACTTACACTGTCCCTGATCCCTTCCACTGTTGACTTTCATCCAGATGACTGTTACAAGGCCCCTATGTCTCCCTGCCTCCAGGCTGACTTTCCCCAGACCCGCCTTCACCCACTTCCCGAGACATCTTTCTAAACTGTGCATCTGAGTATGTCATCCCTCTATTTAAACCCTTGCAAATCTTTCCATGGCCTCAGATTGGAATAAATCAAAACTCATTAACATGCTCAACAAGGCCGTTAGAGACCTGGCCCCTACCTTTCTCTCAGCTTCATTTCTCAAACTCCTCTCCCTGTGCTCAATGATCCAGCCATGAAGAACTTCCTTCCATTTGCTAAATAAACTGTGTGCTCTCTCTCCTCTTTATTTAGCTTTATATATATATATATAAATTGTCTAGTATATGAATTATATTCCAGTAATACTGTTGTATTCTGTTATATATATAAAACAGTACATATATAACATATACTACTATAACATAATACTATTTTTATATATAATATATAATATGTATTTTATATATAATATACAAATATACATAAATTGTATATATTATTCATATATGGAGACCATTTAATATATATATAACACTATATATATATATAATGGAGGCCACCACTTTTTTTTTTTTTTTTGAGACAGAGTTTCACTCTGTCACTCAGGCTGGAGTGCTGTCACGCAATCTCAGCTCACAGCAACCTCTGCCTCCCAGGCTCAAACAATTCTCCTTCCTAGCCTCCCAAGCAGCTGAAATTATAGGTGCCCACGACCACACCCAGCTAATTTTTGTACTTTTAGTAGAAACAGGGGTTTCATCGTGTTAGCCTGGCTTGTCTCAAACTCCTGACCTCAAGTGATCCACCTGCCTCAGCCTCCCAAAGTCTGGGTACAGGCATGAGCCATCACACCTGGTCTCCATTAAATAATTCTTAATTGAGGCTGTAGGTTAAGAGATGGGAAACTTAAAGACTCTGCCTAGTTTATTTTACATATAATACATATTTTATGTAATTAATTATATATATTTTATATATAAGATATATATAAAAAACAGTATTTGGGGAATATAATTCACATATTAGACAATTCACCTATTTAGTGTACGATTCAAAGGTTTATGGTATATTCATAGAATTGTGCAACCATCACTGCAATCAGTTTTAGAAGTCTCATCACCCCTAATAAAAACTCAGTACCCATATCAGTCACTCTCCATTTCTTTCCAACCTCCTCAGCCCTAGGCAACTAGTAAACTATTTACTGTCTCTATAGATTTGCCCGTTCTAGACATTTCACATAAATGGAACCATGTGATATGTGGCCTTTTCTTGATTGACTTCTTGTACTTAGCATAATGTTTTCATGGATTATCCATGTTGTAGCATCTATCAGTAATTCATTCCTTTTTATTACCAAACAATACACCATTGTATTAATATACAACACTTTGCTTATTTATTTATAAGTTGATTGACATTTGGATTGTTTTCACTTTTTGGAAAAATGTTTAGAAGCTCTCCATTAGATAATTCTTGGTTTTTTTTTGTTTTTTTTTTTGTTTTTTTGGTTTTTTGTGCTTTTTTTAGAGACAAAGTTTCACTTTGTTGCCCAGGCTGGAGTGCAATGATGTGATCATAGCTCACTGCAGCCTTGAACTCCTGGTCTCAAGCAATCCTCCCATCTTGGCCTCCCAAGGTGCTATGATTACAGGTGTGAGTCACCATACCTAGCCTCCATTCAATAATTCTTAACTGAGTTTGCAGATTAGGAAATGGGAAAGATACAGACTCTACTCAGCTTGAAAGACAAATAAACAGATAAACAGATGATTTAAATATAACGGCCGGACACGGTGGCTCATGCCTCTGATCTCAACAATCTGAGAGGCCAAGATAGGCAGATTGCTTGAGTCCAGGAGTTTGAGACCAGCGTGGGCAAATAGCAAAACCCTGTCTCTACTAAACATACAAAAAAAAAAAAAAATCTGGATATGATAGTGCATGCCTGTAATCCCAGCTACTCTGGAGGCTGAGTGGGAGATTCACCTGAGCCAGGGAGTTCGAGGCTGCTGTGAACCAAGATTGAGCCACTGCTTTCCAGCCTGGGCCACCAGAGTGAGACTCTGTCTCAAAAAATTAATAAATAAATAAAATAGTAAATATATTAACAGAGGTCTAGATAAGATACTGTGGGAGAACAAAGGAAAGAAGAACTAATTTCCCCTGGAGGATTCGGAGAAGGCATTTGATAGGAGTCTCGAAAGATGAATAAGATTAGAAAGACTTTTGTTCATCTGATTCAACCCTTCATTCAACCCTTGGCCAGCTCTACAGCATCCCATCACATGCAAGTGCTGCTCTGCCTGAAACACCTGAACCCAAGGCATGCATCCAGAGGTTGGCTGGGTTGGGGGTGGAGGCAAGAGGAGGCGAGAGATGTGACAGGTGAAGGTATTTGGGAAAGGGCAGGCCAGTTTAGTTACGGGGCCTCTGCAAGGCAACATGGAAGGGTTGGCATCACACAGAATAAAAGAAAGACCCTGGACTTGGAAATCAGTCAGACTTGGACTCAAATGGACAACTAATGATGTGTGACCTTACACAAATTATTTAATCTCTCTGAGCCTCTGTTTTGTCACATGTAAATATGAATTAATAGCTCGATTTCAGAGTTGTGAAGATCAAGGGACAGAGCATATGGAAAAGTACTTGGCACAAAGTAGGCAATTGATAACTGTCAAATCCTCTTCCTTCCAGTTTGCCAAAGCCAGCCCTGCTACCCTCTTTCCTAAGCTGAGACTCTGACCTTGATCACTCATTGTCCAGGCCCAGTAATAACAGCTAGATTCTTCTTACTAGCTAATAACTTCTTACTGTATTCTGCACCCTGGGCTAAGTATTGTCTTTTTTCATCCTCACAAAAATCCAATGAAGTTGGAAATCTTTGTTTTATAGATAAGGAAACTGACGCTCCCAAATGTTAAATAATGAAATTTGCTCACGGTCTTATAGCTAGAAGGTCTTAGAACTGGTATTTAAACCCAGGCTGACATTAAAATCTATGCTCCCCATTGTGTTCCTTCTAGGAAGACAGGGAACATTCTGTTGGGTAAACCTTTAATCCGTGATCCACATGTGTCAACGTTTGACCAAAGCTCAGGAATGCCTTGCTTTCATAAACAATGCTTTTAAACACCAAAAATAAATAAACAAAAAAAAGCAAAGCAGTGGGTTGAATAAGTGAAAATCCTTAAAAGAAAGATAATCTAAATAAACACTGAAAATAATAACAGCCATCTCTCAGGCACTAGAGAGTATCGCCATTGTTCCCAGGCAGCTCAGGGCAACAACCGTAAAACTTGAGATCCGGCAGTTCTTCCTTAGGGTTTTGTGATTAAAGAGGCCAGGGATGATGGTTATATCTCCCCTCATAATCCTTAAACCCTGGCATCAAGCTATGGAAATCCTGATCATGAAGACTAATATTTGTGTAGTGCTTACAGTTTAGTAAGGATTGATTAGTAAGTAGATCACTTACAGGGTATCTGCTGTCACTTACAACCCTGGGAGGTGCATAGGACCAGGGTCATTTTTATTCTCAGAACAGAAACCTAAGGCTCAGAGAAACAAGGTGACTTGCCAAGGCTCAAGGAGAGAATCACAATTTAAACTCCATCTTCTGATCCCTTTCCAAAGCTATTTCCACCTCCACCAGCATCTTCATCCACAGTCCAAATTAGAAAGAACTTAGATTTGGGCTCCTTGGAAGCAAGCTTCTAGAGTCCTGGGAACTGTATAGATTATGGCAACAAAGATAGAGGATGGGTTGAAAGAAGACAAAAGTAACACTGCTGATAAGTGCAAAAACACCTAGTGTTAAAAAAATAATAATGACTTTATTGAGATATAATTCACATACAGTAAAATTCACACTTTTAAATGGTACAATTTGGTGACTTTTCATATATTTATGAAGTTTTACAACCATCACACTATCTAATTCCATAACATTTCTATCACCACAGAAAGAAATCGTAGTCATTGCAATAATTACCCACTGCAGCCCTAGCACCCACTACTGTTTCTATGGATTTGCCTATTCTAGACATTTCATATAAACACATTCACTAAGTGGCCTTTAATGTCTGGCTTCTTTCACTTACATCATACTGTTTTCAAGGTTGATTAACATTGTAGTATGTATCAGTACTTCGTTTTCCTTATAGCCAAATAATATTCTGTTGTATGGATATATCATATTTTATTTATCTATATATCAGTTAATGGAAAATCGGGCTCTTTCTACATTTTGGCTATTGTAAATAATGTTGCCATGAGCATTCAGGTATGTTTTTTGTATGAATGCATGCTTTCATTTCCCTTTGCTATATGCCCAGAAGTGGAACTGCTGGTTCATACAGTAATTCTGTTATTAGCTTTTTGAGGAACTGCCAGAAAGAAGAGTTCTTTATTCTATGTATCCCTTTATTCCTTACTTATTCTATCTGTTCTATTTTCAAAGTGAGTGCACTATATAACATCCTCACCAGTAATATGTGGGTTCGCATTTCTTCACATTTTTCCAACACTAATTATCGCTATCCTATGGGTATGAAGCAGTATCCCATTGTGGTTTTGATTTACATTTCTCTGATGGTGAATGATGTTGAGTATCTTTTCATGTGCTTATTGCCTTTTGCATATCTTCTTTGAAGAAATGTCTGTTTATATCCTTTGCTCATTTAATTAGATTGTCTTTTTATTGTTGAGTTGTAAGAGTTCTTTATATATTCTAGACCTAAGTCCCTTATCAAAGATATAATTTGCAAATTTAGTGAGTCAACTTTTCAGTTTTTAAAAAGTGTTTTTTAAGCACCAAAATTTTTAATTTTGATAAAGTCCAATTTATTTATTTTTCTTTTGTTGCTTGTACTTTTGATTTCATATCTAAAAACAAATCACCTAATTTAAGATTACAAATATGTTTCCTTCTAAGAGTTTTATACTTTTAGCTCTAACATTAGGTCTATGATCCATTTTTAATTAACTTTTATATGGTGTGAGGTAGGGACCCAACTTTATTCTTTTGTGTGTGAATATCCAGTTGTCCCAACAGATTTGTTAAAAAGAATATTATTTCCCCCACCAAATTGGCTTTTCAACCACGTCAAAAGTCAATTGACCATAAATGTAAGGGACTTTTTTTTGGACTGTCAATTATATTCCATTGATCTATGTGTCTATCCTTATTTTAGTACCATATTGTCTTCACTACTATCGCTTTGTAGTAAGTTTTGAAATCAGGACATATGAGTCCTATAACTTTGTTCTTATTTCTCAAGATTGCATTGACTATTCTTGGTCTCTTGAATTTCCATATGAAGTTGAGGAATTCGCTTGTCTATATATGTTAAAAAAAAAAAAAAAAAAAAAAAAAAAAAAGGCAGTTGGGACTTTGAGTGAGACTGCACTGAACCTGAAGATCAATTTTGGAAATATTGCCATCTTAATATTAGCCTTCCAATCCATGAACACAGTACATCTTTCCATTCATTTAAAACTTCTATTACTTTTTTCCATGATGTTTTGCATTTCTCAGTGTACAGCTATTGCATTAATTTTATTAAATTTAGTCCTAAGTATTTTATTCTTTTTGATTCTTTTGTGCATGGAATTACTTTCTTAATTTCATTTTTGAATTGTTCACTGCTAGTGTATAAAAATACAATTGATTTTCGTATATTGATCTTGTATCCTGAAACATTACTGAACTTGTTTATTAGTTCTAATAATTGTTAGTGGGATTCCTTAGGATTTTTTTTATACAAGATCATGTCATCTACAAATAAAGACAGCTTTACTACTTTCTTTTCTGTATGCTTTCTCTCTCTTTTGGGTACTCTTTGCATGTTATATTTTTTCCTACCTTTTTATTTTCAACCTATTTGTGTCTTTGAATCTAAAGTGTGTCTCCTCTAGACAGCATATAAATGAATTAAGGATTTTTAAAATCCATTTTGCCAACTTCTGCTTTTCTGTTGAAGTTTGGTTCATTTACATTTAAGTAATTACTGATAAGGTAGAATTTAATTTGTGCTTTTGCTGTTTATTTTTCCATATACTTTATGTATTTTTGTTCCTTTATTCTGTCTTTACTGATTCTCTGTTTTTTTGTGTGTTAAATAGATATTTTCTAGCATAAAATATTTCTTTGCTGCTGATTATATATATATACACACACATACATATGTATATATATATAGAGAGAGAGAGAGAGAGAGAGCAAGGAGATATATATATTTAGAGAGAGAGTTATTTTCTTTGTGGTTGGCCTGGAAATAACAAGATCTTAACTTACGGTTTGGATTAACAGCCTGCATTTTTATAGCACATTCTCATTTACATTTTTCATTTAATTGCCAGGAAGGAGAAAGTAAGAAATCTGGACTAGAAACTCTATCTTGGCCTGAGGACCTGTTTGGAACAATGTTATTCATACACAATGTTCTTCTGGGGGCAAACTGTAGCCACGTGAGAGAGATTCCTTTTTGATTCCCCAGGTATAGGTTTTCAGGGTGATCAAAACACTGTTTTGTGAACTTTCTAGCTTCCAATGTGAATTCACGTATGTCAGCAATTCTCAAAGTCTGGTCTGGAAATATCTGAGCATCACTGAGATGTTTTCAGGTGATCCTTAAGAATAAAACCATTTTTATAAGAATACCAAGTTGTTATTTGCCCTTTGTGGCTTTTATTCTCTCATAAGAGTACAGTAGGATTTTCTAGAGGTTACATGACATGTGATATCATAACAGAGTGAATGCAGATGCAGATAGGAGAAAGTGCTGTTTCTATTAAGCCAGGCATTCCAGAAATTTATAAACTATAAAACAATGCCACTCTTTTCTCTAAGTTGTTTTTGAGAATATAGTGATACTTTATGAAATATTTATGTTAACATAGAATGGTTTATTATTGCTAATTTTAAATGAGTTGAATTTTTAAAATTTCTTATTTTAATTTATAATATGGCAAATCTTGACAGATATATGCAAAACAAAGCTTGTTTGTGTTATTGATAAGTTAAGAGTATAAAGTAGTCCTGAAGCCAAAAATTTTGTGAACTACTACCATATTATCTCATTCAATCCTTACAACAGCATTGTGTAAAAAGCAGGACAGATTTAGTCTTCTGATGCTATGGCTTTTTGAATGAGGAAACTGAGGCCGTGGGCCCCAGACTATATCTATGTGGACTGGGTTTGCTAGAATGGCAATCTTATTCTGAGGTCAGAGCCCAGCCAGTTAACTGCATTGAGACTTCCTGGGAGCTATGACCTCTTAGTGACCTTTGATCCTGTTTACCTCTCCCATGTTCTGGATACTCTCTGCCCTTTGGCCTCCAGGACACCATGACACCATGTTCCTATTTTTGCAAATGACTCCTCTTCTTTTAACTGCCCCTTAAATATTGCTATTACTCAAGGTCTTCTTCCAAACATCCTTTGGTCTACTCCCACGGTGAGCTCACTTATCATTGATGATTCCCAAATGTGCCTCTAAAGCTCAGTTCTCTGTCTCACTTGAATTTCAAAGCTAAGTACTGGATGTGTCTACCTGGATATCCCTCAGATGTTTTAAACCCACATGCTCAAAACTCTGTAATCAGTAGGCATTCCACATACTGTACTAGGTACAGGTAATGTAAAAGTGAATAATACATAGTCCCTGTTCTCAGGGAAACAGCAGTCTGGTGGAGAACATTAGTTTGTCCAAACCCAACTTCTGTATTTTTGGTTCTAGATATTATTATCACCATCTGCCCAATTACACAGGACTTCTTCTTTCCCATCCTTCCATCCAGTGAGTTGCCAAGTCTTATGCATTCTATTTCTGTAACATCTCTCCAGCCTTCTCTTCTCTTCTCTCACTACTGCAACTCCCTCAGATCTAACTTTCTTAATCTCTCTGGTGAACTATTGCAGCAACCTCCTAACCATGTTCTCTGCCTTCTGTCTCATCCCCATCTAATTCATCCTTCACACTGCTACCTGAGTGATTATTTTATAACTGCAAATCTGCCCACCTTACTGTCATGCTTAAAACTCTTCAATGGCTCCCTTTTCCCTGGAGAATAAAATCCAGACTCACTAGCTTGCCTTTTAAGGTTCTCCGGGATCTGATCTCACCTTTGTTTCCTATCAGTCCTCTGATTATTACCTCGACCTTTCAAAAGATATTTCTGATGTCAAGAGTGTCCTCCCCAATCACCTGATCATCCTTCACAGTGTCTTCTTAAGTGTCTTCTCCTCTTAAATTTTCTAAGACCTTCCCAAGAGGTCTAGATTATTCTTCTTTTTGGCCTACCACTATACTTGCACGAGTCTCTTTTCATTATGGTACTTAGCACATTGTATTAAATTACAATCTTTTGTTTTTCCAAATATCTCCCCGTCTGGACAAAATACTTCGATGGCAGGTACTATGTCTTATTCACGTTGGTATCAACTGCCCTAGCCCAGTGCATGATGAAGAGTGAGCACTAAATAAATTTTGTCTATGTAATATTGAAGGTCTATAAAATATGGATCACATTCAACCTTCCTCCCATTTTCTGATTTTAGAATTCTCTTCCCATTTCCCATCTAAGCACCCAAGCTGAAAACATGGGTAATTCTATTAATAAAGTTTACACTCTTCCTCTTCCCCTATAGCCAATGAGTTACCACACCAAACATTCTGCTTCTTTATTCTCTCTCCAATGTCAACTGCCCTCTATCACCACATTTAGGGAATACTGCAGCCATGTTTTCAACCTCAAAAATTGAGACATAAAACTTTTTTTTTTTTGTAGTTAGCTATTTAATGAGGTTCTTAAGACATTTTGAACACCAATTTGTGAGGATAAATTCCATTCGTCAGGGCAAACACAGATCACAGGTAGCCCTGGAGCTGAGGAACAGCTTTGATTTTTGGTAGAATCTGTGAGTCCACAGCTTTCTGATCAATCTTGGGCTGCTCTGTAATCTCGTATTTCTCTTTTTCTGTGTCGAAGATCTCACCTTCCTGGTGTCTGGGCTTCCGCAGCTTCTTCTTCTTGAAGTAAGCATCAGTAAGATGTTTTGGGATTTTGACATTGCTGATGTCGATTTTGGTTGAGGTGGCAATGACAAATTTCTGGTGTGTTCTTCGTAGAGGAACTCGATTGAGGACCAGAGGTCCAGTCACAAGTAACAAGCCACTAGCCAGCTGCTTCAAAAAAACCACCCTCTTGCCCCTGTGGCGTCCAGTGAGGATGATCAGAATGGTCTCGGGGGTAATGCTGGCTCGCAGTTTTCTCACATGCTGACTGAAGGGTTTTTTGCCGTGGCTCAACAGCTTTTGAGGCACATCTTCAGTAGGATAATATCTAGGCATTTTGCAAAGTTTAACCACCCGGGTACTGCCGTTCTTGTCACCACCAACTGGGTTTGTAAGAGTTGCAAGAACCTTCTCCTTCTTTTTCTTTTCAACCTTAGATTTAGCAGCTGAGTACTTCCTCTTGTACATGGCCTTTCTGGAATACATGGCAAGTCGGGAATACCTGCCAATTCCTCTGACAAGGACAGGGTTGCGGCTGCAATGGGGCTTCCCCTTCTTGGGCTTCTTAGCCTTGAGGTTACCTTTTTTCACCTTGCCACCAGCATCAGCCTTCTTGGCTTCGGGTTTCTTTTCTTTAGTATCTGGCTTCTCAACTTTTTTACCCGCCATCTTGCAAAATGGAAAAGAGAGCGAGACATAAAACTTTTGTGTCACTTCCACATACGAGATATTCTGAGAAGCAGACAAAAGTTCAAAAACATTGGGATTCTTGAAATATTTCAACAATTTCCAGGGACAGTACTAGAGAATATTTGAAATCATAATGCCACTAAGAATTCAGGTTGGGTGGTCATTTAGCCTTGGTTTTATGGCTCTTGGGCTTCTATTTTAAGTTTCAGAACTTAAGTTATTAATCATCTAGGTTACAAAAGACAAATGCATGGACATAAATAACTAAAAATACAGTACAATAGTATAAATACTAAATAAGTGAGGAAGTAATTGAGAAGAGAAATACAGAGGAGATATGACCTGAGTTAGGCTTTTTTATTTTCTTTTTTCTTTTTTTTTTTTTTTTTTTTTTGAGACAGAGTCTCACTCTGTCACCCAGGCTGGAGTGCAGTGGCTAGATCTCAACTTTCTGCAACCTCCACCTCCCAGGTTCAAGTGATTCTTGTGCCTCAGCCTCCTGAGTAGCTGGGATTATAGGCATGCACCACCGTACTCGGATAATTTTTGTATTTTTAGTAGAGACAGGGTTTCACCATCTTGGCCAGGCTGGTCTCAAACTTCTGACCTCAGGTGATCGGCTCGCCTCAGCCTCCCAAAGTGCTAGGATTACAGGCATAAGCCACTGTGCCCAGCAATGACATAAGCTAGGCTTTCAAGGCCATTGTAATCCAGGTGTGTGCCAGCTCGTGCCTGAAGCTGCCCATATGGAAGTATCCCAATTCAGGTCCCCACTGAGGGAGCTGGATTCTTGTCCACCAGCCACAAGATTGAGTAACCAGAAAAAGTGTCTGATTCAAGGCTGTGGTTCATATTTGGGCAGCCTGAGATCTACAACTTGGACCCACATAAAAAGATAATCTGCATCAACAAGATTCCTTTCTGGAATCTGAAATTGAAAAACCAAAATGAGAGAGCTGGCAGCACAGGCAGATGCTAAAAGACTTGCCTCCAGTGTTACTTTAAGGTAACGGAGGGATCAGAGAGTCCAGGGCAAGCCAAAACCATGAGTAAGCCAAAGTCATGAGTAGATAGAACAAGCTGGTCAATAGTGGAGCAAACACTCAACATAAGTGACAATAGCATGAGAAAAAGAGAGACCATTCAACCAAAACAAGAGAGGTGGAGCAGCTAGTCCCTGGATCTGCCTTGGAACTTGATGTCTTGCCAGCTCTGGTCTAAATCCAGGTATAGCCTTACAGCCACTCCTTGAACTTCATTTCCAGGTGACTGTTTGAATGCTATTCACTGAGAGCTAAGAGCTGAGGGAAATGGATTCAGCCAGGCAGGGCAGAGGGAAAGAGAAATCCAGGAGCCCAGATTAGCATGGATGGCGGCATAAAGATGAAATTTCTCATGGACTCCTCAGGGAAAGGTAGAATGGAAATTATTTTAAGTAGGAGATAAAAGTTACTGAAGCACCTTAAATTTGTTGGCCAAAGTGGTATTTGGTGAATGAATGAATAAATGAATGCATGTGGGTTAAGGCCAAAAAGTAAATGACTTTAAATAACAGGATCGAGACCTTAGACTTGATATCATAGGCAATAGGAAACCATAGCAGTTTGGAACAGGGAGGAGAAACCATCAATATAGTATTTTTAACATAATGAATTTTTTGAAAGACATTCCATTTCCCAATGCTGAAGCATGCATTGTCCCAGTCCCACAATGATGTAGTGAGCATGTAGGAGTAATGTTTGGCCGAGAGAGGAACATGAAAGCAGCCCACTGGTAAATGGAACTGCAAATTAGAATGGCCTGAGGGAGGCTTCCGTCCAGACAGCCCAGAAGCTGAGAAAGACAGCCAAAGATATCTCGCCTGGCATGCAGCTGTGGGAAATGCTGCAACTCTTTCTGACTGACTGGAAACAGCTATAAGACCACGTGCAAACTCAAAATCAGTTCTAAATAGGCCCATTATGACAAGGGCTGTCAGCCCCCTGTGGACTTCCATGTAGCACCCAGATGTCACATGTAGACATGTGACAGCTGACTCCTCATTCTCTCAACCAGGCATTTGTAGCAGCTGTCTGTTCACGGCATGTCAACTTGGACACAGATCTCAGCAACTCGAATGCCTCGCCAAGATCCACTCACATAACATTAATGAGCACTGAAGAATCTCCTGACAGTTTCATGAGGGAGAGAGAAGGACTTCACAGCAAATAATTAAAGGAAAAAAAAAAAAAAAAGACCTACTAGACATACATGTTCTGCAAATTCCTCTATTGCTGGTCAGCCACCAAGAGTTTCTTTATCAACCCACAACACAGCTTAAATAAAGACCCACTCCTCCCCCAGCACAGTTTATAGGGCCCACGCTCCTTAAGATGATAATTGAGGTTATAAATGAACACCTTGTTGTTTTTACACACACATAGCAATAAGCATAGGGCTTAATAGCTCCCACCATGCCCCCAGCTATGTCTCCTTGGCCCCATCACTTTGCTCTCCGGGCTCTGTTTCTCATTCTGTAACACAAGAGGCAGAAGTGGGTCCATCTGGGTTAATCCCACCCACCATCCAGTTCTCAATTTGGACTCTACGTAGTGGAGAGTGGTTTCTGCCCTAAGCAGAGGGGTTTTCCTTCTGCAAAGAACAAAATGAATGAATTAGGGATGAAGAAGCCACTGTATAACCTAGGCCTTTGGGCAAGTGGGGGCCGGGAAGCTGGGGGCGGGGAGGGAGGCAGGGCAGGGTCCCAGTGGTAGGGAGGGCAAGGTGAGCACTGGCTGCCCCTCCACGGGGTGTGCGGTGATGAGGTCTGCAGAATGCAGAGCGTGGAGGAGAAATGGTTTTGTCTGGGCAGCCACCCACGCTCTGACTGCAGTAAGGGTCACAGTGGGCCGGTGATGACTTTTTGATGGAGTGGACACAGCACCCTGCAGGGGCCAGCAGTCTTTGGAAGAGAAGCGCTCAGCAGAAAGCACATCCAGCTCTCCGTCTGCTCTTCCCTCTTCTGCTTTCTTTCTCTCCCCACCCCCAAACCCCATCTCGGTCACTGCAACCTCTGCCTCCCAGGTTCAAGTAATTCTCCTGCCTCAGCCTCCCGAGTAACTGGGATTATAGGCGTGTGACACCACACCCGGCTAATTTTTGTATTTTTAGTAAAGATGGGGTTTCACTATGTTGGCCAGGCTAGTCTTGAACTGCTGACCCTGTGATCCTCCCGCCTCGGCCTCCCAAGGTGCTGGGATTACAGGCATGAGCCACCGCGCCCGGCCTTCTCCTTTCTTTTTAAAGTGTGTCTTCTGGGTGCCGTTTTCATTCTAAGCTATCTATAGCGCCTCAGTAAGAGAGAAGGAGGGGAAATCCAACAACAGCCGCAGCCACGTGGCCAGTTTCTGTGGGAACACCTATGGATGTATGCTGTTCTGGGCAAGAACAGAACAAAGTCGCTTTTATCTCCTTCTTTCCAAAAGCCTTGTGTGCTTTAGAAGCTGGTTATTATTGCATTATTAAAGCCCCAGTGAGCCGAGGCCAAGGCAAGGATACTCTAGAGCTGTCCCAGGCAGCTTCAGCCAGTTGAGACTTCTCATCCTGTGACCTAGCCTGACTCCTGGTTGTCATCTCATCACATCCCAGCGAGAGGGGAGCACTGGGGGAGGAGAGAGATGCCAGTCCCTAATTGAAGGTGCCCTGGGCTTCTCAACAAACTGGTCCATCCAGTTCCTAGGAATTATTCTGAGCATAATCCCTTTTGCCAATATTGTGTTTCTTAAAGCACCAGCAGAAAAAAGTGAGGAAAAGACTGTTGCGTAAGGAAATCTGAAACCAGATTTCCCTGGGTTTCAGCAAGCAGTTTGCTCAGGAGAGGTTGAGAGGACCAAATGTTCAGGTTTGTGTGTATGGTCATTGGGGGCTGGAGACTGGGGACAGCCTAGGGCATTGTTTGCTAAGGGCAAGTTTGCTCCAGTTAGTTACAGATTCCTAGTCACAACACCGTGAGTTTTGTCATCTATCCCAACCCCAACTTTCACAGAGGAAGAGAGGAAATGCACAGGGGCAAGGTGACTGGTCGAAGGTTGCACAGTGGATTGGTGGCCTGCTCAGATAACCACAGCCTAGACATATGCTAAGCACGTGTGGCATTCATTCTCCAGGTCTGCAAGCACGGATGCCCTTTGAATGGCAATGCCAGTTTAAAGCTAGTGTTTGGAAAGACAGGCCCCCAGAAGGCATGGACTGTATTTTTCCCTGGTCCTTATGGGGCACCCCGGCAAGGTTTAAGCACACTTAGAAACTTACACCTATGGACAAACCCCAGAAAAAGATAATCAGAGTCCCATTCTCTAACCAGCTCCAGTACACTTATTTTCATGTAAATGTGGAGAAACAGCCCAGCCTAAGAGGGGGCAGCCTAACAGAACAGCAGAATGAATGCCACCATGCAAGTTTGTGCAGCCCGTGGAATCCATAAAAGGCCTAGTTGCAGGGCCCACCAGGGGCTGAAATCCAGCCTGCCCTCCACTAACTGGGTACTGCCCAGGCAAAATGCTCCTTACCTTTCTGGTCTCAGGTCAAGTTTACCCTTGAGTAGCAAAGCTTCCCTCTCTACTGGCCCTTCCTCTGCGCTTCCCCTTCTACTTCATTCCTGTCCTACCCTCTAAAAGCTTCCCTTAGAAAAAACATTCTGTTCTTCTGTTTTACTTTTTAAGCTATAACCACCAAAGTAGTGATGAGCCCTTCATGCACTGCAGTGTTTGAAGCCACTGAGCACATCTTCAGGTCTATTTCACGTCTAAACATGGTCTTCCCACAGTGCATCTGCCTACCACTGATCACATGCCACTTCCTCCAGGAAGCCTTCCCTGACCCTTCCCTCCTCCCCCACACATCCCAGCCCAGTAAGTGAGGACTATCCCCCACAGCTACCTAGGCTAGGCATGCCCTATGGGAGCTCTGAATATGTTGTTGCAAAATGATCTATTTATAAGTTCATCTTCCCCTTAGATCTGCCCTGTTCAATGTGGTAGCCACTGGCCACGTGTGCCTACTGAGCACTTGAACTGTGTCTAGTCTGAATAGAGATGTATTGTAAATAACAGATACATACTACATGTGAAATAGCATGAAAGAGATAACATAAAATACCTCAATGATCATGTTTCTCTTGTTGGAGATCATATGTTGGAATGATAATATTACAGGCCGGGTGTGGTGGCTCACACCTGTTATGACAGCACTTTGGGAGGCCTAGGAGCAGGAGGATCACTTGGAGTTTGAGACCAGCCTGGGCAACACAAGGAGACCCTGTATCTAAAAAAAATTTTTTTTAATTAGCTGGGCATCATGGCAGGTGCCTATAGTCCTGGCTCCTCAGGAGGCTGAGGCAGGAGGATTGCCTGAGCCCAGGAGGTTGAGGCTGCAGTGAACCATGACCGAGCCACTGCACTCCACCCTGGGTGACAGAGTGAGATGCTGTCTCAAAAATAAGTAAATAAATATATAAATAAATATTTTTAAAGAGTTTAAAAAAGAGAGAGAACCAGAAAAAATAAAAATTAAACAAGATAATATTAAATAGTGAGTTAAATTAAATATATGATTAAAATTAATTTCTTCTATTTCTTTTTTTTATTGTGACTACTAGAAAAATTTAAATTACCTGTATGGTTTGTATCATATTTCTACTGGATATCTGCTTAGACTATAAGCCTCTGGGGTCAGGGATCATATCTTACTCATCTTCGCACTTCCATCATCTAATACAGACACACATTTGGGTTCTAAGACAGCACGTGTAACAATACAGGTGTCACCTTGTGTTGTCACTCTTGCGGCCCACCTGTCTGTCTCTACCAGGATGCTTTCCGCACCTTGGCACAGAGACTGTGCCTCACCTATCAAGTGCTTGGGAAGAGGCAGGTGCAGAATACATGTTAGAGAATGAAGGTAAAGTAAGTATCTGATCTAAATATTCAGGGAGAAAAAAATTTATGATTATTATTTTTAATAGAGATGGGTCTTGCTATATTGCCCAGGCTGTTCTCAAACTCCTGACCCCAAGCAATCCCAAAGTGCTGGGATTCCAAGCACGACCCGCAGTACCTGGCCAATTTTTAAAAAATTTCATCTTGCTTTAATTGTACTTGGGAACCATAGATGTGATACTGATATCTTACAGATAGAAGAACGAAGTGGCTGTAACACGCTGGGTGGGATCTTTCCAAGTTAAGACAAAGGAAGCACCAGTACATCAGGAGACAGAGCGGCTGGGTTCCAAGGCCAGCAGGCTGTTACACAAGGAGGAAAACTTCACGCAAAGTCAATAATTAGAAAAATGATTCTGAGCTGTGAAAACAAACACAGGACAAAGTACCTAGAATACAGAGACTAATATTCCCAACAATTTCAATTAATAACTTATCATACCCTCTTGAGTACTGATCAATTTGATGTGAATTTCAACTTTAAAAAATCTTAATTTTATTTTCTGAATATAGAAATAAAACTGGCTCATTGTTAAAAAAAAAAAATAAGGCCCAATCTCACAATTATATGGAAATGTTTAAAGCAAAAAGTCCTTTGTGATACCACTCCAAACAATAATTCAATAACCGCTAGTAATAGGTTGGTGTTCTTCCTTCTGGGTTTTTCCTTTATAAAAAGTCTTTTCTCTTTATTTTTATATAAAAATAAGGTTATATCCTGAGTATCATCCTGCAACTTAACTTTTGAAACATACAAATATATTGTCAACATTACCCTATGTTAGTACCTACAGCCCTATCTCTTCTTTTAGCTGGAGCATAGCATTCCACTTAGGGTAATACTCCCGTTATTGCTGGACATCAGCAATAAAGACAGGCACTTTTTTGTTATTATAAACAGACTGCAACCAACATCCTCAGACATGTCTTTGCAACTTTTGTGTTTCCATAGGAACAAAAATAGTTTCATTATGACCTAATAAAGATAGTGAAGCAGATCAGAATTGGATCACCTATATTAAAAAAAGAAAAAAGAGATTGCAGTGGGAAGTGGAGAAAGGGAATGGTGAAGATAATGGTAGATATTTGGGCTTTGTAGACTTTTATAATGATGAAAGAAAAGTCCACTTAGCTTGAATCTCATCTTCTACTTCCATAATTCTAAAGTATTTTTAAAATTTAATTGGAATTAATTTCATCTAAAAATCTCAATTTTGGATTAGCCTACGTGAAGTTCAAGAGCACTATCTTACCTGTATGCTGGTAAGAACTGCAATTGGATATATCCTGCTGTCTGGCATCCTCTGGGTCAGTTTCCACTTTTTCCTATTGAGGGACTTACAGGTTCTTTAGTTACACAGGTAACTGTGGTTTGAAATTTAAAACAACAGTATGTCTTTCATAATTCTCCTGAGAAAGAAAAATTCCAACAGTAAACAACGCCACTGAGGTTTCTCCTCCCCCACCAGTTGCATCAAAATGCTATTCTTGCTTTGTCTTACACTAACAGGATAGACCAGTCACTAATCTCTCTGAACACACATCTCCCAACCTGTAAAATGGTTGCTACCTGCTTTGATTCACTACTGTCAAGATTAGAGATAATGTATGTAAAGTACTAGGACAAAGTACATGCTCTAATAATGGGAGTTATTATTTTCAGTGGAAACTAGTAGGATAAATAGCCAGAGAAAGAGATAAAAGCAAAAGGTGGTAAGGAGAAAAGAAAATTCAAGGAACATTTGTAGTAAATTTCAACATTTTTATTGCAGTAACTTTGATATGTGTTTTCTATGATGCCAGGAACTAACATCTCTTAAGGGAGCATTATCTGCCTGCTTCTGTACTAGGGATTTTACATATGTTTTCTTAATTCTCACAACAAACTTGTAACGCAAGTAGTCTCTTCCCACATTATACATGGAAAAACTGAGACTCAGAATGTGTAGGTGGCCTTCTCAGATTCATCAATGTGGTAAGTAGATAAATTGGTGTTGGTGTTAAAACTCAAATAGTTCCAAACCTATGCCTGTCTACTTACCAGGCTGTGACTACTGCACCAGGTCTGATGATGCCTTCATGGTTTCTTATCTCCTGCACATTTTTCTCCACCTGGCCTCACTCTGATCACAATGGCAGATCCAGGGCTTCCCTCTTCCACTGACAGAAAATCAGTGCAAATTGACTTATGCACATCAAGGACAAAATGTGTTCATGGTCATGACAAGTCTAAAGGTAGACTTTGGCTTCAGGCATGGCTGCACTCAAGGGCTCTATCTTCCCCATTTCTCAGTGCAACTTTCCTCTGAGTTCTGACTCTGGCTTTACTTTCATAGGGCTGTCTCCTCTGGATAGCAACCTTACAACCCAGGACCCTGGGAGTAGGGAGAAGAGCACCCTTACTTTCTCCCAGGGTCTATTTTAACCATATCAAATCTTAGTGAAAATCCACATGTCTATTTCTCAACCAATCACTGTGGCTTGAGGGGTGCCAGGTCCCGCTGGCCAGGCCTCCATCTCCAGCCCACTCTTGTGACAGGTTCAGCCTTACTTGAACCACAAGAAATGATTCCCCATAGAACAGAGCAAAAAGGAAGAGCAAAAGAAGTCCTCAATAGAACAAAGCCACAGACAGCCTCTACAGAGCTCTTGTTGCTTTTTACTCAGCAACACCTCTCATAAACCCAGCCTTTTGCCTTAGAAAAGCTCCTACTTCAGCTCCATAGGGATTGATTTCATAACTGCTTCTTTTTTGCATGTGTCTCTTCCATCATTATGTACTATCTCTGTGTGATGTCTAAAAATACCAAGTGGACATGGTATATCCTGCTCCTTCTTCCTGCCCAAGTTAGCAAAATAGCAGAATTTTCAATGCTTTTGGCTACAATTTACAGAAAACTGATCAAAATGGCTTCAACAATGAGGAAAATGTCCTTTTACACACATTAAGAAGTCCCGGCCGGGAGCGGTGGCTCAAGCCGTAATCCTAGCACTTTGGGAGGCCGAGACAGGCAGATCTCGAGGTCACAAGATCGAGACCATCCTGGCTAACACGGTGAAACCCCGTTTCTACTAAAAAATACAAAAATAAACTAGCCGGGCAAGGTGGCGGGCGCCTGTAGTCCCAGCTACTCGGGAGGCTGAGGCAGGAGAATGGCGTGAACCCAGGAGACGGAGCTTGCAGTGAGCTGAGATCCGGCCACTGCTGCACTCCAGCCTGGGCGACAGAGCAAGACTCCGTCTCAAAAAAAAAAAAAAAAAAAGTCCCAAGGTAGAGCAGCTCTAGGGTTGACTGAGTCTCCGTGATTCAGGCTCTTTCCATTTTTCCTCTCTGCTATCCTCATTGTGGCAGCGTTGTCCTCAGTGCACTCCCCTCAAGGCTGCAGGATGGACACAGTGTCCTGGGCACCACCGCTAGCCTGCAGTGGTCAGGGAAGAGCCAATGAAGCTGGCGAGGAAGGGAGAACCTAATCAAGGCCAGTTCAAAGCATTTAAGTGGCAACAAAGTATAGGATGGACTAGGGGAGCAAGATCTGGATTCTGAGAGCTCGGTTAAAAGGCTGTTGCAATAGGGCAGAAATGCCAATATGGAGACTGAAGAAAGAATGGAAAGCAGGAGATACAGGTGGGGCTCATTGCCCTAAGAGTCTGAGTTCTACTGAGAGTCAAACACTGAGCTGACTTGACAAAAAATCACATTTCAGAGTACTTAAAAAAATTTTTTTTTTTTAGTTTTCTTCAAGATCATATTGTAAAACAGACCGTTAGTATAAATTGGAAATGGGACCCCAAGACAACGGCTTTCTGGGTAGGATCTGAACCCACCATGAGAATTTTACTTTTATTTTTATTTATTTATTTATTTTTGAGATGGAATATTGCTCTGTCACCAGGCTAGAGCGCGGTAGCACCATCTCAGCTCACTGCAACCTCCACCTCCCGGATTCAAGTGATTCTTCTGCCTCAGCCTCCCCAGTAGCTGAGATTACAGGCACGCACCATTATGCCTGGCACATTTTTGTATTTTTGGTAGAGATGGGGTTGTACTATGTTGGCCAGGCTGGTCTTGAAGTCCTGACATCAGGTAATCTGCCCACCTCGGCCTCCCAAAGTGCTGGGATTACAGGTGTGAACCACCACATCTGGCTGAGAATTTTACTTTTAATAACATGTTCTCTCTTTGATCACCAGACTGTCTCTAATATTAGTTGATGTGTACGGAACATTTGTTAGGATGCAATAGTCCAAATTTAGATGCAAATATTATGTTTAAATTGTAACAAAGTGATTGCTTTCTAGTGATGTCATTTCAAGGAATTGGTAACTTGGTTTTTCATTGATGTCTTGGCCCATGAAGGATAAGCTGCAGTGGACTGAAGACAGGATGACACCCAGTTAGCACCACAGGGTCCTCTCTCCCAGGCAGTCCAATGTAGCAGGACACCCACTCTAGTGCATGCTATTGCAGTTACCGCTGCTGGAACCTGCTGGTGAAACCATTGACCTGACCTGGACTAAGCACCTGAGACTTCTTGCTTCTCAGTTTGTCCAGACAACAGCCTCAGCTCTGCCCTTGTAGTTGCATGCTACATTCTGTCCAGAATGTTGAGAGTTATAGTTCTTTCTCTTCCATGGACTAGAGACCTCCCTTTCACCATGAGATCAATGAAGCTTAACCTCCGGACCTGTCCCTTGCATTGGCCCCTTTCAGGGCCCTGAAGGAGTCTTGCCAATGCATTTACATGGTCACCTGTCATTGTAAAATTTGCAAAGCTGATAAGATATTTTCACTGCAATTTAGAATGCGGCCTCTTTCACTCGGATTCCCACTCCATCACATATCTCTTTGGGTGGGGCAGCATTGGACGGGGCTACAGGCATTTCTGGAATGCAGTTAAGGGAAAGATGAATGAAGGACAAGTTTAGTTTGTGTTTATGAAGATATATTTGTGTAGGTCACAGCCACCTCTACGCATAGTTATGTTACTGCCAACCACTCCAGAGCACAAATGGCTTTCTGAAACTCCTGTCACCGCTGTGCTGACGCACCCACCGCTTGGTATCACATGCAGGGCTGGAGGTCATGGGGAAATGAGAAGGTGTCCTTCAGCGCTCAGCACCGGTTACAGATGGAAAGTGGAGGAGAAATAAAGTCTGAAATGTATCAAGCCAAAGATTGTATATGGAGAATTATTTCAAACAGTGAATGTAGAAAGTTGTAAGTGGAAGATTCAGTTCTTACAACGCCTCATCAGACTGCAAGCTCTCTCATCATAAAGATGCCTGAAAATGTAGTGTATACAATTACAAAAAAATTAGCCCCTTTTGCTGTTATTTTGAATGAGAGTTTTGAGAAATAGAGTTGATGAGAATTCCTACGTTTGTAGGGCATGTGCTCTGAGCAAAATGACAGAGTACCTGTCCTATGAACCTGTGTTCCTACATATATGGAACAGTTAATATATGACAGAAATGATAGACTTTTTTTCAAATTTGAAAACAATCATAAAAATGTTCATGACATTCCCAATAACAAGTTGGAAAGCTAAAAGACAATTTTTTAGAAGTATCAGTAACTAAAAAAAATTGTGATCGACCATTCCAGAGAAAATGTTAAATTATCTTTTTCTTCTCTTTAGGTAGTGATATCTCAAAATTATAATGAAGAATCCAAGAGTTTGCAGCCCAAAGATGTTTTTTAAAAAAGGTTTTTGGAGTTGTGGCAGGCAGTTAATAAAAATATTTCGCTATTTTTCTGGATTTGTGATATTTGTGCTATCAACGTTAAACTTTTTAATTTCTTGTGATTCTTCTCTCAATCTAAATAAGTAGGCCAGGCATGGTGGCTCAACACCTACAATCCCAGCACTTTGGGAGGCTGAGGCAGGAGGATCGCTTGAGGCCAGGAGTTCAAGACTAGCCTGGGCAACATAGCAAGACCCTGTCTCTACAAAAACATTTAAAATTAGCAGAGCATGGTGGCACATGCCTGTGGACCCAGCAACTTGGGAGGCTGAAGTGGAGGATCTGTCGTGCCCAGGAGCTTGAGGCTGCAGTGAGCTCTGATTGTGCTGCTGAACTCCAACCTGGGAGACAGAAGAGACTCTGTCTCTAAAAAAAAAAAAAAATTACAACAAATAAACATTCGTATTTGTACCTAATTGTTAACTCATACTTTTGGTTCTTTTTTTGACAGAGGAAACCCCAAATTTAAAAAGCTTCAGGCCTCCCACAAAACCTGGATCCACTGTTGGTCGACGGAGAAAGGAAGGCAGTATTCAAGTTTTCATGACCTGTGAGTCTGTGTTTCTGTAGAAGTTCCTGTTGCAAGGAAACAGGAATTAGTCCTTCAGAACTGAAAAACTGGTCTTTAATCCAGCCAGCAAAGGAGTCAGCCTTGAATGGTGGCAGACACGAAATTTTGGGTTATTTTTTGTTTTTCCAGCAGATTGAGAGAACTTGGACAAGTTATTTATCCCTGAAAATCAGTCTCATCACTGGTAAAATGAGGTTTTGGGGTTAGATGAAGTGAAAGTTCCTTTTTAGTGCTATGTTTTTTATTTTCGCAGCTAAGTGTTGCTATGTCAAGGTATTCCATTACTGACTGTGGAGAACACAGAAGAATGACTCATGAATTTTTAATTTGTAAATGACTGCTGCTAAGTTTATGAACCCCTATCATTCTCGTAAGTAGGTTAAACATATTCCTCATATATTATTTCACATCATTCAATTATTTAACAAATCCTTTATTTCGTAACAGGGCAAAGGTACACTTTGGTGCTGCTTCCTCTAAGTAGTCGGGAATTCTGCAGAAGTGGAATCCAAAGCAATTAAGCTTCCCCGTTACAACTGTACCACCACCTTCATTTCTGCATGCCTCTTAATTTTTAAGCTACCTTATTATACGTGTGATCCTGTTTTATCTCCACCACATTCTTAGGTGGTAAGTGGAGCAGGGATAATAATCTATATGTAATGGATTTGAAAACAGATGAAAAAGAGCTAAATGCTTTTTCTATGAGTTTTAGTTGGCTAGAGACAAAAACAATCAGAATATGGGTCTTCAGATGCCCACTCCCACTATGAAGGTCAGCATACAGAAATAAGTGTCTAGCAGGGAAAGGTGAACACTCTTGTTATCACCAGTTACTGGTAAATATTAGCCAAAGCCCTAGGATTACATGAAATGGGAACACAGGTGAGAGCATAACACCCAAGCAAGATGAGGATCCCATTCATCCATTGTTGGGAACAGATCTGAAATTCATTTTAAATATTAAAAGAGCCAATTGAGAGTGGCCAGTTCCTGCAGGAAAATGAAACATTGTCCTGTCAGCTCCTACCAGTTTCAGTGCACAGCTAAATGTACTAGCTGAGTGACTAGTAACCACCAGCTAACCCAGAGTCTATGGAGCACAGATAACACATCTGGGCAAGGACTGGCTGGCTAGTGTCGCCTCAGCCACACTGACCTGTTCTCCAATGAATGTTTGCTATTGGACAGTTTGTTCTGAGTATAGTTAGAGAGGCCAGAGAGGCCATGGGAAGAGGCCACATGCACATCTGCACCTGTGCCCCTCAGTGTGTCCCTGCCTGTGCAGGAGCCTGTTCAAATATTGATCAACAGCAGCTTTGTCACCGTCACCGGAAATGGGAGCTCCCTCTGGAACATGGGCCCACTTAACCAGAAAAGGATGGTGTTTCTAAGAACTGTCACTTTGATAATTCAGCTTGGAAGGTAGGACAGCTCACAGATGTGTGTATAAGATCCTTGGATATGAATTTGGTGACTAGCTGTCTTGCAATATTTGCCAGCTATTTCCTTTCATATACGTATTTATTTTATTTCTTTTCTTTTATATATTTATTTCAGATATATTTTCCTTTCATATACATATATACACACAGATATACATATATGCTCACATATATATACACGGGCACATTAATATGTTTGAAACCTCACTGAGAGAAACATCCGGAACACATTTTAGACATAGGTGACATAGCATTCAGCTCTGAGCCCAAGTACATGTCAGCTGAGGCCTGCTATGGTCAGGGCTCACTCTCTGATGAGATCTGTCCAGCATAGCAGTCCATACTGTCCTCCACAACAACACCAGGCCGCTAGAGACACTTGAAGTCACCAATGCAATCAAAATTTCAGTCCTCAGCACAATAAGATTCAAATGTAGTTAAAGTGAGAACTACAGTATTCAATTGCTGATTCTGACTTCTCAGAGATTTTAATGGAGAAAAACACATCTTGGTTTTATTATCTGCCCCAAAACTGATTTTTAAAGTCTCTTCCTACCTCACATTTAATACCTCAGGTAAAATTATATTTTTTAGAGTTTCTTGTACATCTATGCTATTTCATGCCCTTTGTCAAAGATAATTTACAACTATGAGAAAGGGATGGAGTAGGAAGAGATGATTCCCACTTAATGAATGCTGTCTGAATGCTAGGGTCTGTACAATGTATATGTCTTTTATACCTCCAGTATTAGAATTCCCACTTCCCAGATGAATAAACTGAGGATTCTAAAGGTTAAGCAATTCACCTGAAGTTCCATAGGGAGTTGATTCTTGTCTGCTCAATCCCTAAGACTTATCTCCAAGGGCCAAATCTGTGAGCTGTGTATGACAACTAACAATTTGTCAAACCCTAGGGGTTCTTTGGCCCTCCGCAAGTGAAATCAGTCTGCATTTGCACGTTGCTCAAATGTTCACAACTCTGACATTTCACCACAGGAAGGCAGACTCATAATATATTTTATGCAATAAAACCGCTGATAAAGGCTAATCTTCTAGATAGGACCCAAAGAACAGACAGTTCATTATTTTTCTAACTGTTCCTTTATGTTAATGAACTTTGGTCAATGTTCCAGTAGTGGCATAAAAATCTGGGAATGTAAATAAAAGACTTGGCTCTTTTCCTTGACTGTAGGTTTGTCATTTAACTTCGCTATGTTCTACTTTCCTTGTCTATAAAACAGGTACAATAATCATGCTGAAGTTATGATGAGACTATGTATATGAAAGCTCTTAGAAAATGATATTCAGGCTATTCAGGTATCTTGGCTTTCATCTACTAAATACAGACATGGTGTGAAATAGATACATACTTGCACAATAATAGCTGATGTTCATTGACTGTTTACTGTGTACAGGCACTGTGCTAAGTGCCTACAGTAACCATTTCATTTCATCCTTTCAACACTGTGGGATAGGTATTGGTGTTATTCCCATTTTACAAGTGGGAAAAAGCAAGGCGTGGAAAGGTAAGTAACTCTCCAAGTCATACAGTGGGAATAGGTGGAGTCAGGTGGAATTTCAACCCAGGAGGCTTCTTTTCAGAGCCTGTGCTGTTAACTGCTTTCTTATACTGCCTCCCATATATAAGTACAGTCATACGTCACTTAACATTGGGGATACATTCTGAGAAATGTGTACTGAAGCAATTTAGTCCTTGAGCAAACATCATAGAGTGTACTTACACAAATCTAGATGGTATATATGGTTTTATTTATATATGTTTTCATATAGATAACCAAATGTTCCAGCACAATTGCTGAATATCAATCATTTCCCCTGCTTTCTATGCCAATATCAAGTCCCATATATCAGATTTCTACATATGCTCCCTTATAATCTTATGGACCATCATCATATATGTGGTCTATTATTGACCAAAACATCACTATGTGATGCATGATCGTATAATAAAACGACGCTGGACTTTGGGAGGCTGAGGTGAGTGGATCACCTGAGCTCAAGAATTTGAGACCAGCCTGGGCAACACAGTGAAACCCTGTTTCTACTAAAATATAAAAGAAATTAGCTGGGCATGGTGGTGTGCCTATAATCCCAGCTACTCGGGAGGCTGAGGCAGGAGAATTGCTTGAGCCCGGGAGGCAGAGGTTGCAGTGAGCCAAGATTGCGCCACTGCACTCCAGCCTGGGTGACAGAGTGAGACTCCATCTCCACATTAAAAAAAAAAAAAAGACCCTGGAAGCCTTATATAAATAATTACGTTTATTATCAAAAGATAAGCATTTAGCCTACACACTCCAGCCAGAATATTCCAATACAAACAAATAGCTCACTATGTTGGCACCCTGGGAGAGAGCCTCATTAGTCCCCAGCACCGATGGGTAATGTCTCGGTTCTTGATGTTTCCTGACCAGTCTCTTCCGATTGCTTCTCCTTAACCACCATCACCCTCTGGCCTTTCCCTCTGCTGAAATTCAGTGACTTTCAGTATCTATTCCCGCTGCTCCTCCTGCCTAACTGCCAGGAAGCCTTCTCAAACTCCAAGGCTGGCCTGCCTTTCGTCTTTGCTCTGGCCCTTAGAACACCCTGAGCTTCTCTCTGTCCCGGGAGGACCCCTTTACTCCTGGGTCTGTTTCCTGTCATATGCACCTCAAGGGCTGTACTGCGCTTTCCTCATCTTTGTATCTTCAGGACTTCTCGCAGCCCACATTCAAGTTTCTCAAGTAGTAAGTCTATAAAAATTGCTAGACAATGGCATCTTGGATTGAATCCAGGAACAGATGACGGACATTCTTGTGGAAAAACAGGTAAAATCTGAATAAAATCTGAAGTTTAGTTAATAATATTATGCCAACATTAATCTCCTAGTTTTGATAATTGTACTGTGGTTATATAAGATGTTAACATTAGAGAAAGCTGAATAAAGAGTATATGAAAACTTTCTGTATCATCTTTGCAACGTAACTATTTTGAAACAGAAAGTTCAAAAGTCGATCATTAGACAGCTTTGTAGCACAGTGGTTAAGGTCATCTTTTTGGAGTCAGGCAGACCTAAGCCACCTACTACATGTACTGTGTGATCTGAGGCAAAGCAAAGCATACGGTCTCTCCCAACCTCATTGTTAAATGGCCTGGCACAGTAGAAACATTCAATCATTGGTAGTCGTTTTTGTTAAAATAAAAGTTATATTCATAATAATAAAGTATTACTATTATAGCAATTTAGCGAGGATATGGTCTGAACTTTCTTTTTTAAACTTAGCTCACAATGCACACCAGGATCCCACATCTGCCTCTCTACTCGACAGATGCATTCTCAATGTTCTAGGATCTATTCCGACACTGGAAGTGCAACAGTGAACAAAACACAAAAATCCCTGCTGTAAACAGCTCACCTTCTAGGGGAAAGAGACAGGCAATAGACATAAAATGTATAATACACTGGTTCTCAAGGCGAGTTCCCAGACCAGCAGCATCAGAATCACCTGGAAAATTTTTAGAAATGCAAATTCTTGGGCCTGAGCCCAGAGCTACTGAATCAGAGATGTGGGGCTGGGCTTAGCAAGTGTTTTAATAAGCCCTCTAGGTGATTCTGGTAAGTGCTCAGGTTTAAGAAACATTGGTACAGTGTCAGTGATAATCACTATTTTGGAGAGGACTAAAGCAGGAAATGGGTGGAGTGCTGGGGTGAGGAGACAGATTGTGGCTTTCAACAGGGTGACCAGAAAAGCCTTACTCCAAAGGTAACAACTGCTCGAAAACATCAAGATGAAGAAGTGGGCCTCCAAAATAGCAAGGGAAGAGCATTTCTGGGAAAGGAGTCGGGAGCAGGCCCGAGCTGTTCAAAGAAGAGCAGCTGTCCTGGGGTGAGAAGGGTAGAAAGCATGAGGAGAGGTGGGAGAGGTTGTGGGGCTCCAGGTTGCACAGGGACTGGTAAGCCATGGCCCAAGAGCGTGACAGTCAACACAGTCAATCAGAGTTCTGCCAAAGACACTCTGCCTTTTCCTGTATGGCTCCAGGCCCTCCTCTACCCCCAAATCCACCCACCCTGCCTACCCTTCGTGGCTCTAGCCAGTTCCTTCTCTTCCTTGGGCTTCTCCATCCCCAACTTCTGATAAATAGTTTGATAAATAGTTCTCTTGTTTTTGCCCTGTTGGACTGCTTAGTCTGAAAGAGAAACTCAGTCTTTCTCCTTCTTTCTTCACACTGCCTATCACAATGCCTGTGCATTGTGTCTACCCCATAAATATTTACTGAGCTTCTCTTAAGGTGCCAGGACAGAAACCAACACATACTGGCACTCAATAGACATTATTAATGCTGCCAATCATTCTGAAATTTCCTCCTTCACAGGGCACACAGGTTCATTCTCAAAGCCAAAGTATTTTGGATTCAGTTGAAGGACTAACCCAGAGTGTGACTTACAAACGGGAGAGGCCCTCCCTATTCCCAGCTGCTCTCCCTTTGTGCCTAATGGCCTGAATAGTTCTGGTTGGCTGCAACTCTGAGTATTGACAAAGAGCATCATCAATGTACTGCTAACCTTGGGCCAAAATACACCAAGTGGGCAGGTAGCACAAAAAAAGAAAAAAGGGTATTATGATCAGTCAGAGCTGGGTTTGAATTCAAGCCCAACCACCCGCAGTGGCTCTTACCCTTTTCTTTTCTAATATTGTAAATCCCTTCAGCAACTGAGATTGAAGCGTGTGGACCATTTGCCAGTATGAGGCTTTTAAATGCATAAAATAAAGTGCATAAGATTACAGAGTAGATAACTTTATTGAGATATAATAATGTTAAAAGCTATTAGAACACTTATAAAAACTGTGCTATAGTAATATTTCTACCTCTTTATTGGTGCATTAAGTAATAAGATTTAGAGGCAGGTTTAACAAGTACCAAAATTTTGATGTAATACTGAGTGTAAATGATATTTCAAGATATTTAGAGTGTATGATATTGTTAGAGGTAGGTGGGAGAGAAAAAGGTTTCTTTCATCTTGTATCATCCTGAATTCTCTGCAAGGACCTGTTAATAACTCCATATTATAACTTGGGACAGATTACTTTGCTTCTCTAAATTTCAGTATCCTTACCCGTAAAATGATGCTTAATAGATGGCAGGAATTATTGTTATTATTTTCAGCAGCAGTGTGTTAGTAATTAAGGATAAATATATAAAATATTTATATTTTTATAAATACATATCCATAATATCCCCATAAATATCCTGTAACATACTGTGTGTCACCTCTTGGTTATTATCATGGTCAGTTCTGTAAGTTGACTCAGTAGGAGGTCATCCTTTTGGGGATTTTTACTCCCCAAATGTCCCATATTGACCTGAAATATTTTCTTTAGAGAATAATGCATAGCTTTGGTAATGAAAGACTTTCAATTGCAAGAGACCCCTAACAAAAAATAAGAACGTCTGACAATCACCCTAAACCCTAGTCACACACCCCTATAGTCCTAAGTTGGAAAGTGAAACATTTGCTAACCCGGGAGAAAAGGTGAGTGGCTTTAAAATAAAAAGATGACACATACTTGGGACAATCTGCATCTGCCTCCAATTCACTCTTTTCCCAGAGGACACTTTAAAGAGATGTAATTGTTAGCCAAACAAGATATCTAGTCTATAGTCATGGTCCCAAAGAGGATTTTCCTAAAGTTCAGTGGTGTATTTGGTTATAATTTGTCTGTTCCCATATAACCCATATATTCCAGTTCATTCTTCAGCTAATTTCCATCTTAAAATCATTCTTCAGCTAATTTCCATCTTAAAATCATATCTTGACTATCGCTAAGTGACATTAAGTTGGTTTTCAAGCACTTGAGAGAAAAGTCCTTTCCTGAGAACCACCATTCCAGAACTGCTGTCTTCATGGTCCATGAAGTTCCTTCAAGCTCTGGAATACAGTGCTCTTCAAACGTCAGTGTGCCTCAGAATCACCTGGAGAAACCATTCAAACAGATTGCTGGAGCAACCCACAGAGATTCTCATTCAGAGGCCTGCGAGGAGGCCTGAAAATTTGCATTTTTAATAAGCTCCCCGGTTCTTTTACCTCTATGAGCCCAGTTTCCTTATTATTAGACCAGGATAATGATACTTTTTTTACAGGATTAATGAGCAGATGAGAAAAAGATAAGATATGTAAATATATTCAAAATACTAAGTCCCTAGCAGAAATGTAATAACTATTAATTCCCACAATGGCACATCGTTAGAGAGAGAAGGGGATATATCAGAGAAAGCTTTATAGAGGACACCAAAGCAGTCTTGAAGCAACGGAAATTAGTAAAGGAGAAGAAAGCAAAGGGTGTTCTCAAAATAATAATAATTTTTAAAAAAACCATATGCACAGGCTGTGTGTACAAAAAAACAGTTAATTCAGAAAGCTGCCAAAGCTACCCTTGGCTGAAGCAAGTGCATGGATCATATGAACACACTCAGGGTCTTGATGACAAGGGCCCTTTGTGCCATGCTAAAAAGTTTCAATTCAATTCTGAAGGAGATAGGAACCATTGACATTTTTTAAGCAGGTCAGTAACATGAAATGCGAACAAAGGAAGAGGAAGGGTTGATGCCTAAGTTTCTGTCTTGAGTTTATGTATATGTGTTGATGATGATGCAACCCACCAGAAGAAGTGCCACAGAAGAAAAACCTGGTTGGGGAAGAAGGTAATGAGTTAAAACTTTCTATGTCTAATTCAAGGCACCTAGAAGACACCCACATAGTGATAACAAGGGGTAGTGAATACATGTGAATCTAGATGTCTTAGAGAAATCTTGAAGCCTGAATCTAGAAGACCTCAGCATATAGGTGGAAGTTACATCCACAGGAATAGATGAAATCACCCATGGAGGATGTAGTAAGAGAGACACCCTAAGGACAGAACTCTGGAGGACAACACTTAAGAGCAATTTCCAATGGAGTTGAAGTCAAGGTTCATGACAGAGGGCAGGTCCCCTGTTTACTAGTCTCATAATATCTACACATAGTGAATTCTGGTTTAAATGGACATCAAGGTCAGTCTTGGTCAGTGGTACTCACAAAATCCAACACAACACTTAGGTGGTAGAAGCATTGCAAGGAAACATCACCAATAGGCAATAGACAGGAATATACTTGCCGGTAATAATTGGGGGTGAGTGTGATCCCCAGCACTGCCCCTCCAAATTCCTCAGTTGCCACAGTTCCTAGAGGGAGTCCCAAAGCAATGACCCCGATTGCTCATCCTGTAGAGAGGGTCTCTTCTTCATTAATTTCTGCATGAGTCAGATCCCAAGATTTTTCATAGCTCAGAAATCATCCACAGGAAGAAAGCCATCATCCGCCACAAATCATCACAAAACTAAATGCTGTCCACCTTTCTCTTCCTTAGGATAAACAAGACACTGACATGGCACTGACATGGATCCTATTCATACTGCCAAGGCTACCATCTGGGCTTGGCCAAATGACCACAAACAAGCAGGATCCCACACCAGGCAGCCCCAGGGCACACGCTGTTCCTGCCATAGGCTTCAGAAGCATCTCACCCACAAGGGCACCATTCAGAAGCAGGCCGTGTGAGCCCGGGGAAGAGTAAGACGAACAATGTCAGAAAACTAGAAGGGAGTCTGGGCTCGTTCTCTGTGGGACAGGACAACAGAGGAGAAACTGGGGCATTCACAGGGAGAAGGAAACTCTCAGCCTTCAGAGGGGGGCGGGTTGGGGGCATCACAATTATACCAGAAGGAAACTCAATGTTTATAAAAATCCAAACCTACAGATTAATTAGGAAGCAATTTCAAAAGTAGTTTTCTTTCCTCCCCTTAAAGAATGAATTTAAGTATGCATTCATGCATGAAAATACTTTCTCATTTCAGGGAATATATTATGCAAAAGATGAGGCACACCCGCATCTGGGCCTGGGGATCTCCAAGTAATTAACAATCCCTTGTTATCTTCAAAGATGTTTTGTTAGGAAGAAAACCTGGGCCCTAAGTCTTGAGAGAATTGTAGCCCCTATCCTGATTTCACAAGAATTGAGCCTAAGGGCTGGAGGCTCGAGAACCGGACTGAGGCTTTGACAGGATTGTCACAGGCTAGGAAAACACAGGAAATGTTTAATCAGAAGGAATGAAAACACAGTGTACAAAGAGAAATCTGATCTCCATAGCCTATCTTTATTATGGCTAAGCGGTGTGGGGAGGGGAGAAGTGAATCTAAAACCACCAGACTGTTGAAACGGAACTGTAATGGGGCAAAAAGCCTGCCTCAAGACAAAAATGGGTTGTCCAGCTCCCAGTAAACACCTGTGCCAGCCGGTAGCTGTGGTATTCAGGCTCATAAATACCTCAGGCTGGAACATACTATTCTCACGGGCTGCACCTGTGAACTTTCTAGAGGGATTTGTTCCATTTGTGATTACTCCTTGGAATGTGAAGCCTTTTACTCTGGGCCTATACAGGCCATCTCCCGAGGTAATGTCCCATTAAAAAAGAAGGAAGTGAAAAGCCTAATTGGCCTGTGAGCTCTGGAGAGGCAGGGAGGGAATGGGATGGGAGTTCAAGCTGAATCCTGCCCCTCCACGCTCATTGCTGACCCCTGAAGTGACCTGGGTGAGCATGAACACCCATCTGCCAATCTAAGGCTAAACTTCAGGGCCCAGACAAACGGTAAGGAGCTCTTCTTTAACTTGTGCTATTTTAAAAATAAATATACATCTTCATAGAGGGGAGGATTCCTTTTAAGAGGTCCTGTAGGTCCTGCTTATGGAGGTGAAAAGGATGCTGCTCTCCTCAGGAGTAGATGCTGGTTAAATACTTCTTGGCTGAGTCAGGTGAGAATGCACTTCCATGGGGTTGGAAGAGTTGTTTGGTAGAAGCAATACAAGGAAACATCACCAACAGTCATAGTGTGTTAGAAGGGAAAGTGCTTGCTGATGTAGTATGAGAGAAGACCTAAGGACAGAATTCTGGAGAAAAACTTTTAAGGAAGAGCAATTTCCAGTGAAGTTCAAGTCAAGGTTTTATTTGTTTGCCACAGGACATTTCCCCCAAGAAAACCTAGAGAGGTGCAACGCAGAAAATTACAGCCTCTCAGGTTGCATCAGAAGGTGGTTCTAGTGACCTTCCCTGCTCAGCGTCTCCTGTTCCTTCTGAGGCCTCCTCTGGGACATCTTGCAAGACCCTGGACACCTTTGAGCTCAGTTTGGAAACACAGAATTAATCAACATCTAAGTATCTGCTCCCAGCTCCCATTCCCACACACGATCAAGTGGCTGACTTCTCAGCAGATCCTTGCACGATTCAGCCGATTTGTCAGAGCACATCTACTGATCCTTGGTGCCTTAGAAAGGCATTGGTAGGAGGCTGAAAATCAGCCCTTTAGGAAACTGGCAGTTCCCATTCCAGGACAGGTCTTCCACTGGGTCTCTGGGCATCTGCATCGTACAAGCCCTAAGCCGGTAAAAACCTCATTGGGTTATGTCCTTGGACTTCCTCTAATATTCATTGTCAGCAAAAATGAATAATGCCTAAATTACAGAATTACCACTGGGCTAAATTAATCTTCTCTAGAATGAATGCATCTTTAATACTTCCAGCAAAAACTACTTTGAGAAAAAGAGAGAAGGGTTACCTTATTTCCAGGCATCTTGTGTCAACAATCTACTTTAGGTTCCATACTTGCCACTCTTGAATAATTAAAAGTCAAGGTCACACATGTTACTGAAGAAACCCATAATGAACATTTAAGCATAAGTATTAGATTCTCTAAATTACCTCAGACTGTTCTTTAAAGGGGAGTAAGAGAGACAGAGAGACCTTGGCCTAATTTTTATTTGGGAAAACAGCTTTTTGTGATTTCATAACTTTTTCTTACATAAAAAGATTTAAAAATTTCAGATAAACTCTCACTGACTAGATGACACAGCCTTCTTCTAGAAGAATATTGTAAGGTTCTGAGACAGCAGTGATGTCCTGATATCACTGCTTGATAGTGGAAGGAATTTCAGATATCCTCGAATCCTACACCCACACCCACATTCTGCAAGTAAGCTAATTGAGGTCCAGGTGGGTAAAGAAATTTTCTTCATGCACTAAAGCTAGCTAGCAGGCAGACAGAAACAAGAATCTCGTGTTTATGGCTCCAAATGCAGTGCTTTTCCTACTACATCATGTAACAAATGCAGAGCAATTAGTAAACATCTCTCAGAACCGCTGTTTTCCCTCCAGTGCAATTCAAATTGTGTTCATCAAACCCATTTATATGCCGCTAACAAGAATGCCTGCATCAGTTATGTCTTGCACACATTTGCTATAAAAAGAATGATCCTTAGGCCTTCAAATGTCTCTTTCATTTCTTGGGCCTCTGTGGACAAGCTGGAAGGATTGGGATGTTTCTGAGGAGCCAAAGAGTGTACAGATGGCTGGAACACAGGGCTTGTCCTGCGGGTAATGGGAAGGAGGAAGTATAGTGAGCCCAGTGATTCTCAAGCCTGGATGCAGTAGAATCATTCAGAGAGGTATTTGTTACAGTACAGTGCCAACCTACACAGCCAGAGTTTTTTTACTTATTTGGCCTGGGGTGGGTCCAGAGCACTGGCATTTTCCAAGGTTCCTTTGGTGATGTGCATATGCAGATAGAATTGAGAATCACTAGAGAGCAAGGTTTTGGTATCAGAACTGGACTTAAAAACCCCAACCCTGACACATATACCTATTCTCTCTGAGTTTCCTTCATGTGTTTCTTCAAAATATTTTTATCCCACTGGGTTGTCGTAGATTAGTATAAGAAGTATATAGTAGTTTCTCAATAAGTTTAACCCTTCTTCCTACACTCAGGTGGCAATAACAAAGAAGTAGCCTGAAGTCATCTAGTGAAGGAGGAAAAAAAGGAAAGATAATTATGGTATTTGTGAAAAAGTGTTGAGTACAGGATCCGTCCAACTGAATTCTTCCTGGCTTCTGTTCTCTCCCTTCTTGCTGGAATAAATATTCATGTAAATCAATGGCTGGGCACACATAATCCCCCAGGATGTGGTTCTATCTGTTCAATGTTTTGCATCGTTTTGTTCAGGTTGGGAAGTTTCTGTGTGCCTCTGTATACGGTTTTTCCTATGTGCCTTCAGCCATCAGAAGAATCTCTTAGGGGGTAGGGTGAAGGCTGGCAGAGACTGGCAGAGACTGGCAGAGACTGGCAGAGACTGGCTGGGGCAGAGACATCTCTGCTCTCTGTCAGACATACTTGGCGTTATTCTACCCGCATGACATGATTCTCTGACAACCTAGCCCTCACAAAATGCCTCAGGTGATTGCACAAATAAGTCAACACAGTCCTTCCCAGGGGCGTCAGGCACCATTTCCATTCTCATCTCTGTACACAAAGCATATGGAAAAATCTGGTGCCACAGGGATCAGGGCATGGAGCTGGAGTAAGTAAATAGCAACAGTTGATGCCTTTGGTTCCTAGAGTCTCCTCAGTGAAAAAAGCAAAACCAGGTTTGATTTTTCTTTATTCCTCTTGTATTTTCTTTAGCCCACGCATCGGAGTTAAACTTAGAGTTCTCACCACCTGGACACTTGATTCTTTGCCAGTAACCCTGGCCCTGATCTCTGGCATCAATCTGTGTCCAGCGGTGACAGAGTGATCCCTCCCAGTCAAGGGGGTCTCCAGTCCACTGTAGGGCATGCGTGGCCCTCTGCTCTTGTGCCTGCCTTTGTGTAGAGCTCCTGCCCAGGCCCTGAGTGAGCTCCCGCTCCCTGGTATCTGACTCTTTTCCATGACCCACACTCTTCAATGTCTACATTTCTCACACTGGAGGACTAGATTTCACAATGTTCGGGCTGCAAGAATCTACCTTGTGCAAGAAGCTTTGTCCCCCACATGTCACAGTTCAGCTCAGGTGGGAGGTACCAACAGAAGGAAGGTGTATGGAGGCACTGGTGGACTTTGGTGCAGCCCACAGCTTCATTACACAGTTGCCTAGGGAACTTCCAGGCCACCATCCAGCTGCCTCCAGCTGGGTCCCACTGCTGTTTCCGTTGGGCAACTCCCTCCATTGCTGCCTAGAGCATTTAAATGGCAAGATGACTCAAGATACCCTGCCCCAGGGGTTCCTGGCTTCTCTTGCTTCCTCTCCCAGCACCTCCCAGCCCTTTTCCCTGCAGTCATCACGCCCATGTGCCATTCAAGTGTGCAACTATTTTTACTAAAGTGTGAAGGATTTTCAGGACACAAACTATACTTAGCAGAGGTTAAAGTTCACATTATGTAATAGGGCATAAGTTTAAATCATTAAACAGCCTGTCCTACGCTCTTTCTGTCCTCACTCCTCTACAAATGGACTTTTTCAGTCCTAACACTTCTCTTTTTAATTCAGCCTATGTATAACTCAAGGCCTTTGTTCTCTGCAAGGAAGAGAGACCATTTCTTTTTAGGCCTCAAATCACTCCCTCAGTCTCAGATAGAGATTTTCTTATGACCATCAGAACCTCTGATTTAGAAGGAAGCTATGAAGAAATGTTAAAAGGAATCTTCCCAATGTTGAAAAATCTAGCCTAGAAATTTTAAAAAATGTAAACTATCCACCAAGGGGCTTGAACTGATGCTAGTTGACAACTGCAGTTGGCTTTTCGGGCCCAGGTAGTGAGAAGGAATTATGTTTGGGGGTGTTAATTTCAGCATAAGAATGCTCTTCATTCTGCTCATCTGCTAGAGGAAAGACCAGGGTCCGCACTACATGTGTACCAGGATGTTTCACCACATGGTCCCTCTGGTACTGAAAGCCCTGCTACAAACAGTCCTAGCTGCCTGTTCTGGACAGGAAGTGCCTCAGTGAAAAGGGTCCCCTTGCTCAAGGTCACATCCCCTTCCTAGGGCAGCCTGCATCCAATGACTGGTCAGAGTTGGTTGTAAAGGCTCAGCCCCCTTCCCCTGAGCTCAGGACAACTCTAAGGCAGCATCCCTCCTTCAGAGGCTGCATCACAGTTCCACGGCTTCCTCTGCCTCTTTTGTAGAGAAGAGCTCTACCTAATACATCCCCACATGCTAACGTTCATCTCAGAGTAAGCTTCCCAGGGAACCAACCCCAGACAATGATCAGAAGAGCTTAGTAACATTTCTTAAACAACGTAACATTCCCAGGTTTGCTTTTTGTATTCTTTTTTCTTTTCTTTCTTTCTTTTTTTTTTTTTTTGAGACGGTCTCGCTCAGTTGCCCAGGCTGGAGCGCGGTGGCGCGATCTCGGCTCACTGCAAGCTCCGCCTCCGGATTCCCGCCATTCTCCTGCCTCAGCCAGGCGCCCGCCGCCACGCCCGGCTAATTTTTTGCATTTTCAGTAGAGACGGGGTTTCACCGTGTTAGCCAGGATGGTCTCGATCTCCTGACCTCGTGATCCGCCCGCCTCGGCCTCCCAAAGTGCTGGGATTACAGGCGTGAGCCACCGCGCCCGGCCTGTTTTTTGTATTCTTTTTTAAACCACTGCCACTATCAGTAAAGCTCTTAAAATACAGATGATAAATGCTCTTGTGTAGCCTCTGTCCTAGCTCCTGAAAGTGCTGACAGCAGGCGTAGCAGCATCAATGTCATGGGTGAGTGTATTTGAAATGCGGACCCTCAGTTCCCATCCCAGACTAAATAAATCAGAGTACAAATTTAATAAAATCCTCTGATGATTCCATATGCATATTAATGTTTGATACGCACTGGCCTACATGACAATTGGGTGAGAAATAATTAAGCAGGAATGTTTACTGGTAGCACAGAAGCATCCTGGCCCCCTTTTTCTCTGCCCAATGAAGGTAATCTGTTTTTCTTAATAAAAGGAATTTAAAAACCCATTATTTTTGGCATAGACCAATCACAAACAAAAGGGCAGAAAACAGAGGCAGATGGTCAGACAACACACTGCTCAGGTTAGGAAACCAAGCTGCAATATTAAGCAAACAGGGAAAAACGTTAAGGGAAAAATATGTAAAGTAAGGACCAGCACTTCTCAGAGTATAAAGGAAAAGATGAAAAGCCGCCCTTGCAATACAAAGATGGACTGTGAACATGAGCAGTGACTTAGAGCGTTCCCAGGAAACAATAAGGAACTTCGTATAAGAACGCTTTCTCAAAGTTCAGGCACACACGGAGATGTAAGCAAGAGGACAAGCTCACAACTGAGTAAACTCCATTCTCTTAGCCACACCATCAAAAGATTTCCACCAGCTCTTCAGTGAGGAGGAACTAGTTTATATGAGAACTGCAATAGTTTGTTGTAGGTAACGTGCTTACATGTTAAGGTGTAACGAAATGCTTCCATGCTTCTAATTCATAGGAAGGATTCTGTCATTCTCAGCAGATCCGTTTGTTGCTCATAAAACGCTGTATTTCACTGTCTGTATTTCTTTATAGATGGATTGCTAGACAGAGTTTGACCTCTATGTGGCTTTTCCAATAAAAGTCCTAGAACACAGGATGGGCAGGAACAGGTAAGTGGCACTCAGAAAGAGTGTTGCTCTGTCATGATTTATGTTGGGTTGTGGCCTGTTTAAGGTCATTTAAAGGCAGCCAGAAAAGAGGGAGCTGTGGTGAGGCCATGACACAGCCTGCCCTGATAGAACAGAAACCCTAAGGGAAAATGTGTTAGCAGCCACCAAGAGGAGAGGCAGGGGCAAGCACATTCCACCCTGATTACAGCAATAAAATCTGAACAGAACACATGGAGTGGCTATTTGAGGACTCTGAAGAGTAAATGGTAGCAGATGGATTAAGAAAGAAGACCAGAACTCAAACTGCCACTGAATCAACAGTGAGTGTTCCCTTTCTCCTCTGTAGCCCCTAGTCTGGGTTTGTAGTAGCCCAAAATGCAGAAGCGAGCACCAGGTGTGGATAGAAACAGTGCCCCCTAGTTCTGGCTCAAAGTGCAGGTAATGCTGAGCAAGTGTGGGGGAAATCCCATCTTTCCCTCTTTTCTTTCTCTTCTTCATTCTTTCACACCCTACCCCAGGCAATCCTGTGGCACCCATAGCAGTGACAGTGACAGCAGCAGTGCTGGGTTCCCGCAGAGAACCGTTCCACTCTGATTGGAGGAGCTCTGATCTCAAGGGGATGGGGAACCCCCATTCCTTTCTTTTCCCTCTCTCTTCGTTCTCTTACTGCTTGGCCCAAATGTGGCCACGTTCATAGGAAGCATGCAGCCCAGGCAGAGCACTGGCTTCCTGGCCAGAGGATATTAAAGGGGAGCCACAGAGAACTGAAAGGTACTAGCGAGAGCCCAAAAAGGGAATGACTCAGGAAAGTGGCCACATACAGTTGTTTACAAACTCCTGGGCTCAATCCTGTGCTGGGCATGTGTGGATCTGATCCTAAACAGCACACCAAAGGCTATGAGGAATGACTTTGGCACAAGTAGGAGAAAGATTTGAGTAGCTACAAAGGCTTGAAAAACAAAATTGACATTGAACTACAACCCACAGAACGCTGGCAAAATGTTCCACCTGAATCCACCCAGGTTGAATTGCTTGTTAAAGCATTAATATCAATAGTCACGAAGTATATAAACAAAATCCAGAGTCTCATAACATAACAGCCAGGATACAATACAAAGTTACTCAGCACGTTAGTTTTCAATTGCTGCCGAAACAAATGACCACAAACTTAGTGGCCATTTATGTTTTACGCCAGTTAGTGGCTTCAAACAACACAGCATTTTAAATGTTAAAGTTCTGCTGGTCGAAAGTCCAAAATCAGTCTCACTGGACTAAGTTCGGGTGTCAGCAGGGCAGATTCCCTCTGGAGGCCCTCAGGGAGAATCTGTCCCTTCCCTTTTCTGCTTCTAGGGGCTGCCCACATTCCTTGGCTTATGGACCCCTTTCTCCATCTTTAAAGTCAGCAACGTAATATCTCTCTGATCCTTCTTCTGCTGTCACAACCCTTTCTGACCACAGTCAGGAAATGTTTTCTGTGTTTAAGGATGCTTGTGATTATGTTTGGCCTATCTGGATAAGCCAGTATACTCTCCTCTCCTCAAGGTCGTCAGACAAGCAACCATAATTGCATTTGCAACCTTAATGCGTGGCAACCTGAATTCCTTTGTGTCATGTAACATAACATATTCACAGGTTCGAGGAGTTAAGACATGGCATCTTTGATGAGACTTGATTCTGCCTACAGCCCTCACAATAAAATGAACCATCAAATCTCAACCCACATGAAAACAGACAACCAACAGATGCCAATGTTGATGTGATGCAGATGTGGGAACTTTCTGACAAAGACTTTAAGGTGGCTATTATAAAAAAAATCTAAGAAGTAAGGAAGAGGACTCTTGAGATTAATGGAAAGATAGAAAGTCTCAGTAGAAAAACGGAAGGTATGAAGAAGATCCAAATGTACATTTTTAGAATTAAAAATATAAAAACTAAAATTGTTTAACTTACTAGATTAACCAGTAGAAATTATCCAATATAAACAATAAAGAAAAATAGAGTTGGAGGAAAAAAATGAAAAAAAACTCACTCCTCAGGGACCAGTGAGTCAATATCAAAATCTCGAACAGTTGCATCACTGGAGTCCCAGAGCAGAGGAAAAATACTGGCAAAATAATGGCTAAAAACTTCCCAAATCTGGCAAAAGACATAAACCTATGGATTCAAGAAGCTCAGTGAGCTATGAACAGGATAAACCCAAAAAATTATGCCCAGTCATTCTATAATCCAACTGCTAAAAACTAGGATGAACAAAACTTTTGAAAGTAGCCAGAAAGACGACATATTACTTATAGGAGAACAATTCAAATAACTGTAGATTGCTCATCAGAAGTCAAAAATATGCAAACATAGACGAATTGAAAATTTTTGCCCATCAAATCAGCAATTTAAAATTCTTACTATCTGGTGTCAGGATATGAGAATGTTGTTGGGGAAAAAAAATAAGAACATTTGTGAAGGGCAATTAGTGATTATCTATCAAAAATTTATATTATTATTATTATTTTGAGATGGAGTCTTGTTCTATCATCCAGGCTAGAGTGCAATGGCGTAATCTCAGCTCACCGCAACCTCTTCCTCCTGGGTTAAAGCAATTCCCCTGCCTCAGCCTCCTGGGTAACTGGGATTACAGGCGTCTGCCACCATGCCCAGATAATTTTTGTATTTTTAGTAGAGATGGGGTTTTGCCATATTGGCCAGGCTGGTCTTGAACTCCTGACCTCGCATGATCTGCCCACCTTGTATCTATCAAAATTTTAAATCTACCCACCACTTACCCTCAATTCTGATTTTAGGAATTTTTCCTAAAGAAATACTTGTACATGTGCTCAAAGATGCTTGACTGTAGCATTGTGTATAATGGCAAATAAATACATTAATTAGTAAAACATTATGAATTATTACAGCTAAGGCAATATATAAATAAATTATGGAGCACCACAGAGTGAGACATAATGTACCTTTTAGAACAATTACATTGGAGTCAAGTATACTGGCATGGGAAGGAGTTATGATATATAGTTAAATGAAAAAAACTTGTCGAACAGCACACACACACTTGTCAGATTTTATAAATGCGAGTGTGTGTGTGATTATAATTGATAGGGAAAAGATCTGGAAGGATAAAACCCAAACTAATAGCAGCAGTTGCTTCTGAGTAGTCAGACCAGAGGAGAAGAAAGATACTTGCTCTTTTTATCTTATATATCTATGTGTGTACTTTTTACAAAGAACAGTATTATTTTTGACACTTTTGAAAAATGGTAAAAGGCCTATCAATGTAAGTTTGATAACATTATCCTTCAGTGTTCTGAGTTTAGAAATTCACTAGTCTTTCACTGTTTTCTGGGAACTTAGCATTTTATTCACTTCCCTTAAGGAAATCCAACCATCTCATTCAGCATCTACTAGTATAAGGGATATTTTACTGTGTAACCAATTATCTCAGGATTTACCAGCCACAACAATAGAAATATATTATCTCATGTCATTTTTGGGGGTCAGGATGCCAAGAGTGACTCGGTGGGGTGCTTGGGTCAGGGTTTCTCATGAGGTTCAGTCAAAACGTTGGCCGAAGTTGCAATCATCTGAAGGCTGGACCAGATTGGAAGATTCACCACCAACTTCCTCATACAGCTGTTAGCATGAGGCCTCTGTTTCTGGCTGGCTAGTGGTAAGAGGCCTTAGCCCCTCACTGCATGGGCCTCTCTCTAGAATGCTCACAAGGCAAGCTGCCTTCCTTTAGAATGAATGGTCAAAAAAAGAGGTAGAGCAATGAAGACGGAAGCTGCGATGACTTCTATCACCTAATCTTGGAAATGACAAACCATCACTTCTGCTATGGTCTATTGGTCACACAGGCTGACCTTGGTACAATGCAGGAGGGGACTACACAAGAGTGTGAATACCAGAAGACAGGGATCATTGAGGGCCATTTCAAAGATACTACAACTAAATTTTTCTCCACTCTCTTTCTCTTCTCCCTTTTAAAGTTCACAGATGTTCTAAAAACAACTCTATCCATACAGTATCACTGATTCATTTAGGGGTCCTGGAGCATTCAATCTTTCATCAAAAGAAAAGCTTATGGACTAATAAGGAACTCCAGTTTGTGTAGCTCCAACCTTTTCCCATGAACAAGGGTATTTTGATTTTCCTATAGTGTGATGATGGAGAGTAGGGGAAACTGCAAGTGTAAATAATTGACCAAAGAGAAAAACATAGGGAATAACCAGGTGCCTCAATGAGAATCTCTTCAATAGGGGGTCACATCATTCACACCTACCCTGCAGCCTCACCTTTAATCTTCACAAGTCAGGACAGGCATCTGTTCTCCCAAGTGGAATTTCCCATAAGCCATGCAGACAAAGTAGAAATGCTTGCCAGCTCACACATCAACAATAAAGGCTACTAGAATCATCTGTCACTTAGAAAATGTTAGAAGGCAACAAATAAAAACTGAGGGTTAAAGGATACCTGTGCCTCTGCACTAAAATAATATGAAGTACTCCAAGGCAGGGCATAACTGAGCATTTGCAAGAAATTATCCTGACATGTGAATGCACCTGATTGCAAAAGATATGTGTCGTCTAACTGGGAGTATAATACAGTGTTATACTGTATACCTTAGGTTCACCCAAGCATTTGATTAAGGTTTTCATAATATGCCTGTAGGTATGATGGAGAAATACAAGGAAGAGTCGATTCATCATAGGTTGAGCAATCTATGCAAAGAGTGTTGATTGAATCATTGTTGTCAGCTTGAAAGAGATAATATACCTCAGGGCTTTGAATTTGGCCTTGCTTCATTCAAAATTCTTATAAACTATTTGGACAAAGACAAAGAAAATGCATTCATTAGATTTTCAAGTATTATGTAGTTAGGAGAGCCAAGAAGTTGAACAATAAAATCAGAATTCCCTCCAAAGGTCTCCAACAGGCTGAAAGGATAGGTCAGAACCCTTGAAAATGACTAGGAAGCAGCATAAAATCCTGTGCAATATGGGAGAGACCTGATGCAACACTAGTTAATGCAGAAAAGCTTGAAGTCAACCACAAATGAAATATGTCAGCAGCTTGCCAAGTCTGCCAAAAAGGCAATGCAAAACTTCAGTCTGCATTGTGATGAATATAGTGCTTAGAATCAGGGATATCTAGTTGTGATGAACCCCACACTAAATATATGGCTTCCTAGAATGACTGAGAGATTCGTCTATGACCATATGTACCTTCTAACACCAAGATTATGCCATCCTCTGCTTATAACAGTCCCCTTTGTGACCAATCTAGTAATTTTATCAAAAAAAGAAAATGAGTTTGTTTTATTATTTTTGTATTCATTCAAGCAATATTTATCAAGAAAAACAAATTAGCCAGTTACTCTTCTGGAATCTAGGGACACAAAGATGACTGGGACACAGACCCTGAGGATTAGATTCTGGGGAATGAGGATGCTATGGTCTGAATGAGTCCCCCAAAATTCATGTTAAACCCCCAATGCAATAGTATTAAGAGATAGAGCCTTCGGGAGGTGATTAGGTCGTGAGAGCTCCACCCTCACAAATGGGATCAGTGCCTTTATAAAAGAGGCCTAAGGGAGCTCACTCATCCCTTCTGCCATGTAAAGACTCAGGGAGAAGGTGCCATCTATAAAGCAGAGAGCAGGCACTCGTCAGACACCATATCTACTGGTGTCTTGACTCGGACTTCCCAGCTTCCAGAGCTATGCAAATAAATTTCTGTTGTCTATAAATTATCCAGTCTAGGATATTCTGTTATAGCAGTCTGAATGGACCAAGACAGGAAGTATAGAGGATGTGGTAGGCAGAATTCTCAGATGGCCTTTCAAGATTCTCAGCCTTGGTGTACATATATCTTCTCCCACTTATTCAGCCAAACACAAAGATTGGTGCTGCTGTGAGTAATTTTTTCAATGGAATAGGGTTCCAGGTTAGTTGACCTTGAAATAAGGAGATTATCTGGATGGGCCTAACCTTATCACATGAGCTCTTTAACGGCAGAGTCTTCTGGGAACAGATGAGAAAGCCAGAGGTTCATAGCATGAGAAGGATTCCATGCATCATTGCTGGCTTGAAGATGGAGGGAGCCATGGGCTAAGGAATGCAGGCACTGCAGGAGCTGAGAGTGGCCCCAGCTGATAGCTTACAAGGAAACAGAGACCTCAGTCTTATCACCACAGGAAATAAATTCTGCCAATAACAAGAATGAGCCTGGGCCAGGTGTGGTGGCTCACACCTGTAATCTCAGCACTTTGGGAGGCCGAAGCAGCATAATTGCTTGATCCCAAAGTTTGAGACCAGCCTAGACCTCATCTCTAAAAGAAAAAAAAAAAAAAGAAAGAAATTAGCCGGGCGTAGTGGCACATCCCTGTGGTCCCAGCTACTCGGGAGGCTGAGGCGGGAGGATCACTTGAGCCCAGAAGGTCAAGGCTGCAGTGAACCATGACCACACTACTGCACTCCAGCTTGGGTGACAGAGTGAGATCTTGTCTCAAAAAATAAAAGAATGAGCATGTAAGAAGACCCCAAGTCCCAGATGAGAACTGCAGCCCCAGCCAACACCTTGATTTCAGTCTAGTAAGATGCTAGCAGAGCATCCAGCCAAACCATGCCCAGACTTCTAACCGACAGAAATTGTGGGATAGTAGCTCTGTGTTGTTTCACAACATGAAGTTCGTGGCAATTTATTACAAAGCAGTAGAAAGCTAATAAAGGGGATAAATAAGCAGTGGCCATACAAGGAGATAAATGGCTATGAAGGAGCAAATTTGCAGTGTACATTGTTGGTTGTTGTTTCAGAATCTAGTCCCCCTCTCCTAGGCAAGTCTCAATTTTGCTCAGGTAGCTGCTCCTCACTCATATTCATGGCCACTAGCTGTACTCCCATATGAGTGCAGGACTAATTGGGCCAAAACAGGGCTTCTCAGCTTTGGCACTATTGATATTTTGACCTGGATAATCCTTTGTTGTGGAGGGATGTCCTGTACAGCGCATTGTAGAATGCTTAGCAATGTCCCCAGCCTCTGTCCTCTAGAGCTAGTGACATACATTTTCTCTGTCTCCCTGCGGTGACAAACAGTCTCCAGATATTGCCAAATATACCAAGTTCAGGGCAAATAGAGGCAGGAAGCAAAAACATCCCCTGTTGGGAACCATTGATCCAAAGGTAGCTCATTGTCTTGCTGATGCTTGGTTCAGGAGTAGGTATGTGACCGCTCTGGGAAACTAAGCTGTAAAAAGAAGTTTCACTGGGATTTCTGAGAAAACCTTCCTTACTCTTCAGGGTATGCTACTGGAAGTAACCCTGTTTCTCTTTCTGCAGAGGTTCTGATGCACAGATTTGAGTCCTAGCACTGCTGCAGCCATCTCAAACCCAGCTTGAGGGTGGAGCCAATACACAAAAGAGGACACAGCCAAGAGTACAGCAGGGACCTGGGCCTCTGGCCCCTGGCTGAAGCCAATTGTGAAGTCTACTCTACCTATAGACTTCTGGTTATAGGAGCCTATTAATTTCCTTATTGTTCAAGATAGTTCAAGGGATATCTGGTTTTGACATCCCACAGCAGCTAATTGGCACCACTCTATAAAGGTGCTAAGAAAGCCCAGAGAAAGACACACTTCATGAAGCTGAGTCAAGAAATTAAAAAGGATGGAAGGTAGGTCCAGAAGTGTACAGTTGACAGGCTGCTTTCCCATGACACCGTGGATCCTAACGCTAGCCTGGAAAAATGGACTATTATCCTCATTTTATATCTCAGAAGAGTTCATGGTTTGTCCATGGTCACAAGGCAAGGATGAGTCAAGATTCAAACCCAGGCCTTCTAGTGCCACATGGCATACTTTCCCCCATATTCTCCTGAACCAGGACTTCTTTTCTATCATCCTTCTGCTCAAAAATATTTAACATATGCGCTTGTCTCTAGAGCATGTTCAAACTTTCTAGCTAAGGATTTGAAGTTTTCCACGAAGCCGCTCTACTCCAAAATATTTAAGCTCATCACTCCAGCTCATTCCTCCAATTGGACCTTCGCTTAGACTTCCCTCATCTATGCTTTCTTGCCATTTCTTCTCCATGTGTTTGAGTTCATTCTTTCATAAAGTTCAAGTTGATTCCTGAGAATATGCAAAACTGCCCTAGTTCTTGGTGAGGTTTCTTCCTCTTAACTCTTAGAGTATAAAACTAAGCACATGTTACCCAGATGGCCTCAGGTTTCACCAGATGGAGCCCTAATAGTAGTCACTATATTTAGAATGTTTACGACTTTGGTTCCCACCTTCTTTTGTAGACCCCATCACCATCAACTTCTACTAAGCCCTCGTCACTGAGGGCCTCCTCTTGGGATACTTTGCCCCCATCCCTGCACCCCCTCACTATGAGAACGTCAGGGTGTGATGCCCTGAGTCTTCACCCTTCCAGTTGCAGAGCGGACAGATGTGGTCATCCATTAAAAGAGAAAAAAAGAACATTTCTCCTAGTCCAGGTCACTCTTCGGCACCTGGAGGCTGAAGCAGCTTTGCTTCTGCCTCAGCTCCTTTATGCTCATCGAAAAGACAGAGCCCTGTGAGAAACCGCTTCTTCCATTTCCACCTGTTGCCCTTCCTGATGTGGCATTGCTGGAATGGACACAGACCACATGCTGCTACCAACCTCTCTTGTTTGTTTATTTCCAGAAATGGTATCAGCCGCCAGGTTTTCACTGCTTTCTCTGGGCCAGAAATTATGTTAATCACTTGACAAGTCACTTTATTTAACCCTCACTATCAGCCAAGGTAAGTGCCCTTATTATACCCAGTTTACAAAGTGATCTCTTATAAAGAAAGAGTTTAGGTAACTTGCCCAAGGTCACCTGGTTCATTGAAGAATCCGGATTCCACAAAAGTCCTTGCTGAATCAACACAGCACCAAAGTCACAAGTTACTCCCCTGTCTTGGCCAGTCAAAATGGAAAGCCCTTTTAAAATGAGATCATGCACATCAGCTTCTCTAGTGCCCACTCACCTGTTCTGCAGATGCACGCAGACATGCTACACATGATATCATAAATAATCATTAGCATGTATCGAGTGCTTACTATGTGCCAGGCACTATTCTAAGCACTTTGCATTATTAATGAATTTCCTCTTCAAAATAACTCTGTTAGGTAAGTACTATCATTACCCTCACACCGCAGTTAAGAGGCAGAGCTCAGATGAGGATGCAAGCAATCTGGTGCCACTCTGTTACTAATTATTGGGCATACTCAATGTCCCAGATACCAGCCTGGGTCATCTGCATACATTTTCTCTAATCTTTACAATATTCCTATAAGAAAGGTATGTCCCCAATTTTACAGCCAAGGAACCTGAATGTCAGAGAGATTCAATAAACTTGCCCAAGATATTGTTTAGTAAATGTAATGTCCAGATCCCACCAGGCCTATGCTGTCTTGTAAAGTTATTTGCCTTTTCATACACATGTTTTTTTCCATAGCATGAACCAGACTCCCTACTTTATCCTCCCAGGACCTCTCTGAAAGCTATAGCCCAGGTCTGTGTTCTGGGCATGGGTAGGAGGAGGAGGGAGAGAAAAAAAGGTGGTGGCTGCCAGCTGCTGCTTCAAACAAAATATATCCACATATACAAAGGCACCAGGGCTGGTTGCCTAGCAACATCTTTCTGCCTCCCCAACCTGCTTCACTCCATCCTTACCCAACACATTATGCATACCCCTTGACCTGCAATGCCCTTCTGAGACATCCCCCTTCATGGCTGCCTTTGTTCATCTTAACCTGATTTGCTAGGCAAAGGCTTGCAGCTTGAAGCTTGCAGGGAGTCCAGGAAGCACACAATTTGTATCACAGATGGCCCTGGGACAGGCAAAACAGAGCTATCCTCCCTGCATAGCCCATACCTTGGCACTCACAGGGTATCCAATGCTGCAGGAAGGAGGGGGTCTCATTTCAGGAGCTTTGTCATATCGCTAAAGGTTTAAAAAAAGAGTTTTGTTTTTCACATATGTCAGGTCCTTTAAATAGTTCTTTAAAATAAAAGTTTGATTGAGATAGAATTAAAGCAGGCTGTCTGGATTTCTTTTTTCATCTTATCTCCCATGTTGGAAGTTAGAGCCTCTTAAATTTAAAGTTATCTTCAGTTCAACCAGTCCAAAAGGCCTTGGGGATATATTTGTCCTAGAATCTTAAAAAGAGGCAGAACAAGGCAGATACCCAGTTCTCTTAGTTCTTCAAGCATAACTGAAAGGGTACAACAGTAGTGGAGCCCCCAACCCAGTCGAGAGCTTCTGACTTCGTGGTAAGAAGGTGATGCTGGACTGAGAGCCAGGGCTACATTATTGCTTTCATGGACCCTAGGCAATTTTGCCCTCATGGGCCCATTCCTCCATAAAAAGAAAGAAAAAATATTAAAAATTGTATTTTATGACTGTGCTGGTATAAAGAAAACTGTAATCCACACTGTATTCATTTGTGTATATATTTATTGTTTTCATTATGTAATATTCATTTTTCCTGATTTTAAAAGAAACAAAGAAACTAAAATATATTTATGCACCCCCAAAAGTATTGTAGGTCCAAGCCTACTGTGCCCAGTGGATAAGATGGCCCTGCTGAGGGTATGTCAGCACACAGCAAATGTTATTGAGACATTGGTGCTCAGCCAGTGCTCAGAACTGTGGGGTAAGGATGCTGTGGGGTAAGGAAAGCACAATGCTCTGTGCCCAGAATTGTGGGGTAAGAAAAAAATTAAGGTGTAGTACCTGTACTCAAAGGCTTCGAGCCTAACTGCAGAAAAAAACAAAGCAGAAAACTACAATCACTGAGCCACAAAAACTCAGCTTGGCAACCACTAAGGAAATCATTGAAACCCTTTTCTTGCTTAGTTGTATTATCACTTAAACAAATAATACATATTTAAAACACCACATACTGAGGAAAGGCCAGAGAGGTGAGAGACGACACTGGCAAGTGTAGTGATGGATTGGATACTGAGGTTAAAAAAAGAGTCAAGAAAGATTTCTGAGTTTGGGCCTGGGTGATCATCTACATAGACACAAAGTAAAGAAAGAGGAATAAGTTGGAGGAGGAGACGACGGATCCAGTGTTAGGCAGATTGGTTTGAAATGCCTCTGGGGATTACAAGGCAGAGACCGAGGCTGCTTTACTCCCCACTAAAGTCTCATCTCCTAGTATAAAACCTGACACTTCTTCTGTATTAAACAAATGTTTGTGGAATGAATTAGATACAGGTAGATAAATCTAGTGATTGATTAGTTATTTTTATGGGCCTAATACCCAGAACAAAGACCTGGGGTGTTGTGGCAGATGCTGGTCCCTGACGTTCACTCTCTACTCCAAATCTGCTTATGTGAACAACTGCAACTCCCTGCCTTGCCCTGGCCTCAGGAACAGATTTGGCTTAAGTACAGGACAAGCTGGAATCTCCAGAGACTTAATGCCTGGAAGCAGCCTTCAAACAGTGATTGACAAGGAGTTAACATATAAATAACCCATCTTCTGCAAAGATAACTCTGAGGCATAGTCTATGCAATCTCCTAGAATTCTCCAGTGATGTTAAGTTTCTAGAGCCCTAACTGAGGCTGGAAATATCCTGCCACACCTTCTTTGAGTGAGAGGTTTCTTTGGATGAAAGGGCTGTGTAGCCAGCACCAGAACTATGTGCATACGGAAAGCAAAGGCTGATATTCCTAACAGATGATCATCCACTTCTACTGGACGATATATTTGCTCATGTAAAGAGAGCTTTGTATTAATCTCTAATTTTATTCCATATGGCTGGAGAACATACTTTGTATAATCTCAGTTCCTTCAAATTTATTATGGCTTGTTTTATGGTTTAGCATTTAGTCTATCCTAGAGAATATTTCATGTGCTCTTGAGAAGAACGTGTATTCTGTGTTTTTTGCACTTGTTGGGTGCAGCAATCTCTTACATTTAGTTGGTTTATAATGTTAAAGTCATACATTTTCTGTTTATCGTCTGCCTAGCTGTTCTATCCATTACTGAAAGTACGATATTAAAGTTTACAACTATTACTGTTTGATTGCCTATTTCTCTTTTCAATTCTGTTGGTGTTTGCTTTATATATTTTGGAGCTCTATTGTTAGGTGCATACATGATTATGATTGTTATATTTTCCTGATGGATTGACTCATTTTTATTATAAAATGTCCTTCTGTAATCACAAAGGAAATTAGAAATTAGAAACAAATGAAAATGAAAACATTCTATACCAAAACTTACACAACACTGTAAAAGCAGTACTAATGTAATTGATAGCTATAAATGCTTACAATAAAACGAGCCAGGTATGGTATAGTGGCACACATCTTTAGTCCTAGTTACTTGGGAGACTGAGGCAGGAGAATTGCTTGAGGTCAGAAATTTGGGGCTGCAGTGAGCTCTAATTGCACCATTGCACAGCAGCCTGGTCAACAGAGTGTGATTCTGTTGAAGAAAGGAAATAAAGAGAAAAAAAGGAAAGGAAAGGAAAGGAAAGGAAAGGAAAGGAAGAAAGAAAGAGGAAGGAAGGAAGGAAGGAAGGAAGGAAAGAAGGAAGGAAGGAAAAAGAGATCGAGAGAGGGAGGGAGGAAGGGAGGGAGGGAAGGAGGGAGGAAGGAAGGGAGGGAGGGAGGGAGGGAGGGAGGGAGGAAGGAAGGAAGGAAGGAAGGAAGGAAGGAAGGAAGGAAGGAAGGAAGGAAGGATTTCAAATGAATAACCTAACTTCACAACTTAAGGAGCTTAAAAAAAAAAGAATAAAGTAAACCCCAAAGTTACTAGAGGGAAATAATAAATATTAGAACAGAGATAAATAAAATAGAGAATAAAAAACAGAGAAAATTAACAAAAACAGAAGTTGGCTTTTTGAAAAGATTAACAAAATTGACAAACCCTTATCCAGATAGACCAAGAAAAAAGAAAGAAGATTCAAATTTCTAAAATCAGAAATGAAAATGAAGACATTACTACCAATTCTATAGAAACAAAAAGGATTATAAGAAAACATAAATAATTGTATGCCAACAAATTGGACAACCTGGATAAAATGAATTCTTAGAAACACAAAACCTACTCCATCCATTTGTATTGTATAACAAAATACTTGAGACTGGGTAATTTATAAATGACAGAAATTTATTTTCTCACAGTATTAGAGGCTGGAAAATCTATCATGGCTCTGGCGGGTTCAGTGTCTGGTGAGGGCCTTTGTCTTTGCTTTCATGTTGGCACCCTAAATACTGTGTCTTCATATGGCACAAGAGTAGAAGAGCAAAAGGGAATGAGAATGGAGAACTTGCCTCCTCAATCCCTTTTATAAGGCACTGACCTCATCCATGAGGACAGAGCCCTCATGGCCTAATCACCTCTTAAAGGCCCCACCTCTTTGTATTGTACCCTTGTGGATTAAGTTTCAACATGAATTTTGGTAGAGACACAAATATTCAAAGCATAGCACCCAAAAACCGTACTTTCAAGAATCATTTCTATAGTTTGTTTCAAACCACAGCACCTACCAAGGCTAATTCACAAAGGAAGAGAAAATCAGAGTAGACCTATAACTAGGTATAACTAGGTAAGGAGATCAAATCGGTAATCAAAAAATCTTCTGAGAAAGAAAGCCCTGGGCCTAATGACTTCACTAGTGAATTATATTACACATTTAAAGAGAACTAGTAGCAATTCATTTCAAATGTTTCCAAAAAGAAAAAAAAATTGAAGAGGAGGGAACATTTCTTAGCTCATTTTATGAGGCCAGCATCACCCTAATACAAAAGCCAAAGACGCCACAAGAAAAGAAAATGATGAACCAATATTGCTTATGAACACTGATGCAAAAATTTTCAATAAAATACTAGCAAATTAAATTCAACAGACATATTAAAAGCATATAATAGATCATTACCAAGTAGGATTTATTCGTGGAATGCAAGGATGATTCAGCATAAATAATCAATCAATGCAATACACCACATTAACATAGTACAGTGAAAAAAACCATATCATTATCTCAATTGAGACAGAAAATGCATTTGACAAAATTCAATATCCTTTCATGATAAGAACACTCAACAAACTAAGAATAGAAGGAAATTATGTCCACATAATTAAAACCATACATGAGAAACCTACAACAAACATCACACTTAATGGTGATAGACTGAAAGTTTTCCTCTAAGATCAGAGACAAGACAAGGATGCTCACTTTTGGGTATAATACTGGATGTTGTAACCAGAGAAGTTAGGCAAGAAAAAGAAATAAACATCCAAGTCGGAAAGGAAGAAGTAAAATTATCTCTGTTTGCAGATGATATGACCTTATATGTAGAAAACCCTTAAAATTCAAACAAACTGTTAGAGCTAATAAATGAATTCATTTGTATTTTGCAAAATAGCAAAATACAAATTCAACACATAAAAATTAGTTGTATTTTTATACACTAACAATGGATAATCTGAGAAAGAAATTATAAAAATAATTTCATTTATAATAACATCAAAAAGAATAAAATACTTAATAACTAGCTTAACCAAAGAGACAAAAGCCTAGTACAATAAAAACTACAAAACATTAAGAGGTTAAAGAAGACATAAATAGGCCCGGGCGCGGTGGCTCAAGTCTGTAATCCCAGCACTTTGGGAGGCCAAGACGGGCGGATCACGAGGTCAGGAGATCGAGACCATCCTGGCTAACACGGTGAAACCCCATCTCTACTAAAAAAAAAAAAAATAAACTAGCCGCGCGAGGTGGCGGGCGCCTGTAGTCCCAGCTACTCCGGAGGCTGAGGCAGGAGAATGGCATAAACCGGGAGGCGGAGCTTGCAGTGAGCTGAAATCCAACTACTGCACTCCAGCCTGGGCGACAGAGCAAAACTCCGTCTCAAAAACAAAAAAACAAACAAACAAAAAAGAAGACATAAATAAACGGAAACACATCTCATGTTCATGGATTAAAAGATGTCAATACCACGCAAAGCAATGTACAAATTCAATGCAATTGAAAATTATTAAGGTGTTAATACTACCCAAAGTACAGATTCAATGCAATTGAAAATTGTTAAGGTATCAATATCACCCAAAGCAATGTACAGATTGAATGCAATCCCTGTCAAAATACCAATGATGTTTTTTGCAGAAATAGGAAAACCCTATGTGAAGACTCATATGGCATCTTAAGGGACCATGAAGAGCTGAAACAATCTTAAGGAAAAAGAACAGAGCTGGAGGAATCATACTTTCTGATTTCAAAACTACTACAAAGTTACAGTAATCAAAGCAATGTGGTATTGACATAAGACAGACATATAGACCAATGAAACAGAATAAAGAGCCCAGAAATAAACTCTTAAATAAACAGTTAAATTACTTTTGGCAATGCCAAGACCATTCAAGGGGGAAAGTACAGTCTTTTCAACAAATGCTGCCGGGGAAATTGGATATCCAAATACAAAAAAGAAAAGAAATTGGACCATTACTTGACATCATATCAAAAAGTTAACTCAAAGTGGATCAAATACCTAAATTTAAGACCTAAAACTATAAAACTCTTAGAAAACACAGTGGGCAAAACTTCACAACATTGGATTTGGCAAAGAATTCTTGAATTATGACACCAAAGGCACAAATAACAGAATAAAAAATAGACAAATAGAACTTTATAAAAATTTTTAAAGAGAATATCAACAGGGTGAAAAGGAAAGCCCAGAATGGGAGAAAATATTTGCAAATTGTGTATCTGATAAGGGATTAATATTCAGAAAATTCCTATAACTCAATAACAACAAAAATATGACAAATATAGCAAAAAACTCAACAAAAAATAGGCAAAGGACTTATATAGGCATTTCATATACAAATGGACAATAATCATATGAAAAGATGCTCAAATCACTAATTACCAGGAAAACATAAATCAAAACTACAGTGAGATACCACCTCACATCCATTATGATGACTACTATTAAAAGAAACAAAAAGTAACAAGTGTTGGTAAAGACACGGAGAAACTGGAAATTATGTACACTGTTGGTAGTAATATGAAATGATGATATGGCACTGTGGAAAACAGTATGGCAGTTCCTCAGAAAATTAAAAATAGAGTTACTATATGATTTGTTAATTTCACTTCTGGATATATATCCAAGAGAACCGAAAGCAGGGTCTGAAAGAGATATTTGTACATCCATGTACACAGCTGATTTACTCACAATAGCTAAAATGTGGAAGCAACTCAAGTGTCCATTGATAGAAAAGCAAAATGTGGCATATACATACAATGATGTATTTTTCAACTTTAAAAAGGAAGGCAAGTCTGACACATGCTACAACGTGAATGAAACTTGAGGTTATTTTGCTGAGTAACTCAGTCACAAAAAGACAAATACTTTATGATTTCATTTAAATGTGATATTTAGAGTAGTCAAAATAGTAGAAACAGAAAGTAGAATCATGTTGCCAGGCGCCTGTGGGAGAAAGAGATTGAGGAGTTATTGTTTAATAGACAGCAAGTTTCAGTTTTGCAAGATGAAGAGTTTTGCAGAATGGATGTTGGTGATGGCTGCACAACAGTGTAAATGTGCTTAATAACACCTAACCATTCACTTAAAAAGGGTTACCAGCCTGGGTAACATAGTGAGACTGTGTCTCTACAAAAATAGAAATGTAGCTGGGTGTGGTGGTACACACCTGTAGTGTCAGCTACTTGGGAGGCTGAAGTGGGAGGATTGCTTCAGCCTGGGAGGTCCAGGCTGCAGTGAACTATGATCTTATCACTGCTTTCCAGCTTGAGCAACCGAGAAAGACCCTGTCTCATTAATTAAAGAAAAAAAAAATTTTTTAATGGTTACTATGGTAATTTTCTTTTTTTTTTTTTTTTGACAGAGTTTTGCTTTTGTCGCCCAGGCTGGAGTGCAATGGCATGATCTCGGCTCACTGCTACCTCTGCCTCTCGGGTTCAAGCGATTTTCCTGCCTCAGACTCCCAAGTAGCTGGGATTACAGGCATGCGCCAGCACGCCCGGCTGATTTTGTATTTTTAATAGAGAGGGGTTTCACCATGTTGGTCAGGCTGGTCTCAAACTCCTGACCTCAGGTTATCGTCCCGCCCCGGCCTCCCAAAGTGCTGGGATTACAGGCATGAGCCACTATGCCCAGCCTGGCCTTCGAATATAAAGAGTCATGATATTTCCCCTTATCTTTCTTTCCAGGTGAACCATTCCAGTGACCATTAACTATTTCTTTGAATGACACGATTTTAAATTTTCATCATCCTGGACTTCCTACTCTCCCTGCCTTAAAGCTGTTGGAATAATAATCACTATATGACAGTAATAAATACTTACTGAATGCTTGCTGTGTCAAGCACTGTGCCAACCTTTTTATATAAATTGTTTCATTAATTATTATAACAAACCCATGAGATAGATGTTATTAACTGCATTATGTGTGGATGAGGAAACTGAGGTATAGAGTGGTAAAAGAACTTGCCAGGATCTTATAGCTAATGAGTGGCAGAGCCAGAATACAAACACAAAGAGTCTGGTTTGGGAGGCTTCTTTCTTAGTCACCTCCTAAAAAAAACACACCTATTCCATTAAATTCAAGAAAAGTTTGCTTTAATAATTTAATAGAAAAAAAACACATATTGTATGATATCATTGTGCAAAATTATTTCTCTCTCATTGCCTGTTTCTGCCTGTCAATGTGCATTTTAAAAATATCTAGAATGTCCAGGTGTGGTGGCTCACACCTGTAATCCCAGCACTTTGGGAGGCTGAGGCGAGCAGATCACCAGAGGTCAGGAGATTGAGATCAGCCTGGGCCAACATGGTGAACCCCCATCTCTCCTAAAAATACAAAAATTAGCTGGGCGTGGTGGCAGGCACCTATAATCCCATCTACTCTGGAGGCTGAGGCAGGAGAATCACTTGAACCTGGGAGACAGAGGTTGCAGTGAGCCAAGATAGCACCACTGCACTCCAACCTGTGTAGCAGAGTGAGACTCGATCTTAAAAATATATATATGTGTATTATATATAGTGTGTGTATATATATATAGAGAGAGAGAGACATATAGATACACAGATACTCCTTAAATATTGATCATGACTATTTCTGGGTAATGGAATTTGGGGCATTTTGTTTGTTTATATTTCCTTTGTTATTGTTTTTTTGTTTTCTTTGTTTAACTTTTTATGTTGCTTGAGTTTTTATGATGAACATGTACTATTTTTTCTAATGTCTTCATTAAGATATAATTTATATCTTATATAAATTAAAATTCACTCATTTCAAGTATATGGTTCAATGAATTTTAGTATATTGACAGTGCTGTGCAACTATCACTACAATCTAACTTTGGAACATTTCCATCACCCTAAAAAGATACTTTGCTCCCATTTCAGTTACTTCCCTTTCCTACTCCAGCCCTAGGCAAACCCTTGTCTACTTTCCCTATCTACATACTTTCCTATTTTGGACATTTGACATAAATGAAATAATGCAACATGCAGTATTTAATGTCTAGCTTCTTTCACTGAATAGAATGGTTTTGAAATTCACCCACATTGTAGTACATGTATCAGCACTTGTTCCTTTTTACTGTCAAATAGTATCCTGTTGTATGGATATATACAGTATTTATTCATTCATCAGTTGATGGGCATTGAGTTGTTGTTTCCATTTTGTGGGTATTGTAAATAATGCTGCAAGTTTTTGTGTGAGCATGTTTTCATTTCTTAGATCCCTAGGAGTCTAAGATTGCTGAGTCATATGGTAAGTCTATGTTCAATTTTTCAAGAACCCGCCAAATTGGTTTTCCAAAGTGGCTGCACCATTTTACAGTTCCACTAGCAAGGTATGTATCTTTCCATTGCTTCACATTGTTGCCAATGCTTGTTATTACCCATCTTTCTTATTATATTTATTCTACTGGATGTGAAGTGGTATTTCATTAAAGTTTTGATTTGCATTTCCTAATAACCAATGATATAGAGCATCTTTTCATGTGCTTATTGGTCATTTGTTTATCTTTTTCAATGTGTGTTATTTTTATAATAACCAAAACTATTATTTTTGAACAGATTTTGATATCTACTATTAGATTTATCATCTAGATGACACCTGACCAGCACAGAGTACAGTTAAATGTGGTTGCCTGTGACTTGCTCTCTGCACTTCCACTGATGCAGCCAAAATACCGAGCTAATATTTTAGCAGACACGTTATGCCACTGGCTCAAATTAGGCCTGCAGTCAACTAAATACCCCAGATTCTTTTCTCATTGACTATTGTAGAGCCAGATTTCTCTCATTCTTTATTTGGGCTATTGATTTTATTGAATTTAAATGCTGGAGCTAATATTTATCCCTGTTGAATTTTATCTTGTCAGTTTAGGTACATATTGTCATCTGTACAAGTAATATTTTATCTTAATTCTGTCATCTCATTTTACATACCTTGAAACTCCCTTTTGGATGTCAAAGTAACTAAGAAGGTGGATTTTTAACCATTATATTTTTGGTTTTCTGTTTATTTTATTTTATTTTGTTTTGTTTTGTTTTATTTTTTGAGACAGAGTCTTACTCTGTCACCTAGGCTGAAGTGCAGTGGCACAAACACAGCTCACTGCAGCCACGACCTCCTGGGCCCAAGTGATCCTCCCGCCTCAGCCTCCCAAGTAGCAGGGACTGTAGACGCACACTACCATGCCCAGCTAATTTTTATATGTTTTTTTAGAGATAGGGTTTTGCCATGTTGCCGAGGCTGGTCTTGAACACCTGAGTTCAAGTGATCTGTCCACCTCTGCCTCCCAAAGTGCTGGAATTACAGGTGTGAGCCACCACACTCAGCCTTCTGTGTTTTCTGAATCAAAATGAATTTATACTTTTCCATAAGCAACACAAGGACTCAATTACAATGCATGAGTTTGTTAATGGCCAGGCACAGTGGCTCATGCCTATAATTTTAGCACTTTGGGAAGGTGAGGCAGGCGGATTGCTTGAGCCCAGGAGTTTGAGACCAACTTGGGCAACATGGCAAAACCCTGTCTCTACAAAATATACAAAATATTAGCTGGGTATGGTGGAGCATGCCTATAATCCCACCTTCTTGAGAGGCTGAGGTGGGAGGATCACCTGGGCCCAGGAGGTGGAGGTTGCAGTGAGCCAACATCGTTGCTACACTCCAGCCTGGGCTACAGCGTGAGACCCTGTCAAAAAAAAAAAAAGAAAGAGAGAGAGAGGAAGGAAGGAAGGAAGGAAGGAAGGAAGGAAGGAAGGAAGGAAGGAAGGAAGGAAGGAAGGAAGGTCAGTTGTTAAAAATAAGCGCCTCAAGAATAAAACTGAAATATAAGACTCTATATTTTCATTTTTCATAATCAACATATGTATCTCTAATACATATATGAAAAATTGTTAAAAGTAAGCACTGCCACTCAGCTTTGCATCATAGTAGAAGCCACTTTTAATAGATTTCTGTTTAAAAAGAACAAGACTGATGAGAAAAGAAAGTATATACAATGTTACTGAAATGTAGACATGTCTATGTAGGATTTTCTATTGCATTTTGATTGTTTCTAATTTCACTCTCAGTAAGACTTTTTGTCTGGACATTCTGGACGTGATTAACCATCACCTTTATGTACTAATTACTTTACCCATAACTATTCATATTCCAACTCTTTCTTGAAAAGCCTTTTGGATCTTCCCAGACCACTCTGACCTTTCCCCTCCTGGGAAGTTTCTACGCAGTACTGAATCACTCATTCTCTTAGGTCCACGTCATATCCTTCCTATTTTGTGCAGTGCCCCTTTTGGTTTTATTTTCTCCTTTTCACCCTCCAGCCTCAATTCTCACTTCTCTCCCCTCTCCAGCACCCACTCTACTGTATTTAATGTGTGTCCTTCCAGTCCAAATTGCAAATGTCTGCTTAGATAAATGTGTACCATAAGAAAGTGTTTATGTGTCTTTGCTTGTAAATTGCATAAATTACATTGTGCTAGAAATCTTACTTGATTTCTAACTTTAATTCCTTCAACACCATGTTTCTGAGAGATATCCATGTGTTACATGTCAATCTAATTTAATACTTCTGTATGCTGCACCCTTTTCTGTCAAATGCACACACCAAATATCACCTGTGTACTTTAGGATGGACCCTCATCCTGAAAAACTCTTTTATGAACTTCCTTGCAAATTTGCTGTACTTACTATTTTATATGGGGATCAGAGAAACTGTACATAGACAAAAATTTTCTTTTCTTTTTTTGAGACAGGGTCTTACTCTGTCACCCAGGCTGGAGCACAGCGGTGTGATCTTGGCTCACTGCCACCTCTGCCTCCCAGGTTTAAGCTATTCTCCCACCTCAGCCTCCCAAGTAGCTGGGACTACATGCATGTGTCACCACGTCCAGCTAGTTGTTTGTATTTTTGGTAGTGACAGGGTTTCACCATGTTGGCCAGGCTGGTCTCCTGGCCTCGAAAGATCCATCCACCTTGGCCTCTCAAGAGAAATTTTCAGTTTCCACTTATGGACAGTTTCTCTGAGGCATGTACTCAGGAAGGAGATTGCTGAGTCATAGGATCATGCATGTAAGATTTCTACGAAAATTGCCATATTGCTTTCTGGAAGAGCTACAGTAATTTACATTCCCATACCAGTAGGGCAAAAGTTTTGTTCCAACTTATACTCAATAGCACTTGGTGTTGTCTGATTGTATAGATTTTGCCGATCTGATGGATGTGAAGTACCATCTCAATAGTGCTCTGTTGCGCTGTTCTCTGATTGATGGTTAGGTTGAGTATCTGTCTTCAGGAGATTATTAACCACTCAGGATTTCCCTTCTGTGAATTACCTATCCGCATCATGGTTTTTTCTATCACTTTTTTCTATCTTTTTTATTGCTGACCTGCATTAATCTGCTGTACATTCTAGCTATTGATACCTTAAAAGTTTTAGGCATTGCAAATACTTCTAGAATGTCACCAGTCACTTGTCACTGTTAACTTTGTTCACGATGCCCTTCATTGAACGCAAGTCTTTCATTTTTGATTATTGTACAATTCATCAATTCATTTATTGGCAGCTTGAGCATATGAGGCTTTATTTAATAATTATTCTACCACCCAAGGGCAAACAGATATTCCCCTACATTTTCTTCTATTCGCTTTACAGCTTTCCTTTCACATTTTGAAATTAATCCATTTTGAGCTTTTTTTTTTTAATGGGTCAATATAGGGATTCAACTGTATTTTTCTCCCAATAGTAATACTTTTCTCCAAAGGATTTTCTAAATTGGCCTATTCTTTTGCTATGCACTTGTCAAGCTGTCCCCATCATTACTTATTTTTCACAGATGCACAGTTTGATTTGGGGACTTTTCATTTTTCCCTTTGGTCTCTGCTTATTCTGCACCTAAACTTTATAACATCAGTTACTATGTCTTTCTCAAATCTCATTTTCTAGTAAAATGGTTCTATTCTTTTGTTCTTTTTCAAAATTGATTAGTTACTCAAGAACCTTTATGCTTTCTTATAAACTTTAAAATCAGTTTACCATAATTTCAGAAATTTCTACTTGATTTTGATTGGAATTGTCGTGAAATATGTAAAACAATCTGGAGACAAATGATATAATAGCAATAATAAATTGCCCTAGTCATTTATTTAGGTCTTTTCTTTTTTCCTTTAATAGAGCAATAGAGCTAAAATGTTTTCCTCAGTAAAGATTCATACATTATTACTAAAATACCAGACACTCTTGTTGCTTCAGTAAATGATATCTTTATATATAATTTTATAAATTCATGCTACATTTGATATTTGTACCCTGTGGTCTCTTCAGGGTTGCATATGAGAAGAGGGAGCCAACACCTGAGGGATATGCCCTCTTGTTTGTAATCATATTTAATATCTATATATTCATGCACATATTCAACATCTTGTTCCATTGGTAACTAGTGGTCCCAATAAAACTGGAATGTTCACTAAGATGGTTACCTGAATACTAAATGTCATATTACTTTCCTAAAGACTTAGTTCAGTGCTATATGCACATAGACAGGAGATAGCTATAGCCTGAAAGGTACACAGTTGAACTGAAATCAAAAGACTTGAGTGAAATCTTTTCTGTACCTCTGACTCTGAGCCAGGCAATAATCCCTCTGAATCTCAGCTTCCCCATTCCTAACACATGATTAATGAGGTTGTCACAAAAATTCAAAGAGAAAATGGATTTATCATGCACAGAATTTGACACATGGAACCAATGCCCTGCTATTTGAATCTAAAGGCAAGAAATACTTAAATCAGCTACAGCCAAGAGAACAGTAATGGCAGGAAAGCATTATAAACTCCAAAAACTCTTTTCCAGGGATTAAAAATTATTACCAAAGTTACTCCAGTCAAGGACATCAAAGAAAATTTATAATCTTGTCTCCAGATAACATGTACGTTCATCAGTTGTGGCTGAAAAGAGAAGTTCTCACCACCCTGAAGACCATTACTGGCCCTGGACTTTCTAAAGTAGCCCAAGAAACATTTTCTCTGGAAATCTGGTCTTTTGTGTGAGGGTGAAAGCTACTGTGGGTGTTGCAATACTCTTCCTCTGCAAAGAGATGATTTTAGCAGAATCCCAAATAGCACAATAGAATTATCTGTATTCATATGCAAATATGCACATTTTAAAATATAGTTGAAACAAATAGGAATCCCTTTTATTTCCAATGTCATCTCATGTTTCCATAATGGAGATACTGGGATTAAAGATGATTGTAAAGCGAATGTAGATTTGTGAGAAGTAGGCTATCATGAGAAATGCTGCGGGTATGGAGCCCCTGAAAACCCTTCCCAGGATACCACAGCAGAAAGGATAGTGGAAAGGCATTAGACTAAGCCATGAGAGTCATGGCAGGAAAAAGATTTGAAGAATAAAGCTTGCAGCACTCTTGTTGAAAGACTGAAGGTAAATGGGCACCTCTTCAATAGCAGCCCTCCCTGACCGCACTAACAAAAATATTCCCCACACCGCCTTGCCTCCTCCCGAGTTACTCTATCATACCACCACCACCTGCTTCATGGTTCTCTTTAAGCTGATCACTATGTTGTATTATCTTGCTTATTTGTTTGCTTGTTTGTTTCCTTTGCTATTATTTATCTCTTCCACTAGACTGGAAACTCTAGAGAAACAGGGACATGACCTATCCTGTTCATGTGCCTCGATCAGTGCTAAGCACAGAATGGACATTCAATAAATGCTATTTGAATGAACAAAGGGAGTCCAGAGCTATCAGAAATGAGGTAATAGCTGTTTCTTGATTTTTTTACATCACACATGGGCATTAGAGGATCTTTGTGGTAGGAAGTAAAATTAGAGGATGGAAACTTGCTATAAGGTGCTTTGGTGGAACAAACAACTGTTCAGGTAAGTGCCATCTCAAGCAGTGCTTTGAATTGATCTGCCTGTAACCCTAGGAAAAAAAAAAAAAGAATGACCATACATTGGCCCTGACTTGTGAATCCATACGTTCCTGGGTTTATCTTTCAGATAATTATTGTGGAGTAATACGAGACATAGAGTCTATGGCAATGGCCTCAAATAAATGAGTAATGCAACAAGTTACAAAGTTCTTATAAGAAAGCCTGAGTATATCTCCTCATTCTTTTGTGCTTCTCTAGCCTATTTCCTTTATATATGGTGGCTGGAGTTGTGAGGGGAGAATTTCTATAGAGTAATAATCAATTGTTCTGTTGTTCCTTTGCTCATACCCTTCTCACTTTATTTTTTGAGGGAGAGAAGGAAGAGAATAGGACTGGAAAAATGTCAGACTTCTAATGAAATTACAATTAAAAAAAAAGAAAGTGATAACACTAAAACCATAAGGCAAACCAGCAGGGGGTGTTAAAGATAAAATTACCACTCAGAAGTCAATGGAAATGTAGTTACAGGCAATTATTGCATGTTCTCTGTGTCTCTTATAAATGAATTGACCTTTAAAAATAAAATTGCTCTTGATTGTTTTTTAAATCTCATTTTCTGTGCTTCTGAGATTATTTCCAACTGATGCCCATATATTTTTAAAATCTCCAAATGGATTATTATAAATAATAGTAACCAAAATTTCTTAGATTATTAACCTTCCCTTAAACTTAAAAAATATTTATGTTGTGTATCTAACAATGAATAAACAAATCATGGCACTGCCATAAAGCAGGCTGTCACACAGCCATGAAATAATCTATTTTAAATGCCATTTTAAGATACATAGAAATGTTCATTATATAATCTTAACCATTGTATAAACAGGTATTAAACCACACATAGAGAATGCTTTTTGTGTTTTCTTGTGTTTAAAATGATTATGGAATTATGAGTGTGATTATGGGTGAGTTTTGTTTTCTTATATAACTATTTCTCTGTAATTTCTGAGTTCTCTTTAGTAAACACGTCAGTCTAATAATCAGAAAAAAATTCATAAAAATGCTCAGATACCTTTGAACAGAATTTAATTTATCTGTAAGGTATTTGTTTCGATGGGTAAGGAATAGAAACTATTCATCTTTTTTAAATGGAAATACTGAGGCATCATGAAATGCCCTGCTTCTAATCATATAATTCATGGCAAAGAACTGGAATCTGAAATAGAAACCAACCTCCTGGATTGGCAGGGTTTATCTTCCTCTTTACTTACATAAACCTGGTGAGAAAGGCGCAGGGACAGTCTTTCCCTGGGGCCTCTGGGTGGCTGGCCCTGCGGGACTGCCTTCCTCTCTGCACTGGGTGTCTCTGGAGGAGGCCCACTGTGTGAGTGAGCCTGAGGCTTTCCTTTCATTGGTCAGCTCTCTCTAACCTTCTACTAAGGGAAGGGAACAATCCTGGAATATAGCTGCAGATTTTCAAAACTTTTAAACAATTGGATCTATCTGGTTGAGATCATTTCAGATGCAAATGCTACTGTCAGCAAAGGGTAATGTTTCCATGTTGCTAAATTGCTGGAAGCCTAACTTCAGAATCACTGTGTTCTTGTCTCCTTGAACAATGCTTGAGAACAGGGACTATGCCTATTTTTTTTCCAAAGACTCCTAAACCAATCCCCCATACGGAGACATTATGCTCATCATGAAATATTTGTAAATATGTATTAACTCACTAGTCATTAGCCTTCGAGCATTGCACCTAGGGGCACTAGTTCACATGTTGGTGGACAGCACGTGCCGTATGCACTCTCTCACCACCATGTGAGATGGCACATTCATCAAATGTGGGATCTCTGAATTTCCATTTGGAGAATCAGTAAATCTTTTCACTTACTTTCAAGTGGTTCTTTTAATTTTTTAAAGTGCCAAATGACAACTATGTCTTTCTTTTGGTCCTGGCTCTTAATAAACAATAACAACAAAAGTGGTTACTTGACCCCACCCATAGAGATTTGGCTTTAATTGGTCCCAAATGATGTGCAGGCATTAGGTATTTTAAAAAATATCTTTTGACAATTCTAAGGCTCAGCCAGGGTTGAGAACTACTGATTTAAACTGTGAATCTTTGTGAATCTTTGCCTCTATGACATATTTAGTATCTGTGATTTATCTGATGCCAAGTCTTTGGTCAAGAAATGCAACATCCAATTATAACACAGATCCCACGGGTAAGATCAGTTTTAGGATTTTCCATGTGGTTTCCAGAAATGTACTGCAGTATTGTTGGATATTTTATATTTGGCCAACGCTCCCATACCCTCAAAAAAAGTACCTAGGAGAGACCTGTTTCCTTGATGTTTGTAGAGGTTGTGGGAGTACCCAGGAAAAATCACAATATGGGTCTCCTACAAAAGCCTAATCTTTTATTATCAGTGAGATATGGTAAGAAGAGTAGCCTGAAGAAGGAAAATGAGGTTACCCAAGGAATTTCTGATGCCTGTGTTGAAAGAGGGGAGTTGTGCTGCTAAGACAACATCCCCTGTCCCTAGGGTACTGGGACTCCAGGTCCCTCCAGCTTCCCTGCATCCCTCTCCAGCAAGTAGACCTAGAATCTGTACTTTCCCCACCAGCACCCTATTCCAAAGCATGAGGAATCTGATTTTTTTGAACTCTAAGCAAGGATTCAGATGTGGGAAGATGGAGTCTTACCTGATTAAAGTCAGGAGAAGAGGCTATTCTACATAAAGGCAGGGATATGAATAGATGAATGCCACGGCATCAGAGAGAGAAGCAAGAGTGGGCCAAGGAACCAAGAGAGTTGAGATACTGTCCATTTGGCAAGAAGGAGGAGAATGAAGAGACAATAATGTCTCAGAGGCTTAAAATGTTAGTGATTCATGATCGATATTGAAAGAGTCTTATTGGACAGAAATTAGTTTTGAGGAGGAAGTTCATGAACTTAAATGCCTGAGGACAGGATATTGTGGATGAAATAATATTATGGCACCTTTTCAAATTTAGGCAAGTGGCCCTTTATTGGATTAAGAAAGGAGATCATGAGGCTGAGTGAGCCTGCTGGGAGTTGGTCCAGGCTATGTGAGGCTGTGTTAGCCTCAATCTCCATCCCCAGTATCTGCTCAGGCCTGCTCCACCTGCACACAAGGCCCAGGCCCTCAAGCCGCTACCCTCCCTGTCCTCATCAGAATTTTTCTGTAGGATCCTCCTGTTCTCCTTGGCTTCTACTGGAGCCAAGATGGCCATGGAGTGGAGCTGAGCAACATCACCCAGCAGCCTGAGGAGCCCCTGTGCAGGTGTGATGCAGGGCCCAGGGGACTGTCATTGGACGGAGAAGTGGCTTCTCAGGAAAGAAGTTGAGGGAGCTAATCCTGAGCTTGGGAAACCTGTAAAAAATTTTTAATTTAACCTTACCTTGACAAGGCCAGGCATGGTGGCTCACACCTGTAATCCTAGCACTTTGGGAAGCCAAGGCAGGCAGATCACTTGAGGCCATAAGTTTGAGACCAGCCTGGCCAACATGGCAAAACCCCATCTCTATTAAAAATACAAACATTAGCTGGGTGCGGTGGCACATGCCTGTAATCCCAGCTACTTGGGAGGCTGAGGCACGAGCCGAGATCACACCATTGCACTCCACCTGGGTGATAGGGCAAGACTCTGTCTCAAAACTAATAATAATAATAATAATAACAATATTTTTACCTTGATACAATTTTGCTAAAAGGAAGATGCTTCCATGAATTCTCTCAACTTGAAAACAGTTTGTGTGTATCTCTGTATGTGTGTGTGTGTTTGTGTGACACAGAAGTACACAGGGCGTCATGGAAAATTCTGTTTTAAAGGAGCTGGCCTTTTAAATTACATGTTTTGGATAAGCCTCATTTTTTTGTTTAGAAGCAAAACATTTCTACTCTCAGAATTGATTCTTTTCTAGTGGCCCCTAACGCCAAGGAAACAGCATGGTGCAGTGGAAAGAGAAGGGGCTGGGGATCTCGCTTTGACATTAAGCAGTAGCTCTGTGACCCTGGAGAAAGCACATGTATCCACTCAGCCTCAATCCCACCCTGTAAAAGAGGAGGGGAAATTTCTGGTGTAGAATTCTCATTCCATAAGCTCAGTGCTCTTTGTAAAACCCAACCTACTTGTGAACAAGAGTTCAATCCTATGCATAGCTATCCTCTCAATTCACGAATCCAACGTTGCCTGAGCAAAGCTCCCACTTGCACACAATTCTGTTGCAGACATTTCAGACACATGGGAAATGGACTCAAAGGACTTGCTCAAGACCACCCAAGTTCACAGCAGTTCTGTTTTATGCTATATCTTGTCCTAGCCAACCCTTTCTCTTGGCATCAGCTCTGTGCACGTAGATGGACAGCATCGGTGGCCCAGACAGCTCCGGCTGGAGAGGTGCATATTTGTCTTAATAAGTGAGAGTCTGAGGTTGGGGAACACGATGGCAACTTCCACAAACCATTCATGCTGCATGATTGTGCTTCCCCTGGAGGAACAGGAGTAACTGGCAACGAAGAAAGCAGCAGAGAAGGGTAGGATTTGGCATCCAAACCTAAGGTAGATCCTTGACATCTCTCCCAGGCTGCCCACTCCTCTCTCCGCTATTGGAGAAGCTGGAAACGCTAAGCCTCTTGAATCCTCTAGGAGAGCAAGGTGATTTAAGTCACACATATTTCTGTGACATGAATGTCCAAACAGGAAGCCAAAGGGAACTGGCTTTGCAGTTTTTATTTTTTTAAGGCACCATGTGGCTAGGAATGGACATGACCAATCATTACTGCTATAATTTTATGTGTCTGCAGTCAAAGAAATCTACCATGCATTGAGGTAACCTGATATAAAACCGCTCTCACTATTTTGAAATTAACGTTTTTCCACTGCTCATGGAATGTGAGCCTGTGTTTAGAAGTCAATGCAGGACCTTAGCTGACACTTCCATACCTGCCAAGAGCCACTGATGTGAACCAGGTGGCCTGCTTCAAGCAGAATTCAATTACCCAGATGGCAACTGTTTCTTAATTCAAAACTGTAACAGTGTTTTTTTCTTTCCATTATGAAAAATGAGAGGGGAAAAAGAATACATTGAGTTTGAGCACTTCTGGTTTATGAGATTAGAGGCAGGGGAGGGAACTGGGTCCCTGGCCTCTGCCAGGTCCCTGCAGCTCCAGCCAGCAGCACTGTGCCTGCCTGACTCGGCTGCTTATTCCTGGAGCAGGAGCGGTGGTCCTGAAACTCAGCCTCCTCTTGGGTTTGTTCTTAGGAAGCTAGAATAACTCTCCCTCACTAATTAGTGATTGCATTAGCAGATGGTATCTTTTTATTTAAGTAAAAAGGAAAAAGAAGAAAAGGTTTTAAAGGTTTTAAATTGCATTTGGAGACAATGCTTTCTTTCTCCTGAGGAAGTCAGTGCAGTCTAGATCCTAGATAGTCAGGCTTCTTATTCTGAAGGTGAAAATCAATCAGCTGGGCGACGGCTCTGATATTTTAGTGGACTTATTTTCCTGGTCCTCGCCTGAAGTTTGGTAATAACCAGACCAGTTCAGACAGGTGGAGTGCTGACTGACCTCTACCTCCCAACTCGGTGCACTCGGCTGGCTGCGTTTCAGTAGATGGGTTCTTTGTTGGATAAAGGAGATTGATGTGGGAAGAGGTGAGCCAGCATAAAGTAAATTCTGTTCTCATTCTCTCCTCCTGTAGACAAATTTTTGTAACTGCCTTCATTTCTTCCTTGGACTTTATATCTCCCAGACTGAGTAGGAATTTGGAATCAAGACAAGATCATTGCTTACACTCTTTGAACAGTTACTACATGGCAGGCAATGTTCTAGTGCTTTAAGTATATGGTGTCAATTGTTTCTCATAGCAGCCCACTGGTAAAGTTACTAAGTTGGTTTTTCTAGATAAAAAGCTGCATGCTTATACGCATTGTTTGAAGAATCTATGTGGTCAGAATCCTGTCACGTGATCAACTATTTTGGGTCTACCACCTCCATCACCACCATCCCATTACCTCCTACCATCACCTTCATTACCGCCACCACCATCTCTATCTCCACCGCTATCTCTAACATTGTGTCCATGACCACACGTCAAATGTTAAGTTGACAGGGACTTGTCAAAAAAACAAAAAGCCACGCCCCTGTTTAGGCGGGGACATCTTTAACTTGAGCTATTTGAACTTTTTTTTTTTTTGAGGTAGGTCCCACTATATCACTCAGGCTGGTCTCGCATTATTAGCCTCAAGTGACCCCCTCACCTCAGTATTTGAACAATTGAAGCTAAATTATTCATTAACTTGGCCTCTTCCTTCTTTTCTTTATCCTCTATAATTTCAGTCTTCATATGTGAGATTGCTTACCAGGCAGCTTAACATTTCTTTAGTCAGTGGAGTTGCATCAAGCACTGGACTCTGAGAGAAATGGAAACCAACAAAGTCCTTGGCCTATTTGGAATTTGCCTTAGCGAAAAACACTGAGAAATCAGATAAAATGCCTGAGCCTTCCCCGCAAATTGAACTATCTTCTGAGGGCTAGGGAGTTATATGTTGACCAATTGTTAAAATTATGTCCTAATTCCAGTTTTTCATCATATCCAGCAATTCAAAAGCTTCTGTTCAAGGGATGTAGTAGGTAATAGGGATGGTAACGGGGGTTAAGGCATGCTACCTGTGTGTGCACAAGAAAAGGAAGAAAATAAAATTAGCATACTATGACAAAAATATACAAGGAAATATAGGTATCTTGAGATTCTGAATTCAATAATGTGATCAGAGAAGCTTTCATAAATGTGCTGGCTATGAAGGCATATCTACTGGAGAAATCTTTCCAAAGCACAAATCTGATCATGCTACGCCCCTGCTTAGAACCCCGCAGTGTCTCCCTATGGCCCATAGGATCAAGTCCAAGCCCTTTGATGGCATCCAAGTCCTCCACAATCTGGACTCTGCTCACCTCTCCAAGCTTATTTCCTGCTGCCATTCCTCTCACAACCTAGGCTCTAGCCATTTTAATCTACTGGCCAGTCCTCCAACACTCAGTTTGTTTCTGTCCTGAAGACCTTGCCCATGTGCTACTTTTGCTTGCATCCCCCTGGTCCTGCCTAACACACTGCCCATTCAATGAACTCCTATTCATCTTTCACAATCCCAGCCAGGGAAGCCTTTCCCATTCTGCAGGCAGAGCTGACCATTTCTTCCTTCATGCCCCCATGAAGGCCTGCATATATACAGCACCTCTCACTGTGTTACTAATATATCTTTGCATGTCTTTCTTTTATGCCAGATGGTGAGGTATTTGAGGGTAGAGAATGTGTCTTAGTTATCTTTATACAACAGCAACAAGCACTGTGCTAGGCTCAGAGTAGATACTCAATAATGTTTATTCTGATTTTTTGCATGAACTAGTTCTTACTTCTGTTAAATCCTGTACAGTAACTAGAGTTAAGGATTGGAGTATGCTCTTTATAAGAGGGGGAAAAAGCGGGGAACCCTTCTTAGGGGCTTATTTGTAATAGTCCACATGTAGAGGTCACCATCGCCAAAATGGAAGCCTCCAGAGTAAAACATAAGCTGTTAAAAATGAATTGAGCTGGTTGCTATTTTTGCGTCTGACCTACTTTTTGGTTACTTCTGCTGTTGCAAAAACTTCCATTCTTATAAATGAACCAAACCACTTTTTGATGGTTTTGTATTCTCTCTCTTAAGGTAGCTCTTTACTGAAACGAAAATCTGCACAGTCTCTGAAACCCAGCTTTAATGCAAAGGCATCTATGGAAAAGTATTACTCCCAGTAGGACCAACTTCCACAGAACTCCCTCAATTGTTTTTCCATGGAAGAGTTTAAGGCCAAGCATAGCAAATCTATCCACCACGATGATGGCACTTATTTCCTTAGTGCTTTGTGGTTGTGCGCCCTGGAGAGCAGGAAGGGTTAGATGCCAGTTACCTCCTGCCACCTCTTCCCAGCTTTGGGCTTGCCCTTTCTGAGCCATAAGCCTGCCTGAAGCCGTCTCTGTTGGCTGGATGAAGATGGGACTCTGGCAGTGGAATATTTTTCAGTCCAGATCCCTTCTTTGTTACCATTTGATTTTTTTTTCAATGCCTCAGTAGTTGTTGATTTACTGAAAACAATTGGTGAGTTTTTAAATGTAGCATATCGTAACATCACATAGTGTTGTGAACTTGGGTGAGGGGAGTAGAACTGTATTGGGGGAGTGTGCTAAAGGAGAAGACAGAATCCTGGCTCAGGATCTGGTATAAAACACACAGGAAACAACTAAAGAATCCTTTATTACTGTTTCATTTACAAAGAACGCTATTAATAAGAGCAAATTATTTAAAGGGCAGCTAGGTTAAAGGGATGCTGAGTAAAACACCAAGGACTTGATTCTGTTGTGGTTGGTGATAACCTATAATAGTTACCAAGTAAATGTGGACTCTTTCAAATTTCCCAATTTCCCAGAGGCACAACTTGAAGTTTTCAACCACCACTAACAGGAGAAAATATGTTTAAAAGAATACTAAGGAACTTTCTAAAAGATTGAGAAATGGCCAGGCGTGGTGGCTCACGCCTGTAATCCCAGCACTTCAGGAGGCTGAGGCAGGCAGATCACTTGACATCAGGAGTTGAAGAACAGCCTGGCCAACGTGGTGAAACCCTGTCTCTACTAAAAATACAAAAATTAGCTGGGCATGGTGGTGCGTGCCCATAATCCAAGCTACTCAGGAGGCTGAGGTACAAGAATTCCTTGAACCCGGGAGGTGGAGGTTGCAGTGAGCCAAGATTACACCACTGCACTTCAGCCTGGGCAATAGAGTGAGACTCTGTCTCAAACAAAAAAGTAAAAATGGAGAGTCTGGGAGGAAAAGTTATAGGAGTCAGAATTATTTAGCTGTCAGATTTTGATAGTCAGTAATGCACCCAGAACTGTGCTTTTAAAGACAGGTGATATGTCTGCTGCTGAACAGAAGAAAAGGAAATAGATTTGCAATGGATGCAAATTTGCAATGGAGACAGAGATTTGCAATGGAGGCACAGAGATTTGCAATGGAGGCACAGATAATGGCTAGGAGGAACTTTGAATGATGAAGAGAGTTGACTTTAAGGCAGCAAGAGTGGCTTTCTGAATAACATGGAAAATTCTGGATAATGTGGGAAATAGGTAAAGGATAAAGATGCATGCTTATGACTGTATCCATGCTAACCCGGGAGCACCAAAGCCAAAGAAAATTCTCTCCTTACAGATCCCTAGCTCATAGATCCCCCCAATTTTTGTGTCCTATGGAAAATGCTAAGTTGGTGTGGACTCCAACTCATATTTTAAAGCCCTTAATTGCAATGGTGTGTTTATTCAATTCAGCAAATACTCAAAGTGCTAGCATTCTTGGCTCAAAAAACTGACTTGCATCATATTTTTCATACATCTGCTGACTCTATTCACAATGACTGGAGCAACCATCCACAGTTGTGATCAAATTCTCCTCGAAGCCATCCATACTTGGCAGCCTTAATGTCTATAAATGGCTGAGTCTCCAGGACAATCAGTTTAACTGTGCCCCAAGCTAGGAGCTTGAAAAGAGTTGATAGGATAAGAAGCAGACAGAATAGAGAGTCTTTACTTTCTTCACCATCTCTTCTGGAATCCAAATTTGTCCGCTGCACTGGAATTAGAAAAGCTACCTGAAAGTCTTGCCACTATTCTTGGAATATTCAATAACAATTACTCCCCGGGCCTCAGTTTCTTCATCATAAAATGAGGGAGCTTGATGCTTCATCTGTAAAGTTTCGTTTCATTCAGAAGCCCTCTTCCAAGGGAAGAAAAGAAGGCTTTTTCTATTTAAAAAAAAAAAAAAAAAAAAGACTTTTCCTCCTTTGGTTATCCATTTTCCAAGGTGTCTCTCTCACATCTGAGATTTCTGTCTGCACCTCAGTCTTGGTCATGCCTTACCTTTTTCTTTACCTCAAAGACTTGTGAGAATTCAAGGGCACTGTGCATCTGAAATTACTGTGTGGCATCAAAAGCAAAATACAGATTTAAGATAATGTTTCTTATAGTTTTTGCCCTTTCTTCACACCGGAACACAGATAGAACTCTGGGATCTTCCTGAAAGGACCTTCGGCAATTTTCAGTTGCCAAATAAATAGCTCTAGAGACAAAGGGAAGTGCCTTGATCTATCAGGGTTATTTTGTTGAGTGAATTAATGAGAATTTTACTTATGAAGGGAGAAAAAGGAGATCAGCTGGCAGGAGAAATCTACATTGTTCCGACTCTTGCTTTATATATTTAGTTGTTGCCACAGCACTTTTCCCACTCAGACTAGGGCCCAAGGAGTAATTAATCTTTTGTTTGTTTTATTTATTTATTTATTTATTTATTTATTTTGAGACGGAGTCTCGCTCTGTCGCAAGGCTGGAGTGCAGTGGCGCCATCTCAGCTCACTGCAACCTCTAATTCTCTGGTTCAAGTGAATCTCCCGCCTCAGCCTCCTGAGTAGGTGGGATTACAGGCATGCGCCACTATGCCCAGCTAGTTTTTTTGTGTTTTTAGTGGAGATGGGGTTTCACCAGGTTGGCCAGGATGGTCTTGATCTCCTGACCTCATGATCTGCCCGCTTCAGCCTCCCAAAGTGCTGGGATTACAGGCGGGAGCCACAGCGCCCGGCCCAGGAGTAATTAATCTTAAAGAAGCTATCTTTAGCAAGCAAAAGCATCTTACAAAGTACAGTAACTGAGGCTATCAGTTATATTTCCGAGCATGTAAAGAAGGCATTTTCTAGAAGCTTAGAGGTGGATCCCTGAACACTCTCTCTGTTGAATTAACAGCCTAGGGAATTCTGTTCTGAATTTGGGGGCTCTTCTCTAGGCAGTCAGGGTTTTGAATTCTATTTACAATTCCTCTGCTCTCCATGGCCTGGACTGATTGAACCAAGTCTCTAGATCACTGTAGGAGACATCAACCCTTAAAAATACATTCTTGAGGAAGAACAGACTCCATCCAGTAAGAAACTGTCTTCTAAGAAGGGATGAGAATTACCCTAATGATGTAACTGACAACACAGTTTCTAGTTTTTCCTTTCTTTCCTTCCTTCCCCATTTTTTCCAGCGTCATATCCATGTTTGTTCATGCTACATGAATACTTGAAGTTGATAGAGTTGGCTTTAACTTAGGAACCTTTGCTTAGAAAGTCAATATCCTGGCCTTTCTCAGAATACTTGACTTCCTGCAAATCTTGTTAATAATACTTTGTTTTTTAAAATGTTGGAGAACTTCAGCCATTGCAGCCTCTTGCTAAGAAGCAAAAGCTATAACGACAGAGAAGCCCCAAAGTGCAGTGGAAGCAGGGATATCCGGGGAGAGGGGTACTTTCCTGCCCCACCTCCCCCACCAGAGATCCCAAGGCTGTGCTGGAGATGCTCCCCTGACAGGTGGAGTCGTGGAGAGGCACCTGGCAAGTCCTCAAACGCATCCCCCTTCATTTAGCTCCTCTAGCTAAAGATATGCATTCCTTTGGGTTTCAGGTTTTTCTTCCCTAAAAAGAGAATCCCCAAACTAGGCAAACAGGTTACATTGACACAATAGCGTGAATGAATTCGCTGGTCGCCCTTTGGATTCTCATTTTGGAATCTTGAAGAAAGAGAGGTGGTGGGAGGAGGACGCTTGAAACTTCTGGCCATGCCAGTTCAGATCCATCCCAGCTATGACGGAGCGGGAAGTGGATAAAGAGGACCCCAAGTCAGAGGAGGCACTCTGAGAGCACCAAGCGCCTGGGGAGGCCATCCGCAGGTGGGCGCGGGGCCTGGATTCCACAGAGGGGCGGAGTCCCTCAGTCAGGCCTGGCTGCAATCACACCCGAGCGCCAGCCCCCTTCAGCATCCCTGAGTCCCAAAGGAGATCCTCGAAGCGCTGGAAAAGCCGTTCCGCCCAAGGTTTCTGGTGCCGAGTCGGCGGCGACTGGGGGAGCTCAGTTCGGAGACCGTACCGCACCCACTGCGGACCTCCTGGGCCCTACATAGCAGGCGGGTCATGCAGGGCGGCGGGAGGAGGGGCGTGGGAGGGCCAAGGCAGCCAAGTCCCTGCTACTCAGCCAGCAGGAGCGCCCCGCAGCCCTCCCGGGACACGGTGGACACTCTAGTCCCGGGCCCGGGCGCCTTCCTGCCGGGAGCCGGGACTGGCCGCAGCAGGCGCTGTCCGGGCCCGTGGGCGGGGTTTGGGGAGGGGCGGAGCCAGGCCCGCTGCCGGTGTCAGGTTGCTCCGGTAACGGTGACGTTTCGCGGCGTGGGCGGGGCCAGCACGCAGGTTGCATATTTTAGGAAGTGAGGAGGAGGCGCGGGCTGGAGCTGCGGCGGGGTCTGGGGCGCAGAGCAGCGGCGGGAGGAGGCGGACACGTGGCAGCAGCAGCGGTAGCAGAACCGGCGGCGGCAGCAACAGCGGCGGCGGCATCGGCCCGAGCCGCCGGCCGCCCTCCCTCCCTCCCGCCCCGCGGCAGCCCTAGCTCCCTCCACTCGGCTCCCCCGGCCCCGCTCGCTCGGCCGGGAGCTGCTCTCTGCTTTTCTCTCTGATTCTCCAGCGACAGGACCCGGCGCCGGGCACCGAGCACCGCCACCATGGGGAAGGGGGTGAGTGTCCGGCGCGACCGAAGAGGGGGCACGGGGAGCCCTCGAGGGGAAGAGAAGGAAGTCGGGAGGGCAACCGCGGCCAGCGGGAGGCGGCGGAGGAGGAAGCGGCGCGGCGCGGAGTGGGCTGGCAGAGCCGCGCGGCTTAAAAGACGACGCACTTTGGAAATGGAGGGAGCGCAGTAACGGGGGGCGGGGGAAGGGAGCGCCGAGGGGCTGGAGCGCAGCATTGCTCGGGGGCGGGTGAGCGGACCCCAGGCGAGGGCTGCGCGCCCCCGAAGCCGAGCGGGCCGGGGGCTCGGAGAGGCGGTGCTTGGGAAGCCACGGGGCCGGGAGGAGGGGGGCGACCTGCAGCGGGGCGGCCCTGGGACCGAGCCGGCATCCCTGAGCCCGGCTCCCCTCCCTGCGCCCGCCGTCACCTCCTTCTCTCTCCTTCCTTTTCCCTCCGCCCTCCGTGCCCTGAGGAAAGGCGCGCTCCTCCCCTTCCCCTGGGGCGCTCCGCCGGGGCCCCTCCCGGGCCTCCGTTCCCGCCGCGGCCCCGGCGCCGGCGGGGGCAGTCTTCGGGTTCGGGGCTTCTTCTCCTGGAGGCGCTGGGGCTTAGCTGGCTCCGCGCAGAGGCGGCCGCCCTCCCCCAAGGAAAAAACTGGCTTCTCCTGAGTGCGGAGCCGGCTGGGCGGGCTGGTGCCAGAAAGGGTGTGTCTTCACTGCCCTAAGATGGCCTTTAAGGTATACTTTTGAGGTATACTTTTATTGGGCCACTTTCCGTAAACACAGGATGCACCGATGGCAACTGGAGTTGTCATCCGACGGTGGGGAGAGGCGTGCAGATTTTTTTTGAAGGGACGAGCCCTGAAGGATAGGCAGACCCATCAGGGCCTCAGGGTACAGTAAACCCGAAAAAGGACTGGAGGCTGCAGGCAATACGGTGGTAGGAATGCTTTGCCAGTTTCCAGCGTCGCGGAAGCACCAAAGGGCGGTTCCTGAAGGAAACGAGGGGTCTTGGGGCTGGAGAGCAGCGCGGAGCGTGGTGGGAATATCATCACAACGCCCCTTTCCTGCATTTCTGAAGCGAAGACTTGATTACCCGTAGCTACTGCAGGAGACTGGGTCCCGGACCCCAAAGGAGCCAAAGTCCAGTTGAGAAAAATTTACATAAAATAACCTCGGAATTCATGGGTTGAAAGTGACCATGTCATGAGAATACAAATGGGAGAATACACTCCGTTGCCTCCAGGGTTTAGCACAGTGCAGACACTGAGTAGGTCTTTGAAGGTCCTGAGGCTTCTGGGTGTAGACAGAGTGACAGGAGCAGAGGGAGGCTGCACTCCTTGGGGACTCTAAATGAGTTTTGAAGGAGATAATTGAAAGGCTTGGACCTGGTGGGGAGAACAGGCACAAGTGGAAATGCACAACTCGCCTTGCTTTTGAAAGCATACAGCGTGGGGGGCCGGTCCAGGTCAAGTGGCATCAGAGAGCAGAGCGGAGTGCAGGGCGTCTCCATTCCCCTGATGGAGACTGGGTTAGTGGCCTGTGCTTTTACCACACCATCAAACCCTTGCTCATTTCTGTAAACAAGCACTTTAAAGCTCATTGTTTGTCTCTCCTCCCTTAAAAAAAAGAAAAAGAAAAAAGTTTACTTCCTGAGCTAATTTGGGGGGGGGTTAGAGATCACAGATGTGTGCCCCAGGCCTAGGAAGGTGAAGTGACTTGCTCAAGGTCAAACGGTTAACTAGTGACAGACCAGGCGTCCCTGATTCTTGAACAGCCTGTGGCCTCAAGCCTGAACATACATTTACTCTTTAACATTGAGTTCTTTATACAGAACTCAAAACTTATTCTTCAGATGAAACTGGGGTATTTGTGATGTTGAATTAATAGGCCATGGAGATGGTTTGGGTAATTAAGTTATGCCCACGTATCTAGATGTCTTTTTTCTAACCACACGCAGGCACACATGCACAGTAGTGATGCGGTAGTAACCCACCTGAATAGTTAGTAGAGCTTAAACCCAGATGTCTTACAATAAAATGTATAGTGGCTAGCAAACCCAAGATTAAATTACAGCTGCGAACACTGGGATAATGAGCTGCTTGGCTGCTGGGTGGTAGTTAGCGTTTTGAGTATTCTGATACATTGAACATTAGTTTACTTGTGTGTTTGTGTGTGTGTTTGTCCAAGTGTGTTTGTCCTCAGTGACTTATTGTGATCGTCCAAATGTTCAGAAGAATATTTCATGTTGGGATTTTTCCACATGGAGATTAAAATGTGGGTGGAGTGGTGACTAAAGCCCTGCTGATAATTGGTTAACCAGGAAGCCTGTGCTGGCAGCTAATTTTTAAGGTCATTGTAAATTTCTTCCCCTCCTCTCCTCTATACCCTTTGTGGCCTAGCTTTTGATGATATTTCAGGTGGTTTTATATGTCCTTAAAAGTCTAGTTCCTAAGCATTTGGTAAGAAAATGAAAGAACAGCTCTTGCTGAATCATTCCTGGATGAAATAGGATTTTGTCCCTTTTTTTCTTACTGGGTTTTATTGCCAATGACTCGGCTTAAACCTTCAACTAGGCCTACCACCCGCAACTGTTTCACTCACCAAAGGTACACACCATAACTGTTGAGAAATGTGGGAAAGTTTATTTTCTCAAGTGTGTAAAAGATGAGGAGAGGGAGTCTCACCAGGTCCTTCACTACATTCTGGATTTAGTTTGAATATTAGTTACCTAAAAGATAAATCATAGCTTATGAGTCGTGATTTAAAGAGGGGCAGGGAAAAAAGGTTCCAGTGAAGGTGGCAGTGGGGGATGCACATGTCAGCAGAAATCCTGGTTGTATGGTACTGTTATCAGCTGCCCTTTTGGAGCTCAGCTTGAAAGTGTGACTAAAGCTCCTCTGGCTGCTATAAAGCTAGTACTTTAGACTTAAAGTATTGTAAGGCAGAGGCCTCAGAGTGGAAAGTTGCCCGGGCCTGGCTGGGAGCTAGTGGAGCAGTTACAGGAAGAACTAGTGCCTAGAGCTGGGGGGAGGAGAGAGCACTTGTGCCTCACCCTTTGCCTGTCAGTTGTTCAGTGTGTAACAGTTCCCTGCTTCTTGGGTTCTTTCTGTACCCTTTTATAAGGGTGTATCCCCTTTTGGTAACTTACTGTTAATTTGTAGTGTTCCCTGCCAGTAAGCTTGTAACACTCTAGTGACTCACCTTCAGGTGGGAGGGTAGGAAAGGGGGAGGCCTGCCTCCTAAACCTGGGAAGATGGGGAGAGAGTGGTAAACCTGAGAGCCCAAAAAAAAAAAAAAAAAAAAAAAAAGATGCCTTTAAAAATCCAGTTGTCCAGATGAGGGCTAACACTTCAAATATACAGATTTCTGGGAACGTTATTCCTAAGTTGCATTTAAAAATAAAAGTGAATTCAACATTTTATAGCACAATAGAGTTGGCACTCATCCATGCTCCATTCCAGTACCCTCAGTCATTGTTTTCTGATTATTTTAGCAACACATGAACAGATAAGTGACTTTCTATTCAAATCAGGCTATGTTCTTTTAAATATATCTAAACTTAAGAATAAGAAAGGCTTTAACTGAAATAGCTTTTAAGGATTTTGTATGGTAAAGTAAAATTGGTTTCTTCACTCAAAAACAAACAGGTTTAAAAAATAAAATAAAAGCCCTGAAGCTTCGGTTTCTCATCTGGCTCTTGGATAGAATGCTCATCCTGGGGATCAAGTGAAGTAATCTATGTTATGTTTATGGAAGGAGTGCCGTGCCAGCCTGAGTTGTGGCTATTGTTATTGGGCTTACATAGGTACAGTAATTAGAGCCAAGAGAAGATCAAATCTTTACAGACTGGGTTTGCTGTTCGTCAGTAAGTCATTAGCCCTTTCAAAATTAGAGAGCAGTTTTTTCCTTCACCATGAGAACATACTAAGATTTGAAAATAATGGGAAATAATGTTAATTGCCTTTCATAGGAAAGTCAAGTAGAGGTGTCAGTTGACATTACTGCAACTGTTATCTTTGCTCAACAAGCAAATCTCTTGTTTAATAGCATCTTTCTGTCTACTTTCACTTTTCAGGTGAAGGACTTTGTTTGCAGTTGATGATCATTTTTACGTTTTCCAAGTCTTGCAAAATAAAATGGGCTTTTCGGCCTTCTGTGATGAGAGGGAGCCTGAACATTTGTGCTGTGCTGACTTCTTCTAGCTGCCCAGGGCTCTCTGCCAGCCAACAGGCTAGAAGAAGAAACCCGAGTGTCAGATCAGATGGGCTCACAGTAATCAGAGTGGCTGGGTTTGGACGACAAAACACCAGGGAAAATGTTTCCCATCCCTGCCAGAGCTGTCCAATTCTAGATTACACTGAAAGTACATGTCTAGTACATGATAATGTGCAGTAGAGAGAACTGTAAAACCTACTCACTCATTTTTAAAACTCTCCTTCATTTATATATTTTGGAGGAAGGATATGGAACCTAGTCAGGTCTGAACTTTCTCACGTTGCTATGAATTGAGTGTATGAGAGGAAGTGTGTATTCTTTGGCTGGAGTCAGAGAGAGACTGTTCTTTGCATATGACTCACCTCATTAGTTGTGCTGAAAACTGTTGTCAGGAATCCACAAGAAGTTCTTCGTATTTATTTGGTGTTTTGGATGGCAGATTGTGTTAGGAAAGAAGTACCCTTTACCCTACACTTTCTCTTTGGTTTAGTTTTTATTTGGGTCCTGAGCAAAGGGATTTTTCACCAATAGACTGCATTCCTTAGTTCCTTTGTGACTTTACAGTGAATCTTTTTATCTGGTTTTAGACCTCACTCACTGGTTCCTTTGTGACTTATGTTGAAATATATCTGCACGTGATCTCTTTCTGGTTTTATTCAAACCCTATTTAGTAATGACTATTGGCTGTCTCGGTGATTTGACAAGTTGATTCATGGTAGCTTATGCTTTGTCTTTGGGACTTGTATTGTTTGGGGGCCTGATGATCAGTGTAAGATTTTGTGACTCAGTGGGCCTTGCTGTGTGGATCAGTGAGCTGTGATTTCTCTTTCTAGTCTGTTACCAGGTAGGGGCAGGTCCCTAATGCACTTTGGGGGTTATCCTCTTGTGTGTTTCTTTTATCTTCCATGTGATGCTTCCATGGCACCATATTTGTTTTATTACTTCAATTCATGTGACATTTCTTTAGGGCCTTGGACAGCCTTTATCCTTTTCAGCCTGGCAGTCATTTTCCTTCCTAGCCTAAGCTTCAGGGTACTAATTGAGGAGTGATCAGGACTTACTGGGAATTGTTCTGGTCCTCTCATAACGCATATGCCGATTATTAATCAGTTGTCTCAAACCAGAGCACTCTGGTAAAATGAAAAAAAGGCGGTAAGGTGGTCAGCAAATAGTCGGAGAGTTAAGGAATAAGCAGAAAGTTTTAACCCTTCATAACCCATGTGCCTAATGTAGAGGTAGAATATTCCATTGAAGAAACTGAAGTTTTTTTTCTGAGTCTTAATAACTGTTAAAACAAAAGTATATCTAAACTGCACTGATTCTTTACACCTTTTAGAATTTTTATTTTTTGAATGATCATGGATGTATACTACTCCAGGTAGGGTAGGCTGTCAGACTCATTAAGAATTGACATGCAGGCAGATTGGAGAGGAAGGTCAAGTCATTTTCTTTTGGGTTGAGGGAACTTGCTGGCTAGATCTGTCACTGTTCTTTGACCCTTGCTGGCTGATGGGCTGCCCAAGTTTGGATATACTAAACTGGGTTCACAAAGGGACCTCCTGCTTTGGCCTTAGTAAATTATATTCTCCAGCATGCTTATTTGGATGGGCAAGAGAAGGAATATGAAGGCATGGTGGCCCCTCAGGCTCACCTCCTCTTCCTCTGCAGAGAACTGCTGCTCCTGCAGTGATGTGCTGCTGCTGGGACTGGATAGCAGCCATGGTACTATGACAGTGTCCTCCCTCAACCCCGGCCATCCCTTAGTCCTCCACTCCCTGGCTACACAATTCCTTGCACATAAACTAAACTACTTAGTCATTTAGGAGCAAATGGAGATGTAATAAACTGGGCCAGATCATTTTTTTGACTGTTATTTTCTTTAAGTTTTCACTGATAAGATCAAATGAAAAATAATGCCAAAGGAGTTTTCTCTTCAATGGTTTGAAAAGAATTTTTGTAGAAAGTGAAAAATGGCAGTAATGTATATGTTGATTAAGACCAAGTTATAATAAATAGCCTTTGTGTAGTGCTTTGCGAATACTTTTACATACACAATGGTGTTGGATGATTTAAAAATGTATTGTCCAGGAAAATGAGAAAGCACCCCTCCCCCATACCTATTATATTAAGGGGAGCCTAGACTTGGCAGCCTCTAGGGAACCAGCAGGGTCAGAGTCCATCACACAACTTCCCTGCTAAAGTGGTATTTGCCACATCGTGTCCAGAGGTGCCGTTTCTACAGTCTTCTTGGCAACTCTGAAATGGGCTGCATTTGGGGCACTTCCTTTTGCTGTCCTGGCCCTTCTTGCCAGTCAAAAGCTTTTGTTTGTGGGCTTTGGAAATAGTCCAGTTTTTAGATGTTTTATTTTTTCAGAGTTGATGGTTTCTTGACTAGACTATGAAAATGCCTTCTTTAGGTTCTTTAATAGTTATACCAAGTATTATTCCAATTTTAGGGATGAGGAAACTGAGGCCGACAGGCAAAGGTCATGTAGCCAGCATGTGGCAACACTAGAATAAATTGACAGACTCAACACCATTAGCAGACCTGTCTGAAGGGATTGGGGGGGGGTCTTGAACTTTCAAGTACCCTCTAGACTTTTTCAGCAGGAATTTCAGAAGTCTGAAGAATTCTGAGCTCCCTGCTGGCCATGGGACATTGTGCTGATATGGTGGGGAAAATGCAGGTTGAGAAAGCCTTCACATCCTGCCCTGTTGGAGGCTGGTATGAAGGCCTTTGGTGGTGGCTGTAGTTTATATAGACCTCAAGCGATACACCTCTGGGATGGAAGCTCCTGCTTATTTTGGGATAATTTCTACATCTGTCATATCTATCCCCAACCCTGTCCCTATTAAATGGCTAACTGCCAAAAAAGAGGAAGGAACATCTTTAGCTCTAGCAGGTCTTGGGGATGTCTCACTCATTGTGAGGACTGTGAGGATCCGGTATATGTTTTTAAGTGAGTGAACCTTGTTACATGTTTTAACCTTGGTTCCTCCTGTCAAGAATTTTATCTTCTTATCTCTCGGGCACCTTTTCCCTCTACCCAGATCAAATAGCAAAATGCTTAGTTAATCTTTGAGAGGATAGAATCCATGGGAAGCACAGGATGAAATGATGACGCTGTGCTAAGCTCTGTCACCGTGGGTAAACCCCTGCCCTTGCTGTGACTTTCCACTTCCTAAATTAGAATGGAAGGGCGGGGGGGGAACCATAACCCAACTTCATTTTTATGAGTGGCCCTTTAGAGAATGGTGTAATCCATTGAGTTTCCACTGTACCTTTCCTCAGAGATGCTCAAAGGGGCGGGGGTGCCCTTACATGGAACATGGTGAGAGTGAGGATTAATCACTCCCAGTCCTCTGGGAGGGTGGAAGTGACCTGAACTTTCTAATTGAAAAAGTAGAAGTGTGTGCCCAATGCCCAGATGAGCAGGAAGGTCACAGCAGTTGATCGAGGAAATGCCGTATTTATCATTCACCCTTCCCATGACCTTTGTTTTTCCCAAATGCCTTAAAAAATAATAAGGAAACATTGCCCTGATTCTACCACTGTTCATCTCACCCAGTGTGTACTCCCTGACTCTGAATTTTGCAGCTTTGAGACTGCGGTAATTGAGACTGATAGGGACTTAGGTAATATTTGGTTCCCACCAGGGTAAGCTAATATTAAGTTATTATTTTACTTGTGAAGAAGAACTAAATTGTATAAGCTGCCTGGTTCTTCTAGACACACATTGCCTAGTGAAAAAACTAAAATTTAGAAGAAAAAGCAGTTTCACTTGTTAATACTTACCATGTCTCACTCACAAATGGCCTCATTTAAAACTTTGCCTTACCTAGCATGAATGGATAAAGAAAAGGGAGAGTTATTAGGGAATCTAGATTCCCAACTAACTTTAGCATTGATAGTGGTGAAGCTATGGGCAAGACATTTATTTTGTAAGTGGGGGTAAAACTTTGGAACGTGTTCAAAGCCTAGCTGCTCTAGTAATCCTCTCTCTTCTGGAGTGGAAGATACTGGAAGTCTGAGAATAAGCAAAGTATCCAGATGATGAAGCTGAGGGGTTATAACTATTTCATTTATTGAAATATATTTCAGTGATATTCAACTTGCTCAGAGAGAATCTGTGAGCTGTATTTTAAAAATCAATACAGGCTGGGCGCGGTGGATCACGCCTGTAATCCCAGCACTTTGGGAGGCCGAGGCGGGTGGATCACAAGGTCAGGAGTTCAAGACCAGCCTGGCCAAGATGGTGAAATCCCGTCTCTACTAAAAATACAAAAATTACCCAGGCATGGTGGCAGGTGCCTGTAATCCCAGCTACTCGGGAGGCTGAGGCAGGGAATTGCTTGAACCCATGGGCGGAGGTTGCAGTGAGCTGAGATTGTGCCACTGCACTCTAGCCTGGGTGACAGAGTGAGACTCCATCCCCCAAAAAAAAAGAAAGAAATCAATACAGAGTGGTCACATAAATCTTTCAGAGATCCTTAGTCAGTGTCTTTAAAATGGTTTTTAAGTGTTGTGCTTTCTCATTAAAGGTATGAAGGAAATACTACTTTAGCTGTGGTTCCTTTCTGGTAGATGACTTGCCTTTTCCTTTTTGTTTTATTTGTCCATTTGTATGTGTTACTATTTTGCATTTAAACTCTGGCACCAAGATCTGTACTGAAAGAGGCACCAACAAATGTGGTTGCTCCATAATGGAGAGAATGTCAAGAATGTTGACTATCTTTAGACCTGCTTCATTAATAGATAAGATAGAAACTAAAGAACCCACCCAGTTGGAAGAAGTTATTAGTCAAGTAGTGCTGCACACGTGACCACAGAAGTTAAAAAGGTAAATAATATGTCTCTACATGGGGGCCACACCAGTGAATTTGGAGAAGGATTTCTCCTTGGAGTCTTAAGAGCATATTTTTAAATTTAAGTGAACACTGTATTTTATTTGCAACTATATTAGTTATGACTGAAACACACATAGACTTTTTGATTTTCTTTTTTCATTTCAGCACAATAAAATTACAATCTGGACACGAGTTACTAATTACTGCTTTAGTAGCTGGTAAGGCACTTAGGAAAGTTAGAAATGAGTAAGGGAGAACCACAAAATAATAGTAATAGCACCATATGTCATGCATTTTAAGAAAACTGCTAATGTCTACTTTTTGGCCTTAAGTTGTAGTTGTGGGAGGCTGCTTCAGGGGGAGGTGTCTGGAACAAGGGGCTCTTCTGCTCCTCTCAGCTTTGGAGCACCAAGTTCAGGCTTTGTGTAGATAAGCTCAAGGATTTTCAACAGGGGTGGGGGAGTGGAACAATCTAAATTTAAACTATAGAATCAACATTTTCTTTAAAAATTGTTCCAGTTTTCGAGAGGCGTAGGTGGATCCTGTGAATTATGTGATAATGCACACGCTTTTCCTACATCCTGCTTATGTCAAAACATTTCCAGAGACTTTCATTTGGAGGTTTTATTTTCACGCTACAGAATGGGGTGGGGGCTCCCTTTTTTTTTAATCTCTTATGCAAAGAATTTTAAGGAGTCTTAGGCTGACTTTTTAATATGAGAAGCTGGTAAAGGTGAGTGTTCTTATGTGAGCACTAAAGATATTTAAATTTGATATGTAATAATGTATTTGCAAAGCAAAGAATATAAATAATATAAAAGTACTAGCATTTAGATGTCTTGTATCATTTAATCCTTAAAAACACAAAATGAGGTTGGCAGTATTCTTTATCTCCATGCTATGGAAGAGGAAATTGAAATGTAGGAGTTAGTAACTTGCCTAAGGATACATTGCTGGTAAGTGGTAAAGCCCAGGATTTTAACTCAAGCCTGTCTGATTGAGACTGCGGACTCATAAGCACAATATTGCACTCTAAATTAATAATGTAAAGTTAGTTTCAGTCTTTCAGTAGGGAAGATGGAAGGCTGCAGAATAGGGATTTTGATAGCAAAAATCTCATTAACCCCAAATGGAAGTGGCGCTGGCAGGGCCATTCTGAAGCCTACCAGTGGCTTCATAGGTGTTAAGAGTTTCCCACTGGTCTTAATGCTCTTGGATGGAGAGAATGTATCTTAAGCCAATGTATTAATAGTAGATTGCTTTGCTTATGTAGTATGCAATATACGGGCATACATTTTCTTGACTATTATCTTAATGACTATTCCAAATTATGACTACCTTAAAAACTACCAAAATCCCCTGCTCCAGAATTTTCAGTTTCAGATGAGGTCATAATTCATAGCCTTACTTTTCCCATATTCTCCTACAGGTTGGACGTGATAAGTATGAGCCTGCAGCTGTTTCAGAACAAGGTGATAAAAAGGGCAAAAAGGGCAAAAAAGACAGGGACATGGATGAACTGAAGAAAGAAGTTTCTATGGTAAGTACTAGGAGGAATATTGTATTCCATCCTTATTAAAAATCCATGATTTTTAATCCCCCAAACCTCACTGTATTCTTCAGTCAAAGAACTGCTTTATATTAAAAGAGATCATAGCAGCTGTACAGATCTCATCTTGTTGTAGAGGTTAATATTGAACATTTTCTTTTTAAAAGCTGTTAGAGGATAGGTAAAGTTAATGCAGTCACTCTGGCATAACCACAGATCAACAGAAGGAACTTAGGTTGATATCATGAGTCTTTGCTTTTCTCTGTATTATATCAAACACTGGGAAATTCAGCCTCTCCAGGCTATGGAAGCTTCCATCTACTTAACCTGTCTAGAATTGACCTAGTCATCAGAGAAGGCAGATAAGGTTTTACTAGATCCCTGAGAGCTGCTGGGTTTCTCTGAAGTGTTGCGGCAAGTAGTAATGGGCCACCGTCACTCAGCTTCAGCCATTCTCCAGTGAAGAGCTGTCAATGATAGCTGTATGGTTGTGAAGCCATGAAGCGATGGTGAAAAGTGTACCAACTTCTGCACTGAAGAAAACATCTGCACTTCGTTTAATAAGCTTAATGATAGTAATGAGTAATGCTATTTTTTTGTCATTTTTTTATACTACACTGTTTATTTTCTTTGTTTCTGTTTTTTTTTTTTCCCTTAGGATGATCATAAACTTAGCCTTGATGAACTTCATCGTAAATATGGAACAGACTTGAGCCGGGTATGTTCTAGTTTGAAGGCTGTTGTACAAAATCCTAGTTTTCCGTATTGTACTTTCCCCTGTATTGCATACAGGTCTAACTTCAGGGGCTCTAGTAAGAAAACGACAGACACATCTGCGTATCTAGTATGTGACATGCACAGAGCTTGGGCTTTTATATGCTACTGTTTCTTTTCCCTGAAACTTTTTGAAAGTGGATGTTATTTTCTTCTCCCTATTTTATAGTAGTTGAGAGCCAGTAAGTGGGAACACCAGGAGTTGCAGTTGGCTTCAAAGCCATGCTTATGCCTTGACCTTTTGATGATACATTTTCCCTTTATTTTTCTACATTTGTTAAATTCAGTTGAATATTTCACCTAGTTGAATCTTCAACAGTTCACATTTTTGCCCTTTTCCCAGCTAGTCCGTTGCAGTATGTTATAGTTATACTATCATTTGTTTAGTTATTCCATCATTTATTTGTAAATTGTTTTGCACAAAATTTAAAGAAACCTTTTCATAAAATACACGTTATGTATCCTTGTTATCTAGAGGATTTTGACATTAAATGTGTAACAAATGTTATAAAAGTAAATAGTCTAGGCATGTCTTATTTCCAGATAATCACTGAAAAGTCTGGGAATAACTTGAATAGCAAGCCAATATGTAGTATTTTTTCAGTAAGGCATCAAGAGCCATGGGTACTGTGGTGTTCTGATATATATTGTTTTTTGTCCACAGTTCCTGGTTCATAACTCCCTTAGCCCTTATTACAGTCTTTTGTTATAATGTTGGGTGTGTTAGACCTCGGTGTCAGGCTTCAAGAAACAGGATCTCTCTCCTGCCCTCCTTTCACCTGCCACAAGGCAAGACTCTAATCTTGTTCCACCTTTCTGATTTTCCAGGTAGATAGTGTTGGAATTGAACTGGAGGAAATCTTGGTGGTGGGGAGAAACCGCCACACCTTTGGTCACAGAAGTCATCTTCTGTGTTGATTGTTGTGGTGTAAGAGTAGAGAAGAGGCCGGGTGCGGTGGCTCATTCCTGTAATCTCAGCACTTTGGGAGGCCAAGGCTGGTGGATCACCTGAGGTCAGGAGTTTGAGACCAGCCTGACCACCATAGAGAAACCCCGTCTCTACTAAAAATACAAAATTAGCCGGGTGTGGTGGTGTGTGCCTGTAATCCCAGCTACTCGGGAGGCTGAGGCAGGAGAACTGCTTACACCTGGGAGGTGGAGGTTGCAGTGAGCCGAGGTTGCGCCATTGCACTCCAGCCTGGACAACAAGAGTGAAACTCTGTCTCAAAAAAAAAAAAAAAAAGAAAAGAAAAAAGAAAGAGTAGAGAAGAACGTGGTTTGAGAGCGTTTTTCTTGACACAGGCACTTTAAGCTCCAAGAGGAGGCCTCGACTCGACTCAGAACAACATGCCAACAGTGACTCTGCTCACTGTGTGCCAGGCAGTCTCTGTTGCCACTTCACATCTCACTTAGGTTTTTATTAGAGTCTTAATGAAGTGTGCTCTCTCCGACCTGTGCCCATTACTCAAATGCTGTGGGTCTATTTCCTTCCTTGTAAAATGAGGTTAATAATGCCTTAAAAAGGATTGTCATGAGAATTAAACAAGTTAATTAAAACACTGAATTCAGTTCCTGGCATGTAGATAGCACTCAAATGTTTGGTAACATGAGCACAAAATACAGGTAAATAGATTCTTTAGACAAAAATATTTTATTTTTTTTGACTTGATATTTTGAGAGTATAAAAGTGATCATATTTTCCTCTCTTAATGAGAGCTTATATATAATTGCCTGCTGTCAGTGAATCTTGGGTTTAAGACCCATTAGAAAAATAGCAGGCTTTAGTAGAGTAGATTTTTCCAGTGAGTACTTTTCAGTCAACAGGTTTATTGGGAGTTGGCTAAAATGCACATGGAGGTGAGCCCTTGCCTGCCAGACAAGCAAAGAATCAAGCTGTATATTTAAAACTTGGCTGTTAACCCAACGGATTTCTACAGGAAGTTTTTTCTCCTTTGATGTTTGTAGAGGGGTTTTTTTCCCCTCCCCACAGAATCAATACATAGAAAACTCAAAGCTGTTAATTTGCAAAACTGAATGGATTTGTGAAAGTAGATACCTTTTTGGCAGAAATGCAATTTGGCATTAATCCCTTGATCTAAAACTTAGAAGAAACCAGGCTGAATTCAAATTTATTGATGGATCAATTTAAAGAGTTTTAATCTGGGTGTTACGGGTTCCTTGGGAAACGTGGGCATATTGTTTGCCCGAACCCTTTGGAGGCTGGCTCATCAGCAGAATTATTCATGGAGGAATTTGCTAGGTTTTACCTTGGCTCTCTAGCTTGGGACATTTTGTTTCTTCTTTAAATCCTTATTGCAGCTGTCCAGCTATCAGATAGGTATGTTGGCTTGTAAGTGCTAGTACAGTTTGCCTTATTTATATTCCACTGCTTCTCAGGGATTAACATCTGCTCGTGCAGCTGAGATCCTGGCGCGAGATGGTCCCAACGCCCTCACTCCCCCTCCCACTACTCCTGAATGGATCAAGTTTTGTCGGCAGCTCTTTGGGGGGTTCTCAATGTTACTGTGGATTGGAGCGATTCTTTGTTTCTTGGCTTATAGCATCCAAGCTGCTACAGAAGAGGAACCTCAAAATGATAATGTGAGTTCTGTAATTCAGCACATGGATTTGTAGTACACATCAGATATCTTCTCTGTCTTTGTCTCCCACTTATTCTCAATTACCACTCTTTACTTAATGGTTATGAACACTGAGGAATAGTGTCAGCAGCTGTTGCCTTCGAGGCCCATCCATTCTTCCTTCATTTCCAGTTCCTCTCTCTACCACCCACGTTGTAGATGCTCTTACACGTGGGATGCCCACGTGCATGTGCTGCTGTCAGCAGGCAGCTCTGCTCAGGCCCCGGCCGCCACCCACTGAATGGCAGAGCACAGCTTTTAATGTTGGCACATCCACCTGTCCAGAAATGCTTGGTGGCCATTTTTCAAAATCCACAAGTTGGTTGAAAAACAATCTTTGTTTTATAAAGCAGGAGAAACTGATGCATCTAGAACATTTCCAAAAGTCCAGTTAGTGGTCAAGTGTTGGTGTGACTGACTCCATTTCTGACCCTTTCTATGTGGTCTTTAGAAGGATAAATAAGAAAACATGAGTTCTATATTTCTGAAATCTTGGTTTCTCTATTAAAAATCTGTTTTTTATTCAGTCAAAAAATTAATTGAATGCCCCTAATTCTTGTGTAGAGCCACGGGCCCTAACTTGTCTTTTCCCTTCCAGCTGTACCTGGGTGTGGTGCTATCAGCCGTTGTCATCATAACTGGTTGCTTCTCCTACTATCAAGAAGCTAAAAGTTCAAAGATCATGGAATCCTTCAAAAACATGGTCCCTCAGGTACCAGACGCTTTGTCCTTCCCCAGTGGATGACTTGACAGCCCCAAGCATGTCAGCCTGTGAATTAGTGTGAAGTTAAGGTTTTCCAAATATTACATGACTCCATCAGAGAGATGGATGTCTTCTACTCCGCCCCAAAACAACCTGTTTTCCTTCTACCCCAAAAAGTGGTAGCCTTTCTTTTGAATGTAAACTCTGAATACAGGCACACTGTTACAGCAATATCTCTTAAACTGGTGAGCAAGCTTTTGTAACTTGTGTAAATAAAAAAGTGAATAGTATAGGTAATTAGGATAATAGACCATTCTTAATTTTATTTTCTTGTTTTGGACACTACCTTCTCTTTGTTGGTATACTAACGGTATAAATGGTTTCCTTTCCAAAGCAAGCCCTTGTGATTCGAAATGGTGAGAAAATGAGCATAAATGCAGAGGATGTTGTGGTTGGGGATCTGGTGGAAGTAAAAGGAGGAGACCGAATTCCTGCTGACCTCAGAATCATATCTGCAAATGGCTGCAAGGTAGAACTTTTATTTTAACAAACCTCATGGCTAGCTCTGCTGTTTGGGCAGCTGGATTTGAGGGGTACAGTAGCCCATGATAAGGCAGTGTATTCACATGACATTTTTCTTCTTTTCCTCACATACAGGTGGATAACTCCTCACTCACTGGTGAATCAGAACCCCAGACTAGGTCTCCAGATTTCACAAATGAAAACCCCCTGGAGACGAGGAACATTGCCTTCTTTTCAACCAATTGTGTTGAAGGTAGGCCGTTTTTTGGCACTTTGAGCACTGTGTGGTATTTCTCTTGGGCATTAACAAAATCAAAACCATAGGCACAATCTCTTGTTTTATTGGCTCCATTTCTGACAACTTGTGTCAAGCACAGAGCAGAGGTGTTTTCCTAGCTGGCAGGAAACCTTGTGGCAGTTTCCCTTACCTCCACCTGCCTCTTCTGTCAACACCACCAGTCTGGCATGGGTGTTGGAGCTGCTGTCCTGCTAATGGAGAGAAGTCCCTTTGCCAAGCAGCATGTACAACCAAAAGTCTGGCCCTTAAAAGTGTGCTTTTGTCAACTCTTTTTCTTTTTTAGCCATGTTATGTAATTGTGTAAAATCTGTGGCTTCCTTCAGGTTAGATACAATTAGGTACAGTTCTTCCTCCCCTTCTTTTTAAGGCACCGCACGTGGTATTGTTGTCTACACTGGGGATCGCACTGTGATGGGAAGAATTGCCACACTTGCTTCTGGGCTCGAAGGAGGCCAGACCCCCATTGCTGCAGAAATTGAACATTTTATCCACATCATCACGGGTGTGGCTGTGTTCCTGGGTGTGTCTTTCTTCATCCTTTCTCTCATCCTTGAGTACACCTGGCTTGAGGCTGTCATCTTCCTCATCGGTATCATCGTAGCCAATGTGCCGGAAGGTTTGCTGGCCACTGTCACGGTAAGAGGCAGGTGATGGTCACCCTGACTCAGATCAGCTTGCATGAATGTTACATTCTTCTGCTATCCTATTCTAAGGTATTGCCAACTTATGTTTTATTCTGGATGTTTGATACAGTTTTTCTTGAGAGCCACATCATATGGTGAGTTTTGACAGTGAGAAAACCTCAGCATTTGTTTATACGTAAGATAACCCCAAAGCATACATTTTGCTTTTAAATTATCACGTGGTCTAGAACAGTGCAGTGGAGAAAGGAGAAGAACTTGGGATCAAGTAGGGGGATAGAATAGGGTAGAATCCTGTTACTGTTTTTCTTAATAGATTGCTTTTCTGGAAGGAAGGGGAAGCCTCATGTATGGGTTCCCCTTACTATTTCTTCAGACTTCAGAAGAAGGTTGGAGAGATTTAATTTTAGACTAATTTCTTCCACATTAGGGTATAGCAAGAATCTGTGTAGAATTCCAACCTGATTGAGTGAAGTAATAATCTTCCTTATATTTTTTAGGTCTGTCTGACACTTACCGCCAAACGCATGGCGAGGAAAAACTGCTTAGTGAAGAACTTAGAAGCTGTGGAGACCTTGGGGTCCACATCCACCATCTGCTCGGATAAAACTGGAACTCTGACTCAGAACCGGATGACAGTGGCCCACATGTGGTTTGACAATCAAATCCATGAAGCTGATACGACAGAGAATCAGAGTGGTAAGGCCAGGGCTACCACACACCTCAGCCACCTGCTCCACTTGGTTTTTTTTCTTTTAAGAAATTACATGAAAAAAAAATTTCTTTTTTAATGCTCATGACAGCTTTTTCTTTCTTTCTTTTTATCATTTAGTGAAGAGTCAAGGGTATGGGATTTTGATTTTTTGCATGTTAGCAGAAACTTTAAATTGCCCTACAAATGTGATTGAAGAATGCCTGAAATGTGATTGGTTTCATTAATTGGGAAATGAGATGTATCACTGCAAATTTCTGTAGGACTTTAATAGGAGAACTGAGAACATAGCCTTTAATGCATTATTGTCCTGTTGTGTTTTCTTGCCTCCATCAGGTGTCTCTTTTGACAAGACTTCAGCTACCTGGCTTGCTCTGTCCAGAATTGCAGGTCTTTGTAACAGGGCAGTGTTTCAGGCTAACCAGGAAAACCTACCTATTCTTAAGGTAGGCTCAAGAGTTAATGATGGGTTGCCTTTTGGAGGGGTGTAGACAGCACATGAGAACTGCCATTTGAGTGTTAAAAGTAGCAGATTACCTTTGTGGTCTGTGTGACTGTTCACTGTAGAACACTTGGAGTGGTCTGTGCAGTACTTTGCTGTAACTTACATTGTGTTGCCTGTAGATCCTGATGTATTATAGGACCCCCTGCTCCATATAAGTTGATTAAAAAGGGAAGCTGCAGTAAAAATCTGACCAAAGTGGGATGGGAAGAGATGGAAGACAGTCTTTATTGGTGAAAAACCTAATTCATCTGCTTTTACTACTCTGAGTTTATGTTATCACCTAACCTAGTGGACAGTGAGAGCTGAGGGCTGTAGTGACTCGATAATCGTATTTGCATATTAGGATACAGTAGATTCCAGTAAATCCTTTAAGCCATTTATTTTCCTGAAATAGCTCAGCTTATCTTATCTTATTGGTTCTTAGCTTATTTACTAATGATGTAAAAATAAGCTCCAGGCCAAAATAAGCCCAGCCTTAGCCTGTGGAATTCTGATGCAGTTTGAAATGATTGAGATTTTACTGTGCTGCCCAAGTGAAGATGCAGTCTCAGAAGGATCGTGAATTGTACAAAGTCCTGTAGGAGAAGAAAGCTATGTGAGGCTCTCTGGGTCCCACATTCTCTGTGAAGCTGCCTGTAGTAGTTGTGGGTATAAACTAAGTTGCCAAAGGGAATGTGGCTTGGATGTAACTCAGATGCCTTCTGTGGTGAGGATAGGGTTCATTTATTCTGCAAAGGAGATTTTCTTGGCATTGAATTGATGTTGATTTGAGGATAATGTTGTTTATCTTGGGGATAAAACTTGAGATAAGTGTTTCATGTTTTTCTTTACCTCAAAGTGGAAATGTTCTAGGCTTTGAGCATCAGGTTCCACAAGTATCAACTCTTTCCTGATTAAAAAACCCCAGAAAGGTAGCAGAAGCTGTATTCCAAGTATTTCTGGAGTTGGGCCATATTGATGGCATTATTACTAAAAAGTGGGGAGGGGGAAGCAGCCCTATTTTGCTTTTATTAAAATAGCTGGCTTTTATTTAAAATGTCCCCCACTTATTTTGTGTTTCTTTCCAACCCAGCCAACTTTCTTGCTCTGTGGAGCTGCTATACTTCTGAGCATTGATCTGTTCATCTGCATATACAACCTTAGATGTTAAAGTTCTAAAAGGCTTACCTATATAAAAGTTGTTTACAACTGAAAATGCTTTCAGTATGTCAAAATATAAGTGTGTCATCACGTATCACAGATAATATGTGTCACCTGAGGCGTGGGCTTTGACTAAAATGTTACATGGTTCGATTTTATTACTGTTGGAGCTGGTAATAGCTTTCAGTTCACATCCTTCAGGCCCAATTAATTTTGCGCAATTATGATTAGAATGTAAAGTCTTCTACTTTGCCCTTGACATAGGCAATTTGTCCCCAGTCCTGAGACCCTAAGCATTTTCTTATGAATTCTACAGTAATGAAAGGTGCTATAAATGTTTAGTCTCTCACTTGGTATTTTCAGATAAGGAACCAGAAATAGGTAGTTGGGAATAGCATTGGCTTTGAGACTTTTCAGTAGGCCGGGAGAAGATAGAAATAGACTGCAGTAGGTTGGAAGGGTGTGTTATACCTCTTCTAGGGAAGGTGACACCTTCCCACAGCCTTCTTTCACTAGAAGCTACTGTGGGCCGGGGAAGGACATTGGGGTTTGAGTCTGAAGCACTGTGAACAGCAGTGGTCTGGGCTAGAGGGACTTCTGTCCCACTTAACACCGCTGCTTCCTTCTTGCCCATCCTTTGCTACCTCTGACAAGATTGGAATGTGTCTTGAGTTATTTTTCCTGTTTTTCAGTGATGCCTCAGTGAAATTTTTTGGAGATAATTTACAGATGATGTCTCTGTTCACAGCGGGCAGTTGCAGGAGATGCCTCTGAGTCAGCACTCTTGAAGTGCATAGAGCTGTGCTGTGGTTCCGTGAAGGAGATGAGAGAAAGATACGCCAAAATCGTCGAAATACCCTTCAACTCCACCAACAAGTACCAGGTCTGAAGATAAATGGGTACACGGAGGGCGAGGGCAAGCTGGGGGACAAAGAGGGGAGGTACATGAGCAGGAAGAGGAAATATTCTCCCTTTGGAGTTTTATAAGCTTTAGCTTTAAATTTTACCCTTGATTACATATAGAATGTCATAATTTAGTTGAGTATCAGCAGGATAAATGAAGCCTCTTGCAAAACACTGTTGAGCCCTTTTGAATACTTTTGGTTTGGGGTGGGTGTGGGCATGTGGGGTGGGTGTGGGCATGTGGGGAGGGTGCTGGAGGTGTGTGTGCGCAAGTGTGCCCCAATCCCTGTGTTCTGAAATTCTGTATGTGTTATTTTTTAATGTGAACAAGTGTCAGGAATTTATGAATACATCATAGTGCTCTTTTTTTTTTTTCTGTAGCAGTCAGAGTATGTTACAGGTATAAGATACTTCAGAGTTCAGAAAGAAGGGATCTTGGGTCTTTTATAGCAAATACTAAATAGTAAGTGAAGCTCCATTTTCCACCATGGACTGCCACACATCCAACCATCCAATGTTTATATCTCAACAATCCTTCACAGTTGTCCATTCATAAGAACCCCAACACGTCAGAGCCCCGACACCTGTTGGTGATGAAGGGTGCCCCAGAAAGGATCCTAGACCGTTGCAGCTCTATCCTCCTCCACGGCAAGGAGCAGCCCCTGGATGAGGAGCTGAAAGACGCCTTTCAGAATGCCTATTTGGAGCTGGGGGGCCTCGGAGAACGAGTCCTAGGTATGCAGACAACCTGGTAACAAAGCACCTGGGCACGTTTCTATCAAGTAACCTAGTCTGGTAGACAGTTAACAAGTGATCCTATGAACCTGTATGTCTTGTTGACCTTCCTCTGTGTCTTTCAGGGGCAGTCCTCCTACTTGTTTATTTGCCCCCTATCATTTTGAAAACAATAAGTGCTGGAGAAATGGTCAGTGTATTGGGCTGTGAGAAACAGCGTCCTGATGGTTTGCTTCTGACTTGTACTTAGACCTTTGGTCTCATGCTAGTCAGTTCTGTTTGTTTTTTAAAAAAACACAATGGTGGAAGAAGATCTTTCTTATCTAATCTTTGTTGCTATGGACATAAATAATAAGCCTAATTAAATTAAAGGTAATTAATTCTTAGTGTGTCTAAGTTAGACATACTATTTCCTGACTGCTTTGGAATGGGTGTGAATTTACATGAGCATTTATGTGCTCAGCTCAGAAACTAGACTAACGGTAAACTTTTAGTCTAAGATGCTATCCATTTTTTTCTACCCTGACAGCTACTGAGGCTGAGAAGTTCACTTTACCCATTGTCTAATGTATTTGGGGAAGTGGTATTTATAATACTTTGTAGCTTGACAGATACTACATTCATTATTTATATAATGCTTCCTATTCTTCTTAACTTGGGTAAATCTAATTCATGGTATCTTTCGTATGTGTCTATCCAACCGAAGGATTGCTATCTTCTCTTAAGTATTTTTCACTTCACTACCTCCACCACCCCAGAGTGGAAGCAGTCTCTCTTCTTTGAGTCTACATGGCACGTTAAAGATCATTGTAACCTCATACAACATTGAAAGGAATGTCTGACATTATCTTGATTTTTGTATTAACTACTAGATGATAAACCCCTTGGGCAGAATGCATCTGATCTGTACTTATCCTCAAAAGTAGCTAGTATGATGTCCCATATTGGTGCTCGGTAATATGTTTCAGTTAAATGAACGAGAGAGCAGAGGTATGGCCTTGATGTTTCCAGAGAAGGCAGCTGAGGCACGTAATTCCATGATTTGCCAAATCCAAATAACTTAGTGTCATCATCAGTGGGCAAGTCTAGAACCCTAATATCCTGGTGCTCAAAATTAGGGTTATCAATTCAGTCTTCTCCACATTAAACAATTTCCAATTCCTCTGAGGCCTGGTGTGATGGATTCTCTCTTTCAAATGCTTTTTTTCTTTCAGTGACTCTGTCGTTCATAAATGTTAAACAAAACCCTCACTCTGTTATAAAAATATAGACTTTAAAAATTTTCCAAAGTAAACATTCCAGAGAAAGGTAGGCGGGCTGAATAGGCTGCTGTTGTCCTCCTTACTGCCTGGCGTCACTGAAATTTTCAAAGGCTCCTGTCCTCCCCTCAGGTTTCTGCCACCTCTTTCTGCCAGATGAACAGTTTCCTGAAGGGTTCCAGTTTGACACCGACGATGTGAATTTCCCTATCGATAATCTGTGCTTTGTTGGGCTCATCTCCATGATTGACCCTCCACGGGCGGCCGTTCCTGATGCCGTGGGCAAATGTCGAAGTGCTGGAATTAAGGTAGTGCCCAGGCGCCTCCTTGGCTTCATCTCTTAGTGCCTTGGGACACCCTACTCAGTGAATGTTGCCCTTTGAGGTCCGGATGGCCACTGTTTTATCTCACCTGGAGTATTAATTTCTATCTCCAAAGCTTTACTTGCACCCAGAAAAGACCAAATCGTATTAAAATGATGGTGTAAACACACAAGAAATTAAAAATTTTTTGGAAAGCAGTTGTTTAAAAAAGAAATGTAAGCAAAGTAAAAACAGCAAAAGACTTGAAGTTTTAAAACATTGCATTATTCTAAATTAATGTACCTTATGCAATGAATGGCATATCTTCTGTGTTTTCAGTTAACTGTTTGTTAGTGAGTGTTTGGTGTCCTCTGTGTATCCGTCTTTTTTTAAGTAGCTGAATGTTACTCAAGTGCACTAATAATCCTGTTGCTGGGTATGTGATTTGTTTCCGTTTTTTACTCTCAGGATTTTATTTTATTTACTTTTTGAGACAGAGTCTCGCTCTATTGCCCAGGCTGGTGTCATAGTGCGATCTCAGCTCACTGTGACCTCCGCCTCCCAGGTTCAAGCAATTCTCCTGCCTCAGCCTCCAAAGTAGCTGGGATTAGCTGACACCACACCTGGCTAATTTTTGTATTTTTAAGTGAAGATGTGGTTTCACCATGTTGGCCAGACTGGTCTCAAACTCCTGACCTCAGGTGACCTGCCCACCTCAGCCTCCCAAAGTGCTGGGATTACAAGCGTGAGCCACCACACCCGGCCTGCTCTCAGGGTTAATACTGCCCTGAAAAGCTTTGTAGAAGTTATTTCCTCACCACTCTGACTACCTCTTTTTAAAGTATATTCTAAGTACAATCACTGCATCAAAAAATAATAACAATTTTGAATTCTTGTCACATGTTGCTTTTCCTCCAAATTGTGCCAATTTGAGAATGCTAGCCAGTAGCATGTGGTGTCTTCACAGTCCCACCAGCATCAGATTTTTATTTTTTTATTTTTATTTTTTTTTGCTGGTGTAGTAATTTTCGAGTATTTTTATGTGACTGTGTAGAAGGAAAAATAGACATTGTATATGCTAGTGATCGTGTACCAAGATAAAACCTGAGTATTGCCTTTGTGTTTCCTTTCTGTGGATACATATGTTTATATTGTTGGCTAATCGATGTTTATTAGTTTTATATTTGCATTCCTTTACTTTTGATACTCTAAGCCGAATCATCCTTAGTATTTACTCTTGCCTACTGGATATAAGACTTTAAGGTCATTTACTTGGCAGTTGCATTCAACACATTGTCTTGTTTATTACAGGTCATCATGGTCACAGGAGACCATCCAATCACAGCTAAAGCTATTGCCAAAGGTGTGGGCATCATCTCAGAAGGCAATGAGACCGTAGAAGACATTGCTGCCCGCCTCAACATCCCAGTCAGCCAGGTGAACCCCAGGTAAGGCAGGAAGCTCAAATCACAGTCTGCTGAGCAAGTAGTGATGGTTTAAAATCTTCAGTGTGGTTCTATAATGGTTTGCATCCAGGCTTGCTCTGAGTAGGAAATGTACCTGCACTGCCAGAAAGCAACCTTGTCATTCCTAAGGAGGATTTTAAGTAAGAGCAAGTCATAATAATTAGCATTTAGATGGTATTTACTGTTCTAAGAGCTTGATATGGTGACCTATTATTTGCAGAGCAGGGAAGCTAGGGATTCAAGAGGCTTTTGAAGTACCTCAGAACTGGTGAAGTCATATAGTAAATTCAGCAGTCTAGCTTCTGATTTCATGCTGTTAACCACTGAGCTCTACTGCCTAGCACCTAGCACCTTGACACTTTCCAGGTCCACACTAACAAAATAAAATAAGGAAGGGACAATTACTTAGGTCGTTCAGGCAAACACAGGAAACACTTGGCAATGAAGTAAAATAGGTAATAGCAAATTGGTTTCGTTTTAAGGTTTAGGACCCTTTCACCCTATGTTAGGGTTAGAGGAGGGTTTGGTCTTGTATCAGCGCTGCCACTGTCTAAAACTTACATTTCTTTTTTTCTTTGATGGAGTCTCAGTCTGTCGCCCCAGCTGGAGTGCAGTGTCATGATCTTGGCTCACTGCAACCTCCGCCTGCTGAGTTCAAGTGATTCTCCTGCCTCAGCCTCCCAAGTAGCTGGTATTACAGGCCTCCACCAACACACCCAGCTAATTTTTAAATTTTTAGTAGAGATGGGGTTTCACCATGTTGGCCAAGCTGGTCTCGAACTACTGACCTCAAGTGATTCGCTCGCCTCAGCCTCCCAAAGTGCTGGGATTACAGGCATGAGCCACCACACCCAGCTAAAACTTGGTTATATTTCAGCATGTCTTATAAAGGTAGGGAAAGAATACAGACAGGCCTGCCCCAAAGATTGTCATGAGCCTCAAATGAGATAAAATATATGAAAATACTCTGTAACCTGTAAAGTACTGAACACTTAATAGCTTTTACATGCTGGGGAAAATTCCTTCTTTGTTTTGTTTACAGAGTGATCTGCATAAGAATATCCCTTCTTGAGGTGATGGACACGTGCTGGTGATGTGATGAGTGACTTTTTTTTTCTTTTGTCCTAATTCTAGGGATGCCAAGGCCTGCGTAGTGCATGGCAGTGATCTAAAGGACATGACCTCCGAGCAGCTGGATGACATTTTGAAGTACCACACTGAGATAGTGTTTGCCAGGACCTCCCCTCAGCAGAAGCTCATCATTGTGGAAGGCTGCCAGAGACAGGTCAGCCAGCACAAGGATCGGGCTGCTTTGGGCACTGTTGGCTTTAGGGATTGGAGTTCCAGTGGAAACACAGCAACGTTGATGGATGCAAACCTCGCTGTATTAGACTCTGTATAAAACAGGCCAGAAGGAAGCTCCCAGGCATAGAGAGGGTGACTTGTTAATGGTTTAGCAGTGACAGAAGCACTTTAAAGTCCAGGTGTCCCACTGTGTCCCAGAGCTTGACCCCTCCGTGGAGTCATCTGATATGGGGTCCTAGTGTTTGCAGTAGACATGTGAGTGGTCAGGAGACTACTGGGCATGCATACAGGAATGGGATTTTCTGGAGTGCCACCCACCAGAGTCATTACTTTGAGTAGCCCTTGTTAATGCCGGGGGCTATGTTTGTTGTCACTTGTCAGTTCTGTTATTTGGTGTAGGGCCTGTGTGAATACTTCCCTATGATGGTTCTCAGGCTTCATAAATAGTCTCAGTAGGAAAGGAGTAGTGTCTGTAATGAGTGCTCAGAGGGGGCATGCGTCGCACTATTTCCATCACTAGAAACAGTGATTGGTATTAACCCATTTTCCCTTTTCTGGGGTAGGGTGCTATTGTGGCTGTGACTGGTGATGGTGTGAATGACTCTCCAGCTTTGAAGAAAGCAGACATTGGGGTTGCTATGGGGATTGCTGGCTCAGATGTGTCCAAGCAAGCTGCTGACATGATACTTTTGGATGACAACTTTGCCTCAATTGTGACTGGAGTAGAGGAAGGTGAGAGCTGTTTAAGGTGTACACCAAGATCTTATTCAGATACTGCCCATTAGCATCCATTTCTGTATATTTCTTGGATATGTTCAGTTTCCAATGTGCTTCTCTCATAAGCTAACAGTAAAAAATCTTGCTTCTTCATAGGTCGTCTGATCTTTGATAACTTGAAGAAATCCATTGCTTATACCTTAACCAGTAACATTCCCGAGATCACCCCCTTCCTGATATTTATTATTGCAAACATTCCACTACCACTGGGGACTGTCACCATCCTCTGCATTGACTTGGGTACTGACATGGTGAGTGTCGCAACAGCCACAGATCAATAGTAGTGAGGTGTGAACTGTGTCTTCATTCACTGGCACTGTGCTCCCGGCATCCATGAGGCTGGTGTTGGGAAAAGAAATTCTCAGGACCAATATCCAGTGTGTGTCCCAATCCCCACATCACAGAATCAGTATTACCGCTCTTCAAGGCAACAGTTAACATCAGATGGGAATCTTTATTTTTGTGTACTTCACCTAAAAGATTTTTAAATGGGAGGGCAAGAATTTTATAACAAAAGGTTCACCATATTAGCTTCCTTATTTTTAGTAATTAAATTCCTTGTCCCCACCCCTTCCCAGGTTCCTGCCATCTCCCTGGCTTATGAGCAGGCTGAGAGTGACATCATGAAGAGACAGCCCAGAAATCCCAAAACAGACAAACTTGTGAATGAGAGGCTGATCAGCATGGCCTATGGGCAGATTGGTAAGCTGCAGCCTGGAGTGGGAAGCTGGCACATCTAAGGCATCTGAGGTGATGGCGTCCTCTTCAGGTTGTGATTTATTTCAGAGACTGCAAATCCAGGGTGACTTTCAGGTCTAGGATGAGCCCTAACAGGGTGAGCCTGTGGAGTTTCTGTAAACTGTCTTCCATGTGAGAATACATCTGTTGCTGTTTGCCCAGTTACCTTTTGTGGAAACTGGTTTTCTCTAGTGAGCACCTTGGAACTGGTCTCAACTCTGCCTGAGAAAAGAGGATGTCCTTCCTCACTGAGCCTTGTGGAACATGAGGCATGGTTCTGAGGAATTGTGTGTGCTGACACACAGGCTGCTTTCCCTGGAGATACACACTTATCTGTCACTCACTTAGATGGAGAGTTAGGCATTGGAGAAAGTATATGTGTTTGAGGGTTTGGCTAGTAGGTCACCACCAAAGGGTGATCCTCCATCCACCTTATGCTGGACTTCCGCCCCCACAATGGAGCATGACTAGCTAACAGGTGGTCTAGGTGGTGGGCAATCAGCATGCCATTTGTTTTTAAATCCTCTGCCTAGGGTTCTTTCAAGAGAACCTGGTGAAGCCACCATGAATGTCTTACTCTCCTGGATTAATGGGTCACATAACTGTGAACACTTGGATAAAGTAGAACAGATTAGAACATTGTGGAAATTATGGCAAAGATTCATTAGACAGTTTTTGGCAACAAAGTGATTGGCTGGTGGCCCATCCTGACCTTCTCCAAGGAGGCCTACTTTTGAGAGGAAGGAAGACTAGGTCTCTGGTGGTATAGGATGAAACCTTGCCCTGAGGAACTTGGAGCAGTGTGGTTAAATTGGATGCCAGGGGAAGAGGGTCCTGAAGGTGTAAAGGAGAGTCAGAAGGTGCCACAGTGGCTAGAAAAATGGCAGCATGTGGGAATTTTGAAAGATGGAAAAGAAGTTATCATTTGTCAGAGATTAAAAAGTAGGGAAGTGGATTTCCCCTAAGGGTCATGCCCTTAGAAGCAGCCGGTCAAGTAACAGAGGTGGGCATTTTGAGAGCAAGGCACATGTGTCTCTGTGTCAGCTCCAAAAAGTGACTCAAAAAGCAGAGGGCCCTGAGATTGGAGTGTACCTCTGGGGTCCTCCATCCCATCCCTCATAGCCTGTGAGTGACCAGGCAGTTCTTCCCTGTGCTTTTATCAACCAGTGGGAAACACTCCTCCATATGTGCTCTCCCAGGCCCGCTGCAGTAATCAGCTAAAGGCTATACAGGTACCGTTGCATGTGAGGTTCTAGTAATTGGGATGTTTTTCCAACTTAGGTATGATCCAGGCCCTGGGCGGCTTCTTTACTTACTTTGTGATTCTGGCTGAGAACGGCTTCCTCCCACTTCACCTGTTGGGCCTCCGAGTGGACTGGGATGACCGCTGGATCAACGATGTAGAAGACAGCTACGGGCAGCAGTGGGTGAGTGGGCGCCTCTGACCTGACCAATGTCAGAGCTCCTCAAGCCCCAAAAGACTGAGGCCACACTGCCACCGGCCATGCAGGTGAAGAGCCAGAGCTCATCTTCTGCCTTCTGCATTTCAGACCTATGAGCAGAGGAAAATCGTGGAGTTCACCTGCCACACAGCCTTCTTCGTCAGTATCGTGGTGGTGCAGTGGGCCGACTTGGTCATTTGTAAGACCAGGAGGAATTCGGTCTTCCAGCAGGGGATGAAGTAAGTAATGAAGGACATATCAGGGCCTTGGCTCAAAGAAGGGGACTGGTGATTTGTAAACCCTTTGCCAGAAACTCAACATGTGACACATATAGCCAGGTTTCTGGAATCCCTGGTTTATAGGGCAAATTTAGGAAGCAAGAAATGTAATTTTCTAGTTTTTTCACCTGACCTCCAAGTTTTCAAGTACAGCTAATACATAAAGATGTTGATCTGCCATTTTAATGCATAGCATTAAAAGATAAACCTTTATTTGCATCTTTTAAGCTTTTTCTCCCCCACTTTGATTTTAGGAACAAGATCTTGATATTTGGCCTCTTTGAAGAGACAGCCCTGGCTGCTTTCCTTTCCTACTGCCCTGGAATGGGTGTTGCTCTTAGGATGTATCCCCTCAAGTAAGTTGATCCTCTTGTAGCTCCAAAAAGTATGAAATAGTATGTGTGGCTTGTCCCCCCATTATTTGTGGTAATAGCTGTTATTTTCAGAATTTTTAGTGGTATGTACAAAAATTCCCATGGATCAGAAAACTGGGAAAGCTTTACATGTCAGTAAATCAGACTAACAAATCCTGAGGCTTCCATGATAGCAGCTAGTGCTTAGGATTTGGCCCAAGGTAAGATAAAGCCACACAGGCTTTAGCTCCATGGAACAGCAAACCACAACACTCAGGTCTACCACAGCTGTAGTCCAGTTGTCTTTAGAGGCCAACTGGGGGTACCCTGGAGCTTAGGCACCCACGCTCAAATCTTGATTTGCTTACTTAGTCACTGTCCCATTACAAGTCCTCCACCTTTCTGGGACTCTGAATCCTCTGCTCTCAAAGAAGGTTGGAGAAGCAGATCTAAGGTCCCTTTTACTTCATAATCAGTCATGGGTAGAGTTGATGAAAGGAAACACTGCTAGTCTTTGGCCTTAAACGCAGTGAATGACTCTGCATTTCAGATAAAGTTGAATTTTCAAATAGAGGGTTTATCACAAACTCCATTAGCTTTTTGCAACATTGGTTATGTTTGGTGATACCTGGTAACTGATACCTGATTGAGGTTAAGCAGCTGCAACTTGATTAAAACGTGCAAAGCCACAGATTGTGGGATCCATTTACAAGTTCCTTCGAAGCTTTTGATTTAAAGCATTAGTCTCCTTCGAATTCCCACTGTCCCCATCCTTGCTTACACCCGTCTGGACCATCTCTCAATCCCCCTGTTGCCAGCACTTCCTTTAGCTCATCTTATCCCTAAAGTAACCAGAACTCATCAGCCTCATTCACTTTCTGTGGGGTATGTGCAGACATCATCTGTGGTGCAAGATGAGACTGGCATCCAGAGTCAGTCTCATTGTCCCAACCTGTCTTTATAGCTTTATCTTGTATCCCTTACCCATCCAAACTCATGTTAGGTGAATTCGACTTTCTTCCTCTTCCTTTGTATTTGGTAAGGATGCTTCCTCCCCACATCCCTCCTTCTGTTCCCTCCTACCCTGCCAATCCCGATAGTCCCTTCAGGGCCAGTTTCCTTAGAGCTTGTCCCTCCAGGGCCTGTGCACTTGCACCTCTTCTCTGGCATTACTTGTTGCTTATCATTTCACCTCCCTGCTAGGTTTTAATCTAGAAGGCATGGGCCACAGTGTCTTTCTTCTCTGTGCATCCCTAGCTCCCTACACAAAGCTGGTGTACAGCAGGGGCCAGCATCTCCAAATTGAATTCTGTCAGCTTGGGCCATTATGTATCAAGAAGGGGCTGGGAGAGGTCACAGAGCTTTCCAAAAGGGCTGATGGAAAATCACACTGTAAAGGGGGCATTTCCATCTTCTGGGTCCTTCCATGGTGTTTTTTTGTTTGTTTTTTTTGGGTTTTTTTGGTTTTTTTGCCACCACCAAAGAGATTGTTCTGACAGGTTCTGCCCATTTTTGGAAGGTGGTTCAGTTATTCGGTGACTGAGTCAAATGAGGTCATCTCTCTTAGCTGCCGTGTCAGACACAGGAAGAAGAGGAGACCACCAGAGTCCTGCCCAGGGACAGCCTTTCTCACGTCATAGCAGGGAGCTGGTGATCATGGAGGCTGCCTGGAGCCTGTTAGCAGGCTGGAGACTGTGTGGCTCAGCCTCTGGGCCCCTTGGAAGCCTTTGGGCTCAGCTTTTTTCAGTCCCCAGGACCAGGACTCAGAATACAGAGCTGCATATCCCAAATGCTGTTGTCAGAGATCAAATTTGGGGAATGAATAAACTGGTTTTGACCCACACTGGCAGGTCTTTATCTTCAAATGCTGGGATATTAGGCAGATGGTCTTAAGAGCTTCTTAAACACTTTAGAAATGAAAGAAAGAAAAAAATGTTCAGTTGCTCTGGGATGTTTAACAGAAAATGTACTCTGCTCATCCTATAAACCAACTCTTATGAAACCCAAACTGAAGATGAGTAGGGATTCCATTACAAAGTCTGCAGACTGATTTCCTCTGCGTCTCTAGGCCCTGGGCACATGGAGCAGCAAGCAATCTGTTTTAAGACATTTTTATTTGTTCTGTTAATGACTCAGTAGTTAACTGTGACTGTACTTGGCTTCTTCTTTCAGACTGATTACTTCGTTGTCACTGTGGTGACGTGCAATTTCTCTTTCTTTATTTGAACTGTGTTCACGTGCGTATAAATTGGTACCTCATTCTATTTCCAGACCTACCTGGTGGTTCTGTGCCTTCCCCTACTCCCTTCTCATCTTCGTATATGATGAAGTCAGAAAACTCATCATCAGGCGACGCCCTGGCGGTAATTATGGGCATTCTGACTTTGGTTGGAGGAGAAGCGGGGAGGGGCTATAGTTCTGTTGGCTTTTTGTTTCCCTTGAGGTGTCTGGGCTCCCTCAGTGGTCAGTCTGATTAGCTAAGGTGACTGGACCAGCAAACTGACCATAGTCACATCTTCAGAATGTAGATCTCAGTTACAGTTTGAGGACTGGTCATGTTTTAGACTTTAAAATACAAACCAAGTATGACTTAGTGAAAATTTGTCAGAAATCTAAACCATCTTTCCAGGTAACTTGGTATTCCTAAAAAACATTTAAATAAGTACAGTTGAGGTCCCATGTTGAATTTGGATTTTAACACACCCTACCCCCGTCATCCTTAGGTTGGTTTTCATCCGTTTCCCTCTGTAATGCTGGAGCGTGGAAGATTCACTGTTGTGTGTCTTATCTGTCTCTTTGCCACCCACAGGCTGGGTAGAGAAGGAAACCTACTACTAGCCCCCCGTCCTGCACGCCGTGGAGCATCAGGCCACACACTCTGCATCCGTCACCCACCCCCTCTTTGTGTACTTCAGTCTTGGAGTTTGGAACTCTACCCTGGTAGGAAAGCACCGCAGCATGTGGGGAAGCGAGACGTCCTGGAATGAAGCATGTAGCTCTATGGGGGGAGGGGGGAGGGCTGCCTGAAAACCATCCATCTGTGGAAATGACAGCGGGAAGGTTTTTATGTGCCTTTTTGTTTTTGTAAAAAAGGAACACCCGGAAAGACTGAAAGAATACATTTTATATCTGGATTTTTACAAATAAAGATGGCTATTATAATGGAATTTGTCTGTGCCCTCGTCGCTTCTCTGGTACAGATGTCTGTGTGATCTGGAGCTGTGGTTTTCAACATGTGCATCCCTGACCAGCATTTTATCAGCATCACCTGGTTGCTTGCTAGGAAGGTGGGCCCAGACCCACTGAGTCAGAGATGCATCAGCAATGTGGCTTAATAAGCCCTCGGGTGATTCTGATTTACATTCAAGTTTGGAAACCACTGGCTAAGAGGAAGCATTCTGCCCATGCTCTTTTATTTGGAGTAGGTGAGTTTACCTGACATATTTTTTCTGGCTGCTGCCTGGGGTGATAGGGCTGTAACTCCACCTGCTGCTTTCGCATCTGGCTTTTTGATGGAAAAGCACCTTGCCTAAAGGACTTCCAGAGCCTCAGAGTGTAATAAACTGCAGATGAGGCCCTTCTCTTCCAGTCTGAAACACAGACCTGAAGCCTTCCTGCTTTCCCTCCAGAGATCACCACCACATCTCAAGTATGTCTAGCCCAGGGCTTATCTGAGAAGCAGAAATCTATCCCACACAGTCTGCCTGGGCATGTGTGCTGAGAAGTGGTTCCCTTCCTTCCATATAATGTGTTCCTAATTTAGCATCAATGACACAATTTCAGCAAGTGGTTATGTGCCAGCAGGCACTCAAGAAAAAGGTGAAAGAGATGTGTTTACTTCAGGGTCAAGTCTGAGAACACCTCCTGCTTTCAGAGCTGCTGTAAAAGGCTCCCCTCAGTCTCAGCCATGAGTGGTGCAGAGTGCTGTTAACTGCTGGTGCTTCTCCCAGGCTGTCATTGCCAAGTGTCACCTCCAAGCAAACACAACAAGCAAACTCCTTACCTCTGGCACCAAACTGATCGTGATCTGCCAGATGATCAGTGTCTTTTCTCTGAAAAGCTTAACTCAGTCCTCATGCTTGGTTGCTGTGCATTTCCAAGCTGGGCCAATGGGGGAGAGGGCAGGAGTGACTCTTGTACACTGGGGCTGTGGTTGCTGTACCCACCCACTCCAGCCACAGAACCCACCAGGGGCAGGTGCTCTTGGACTCTCCTTTCTTGGGGCACTTCCCCTGGGATGATCTCTACATTTGTCTGCAAGTCATCTTTAAAATGTGTCATTTGCTCAGACCAAGATAAGGAAACTAGGATGAAACTAACAGAACTAAAAGATCTTGGGATTAGAGGGTTGTGAGTCAGGTAGCAACTAGATCCTCCTGGAAGGCACTTTACTGGCCCAGCTGTGACGGCAGGGCCAGTCACACAAGACGTCTCTTGTGAGCTCAGGCTGGCACACTGGTGATATCCATACCTCGACTCCCTGTATGTCTACTCTTGGCATCCCTGGAGAAGACCAGTGCACTTAGCTGCTGTGATGGAGGTCGTGGGCATTTCCTGATGCAAAAGATTTGAAACACTGAGACTTTAGCTTCTGATGAGGGGACCCCAGAGAAAGCTAAGCCAGTGTTTCTCTGACAGCTTAAGAAGCCCTGGTCTTCTGGGGAAACCCTGGAGGGAGCGAGGCGAAAGGCAGGCTCTGAACTTCCCACTCGATTTTCCACCAGAATATTTCTGCCCTTTACTATGTGACAATCCTTTGAATAAAAAGTTTTACAGCCAAACATTTGATTTAGGAAGAGCAGGTAAGTGAGCGGCTCTTCAGGGGTAAAGCTGGCACCAAAGCCAGGCCTGCTGTGGGTTAGAGCTTTCCTAGCTTTCTAAAAGCAGGAATGCTTGGGCTGTCATTTCTACCTCTATGCTCAAACTCTCCTCCTGGCCCTGTCACTAGCAGCTAAAATCACTCCAGAGGATTCACAAGCAGCTTCTCAAAATGGCCCTCAGCATTGTCAATTCCCTACAGATCTCTGTCTCTGACCCCCCTTTTAAATGCCTTCCTAACACTTTTGACCACATACCTTTTTCAATATATGGGCCCTCACTGATATGTTCAACTTCTTAAGGTCCTTCTCAGCATTTAAATTGGAGTCTTACCCCTTTCACATCCTGACCCCTACCCCTTTCTCTAGCTATCACCCTCCCTCATGGACAAACTTCTAGAAGAGTCACTGCCACTTGTAATTGTTCACCTCCCAATCATCCCTCTGCCTCTTCCAGCTCCCATGAATACCAGTTCACAGAAATTGTCTGATTGAGGTCACTCATACTGACCTCCTGATGCGTCTTAGTCCTTCCTTGACCTCTGCTGCATCTCTTCCATCTATCACACACTTCCTGAAACCAGACCTCCCACCTTTCTGTCACTGTCTCTGTGCACTCCTTAGTTCTCAGCCCCCTCTTCACCGGCTTGACCCCTCGCTTCCTCAGGGAGGGCCTCCACACCTTCTCTCCCTGCTTCATACTCTTCCTGGCATGATTTCCAGCTCTAATCTGGTCCTCTCCTGAGCCCTGGATGTACAAATCCAGTATGTCCTGGACATCTGCATTTGTTCAGAAAGAGCACAGCATACTTGAGTCTTAGTACCAATGGCAAGCCTAAGTTTGAGGTTCCACAAATAAATATGCTTTAGGCAGTGATGACATTCAGCACCCTACTATTCAAGGCAGAAACCGGAGAGGTGAGTGAGCCCTCTCTTTTCCTGCTCTGCCCCTCACCCAATTACTGTGGATTCCAATGTTGTGGTAGAGAACGTAGACTTTGTGTCTTTTAACATAGACACAGATAGTGACCCATCACTGAATGACGAAGGGCACATAATTAAGCCTCTTTGTGCTTCCTTTACTCTAGAATATTTCAGAGCTGTTAAAAGGATTAAGTGAAATTATGCATAAAAGGGAGTCTCATAGTGGCTGCTGTTCAATAATTCATTCTCTCTACTGCTGGTGTCCTTTACATCTGGGTGCCTGAAGCAGCTTTTTGGTGGTATCCCTAATTTTTGCCTTTCTCTAATCCAGCATTTCTCAAAGTGTTTCTGGACCAGCAGCATCAGCATGTTAGAAATGCAAATTCTGATGCAGACTTACTGAATCAGAAACTGGAGATGAAACCCAGCAATCTGTTAAAAGCAGCTTTCCAGGTGATTCTGATGCACAGCAAAATCTAAGAACTAATGCTCTAATCCACCCTCCAAGCCCACATGGCTGCCCCTCTCCACCATCCATCTTCACACTGGACTCCAACACATAAACCCATTTCTGCTCAGCCATTCAAACTCCTGTGCAGTCCCCTAATGTGCCATACACCCTTTCTTCTGCCATCCTATAAGTCCCTTTGGCATTCTCCCAACCCACCCACCTTACCCCCGACCTTCATTCACTTGGCAAATCCACTCACCCTGTGAATACCCATTAGGTCTGGATCCTCACTTTTGCACACCTTAGTGTAGCATTTCCACTTCTGTTGATTGCCTGTTCCCAGATAGACTATGAGTTCCTAGATGACATGGACCAGGCTATATCCTCCCCAGCATCTAATGCTATGGATGTTTACTGAATGAATGGATGCATGCATATTTTTCTGTTGCCCAAACAGCCATCATTTTAACATTTAACTATCACTTTGAGTCTGCTGCTTGGCTTAGGGCTGCCACTTTAGCCAAGGGAAATCCATGCCCCGACTTGCTACCCATCTGTGAGTTAGGGCCTCTCCTCTCTCAAGACTTTGAAGTTAGAGAGGGTAAGAATGAGTCATGCATGGAATTAGGGTGTTAGAAAGTTGAGTGGGGACCCATGGCAAGCAAAGGTACTAGGTAAAGAGATCCACAAAGACAGAGACACCAAGAGGAACATCAGCCCCGGACCTGCCTGGTTCCAGAGCTTTTTAGTCTCCGTCCTGGGCCTCTAATGCTCTCACAAGAAACCCCTCCCTTCCCCCAACTAGACTGGAATCTCCCATCAGATAGTTGATAAGTACTCTGTATTTCTTCAAAGAACTCACAATTCTAATTATCTATATTACTCAGTTATGTAACTATTAATTTAATATCCCTTTTTTTTTCCTGCTAAGCTTTATGAGGTCATAAAGCCAATCTGTTCTTTCCATGTTATCCCTGGTGCTCAGCTTAGTGCCTCACAAAGAAAACTAAGCACTTAGCACAGGGGGTCAACACTCCCTAGTGAAGGAGGAGGGCATAGAGGCAAAGGGACTTGTCCATGGTATCCTGTGGTTAAGAAGAGGAGGCAAGGCTGGAACAAGACTGGAATGGGTGGGTCTCACATTTCCCACCAGCTACGCTGTGTGCTGCCCTCCTAGATGCAAACCTGAGTGCACAGGATGTTCGGGCGTGCACAGTGGGAGGCATCTCCTGGCTGGGCTCAGGCTTGCTGGTGGGGCTACACAGGATTTGTGCCCACAGACTTTCAAGTGCTGGGTTTCCTTTTCAGCCCCAACCCCTCACCCGTGTGCCTGGAGACAGTGTAAGTCTCAGTAGTGGGTTGGGAGGCCTGGATACTGGGCGTATTAGGTGGATAATGTGGGCAAGTCATGTGGTCTCTCCAAGCCTGTCTGTAAAATGGAGGTGACCCCCGTTCCTACTTCATGAGGCTATTGTGAAGACTAAGTGAAGGAAAATGTGGAAAGGGCTAAGTACAGTGACTGGCCCTTCATCATAGTTCAACAAAAGGTCACTCACCTCCTACACCCGCCCACACACACATCTCCACCCCAAACTGTGCTCCAGATGTTTCCTGAAGATAAACCCAGGGGAACGCACTGCTGTTCCCACCTAATGGAAGTAGCTACTTACTGTATAGTGGTTGTTACATGCCAGGCAATATCCTAAACTATGACCATTTCACAAGTGAAAAAACTGAGCCTCAGAGAAGTGAAGTAACTTGCCTGAAGTCACACAGCCACAAAGTGGCAGAGTTGGGCGAATCTGCCTGAACCCAGACAGGCTCGAATCCTGGGCTCCCAACATGCTAGGGCAGTTCACTGTGGTGGTAGAAAGCACTAGCAGGGGCCAAGAATAGGAGAAGGGCAGTGTTTTTATGAAAAACAACAGGGAAGGTTAGAGTTGGTGTTAAAACATAAGATCATGGAAAGTTTCTTGGAAATTAAGCACATGCTGTTGAACAGTTACTCAAATGGATTTGCCCCCAGGAGCTGCCAGGTGATCAAGCTGCAACTTGTGTAACTGGGGAGCAAGAAGGTGGGAGGCTCTAATCCCAGGCAAGCTCAGCATTGCCTCTCCTGTTAGGTGAATGGGCAGATCTGCTCCCCCAGGCTGCGGCTGTCTGCGTACAGGGATGTGTCCCTTGCCTCCTGTGGGCTGTAGAGAGGCCTCCTCTGTGTTCATGATTGTCCTTTAGCTGACAGAAGTTTTAACACTGTCCCTTCTGGCCCTGTCTTCTATAAGAAGCAGGGATCTCATCCCTTCTCATCTCTTCTCTTCCCATTTAGGACTCTGATGCAGTACAGTTAATCTGTGCATAGGAAAGAAGAGCTGTTTAAAGAGGTTATTCGGTAAATGCAGAGAATGTCTTTGTAGTATAAATCATTGTTCTATTTAAAACTGCTTGTAGGTTTTTGTTGGCGGTGTTTTTGTTTGTTTGTTTTAGAGATGTGGTCTCACTCACCATGTTGCCAGGCTGCTCGCAAACTCCTGGGCTCAAGAGATCCTCCTAACTTGGCCTCCCGAAGTGCTGGGATTATACCTATGAGCCACAGTGCCCAGCCTGGTTACAAGTTTTTAAAGTTTTGCTAAAATGACAAGCATCTGAGGACATTATTGCCAACTATATATTGTCCCAGAAACAAACATTCATCCTTTACTATAAAAATCTTCTGTGTATGGGTTCTCTCCCAAAGAAGAGACAGCAAAATGCTCACAGCCAGCTCTTCACCCGATGTGCATGTGCCAGGAGAGAAGCCCAGAGTCCTTGCTGGTCACCCAATCCAGTTCCCTTATCACTGGTGCCAACAAGGCAATGTTTTCTAAGGGAAGGGAAACCAACATTTATTGAACATGTACTACTGCCTACAGCACTATTTTGGGGACTTTTTATTTCATTTCATCCTATGAAGTAGCTAGAGGTAAATACAATCCCCACTTTGCAGAGAGGGAAATTGAGAGGTTAATAGCCTGTAAGAAGTGGTTGAGAGTATGTTTGAACACATATCTATAAGCCTTAATCTTTCCACTAGATCAAGCTGCTTCCCATTAGGGACATAAAAGAACCCTGTGTTGCCACTGGAGGTTTTTACCTCAACATACCCTAAAGCCAGAGACTCCCATATACTACTGTGGACTCATCAGATTCTTGTGGGTCCATACACTTGAAGAGCTAGCTAGGTATACTTATTCCAAATAAGTAGCTAATAGATAGGCATGGCAGAAACTTATTAGTTGTTCAACAAACCATACCCATTCTTCTTCCTAAGCACCCACCTTGAACACATTTCTCACCCCAACTTGTGGAGGTACAGCCATGTGACTGTTCTAGGCAACGGAATAGGAGCTCACCTGATGTACATATCACTTGCAGGCCTGGCCCATAAGCCCTTCCACAAAAAAGCACTCTCTTTGTATACCCACCAGATGCATGGTGGAAGAAACAGGAAGGCCCTCAAGCAACAGTTATCATCATTGGCTGTTGACTGAAATCACAGGGGAGTTTTAAATATCCCCATTGTCAGGCTGCATCCTAGACCAAATAAAACAGACACTCTGGAAGTGGAACCAGGAATCAGGACTTAACAAAGCTTTCCAGGTGATTCCAATGCGCTGCCAAGGTAAAAAAATCATTGCCTCAGGCCAGGCACGGTGGCTCACGCCTGTAATCCCAGCACTTTGGGAGGCCAAGGCAGGTGGACCGCCTGACATCAGGAGTTCGAGACCAGCCTTGCTAACACAGTGAAACCCCGTCTCTACTAAAAATACAAAAAATTAGCTGGGCGTGGTGGTGGGCGCCTGCAATCCCAGCTACTCAGGAGGCTGAGGCAGGAGAATCACTTGAACCCGGAGGCAGAGGTTGCAGTGCAGTGAGCTGAGATCGCATCATTGCACTCCAGCCTGGGCAAAAAGAGCGAGACTCCATCTCAAAAAAAAAAAAAAAAAAATCAAATCACTGCCTCAGAGCAATGATTCTCAAAATGTGTCCCTCAACCAGCAAGACCAGCAAAGACTGGGAACGGTTTAGAAAATGCACATCTGCAAGTCCCATCCCAGACCTACTAAGTCAGAAACTCTGGGGAATTGCATTTTAAGTTCTCCAGATGACTCTGATGCATATTGAAGTTTGAGAACCACTGCTCTAGAGGAAGTAAGTGCCAAGACAGAAGGAGCCTGGTCCTGAGCTGCTGCTTGGAGGAGGGCCATGTGGGAGAACCACTCTATCAGGAACAACATATCACACTATTGTGTGAGAAATCCACTTTTATTGTGTTAAGCCATTGACTCAATGGGTACACATTTATGTGGCTTATGACAACATAAAAGATTGGAAGGTGGGGTCTAAGCAGTGGTGTGCAGGAGCTGGTTCACACCAGCTCATCTGTTAAATTTTCAGTAATTTTGCAAACAAGGTGACTTCTCATTGCTAATATTAAATTGGCCAAGGTTGGAATAGTTGCACCATGGAAACTGCCAAATGCTACAAACCAGGACTTGTTTTCCCAGAGAGCTGGTTGTTAAACATTAACCAGCACACCACTGGGATTAAGCATCAGACAGTAGAAAGGCAGGATGATGGTATAGTGGCCCTGGGCTGTAATGAACCATCAAACGAAATGCCATCATGTGAGGCTCCCTAGGCCCAGCCCACACTCAGGCTTCTCTTGAAAACATTGTGTCTTTGCCATGTCCTTGTATTTAGAGATTCTGGAAGCTGAGAGAGAAAGACTGTGGAACCAGAATGATGGTCAGAACTATCATTCAGGTTAAGAACTGGTGGGTTTCAAGCAGGGTTTCTCAACTGCGGCACTGTTAAGATTTTGATCAGATGAATCTGTTTGGGGGATGCTACCCTGTACATGTGCATTTTTAGCATGTTTAGCAGCCTCCCTGGGCTCTACCCACTAGATGTCATTAGCCACCCTTCTCCCTCCATTTGTGACAAGGAAAAGTGTATTCAGATACTGTCAAATGTTGGTCCGCTGGAGGGCAAAATCACCCCCAGTTGAGAACTACTAATTAAGAACTACCTAGAAAGCAAGAGACACCCCCATAAGTGTGAGCTGGGCCTCAGCCTACCATCTCAACCCCATAACAATTTAGGGAAGATGCCTTTGGATTCAACTGTAATCACTTCCTATCACATTCTATTAATCTCTTTTCCAGTGTTCCCCATCTCTCTGATCACTCCACTCCCTTCTCAACCACACAGCTCCTAGAGCCTGTACCACCGCATTAGCTCTTGGTTTGGGAGTGTCTGATGGTGACTGAAAAATATTTCAAGTGTGTTAGCTTCTCTCCTCGACACCACTGGCCTCCATCCCTCTTCAAGATAGTATGGTGCAGAGACTGAGAACACTGGTTCTAATGGCAGCTGGTCTGCCTGGATCCTTGCTCTGCCACACTTTAGCTCTGACTTTAGGCAAGTCTCTTAACCTCTCCGAGCCTCCTCCATTTCCTTGTTAATCAAATGGGTGAAAATACTATTTCCTACTTCACAGAGTTGTAGAATAAAGTGAGATAATACTCAACAAACATTGGCTACTGTTTTTCACTAAATGGATTTTAGAGCGCACCCAGAATGGTGGACCCTGTGCCACATGCTGGGGGCATGGAATTGAGCAAAACAAACACAGAGGCCCACTCGCTGTTATAGTCTTGTGGGGAAGACAGTGCAATGAGCAGGTCTTAAGATGATGTGTGGTAAGTGCCAGAATAGGAAAATCCCCTGGTACCACAGAAAACCACAGGAGGAGCCTAACAAGCCTCAGGGGTTGGGAGGAGGCTCCTGGGGAAAATAAAGATGGGCTCCAGGCAGGCCCTGCTGGTTGCCTGCCAAATGTACATGCCCTCCCCTTGGTCATCCCAATTTTTCTGGACCTTTTTCCTTTACATTTTTTTCCATTTATTTACTTATAAAAATATGGAATGCTTCATGAATTTGCACGGCATCCTTGCACAGGGGTCATGGTCATCTCTGTGTGGTTCCAATTTTAGCATACGTGCTTCTTAAGCCAGCACTCTTCACTTTTTTGCACTACACTCAGCTCTTCTTCCTTTCTTTTCCTAAAAGGTAACCAACCATTTTAATGTTTATCTTCTTACTTCAATGTGTTCTTGCAACATGGGTATTGTTTTGTGTGTGTGTCTATGTACTTTTAAACTTTTATCATATAAATTTTCTAAGGTACACAAAAGTAGAGAAGATAATATCACAAACCTCCATGTAGCCATCACCTAGTTTGAACAATTTTACCAACATTTTGCCAACTGTGTTTTATCTAGTCTCTCTACACCATCCTTACTTCTTTCTTTCAGAAGTATTTTAAGACAATCCCAGACATCGTTTCACCCATTATACATCTCAGTATGCATGTTCAACAGAAAAATGACCTTTCAATAAAGCTCATAACCACCAAGTAGATTTTTTTTTTTTTTTTTTTTTTTTTTGCTATGAGTACCCCTGATCCATTGCTTCTAACCGCTGCACAGTGCTTTTTGTGTGCCCGCCCCGCATCTGACCTATTCTTTTCCACAATAATTGACACTCAAGTGGTGGGCAACTCCCTTCCACCACTAATAAGACTGCAGGAACATCCTCGCTTTGTGAGAATTTCCCCTGGGACACAACTGTGGGTCACACGATATATTCATTTATATAATTTCACCAAGAAGACCAGACTGCCCTCCAGAATGGCTGCACCAGTCCACAGTCTCACCAGCAGCGTGAGGTTCCCATGTCCTCACACCCTGCCAATCATTGGAATTATCCAGCTGGCCTTTTTTCCTTTTTTTTTTTTTTCACTTTCTCAGACCTCACAGGTTTCTATTAATAATTGTTTTCAGTCTAATGTATGTAAAGTCTCATTTAAATTCATATTGTTGATGATTAACAATGATTTTGAGCATTTTATCATATTTTGTAAGATTTTAGGGTTAATTCTTCTATAAATTGCATGTTCATATCTTTTACTAATTTTTCTATGGGGTTGCTGTCTTTTTCCTGATTTGTAGGAATTTCTTGTGTATTCTAGATATTAGTCAGTTTTAGATATTGCAAGCATCTTCTCCCATTCTATCATTTGGTCCTACTTTTTGATCACTTTTGTATCCACCTTTCTCTCCCACCTTCAGCTCCAGGGGGATCTCCTGCTCAGTCTCATCTACTCATGAGACTCCTATACCCTCTTGCCAGTGATGGATTTAGGAATACAGTTGTGACCAATTCTCTACTGAGAAAGTGAATTCAGCCAGAGGGCTTCCAAGAAAAATTTCTTCACTCCTCAGAGACATGAGAAGATCTAGTCTCTTGTCTCTCCTCCCACTGAGTGTTCTCTGGATATGACATGGAGCTTCTGTAACCATCTTACTACCAGTTTGAGGATAAAACCCACTGTGAAGGCATGGTACTGTTGGTGGCAGGGTTGAGCCACTGTATTAACCACCCTGGGGCCTGCAACGCCTCTAGTCTTCCCTTTAAGTGAGATAATAAATGTCCTCCTCGTCTAAGTTAGATTGAGCCAGGGTTTCTGACACTTGCAGTGAGAAGGATACGGACAGACGCAGCCTCTAAGCCAGGAGTTTCTGAATCTTTTTTTTTTTTTTTTAATCACAATCACCAGTAAGAATTTGGCTTTTTATATCATGATCCAGTATACACATAACTGAAACAACACTTAACTTCATGGTGTCCAGTGTGCTCAGATAGCCTCTTTTCTATTTCCTTTGTTCTTTTGGTTTTTGTTTTTTTGGAGGGTATGGGGGACAGTAATGCTCGATGTAACCTACTAAATTAATTACACAAGCTACTAATGGGTCATGACCCACAGCTTGAAAAACATTGCTCTGGGTTTTAGGCCTCTGAAGTGAGGCCTATAAGAATAATGGGCTTTAGTCAAGTAAGATCTGGAGCGGGGAGCGAAGATGGTGGGGAGGATGTTTTCTAGGAAAGAATACTGTAAAGAAGCCCTCAGCAGGATGGGGCCAATCAGATACCTCCCTCCCCCAAGGGTGACCACAGGGTGAGCCCTTGATAAACCTTTGTTGATTGGTTGTATTCCCTCCCACAGCTCTCCTCCCAGGGTGCCTTTCTGCAGCCTTATTCTATGAATAGATGAGAGCTTTTATCTCCCCTCTGCCTAACCCTCAGAACTCCGGAGAAGGGCGGCGGGTGGGGGGATCCCTGAAGTCGGCTAATTAGAGATGGCTGGGAGGATTACCAGGGCCTTGCTCTGGCAGCTGTGCCCACCTCTAAATTCAATATCCAGAACCTGCAGAGAAAGGGCTCACCTTGAGAAGCCCCGAGACAAACAGATAGGGTTTGTTCTCAACAGAGCACTCACCCTCTGAATACAGTTTTTGTTTAAGCCCCAAGGCTGGGAACATTCCACAGCCTGGCAAACTCCCTGTCTCCTCAAGGTCAGTCCTTCCTCAGCATTCCTCTTTGGAAACGTCTCCCACGGCTGGCCCTGCTCCTGCCCCCTGGCTTTGGGGGCAGTTATATAATTCTTAGGAAGACCTAGAAATACAAGCATATGGTGTCCTCAATTCCCAGCACAGACTTGCTGCTTCACATTTTTAGCTGGTGCTGAGAGACTGGCTTTCACACACAGACACACACACGTACACATCCCTGACTCATAACTACATTTCTGCTGCAGTATTGCAGATTTTTAAAAAATTAAATCCTACCTCTGGAGCCACATAAGGGTGAAAGCATAGGACGTTTTGTCCCAGTAACTGTGAGGATGGAAAGGCCGTATCAGGGCCACTGCAGGGCCAGGGGTCCTAGCACCCCTGGCTTTGGCTATGAGGGTTTGGTTGCTTGTAGCTGAATTCCCTAACCAAAGCCTGTCATGTGTGGTGCCAAGCTCACAAACTCAGCATGCATCTATTACATGTTTGCAATGACTAAAAGATTAGGGAAGAAAGCCTGGTTTGTGGGGATCAGGGATACTTAGAAAATATGTTCTGCAAAATGTTTTATTAGAGGTTCTGAAAATTAAGACACAGAAAGCATTTTACTTAATGAAGAAAATAGGGTAAATATGTTCAAAGGAGTATAGTTGTTAAAAGCAAACTGTTTAGAGTCAAGGTCAACCCAGATTCACTTTCTGGTTCTCTGCAGCTTACTAACTGTGACCTTCAACAAGTCTCTCTTAACCTGAGTCTTAGTTTTCCAATATGTAAAATGGACAGAGCATTGTGAGAGTGGTTGTAAGGATTAAATGAGATCAGAGACTTTAGCACCATGACTGTAAAGACAAAGGGCTCTATAAATGTAGCTGGTACTACAATTCACTTTTTTTTTTTTTTTTTTTTTTTTAGACAAGAACTGATTCTGTCACCCAGGCTGGAGTGCACTGGCGTGATTACAGCTCACGGCAGCCTCGACCTGACAGGTTCAAGCCATCCTCCCACCTCAGCCTCCAGAGTAACTGGGACTACAGGCATGAGCTACCATATCCTGCTAATTTTTGTATTTTTTGTAGAGATGGGGTTTTTCCATGTTGCCAGGCTGGTTTCAAACTTCTGGGCTCAAGCAATCTGCCTGCCGTGGCCTCCTAAAGTGTTGGGATTACAGGCAAATGAGCCACCACGCCAGCCCACAATTCACTTTTAACACAAGTGAAACACATGTCATTAGACAATGGAATAGACTTATGCTAATTTTCTTTTCTCTCTTACTTTACACAGTCTGATTTCCTGAAGAGAGGAGGTGAGAGTAAGCTAATCAGGCCCTGAGTTAGCTGTCTCCAAGAAGCTTAGAGTGTCCCACTTACCTACGGGTTGCAGGGCCTGCACTGCCAGTAGGGCTGGCTTTTAGGGGTGCTGCTGTTGGTGTGTGCTGTACTTGTTTTCTAGGATTGGGACAAGCATCCTAGAGCTCCTGGCTTTAAAGGCCAGGTCTGGGAACTGATGGGTGCAGCAAATGCAAACAGACAGCAAACAGGCCAAAGAGGAGATTCATTCACTGAAGAGGGCCCTGGTACAGTACTGCTGAGGTTTTGCTGCGGCCTGGACACGGCTGGCTCCTTCGACTTACACAATATGTCTTCTCTCTCTCTTTACCTGCACTTATAAGAATCGGTGCTAAGCATATGTGCCTACCACAGTGCAGCCTGTAGATTATCTAGTGAAGAAAGAATTGCTGCCATTTCCCAAATATTAAACGCCAGGTTCTGCCTATGCGTAATTTTCTCAATCTTCACAACACACCTGCTAACTCCAGTTTACAAATGAGGAGACGTACCGGCCGGCTGTTGCAGGCGTCTGGTTTTAAGGGCAGTGGCAGTAGGGAAAATGATTTATTTTAGCATCAGCCACTGTGCTAATCCCTTTAGATATCATCTCATTTAATCCTTTTAACAACCCTGAAGCATTATCCTTATTCTAAAGGGACTTCAGACCTCTCTGCCGTCCACACTGTCCCCTGCTCGGTGCAGGAGTGTAGACTGGCACTGTTCCGTCTGGTGGTCTCCCCGACAGGGGCTCACCTGGAAACTGGCCTTTGGGCTGGGACTGTGCCTCTGTACTTAGGCTGGCAGCCCATATTAGGACAGGGCACCGTGAAAAGCACTTTCTTACCGCATATGCACGATTTCACTCGGCCCTCACACAGCCCACGAGGTGGGCACTGCCACAGCGCCACCTCACAGGCGAGGAGGCCAGGCCCAAGCCCTGAGGACGCGCCGCTCAGGTGGAAGCCTCCTGGTAGCTCGCGGCAGCCTGGGGGCGCGCGGATTCGTCTCTGCGCTACGGCGGCTGCCGAGGACCATCCCGCGGAGGCGGCGTTTGGCGGCGGGTCCCCGGCCTGAGGCTGGGTGACGCTTCCAATCCCGGCCAGACCTACGTCTGCAAGAAGAGCAGAGGGTCCTCAGTCGGGAGCGGACCCCTCTGCGGCCCCAGCCGGCCCTGCCTGCAGCCGCCACCTGAGCGTGGGCGCGGCTGCTATCTCCCACCCGCGCGTCGGCCAGTAAAGGGCTCCGTGCTTAAACATCATTCGTTACAGAAGTATTGCAGCCATCACACGGCATTTTAAAAACACGAATGATGATAAATGACTTTAACACTGCTTCCAATTCTGCCCCAAGCACAGCATCATTACCATTTGCATGCGTTTCACTTCATTCGATTTCCATGTGTATGGATTTGTTTCTACACAGCTGTGGTAAAACGCACATAATAACCTGAATCCAGGGTTGTTTTCCACTTTGTAACATGAACATTTTCACTGTGTTATTACAAACGCTTCCTACCTATAATTTTTAATGGCAGGACTGTAAAAAATTGGGTTGATAACGCTGTCACTTCTCTCAGCATCTCGCAAATGTTTAACATTGAAGTGGCTTCCAAAGCTTCACCTTTATAAATTATTCCTTTTTTTTTTTTTTTTTTTTTTTTTTTTTGAGGTAGAGCCTCGCTCTTGCCGCACAGGCTGGAGTGCAGTGGCGCGATCTCAGCTCACTGCAAGCTCCGCCTCCCAGGTTCAAGAGATTCTCCTGCCTCAGCCTCCCGAGTAGCTGGGATTACAGGCATCTGCCACCACGCCCACCTAATTTTTGTACTTTTAGTAGAGACGGGGTTTCACCATGTTGGCCAGGCTGGTCTCGAACTTCTGACCTCAAGTGCTTCCCCCTCAACACCGCCTCGGCCTCCCAAAGTGCTGGGATTACAGGCGTGAGCCAGGGCGCCTGGCCCATTCTTGTGTATAAAGTCCTTTCAGTATTGAGATCAGTTTCCTTAGCTTACATTCACAGGAGTGAAAGTGCTAGGTCAGAGTGTGAACATTTAAAAGCTTTCGGTATTATTGCCAAATGGCTTTTCACAGGTGACTTAGGGAGGTTTTGGTACTTGGAGCATTGCTACTTATATCCCATTTTTTCCCCCAGGAAAACATCTAAAATGTGCTTTCATTGAGAGATAGTGACCCTTTCTGAGAGTGTCTACATTTAATTGAGATCAGAGCTTGAAGTTGAAAATTTTGTGCCCTAATAGTGGGCCTTCAGACATCAGAAAACAGGGTAGGAAGGTTCTCACGGGTTAGGATTTTTCTGGTGACCCTGAATCAGGGAGCCACTTATTCTGCTTTCACTTAAGGCTAAACCTAGACTCCCAGCCCTGTGTAGAGTTCTGAGGGACGCCAGGGTCATAATGCTGGTGGTACAGAGTTCATCTGGAAGAAGTGAAATAATTTATGAATTCACAGAATATTGATCATGATATCCTTCCTCCTCTAGATGACAAGGTAATAAAGAATAATGAGATGTGATCATGGGAAATAGCCACCATGAGCAGCAGCCACCAAGGCACATAAACACTGTGGAATTGACCCTGCTGTCAGCATGTGGGTTTCTGGGGTGAGAGATTAAACCAAACTCAGTCCAGCTTCTTGTTTACTCTGTGTAAATCTACTTACTGTCAGGAATCTTCAGGCCAGTGTTGCCACCACTTGTTCTGTCTGTGATTCCAGTGATGAGTAGGAGGTGACCGGCAGGCAGACTGTCTCCCTAAGGGTAGGGAGCCTCAGAGTTCTGCAGAGACTGGGGTATAGGTAGAAGATGAAAAAATATCCTTTCTGAATCAACTCTTTGCCTGCCTGGGAAAATCCCTACATTTCCTACCCACACTTTCTCTGCTCTAGGACCTAAGCCTTGGAGAGTTCCCCCCAGTTCATTGACCAGCTCCCTACACTAGAGTCCTTTTGTAGTGGGCATTGGGATGCACCACTCAGATTTCTCTTTAGGATTGGTGAACTTATTCCCTCAAGCTGCTGGGGATTTGCTGGCAGACAGACTTCTCCAGGAAGTGCCTTAGCTGAAGAGAGATGCCTCACTCAAGGTCACACCCCATTCCCCTTCCTGGAGCAGCCCACATCCAATGAGCTTTACTGGTCTAGCACCCTCACCCCACCTTCAGAGTTCCCTGTGGGGTCAGCAGATACCTTTGCTGAGACTGCTTTGCAGTCCAACTTCTCTCTCTGCACAAATTGTTTATCATTTTCCTTCTGTTTCGAAGGTGTTAATCCGAAGACCACTCCTAATAAATGTTCTTCATGGAAGTTTCCATTTCTGTGTTGGCTTCTGGGAAACTCAGCCTGTGACACCAATCCCACATGAAATATTTATGTGCTACTCCCTGAGTCCCTTGTTTGATAAACATTATCTAGCAATAACATGGGGATAGGGTCACAACTCAAAATAGGCTAGCTTACAGCTTTGCAGCTTGTTTTGTGTCACTTCTTTTTTTCTGATTCTCACGAGCCCTGTCACACTACAACTCCTATTTCTAGGTGTGGAAGACAGAATAATGGCCCCCAAAGAGGACTGCATCCTAATCCCCAGAACCTCTGTATATGTTAATTACATGGCATAGGGAAATTAGGATTGCAGATAGAATTAAGGTTGATAATCAAGTGATCTTAAAATAGGAAGATTATACTGAATTTAACAGGCTCAATGTAATCACAAGGATCCTTAGACGTGGAAGAGGGAGGCAGAAGAGAATCAGAGTGAGATGTGACTATGGAAGAGAATCAGGGAGATGTGAAAAGTACTCACTCGCCATATGGAAGAAGGGGTCATAAACCAAGGAATAAATGTGGCCTCCAGAAAATGTGAAAGGCAAGGAAATGGATTCTTCCCTAGAGCCTCCAGAAAGAAGTGCAGCCCTGCCAACTCCTTTATTCTAGCCCATGTCAGAGTTCTAGCCTGAAAAACTGTAAAATAATACATTTATGTTGTTTTGAGCCATTTAATTTGTAGTAACTTGTTACAGCAGCAATAGGAGACTAAGACACTGGGCAAATCTGCTTCCTTCCCAAGGGCTCACTTATAGGTGAGGCCGCAGCAGGAATAGTGAGGAGGAAGCAGTTGGAACAGAACAACCTCTCACATGAGTAACGCTTGGCCCTCCTGTCTTGATGCTACCATGAAAGAAGAAAGCATCTAATATTTCTCTATAATCTACCTCTTTAAAGTGAAATAATAAATCTGAGAATTTTAGCAGTAGAAAAAAGGATAAAGTTCATCTTTATCAATGACTTTCAAGCTTTCATTTTGCAGAGGATCATTTTTTAAAAATAGGGAATCACAGACATACAGTATCTAAGACATAAAAGTGGAGCTATCCTGATTGAAGCCCAAGGCCCATGGTCTTTTGCCTCCCCTGAGGAACTCTAACTTTCGCCTCCCATAAGGAACTGAGGACGAAGGGCAAAAACCATCCACCTAGGACACTTGGCCCCTGGACTAGTTAACAGCAAAACAAAAATTAGAACTCAAGTCTCTACCTCAGCCCAGTGCCTAGGCAGAGAGATTGACTATAGACTGTTCTCAGAACACTTGTGTGACAGGCTTCGCTGGTCAATGAGATTTCTGCAGCATCACAGGACATCTGTGAATTTCCTATGGACAGATCTACACCTCTTCTTACATGTTTCTTGTGGATGTTTCACTTTGTTATACACTGGATCTTCACACCTAGAGCCAGTCCCACTGGAGATGTGAAATAAGCAGCTTACTACATGATGTGACTGTGTGACAACACAGTCATCTGACTCCAAAGCCCTCCCCCAGCAGTCCGCCAAGATGCCTGACACTCTACCATTGGAGTCACTAAGGTATTACCTCCAAAAGCCTCCCTTCAAAATTTAAGTACATTTCATTGATTGCAAGGCTCACACTGTATCATTTCTAAACATCAGGGCCTAACAAATCTCTGGATTCTTTTTTTTTTTAATAGTACATAAATGAATGTAGCATCTTGCAATCAATGTCATTTTAGATTTGAGGAAATATGGTATGTGACTTGGGCGAATGATAAATAAATTAACCCATTAGCACCTTTGAAGGTTGAAGCAGATCAGAGTCCTCAAAGAATGGAGATAGGAGTGTGTGTGCATGTGTGAGTGTGTATGTGTGCAAGGTACAGTCTCCGCACTAGGAGGGATCTGAGCAGACAAGAACAAGCACAACAGGGAAGTGAGGGAGACATGGGAAAGGTTTCTTGGGCTGTGTGGAGTTTATATTCTGACATAGAAATTGAATAAATTAAGATCCTCATTTGGAGACATGGGAAGAGGTTTTTTGGATTGTGTAAAGTTTATATTCTGACATAAGAAATTGAATAAATTAAGATCCTCATTTGTTCTTGGCAGCAAATGAGATTCCAAAATGGTTGCTAGAGTTATGTTACAATGACATTCCTTATTTCAGAGTCTATAATCAAGCAAATCAAGTTAATCAAGTAAATATAAAATATATAGTTTTAAATGTAACTCATTCGTTCTACCAAATGGACATACTCATCATTTCTCTGTACTGGCTAAAAATCAGATGGTCACTAACATGAGCCTTAAAGAGTAACAGCTGGTCAACTAGACTTTTGTTTGTCCAATAGTTCATTTGGCTAAATGAACTATTAATTCATTTCACCAGCATCTTCTGACTTAATCAAAGGTCAGCAGCCCAAAGGTATTTGCCAATCCTAGGATGACATTTAAGATCTAAAAAATAAAAATATACTTTTGAAATACAGACATGCATTCATTAACTAATAATTATGATGAAGACAAGAGTTTATTATTTAAACAATTTTGTTTGAGAACAGAAGGAGAAACCAAAATTGCAATCCAGGGACTTGTTATTTCGTCTCTCCTGCTGCAAAAATTAGCTATCACTTGGTATCCAGCCAAGGCCATGAAGTCCCACTTTGCTTGCCTTTCATTATAAATTTGGAGATGTGCTCCTCTGGAAAACAAATTGGCACTAACATATAATAAAATTCTCTGCAAAAGGACAACAGACCTTTACAAATCACACAGAGGAAAAACAACAGTTTTCTGCTAAAAAAAAAATTCATCATGTCACTGTCTGTAATTCACCAATATGGGTGCAAATGCTTGGAATATTTTTATGTTTGGCAGAAAAGATAAAGGTCTAAAGAAGAAATATCACTGATGGCTTAACTGAACAGAACATAATGAACTGAAAATCTCTCAATTTTAGCAGCTCCCTCTTCAGCCCTTAGAGCACTCCCAGTAGTGGTGCAAACCCTGTACTTCCTGCAGAAGCTACTGGCGTTTAGCAATGTGCTAGCTGATCTGAGGGAAGGCACAGGGAGATACAGAGATGCAGAAGTTGACCACTGAATGCAGCCCTAAGTGAGCAAATGGATGGAGAGAGCTCAAAATCTTGCAAACAGGTACCATTTGTGAAATCAGTTCCCCTTGTTTCAAACTCATTAATGGTGAGTTCCTGTATGCTGAGTTTCTGCAGAACATAGCCCATCTGGTTAGAAAAATGCCTACACCATCACTCAGCAGACATTTTCTAAAAACATACCATGTGCAAGGCATTGAATGGGGCACCATGAAGGATACATATTGACATTGTAGAGTATACCTGCCCCCAGGGAGCTCACCATCCATGGTAGAGACAGAAATACCACAATAGGAAGATGAGCAGGGCGACAGTGCTGTCACCCAGCCACAAAGGATAATGGGTGTGATGGGAGTCACAGAAGGGGGGAGTTGCATCCTGATGCTGGATGGTGGGAAGAATGGAGATGATGTTCACATCTTAACAGAAGAGTAGAATTTTAACAGGGAATGACGAAGAAAGTTCATTTAGGGCAGAAGACACAGCATGAACAAAAGAGATGATTGCAGGAAAATGCAGGGGTGTTTAGAGCAAAGGTGAGTTACTTGGGGTGATAGTGATGGAAAAAAAGAGGCTGGATTGTGCTGGTTTGCCCAGATGTTGTCTGGCAGGACTGAGGAAACTGGGAAGCTGTGGAACAGGGGCATATCCTATCAGGTCACACCATGTGTCTTTGCCACCAATCCATCCTTCACAGGCTCAGAAGAAGGAGGAGTAAATGCCTGTGATAGCCTGATTTTCTAGCAATTACAGGAATCACTGCCCTGCACGTGGTCTGACCTCATGCCTTAGCCTTCATCTACAGAAACTGAGGCTTTATTGTAGTCTAGCAGCCACCACAACAAGCCCACTTACAATCAAAACGCCCCCTGGGATACCAGCCAAAGGGAGCAATGAGGGCAGAGCCCAGCCAACTGAGTGATGCTCATCCACCCCTCAACTTGGAGTTGAATTCACAGAGGTAAGCCCCATATTACATTTAGAACATTTTCAACACCCCAAAAAGAAATTCTATGCCTCTTACCCCCTCGGTTCTATCTACCACCTCCTCAACCCTAGGCAACCACTAGATCTACTTTTTGTCTATAAAAATCTATAGAGATTTGTCTATTCTGAGCATCCCATGTAAGTGGGATCATGCAATAACACCCTTTGCATCTGGTTAGTTTCACTTCACAGAATGCTTTCAAGGTTTATCTATGCTGCAGCATCTAGCAGTATTTTATTCCTTTTTCATGGTCAAATAATATTTCACTATGGATACATCTCATTTTATTAATCCATTCATCAGTTGATGGATATTTGGGTTGTTTCGCTTTTTGTTCATTATGAATAATTCTGCTATGAACACTTATGTACAAGTTTTGTGTGGACATATGTTTTCAATTATCTTGGGTGCATATATATGAAAGTGGAATTGCTGGGTCTTTTCTTCTCCATTCCCATTTCTTCTAGCACTTAACATGCATATCTATTAAACGAATAAATATCTGTTGAATGAATGAATAAAAGCATCTCATCTTCTTAGAAGACTTTTTGGCAGTTAACTACAAAACACACCAACATTAACAACTACAATTGGCAGTTAAGCCTTGTCACAGTTCGCTTTGTGGCTTATTTAGGTTGAGGTAAGCCGGGGACTCCTCTTACCTGCCTGATCCTTCTTTTGAAGCTGAGGAAGCTGGGGTGGGTAAGCAGAGTGAGCATGGACCTCCCCAAATCACCCAGGAAGACAGAAGCTTATCTCAACTCTGGCAGGTTCTCAGAGCAGCAAAGGCCCCAGAATCTGGCTGACTCACTCCAGAAGACGGAGCTGCCAGGAGCCTAGTCAGCCACGATGGGGCTTCACAAGGATGGCACCTCCATGCTGGGCTGTGGGATGAGGACAAGAAGGGACAGGGGCTGCATTCCCACCGACCCACCAATCTAAAGATGCTCAGGGCCTGGTGTGTGTGTATGTGGGGAGGTAGGGGTGGTGGCCTAGGGCACATGCAACTGTGTGCACTTAGTATTCCTATGAGTATGCTGCTGCCCACAACCCAAGGGTTATTATCAGTCATAAAGGGACACATGGAGACTTGGAATTCTTATCCAGACAGCAGATGCCACGGTGAGGCCTTAGCCCATACCTCGTGCACCCTCCACGCTCCTGCCCAGCCAGTACCGGGCTGCTCAGCAGGACAGCACAAGCACCGGACAAACTGCTTTGGCAGCTGTAACCCAGATTTATTCAGGGCAATGGGCAGCTAGGCAGGTTCCCTCCCAGCTGGTGCTGGGTAGGGCCGTGCCCTTCCATGGTTATCCCTATGGCATGCCAGGCTGGGTCAGACTCCTCACAGATGGTCTGGCAACACTTACTCTGACCCAGCACACAGCTTCTGGGGTTCATTGGTCCAAGCAGAGCTACAACAAGCGGCTTGGATTTCTAGGGAAGGAGCAGAAGGAAACTCCTCCTGCCACCGCTTGCCACCCCCTTTCCTCCTCCTATTGACTTTCCATCTGCCCTTCAAGGCCCAGCTGCCCACACACAGCTCCTGCCTCTTGTCATTGTGGGGCCCACATGGACACCCCCTCCTTCCTGTGCTCTCTCATAGTTTGATGGGCTATTTTCTCTCCAGCAAGACTAAAATCCTTAAGGCAAAGAATAGTTCTCCTTCCATAACAGCTTTTTTGAGACTTTCAGAACAGAGCCCCCAATTCAGAAATCAACAAAAACATTTTCTCAGCCTCATCGAGCCACTTTCATGTCTGATAGCCATACCCACTGGCCTGGCCCTTACTCAATACCTCGATGGTTCATTCAGCATGTAGCCAATATTTCATGCCTAAATAAGAACAGTCATGTTTTTAAGATGTCAAAAGGAGCACATGTTCAACAGAGAAAATACAAAAGCATTAAAAAAAAAAACTACCCATCACCCCACATGCAGAAGTAACTCCTATAAAATGTTGGTGTGTATGTTCCTCTTATTTTTCTACTTGTGTTTATTACTTTTTTCAAAATTGTGATTCAAATGTGCATGCTGTTTTACAACAAACATTATGAATATAGCATAGTGCTATTTGATTGGATTTTTTGCAATTTTAATGGCTATGTAATATTCTATCACATGGATGTCATGTGTTTTATTTAATCAGTGTTTAATTGTTCCTTATATTGGTTGCTTTCCATTTCAAAATTTATAAATAATGCCATGATGAATAATCTTATACAGAAATAATTTTGCACACTTCTGAATATTCTTTTAGGATACTATGGGATCAAAAATTATAAACTTCTTCAAATTTTTTTTAATTTCCTTTAAAATAGAGACAGGGTATCATTATGTTACCCAGGCTGGTCTCAATCTCCTGGCCTCAAGCGATCCTCCCACCTCAGGCTCCCAAAGTGCTAGGACTATAGGCATGAGCCACTATTCCTAGCCAAACATTTTTAAAGCTTCTTAAACTCATTGCCTAATTGCCCATCAGATGAGTTATAGCAATTTACACTCCTACTGAATTTGCCTGCAACAGTTTGTAATAGGCATCTTCCAATTGGAATCCTCAAAATTAAGAGAGGACAAGGGTTGAGCAGGTCCAGTGATATCAAAAGGTGGAGTAAGAAAAAGTAATACCCAGGCACAATGCTATGCAGAACGGAGAGCTATGTGTTCACAAAAATACCTATATTCGTCAAGAAAATGTTACACCATCCCACACACTCCCTACCCCCAGTGTCCTCTGCTGTAAGAGGCAGGCAAATATATAACACATTTTAGAAAGTGTTCCTTCCAAAGCCAGCACAAAAGCAAGCGTCCTTTCAGTGGCAGAGCGAGGAGGAATCTCAGTGTCAGGAATCCTGAGTCTCAAGGCCCAGCTTGTCTGCCATTCCCACAGAAACATACCCATTGGGTGCCTTCAGCCTGACCCTCAGTTTCCCCATCCAAAAGTTACAAAGATTATGAGAAGCTACACAGTGGGATTATGTGAGCGTCAAACATGATCAAGTAGGCCAAAATACTCTGTAAACAGTCAAACGCTGACCTTATTGCTAAGACTGGATGCTTGAAGGGGTAAGCACTATTCACTTGAGAGAAAGATGTTCTTCCCTGGAGACACTGGAAGGACAGAGCGCTGCTGCAGCATCCCCACAGCACCTAAGAATACAGGAGAGTCGCTATCAGCGACTCTTTTCCACATTGCAGAGACTGAATAAGAACTAGTTTCTGTAAGTCACAGGAGGAGAAAGAAAAGACCTTTGCCTATTTAAATTCCGGCCCACAAGGTTCTGCTTTAGACATGGCCAATTCAAGGTTTTTCTTGGTCCTTCATGTCATGGGGATTTAACTGCTCTACATTTGCAGGAAGCTTAATTGGCTCCGTTGCTAGAGGATCTGCTCCTACCATTTTCCTTTGCATTCGTGGCAGGCCTCAGAGGAAAAGCTGGAAATAATAATGCTGCAAGGTGAAATGAGGCGATGTGCTGGAAATTGCTTGGAAGAGTATAAAATACTAGGCAAAGGTAAGGTCTGATTATCACCCCTGGTGTGGAAGCACTAGCTATGCAGGGGAGCCTGTGTAGCAGTCAGGTGAATTCCAGTGCCAGATCCATGTGGTGTTAAGTCCTGGCTCTGTCCCCTACAAAGTGCACAACAATGGGCACAGTATTTTACCCACAAACCCTTGTTTCCTCCTCTTTCCAGCACCTTCAGCTCCCTGAACGTGTCTTTGTTCATGTGTTTGCTAACTACCTTCTTCCACAGAAGCAAGCTCTAGGAGGCAGGGAGATTATCAGCCTTGTTGACTGGAAGATCCCAAGACAAGGAAGAGCGCCTGCCTCCAAAATTACTTGTCAAACAAATGAGTGCCTCTGGCACTCCCTTAGGACACTGTCTCCAGGAATTCTGTTTTGTCCCTCCAACCACTTCAAGGACTCAGCTTGATGTCTAGAATAAGGGTGACAAGTTAGGGTTGTCGGTGGGTGATAAGAGGATGGGCAAGGAGGGGGCGCCACTGGAAAAATAATTAACCTACGTGAGCTCACAGCAACTTCCTTCAGGAAACTTGACCCACTCCTTTTTTCAAAAAAAAATAGCCACTAAAGGGATTGTGATTTTAGCATGGAATCTCTGTGGGCAATAATCATTCCTAAAAGGGAGTGTTAATTTTAGATTGAAAAACGCTCTTTGCTTTTGAAGAACATACACTCAATAAACATAATGTTTCCACTGGAAAAAAAAAAAAAAAGATGAATAGACTAACTCCAAACCAGAAAAGCTTAATTCTTCAAATGTATATGGCCCCATACAGGCCAAGGCAGTCTCTGTGCCGGGATAGCAGTTCCCACTTCAGGCCTCCCTCCCTCTCTGCACCTCTGGAGAAAAGGCAGCTGGCTGTGGCCAGGCAGGGTGCAAGGAAGCCAGCCTCTCCTGATAGAAATTTGTGGGGGATACAAGTGCTGAGTCAGACCTGGGCTCTGCATCCAGGCCGGGACCTCACACTCACCAGCAGCTGTCAGGCGTAGGGATCCGCTCAGGACCAGTTCTGCTCTGCATCTACATTCCTAGCAACATATGTTGAGTGAATGATGGAGGAGAAGCCAGCTTGAATTAATGAGTGAATGAATGAATGGATGTGTGTTGAGGATGTGTGTGATGTGCCAAGTACTGCAGCAAGCACTGTCACCTACTTCATCATCTGCACAGCAATTCTGTGAAGTGGATGATCATGCCTATTCAAGGTCAGATAACTCAGGCAGTTTGCCAAAGAACTAACCCAGGACTCAACCCATTGTTTGGACCTACCAAATAGCTGATAAATCTCAATTTTGGGCTTACTACATGAGGAGTTCATAAGTACTTTAATCCTTTCTTTCTTTTCCTTCCTTCCTTCCTTCTTTTCTTCTTTCCTTCCTTCCTTCTTTTCTTCTTTCCTTCCTTCCTTCCTTCCTTCCTTCCTTCCTTTCTTTCTTTCTTTCTTTCTTTCTTTCTTTCTTTCTTTCTTTCTTTCTTTCCTTTCTTTCTCCTTCCTTCCTTCCCTCCTTCCTTCCTTCCTTCCTTCTTTCCTTCCTTCCTTCCTTCTTTCTTTCTTCCTCTTTCTTTTGAGACAGAGTCTTGCTCTGTCACCCAGACTGGAGCGCACTGGTGTGATCATGGCTCACTGCAGCCTCGGCCTTCCAGACTCAGGCAGTCCTTCCACCTCAGCCTCCCAAGTAGCTAGAACTATAGGCAGTGCATGCACCACCACTCCCAACTAATTTGTTTTTTTGTAGAGATGAGGGGTCTCGCCATGCTGCCCAGGCTGGTCTCAAACTCCTGGGCTCAAGCAATCCTCCCATCTCAGCCTCCCAAAGTGCTGGGATTTTAGGCATGAGCCACTGCACAGAGCCTTTTTTTTTTTTTTTTCCAAAATGGTTGTAGGAAAGGAAGAGTGTCAGCACTATTATCCGAACCTAGAGAGGGTCTCTTGGCACTGTGCATGTGCTGTGGGATCTACAGTGAAAAAACTTGAGAGAGATAGTTACTGTATTAAACAAAAGAGTTGGGATCCAGAAGATCTTGAAGGTTTGAAGGAGGAGCTGGAATTAAAGTAATGCCCCACCCCGAACTTTTTCAATTACAAAAATCAAACCAATTCACTTAAAGTCCTGTCAGAGTCATTAACCTAACTCTATACAGAGGGAGGAGGAGAGCTTGCAAGAATCAGTAGTGATTCTTGTCATTAATTGGCTATGTCATAGCACTTACCCTGTGGTAGTCTAATTATCAGAGGGAGGGGCAGGGGCAGGAAAGGGCTGAGTACAAGATCAAGATTAATGTAGCTGTAGGGTAGTCCTCAAGGCCAGTAGGCCAAACTACAGCATTTGGTAGGTGCCTGAGGAAATTATAGGAGTTACATGGTCATTGCAGGTTCTATCTCATTGTTCCCATCTTATAAAGATGTAGCGAGGATTAGGTGAAATAATATATTAAGAACTTAAAGATGCATGGTACATAATAGTTAATAAATATTAGTCATTGCTATTTTTTCTAAGTCTTCCATGTTATAAATTTCTATGATGTGTATTTTTATTTACATGAAGTATTTTCCTCTTCAGGTTTATTTTCTTTAGCTAAATTTTCAAAAGTGAGATACCTGAATGAAAGGGTACAGGCACCCTTAGATCTCATGATAGTTCATACATATTACCAAATTGCTTTCCTAAATCATTAGAATGATATATGCCATGACCAGCCACAAGGGAACCATCACTAGCGCTGGGTATTTTGTTTTTTTTTTTCTTTTTTGAGATAGAGTCTTGCTCTGTCGCCCAGGCTGGAGTGCAATGAATGCAACCCTCTACCTCCCTGGTTCAAGTGATTCTCCTGCCTCAGTGCCCCGAGTAACTGGGATTACAGGCGTATGCCACCACACCCAGCAAATTTTTACATTTTTAGTAGAGACAGGGTTTTGCCATGTTAGCCAGGCTGGTCTCGAGTTCCTGACCTCAGGTGATTCACCCGACTCAGCTTCCCAAAGTGCTAGGATTACATGCATGAGCCACCATGCCCGGCCACACTGGGTATTAGTATTGATTTGTATTTATAATAATTGGATTGATTTTTAGGGTTGATCCTTCTACAAATACCCATCCAGAGAAACAGCAGACTGGGTTTAGCTGGATACAGGGCAGGGCCAACCAACCAACTAGAATGAAACCAAAGGCAGGAAAGGGCCTCTCAGGTCAGGGAAGACTGATAAGAAAACTAGCAAGGATATGACCATTCTCAGGTGCTCACGGCAGGAAGGAGTGGAGCCATAAGATGCACATTGACCCCCCACCAAGAATGCTGCAGATAAACCCAGATAAGATGAGAGACCTCTGAGGCCTGAATAGCTTGTTCAAGGAAGAAAGAACGGACCAGTGGCAGGCAAGAAAAGCTCACAGAAGCCCAGCCCGTGTTGCCTGGCAACGTGTGGAGGAGAGGTGATAAAAGGAAGGGTCCCCAAATTATACTTTTCTGCAGAGGAATAAGAAGAAAAAACCTGTTGGGAAATTCAGGAACACAATACCTTATAAGGACTTCTGGTCACCAGAACTTAGTACTTTTCTGTTGTTTAAGCCACTCCGTTTGTGGAACTTTGGTAGGCGGCCCCAGCAGACAATGCAAAGGTCCTCCTGGATCTAGCCTCCCTTCCTTCCTCTCCTCAGCTCTCAGTATCCCCCCTCATTCACTCTCCTAGCACAGCCGACCTCCTCCTATTGCATGGAGACACTAGGCACACTTCCACTTTGGGCACTTTGCAGGGCTGTTCCCTCTGCCTTGAACTTCCTTCTCCCCAAATCTGCCTGACTCCCTCCTACACCTCCTTCAGATCTTTACATCAATGTCACCTTCTTAATAAGGCTTTTCTTGACTACTTTGTTCAACACTGGACCTTCCCCTACTCCCACCTTCTCGTTCCTCTTACCCTGCTCTGTTCTTTTTCCTGATAGCCCCAGTCCCTCTGACATACTATACTATTACACTCCCTTGTTTATCACCTTTATTGTTTCTTGTCTGTCTCCCTGCACTGGAAGTTGCATGCCATGATGTCAGCAATTTTTGTCTGTTTTGATCACTGATTCCTCTCAAGTGTCTTGTACAGTGTTTGACATATAAAAGGCACTCAATAACTGACGAGCAAATGAATGATCTTGAGTGGCTGATGTGTCTGGTGTCTGTATGTGTGTGTTTGTGTGTGTGTGTATGACTTCAGTGCTTACTCTATGTCTACCCCATGCTAAGCACTGCTTGAATGCCTGTGGAAACCTCTTAACAACCCTATGGGGTAACAATGATTATCTTCATCTTACATAAACAAGGAAACCAAGACTTACAGAGACTAAGAACCTTGCCTATGCTTCTTCTGTAAGTCGGCACATCGGAGTCCATATTCACACTCCAGGCTTTCTGATCCCAATGCCACACTGGCTTCTTGCTGGGCATTGGCAGGGGCTCTGTTCAGGAGAATGCCCCATGTCCCGTTTCCTAGGGATCAGGGTAGTAGCCCAGGGCAGCTGCAGCCCAAGGCAAGTGTTTCTAGAGTGGCCCTGAGCCACAGCTGGCCACCACCCAGCTGGTAATGGCTCAGGCTTCCAGGCTTGGCTCACTGATGATCAGCAGGGTCCAGATCACCCTGGATCTGCCACTCACACGTGTGCCTGAGAGGGTGAGAGAAAGGGAAGATGAGAGAGGGCAGTAAATGAGGGCAGGGAGCAGCAGGCTATTGAAATTCTAGACTCACTAGGAGCCAAGTGGGCCGGGAGGCTGGTATTACTGACTGTGCTCAGCGGGCACCCAGTGGGCAGAAATCCCATTGCCCAGTTCTCCTGGGGCGGGGGTTGAAGGGCAGACTGTAACTCTGTAGTTGTATTGTGATGGCGAAGGAGGAAACAAGAGCAGCTGATCCGGCCTGGATCAGGAGTGCCCACGTGCAAACAGACAGGCCTTTGTGTCCTGGGCCCAGACAACAGGCTGCATTCTTCCCCCACCTCGGTGACGTCCTTCACGGACATGTCCTCAGAGTGCGTTTTCAATCAGCTACGGATCAGATGACACGGCATTCCCTCTGTTACCCACTCTTTGCCGTAGCTGTGCCTTCACTTGTCTCTGAGCACAGAGTTGGAGGCCAGCCCCAGCCCTGCCCTTGGGGTGCTTACAGTGGTCCCCAGGTAGCTGCAGGCCTCAGAGATCTCAGCTGTCAGAATCTCAGAACACAGGGGCTGAAAGGGCCCAAGAGCAAGTCCGACCCCTGCTTTTTATTGGAGAGGTGATGGAGTAAGCGATAGGGCCATCACTGGGAGCCAGGGGTCCTGCCCCTGACAGCAGTGTCCTTTCTGGTAGGAGCGTTAAGCTGCCCCAGAGTCTGACAGATACATCAGCCCCCACCAAAGGACCTAAATCACCTCCTGGAGAAGCCTGAGGGAGATGGCTTCTTGATGAAGGTAGACTTAATTCTCACTAGGCTTAATTCTGGCTGGTTTCCAAAGCAAATGGCTTTCCTTGCCCAAGCCAAATGCAGGAGACAGGAAGCACCCAAGGATGTTTATTGCTGTCCTGCTTAACCACACTGTGGGACCCCTGAATGATCAGTTACCTTGTGAAATGCTTCTTTCTCTAGATGGACAAAAACATCCCTTGGATACTAAAATGGCCATCTTCCCTGGCTTTTGGGGATCATGCTCTCAGAAATTAGAAGACTTGGGTTCTACTTCAGGTATGGCAACTTCAGACTGCAAGATCATAGAAAAGGAGCTCTCCTAACCCCTGATAACCACTGATCTGTTCTCCATCTCCACGATTTTATTTTATTTTTTAAAGAATATCCTACACATGGAATAATTGAGTATGTAATCTTTTTTTACCTTAAACTTTTAATTTTGAGATAAATGTAGGTTATGCAGTGGTAAAGAATAATACAGAGATTCTATGTGCACTTTATCCAATTTCCCTTAATGATATTATCTTGCAAAACTATAAAGCCGAGATACAGAATATTTCCAATAGCACAAGGATTCCGCATTGACCTTTTATTCCCATACTCACTTCCTTTTCACCCCCGCCGACTCCTTAATCCCTGGCAATCACTAATCTATTCTCCATTTCTAAAGTTTTGTCATTTCAAGAATGCTATATTTAAGGAATCATACTATATGTAACCTTTTGTGATAGGATTTTTTCACTCAGCATAATTCTCTGGAAATGCATCTAGATTATTGTGTGTATACCTGCTAAGTATTATTCTACAGTGCGGATGTCCCACAGTTTGTTTAACCATTCACCCACTGAAGGATATCTGGGTTGTTTTCAGGTTTTGGCTCTATGAATAAAGCTATTATAAACATTAGTCTGCAGGATTTTGTATGAACATTTGTCTTCATTTCTCTGGGATAATTGCCCAGGAGTGTAATTGCTGGGTCATATGGTAGTTACGTGTTTAATTTTTAAAGAAACTGACAAATCATTTTCAGATTGGCTGTAATATTTTTACTTTCCTGCCAGAAATATGTGAGTAGTCCAGTTTCTCTCCATCATCATCAGCATTTAATGTTATCACGATCTGTTTTTAGCCATTCTGATAGGTGTGTGGTGATAAAATTGTCATCTTAATTTTCTTTTCCCTAATGGCTGATGATGTTGAACAACTTTAGATGTGCTATTTGCCATTTGTATATCTTATTCAGTAAAATGTCTATTTGTGTGTTTTGCTCATGATCTAATTGGATTATTTGCTTTTTTACTGTTGAATTTTGAGAGTTCTTTATATATTCTAGATACTAGTCCTTTACTGCATATGTGATTTGCAAATATTTTCCTCCATTCTGTAGCTTATCTTTTCATCATTTTAACAGGAGCTGTTATAGAACAAAAATTTTGAATTTTCATTAAGTCCAATTTATCATTTTTTCTTTCATGATTATGTTTTTTGTATTAAGTCTGAAAACTCTTTGCCTAGCTGTAGACCTCAAAGATTTTCTCCTAGTTTTAGGGTAAAAGTTTTATATTTTTGTGTTTTACATTTAAGTCCATGATCCATTTTGAGTTAACTTTTGCTTAAGGGTGTGAGACTTAGGCCAATATTGGTTATTTAGTTGGTTGGTTGGTTGGTTGATTGATTATTGCCCATAGGTGTCTATTGGTGCCAGCATCATTTGTTGAAAAGGCTTTCCTTTCTCTAAGCAGTTGCTCTTGACTCTTGTTAAAAGTCAGTTGGGCATAAAATGTCCAGAATAGGCACATTTATTGAGGCAGAAAATAGACTAGTGGTTGGTCTAGGGCTAGTAGGGGGAGTTGCGGAAAAGTATGGATCACTGATAAAGGGTACAAAGTTCTTTGGGGGGTAATAAAAGTGGTTTAATATTGATTGTGGTGATGGTAGCACGACTCTGTGAATATATTAAAAACCATTGGGTTTTACATTTTAAGTAGATGAATTGCGTGGTGTGTGAACTATATCTCAGTAAAGCTGTGACCCAAAAAAATCAGTTTGGCATATTTGAGTGGGTCTATTTCTGGGTTCTGTATTCCATTCAATTGGTCTATGTGTCTATTACTTTGCCAATACCACAAAGTCTTGATCGCTGTAGCCATAAAGTAAGTCTTAAAATGTGACAGATGGTTTCCTTTCACTTTGTTCTTTTTTTCCAAAATATTTTAGCTAGTCTAGTTCCTTTGTCTTTTCACGTAGATCTTGGCATGATTCTATCCATATCTGCAAAAATCTTATCAGGATTTTGATAGGTACTGCCAGTCCTCTCTATCAATTGGTTTCACATCTGTAGATTCAACCAACCAAGGACCAAATATTAAAAATAATAATAATAATAAAAATGCAACAAAAAAACACAAATAAAAACCATACAACATATCAACTATTTACATACATTTAATTGTATTAGGTATTATAAGTAATGTAAAGATGATTTAAAGTATATGAGAGGCTGTGCTTAGGTTTTATGCAATACCATGACTTTTTATTAAGGGACTTGAGCATCCAAGGATTTTGGTATGGAGGAGGGTGTCCTGGAGCCAATTCCCTGAAAATATCGAGAGATGATTTTTATTGCAATAAGTGTATATCAATTTGGGAGAAATTGACATCTTTGTTAAATTTTCCAATTTATGCTTTGCAGGAGATGGGTTTTATGAACATATATATATATATATATATACACACACACATATACACACACACACACACACACACACAGGAAATACACATATAAATTTTCCAATTCATGAACATGGCATGTCTCTGCATTTATTTAGATGTTGTTTGATTTCTTTCATCAATGTCATGTGATTTTCTGAATTTAAGTTTTGTACGTTTTGTTAGATTTACCTAAGTATTGCTTTTTTTAAGGCTATTGTAAATGATACTGTATTTCTAGTTGTAGTGTTTAAGTCATCACTGCTAGTATATAGATGTATGATTGATTTTTGTATGTTTGTCTCACACCCTGTTACATTGCTGAATTAACTGATTAGTTTTGGATGTTCTTTTTGTGGATGCCATGGAATTTCTATGCAAATAAGCATTTCATCTTAAATAGAAACATTTTTATTTATTCCTTTCTGACCTATATGCCTTTATTTCCTTTTCTTGCCTGATTAAACTGGCCAGAACTTCCAGCACTATGTTGAATAAGAGTGGTGAGAACACACATCCTTGCTTTGTTGCTGATATTAGAGACAAAGTATTCAGTCTTTACAATTAGGTATAATGTTAGCTGCAAGTGTTTCATAGATGCTTTATATCAAGTTGAAGTTTCTTTCTATTACTGTTTTTCAAAAAATTTTCTTTTATCATGAATAGGCATTTAATTTTGTTGAATGCTTTTTCTTTTACATCAGTTGATATGATCATCTAATTTTTCTCTTTCTTTTTTAGTCTGTTAACATGGTGAATTACATTGATTGCGCCAGCCTTGTATCTCGGGAATAAACTCTTAATTGGTGACTTTTTATATATTTGCTAAATTCTATTTAGCAATACAATAATTCTTTTTATATATTGCTAAGTTCCATTTCCTATTTTCTTAGAAACTTTTGCATCTGTATTCATGAGAGATACTGTTCTGTAATATTCTTTTTTTGTACTGTCTTTGTCTGGTTTTGGTATGCAGCTAACACCAGCTTGACGAAATAAATTAGGACAGGTTCCTTCCTATTTTACTTTCTGGAAAAGATTTTGTAGAATTGAAGTAAATTCTGCTTTATTCTTTTTTATTCTCCAAAGACACTATTTGGGCCTGAAGATTTCTTTGTTAGGAATTTTTTCACTACCAATTAATTCAATTTATTTAGTAGCTTTGGGCTATGAAAATGATCTATTTCATATTGGGTGAGCTGTAGTAGTTTGTATTTTTGAATAGATCTGTCCATTTCATGTAACTTGTCAAATTTGTGTGTGTAGAGTTGTTCATACCTTTTTTATTAACCATTTGATGCCTCCATGGTCTGTAGTGATATGCCCTGCTTCATACCTGATATTAATAATTTGTGTCTTCACTCCTTTTTTCTTTGTCAGTCTTGCTAGAGAGGTTTGTTGATTTTATTGATCTTTCAAAGGATCAACTTTTTATTTCATTGGTTTCCTCTACTGTTTTTCTGTTTTAAATTTCATTATTTCTGTGATTAATTTTATGATTTTCTTCCTTCTGCTTGCTCTGGTCTTATTTTTTTCTTCTTCTGTATGTTCCTGAGATGGGAGCTTAGATTATTGGTTTGATACTTTCCTCCTTTTTCTAGAGCATGCTTTCAGTGCTATAAATTTTACTCTCAGCACTGCTTTAGCTGTGTCCCACAAAAATTCTTGTTGCATTTTCATTTACACTTAGTTCAGTGTACTTTTTAATTTCCTCTGAGACTTTCTCTTTGATTTATGTATTATTTAGAAGTGTGTTATTTAGTTTCTAAGTGTTTGGTCATTTTTTCCATTTTCTTTCTGTTATTGATCACTAACTTGAGTTTATTGTGGTCAGGAGAACACACTCTGTATGATTTCTTTTAAATTTGTTGAAGTTTATTTTATGGCCCTGGATCTGATCTATTTTGGGATATGTTACACAGACAATTGAAAAAACTTATGTATATTCTGCTGTTGTTAGGCACAGTATTCTATAAATGCTGATTAGATTTTTGTGTTTTTGTTTTGTTTTGTCTGTTTGTTTGTTTTTTAGATGGAGTCTCGCTTTGTCACCCAGGCTGGAGTACAGTAGCACGATCTCAGCTCACTGCAACCTCCCCCTCTTGGGTTCAAGCGATTCTCCTGCCTCAGGCTCCTGAGTAGCTGGATTACAGGCGTCCACCACACCTGGCTAATTTTTGTATTTTTAGTAGAGGCAGGGTTTCATCATGTTGGTCAGGCTGGTCTCAAACTCCTGACCTCAAGTAATCCACCCACCTCAGCCTCCCAAAGTGCTGGGATTGCAGGCATGAGGCACCGTGCCCAGCCTGTATCTCCTTATATAGCTTTTTCAATGGTTTCTTTTGGTATTGTGTTACATATACATATCATAGTCTACTGCTGCCATCAATTTTTTAAAAATTGTACTCTGTGACAGATAGACCATCATTTTATCAGTACACATGAAGTGTAGAAACCTTAGCCTCCCTTTATGTCTTTTTATCCTCCCCTTATTATATTTTTCTTAAATATTTCCTTTTCACATTTAGAACCACCTCAGACAGTATTATAATTTTTGCTTCAGTTATCAAACAAAATCTAAAATACTCAAGAGGAATCTTTACCCATATTTCTGCTTACCACGTTTTTTTGTTCTTCCTGCCATTCCAAGATTCCATTTTTATCATTTCCTTCTGTTAGAAAACTTTCTCTAGCCATTCTGTTAGAGTAGGTCTGCTAGTGATAAATTTTCTTAGTTTGACTTTATGTTCACTGAGCATGTTTTCATTTCCCCTTCATTTTGAGGATGTTTTCCTTGGATATAGGATTCTCAGTTAACATCTTTCAACACTTGAAAACTGTTATGTCACTTCCTTCTGCCTCCATGGTTTCTGATAAGAAATCCACTGTTATTTGAATGATTTTCTCTTATGAGTAAAGTATTATTTTTCTCTTTGCTTTGAAGACTTTTTTCTTTGTTTTTAAAATTCTGAAGTTTGCTCAACATATGTCTTGACATAAGTTTCTTTGGTTTTATCCTATTTGGATAAAACTTTTACAATCTGCTTTAAAAATCTATAGGGGTTTTGTGGTATTTTGCCAAATTTGGGAAATTTTCACGTATTGATTCTGTAAGTGCTTTTTCAGCTCTGCCCTTTATCTCCTCTTCACTCCAATGACAAAACGTTTTATTTTTTTGTTATGGTCCCACAAGTGCAGAGACTATTCATATTTTTCTCAGTGTTTTTTCTCTCTGTTGTTCACATTGATGATAATTTGGGTAATTTCTCTATCTTCAGACTTGCTGGTTTTTTTCCTCTTTTTCCTTCATTTTCTTATCGAGCCCATTGAGCTTATTACTTTCATTATGGTATGTTTTCATTCTAAAATTTTCATTTGGTTCTTCTTTACACTTTCTATTTCTTTACTACTTTCTGTTTTCATTTGTTTCAAAAATGTTTATAATTGCTTTTTAATGATGGCTCCTTTAAAATCCTTGCTAGGTAATTCTAACATTTCTGTCATCTTGGTGTTGGCATCTAATGATCACTTTCTTTTTATTCAGTTTGAGATCTTCATGGTTCTTGGTATGATGAATAATTTTCTATTGAAACCTGGACATTTGGGGTATTAAGTTACGAGATTCAGGATCTTACTTAAGTTTTCTATTTTAGCGACTTTCTCTGACACTGCTGGGGCAGGAAAATGGGGGAGAGGCACTATTTTATTACAGCGAGGTGGAGATGGAAGACCAGGCTCTTCACCTGGCCTCCACTGACACCTGAGATTGGGGTTCCTTATCACTGCTGGGCTGGGGTGGGAGTTCTAACTCCACTGTGCCTCCACCGACAACCTCCTGGCTTGGTGGGGTAGGGTTGCTTCTTACTGATCTCTACATGGCCACCACAGGCACCAAGTGGGTGAATGGCCTCTTTACTCTGTAATGACGAAAAGCCCTGACTCTCTGTAAGTCCTGACGCTACCCCAGTGGGGAGCAGGAGACGCAACTTCTTACAGCCTGTTAAATGTTTAGGCTCCTGATTTGATCATTGCTGGTATGGAGGTTACAAGATTTTTGTTTTTTTCACAACGGTTGTCAACAGTAAAGTAGTTAATTTCTAAAATGTTTCTGTTTGGTCAAGCTGCCCTTTCTTTGGTTGTCTGGCTAGAGAGAAAATACTTTTGTTGGAGCTTTTTTAGTCTGCATTCATCAGCATTTCCAGATTGTCAGTTTCTTCAGCACCCATTTTTGGATATATAAGGCAAAAAACAACAACAGCAACAACACCATAAAACAAAAAAAAAAAATCACAGGAAGTTCAACCCCTTGTTGTTCCTCAAATCCTAAGGTCACTAGCTGGTCTGCCTTCTCTCAACCCTCGATTTTCTTTTCTTTCTTTTTTCTTTTTTCTTTTTTTAACTTTTGTTTTAGGTTCGGTGTTGCATGTGAAGGTTTGTTACATAGGTGAACTCGTGTCATGGGGGTTTGTTTTACAGATTACTTTTCATTGAGGTATTAAGCCCAATACCCAATAGTTATCATTTCTGCTCCTCCCATCTTCTACCCTCAAGTAGACCCCAGTGTTTGTTGCTCCCTTGTTTGTGTTCATGAGTTCTAATCACTCAGTTTTTACTTATAAATGAGAACATGTGACATTTGGTTTTTTGTTTTTCTGTTCCTGCATCAGTTTGCTAAGGATAATGGCCTCCAACTCCATCCATGTTCCCACAAAAGAAACAATCTTGTCCTTTTTTATGGCTTCATAGTATTGCATGGTAGATATGTTATCACATTTTCTTTATCCAATCTGTCACTGATGGGCATTTAGGTTGATTCCATGTCTTTGCTATTGTGAATATTACTGCAATGAACATTTGCATGCATGAGTTTTTATGGTAGAATGCTTTATATTTCTCTGGGTATATACCCAGTAACGGGATTGCTGGGTTGAATGGTAGTTCTGCTTTTAGCTCTTTGAACCCCTCAGTTTTCTTATGCTTCTTTTATATATGATTTCTAGGCTACGTTTCTTGAAGAGTGGAGAGAAGCATCTTCCTGGAAACAGAGTCACAATGCAGCCTTTGAGACTGGCTTCTTGCACTCAGTATAATGCCTTTGAGATTCATCTATGTTGTTGCATGTATTAAGAGTTTATTCCTTTTTACTGCTGAGTAGTCCACTGTATATTCCAGTTTGTTTATGTGTGCATCTGTTGAAGGAAATTTTGATTGTTTCCAGTTTGGGAGACTATGAATAGAACTGCTATAAATATTTTTGTACAGGTTTTTGCAGGAACACAAATTTTCATTTCTCTAAAGTAAATATCCAGCAGCAGAATTACTGGGTTGTATAATAAATTTATGCTTAAACTTTATAAGAAACTGCTAAACTGTTTTCCAGAATGGCTACATCATTTTTCATTCCCGCCAGCAGCATTCCCACCAGCAGCATATGACATTTTCTGTTACTCCACATCCTTGCTCACATTTGGTATTTTTAGTGTTTTTATTTTATCCATATTAACAAATGTGCAATAGTATTTCATTGTGGTTTAATTTGCATTTCCCTAATAGCTAATTCTGTTTAACACTGTTTCATGTGCTTATCGCCATCTATACATCCTCTTTGGAGAAGTGTCCGTTTGAGGCTTTTGCCCTTTTTTTTTTCTTTTTCTTTTTTTTTTTTTTTAGACAGAGTTCTCACTCTGTTGCCCAGGCTGGAGTGCAGTGGCCGGATCTCAGCTCACTGCAAGCTCCGCCTCCCGGGTTCATGCCATTCTCCTGCCTCAGCCTCCCGAGTAGCTGGGACTACAGGCGCCAGCCACCTCACCAAGCTATTTTTTTGTATTTTTTAGTAGAGACGGGGTTTCACCGTGTTAGCCAGGATGGTCTTGATCTCCTGACCTCGTGATCCACCCGTCTCGGCCTCCCAAAGTGCTGGGATTACAGGCTTGAGCCACCGCGCCCGGCCTGTTCTCTGTATTTTTTTGTTTGTTTGTTTGTTTGCTTTTGTTTCTGTTTCTGTTTTGAGACAGGGTCTCACTCTGTCGCCCAGGCTGGAGTGCAGTGGCAAGATCATGATGTTGGCTTACTGTACCCTCTGCTTCCTGGGCTCAAGCGATCCTCCGGCCTCAGCCTCCCTGATCCTCCAGCCTCAGCCTCAGCTGGGAATACAGGCGTGTGCCACCACACCTGGCTAATTTTTGTATTTTTGGTAGAGATGGGATTTTGCCGTATTGCTCAGGCTGGTTTTGAACTCCTGAGCTCAAGCGATCTGCCCTCCTTAGTCTCCCAAAGTCCTGGGATTATAGGCATGAGCCACCACACCCGGCCCTGTTTGCTGTATTGTATCCATTTCTTCCACTTCTCTGCACTTAGAACCAGTTCTGTCTCTCTCCCTCTACTGCAGTATGCTCAAGGACCATAATCAGCTGACTCCTGGAGGTTTTCATTTATCAGATTGATTTACAACACTGACAGGTAACCAGGAGGAATGAAGTCCAACATGAATTTGGCCCCCATCAGATGTGTAGAGGAGCCAGGAGATGAGGGTCAAGAGAGGGAACAACTGACTAATAATAACGCACCCCAAGAAAATTCACATGCTTGGTAGTATTCCCCAGCTTTTTCTGCTCCTGGCTCCTGGGGAGAAACATGTCTCCTGCTAGTTCTGAGGCAAACCCAGTGCCACTGGACTCCCAGGGACACAGGCATGTCACCCATGCTCATGGGCTTGATTGTGTTTCAATGGCATTCCTATTTCCCTGTCTCCAAAGGTACCTTCTGTTGTACCTGTGTCCCAGCTGCAGCTCTGCTTATGAGACTCCTGGAAGTGGATGCCCTGTTGCCAGCCACGTCTCCAAGGTTACTTACTACAGCAGCCACACCATTTTCTGCCCATTTTCTTCCAAGCAAAGAAGCCCTGAGCCATTTAGCACTCATAATTGTCCTTTACACCTCAGTCCACCCATACTTTTATTATTATTGTTGTTGTTGTTGTTATTATTTTCTCTATTTAATTACAAGGAGAAATCAACAAAAACAACTATTCTTTTTCTCAATCACTTTACTTATTTTTGTTATCAGTACTGAACAATTCCCAGCCATTATATTATTGATGTATCCCCTTGCCCATTCTCTTTCTTCTCTATGAATTCTGGACGGTTTCTCGCATGCCACTAGAAGCCCACACACAAGGGCCCTCTGCTTTTCTTTGCGGAAGGCCACTCAGTGCACACAGGAGCAACCCGACAGTGCAGGTCACGTGTGTCCTCAGGGTCCTTTGCTTTTAAGAATGTGTAGAATGTCAATGAATTATTTTTATTCTTTATGAGATACCTGTAGAGTTCAATGCTTATTTTGTCATTGCTTTCTTTCTTGAGATGCACATCAGCATTGTGCATCTCAGAGTGAAACCTCCCACAAGAGCTTCATCCACTGGTCCTATTTGTCCAATAACAAGATGGATGGAGAGTATAAAAAGATGCCTTGTGCTTATAGTAACAATGTTGATGATGAACTAGGACACACATGAAGACCTTCCCCTGCCACTCACCTCCATGTGATGAATTTGGGGACATAGTTTGACGTGAGTCCCCTGGAAGGACCAGGAGATGTGGAAGTCCAAGATGAGATTCAAACTGGGCTCCCCTACCACCTCCTCACACCTCAGTCCAGATAAAACAAGGGCGGCCTTGATCAGAAGAACCTAGGGCTTCTACCAGAAAGTGCTAGGAGGGAAGCGATGGAGCCAGAGGATGCAACTCACGTGGATGAGACCCATTTGGCCAACGAACAGCCTAAGAATGTGAGTGGAAGCTCATCCCTAGTGTGTAGGGGTATGCAGTCAGCCACAGTCTTAGGCCCAGCCCAGCCTCAGCCCCACTGATGTCACCTTGGTGCTGGATTTGTGAGGACAAGGGACACCAGATCCTGGCTGCCTTGCCTCTTTCTCCCTCCACTCTCCATTGCCTCCCTGAGTCACTGCTCAACAATAACCACTTCAAAGTGGAAGCTACAGCAGCCCCAACTCTGGGCTTGTTGTCAGACCTGTCCAGTTCAGATGATGTAGACATTCGAACTGCCATCCTTTTGGCTTCAAGTCATTTGATTGGGCTTTTCTTCAGGACTTATACTCCCTTTACGCATCCTAACTGCTCAGAGTGTGCTGAGAGAAATCATTTTTTCAGGAGTCAGTTGAGATGAGGGTCGGAGAGCAAGAGGGGTCAGTGTGTCCTCTGTGGACCTGCTGTGATGTGACCAGGAGGAGGCCTCACCCAGAAGCAGGCAGAGGCAAGAAAGGGCACCCTGGGAAGGGGCATGTGGGGCCGTCATGCCCTCCTGTTCCTCTACAAGGTGGCCCCAGCCTTTGAGTTTGGACTAGGAGACCTGGCCCTTTTGGAAGCAGGATGCTGACACTATGGTTATTAAAAGTTGCCCAGTGTGCCTGCCATTATACCTGACCTCATCCCCTTGCTTTGGTTAATCCAGTCACTTGTCTCATCTTCAGTATATGCTCCAAAAACCCTGTAATTAGTTCCTTTGGGAAACCTTGGGTTCCAGATGCCCCAGTAATTCTTTCAGGGTTCTGAGGGCCATAAAACTAGCAAACTGAGGGAGAGGCAGGCTAACGATTCCTCTGAGTGTCAGGCAGATCTGGTTTTTCCTTTGACATCTCTTCTATCTCAGAGTACATCTTGCTTACCTTGCTGGCCACACATTGCTAAAGGGATCTGTGCTAGTTTTTTTCTTACTCCATTTCTAGATTTTTTTTTTCCCAGACCAACTCAACACATGAGAAGATTAAGCCAGTATCCAAGGTCAAGGCGGCACCCCCAACAGCCTGATGTGTATGTGGGCAAAAGTTCTAGAAAGGATAGCCAGTCCTCCCCTGCCCTGCTGTGGCCTGTAGAAGACTCTTCAGCAAAGCAATACCCCTAGCTCCACCTTACCCTGGGCCTGACCTCCAGCCCAATCCCAACAAGTACATATGGAGCAACAGATCATAGTCAAAACGTGCTGGGCTTCCTTCAGTGACTGGCTGTGCATAGTCACAGAACAGAGCTGCAGAAAAAGGCCAGTTTCTATCCATCTGAATTTTGACATTTGTTTGCAATTCAACCTTGAGTCCAAACTACTCACGTCAGTTTCTTCATATGAAGATGAGGGAACTTATCTCCCTAAATTTTGGTTTCCAGTGAGACACATGATCCAGTTTGAATCGTATTATTATTAATTAGCCGTGTGCCTGATTTCTACTTTTTATTTATCCTTAAGATTGCCCTCTCATTGTGGTTTTAATTTGTATTTCCCTGATAATTAGTGATGATGAACATTTTTCATATGTTTTCTGGCCATTTGTATATCTTCTTTTGAGAATTGTCTATTCACGTCTTTTGCCCATTTTTTGATGGGATTATCTGTTTTTGTTTGTTTGTTTCGTGCTGATTTGTTTGAGTTTCTTGTAGATTCTGAATATTAGTCCTTTGTCAGATGCAGAGTTTACAAATAATTTCTCTCACTCTGTGGGTTGTCTGTTTACTCTACTGATTATTTCTTTTGTTGTGCAGAAGCTTTTTAGGTTAACTGGGTCCCATCTATTTATTTTTGTTTTTGTTGCACTTGCTTTTGGGTTCTTGGGCATAAACTTGGAGGAACTTTTGAAAGCTCCAATTGCGGACAGTAGGTCCTGGGACCTGTAGGCTTTAACAGACGCCCAGGTGACTTCAATGGCCGGCCAGGTTTGGAAATCACAGGTTTCCAGGCTCACAGCCCAACTCCTCTGCCTGGCATAGAAGGCTCTCAGTGATCTAGCTCCCCCTGCCTTCCTCTCCTATTTCATTTCATGCCTCTTTCCTAACAGTTTTTGGAATTTTGTGGCCCAACAGTGCTGAAAGTCAACAGTATTCACACACATGATGTTATTTCACCTCTCTGCTTTAAGAGACAGTCATGCATCACATAATGACGTTTGGGGCGATGATGGAACATATATACAATGGGGGTCCCATAAGATTATAATAGATAGAAAAATTCCTAACCCCTTGTGATGTCATAGCCATGTTAAGTTCGCTGCGCAATGCATTGCTCATGTGTTTGTGGTGATGCTGGTGTAAACAAACATACCACATTGCCAGTTGTATAGAAGTATAGCACATATAACTACATATGGTATGTAACATTTGATAATGATAAAAATGATTATGTTACTGGTTTATGTATTTACAATACTATATGTTTTATTGTTAGAGTGTATTCTATTTATTTGGGGGAAAAAAAAAAGGTTAACTGTAAAACAGCCCCAGACAGGTCCTTCAGGAGGGATGCAGAAGAAGGCATTGCCTCATAAGAGATGACGGCTCCAGGCATGTTATTGCCCCTGAACACCTTCCAGTGGGACAAGATGTGGAGGTGGGAGAGAGTGATATTGATGATCTACCCTGTCTAGGCCTAGGCTAATGTGTGTGCTGTGTCTATGCTTTTGATAAAAGGATTTAAAAAGTTAAAAAAATTAATAGAAAAAGGCTTAGGGAATAAGGATATACAGAAAGAAAATATTTTTGTATAGCTGTACAATGTATTCATGTTTTAAGGCTGTTGTTACAAAAGAATCAAGGTTTTTTAAAAATGTAAAAGTTTATAAAGTAAAAAATAACAGTAAGCTAAGGTTAATTTATTATTGAAGAAAAAAAATTTCTTAAATAAATGTAGTGGAGCCTAAGTGTACAGTGTTTATAAAGTCTATGGTACCGTAATGTCCTAGGCCTTCACATTCACATACCATGCACTCACTGACCTGCCCAGAGCAACTTCCAGTCCTGCAAGCTCCATTCACGGTAAGTGCTCTATATAAGCGCACCATTTTTTATCTTTTATACCATATTCTTACTGTACCTTTTCTATGTTTAGGTATGTTTAGCTACACACATCCCATTGCGTTACAATTACCTACAGCATTCAGTATGGTAATGCTCACAGACTCAAGTTATACCTTTCGGAATACTGTCGTGTTAAGATACCAAATATTGTAGGCAATTGTAGCACAGTGGTTAAGTATTTGTGGGTAGCCTAGGTGTGTAAAAGATTATACCGTCGAAGTTTGTGTACGTATATTCTATGATGTTCATACAATGATAAAATCGCCTAATGACATATTTCTCAGAATGTGTCCCATCATTAAGCAACAGGTAACTGTACTTCCCCTTCTTCCCACAATGGCCTCTTCTACCTTGTGCCCTGAAAAATCCCCATTTGTTCTTTCAGTTCCAACTCAGACACCAAAGAGTTTTTGCAGAATTATTCCACTTATGTAAAGTTCAAAATAGGCAAAACTAACCTATGCTTTAGTAGTCAGGAGAGTGGTTACCCCTTGATGATGGTGGCAGATGCTAGTCATGTTTCTTGATCTGGGTGCTAGTTACATGGTTTTACTCTAGTTTGTGAAAATTCATTAACTGTGCACTCATGACATGTGCAGGGTTTGTACCAGTTCAGATGACTCTTCCTCCAGGAAGCCTTTGTGGATACCTCTTTTAGAGTTAATTCTGCCCCTTTCCTGTTGCTTCTCTGCCTAGTTCTATGTTCTTTTTGGGTATTTAACACTCTGAATTACAATTCCTTTATTGACATGTCTGCCTCTCCATCTAAACTGGGAGCTACTTGAGGACAGGATCTGAGAATCCCCAGCACCTGCCAGCGCTCTCCTACATGCTCAACAGACGAGAAGGACTGAATGAAGGAGCAAAAGGAGGAAGAAAGCATGAGCTTGGGTGCAATGGCACTTGCTCCTTTTATCTTTCTTTTTATCAAGAATACACAATATGGTGCCTTTGAGCTGTTTTTAACCAACCAGGGCAAGAAATGTAAACAGTCTCCCTCACCGCCCCTCTCGTGCCTGAGAAGGATTGCCTGTGCCCCCGCAGCTGGGGATCTGGCCTCTGCAGCCCCTGGGGTGCTCTGCTGCGCTCTCAGTCCACCAAGCCGGTAGCCACCCCTCTGACCTCATCTCTTGTGTAAACGCCACAGTCCAGAAGGTTTCCCATGGGATCACTGAGTTGGCATCTTCTCACTGTCTTCTATTATTGCTTAGCTGGAGAAAACATTTCACTGCTCCAGGCAAGTCATAACAATAACAAAAAAAATTTTTTAAGGGCTTAAAGGACTAGGAGGAGTTCCTGTGGCCACTTCTGAGCTAAAAGCAGACTCACCACTTGACAATCGGGATGTCACCCCCTTCCTGCATCGTTCTCTACCTTCAGTCCTCCCTGTGTCGCCTCAGGTCCCACTTCCTGCGGGTACCCCAGGCTTTTTCCCTCTCTTTCTACTAGCAAGACCAGCAGCTGGGACAATGGCCACCTATAACTCAGTGTACACAAATATGGCTAAGTCTGAAGTAGCTCTGGTGTGGTGAAAAGAGTTCTGGGCTCAGAACCATAAACTCCAGGTCTCAGTTCTATCACTGTCACCTACTGCCTGGGAGTAAGTCACTCCAGCTCTCTTGACCTTGCTCTCCTTTTACATAAACCAAGACATAAACAGGGTATCTTGCCTATGGATTGCTAGGAGCATTCACAGTGAGATGAGGAAGCGCAAATACTTCCATATTGCTGTAAACCTCCATGCAAATATGAACAGTATTACAGGTCACGTGGACGGAAGGGTGTCTTTTCAAGGGGCAGTTGCACTTTAAACCTCACATCCTAAAGGAATTTCCAACATCATTGACTGAGGTGGGGAGAAATTGTAGGTCAGATGGCTTTCTGATAAGAGCACTCCAAGACAAAAGGAAATGGAAGTATGTGGAAGGTCACTCACCTCCTTCAGGGAGCTATATTTCCACATCCTGAGCATCCTGTCTCACTGGTTTTCAACAGCCTGTCCCTAAGGTCACAGGAGCCCTTCACTATGTAGTAAGGGCTATTCTCCAAGACATAGTTGAAGCTCCAGCCTCATTCAGTGGCCACCACTGATGGCCCACCCCTGCCTACTGCTCCTCTAAAGGACTGCTAAAATTCCCTGCACACACCTGTCTCACAGGTGCTGAAGCCAAACCAGATGGGCAGGAAAACACACATTCGCCCGTCAACATCCCATGTCATTGGATTCGAATGGTAAAAGTGAGTTTGGGGAAGCCATTGACAGCTAAGGGCCTTCAGCTCATCAAAGGGAAAAAACAAAAATTCCTAGTATCTAATCTAAGTCTTAACATAGGATATTTTCAGCTTCCCTTTGAGTTAACTTTTATAGGGTATATATGCCCAAGGAATCCCAGGTGAAATTGTAGTGCAATTGCATAGGAATATCTGTTGGAGCGAGGGCTGAGACATATTCCTGTGATGTTAGCAAATTGTTCCCTGAGCATCTAGAGGGGAAACAGAAGATATTCATCCTCAGATGCTCACAGCCACTGACATAGCACCCAGTAACATGGTGGCAATGAGAATGGTATTGCTGTTTGATAGGTTTGGGATGGAATCCTGGCTCTGTCATTTATTCAGGGTGGGACCTGGTGACCCTTGGAAAAGTTAGAGTTAGGTGCCACTAACTCAGTTTCCTCAATTATACAATAGTAATTAAAATGCCCACCTCATAGTGGAACTTCGTGAATTAAAGAAAGATGATGCATGCAGAGTGCTTACCAGTGACTGGCAGGTAAAAACTCACTAAATGGTAGTTGTTTTAATATTCTGCTTCAGAACTCATTTTCTAGCAAGTGGCCATTTACATAAGGACACAAACGAACATAAGCATAAGTTAAATTCCATTTTCATCCTCCAAATATCTATTAGGAAAGGAAGCGGGGACACCTAAGCAAAAGGTGTATTAAAGAATATGGTTTCTTATCACTTCATTTAGGGCATGGTACAGGCTGAAGGTGAAAAGTATCTATGGGGGTGCATTCTGATAGCCTGTCATTCTCACCTAAGAAAATCAGATCCTCCCAAGTGGGGGAAGAACAGAACTTCCAAAGATGGTCCCAGTCTAAGCCACCTACACCGAGTAAAGAGATGTTCTAAAGTTGCAGCCAGTCCTAAGAAATAGCCACATTGACTATCTCTTATGGGGCCACCTGGTATCATCTTGATTCTTAATGAGAATGACCAGTCATTCAGCGACTGGGCTCCCCATGCATAAGTAACCTCCCAAACTTCTAAAAACATCTCGCTAAAAGAGAACTGAACTCTTATATTTCAACCACAGCATAGGCACCTAATCCCACCTACCAAATTATAATCATTTTGCATCAGCCATTTCCATACTTGTGGCCTGTAAGTTTCATTACTTTAGGGGATAGTCAAGTAACAAAGAAAGAGAGTTTCTTTATAAGAAGGCCTCCTTTATGGAGCTTCTAGCTCAGAAAAGCAGTCATCCTGCCAAGATCCTACTAGAGTATATAGTTCATAAATGTTTATTGAGCAATTGACTGATTCATTGATTCATTAATTTAGTTACTCAATAAATGCATGCTGGGCACTTACTTCTGCAAGGCTCAAAGGCCAGAGATGATTAAGAGACAGTTCCTGATCTAAAGAAACTTAAAATCTAATGGAAGAATATAAAAAAGCTGACAATAATATTAGGAAGAACAAAATACATGCTCTAGACGAGCTGCAAGTGAATTGCTGTGGAAGCGCAGTGGGAGGAGCAGTTTCCCGGCATAGAGAAAACACTCAATAAGATGCTGGTAAATGAAGGCTGATGGAGCTGGTGAGTGCTTGGCTGCTGGTGAAATACTGGCTCCCAGACATGCTCTGCAAAGCAGCCTCATCTTGGCCCACTTCACTTCTGCACCACCTCTGCCCACCACAGACCCCTACCTGAGGCCTTGTGATGGGCTCTGCCCTTAGCAGAGCTGGCCTGACTCCTTGCAGCATTCTGAGCTCTGCCTCTCTCTATTGGATGCAGGCCAAGCATTGCTCTTCCAGCATCGTCCACATGCCACATCACTTTGCAAAGCCTGCATCTTACAGGCTAAGCTAATAACCACCAAGGGATCTTACGCAGGAGGCTCAGGTTGCAGAAAAATTGGGTCAGTTCTGAGCCCTGTTGTGACTAATCTTTTCTACCTTCTATTAAATGAGGATCTTATCAATCTGGGGGCTTCTTTTGCTTTGCATAGGAAATTGAATAGAGAGAAGTACAAGACAGGCAAAAGGGAAAGGAGTGAAATATATAGCAGCATCAGGAATTTTGGCAAGAGACATAGAAGTGCCCAGCCGTTGATAGTTTCTCTGTTGTACAAATAGAAGCAACCTGCTGACTTAACACAATAAAATTCCAGGGGCATTCTGTGATGTTTCATAATCATAATGTCTGGGACTTGTCAGTTTTGAGAGTCCCAAAGTTTTAGTCTAATGGCAAAGTGGAACCAAAGCGGACCCTTTGAAAGAGGTGATCTCAGCAGCCCGGTGGGTCAGGGGAGCAGGGTGTGGCCCAGGGGACCGTGGGAAGGGTCCCCTCAAGGCATTGGCACAGGACAGAGGAAGGGCCAGGGTCTGCAGGGAGAGGTCTGGATTTGGGTCCTGGCTCTCTACAAACCAGACATAAAACCTTAGATAAATCACTTCACCTTTGTGAACCTCTGCCTTCTCGTATTTAAAATGGAAGTATTAGCCGGTCCACGTGCAGTGGTATTGATATTTACAACTAATTGATCACAAGCAGTTACAGATTTCTTTGTTCCTTCTCCACTCCCACTCCTTCACTTGACTATCCTTGGAAACAAAGAGCGAGTAGACCGGAAGCGGTGGCTCATGCCTGTAATCCCAGCACTTTGGGAGGCTGAGGCGGGTGGATCCCTTGAGGTCAGGAGCTTGAGACCAGCCTGGCCAACATGGTGAAACCCCGTCTCCACTAAAAATATTTAAAAATTAACCAGGCATGGTCGTGGGGGCCTATAATCCCAGATACTAGGGAGGCTGAGGCAAGAGAATCACTTGAACCAGGGAGGGGGAGGTTCAGTGAGCCGAGATCGCGCCACTGCACTCCAGCCTGGGCGACGGAGCGAGACTCCATCTTGAAAGAAAACAAAATAGGAGTAGTAAGATCTTCTCTGACAGGATGGTTCAGAGACATAAACACCATGAAGTCATTTTCCGGAAGACAGAAATCAGCAGTGCAATGAGGATTTAAACACAGTGAATTTATAGGCCCAAACCATAGCTCTAGATAGGGTTAGCAAACATGAAGAAACCAGTTTTCCTTTTCTTCATTTTTTGAGAATTGACTATTTGTCATCTCTTGAGACTTCAAGTTCCTAAAATGGCAATTAAGTATAATCATAATGACCATTTATTGAGCGCATGCTCTGTGCCCCACAGGCCCTGTGTTAACTTCTCTATAGGTATTAACTCATGCAATCCTCACAACATTCCTATGAGATAGGAATTTCACAGATAAATAAAGAGTTAGGTTAGAGAGGTAATTTTCCCAAAGTTACACAGTTAGAGGCAGAGGCCACATTGGGACCCAGAGCTAAATCTTCTTCAGGGCTAGTTTTGATTTTAAAAACAGAGGCAAGAAGATGGCCCATTCCTTTCCTAGGTCATAAAGAGCAGAATCCTGAAGTCTCTCCTTTCCTTACCCTCTTCCTGGGACTTTTACCAGAGTGAGAATGGAGAAAAACCAAAGCTTGAAGCTTATGGGTTCCAGCTCTTCACTGATGCCATTGCTCGCTGCTACCCTGGCAGCAGGCAATAATTGTAATTGTCATTCCAGGAGCCACATTTATTGAGCAGCTGCTAGCTTTGCTCGGCATTCAACCCTCATCTCATTTAACCTGTTTGTCCTGCTCTAGAACTTCCCCTACTTTACAAGTGAGTAAACAGATCAGATCAAGAGAGACTGAAACTCCATGCTCTGAGTCTTACAATGTAAAGTGACATGGCCCCTCTTGTTTCTGCTGTATTCACTTGAGACTCAGAGCCCATTAATTCTGTAAATGTTGGTTATGCAGCCCACCCGATGCCAACATGAACAGCTAGGGGAAGAAAGCTGGTTTCCGGAGACTCACCACGGGCAGCCTGCATCTGTCTTTCCAAATTGCTTTGAGATGAGCTGAATTCAGACCCCTCCCCCTAGTGTGGTTATGGTAGTGGGAGATCGGAATGGAAGAGAAGGAAGGCTGAACAGTTTCCTCCCACCTAGGAGTGGGGTGGACTGAGCCACTGTGCAGATCGAGGAGCCGCACACAGTGCTTTCAGGCCAGAGCAGGCTCTCTTCCCTCAGGACATACTCACTCCGCAGCAGATTCCTGAGATTCCACATAGTTCTATGGCGAGGCCTTATCCTGCTGACCTCTCAGCCCAGGCTGCCCAGGGGCAACCACCCACCACTCCCAGAAGGAGCCCTGTCTCAGTCAAGGCCTCTGAGCTCACTCTGCTTGTCTGCTTGCTAGGGCTAAAGCCTTAGTGTGGTCAAACAGTGTAGCAGATACGGAAGGTGAGGCAGGGAGAAAAGAAGGAGAGGAAGGAAGGGGAAGGGGAAGAAGAAGAAAGGGAAGGAGGGAGGGAGAGGGCTTTGGAAGCGGTGCAGAGGGAAAGGAGGTCAGGCAGAAAAAACAGAAGCTGCGTGTTGATGTCCAGTCTCCCTGCCCAGATGGGGCAAGAGAACAGGCCCTCGCCATGTATCTCTGAGGCCCAAGCTGGACATGAGAACACGTAGGCCTGGTCTTGGGGTGGAAACTCACGCAGTTCCAGAGGGGTGAGATGTTAATACAGTCAGAACTGAAACTAGAAGGCCTGGACCAAAGCACCAGGTGCAGACAAGGAAGGACACGAGGCTCAAGCCAAGATTCAAGGCAGTGGGTGGGGAGTTGACATGCAGGAGCCTGGGTGAGGGGAGGGTGGAGAGGCAGAAGGAGGTTGAGACAGAAACTTGAGAGACTCCTCCAGTGGAACCTGGGGCTGGGGAGGGCTGTGTCCTGAGTGGGACGGAGCAGGTTGTCTCACTGTCCCTTCCTGCTCCTGCCCCCTTCCCTCCTCAGAGCAGCCCACCTAGTCCAGCTCGAAAGCAGAGTCGCAAGTGGGCACCTGATTCCTTCCTCCCTGTGCTGAATGAGAAGGCAGATTCAGCCCTCCTTATCCATTCTGTAAGAATGCATGCAGAGGCGCCTTCTTGGGCACAGCCCCACTTACCACTTACCAGAGCTTGCTTGTAAGTCCTCCCTGAACTATTGCCTGCCCCGAAGAATCACCCAGAGCCATGCTGATACAGCCACCGCACCAGCGCCATTGCAGATGACCTCGTGTTTTATCTCAGGCCCAGGCTCAATCAAACAGAGACACAGTAAGTTCCTGAAGTGATGGGAACGCGTACAGAACAGCACTCAGAGTTCCAGAAGCTAGTTATTTTCATCAAAACAAACAATCCTTATTTATTGCCCACAGGACAAGGCCTGGTTTTGAGCAGGCTTCCCTCCCTCCTGTCCACCCTCAGCATACAGACACACCCTCCCTCTCCACCTCTGTGCTGGCGTGGGTCCGAAACCCACATGCTGACCTGGCTGCCTGAGATCCACCCCACACTGCCTCCCACGCGCCAACCTTTTCAAGTCCCTAACCATTCCCACCAAAATTAACCCAAGCCTCCCTGAGCCCAACTGGGAGTTTCCAGAGGGGAAATAATATTAACTAGCTGAGGGTCCCACTAGACTCCAGCCATTGGAATAGCTTTACAAACGTTCTATCTTCAGTCCTTACAGCAGTTCTTTGGGGAATTGTGTCAGGAGGAACTTAAAGCTCAGAGAAGTTAAAGACTGCATCCAAGATCACACAGCAAAAAGCGCCAGTGCCGATATCTCAAAGCATTTTTTTTTCACTCAGCTTGTCCAATTTTTAACATTTTTCTGAAGTCTAAACTAAGTTAGATGGGGATGGACTTTATTCAATTTTGTATGCCCTAGAGCTGGCCTACTGCTCAGTAGGTAAGAGGTAGAACATCAATGTTGAATTAATGAATAGATGAATAAATGAACGAATAAGAGACACTACATATGTTGAAATGAACCTTGATGATGATAAATGAAGATGTTAGTCTTCTCAGACAACATCCGTATGTATTTGTATGCTGAGGACAATTCTGAAGCAAAGGTCCTATTTTAGTTTGTGTCTTCCTTACCAGGTCTTAAAAAATGGGCTTGGGCTGGGTACAGTGGCTCATGCCTGTAATCCCAGCACTTTGGGAGGCCAAAGTGGGAGGATTGCTTGAGCCTAGGAGTTCGAGACTAGCCTGGAAAATACAGTGAGATTCCATCTCTACAAAAAAAAATTTTAATTAACCAGGCACGGTGGCATGTGCCTTTAGTCCCAGCTACTTGAGCGGCTGAGGTGGGAGGACCCCTTGATCCCAGGAGGTTGAGATTGCAGTGAGCACTGATCGTGCCACTGCACGCTAGCCTGGGCAACAGAGCAAGATCCTGTCTCTTAAAAAATAAAAATAAACCAAAAAACAACAAACTGAAGCCTGTTCAGAGGAAAATATCAGGATTAAAAGGAGCCCCACAGTGATATATCAGGAAGAACCATTGTTAGTACTGTTAGAGAACAGAACATTCTGTCCCCAAATATTTGAAAGCTGGGTAAGGGTGTGTGGAAGAGGAAGAGGTTCTAATTCCTGTTCTCTCCATGAGAACTAGGATCAGGTCGGGCACGGTGGCTCACATCTGTAATCCCAACACTTTGGGAAGCTGAGGCTGGAGGATCCCTTGAGCCCAGCAGTTTGAGATCAGCCTGGGCAACATAGTGAGTAAGACCCTGACTCTATTTTTTAAAAATTATTTTAAAAAATGAAAAAAGGAGTAGGATCAAAAAGTGAAAATGTGGTGGGGCTGACCTATCATCAACATATTTGATTTCATGCATTCATTCAACGACATTTTGGGGGGCACCTCCTGCAAGTGAGGCACAATTGAAGGTGTCTAAAGAAGAAATCTTATCTAAATTGCAATGCCTCTAAGAAAAATTACACAAAATTTACTAGGGGCTTCTCTTAGGGCCTTGAAAAAGATCTATATGAGTAAGGGGCCCTGAAGCTTAGACTATCACTTTCACATTCAGTTTGCCTCTACCCTGTTCACTCCCTTAAGTAATCCTTAAATTTTATGATTCATGCTTTCATCAAAAACAAATATATGTATTTACATCCCCCTTTTCTTAAATAAAAATAAAATACTGTACTTGTTTTCCAACTTGAGTTAACATAGCCTCTAGATAGCTGCATAGCAGTACATATAATTATTCCTCATTTCTTTTTACAGCTGCATAATATTTCATTATGTGGATATACCATTGTTTATTCAAACATTTCCCTTTTGATGAACACTTGATTACTTTCTAATCTTTTACTGCTAAACAATAATCTAATGAATGACCTGGAGTGTCATCTTTTTAATATTTGTGCCAACAAATCTTTTGGATGGATTACTAGCTGTGGGATTTCCAAAGGGTCCATACATATGTAACTTTGTTAGATATTGCCAAATTCCCTTCCACGGGAGTTGTAGCTGAGGCCTCTCTTAATATCATACCAGCCTCTCCCGCCACCTGCTGCTGCTTCATGCACTGCCCATAAAGTGTGGCCCACAACCACCTCCAGAGTGGCCAGTATCTAGGGAGCACTCTGAGAAGAGGGAGAATCACAGAATCACACAGTGGCAGGTTGGGAAGGGCCCTGAGGTGGAGACACCTATATTACAGGGACATTGCTAAACTACTGCCATCCAAGGCTGCCTGGAGTCAACAAGCTTTGAGGATCTATCTCTGAGTTGGGAGATGATTAGTAACAATGTAACATTAATAATGATCTGAAAGACAATTATTATAAGATTAATAATTTGAAAGATCGGATGTAACAGAGGAGGACTGGGAAGGCAGGTAGCTGTGCTCAATGTGCCTCATGCCCACTGGGGCCTCCAGACCCCAAGCCCAGAAGAAAAGGGCCTCAGCTCTTCAGGGAGAGATCCTGTCCACCCTCTCAGTGTGTGTTCACATTCAAAACTGTAAAGTCAAACTAGCTGAGGGACAGCAGCTGCCCAGGACTTAGCTTGTTTATAGCACAAACTATAAATATGCCCCCCTCCCCACCCTACCCCTCCCTTGTGAAAATGGTGTAAAGAGAACAATGCAGCAGGATGGGCTATGTTGCCATCTGTGACTCTGTTCCTACAACAAATGCTTCACAGCTGCATGTCACCTGCCAGCTCTGTCAGCGCACTGGCACGCTTGAGCTGACGGCATTTGGGGTGCAGCTGGGGCAGGGCCAGTGGAATCCCAACCCTCTGTTAGGAAGGAAACCTCACCGCTTCTCAGGAATAGCTTGACAACAGGACAGCCCGCAGAGGTCACCCCAAATGCTCCTGAGACAATGAAGAACCATTCCATGACCAAAGAGGCTGTAGCGCGAGGCAGTGCAGGCAACCCTGGGCATCTGCAGCAGGTCCCTCCATAGTTTGCAGCAACGTAAGGCTCTTTTTAAAGCTTTTAGACCACAGGGTACAGTTGGGAGCAACAACTTCCCACTCCAGCGCAGAGGCATGTGAAATAGACCCATCAGAAACTGAGAGCAAGTACATTTCAAAATTTGCCTCTCCACTTGGAAAACTTGGAGGACAAATTTTATGTCCACATTTTGTCACTGATTCTATTATTTCCAGGTCACTACTATTGTTTTTAAATGATTAGGGTCACACTCATTTCTTTCTTTTTTTTTTTTTACTTTAAGTTCTAGAGTACACGTGCACAAAGTGCAGGTTTGTTACATATGTATACATGTGCCGTGTTGGTGTGCTGCACCCATTAACTCATCATTGACATTAGGTATTTCTCCTAATGCTATCCCTCCCCCCTCCCCCACTCCACACACTCATTTCTTTTTAATTGTTCCAGGTGGTCAGGGGCTTTGTTCTTCTCTGCCCTTCTTAGCTTAGCAGCCAGCCGGCTCTCCCTGCACTTGCACATTTGTAATCTGTCTGCAGCTCGAAAGAAAAGCCAATGGGCCCTCACCTCTGGCTGCTCCTACTCCTCCTGACTCCAGATTCATTTCAGGGTTGCTTGGGTAGATTTGCTAAAAGCTTAAGGAGAAACAATTAGGGAGGACTTCAGCTTGTCCTGGGCAGGAAAGGATTTGAAGAAACCATCCCCACATCTGGAACATGGCCTAACAATGGTAGAGCCTCTACCAAATGTGACTGTGGCGACAGCCTAGGAAGAAGAGGGTGCTTTTAAATCTCCCACTCCTTATCTGTACACCCACGTTCATAGCAGCATTATTCACAACAGCCAAAAGGTGAAAGCAACCTGTGTCCATCAACAGAGGAATGGATAAACAAAATATGGTCTATACACACAATGGCGTATTATTCAGCCCTAAAAAGGAAGGAAATCCTGATACATGTTACAACATAGATGAAACTGGAGTGAAATAAGCCAGACACAAAAAGATAAAACCTATATAGTAAAATTCAAAGAGACAGAAGCAGAATGGCGGTTGTTGGGGCTGGGAGAGGAGAAAATGGGGAGTTTTTTTAATAGGTACAGAGTTTTGGATTGGGAAGATGAAAAAGTTATGAAAATAGATGATGCTGATGGTTGCCCAACAATATGAATGTACTTAATGCCACTTAAAATTGTTAAAGTGGTAAATTTTACGTTATGTATATTTATATCATTAAAAAATAATCTTTTTTTTTTTTTTTTTGGAGATGGAGTCTCACTCTGTCGCCCAGACTGCAGTGCAGTTGCATGATCTCGGCTCACTGCAACCTCTGCCTCCTGGGTTCAAGCAATTCTCCTGCCTTAGGCTCCTGAGTAGCTGGGACCACAGGCATGCATCACCATGCCTGGCTAATTTTTGTATTTTTTACTAGAGACGGAGTTTCACCATATTGGCCAGGCTGGTCCTGAACTCCTGACCTCAAATGATCCACCCTGCTTGGCCTCCCAAAGTGGTGGGATTACAGGCATGAACAACCACACCCGGTCACAAAAAATAAAAATTTAAAAAATAGATTTTTTAAAAAAGATTTATGCCAAGGCTCATTTAAAAGTACACTTGCTTTAAGGATTAATGCAACAATGAGTTTAAAATAAGTGTGTGATTTATCAAAAAAGAGGGTGAGTCTACAAAGGCATCATAAGACAAAAGTGAAGGAAACAAGGACAGATGAGGGCCCCGGGACAGGGCCTAACAGTAAGGAGAAACTCGAGGGAAGTAGGGTTAACTGTAAGGTATGACCTCATTTGAAGTAGCCTGGAGAAGTCAGTGAAAAAAAAAATCCTCATTCCTTCAGGCACTATTGTGACTTTGGGGGATCCAGACCTGTCTTGAGGGTTCTGGTAGCTACAGTTGGGATCTAAAGTTCAGATACATCATTTCCTTTCAATGGCTTGGCCATATGGATAGAAGAGTGAAGCATGGGAGCTGATGTGTTGATCTCAGGAGATTGATTGCTGGCTTTCTGTGTCCTTAAGCTCTTCATGGAGAGCTCAGCTGCCCCACCTGAGAGCCATCCCAGTCTAGAAGAGCAAACCCTCTTTTGACTCTCAACCCACTTGGTGTTTGCTTTTCTCTCCCGGTTCTCAGGTTCTTGCTTCTGTACCCAGGATGCTTTATCTGCATCTGGCTCCTTTGACTTGGAAAATCCCCAAATTCTAGCCTTTGGGGCTTCTTAAATGATCTTAGCTCCACCCACAAAACTCCTTGCTTTATTCTCTAGCAGAGAAGGACAGCATCTCCACTCCTACAGTGCAACTCCCACCTAGAAGAGGCAGAAAGAGCCTGCCCTCCAGGTCTTTTTGAGAAGCCACCCATGCACGGAGATGTTGAACGCTAGCGAGGTGGAGGGAGAGCACTGGCCCTTGCAGAAGCCAAGCCTGGAGAGATGGGCTTCCTCTACACAGAGCAGAGTCCTGGACCTTCAGACCTAGAGGCTCTAAGATCAGGGGCCAATCTGGAATCATCTCTGCAGTAAAACACCTGGGCGTCAGTGATGGCAGTGGCTCCCTGCCTCTGTCATTACACCTGCCAGACTGCTCTCAGGGCAAGGGGCTCCCTTTGGCCTCCTAGTTCCTCAGCATTCACCTTCCCACCCTGCCTGTGTCTTTCTCTGTTCCACATTAGAAATGGTTGCATTTCAGAGACTCAGAGACATCTAGCCTCAAACAGACCCGGGGAATCTGACCTATGAACCTCTGGGTGACTGCCCTGGCCCACGTTCTGCTGATTGCCCTCAATGAATAAATAAACTTTAGCCAAGGCTAATATAGTTGCTAAAGATCACTTACTCTACTAAAGATCTAACTTGACTTGTGGGTCCCTGTGACTACCATCTGCTTGGGGAAAGTGCAGAAAGTAATGCAGAGTTGATAAGAGCCCCTGCAAGAGAGGTGTCCTGTTAAGTCTCTCCTGCCTTTTCTCTATAGGCAACCCACCCAGAGTCTCACCCTTGACAGCTGAACTGGCTGTGAACCAGAAACCAAACACATAAACTTTCACACACACATGTACACACACACACACGTATGTGACTATACACACAAATATATACTTCAAATATACATACATAGAAATATAAATAAATATAAATATAAGTGTGTGTATATTTGAACGTATATATGTGTGTGTATGTATATGTATTATATATATAAGTATGTGTGTATATTTGAATGTATGTGTGTGTATGTATATGTATTATATATATAAGTATGTGTGTATATTTGAATGTATATATGTGTGTGTATGTATATGTATTATATATATAAGTATGTGTGTATATTTGAATGTATATATGTGTGTGTATGTATATGTATTATATATATAAGTATGTGTGTATATTTGAATGTATATATGTGTGTGTATGTATATGTATTATATATAAGTATGTGTGTATATTTGAATGTATATATGTGTGTGTATGTATATGTATTATATATATAAGTATGTGTGTATATTTGAATGTATATATGTGTGTGTATGTATATGTATTATATATATAAGTATATGTGTATATTTGAATGTATGTATGTGTGTGTATGTATATGTATTATATATATAAGTATGTGTGTATATTTGAATGTATATATGTGTGTGTGTATATATGTATTATATATATAAGTATGTGTGTATATTTGAATGTATATATGTGTGTGTATGTATGTGTATTATATATATAAGTATGTGTGTATATTTGAATGTATATATGTGTGTGTGTATATATGTATTATATATATAAGTATGTGTGTATATTTGAATATATATATGTGTGTGTATGTATATGTATTATATGTGTAAGATATATATATATATATATATATGAAATCCAGGCACTTAGTGCTTACTACATACCAGGCTCTGACTTACGCACTTCACAAATACTAGCTCCTTTAATCCTGGTGATGACCCTGTGAGGTAGACACGATTCATGTCCTTATTGTATAGATGGGGACACTGAGTCATAGAGAGATGAACTAAATTTTCTGAGGTCATTCAGCTAGGGAGTGGCAGAGCCAGGATTCAAACCCGGGATGCTCAGCCCTAACCACGAGGCAAAATCTAATGTAAAGCACTTGGTATATAACAGGTACTGGGCAATGGTAGTAGGATTAGCATTACTATTTTACCACAGCCTCAACTCGCCTACCTTTTCACTGTGGAAAAATGACTGGGAACAAGCTTCTTTGGTAAATGGCCGGTTCTAGTCAAGTCAGGGATATAGGATGATACAAAGTAATTCCACATACATGATCTTTGGCACTCCTGCATTTAATATTAGTTCGTTTGTCTAAAGACCTATAACTCATTATGATTCCTAATTTTCCAGAGGCATAAATCTGAGTCATGTGTCGGATTCAGAATCTGGTTTCTGAGCACTGATCTTGTCGTCAGTGAATGGGCCGAGCCAGCTGCGACGTGCCTGCATCACATCACAGCTTCATTACCCTCTGTTTGCTGCTTTTCTTTTCTTTTTTTTCTTTTTTTTTTTTTTTTTTTGAGACGGAGTCTCGCTCTGTCACCCAGGCTGGAGTGCAGTGGCCGGATCTCAGCTCACTGCAAGCTCCGCCTCCCGGGTTCACGCCATTCTCCTGCCTCAGCCTCCCGAGTAGCTGGGACTACAGGCGCCCGCCACCTCGCCCGGCTAGTTTTTTTTGTATTTTTTAGTAGAGACGGGGTTTCACCATGTTAGCCAGGATGGTCTCAATCTCCTGACCTCGTGATCCACCTGTCTCGGCCTCCCAAAGTGCTGGGATTATAGGCTTGAGCCACGGCGCCGGGCCTGCTGCTTTTCATATAGAAACTTGTGAATGACAAACACTCATGTTTCTTTATGGAAAATGGATGCCACAAGAATGATAACTGCTGGTGCTGATGATGGAAGCAAAGACATATACAAAACTGATCATTCATTCTTCAAAATAGGAGTCTTAAACAAATTGAAGAAGAGTGGAACATGGGATTGGCAGTGACCCAGATCTGTACCACAATCACGTCTACCATAAGCTCTGTGCAAAACCTCAGAATAAGCGGTTTGTGAATTTCTACAGATATTTGTCTGGAAAACTGTGTGAAATCTGAAAGGGTGGGAGCTTGAGGTATGAAAACGCGTAAAGAGAAGACGAGACCTGACCGAAATGATATACTATAGATGTCTTTACCATTTTAAGAATTTCCCCAGGTCTGGGGATGAAAGCTTCGTGAATGCAATGGATTTGCTCTACCTAAGAACACAGCTTGGTAGGGCCTTGGATATAGAAATCCCTTTCTTTTTTATTCAGGGAAGAAAGTAAATGGGAGCATCTGGGCTCATGAGGGTCTCATGTTGGAGTGAGCTGGGCTAAGACTCCCCATGACCCCTCCCTGTCCACAGCCAAAGAGCTGGCTCAAGACTCTTCCCCAGCCTCTCTATTCCCAAGGCAGCACAGGTTCCTGCTTCACGATTGGCAGGTTCAAGTATGATCGCTCTACACTTGGCCTCCTTTCCTCAATGCCCTGCCCTCCTTTACTCCTCCGTTTTCCTGACTTCAGTGTTTCTACCAGCATTTTCAATATAGAAGGGGACTCATCAGATCAGCTTCTACCAGGGCTGATATTTAACTTGCTGGGGAGCCAACAGTTGTGACATTAACAAAGAACAGTAAGAGCAAAGGCGTGGCTGAAAACAAAGATAACTAGTGGGCTATTTTATGCACAAATGGTCCTTTGCCATTCCCATGAAGCTGAAAACAAATATCCTGAAACTATTGATCAGCAGCCAGTTAAATTAAATATCTAATTAAAAGAGAATTAGAGCTGTTTTAAAATCAGACGCCTCAAACACTTGCCAGTCAGAACATGATGAAACTGGGGGTTTTAACTGAGTAGCAGCAGCAAATAAAATATTTACAGATCTAAGCAGAAATAAATGCATAGATTCTCATTTTTAATGAAAATGCACATATGGCTATTTCAAACACACCCTGGTGAATACTTGATGCCCCTGATTTAGAGAATGTGCAGGGAGCACAGAATGCAGGCGAAGCACCATTTGTCAGGAAATGGGATAGAACCATCCAATGTTTCCAAGTGTGATCATTTGTAATGGAACAGGGAGAATGCTGCAAATGGAATTCAAGTAGGATTACCAGATGAAATATAGGACAGTGAATTGTCTTTTGAATGTATGTCCCAAATATTGCTTGGGACATACTTATGCTAAAATTTTATCTGTTTATCCGAAATTCAAATTTAACCAGGCATACTGTATTTTTATTTGCTAAATCTGCCAACCCTAAATCCAAGATTGTAAGTGACCTGGAGAATAGCTGGGTGACCAGCAGAAGAGAATCCTGGAGTGGCTCAAGTGCTGCAAGGGTGTTATGTGAGAATTCGAGCTTCCATCTCTTCATTTGTACAGGGGAGAATGATACTGTGCAGAGCTGCTGCTGTAAGGATTATCAGTGAAGTCATAAATTACATAAATGTCTGTCACATTTCCTGTATGCAGGAAATAGTAGTCACTATTGGTATGTAGAGGGCCTATAGCCAGCGAGTGGCAAACAATAAGCCCTTAATATAAGTGGTTCTTATTTCTAAAAGAAAGAGAGCTGTTAAGAGTGGCCATCATTTATGAGCACCTATCATATATATCAAGCACTTTGCCACATTGTCTTTTTTTTTTTTTTTTTTTTTTAGATAGAGTCTCACTTTGCTGCCCAGGCTGGAGTGTAGTGTCGTCATGATCATGGCTCACTGCAACCTCAACCTCCCCAACTCAACAGATCCTCCCACCTCAGCCTCCTGAGTAGCTGGGACTACAGGTGCATGCCACCATGCCTGACTAATTTTTTGTATTTTTTGTGGAGACGGGGTTTCGCCACGTTGCCCAAGCTGGTCTTGAACTCTTGGGCTCAAGCAATCTGCCTGCCTCGGCCTTCCAAAGTGCTGGAATTACAGGTGTGAGCCACTGTGCCAGCAACATTGTCTCATTTAAGCCTCATTGAGGATCCTACAAAAATAGGTATGACTATTATCTTTTCATGGGAATAGAAACTGAAGCTCAGAGTTTAGCTGACCTAACATTATACCCGTTAGAGGCAGAGCTAGGATCCAAACCTGCTTAACTCCAAATCCTGTGACCCTTTAACCACATCACCCTATTCCTCACCATTTGACTCCAGGCAGGTAAGAATCTTGCTAGAATAACAGATTACTATGTTTGCCACAGAACTGACCTCAACTTAATCTCTTCTTGTGATAAATTTTTATCTCCAATAATCGGGGGATTTTTTTTTTCCTGTAGGAACACATCTGCCGTCTCATGATGAAGTCAGTGGAGAAATGGATTTTGCATTTTAGAAACTCACTTTATTGTCTACCTGGCTGATGTGCCTATTTTGCATAAAATAACAGACAATTGTAAAATTTTAAAATAAAAATACATAATCCTTTTAGAAAACTGGCAGGAAGTTAGATGGTAACTACAGATTATCTAGAAGCTTTTATCTTGTCCCAGTCGTCCTCACTGCGCCACCTCATTTGTTTAAACTGAACCCCAAAAGTCTGCTGCTCTTTCCCCTGTGGGCTTCACTGGTTAGAATAGGAAATAAAATGGTGGGCAGGGAGGCTGCCATGCTGGAAAAAGAGAGCTTTCGGAGGAAGGACAACCCTGAAAAGTCAATGCCTCTTTTTATAGCAATACAAAGGCTCTTAGTTGGGGCATCATCCAGGAAGGAAGAATTCCTCCTTTGAAGGAAACCGCGTTGTGAGGAGAACATGACTCAGCGTCATTTCTTGCAGTGTTTAAGGCATGGGGAACTCTTGGGGAAGACGCAGGAGTCAGTGTCCATGCCAACCATGCCTGGAAGGGTAGGTCAAGACATAAAGCCAAAACAATCCAGACAGAAGAGAGATTTTGCCAATCCATACTGAAAACGCTTTCCTCCCTGATGCCTTGGATATGTCTGAAATGTCGAAATGGGGAGACATGGCCAAGTGCTTTCAGTATGCATGCTCTCAGTAAGACTTTACCTTCCATTTCTTTTATTGATAAGAATATCCCAGGACTTTGGGATTGTCACCTAATCCTAGTTTTTTTTTTCCTACTTTTTATTGTGATAAAATACACATAACATGAAATTTACCATCTTCACCATTTCTAAATGTACAGTTCAGCAGTGTTAACATCGATGATGTTGTGCAACGCTACTTCATTTTGCGTTGTGATTTTGGACAGGGCAGGCAACAAAGAAATTTTACCCCTTGCCCCTTATAACAACAAGTTTCTTGGAAAATACTTAACTTACATGGCTCCCTTCTGAAGCTTGCCTGTTCGTTCCTTCCCTCTCCCTCCCTCTCCAATCATCCCTTTCCCTTTTGCTCTCCTTTAACTTTGTCAGCAACACTTGTGCTTCCTGGAGCAATCACTGCCCTTGTATTGATTATCCATTTCTTTCCAGGTCCTGTGGGAGCTGGTTTCACACCCGTTGGCTCATTTGCCTCCCCTCTTTCATATGGCTTGCCCTTCAGCTCACTGACGAATTATTTTGTGACCCCTTCTCTGGGGGCCCCCATTCCTCCAGCCCTGACCCTCTCTGGACTCATGGGTCTGAAATTAGTGTTTTAAATCCCGAGTTTGTATCTGAAGGTCAGCTGGAGAGCTGTTTACACGTCTGTAAGCCCCAGAGGGCTTATTTGCACAGTGTACTTACCTAAGCAGGGCTGGTTACAAGCCCCAGAGGCCCCAAGAGGGCTTCTCAGGCCTCACCAGCAAGAGCACAATTAGGGAGCCGTGGAGGACTCTTGTTGCCGAAGTAAGTTTTCAGCTTCCAAAACCAAGTCTTCTGATTTGCTACCAAGCCTTTCCCCTTGTTTATGCCAGCAGGTTCCTGAGTCTCAGCTTTCCCCGTGGAGCTAAAGTCTTCACTGCAGAACTATATTCGTCATGTGTTTGTGTTTGAGGCACCTTCTGAGCCGCCCTCTTAGACGCTGTCTCTGAGCTCTGCACAGGCCAGAAAGGGAGAGACACAAATCGGCACCAGGATGTCTGGGGTTTATCAGATGCTTCTTTCTTTCAACCTAATGACTCTGTTGCTTCAGGGGCTGCCCCAGGGGTGTATGAAGAAAGCTGAGCTTCCTTTATATCTGTTTATTATCTGCTTTCTTTTTAAAGGAGTTTTGAAGTCTTAATAATTTGGTACATGGTTGTTTTTTGTTAAGACTGTGGTGAGGAATTACGGTTCAGTTTCGTTTTTATGTTGGTATAATTGGTCTAGTTCATGCTCCACAAAGTGTGGCTGGTGTTATAAAAACTATCTAGCACAGAGTATTATTGGGGTTCTTTGGGATGGGAGTGGTGGTGAGTAGTATTCATGAACAATATCAAATACAGAAAACTCAATTTTTCTCCATAAATCAATGATGGTGATGGTGGTACTAGTGGTAGCAGTCATGATGGTAAGATAGTGGCAGTGATGGTGGTGATGCTGATGACGGTAATGATAGTGCTGATGATAATGGTGATGACGGTGACAATGGACAGTGGTTGTGATGATAGAGGTGGTGTTGAGATGATGGGGATAAGATTGTTAGTGGAGGAGGAAGAGGAAGATGATGGTGAAGAGAAAAGGAGGGAGGAGTGGTAATGGGGAGGGACATATTTCCATTATTATGCTCCTGGGTCTGTGACCTCCTTTCAGCCCGGAAGACTGCCCAAAGTGGATTCCCTTCCATAGGCCACCCCATTAACTCTTTCCTGCTAGCATTCAAAAATATCAAGTTTTTGTAGACAATAGCAGGATACTGAGAAAAACACAGTAGTTTCTCACAGAGCTTCCCACTCTGGAGAGAGTTTGATCATGTGTATGAGTCATTACTTGTTAGCTCACCTTGGCAATCTTTAGATACAGAAAGAAGATACCAGTGGTGACTACAGTGCTTTGTACCCAGTACTTGCTTGAGGAGAAAAAGCAGGGATTTTGGTATTATACGGATGAGGGTTCAAATTTCAGGTTTTTCATTTCCTACTAACTTGTACTCTTTAAGCCTGACTTTCCTCATCCGTGAAATGGAAATGACATCTACTTGACAAGGCTGGGCAAATTAAATGAGACAGAGCGTGGCACATAGTTCTCAGTGAATGTCACACTCTTCCCAGAAGGGGAAGTAATGGCGCTCCAGGCAGTTTTATGCTTACTTTCTGCTTCTCCTAAACCTAGGTCTTAGCTAGGACTAGCAGGCACTTCCTACCCAAAACATTTTTCATGAGTTACGTATTTACTTATTACGTAAAAATTAGATTTATATGACTGAGGATCAGAAAGCTTCAGACATCAAAACAATAGTTTTAAAAAGAGAGAGAGAGAGAATTTAACCACTCAATTGGTTGTTTTTTCAACTGCTGCCCAGCTGGTTTTTTCCACTACATGGACTAATATTTTGGTTAACTTGACCATTTGAAATGATTCTATAACTTTTTTTTTTACACTGTGAGATGTTTTCCTTGATATCTGGCACCAGTTCTCTTTGCTTATGTCATTTCATCATTATTCCTACTTATGCCATCTGGTACCTGAATAAAACATTTAGATTCTATCATTTGAATTTGAACCTTTCAAATATTTATAAACCATAATCATGACTTCATACAGTCAATCCTGTACATATTTAATTTTTTTATGATGAAGTCCTTTTTCCCTAAATTATTTATTTCCTCTCTGAAATCTTTCCAAAGTTGTTTTAGCCTTAAGATGAAGAGATGCCCCCAGGTGAATCGTCATCAGACAGACTCTAAAAAGTAGTTGTTGTGAAACGTGGGGCATGTATTGAAAGTTCAGACTTCTAGCCCTCATCACCAGTGATTCTCATTCATAGTTCTGGGGTGTGGGGCCCAGGAATGTGCATCTTAACAACGCCCTCCTTCCCCTCTCCCCAATATACAACGTCCCTCTCCCCAGTATACAGGTAATTTTGGTGTGAGTTCCCTGTAGAACACACTTGAGGCACATTGCCACCTCCCAGTTGACTTGGGAAAGTAAAACAGAAGACGTTGGTTCCCGCTTTCTAATGGGCAATCACATTCAGGCCTGTTTGCTTAAGATTATAGCAAAATTACCTTGACAGAGTTTTGAGTGTTTCCAAGTCTTCAGTCAAATAGCTATATTGTCTTGGTGTACTTGGTTTACTAAACAAAGTTTCTAGAAGACTATCAATTTACCCAACTCTTTAGTCTTTAGGTCTGGGTTGGTGGAAGAAGAAGGGTTGCAGAAGGGCACTTTATCTACCACGCCATGTCCCTAGAAATCTAGCAATTTTGAATCTTGTATGATTACTATTCACATTTCTTTTTTGTAAGAATATGATCCAGCAAATAACTAATAATAATTCTTCATACTAGTATAGCGCTTTGTGGTTCGTAAAATATGTTGACTTTCATTGTGTCATCTGATCTCCGCAGTAGCTTTGGTTAAGGTAAATTGGCCAGGTATTACTGTTTCCATTTTACAAATGAAGAAATGCTCAGAGAGAATAAGTAACTTGCCAAGGATTTATAAAAAGTAAATGGAAGTCCTAGGATTTAACAATTACGGATTCTTTCATCATCTCTGCCTTAAGGTTGCACTTCTCTAGGCTGTGGTATTGTCAACCCTATAGTCTGAATGTTACAAACTAATAAGTAATACATTTGCCTCATTAAAATATCTATTACTTAGCTGCTTGGAAAGGGTAGAAAATATTGAAGTAGAGAATTTTTAAACTACCCTTTAATTATTGCATTGATGTTATTTATGATTGTATAATATTGTTCTTAATTCCTCGAAGTTTTATTTTGAAAGCTAAACATAAAGACAATGGCAGTTTGTCATGTTGAGAAAAATATAATTATTAACCTTGTAGGTCCATCCCACAAGTAATGATTGTCATATGGACCCTGTTGGCAGGAGAGGAAAGATGAGAGGTCTCCCAGATCTTAGGTAAGGCCTAGCCCATGCGTCCAGTGTTCCCAGTTAATGGATCATAATTCATTAAAATTGTGTATTGGACACTGGCTACATCCAGAGTCTACACATTAGATAATATTAAAAGAACATAAAAGGAATGTAAATGAATCTAGGCGCTAAGTGACTTGGGAGTCCTTGAACTTGGTGCTTTTACCTCCATTTATTTATTTATTTACTCATTCATTCATTCATTGAACACATGTTTTATTGAGCACTTACTGGAACTACACACTGTGCTGCGCACTGGTATTACAATAGCGGGCAAGATAGAACCATCCCTACATCATGAGCTATCAGCCCAATGGGAGACACTAACAAGGATGCTGGCAGCCACAGGCAGTGTGATAAATGCTGTGGGCGGGAAAGGCAGGGTGCTGCACATACACTCACAAAGGGCATCCAGTCAGCCAGCATATTAGGCCTAATATTTTTAAATGGATGTAGATTTATTGGGAGTGGCCTGTAGGGGGTGTGCTGATGGCATGGCTCCTGGCCGCTTTATCCCTTGGCACCCTGAGCGTACTAGGAAGTCATTGCCCTACACATTTAGTTGCTGGCCGCTTTATCCCTTGGCACCCTGAGCGTACTAGGAAGTCATTGCCCTACACATTTAGTTGCCTTTGCCTGAAATATTTCCTTCTTCTCCTCCCTTAGCTAAGTTCTAGTGCCCACACATCCCTACAGGCTAGGGAACCCTCTCTGTATTGTTACATATTCAACCCCTGTGCACTGCGACATCCTGTGAAAATCCTTGAACATCATCCTCATCACCCTCGCTGTCCTTCAAGTATCTCCCCCATCAGTCTTTGAGCACTTCTAGATCAGGGCCTGTGTCATTTACCTCTGTATTCCCTGCACCAAGCAAATGCTTGGCACATACTAGAGGCTTAATAAATGTTTCCTGAATGCACAAATGAATGAATGCCCCTAACCTTTAATATCTGGTTGATGAGGAGGCAGGAAACTGAACATATACAAATAAAACCATTTGCAAACAATTAAGTGCAAGTCAATATTTCAATGTATCAAATCATGTAGCATCCTCTTTCCAATATTTAAAGTGCACCTTTTCTACCCAGCATGAATATTCCTGGGAGCCGTGGACTGTCCCCAACAGGGATAAAATGGGTGTAAATGTTATGTATACTTAATTTCTTTAATGAGAAAATATCAGAGGATTACTTGGAGTCACTAATGGTATTACCCCAGTAAAGAGTAAATCATTTTGAAGTTACTACATGCTATGGTTTGAATGTGTCCTCCAAAATTCATGTGTTGGAAATTTAATCTCCAATGCAACAGTGTTGAGATGTAGAACCTTTGAGAGGTGATTAGGTCATTAGGGCTCTGGACTAATGCTGTTATTGGGGGAGTGGATGAGTTATTGCAGGAGTAGGTTCCTCATTAAAGGATGAGTTCTGCCCCTTTCCTCTCCCTCTCTCACACCCTCTTGCTCTTCCACTGTCTGCCATGAGATGACACAGCAAGAAGGCCCTCACAAGATGCCAGCACCTTGATAGTGGACTTTCCAGCCTCCAAAATTGTGAGAAATAAATTTCTTTTTTTTTTTTTTTAAATAAATTACCCACTCTGTGCTATTCTGTTCTAGCGACACAAAATGGACTAAGACACCATGGGTAGGGTCTCTGAGAAATATGACTTGAATAGGAAAGTTTTCATCAAAAAGCTGCTCAGTTGCTGAGGTAAAAGCCAACAGGGCTCAGACTAGGGTGAGATGAGTGAGACCAGGTCATACAAGTTGCAGGATCACATTCTGTCTTTATTTAACTTTTTTAGTGCATCATGATTTATTGCATTAATTTTTATTTATTAAAATATAAATTATTTTGATTGATCAATTTTTTCAGCCTGCCCCCACAGCTCCCACCCTGTGAGCTCTGCCTTCCTAGTACACAGATTACAGGGGAAACTCAGACTCTCTCTGCGGGAGCTGGATGTCAGCTACCACCAGGGCTCAGCTGTGTATCCTTAGGGCTCACTCTGCTTGCCTGATTCACCTCCCTTTCCCGTTTTGCCTTCTCCTCTTCCTCTAGCAGTCTGAGCATTCTATACCTCCCCATCCCTGTGCTTCAATGCCATCTCACCCAACATCAACACTAGGGCTGCATGTTCTCCAGAGCCTGCTCTGTCTCCCTCCTCCCTTCCCTTCTACCCACAACTGACTTGCTTTATAATGGAAGAAGTTTTTAATGCCTGCCATGAAATCCTGTCATCGGGGCAGGAAGGACAAGCTCCCTGGCTGAATCATCAAGAGGAGAGCACCTGCCTGGAATAAGGCTCTGAATCTTCTACAGCTCTCTTTTCTGTTTCCCTTCTTCAGAAGCATCCCCTGGGCCCCGCAGAGGCTATAGAACCAATACTGCCTGCACTGGCCAACTGCAGGGGCAGTAGCTTCCCACCCTCTGTGTGCTGCACACGCACTCAAATCTATGGCCTGAAATAATTTCTGCACATCCCTGTGTTGCTCCCATAGGACAGATAGAGGAACAGAGGCCCTGGCTGATAAGTCACATCAACTGATCACAGAACCACTGATGGACAAAACAGAGATTAAACCTACATTTTTGAGCCCCCACTGCCCCCCATCCTGTGTCCTTTTCATTATTCCATAAACATTCCCCTCTACCACACCCTAGTTCCCCCTCACCTGCCCACCCCTGCAAAGTCACTTGATCTCTTGATGAATTAGCATGGGCCAGTATTGATGTTTTAAAATAGCGAACTTTCAGGCTTAAAAAAGTCAAGATCATCTTTAAGTCCCCAAGGATGTATGCAACCAGTGATGGAAAATTCTTTCCCACTTCTCCCCCTCCAGTCTGAATTGATTTAGCAACTTTTCTTCAGCTCCTCAGCAGAGCCTTTCAGAAATTCCCACTTGCAGCACTGCTGAAGGATAGACTCCTGATGTGCTCTCAGCTGGACTACTGCTGTGGGCTTCAAAAACACAGATGCAGCAACAGTGAGTGTGTGCCTGTATTATATTTCTCAACTGAACATCTTCAGAAGCTGGGGACATGCATTTTCTAGCCCAGCATGTAGGATCTGTGGCCCCTGAGCCTGTGGGAGGGCAAAGTCCTGTAGAGAAGCTATTGTTTTCCTTGCCTTTGCTGATAGCATGAGATCAGCTAAATGATGGTGGCAGGTCTCCAAAACCAAGAAAAAGAGCAACTAAGGGTACAGTAATGGGAAGCAGTAAATCGTGGGAGATACTTGTAATCTAACCAACAGAAATCAAGCATTTTCTGGGAAATACATGAAGCACTGAATGCTTGAGTGCCTAATGGGTTTTGGAGCCCCAGTTAGTTTGTGTGGATGGGTGCCAAGAGCAAACAAATCACTGCAGCCACAAGCCGCCTCACTCCATATCTGAGATGCACACTGAGAATGACTGGAAAGGCTACTTGGTATGGGAACCCTAAAGCAGTTCGGATGGAGAGGCCCCCAGGGAAATGCTATCCTTAGTGCTTTCCAGGAAGCATCATTTACAACTTCACCCTTGGCCAAACACTAATATATGTGCTTTACACATATCATCTCATCGAAGCCTCATTATAACACTAATGGGTTAGGTGTATTATACCCCTATTTTAAAGATGAAGGAAGTCAGACTCAGTTAAGATCATACATCTATTAAGAGGTAGGGCAAAATCCAAACTCAGTCTTTTCTGATTCCAAAGCACATGCTGTCAACTGCCCCACTTTATTGCCCTCAGAGTTCTCTGGCACCAGTTACACCAGGCATTCCTAGCTACAAGGCATTGTTCATTCATTCATCCATACATTCAACATCCAGCAATATTTCTTGAGCATCTGCATTGTGCCAGGCCCTTTGCTAGGCCCTGGGGCCTCACTGATGAAGTGAGGTTCATCATGGACCCTGTCCTCATGGAACTTGGAATCTAATGAGTTCCATGGACCCTGTCCTCATGGAACTTGGAATCTAATGAGTGAGTGCCAGGGTCTGGAATAGGAGTTAAGGTCTCACTTAAGATTGGGCAGGTTGTACCTTGCACAAAGGCTCTGCACTAAGGGGGCCAGTGGGTACTGAAACCCAACTTATATTCCACTAAGCTATGTGCCCACAGAGCAACATCTTCCAGAGGAAGCAATTTAAAAAATTATTTTCCCAAAGAGTAATATGGGCTATTCTGGAAGTACCTGCCTCCCTTAACTTTTCTTTCTTTCTTTTTTCTTTTCTTCTCTTTTTTTTTTTTTTTTTTTTTTGAGACGAGTCTTGCTCTGTCATCCAGGCTGGAGTGCAGTGGTGTGATCTCAGCTCACTGCAACCTCCATTTCCCAGGTTCAAGCGATTTTCATGCCTCAGCCTCCCAAGTAGCTTGAATTACAAGTGCAGTCTTCCACACCCATAGAAATGGGATTTTACCATGTTGGCCAGCCTGGTCTAGAACTCCTGGCCTCAAGGGATATGCTTGCCTCAGCCTCCCAAAGTGCTGGGATTACAGGCGTGAGCCACTGCACCTGGCTGCCTCCCTTAACTTTCAAGCCAGTGTCACCCTTAAAGACATCCTCATGTACAACCTGCAGTGTGCAGGGAACATGAATGCACCAGGTAGACTCTGGACAGTAAGGAGGTCAGCAGCAAGTCCAAGAAAGTGTACTCAGGTCTGTTTGACCCCAGTCAATGAGGTCCACATTCACCTTCAGGAAATCCTGCTCAGTCAACAATGATTTAAACCAATTCCTTCACCACTCCCAGGCAAAGTCCCTGTGTAAGTAAAACTTCCAGCGATTCCCAAAGACAGTACCCCCACCTCAGCAGACGGTGAAGGCCCCTGCTCCGCCCTGGACCTGCAGGCCTTCTGCCCACAACTGTCAGATCTCACAGGAATGCAAAGGAAGGCTTCTGGAGACACGTACTGCAGGGAACAAGGTGACAAAAAAGGCAAGCTGACATCAAGCCCAAACCCCAGTAATTTGGAGGACAGTATCCCTGGTAACAGAAACAGAGACAGAAGGAGGTCTCCAGGAAGAAGGATGAGTTCTTTATGTATGCCAACTTTCACATGTTAAACATGTCACGCCGGCCAGGCGCGGTGGCTCAAGCCTGTAATCCCAGCACTTTGGGAGGCCGAGACGGGAGGATCACGAGGTCACAAGATCAAGACCATCCTGGCTAACACGGTGAAACCCTGTCTCTACCAAAAAATACAAAAAACTAGCCGGGCGAGGTGGTGGGCGCCTGTAGTCCCAGCTACTCCAGAGGTTGAGGCAAGAGAATGGCGTAAACCCGGGAGGCGGAGCTTGCAGTGATCTGAGATCCGGCCACTGCAATCCAGCCTGGGCGACAGAGCGAGACTCCGTCTCAAAAAACAAACAAACAGGCCGGGCGCGGTGGCTCAAGCCTGTAATCCCAGCACTTTGGGAGGCCGAGACGGGCGGATCACGAGGTCAGGAGATCGAGACCATCCTGGCTAACACGGTGAAACCCCGTCTCTACTAAAAAATACAGAAAACTAGCCGGGCGCGATGGCGGGCGCCTGTAGTCCCAGCTACTCGGGAGGCTGAGGCAGGAGAATGGCGTGAACCCAGGAGGCGGAGCTTGCAGTGAGCTGAGATCCGGCCACTGCACTCCAGCCTGGGCGGCAGAGCGACTCTGTCTCAAAAAAAAAAAAAAAAAAACAAACAAACAAACAAACAAACAAACAAACAAAAAAAAAAGTCATGCCTTCTATCCATGGAACCTTCATATACAAGGCACTATGTGTGATATTTACAAAAGCCCTAACCCGATTCCCTTTCTATAGATATTGATATGCAGAGAAACAAAATAATTTGGCTTAGGTCACATAGCTAGGAAGTGGCAGAACTAGCAAGTGGCAGAGGTGGGCCCTCTTGATTCAAAAGACACTCAATCAGTGTGTAGTCTAGCTTAGAAGTCCTCGGCCTGAAGATAAAGATGAAGGAAGTAAGATAAAGGGAATGAGGCCAAGAAACAGTGAGGCAGATGGAAAGAAGGAAAAGAAAGGTACAAAGGTAGTAGAGGGTGCACCCTAATAACTCCTCACAGATAAAACAATACAGCTACTGTGACCAGCTACCAATGCAGTTCATAAACGCAGAGACTGTCAGAGCAGGAAAGGACCTCTGTGCTCCCAGCCTCCCCGTGTTATAGCTGAAGAGTAGAGGGCCAAGGCATCTAGTGGCTTCCCCAAGGTTCTCCAGGCTGCTGTGGAGGCAGAACCATGGCCAGGGCCCTGGCCTCCTGGCACTCAGGCCTAACAGCTTCCATCACGCTGTGCCACTGAGATTATTATCATCAGTGATGATGGTGCCATAAACAGCCATGGCCACCACTATTTGGTTTTTTAGCACCAGCCACCCTGGCAGCCATCTTCATTTTGTGACTTGAAGAAAACACTGCCCTGGTCATGCGAGCACAAGGGGAATGGAAAATTCCAGGTCAGGGAACAACACCCCCTCCAGGCATCCTTCTTCACCTGCCCTGCCTTCAGAGGCGCCAGGCCCTTTTGTCCCACCACCAGTTAATATTTCACTTGGGTGAGACTTTAGGGAACAAAGAACACAAAGCTGGCCTTGAGGGGCCAAAGGTAGGCAGCCCATGGTTCTCGGTGAGGCTCATAAATAAGAACAGGGCAAATGTACTTTGGATAAGGACGCACTCAGCCTCCCGCAGAACAGCTGGGGAAGCTATTCATAGGAAAGTGTGCTATTTGCGTCTGCCTGGCATTTGAATGAGGCTCACCTAACTGCGCCTGCCCTCCCCACAGATGTGAGTCACGCTCCCCACTCACGAGTGAGGAGTGGCCAGGGGCAAAGGAGAATTGCTTCTTGGCTCAGCTGAGAGAACTGTAGTGGCCGGGAGCAGCACTGCCAAGGATATCTCCCTCCCCCTGGCAGGGAGGGCCTCCAACTGAGAACGCTTATTCTTACAGAGCCTGACTCCCTCCATGTGAGAGAGGCGCCTCCTTGGACCCTGCTACTTTGTCCCTTGGCCCTTGGTCAAGCACAGGGGACAATTTTCAGCCCCCAACCCCTTGCTGGTGACTTTGGCTGTCTTCTCACATCTCGAGTACTCGGGGAAAGCAAGTCAGAGCAGCGTGGGAGGCCAGTTCCAGTGTCACGCTGCCGTCCTCCGAGTTCTACTGGTCCCTGGTCTCCAGTTGCAGAGCTTACAAGACGAGCTGTGGAGGTGAAGTGCGGGCGATTCCTCCCCATTAAGCAGCACTGCCTACTTCTGAAGGTCATCCACCAATGCTGCTGCCTCCTGTAGCATCCAGTGCAGTTCTGGCCTGGTTCTGAGCCGAGGGTGTGCTGGAAGCAGGGCCCATTATGGTCCAAAATAACCTTGGGAGGTCAAGCTCAGGCCTGGGCATCCCTCATCCAAGGAGCCCTGACTGGGGGGTCTCCCAGGGCCTAGCTGAAGAGTCAGTTCCACTCCATAGCAGCACTGATGGTTCAGATCAGTCTCAGGCCCATAAGAAAAACTCCAGTTCTGCACCAAAGCACAGTGGCCTTTGGAGTCCGTCAGACTCCAAGCAATAGGAAGGGCCAAGCCCTTCTCCCGTTGGAGGTTCTCACACACCTGTGGATCCAGAGAGGGGCTACCCACTGTGATCCTGGGAGCTGTGGTCTAAGGGGTCTCTGTATACCTGGTACATACTCAGCGGCGATTTGGGGTTTTTCATTAGTGAATGGCTTAGCTCCTCAGCTGGACCATAAACTTCTCAAGGGAACATGCTGCGTCCTTATCTTTACACAGCCAGCATGCAAACCATGACCTCATATGCACTTAACACTTGACTATATCTCTTTGGCTACCAGACTCTGCTCCTCGTGGACAGGGACTTCTTAATTCTGTATTTCTGAATGGCCTAGTGCTGGCTGTGACACAGGGTAGGTATATAATTGATGGTGTTGGTTTGAATTGTCCAGTTTGAATAAAGAATTTTCTAAATAAGTCGACATTATGGCACAATAGACATAGATGAGACTACTAATGCATTTGAAATTTACACTAGTGGACACATGATGGTAGATGTGATAGATACATGAACCCATGTAAATTCCAACTTCGAGAAACTAGTAACCTATTTAGAAATTAAACTTTCTCCTGTTCTTCATGGGCAAAGATGATCCAAGCATGGAGGACATGACATTTAAGCCCTCTTCCCAGTGGAAGGGATGTGTCTCCAGCTAAATTTTTCTCTCAGTCAACATTTATGGGCAGCTACTGTGTGTTAGGCACTGTACTATGGGCTGAGTATTCAAAGAAAAACAAGGCACAGGTGAATCGTGAATGGAGAGCTACAGGTCTAGTGGGGCTAAAGGCACTTTCTCAAGGAACTCACGGCACTGAAAGAGCTGCTGCTTGAGAAGTATGGCCTAAGCTCCATGGGTGTGAGAAGCAGTGAATTCTTCCTGCGGCCAGAAAGGGAGGATGAAATTAGGAAAGATCTCCCAGAGGAGCGGATGTTTGAAGGACGGACAGATCCAGATGGACAATAGAGTATGTATTCTAGGCTGGAGGGTATTAACCAAAGCATCGAACCCCCTCAGTTCTTTGGGAGTGGAACAATCTCTTCTGCTCTCATTGTGGCTGGTGGCCTAATTGCTGACCAAGGTCAGGGTGACACCTTTGGCCAAAGAATGGGGCATTTGCTTCTAAGTCAGCCAAGGGCTCTTTCTGTCTGAAAATAGCTGCCTGAATTCATTTCCCCAATTAGTCCCAGAGGCCAGCGATAGGAGCAGGCTTTCTCCACGTGCAGGGCAGAAACTGCAACTAGAAAGCCGGCGCTGCAGCATGAGGAACCCCTGGGGAGCTGGCAGGAGGCCATGCCTGGCCACACCTTGAGGTCTGACCGGCTACGTTTGGACGGACCCTCTCTAGCTCTTTCCCTGTCATGTGACTGAAAACCTTATCATAATGAAAGCCATAAAAATGCCAAACTTTAACCTTATTAAAGTCACACTGTTCTGGTCTTGGCAATCCTAATAGGATTTTACAACTCAACCTCTCTGACTAGAGTTCTTGAACAGCCCAGGGTCTGCGAGGGTCCGTGATGGGTGACTTAATGCCTTCAAGGACTAGTGCCCATCCACGTTCCCACCCTCCCTGTGTCCGTCCACCACCCGTGCTCACTGTGGCCTTCCATATGGCCTGCTGTTTTGTTACTCATAGAAACGGATAAATTTCCACTATCCTGGACCCCGGGAAAAACATATGAGCGTACCCTACAGCACTTACCAGCTGACATAGTATTTTCCTCCAGATTAATGAAGCACAGTGGAATTTTAGTGCTTGCTGTAATTATTAATATGTCAAATATGTTTGCAGGAGAGGCAAACAGGAGAGTGATGTGAGAACCTAGGAGGAGGGAGGAAAAACAATGGGAAGGGAAGAGAGGCGGCAAAGCCAAAGACGGACAGGGAAGGAAGAGAAGAACAAGGGAAGGACAGGGTGAAGAGAGGAACACGGACTCCCACAGGAGCTGGATCAGACAGGCTCGAGCACATTTAGGGACTTCCTTCTGCCCACGGCGACATTGGTAGGAAGGTGGGTCAAGTCAGTTCCTGAGGAGAGGTCTCCCAGAAGCAGTTATTAGCATAAGGTTCTACATATTGGGAGGCCATGGACCTCAAAGATTTGAGGAAAGGTTTGGGGTTTATCCCCAGAAAAAAAATACACATAAAGAGGTTTACTTAGGGGTTTACTAAGGCCCTAAACCTCTATAAAAAAACACAGAAATGAAAAACCCCTGTGTTCAGCTGATGGTGTTTCTGGAGCTGGGACTGTGTCATCCCTGTCACCATCCCCTCTTCATGTGATGCCTTTCAGAAACAAGTTTGGAAAGGTGACAGTGGCCTCAGCCACAATACACATTCTTTTTGCTGAGCCTCTGTCTTGCCCTGTGAGCGCCCACCCTCTCCTCCCCACCTGCAGGCCCACCGCCATGCAGTTCCCAGGGGGAGGTTATGCTTACTCACAGGGTCCCTTCCTCCAACTTTAGGTAGTCCAGTGCCCCTACATGAAGTGGTGTCCATGCTGTGCGTGAATATGCTCTGCAGTCTTGAGACCATTACACAGCTGGACAGAGAAATGCCTGGCCAAGCCACCAATGGGAAATGCTTTGCAATGCAAATGAATCCTCCAAAGCCAAGCATCCCCTTCTCCTACTAATTACTTTTACCTGGTCGCATTAGAAATCCTGGCCAACATGGTGAAACCCCGTCTCTACTAAAAATACAAAAATTAGCCAGGCATAGTGGCACGTGCCTGTAGTCCCAGCTACTCGGGAGGCTGAGGCAGGAGAACCATTTGAACCTGGGAGGCAGAGGTTGCAGTGAGCCAAGATCGTGCCATTGCACTCCAGCCTGGCGACAGAGCGACACTCGGTCTCAAAAAAAAAAAAAGAATGGCTTCATATTTTGTACAGTCAGGAGCTGGCTCAATGTTAATGTCATTGTCTCTCCTGAAATCACCTGTCAGTGCAAGAGGGCTCTGAATTTCCTTTCTTATTTCTCGATCTAAGCGTGTACATAGTGTCATGGGCCAGGTTAATTAAAGCTCACTGAACATCACATACTATCCTCTGAACAATCATACATGTTGCTTCTTTAAAAGCAGAAAAGAAAAAATCAGGTTCTGTATGCCCTACCAAGCTTAAATCGTCTCTGTGATGGGAACTGTACAAAAGTCAACAGGTCAACAACAAACACGAATTTACATACTCAGCAGGTGAAAGAGTGAGCCAATTCATAGATTTCATTTCTGATTGTACTTTTTAACATTTTATTTTGAAAGAATTGTAAATCCACAGAAGGTACCTAAAAGGTGGAAACAACTCAAATGTCCATTGATGGATAAATGGATAAATGTGGTATAGTGGTCCGCCCTTATCCTGGGGGGATACATTCCAAGATCCCCCAGTGGATACCTGAAACTATGGATAGTACCGAACCCAACTACTGTCAGTGGCAACACGTTTCTGTTCACATATTCCACCTACATAAATTGTATGTAGGTACATACATAAATTGTATGTAGGTATGTACGCTTTTTCCAGCTTAACTAAACACTTACCAGTATTGTGGTCGTAACTTGTGGTTTGAGGTGTGACAGCAAAACTAGCACGAATTTCTTTTTTCCCCTTCACAATTTCACAGATAGAAGATTCGTTCCTAACTATAGATCTTAGCAGCCTCAGCATACCATTTTTTTTTCTTTGCTGAAGTCGAGAATTTTCATCTTTTCACTTAAAGGAAGCACTTTATGGTTTCTCTTTGGCATACGTGAGTTGCCAGCATCACTACACTTGTGCTTTGCGGCCATTACTAAGTAAATTAAGGGTTACTTGAACACAAGCACTGCGATACTGGGGCAGACAACCTGACAACCAAGATGGCTATTAAGTCACTACTGGGTGGAGAGTGTAGACAGATGGACACATTGGACGAACGGAGGGTTTGTGCCCTGAGCAGGATGGAGCAAGATTTTTTTATACCACTCAGAACGACTCACAGTTCAAAAGATATGAATTGTTTATTTCTGGAATTTTTCATTTAATATTTTTGTATTGCTGTTGACTGTGGGTAATTGAAACTAAGGAAAGTAAAATTATGGAAAAGAGGGGGTGGGCTACTATACCTACATATAATGGAATAGTATTCAGTCTTAAAAAGGAAAGAAACTCTGATATGTTTCTATGACATGGATGAACCCTGAAGACACTATGCTAAGAGAAATAAGCCAGTCACACAAAGACAAAAACTCTGTGATTCCACTTAGATGAGGCACTTATACGAGTAGGCAAATTCAAAGAGATGGCAATTCGAATGGTGTCTGCCAGGGGCTGGGAGGTGAGGGGAATGAGGAGTTGTTTAATTGGTATGAACTTTCAGTTTGGGAAGATATAAAAAGTTCTGGAGATGGTTGGTCGTGTTTGTTGCATAATAATGTGAATGTATTTAAAGTCACCAAACGGTGCCTGTAAAAATAGTTACAATAGTAAATTTTATGTTATGTATATTATCACAATCAAAAATTGACAAGGAAGTCCCACAGACACTTCACTCGGCCAATCCAATGCAGCAGTTCTCTGGGAAGAACTTTTGTTCTGGGGAGGGTAGGGCTTCTTACTGAAGGGCAGGTGTCAGTGTAGGTGAATAAGCAGGTTGGGTGGGGGTTGGGTGAAGGTGAGGTCATTCAAGGCAACTCTTCGGCCAGGTAGAAATGAAGGAACAAGATTGAAGTCACCGCCTCCCCCAAAACAGAACAGAGGTTCTTTGAGCCTTTTCCTCCAACTCTCCTTCACCACATTCATGCCTTAGCTTCCCAACGTTGGCCTTTTTGCTACTGGCTACCTAAATAGTTTGCATTTCTAGACAAATAGGTGAAAGAAAAGAGCAGCCATAACCCAACATCCCTGTAACTGCCCTGAGGCCCCAGATCCTGGGACTTTCCCCAATAGCTGGATACTTCCTCCTCTGTGAAAAAATAACAGGGATTGGCTGGAGCTAACCCAAAAAGCAAGCGGACGTAGACACAGGCTCTTGGAAAATACCAAATGCTATTCAAACCTAGAGATTTAGTTTCCCCACCCCTAAGGACCCGGAAGAGGCTGCTCACAGCTGGGTGAGGTGCATAAGGATCGTCGCCTGGCTCTTTCGAGGGTGGGGGGGAGCAGGTGCCGCTCTTCTCTGGGCATGTGTACCTCCCGGGTGTCCTTCATGTAGCTGACACAGAGCGCCTTACACAGACACTATGGCCTCTCTGAAAGAGTTAAGATCTTTCTGTAGCTCTTGAGATGGAGTATTTGACACCAATAAAGGCTTTGGCCACCTCCTCGAACTTTGAACTTTTTATTTTCTAGAGATGGGGTCTTGCTGTGTTGCTCAGACTGGTCTTGAACTCCTGGGTTCAAGCAATCCTCCTGCCTCAGCCTCCTGAGTTGCTGGGACTATAGTTGCCAGCCTGGGTTTTTATCTAGATCTTAATAACCAGAGTTGCTGTGCACTCTATGTAGGATTTGGCTTACTTGGCAAACTCCATGTCATAAACTCAGTATTTCTTCAATAAACTCAATATTGATTTACTATGGTCTGGCAGCCAAAGTAGCCCAAACTTCTGGCCTGTATTCTGTAAGGTGGAAGATTGGGCCTTTTAGTAGAAACCTCCAAGACCTAGGAATCTCTATTGAGACCTTGGGGTTAATGCAGTCTCCACCAAATCCAAGTGCTGGCTGGGAGACAGGAGTCAGCAGGATTTCACCAGGATGGTCAATTTTTATCCAGAATAGGGCTATGCCTGCATTAATTTGTCACCAGTGGAATGAAAATACAAACCCGCTGAGTATGATAGTTTGATATGAGGAGTGGTCGGTTATATAGAAAATTTAAAACAGAAAGCCCATGAGAAGTTTGCCTTTGTAAGTGCCCATTAACTCCTTCCTAACAGGGTGACAGAGAGCTAGTGCCGCCACAGGGAGTGTGCTGGTCAGAGCAGACCTCCTCCCCAGGTGGACGCCATGACCCTTGACATCCTCCAGATCAAAGCTTCACTTTCCCTTGCTCACAGTGGCTTCTTAGACGACCATGTCTAAACCAGACCCTGCCTGCTATTCTTGGCCAGACAGAGAGAACAGCCTGAGTGAAGACTCTGAGGCGGGAGAGAGCATGGCATTAGGAGGGCCTGGCAGAAGGCCAGGATGATGGCCACAGTGAGTCCTGGGAAACGCAGCACAAGATAAGCCTGGAGAATTGACAAGGGCCGGTCTGTGCAGAATCTGAGGGTCACAGCGAGAAGTCTGCCTTTTCTCCCCATGCCCAGAGCAGGGAAGAAGGATTTGCAAGTTTCTCACACATGCCTTGGCTTAAGCAAAGCTTTCTGGCCTCCTTCAAGCCATAGCGCAGGGTGGCGTTTGCCATGCCTGACTCCCCAAGCTAGGCACTGGGAGTCCAAGTGAACCATCTGGAGGGGTCAACAGTGACGTGAACAGATAAGCCACAGCACAATGGGGCTTGAGTTAGAGGAGGAGAGAGGAATGTGCACGTCCCTGCTTGGATGTGGGGGCAGGAGCAGGAGGGCTCCAGGAAACCTCGCACAGATCTTTGGGCTGCCTAAATCCCGCTGCTCCATGTCTAGGTGGCTGAAGTGTCTCCTGACCTGCCTCATCCCCTCCTCTGGCCTGTCCTCTTTACCAACCCTGCTACCTGCCCATTCTAAGAGGCTCCACCCTTCCTTGGAACACAGAGTTCTCTGCCACTGGACTCTGGGGCGGGTGAGATTATTGAGTCAGGCGGGCGAGCGTGAGAGGGAAGGAAGAGGGAGGGAGGTCAAAGATAGGAGGTGAGCTGGAGAAGAAAGGGACTGTTTTGAGGATTCCCCCTCACACATTCTGGCTCTTACCTCTGACCAAAAGCAAAGGGAGCACCTTTTTTACCAATGGAATGAGGCCAGGGTGTGTTGGCTTACGCCCGTAATCCCAGCACTTTGGGGAGGCCGGGGTAGGAGGATCACTTGAGCTCAGGAGTTCAAGACCAACCAGGGCAAGATAGTGAGACCCCCATCTCTACAAACATTTTTTAAAAATTAGCCAGGCATGGTGGCATGTGCTTGTGGTACTGGCTACTTGGAGGCTGAGGTGGGAGGATCTCTTGAGGCCAGGAGGTCAAGGTTACAGCAAGCCATGGTCATGACACTTCACTCTAGCCTGGGTGACAGAGTAAGACCCTGCCTCTAAATAAATTAAATCAATCAATATCAATTAACTAACTAACCAACCTGTCTATCGGGGTCAGTCAGCTCTTGTAGTCCCACCTAACTTCCGCTTTGCCTTCTCCTGCAGCAGCAACGCCATCGAAAGTGCTTACTGTGTGCCAGGCAGGCATTGCACATGGACGGGGACTAGAAGTTCAGATGGCCAGCTGGCCTGCTGCCTGGGGACAGGGAGTTTCCCAGGACCTGGGACTTTCGGTACTAAAACCAGGACAGTCCTGGGCAAGCCGGAACAGCTGGTCACCTGGTGGGAACTGAGCACCCATGGAGTCAGCAGAGAAGGTAGGCGGCACCACAGCAAGGCTGGTGGTGGGAGCAGGCAGGAGACGTTTCCTTCGTAGCACTGGAAGCGCCACTCTTGTCTCTTAGCTCCCTTCCTGAATGGAGCTCCACCTGTTTTTATGAGGCGGCCCCAGGCCAGGCCCTCAGGATGGGCAGGGGTGGGTTGAGACTGTGCTGTCTCTGCCGTTTGCTAAGGTTGTTCTCATGGTATCACGCTGCCAGAGACTGTCCACTTGGCTCACGTTGATGAAGGTCAGCTAAGGACAGGCTGATTAGCTGGCCCCTCAGGGCCTTTCTCTTGGTGACACAGCCTCCGGCTCAGAACAAAGGCCCCTCATTTTGCGGAGGCACAGACTGTTGAATGTGAGAGTGCTGCCACCTGCTGGTCACAGCGCTGCTTCCGGAAGAGGCGCTGGAGCCTCAGGAGGGAGACTGGGCCATCAGCCCAGGTCTGCAGCCTCTCTGTGGGCCACAGCACCACCTCCCAGCATGTCCTGGGCCACACAGCTGAGGAAAAGAAGCTGGGGACTCCCCTAACAGGTATGCCTTGAAGGAGACTGCAAGGCTTTCTCATGTCAGAACTCTCAGGCTGGCCATGGATTTCCTAGAATTCCCAGCCAGCGTGGGCACTCTTAACTATAATAGAACCCTCGGCCCAGTGGTGTGCTGGAGCTGCCGGGCAGGAGGCAATCATCAAATATTCAGGAAATTTACCAGCCACACTGGTCATGGTGGGAGTATTTACACCATGGAAATTGGTAAAGGCTACAGATTAGAGTTTTCTCCACCCTTAACCCTTCCTCCAGTGGATTCATCAGTACATCCTTGTAAAACCCCTATCAAACTTAAAATATTGTCACCTGGGAAAGGGCAAGTATCAACCTGTTTATAAAGGTTTTCTCAGATAAAGCATCAAGTATGGAATTGGTGTCATAGAGAAGAAATACATTCTGATAAGAGGGAGATTATGAGGAAGGAAATTTTGCTAACCTCCCTAAGAGCAACTAACGTAGTAGTTAAGGGCTCTGCAATGAGAAACACATGGATTCAAGTAGCAGCTCTTCTATGTGTTAACTGAATGACACTGGTCAAATTGCTTCATCTCTAGCTTCCAGTTTCCCTGTCTGCAAGTGGGGGTATTAGGAGTAGCTGCCTCGTGTAGTTGTGAGGTGATGTGTTTGATGAATCTAAGTGCTTAGAACATTGCCAGGCAGAAAGCAAGTGCTCAATACGTCTTAGATATTATCAGTTATTGATTAGAACCTCCACTTCAGCAGGCTGGAACTGATCTTGACATCTTCCTGGTTAAACCAGTTTCACCTCTAGATGTCCTTTATAGGGTTGGGGAATGGAGATTGGTTCTTCGATCCTCCCCCGGCAGCTAACCTTTAACATCAGCCTCAGTTTTGGCTATTCATTTGTACTTGTCCCCTGCAGTTAGTACATAACACAATGTATCCCCTAGAATTCCTATGCTCTTAATATGATAAAGTACATCCTGAATGTAAAGTATCTAAGCACTAAACACTTGCCAAACCAACCCAAAAGATTTTGTGTAAATGAGTCACTGGCCAGTTAAGATGTCAGGTATAGAAAGGGCAGGACTCAGATCTGATTCCAATTCCAACACCTGAGTCATCCTCAGTGGTACTGCACCTGATTTAAAGGAATATTATGTTAACAAGACACAAATTGTATAAAATTGGGAAAAATGGGAATCTGAGAGCAGTGCTCTTCAGTGGAAACGGGCTTAGAGGACATGAGTTCCCCTCTCATGAGAGTGGAGGGCTTGTGCAGTAAAGAGAGTTGGCGAAGTTTCTATAGAGCTGATGGACTGAGGCCCAAGACTTGGCCTGATGGACTTGCCCCATCCAAGACTCTGCTCACCCCCTCGATCTTTGAATGAATAATTTGGCTTCTTGGGTGCTAAAATCCTTGGAAGAAGTGTCTTTAGAGGAGATATACATATTTATATTTTTAGAAAGCTACAAATGAGTTCGCATTATACTCCTTTGACTTTTGTTATATGGACTAAGATTAGGTTAGATTTGGTTACATAAAACAGACAAAATAGTAGCATAAATAAAATGTACATTTATTTCTCTCCCATGTCAATGAAATCCAGATGTTGGCAGCCTGGGACAAGTATGGCAACTCTACAGTATCACCGGTCACTATCTTATGGCTCCATTATCTTCAACATGAGTTTTTGTCTAGTGGTTTAAGATGGTTACTTGAGCTCCATCCAGACTATTTTTTTGCCAACAAAAAAAACTATATTTTCCCAAAATCTGACACTTCTGATTATAAATCACTGGCCAGGTGTACTCAGGCAAACCCACTCTGATACAAAAAAACTGAAAAATGTCTTTATTCCAACTAGGGGTAGGAGGCATGTGCCTAGCTAAAAATTAAGGGTCCTATTTTTAATAAAGTAAGGCAGATAGATATTGGTGGATAACCCACAATCTCTACCAAAGTAGATCAGTTTCCCTAAGCCTGCTCATTTTTGACATCAGAGAACTTCTGTACAACAACCCCAAGGATAAACCACCCTGTGAGCCCAGGAAGAGAAGATGGCTGGATTCCCTCTCAATGCTCTCCTGCCTCAGTGTGAATTTACTCCCCATGCCCCATCAGCCCCAGAGCCTCCATTCTGTTGCTGCTACAGCACCTGTCCAAAGTTTCCCTCCTTTCCAAATTTGGTCTCATCACTGAACTTCAGACCTCCATGACCACTGGTCTGGACTTTTGTAACAATGCCCTCATTGTTCTTTCTGCCTCTACTCTCAGTCTCCAAGCCTTTCTGCTGACGGATTTCTCTTCCTGAGGCACAAGTCCCACCATGATACATCCCTGCTCAAGAATGTCCATGGTTTCCCATTTTCTGCCCTAAAGTCTAAATTCCTTAGAATCCCGAAGGCTTTCTATGACAAGGCCTTTGCCTGAATTTCTAAGCTCATCACTCTTGGACACTTGGAGATCCAGCAAGTGCCACTCCTTAAATATGACTGGAACCCTTCTGCCACCATGCCTTCCCTCCTGCTCTTCCATCTGCTTGGCATGCTCTTCCTTCGTCTCAGCCTGTCTAAATCCTACCCATCTCACAACGCTCAGGACAAAGGCCTCCTCCTCTAGGAAGCTTTGCCCAAGCTAGAATGACCCTCACCCTCCTAAGTGTTGTCACAGGGCATTCTGCTTCCATTAGGCTCAGACTACAAGTATTTCTGTGTTCCCTACTACAGTGCGAGCTTCCGCAGGGCTGGGCTATGCTTGCTTGCTCACGGCATCTCATATTAGTGCCTGCCATATCAGCAACACGCAATGAGTATTGGTGGAACCAAATTGCAGAGTACAGCTGGGGCTCCATGGAAATTGGATGTGAAGGAGAACAGCTCACAGAATGACCTGCTGTGCCTACCAGAATTTGAAAAGTTGGGGTGACCATTGACACCATTCTGGGAGCAACTATTTGGGTTCCACTTAAATATACAAATGTAGGCCCAGGACTTCCACTAAAGTGAAGCCCCTTCTGGGCTTGTGTTTGAGGAGCTGTATAGGGTGATGGAGTGGCACTGGTAAGGACTGCTGCCCTCTCTACCTTATTATTATTATTTTTTTTAAGATTCAAGATCTGAGTTGCCATAAAAATAAAAACCTTGGTTGGGGGGTGGTGGAGGGATTTGAAAGAAAACTGTAAATTATCAAGAAAAATGATTCATTTTTCAGATGAAGACCCTGAGTCCCAGAAAAACAAGAGTGGTATGCCCAAGGTCACACAGCCAGGGTGAAGGGTGGGACTTAGCCTGTCCCAATCCCAGTCTACTATTTTCTGTTCCACCACCATAGCTGCCCACGGTGTAGATGCCATTAGTCAACCTAATTTGGGGAAATAAAAGATCTTGAAGGTTACACATAGATTTGTGCACTGCTGATCTTAATTTTATGCTTGCCATCATAAAATTAATTTATGCTTATACAACTAAAGGGGGTAGACATGCATCCAATTCTCAAAGTTTCAATTCTATGTCTTTGTATCAGTTATTTAGATTTTTCCCTTCTTTGTTCATTATCACTTTCCCTGAGGAGGTAACAAAATGTCTTTTTCAATTTTCTTCTGAACTAATTCTTACTAGGATCACCCATTTTTTTCTCCAGTTTGCAACTGGCTAGATTTGATTGGAATAGATAAAGCCTCCGACCATGGGCTGTTGAAAGGCCTTTTGTTTGTGGATTACAAGCGGTCATTCAGTTTATCCCATTCATTATGCTTCCCTACTTTTTTGAGTTGCAAGGTTAAGGCCTGGGGCAAAATGTTGATGGAAAGGAACATTAGGCACCAAGTTGCACCGTGTTTGTGTTCATTCCAATCCACATTCACCTCCCTTAATTGGTGAAGGTTATGACTACAGCCCACTTCTCTAGTGACTCACTTCAGGAAAAGGACATGTGACAAGAACCTGGCTCACATGGGACTGCTTGCCAGGGGTGCCAGGACAGAGATGGCATTGTTCAAGGAAGATTCAGGAAGTCAAACATCCGGAGAAAAGCATGCATGGTTAACTCACCCCACGGTCTGGATGAGAACATATTTTTTTTCTCACTGATCAATCTGTTTATCTACTTCTACAAGGGCACTCAGAGGACTTCTGGAATAATTATTCCCTTTGGTCTCAAATGCACTTTCCTAATGGGCCAAGAAAGGGAGAAGGAATAAGTATTCCTGGAAGTGTTTTACCTGTGGTCACATTAATTCTATCCTCCCAATAGCCTTTTGAGATAAACATTATCCACGCTCTCAATTTATAAATGGGGCAATTTAGATAGGGCAAGTTAAGGAGTTTGCCTAGGCCTACCTGCTACTAAGTGGCAGACCCAGGATTCAAACTTGGGTTGAGGTTGAATTGAAGTGTATTTCCAACGTCAGATAATGTCCTCTTTCCATGCTAGTGCCCAGGTTTCCTCTCAGAAAAGTAGCAGCTACTAAATGCTGCTGCAAAGCATTGTCTCTCCCAAACATATCTTTGTTCTGACCTCTTTCTCTCTATCTAGCTGTCCTCAAAACCCACACAAATTCCAACTTCTCCATGAAGACTTCCTGATCAGCCAGTCCCAACAGACTATGTACGGTCGCACACGCGCTCTCTCTTCTACCTCTGTAATCCTCTCTGCTTGCACTCCTGGTTTAGCCCTTAAGAGATACAACTTAGCACATATAAACTTTCACTTGCATATGCAAACTCCCAGCTGTACTATAAACTCCTCAAGGACATGAACAATGCCTCTGTTGAGCCCTGAGAATTTGTAGCATAACAAATAATACCAAGTAGCTGCTGCAAAATGTGTGTTGAATGATTAACTGGTTAATTTTTAGGAGAGGCTATGGGAGTCCTCGTGATTCGGTTAAGTAGACAAGCGTGGAAAACTCAGAGGCAAGTAGTCTCTTTGGCTAAGACTCCCCTTAGCACCACAGTCTGTAATTCACTCCCCTTATCTTTCTGGGTGTTTTAGAGAAGACGGACATTGCTCTGCACTGAAACCACGCATTAAGCTCTCTGCCGGTTTTGGGGCAGACTAAAGCACCCCGCCCAAAGCTCAGAAGGTTCAGGTGAGTTCAGAAAGCTCCAGCCTTTCTGGCAGCCTAGTACGTTCCCTTAGTCTTTTCCAAGTCTGGGCACTCACTCCCAACTCTTCCCCAGGTGTCCCCCTCTTAGCCTCACCCCAGGCCTTAGTGATGACAGCACCAGGCAGCAACTGGGATCACCCCTGGAGGCAAATATGCCTGCACAAAGCCCAGATCTTATGCTCTTCCCTCCTGGGATTCTGCTTCTTTTCTTTCCCCTTCACTTATTGCCCCTTCTTCGGTGTGGTCTGTTAATCTCCAGATCTTTGACGAGGATGACCATGATGTCAGAGCACGGGCCCTCACATGGCCTGTCTGCATCTCTCTCCTCCCCTCCTCCCCACAAGCTTCCTGGGTCATGTGGGGCTTCCTCAGCACCCCCTCTCCATGCAGCTCCTCCTCCCTGAGTCTGCCTCCTGCCTTTCCTTCCAGCCCCATCCAGGGTGTGGAGAAAGCTCTTGACCACAGGTAGAAGTGCCCTTCCCCACACCTGATGAGCTCTGTCTGCACTTGGAGACCAGCTTGTGCCCTGTGGGTCTGAGCCTGGGCCTGCCTATCCCCCAACCTGGCCATGAGGGCCCTGAAGCCACCATCATGTCTTACCTTTATTTCTGATGCCTAGATCTGTGACTGTCACAGAGTAAGTGGTCAATGAATATCAACAGAAGGTGGAAATAAAGGGTAAATGAGTAAACGGTCTTGGTTCTGCTCTATGAAAACACCCAACACATCAACTCACTCTGACATTAACCGTTTAGACACTTAAAGCAGGCCTCTGAACTAGACAGATTTGGAAGCATCACACAGATTACCAACCACCTCATCTACAAGATAAGGACCAAGACAGGTAGGTGGCTTGCACAAGGTCATACAGAGCATGAGTGGCAGACTCAGACTGGATCAGACTCTCCGATTCCCTGCCGAAGGCACCATCTCAGCCATGCTTTCAGAGTAAGAAAGCTTTGCTTCTAAAATACCTAGTAATTCAGACTTTTCTCCCAATTATTTCTAATTAGTAACCTACCTAGCACTGATGAGTTCTTGAATGTATGCATGCATGCATGTATAAGTGAATGAATGAATGAAGGCGAGGTCATGCTGGATTCACAGCAGCAGCAGTGCAGCTTTTCCAGTAAAAGCACTAGGCACGTGTGCAGGATTGAGATGATGCATTTAAGGCCTCTCCTTTCTGCCTCACAACCCTGACACTGTGCATCCCCGGGTTCTGCCATCGCCCCTACTCTGCAGACTGACAAAGAGGCTGTTCCGGGCTGTCCTTGCCAGCACCATTCTTGTTGAACGTATTAGGTTGCTATTGTTTTTAGCAAACAGCTGATGCCTCATGGAAAATTTAGCATTTGCTCATTCCTGTTCCATTTATCTTCTAGTTTGTGCATTTTTCTCTTCTTTATTAGCAGGGCACTTACTGGAAAACTAGATCTCTGTCACTTAGTGGTTTCATATGTTTCTTCTGTTCATAACCTACCTGGAGTCAGAATTATGTCTGTGTCACAGAGCAATTGGTTGCTATGGAAATGATCGTGGCACCCCAGGCAGCAGGACTGCGTTGGAGAGAAGAGGGAGTGCTGTGCCCATGGGGGTGGGGGTGGGTATGGCAGAGGTACTGCAGGAATCCTGAGTGTGACTTTTTAAGCTAGGACTGACTTGTCTAGGCCAACCTGGTCCTCTTGACCCTCTTCCTACTCAAAGCTGTGTGTGTGTGTGTGTGTGTTTGTGTGTGTGTGTGTGTGTGAGAGACACTTCACTTATCCACACTCCCCACACACCGCACCCAAATATAAAACAAATGCTTCCCCTAACTTCTCTCTTCTACCTCCAAGTCCAACTTAGAGTTCACCTCCTCAATCTTCTGTGGTTAACCACCCCTGAATAACCCCTTCTCCAATCAAACCCCCCACCCATTCCTACTGAGTTTGCACTTAATTCAGTTGCATTGGAATCACTTGCATTCCTTCTGCCGGACTTTGCTTTTTTTTTCTTATCAGGCTCATATGCTTTATCTTCCCAACAGTACCCAGGCCCCACAGGAGCCCATCTGGGTCAGTTGGTTTTATCTTCCCACAGAGCTCAAGCCGAGCTTGGCTGACCACAGGCCCCTGATAAATGCTGCCCTCGACTCTCAGAGAGATGGACAGTCTCAGACCTCGAGCCCGCCCACTTTAACCCATCCAGTCTTACCTCCTGAGGATCAGTAAGCCTAGAGCAATAGGCAAATGAGACAGCTCTGGATATCATTTTAAATATTGTCAACCCAATGAAAGGAGAAAAACTCTAAAGCTTCATTTGCCTCAAACGTCCTCAGATGATAAGGGAAGAATGAGAAAACCGTGTTTAGTTATTTAAAACTGTCTTATTTTTGTGGGCTTTAACTCATTTATGTTTCAAGTTTGCCTTTAGTCTTGGTTGCCTGTCACCTAGAGCAACTTTGACCTCCAGGGCCAGTGACCCCCTTCTGGGTTTCCAGTGAAAGACCCTGCAGGACTGTCCACGTCAACAGCAGCTGTACATGGTGGGAGAACCTGGGCCTTTTCCAAAGGTTAAGCTCACAAACATAAGTTGTGGAGTCAAGGCCTTCCCTTTGTCTAACGGGCAATATCCTTACATCCGGGGCCGGGGATGCAGAGCCCGTGAGCTTCCCCTGCTGTCTGTGATTGAAGAAAAATAGCTGTGCTGGCTCCATTGGCAGAGTTGGTGTTGGTGTTGGTGCCCCAACCTCCTTTTTCTGGAATCTGCCCCATATTCAGTCACCAGATGGAAGTAAGCTGATACTCAGGTAAGAAGGTGGGGGAAGTCAGGGTGCCTCGAGCGTGGGGTGGACACTGGGGCTGGACGCCATGTTCCACATCCCAGAGCCCATCTGAAAGACCTTCCTTGGCGTGCAGCTCAGAGCTGCTCAGAGAGCGTGGAGCTCGGCCCCCAGCTCAGCCCAGGGGCTCTCTGTGCACTCACGGAAAGTGGCATCGTACCGGGAAACGCCAGCGGCCATTCTGGCGCAGGGACGGGGCCCGGGCATCTGTGTGTACTAGTGCCCAGATGAGAGACTGGGACGGGGTGCGGAGGGCTTGCTTCTTTCCCACCCTCAGGGCTCTTTCAGTGAGGTGGTCCTTCTGAGGCCTGAGATGGTGCCGGGGGTGGCCTCAGCAGGAAAAGGCGCAAGGCAAACAGTGAACAGACGGGTTGGAGCCCCCAGGAGGAGCTGGCTTTGGTCTGCGGTGACTGGAAGAAGGGCCCCTGCTGGGGACAGCTGATAAAGGAGCTGCCACCCCCTCCCCCAGTACCCCCTACCCCCGCCTCCCGCCCCAGGGCCCCACTGGAAGACAGGCTTGATTTTCCTCATCCCGCACAGCACGGGCTTGGTGAAGTTAGCAGGAACCCTCTCATGCCGTCTCCCCGCTTCTGCTTCGGACTAAACCCTCCAGCCCAGGCTTCAGGACAGGGCTCTGTCGCCACACAAGGGGGACTTGGATAGTGAGTTTTAGGATTCTTTCTAGCTTTCTACCCTGACTAGAAAACAGAAGAGGAAATGCCCTGTTGGCTCTCCCGTGGACCAGAACACCTTCCCCCAGCTGCTCATTTTTAGTTGGCAATTACCCAAGGTGTCCAAGGCCCCTCCAACACTGTCACTCACTGCCAGGAGAGGCCAGAACTCCAACTCAGGCTGTGCGGCTGGCTGCAAGAGGGTGATGTCTGAGTTAGCTGTTTGGAGACAGAACCACAGGTCAGCTTTAGAGCGGATGCGCCTTCACCGGCACAATGGGAAGCCAAGACAGGCAGGTACCAAGTGATCCTTCAGCATCTGGGCGAGATGCTTTGTCTTTCCCAGAGAAACTATTTCAACGAGTTCTTCCCGGGAGAGAGGGAAAACAAAGCTCAAATACCAGAGCCGCAAAAACCGCCTGAGGCTGATTTGCTCTGACAGGCCGGCGGCTGCCCTCTCCCATGGACAGCCTTGGTCCAAAAGAATAAAGTAGACCTTGCAGACCAGAACTCAAAAGTGCAAGGTGCAGGTTTGCAAAGTGTGTCCCCCAGGCTCTGTGCATCCCCAATCCAGGAGTTGAACCCCCATCCACATGATGCCTTCACAGCACATGAAGAAAAAGAGGGGCAGATTGCAGAGGAGCAGGACAGGCGGACGTGTTGCCAAGAGCAGGCAAAGGTCTGAGCTGACCGCAGCTCTGAATTGGGTCTGGCTGGAGTTGGAGGTAACTGCATTATGGGAAAGATTGAAAGGTTAATATGAAACCAGCTGATACTGAAAGAGAACAATTAGGAAGGTTAAGGGGCTTAATATTAGATTAATGGCTGCCGGAGGATAAAGTTCACAACTTCCAGGAAAGAAGTCGGATTCAGAGAATTCTTTTGAGTGGACCAGACCAAGGTCTGATTTTGTTTGTTTTTTTTTTTTCTTCCCAGTAACTGAGAGAAAATTACCATTCATTCACATAAGATTCATTCTCTTCCTCTTCCTGCTTCCTCCTCCTGCTTCCCATCTCTCTCCTGTTTGGAAACGCCTGATTTCATTCCAGTTCTGGAATGGATCTTAGGGTCCCACCTTTCAGTCTGCATACCCCATACTCCTCTCCACCTGTAGGGGTCCTTCCTCAGTGAGATTTGTGGGACCCTACAAGAATATTTTTGTCAGTGTTGCTTGTATTCTGGAACTATTTCAGGCCACTAAGTCATCTCACAGATCAGTAGCTCAACCCAGGGGAGACATTCCGAGCCAACAAGGAGTTAACCCAAACATGGGGAGACAGGCTGGTGGATTTGAGGTGGCTGAGGAGATTGGGGGAGATGGGGAATTCCCATGGTCTCCAAACCTAGCAATTCCTTCCTGGGAGTTTTTTAACATTCCTTCCTGGGGGAAGGGCCTCTGTTGGGGACAGCTGATGAAGGAGTTGCCACCCTCTCCTCCAGCACCCCCCCACCTCAGGATCCCACTGGAAGACAGGCTTAGTTTCCACATCCTGCCCAGCACGGGCTTGGTGAGGCTGGCAGAAGCTCTCGTTCAGTCTCTGTGCTTCTGCCAGGACTGAACCCTCCAGCCCAGGCTTCAGGCCAGGCCTTTGTCTGAACAGATTCCCAGGCCCCACCTATCCTGGACTAACTGAATTTGAATCTTTGAGGGCACAGTCTGGACATCTGCATATTCTGAAGTTCCTTGATGACCCCATGACCTGCTCAGTTTGGGAACCACTGGCTCAGGGACCACATGGAAGAAAGGCCGGGCAGGGAGGGGCCAGGGGCCTCTCAGACTTTGGGATGGGCCATTCGTTTGATTCCCTAGTTCCCATCCCAGCCGGTGAGTTTCTTGGAGCAGACATTTCCTCTTACTCGTCATTACAATCCCCACACAGGGCTGGCCACATTCAGTACGTGGGAGCTGAATTAAGTTTCCAAATCTCATGGCTCATGTCTGTAATCCCAATATTTTGGGAGGTCACCTGAACCCAGGAGTTTGAGACCAGCCTGGGCAACATGGGAAGACTCTGTCTCTACAAAAATTTAAACATTTAAAATATTTTTTAATTAAAATTTTGAAATCTCTCCCCTTCCTAGACCCTGAACCTGTTCAGTTCTCAAGTTGACATGTTCAGAGGCCTGGCTGGTAGAGCCCGGGCCTGGTTCCACAGAATCAGCATGGTCCTGAAACACAAGAGCACAGGAGCCAAAGCTGGAAGGGCCCTTGGAGAACCTCTAGTCCAATAGCTTTCAAAATGTAATCCTAGGTACCCCGGGGTCCCATGGTGGAACCTCAGAGAGCACGAAAGGAAAGGGCAGAGGCCCAGTGGGAGGAACTGCCAGCCCTCCCCCCGCCTTCACCCTTCCTTCAACCAGGCCAGCCCTGCTTTCACAGCTTTGTGTAACTTTCGCAACAACCAAATGCCTTCCCAGTTTCTGCCCTTGTCAACCCCACCCCCAGCCCCTGTCTGTTTTCCAGCTGGTGTCCAGAATGATCATTTCAAAACATAAGGCTGATCATGGCCCTCTTCTGTTCAAGACCCTGCATTTGGCTTTCCATTTCACTCAACACCAATCCAAGGTCCTCTTCACAGCCGGCAAGTCCCACCTGTTCTCGCCCCGGTTGCCCCTGCCTCATCTTAGCCATGCTGGCCTCCTTTGTATCCCTGAATGCACCAAGCAGGTTCTTATCCAACACCTGGGCAGGTCTTCTTCCTTCTGCCGGAAACGCTCTTCCCCAAATAGCTGCATCCCTTGCTTCCTCTTGTCCTGACCACCCTATCAAAAAAGGCATTCTGTTCCATCAGCCCAGCCCCTTCCTCTACTGTCCTGACTGTCCCTACTGAAATGTAGGCTCCACGGGGGTGAGGACTTTGTTTTTTTTCACTGCTATGTCCCCGGCACCAAGAACAGTGGCTGGCACATAGTAGGTGCTCAATAAATAATCATTTCCTGAATCAATCAGATTGGTTTTGATTCTAAAATTATCCTGTACATTTTCTTCTTTACACATTTCTCTATTTTTCAAATTTTCTGCAGTAAATATGCGTGTTTTTACAATCACAAAAAGAAGTAAGTGACATAGTCTTTTCTCTAGGATCAATCTTTAGGAGACTCAGAGCTGCTACAGAATAACTTAAGAAGATGAAGGGAGGCCCTGCTTTGAGCCCCCGGTTCTGAGCAGCACCAGGTCAGTCCTGGTAACTATAATAATACCACTGATTCCTAATGGTGGACGGGGAACTTAGTGGGGCTAAGCTGACCCTACTTACCTAACAGCATTTTGTCTTGGGGTCACTCGGGAAGGGGAGAGAAGGAGTGAAAACAGGACCAGCAGCAACCCCCTCACCGCTGAAATGCACCAGGCTCTCCCTAACCCCATACAACAGACATGAGGGCATAGGCTCCCAAGCACCCTCCAGTAAGGCATTGTGGCCATAGGTTATTCTTTAACCGGCACAACTCGCTTTTCTCAGACAGACTTTCTCTTTATTTTCTTCGGGGACTATTACCCTGAGGCCTAGTACCTGCTGCCTCTGCTTATGTGACTGAATCTAGAACAAAGCAGCAGCATCTTAGCTGAGGGGTCAGGGCTCTGGCCTAACAGAAACCCCGTGGTCTTGTCTCCATTTTCAGAGCCTCATGACTCCAAGTGGGTGGGGGTCCCAGGCTTACCCATGACTCATTGTTCGAGTTCGTAGAGAACTCAGAAGTTTCACATGAAAGCACGGCCTCGCAGGCTAGAGACAATTCAGGAAACGAAAACCCCATTCACTTGATTATGGGTTCATTTTCTGATGGAGGCTTTTCTGATCCTCTTTCATAAGACCCATCTGAAATAGACAACTGAAAAGAGAACTAGGGGGCCGTTTCCCTTCCCCCCTCAAGCCCCAGAGCTCGGTCATCAGAATCACGTGAACCCTAGCCCCTGGAGCTGGACAGGGCCCAGGGTTCATCTGGCCCGTCTGTTTCATTGTGACTTACCTGGCAGGCCCCCTGATACTCAGGGACATAGCTGCCTGCCTCCTGGGCTGACTTTCCTGTGGTGCTCTAGAGCAGAGCCAGCTAGCTTCTCCAAGGAGCTGGTGGTAAATACTCGCTCCGGGCCCTGTCACCTATTCTTTGTTTTTTCCTTACAACCCTTTAGAAACATAAAGCCATCCTGAGCTCACAAGCCTCACAGAAACAGGCTGTGAGGATGGGCAAAGTACAGCCCGTGAGCAAGACCCAGCGCACTGCCTGTTTTTGTAAAATAGAGTTTTAGTGGACACAGCCCTGCTGATCTCTTGATGAATGGCCTATGGCTGCTTCCACGCTATTACAATTGCGGAATTCAGTAGTTGAGACAGAGCCTATAAGGCCAATAAAGCCAAAAATAGTTTCTATCTGCCCCTTCATAGGAAACGTTAGCCAAGCCCTTCTCTAAAGTAAAGTTTCGTATGCATTCATTCCTATTTAACACTCAAAACAATTTTTGAGATTAGTATTAGAGATGAGTATTCCTAATTTTACAGATGAAGAAACTGAGAACCAGAAAGGATGAGGTTTGCTCAAGGTCACACGGCTAATGAGGGGCAGAACCGGAACCCAGACGCAGATCTCATCTCTAAACCAGGGCTTCTTCACCTGGAGAAGCTGCTCCCGAAAGGTGGCAATTGTGAAGTGTGGAATGTATCTCCTGTTCAGCCCCATCGAGTAGGGTAGCAGCAGGTCCCTTGATGCCACAGTCTTTGAGAGACATTGGGCATAGAAAGCAACCAAACTGACCTTGAACAGAAACCTTTAAGATTCTCACCAAATCCCACTGTGCGGAGAATGTCTCCAAGCCCAGTGTGTTCTCTGTGCACAGGAAAGATACTTTTGGCAAGCTGACTGGCTGGCAGGAGAGCTGTCCCCTAAAAGCCAAGTTTGGCTTCTGTTAAACATTTAAAAACAGGTCATCACATCATTGTGAAGAGCCACTGAGCTGCTGCCATCTTCCCACTGAGACGTGGACTGGCCTTCCATCCCCCCAGGTCCCAGGGCTGCCATTTCCTCTACAGCTGGGAACAGCTATGCCATTATTTGTATGAGAGAGCCCCCCAGTGGATATTGCTGGTATCACCGCCCCTAAGAGCAGCTCGGCAAACACCTTCAAGGCTCCCAGAGCTGTGGGTGTGAACATTTGAGTAATTGCCCCAGGAAGTAAAACCTAATGAGCCTTGTCGTCTTCAAAATCCTTCCCGAGGGAGGTTGGTGCATACATGTTCTAAAAATGCTGACATTTCACTGAACGTATTTGGAATGCTTCCTTTGCACCCCATTTTTTTTTTTTTTTTTTTTTTTTTTTTTTGTGAGACGGAGTTTTGCTCTTGTTGCCCAGGCTGGAGTGCAGTGGCGAGATCTCGGTTCACCACAACCTCCGCCTCCCGGGTTCAAGCGATTCTCCTGCCTCAGCCTCCCAAGTAGCTGGGATTATAGGCATGTACCACCATGCCCAGGTAATTTTGTATTTTTACTAGAGACAGGGTTTCTCCATATTGTTTAGTCTGATCTCGAACTCCCAACCTCAGGTGATCTGCCCACCTCGGCCTCCCAAAGTGCTGGGATTACAGGCGTGAGCCACCGCGCCTGGCCTGCACCTGATTTTATTATGACCTTTCACATGCTTTTAGAGTCTTTTCTGTGGGGCAGATCTGATTTCCCAGAACGCTTGGCCTTTGTGAAACTTTGTTTTAGCTGCTTTCAGCCTAGCTTTGCTCCAGAACCTATTTTGTGTGTTCCATAGTGTTGTTAATTCTGGTGGTGGTTATTGTTTGCAGTTTTTTATTTGAATTGGATAACAAAATTATGCATTAGGATTTCCAGCATTTCTGGAAAAGTCAGAAAGCACTTGTTTTGAGTTCTTGCTCAGTAGCTAATAGCTGAAACTAAAGAGGAGCTCTTTGGACAGACAAGGATTCTCCAGTTTGCCACAGTCCCCACCATTCCCTATTGCCCCTTATTGGCTGTGCTGGTGTTCGATTGCATTGCCTTGTTGGTCCCTAGAGAAGTTTTAAAGTTATATCATACATACAGAATAATTGCCATGAAAATAGCTGCTGCCACAGGTCCCAGACACTATGCTGAGCACAGTATATACATGTTCTCATTTAACCTGGTGAGATAGGTATCATTATTCCCAATTTACAGACATAGAAAGTCAGGGTCTGTAAATGTCAGTGTCAGAAAATGTCTTTATAAGGGTTGAACTGAATTTGAGTTTGGACATCTGCACTTTACCATGTCAGATAATAAACTCCTCTAACTGGTTTAGGGGATGTGACTGGCTCAGTAAAGGCCTCAAATAATCACTAGGTTTTCCTTTTTACCCACCTGCAACATATTCAAGAATGGCTAACCCTGATCTCAGTCATGAAGTAAGCAAAGCGTCTTTGATGTTAAAGACGCTGGAATATCCTCCCCTTTCTTCCTCAGGATATCTGTCTTGAACCCCACACCCATGCCAGGTGCCAGGTACTCTGAGATCTTCCCACAGGGCCCAGGGACCCCACTGTGACACAGTGTCTTGGCCTCAACTCTAAGACAGCACCTCACCTTCCAGATTTTTCCCATCCTTTTTTTCTACCAAAACATTCTTTGCTGTGTCCCATACATTCAAGCTCTTGATAAGTGACTACTTAATTTGATAAATGATTTGGGAGATAAGGCATTAACGGACTCATTTATTCTTCTAAAAATTACTTATTGAATGTCTATCCCCTCCTCTTAAAACTATATGAGGGCTACCCATTTCTCCTAAGAGAGTAATGACCAAAATCCTTCATAAGGCCTAAAAGGCTTATGAGACACTGTGACTGCTGGCCCCTCCAGCCATCCTCTCTGCCCAGCACTCCCCAAGCCTTGTAGTTCCTCAAGCATCCCCTGACTCCATCTACTAAGACTTTACACTAACCCCATCCTTGGCCTGGAAAGCTCTTTCACCCCTCTTAGCTGGTGACTGCTTTTTTGTCCTTCAGGTTGTTATGAAGTCACAACTTCATCAAAATGCATTCCCTGACCTCACCGACAGGTTCAAGTTGCACCGTGAGACATGCACTGGCACCATGAACCTATCAGATAAAGTGACCTGAGGGTTGCAGTCCTGCATTTATTTATTTGATGAACATACCTCTGCTTCATCAGACAGTGAGTTCCATGATGCCATCGTGGAGGGATTTTATCTGTTTCTACTCACTTTTGCATCCCCAGTGCCTAGATGCCTAATTCGTATTTGTTGAAGGGAAGTGGGGTAGGGTAGAGGCGGAGGGAGGAAGAAATTTCTGTTGCTTCCTACAGTTAAAATGGAGAGAATCTAAAGAACTTTCCCAAGGACCCAGAGCTAGTAAGTGACACAGCAAGACACTCAACTCAAGTTTCGAAGGCACGTTTCTTTTCTACCCTATCATAATTTTCTTCTAGGGCCTTGGCAGGCCTCTGTGCACTGTGATAATCACACCCTGAAGATTATTATGATGTTGGAGGCATGCCTGGTCTGGCTCCAGACGAGGCGGTGCAGTATAATGGAGCTGCAGCAGTGTCATTTAGCCACATGTAGCGCAGAATGATGCTAGGCATACCCCGACAGATCTCTGGGTGACATAAAGATGACTTCAACTTGGCGCTATCCAGGTGGATTCCTGGGGGCACCACACCTAGACTTAGCGGGAGTGTAAGATTTGGGATAATCAGCCTGCTAGAAGAAGAAAAGCGACCATCTATTGTGCCTTTATCATATGCAAAACTTTAATGACACTATTTCGTTGATTCTGACATAAGACCTTCTAAAGAGATACTATTTTCCCCATTTTACAGATGATGAAGCTGAGGTCTGGAGACTGAGTTGCCCAGAAACACACAACTAGTCAGTAGCCATGGAGGAATTGGCTTTGAAACGAAGATGTGTCTGATTTTGAGTAATTTTTTATTCCAAGATGGAGCGCAGCCTCAAAATAGAACAGACTGCTCAACTACCTCATAGAGAACGTGAGAAATAACCCAAGAAGAAGAAAGAATGAGAGGGAGCTGGAATGAACGATCATGGCTGGAGGTTCAGTAGAAGGTTGCTGGCCGCGGGAGCAAGGCCCAGGACCTAAGGAAGAAGGGCTGGCTGGGGCCATAGGAAGCAGGGGATGCAGCCAGATCAGCACCACAGCTGACTGAGGGGGGTGCCGAAGAAGCTCAGACCCTGGCAGGAAAGGACCTGGCTTTCTTGTTTAGAGCACTACACAAAATGCAATGCACTGTCAATTCTTGGGTCATCCCCTCCCTCCGCGTTCTTTTTAGCAAAAGGAGTTATTATTTCTACTTTCTATGAAAACATTCATTTCTTCAAAATCAGATGTCCTAGATCTGGAAGAAAAAAGTGGGTAAAGAGAACCAGCTGTACAGTTCAAAGGAAAATGTAGTGATGCTCTACGTCCTTTGTGTTGTGTCTCGGCCACCTGCTTCTGAGAAAGGGGCAGGAGGGGAGGAAGCATGGATTCCCCAGGGCAAGAGAGGGGCAGGGGGCAGGGGACAACCCTCAGGAGCAGACTTCTACTGGGCGGTTTTGGCAATTATTCTGGGCTTTAGTTTCCTTGCTCTTAGAGCAGGAGCTGGATCAGACGATCTCTAAGGTATCTTGCAGTTTTGTGCTTCTCCAGCATAAGCCTGGGTGTGCAGCCAGAGTGAGATAAGAAGGATAGTGGTGACCAGGGGTCATCTAAGAGATTGTTTAATGGGGGATAACAGAGTAATTGAATAATAGGAGATTGTGTTTGAAACTTATCTCATCTGCACGAATTTCCACCTTGAGATTTTCTTGCATTGTCAGTCAGAAAAAATAACTGTGGTTTTGAATAGATTGTGGGTGTTATAATCGATTGTGGGTGTCTATAAAAGGTATAAATTTTGGTGTCAGGCCTAGGTTCACTGAGGTAGATAGCTTCCCCTCTCTGAGCACCAGGCGCCCATGTGTAGAGTAAGGATAAGAGTACATGGCTCACAGGGCAGCTGTGGAAGGGTCAGATGAGTCTCTATACAGAGAACACAAAGCACAATGCCTGGCCAAATTCCTGCAAATGTCATCTGTCCTCCTCCCCTCAAACCTCTTCTCCTCCTACTGAGGAGGGAAGCACCCAAAGTGGAGAATAGAGTTAAACAAGTTCAAATTCTTCAAGGATATAGTAAATGCTCAAATGTGATCTGTCCAGTTCTTTCGTATATAATATTCACGACAATCACATGGACCAGTTATTGCTATTCTGTTGTACCAGTGAAGAAACTGAAGGTCAGGGCTGTCTTCAGCTCATAAATAGAACTGAGATTTGAAACTCAGTCTACTGAATCCAACCCTAAATACTCTTGTCACAGACTCAAAGCTACACATCAGGGGTAGACGTGGTGGCGGAGAATCCACTGGGAGAGCCCCAGTGGTTTATGCAATCAGACTTGATCCACCCCCATGTTCTTAGGCAGCCCTGGTGCCAGGACCTTCTCACCCTTCATTCTAGCTGAAATGCAACCAGCATCACTGTCTCCCAGTGCAAGGGGATCTCTCAACTTCCTCCTATGGTTTGTCAAGTCTTTTATATCATGACCACTCCAATTCATCAAAGCATTCACGCTTATTTTGTGCCTCAGTGTTTCACAATGATTTCACTCACTGTGAGTGGAGACAGCATTATTTTCCTCATGTTGAGGTTGGGAGCAGGCTCAGAGCAGGCTCAGGGAGCTTGCATCACTTGATGGAGGCCCCACAGCAGGGCCCGTGTGGGCAGCCCAGGACCCTGCACTCATGGCGCCTGCCACTGCAGAAGATGCCCTTCACCAGTCACTGGGTCTTAACCCTGTGGCTCCAGCAGGCCTCTCAGTGGGTTTGTGTCACCCAAAGGCTGCTGAAGAACAGGGGAGTGGGGTGGCAGTGAGAAAGCACTTAGGAATTCAGTGATAACAAGGCCACCCATTCTCTCTCTCTCAGCAAGTAATGGTGACAGTTCCTTGTGCATAGTCTTCCTTAAACTTGCAGTGACATTTATTCCACCATGATTAGCAGCTGAGGCTGTGGGGAGACAGCAGGGTGATGAGTCACTTTATCTAGCTGGGTGTTACATCCGGGGCGATGTTCTGTTGCATTCGCCACCCTCCCCTGTCCCAGCTCAGGGCCCTAACAGTCTAACAGGGCTGGGACTTTCTCAAAGGCTCCCCTGACCACACCAGTTCCTCAGGAAGCTCTAAACCCCAGTTTCAGCTCTACTGATGTCACCCTACTTCCCTTTAACCCTTTTTGAGGCCCGGTTTAGAATTTGTATCTCAGCCAGAGCTCTTTCCATGACAGCTTTGTCCATGCTGTTTACTCCTGGATAGTTCTCAGGCCCAGCCATCTACCAGCCCAGTGCCTGGAGTCAGACAGACCTGGATGGAAATCCTGGTTCCACCACTGACTAGCAATGTAACCTTAACCATGTTACTACTACACTTCTATGAGCTTCTGTTTTTCCATCTGTACAGTGGGACTAATACTACTTACCTACTCCTACTGAAGGGTGAGATGCAGCAGGGAATGTGCTTAGCACAGGGCCTGGAAGAACATAGTAAATGCTTAATGGTAATTCCAGCACTTTGGGAGGTCAAGGTGGTCAGATCGCTTGAGTCCAGGAGCTCAAGACCAGCCTGAGCAACACAGCAAGACCCTGTCATAAAAAAAAAAAAAAAAGAAAGAAATTGCTTAATGAATGATTGTGTGTGTGTGTGTTCCCCCTGAGCATTTGACTTTTCTTTTCTGTATTTTTCCATCATATACCAATTACAGACCACACGGCTCACATCATTTCTGTCTTCTCAAGCATCCTGGTTTCTTTTCATTCTTTCTTTTGTTTTTGACTTTTTAGCTTCTTTTTTCTGGACTTTTTTTTTTCTTTTCTTTTTTTTTTTTTGACAGAGTCTCGCTCTGTTGCCCAGGCAGGAGTGCGGTGGTGTGATCTCGGCTCACTGCAACCTCTGCCTCCCAGGTTCAAGCAATTCTCCTGCCTCAGCCTCCTGAGTAGCTGAGACTACAGGCACCCACCACCATGCCTGGCTCATTTTTTGTATTTTTAGTAGAGGCGGGCACAGTGTTAGCCAGGATGGTCTCGATCTCCTGACCTGGTGATCTGCCCGCCTTGGCCTCCCAAAGTGCTGGGATTACAGGCATGAGCCACTGTGCCCGGCTTCTGGACCATTTTTAATCATCCTTTGAAGTTTTCATTTACTCTGTTAAGTGATTTATGATAGCAAAATGTCAATATTTGTAACATTTTTCTGTCTTACCCAACAGGACAGGGAATGGAAGCTGACAGGCTAGCTGCAAAAATTAATTAAAGCGATGAATTATTTTTTAAAACACAAAAATGGGCAAACGGTACAAATAGGCAATTCATAGAACAAGTTCATATGATCAAAAACATATGAAATGATTTTAGACTAGTAATCAGAGTAACGTTTAAATTTAAGAAGCAGTGAGATATTTCTTTACTTCTATCAGAATGATCAAGATTTAGAAAGATGAATATCTATTGCTAGTGGGAATACAGGGAAAAGGTTACTTTAATATTTGTTCTTGGATGTTGTCTTAGTTCATTTTGTGTTGCTATAACCAAATACCTGAGACTGGGTAATTTATAAAGAAAAAATTTAATTTCTCATATATTGGAGGCTGGGAAGTCCGAGGTCCCAAGTGGCCACTTCTGGTGAGGGCTTTCCTGCTGGTGGGAACTCTGTGCAGAGTCCTGAGGTGGCACAGAGCATCACACAGTGAAGGGGTCCAAGATAGAGCCAAACAGGCCTTTATAACAGAGCCACTCCTGCAATAACTAACCCACTCCTGTGATAACACATTAACCCATTAATCCATTTATAAGAGCAAAGCTGTCATGACTCAATCACCTCTTAAAGGCTCCACTTCTTAATACTATTACGATGGGGATTAAGTTTCAACATGAGTTTCGTAGGAGACACACATTTAAACCATAGAGGGTATTATAGCCTTTTTGGAAAGTAATCTGGTGATATCTATTATATAGTTTGGATATGTGTCCTCTTTAAATCTCATGTTGAAATGTAATCCTCAGCATTAGAGGTGGGGCCTGGTGGAAGGTGATTGGATCATGGGGATAGATTTCTCATAAATGGTTTAGCACCATCCCCTTGGTGCTGTCCTCACAATAGTGAGATAGTTCTCCTGAAATCTGGTTGTTTAAAAGTGTGTGGCGCCCTCCTCCGACTTGCTCCTGCTCTTGCTGGGTGACATGTCTGCTACTGGTTCACCTTCTGCCATGAGTAAAACTCCCTGAGGCCTCCTCAAAAGTAAAAGCTCCCTGAGGAAAAGCAGATGCCAGTGCCTTGCTTGTACAGCCCGCAGAACTACGAGCCAATTAAATCTCTTTTCTTCATAAATTACCCAGCCTCAGTTACTTCTTTATAACAAAGCAAGAACAACCTAACATAATCTATTAAAATTGAAGTTTCCGGAAGCAGTGGCACGTGCCTTTAGTCCCAGCTACTGGGGAGGCTGAGGCAAGGGGATCATTGAGCACAGAAGTTCAAGGCTCCAGTGAGGTATGGTTGCATTTATGAGAGCCACTACACTCCAGCTTATGGGCAACATAGTGAGACCCTGTCTCTGAAAAAAAGAAAATTAAATTAAAAATACATACACCTTTTGACTTAGCGTTTCTATTCATGGGAATCTACCCCATAGGAATACCTAAATGTGTGGCTATATAAACGAGGATGTATAATAAATTATTGTTTATGGTGGAAAACAAACAAAACCTAGAAGCAAAGCAAACGTTCTTCAAAAGAAGAATGGTTGAATATATTTAGACTTGCCAAGAAATATGCTGCAGCCATTAAAAAATAAATTGGAGGCTGGATGCAGTGGAACATGCCTGTAATTCCAGCACTTTGGAGAGACTGAGGCAGATGGATCATTTGAGCTCAGGAGTTTAAAAACAGCCTGGGGAACATGGCAAGACCCCATCTTTACTAAAAATACAAAAAAGAAAAAAAAAATAGCAGGGCATGGTTGTGCATGCCTGTGGTCCCAGCTACTCAGGAGGCTGAGGTGAGAGAATCACTTGAGCCTTGGGGTTGGAGGCTGCAGTGAGCCAATATCACTTCAGCCTGGGTGACAGAGTGAGACCCTGTCTCAAAAATAAAATAAAATAAATTGGAGCTACATCAGGTGACTCATAGAGATTAGAATGAATCATTGATGAGACAAAGCTGAGTGAATAAAATGAGGCATAAAATTATCTTAATTTTACAAAGAAGTAATGCCACTCTCCCCATCCCATGTGTGTATGGGAGCCAACACACATGAGCGTGGAGGATCCAGAACACATTGGATCCTGATCAATATGGCAGGATCCAGACCAAGCTTTCTTCATGGGTTTTGGGGGCTGGACAGTCATATGATGCAGACAAGGGTGTCAGGGAGTCGGAGAAAATGAGGGAGGACCCAAGCAGAAGAAAACGATGGCATCAAAATTAAAACTATATATATAACATGTAATTACATAGTAATTACATAGTAATTACATGTTATATATTAAAAAATCACATAGTGATTATATATAATATGTATTTTCTTCTTACATCCACTCATAGACTTTTACATTTATGTGTTATGTATTAATGTAAAAGTATATTTATTGTGAGTAGATGTAAGAAGAAAAATTTTAAATTATGTATATATATCTTATTTTTGTTAACCTAAAATGTAGAAATATACATTCCTTCACTAAGATTTTGACATAGTCAAAGTCTTTTCATTGAGACTACGTACATTTTTCAGAGTTCTTCCTTATTCTTTCATACAAAAATCACATCCTTAATGCATTGTCTACAATTTCTAATTTCAGTTTCTGCAGAGTGGAGTGAGAGCTTAAAGATACTTGCAAAGCAATTTTAGTACAGCAACCTTATAACCTTATAGATGTGGTACTTTTCCCACTGTCTTTTCAGCTGTCTTGCTTGTACCCAATCCACGAATCTAATTTTAGCATGTCTCCTTTATTAAGCCTTTGTAAAACTGTCAACTTGTTTCTTATAAAAAACAATAACTCTTTCTCTTTTGCATTCACACTTCACCAGCTTACGTGACAATGTTAAAGTATAGCTAATATAATAGATTCTTGGGAACAAACACATCTCGTTGTAGGCAACATTCATATCAGCAGGTAGCCACCATTATCTGTGGCATCCTGGAAGGCATGGGCATCCTTCTGGCCTGAGCATTCAGTGAGCCCAGGAACTGAGTCAGTTCCTAGTAGCAGCACTGAAAATCCTCATGTGCCATGAGTTGATGATGAGTGGGTAACTAGCCTGTCAGGATATACCTAGCTCTCTGATTTTACTGTTATTCTATGATTAAAATATCTAGGGCTGTGCGTGGGCATAGGCTGGGAGGCATGGAGGATTACATCCTCCTTTTTCAAACTGTGTAGCATTTTGCTAATGTGGCAGAGTTTGTGATGAGTGGCATGGCTTGGGTAGGGCAGACAGCATACTACAATCCTATCTTGGGAGCAGCAAGGCAGTGCTGGGACAGGACTATGACCCAGATTCATATCTCCTAGTCACTGCTAGGTGACTGTGGACAAGTCGTCTCAACTCAGTACATCTGTTGTCTTCAAAATGGGGTGATGCTATCTGATTCACCAAGATGTTTTGAGATTCAAACGAGATAAACATTTTTTAAAGTATTTGCCACAATGACAGGGCCATCAGAGTTACTTTCATACCTACACACCCTGTGTACACTTGTAGCAATGGGATGGAGGGAGGGACTTCATCTCTATGACAAGCAGCAAGGTTCCTGGGGAAGAGTCTATTTTTTGGAGGCATGCACAGGAGATCTGGATACTGCTTTCACCCGCTGCCCGTTGCACATCCTTGGTCAAGTCACTTAATCTCCCTGAATTTCAGTTGTGTCACCCAGGAATAATAGTAGGAAAATTCCATCTAGCTTGAGCTATTGTGGTGCGGATTAAATAGAGATTATGGGACCAAAGGTGGCTGGAACACAGGAGAGGCAGAATAGATTTTATCCTTGTAGGTGTGACTCAGTCCATAAACTAAGATCTGAAGAAAAAAATATGCCCTCTAGTTTCGGTGACTCAACTTCCCATTTCTCTTGGTTGGTGAAGAATTTAAACCCCACCCCTTCCTGGGGAGTCCACTGCCCTGGCACTGTGGACGATGACCTCACATTATGAAGCAGGGTGGAGATTTGCCCTTAATCTTCAATCTACACAGCTTAAGACCAGATGTGCTTTGCCCTGTCTTCCTGTCCTGTGTCTCTCTTGCTCCCAGGACATGTTCAAAGCACACAATTATCCCCACAGCTTGAGTTCAGAGCCAGGAAACAAATGAGTGCAAGAAAATAGGGAGGAGTAGAGCTTGTGAACTGGAGAGAGATGCCCATCTAAAGGCATATCATTTTTTTTTTTTAAGTTTAATACTGTGAGGGCCAAATAAAACATGCCTGTGGGTTGACTGGGCCATGGGCCTCTTCACTGCTCTGTGAATGTGCAGGGCCTGCTCTCACTTCAGGGCCTCTGCTGGGAATTCCCAACTTGGGATCCCATCTGTGACCCCCTGACAGCTCTGCTGGAAGATCCCTCAGTGAGGTCTTTCCTTGTCCCTTCCTACACTCCCCACCCCTTCCCTGTTCTATTCTTCTCTATGGCTCTTAGTGCTGTGGTTTATTTACCCTGGTTAATGTCTATCTCTATCTAGTAGAATGCAAGCCCCAAGTAGACAGTCAAGAACTATGTGTTGAATGAATGGGTGGATGGATGGATGGATGACTTCATCGTGGAATGAGATACTCACCTTAGGCAGAAATTGTAAGGGCAACATCAAAAACCTCAGTAATCAAGATCGATAATATTTTAATGCAATTTTTTTTTTAGTCACAGTGCAAAAAATCTGTGATGAACAAACTATCAAATTTTTAAATAAAGGCACATCCAAAAGAAGTTGCAAGTAAGCTAAAGTTAATTTAAAATTATTTAAAATCCTCACTTGTTCAAGAAAAAATTCTCAAACACGGCAGTGTTCTCAATTGAAAACAAAATAGGAAGTAGATTTTGAAATTTTTACTAATGAGTGTTCTTCCATCAAAGCCAGGAAAGTAACATTCTAATAAATTTTGGGGCTTTTGTTTGTTTGTTTGGTATAAGTAAAATATTTACACTTAATATAGAGTTTTAATGTACCTACTTTTCAATTTTCCAACTTCTTTTTATGCTACCTCAATGTTCTGAAAAAAAATAACCAATTAAAATACATCAAGGCCAGGTGAATCCAAGGCACTTTGGGAGGCTGAGGCGGGAGTATCTCTTGAGCCTAGAATTCAAGGCTAGCCTGGGCAACATAACAAGAACCTGTTTTTGTATTTTTTAAAAGTAAAAAAGAAAAAAGAAAGAAAAATTTTTTTAAAAGGAAAATACATCAAGACCTGTACCACAGAGGTCCACATTTTTCTTTTGCTCCAGGCTACATGTGGGTTGCCAGGGCAATGGTTCTCAGCAGATGCATGCTGATGAAGCGGTATCATGAGCCATCCTTCCCAAGCAGACTGTTGTAATGTTCACAGCCTAAATTGCTTTCATCTACAGCAGTGAGAGGTGTGGGATTTCAGGAGCCTGCTGAGGGAGACTGCCTCTTTGGGGGTGCTTTTCAGTCATCCCCAAATCAAGCCATGTGGGCCTACTCCAGTGAGCACTAGCTTTTCCTTTGCATGGAAGGATCTTGAAAAAGAGAAAGAATTGTTGAGATCAAGAAGAGGAAAGGCTTGGGGAGAGAGGAAGGACTCGACCTCATTTTCTAGGTATCAGACGTCAACACAGGCGGTTTGGGCAATCCACACATTTGTTCACATTGAATTTACTTCTGCCATTATCCACCACTCCCGCTCTGACCCAGAGATGCCTCCCAAAACGCCCAGCACCACAAGCCCTCACTAGGTGCTGGGCTGCAGCTGGGCTCACGCTGCATAGCCCAGAAGCCAGTGCCATCTTCCCCAAACCGGTGCCACTCCACACCAGGAGTGGTTGTGGGGAGGCACCCTGGTGTTGTGGAAAAGCACTGGAGTGGAGACCAGGGTACTGGAGTTCCTGCCATGAACTAGGTACAAGACCTTGGTCCAATTACCTTCCCTATCGCAGTCCAAGTTTTCTTGTCTGTCTGACGAGGTATCTGAGGACCCATCCTAGCCTCAAGAGTCTAGAAGGCAGAGTTCAGCTTAGTATTCGATGTATTTGCTACATGCTCAACGTAAGTGGTTAAAAGCCAATGACCTCTTTAGAGAGTACCTAAATTAAAGATAGACTCTTTCTTGGAGCAAACACAAAACAAAACTTGGAGAAGACTTTCGGAGGGTTCCCTACTACATGTGGAAGATTGACTGCACACATTTATCTTCTTACATTATAGCTTGGTGGTTAAGAGACTTCTGGGGCCACACTGTTTGGGGTTGAATCCTGGCTCCGCCACTTATTACTGACCTGAGACAAGTCTCTGTCCATTTCTTCACTTGCAAAACAAAGAACTGAGGACAGGGTGATAAGGTGGCTATCTGGAAGCCAAGAAGAGAGCCCTCACCAGGAACTGAATTGGCCAGCATCTTGTTCTTGGACTTTCCAGCCTCTAGAACTATGAGAAGTAAACATGTGTTTAAGATAGCCAGCACCATCCAAACAGACTAATACAAATGAAGAGACTGGTTTTAGGAGGAGCAAGGAGAGTGTATCCTAGATTAAGAGGAGGGGAGGCAAAGTGCAGTGGTGCTGAGGGAGCTGGGTGTGTAGATGTGATGGAAGTGTGAGGGAGGTCTCTTCTGAATGCTATTTTTTTCCAGAGAGTTGAGAAGCAAAGTGATCAGTTGAGAGTGAGGACACAGGATTGAAGATCTAGGAAGAGAAGTGAAGAGACGGCAACAAAGCAATGTAATGAAGACATTTGAGAAACACTACAAATCTGCCAAACGTTTGAAGTAATTAAAGATAAACTAATCAGCTTGGTGGTCAATTTTTCTCCAGGTACATCCAGCGGTTTGGGTGCAGAGAGGAAACTGGTAGAGATAACTATAACCATGGCTGGGACTTGGCCAAATGAGAATGGCAAAGCGAGAGAGGAAAAGAGTGATGGTAAAGGAGTAATTGTAGGCCAGGCGCAGTGGCTCATGCCTGTAATCCCAGCACTTTGGGAGGCCAAGCCAGGCAAATCACCTGAGGTCAGGAGTTCAAGACTAGTCTGGCCAAAATGGTGAAACCCCATCTCTACTAACAATACAAAAAATAAATAAATTAGCTGGGCGTGGTGGCGCACACCTGTAATCCCAGCTACTTGGAAGGCTGAACCTGGGAGGTGGAGGTTGCAGTGAGCCAAGATCGCGCCACTGCACTCCAGCCTGGGCAACAAGAGTGAAAGTCCGTCTCAAAAAAGAAAAGAAAAGAAAAAAAGAAAAGAATAGAAAAGAAAAGAAAAGGAAAAGGAGTAATTGTAATGATGAACAATGGGAATCTAAGCCAGGTAAGAGGAAGAGTGAGAACTCGAAGGGTTTCAGGGCCAGGGAACAGGTAGCAAGGTCACTGGCTTGTAGGCTCTAGTGGGGTTGAAGAATTTTTGGAGTTGGAGCCCTCAAGGGAGTGACGTGGAAGATATGAAGTAAGGACTAGTGAAGTCAGATGCTTGTTACAGAGACTATGTGGGCATGCTGCAGATATAGGACAGGAGTATGGCTATGGGGTGGCTAGCTGAAAAAAGAAGAAAAGACCATGCTAGGCTATTAGATTTCTAGGTTTTGAAAGCATTCAAAATCTGGAAGAAGTGATGTCACAGAGAAGACTTTGACATAGTGCTAAAACCTCCAAGGGATGGGGAATAACAAAGATAACTGGAACAAGGGATGTCAGGTGGTGATGATTAGCTGGCATGAGCATCAAAGTTGAGGAAGCGCACTGGTCTGCAGGCAGAGAAGAGCAAGGAGGACATCTTTTCCCCCAATCCCTGAATACAAGGGATGCAGGAAAGAAAACAGCTACTCCTTGAGAGGCTGTGGGAGGCAGCATCCCCGGGGAGAGTTGGGTTTCGATTAGAACAGCGAGGCGAAGGAGACATTCACAGAAGAGGACATCAGGGATGTCGCTGCTGATGGATGGGGGCAGAAAGCAGGGCATACAGAGCTACATGGGACAGAAGTCTCCAGGGGAGTCATGGGCTTCCTACAGGGCCTGGGATAAAGGGTTTGACAAGATTAGTCTGAGACAGGATAGGAAGCCATGCCACCTGGAGATGGGGGAGCTGGGGAGATGCGGGTCTTCCCGGAAGCACTCAGGGCTCCTTTCCCACTCTTGCTGAGGCCTGTGGAAGTTCAGATGCAGGCTGTTCTAGAGAGAACAGATGTAGCCCGAGGGCTTTTTTTTTGTTTTTTTTTATTTTTTTTGTTTTGAGATGGAGTCTCATTCTGTCCTGCAGGCTGGAGTGCAGTGGTGCGATCTCAGCTCACTGCAAGCTCCGCTTCCCGGGTTCACGCCATTCTCCTGCCTCAGCCTCCCGAGTAGCTGGGACTACAGGCGCCCGCCACCACGCCCGGCTCATTTTTTGTATTTTTAGTAGAGTCGGAGTTTCACCATGTTAGCCAGAATGGTCTCGATCTCCTGACCTCATGATCCACCCGCCTTGACAGGCCCATCTTGGAGTCAAGAAATACTGATTTCTTCCTTCAGGCTGGAGACTCTCATGTGATAGGAATTCCAGTGCAGGCACAAGCTGAAGCGTCTGTGTATTGACTTGGGTTTACATGGCTGCTGGGGGCAACTGGCGCCGTCCACCTCCTCAAGAGTGGTTGCCACTCCGTATTTGTTATGACTACGGTTTTCCAGCTATTGTCTGCGTTGACCTCCCAGTGTGACAGCTAACCAATGCAACAAACTAAGTAGGCTAATGAATGGCAGCGAGAGAAGTCTCCCCGCCCCACCTGTGTTATACAACTGCACTGGATGGTGGTGATCTGGTCTTTTCAAAAGCAGCAGAAGTAAAGACCCATGTGTTCACTTGCCTCCTACCTACCGCAGTGGAACCCAATGAGGGACAGTACTTTTCTCTCTCACTCCATGAATGACCCTATAATGAATTATTTTTCCCCTAAAGCAAGGGAGAAAGAGTATAGATTTTAAAAGGGTACGTGACCCTTATTTTTCTATCTTAGGAAAACAATAGACAAACCACCTAGTCACTTATGTACATATTTACATTTATTTACAAAAGTTTCTATATCATCAGTAAAAACAATTTAGTGACAAAAAAGCAAGCACCCCGTCATATAATAGGTTGATGACACTTGAAACTAATGCATGTTCTTTGTTTGTAAGTATTTCTTCTTAAAAAAAATAGCTGCTTCAAGTTACATTTCCAACAGTTCTTCGAAAATTGAAATTTTTCAAAAATTTCTCTTCAAATGAGAAATCAGATGGCTTTTTAGTTTTCAAAATAATTTAGTTATGCTGTTGTCTTCATCTTCTGTTACCAATCAATTGGAGCTACAAAAAAAAATTTTCATATTATTAACTTGTAAAATGCAGTAAATCTGGGCTGCAGACCAGGAGTCTTAATTACCCTCCTATTCCAATGTGAATAGCCCTTTTGTAATAAACTCATCAAAGCAGGAAGCTAGGGAGCAGGGATGGAGGAAGAACCGCCTTGAGTGCTCTTGGGATGGTAGTCTGAGTCCCACCTGAAGAACAGCCTTCAGGATGCTGCACTCAATAGCAGCCCCAAGGCTCCTCCCGCCGACTCTCTGAGTATAACTGAAAGACTGAAAAACAGAGCTGAGACTGTTAGACCCCTATGTAAACTGTCACCCATTTCTAACAGCTACTTCCTTCTTCGCTACATGAAACTCCTGGGGATGGTTTTCTTCCAACCCAAACTTGTCTTCCTCTTTAGTCACCTCTGTGGCAATGACAGAACAATCTCTGGCTGTCTCAGAGTAAATCTGCCAAAAAACAAAACCACATCCTTGAGCAAGCCCTTAAACCGAGTCTATTTCCTGGCCTCCTCCCCCATGGTCTGCGTTATTTCCATGGAGCTCAAAATCAGACCAGGCCAGAGCTCCCCAAACATTTGTATCTCATCAGTAACAAGAATTCATGAGAAATTAGTGCTGGGGTCACGGGGTGGGGTAAAGGAGAGCAAACTACAAGTTTCCCTCCTTGGGAGACTCACAGAACATGAAATGAGTGGTGTGACTTTCTGAGGGGGAACAGTGGGAAATGTTTTTAAACCAGGTTGGCTGGCACAGGATTCTTGTTGGGACAGCTTTTTGCCGGTCTCTGCTCCCCTGCCCTCTCCCAGCAGTCTCCTCACCCACTAGAAGGAATCAAGCCTGCTTCTCCAGCTTGACTCCTGCCTGAGATTCCCACCTGTAAATCATTCTTCTCGGAGAAATAGGACTCCCTGTTTCCTTTTTAATTTGGCTGACTTTGTGATCTGTTTTCTAGACGCTTACACAAAAAATACCAGGGCACTCAGAAATTGCCTATGTTGAACTGCCGGGGTGGGAAGTGTGGTGTGGTCATTTCCCGTCAGGTGTCTGCTTATCTACTCATCTGTCCTCTGTTGTTCCTAATTGGGTTTAGTTCTTCCTGGTCCTGCCCTCATGCAGCTGGGGAAATATCACATTTGTTCCTGGTTATGCTTGCCCCTTTCTCATCTCCTCCCCCGATCCCCTCCATCTCCACCATATATAGAACCTTTTAACATTTTAATTTAACTTAATTTTTTGGATGCCCAGGCTGGTCTCTAACTACTAGGCTCAAGAAATCCTCCCACTAACTCCTAAGCTCATGTAATCCTCCCACCTCAGCCTCCCAAGTAGCTGAGACTACAGGTGTGTGCTACCACACCCAGCTTCATAACCCTTTAGTAACTGAGCTTAGGGAATTCCCCCTGCTGCCACAGTGGGTTAAGTTTAAAATTGATTATTAAATAGGCAGTAAGCACACATGATGCAGAATTTGAATAGTAAATAAAAATATACCAAGAAAAGTAAGCTCTTCTCTCAATCTCAGCCCCAAATACTCGGGTCTCTCCCTAGAATGTCACCTTAGGGAGGTCAGTGTTACCTTTCTAGACTCCTCATTCCAAAGCAGTGCTTTTCATGCAAAATGTTCCTGCTCAAGAACCTACAATGGCTGCCTATTTCCATATCACTCCATTCTAAGGACCTCCTTGCAAATATTCAGTGTCTTTTGCCTCTACTTCAACTCGATACCAGGCAGGTCAACCTTACTATCAAATAAATCACAACAGATTTAATTCCCTCTCATGTATTTGCCTCTGCTGTTTATCCCACCTGGAAAGGCTTTTCTACTCCACTCTCATTCTGAAAATGTAGGTCACATCCTACCCCCTCCGAAGCTTTTCTGATTATTCTGGCCTCTTCAACTCCCCTGCATTGGTTGCTCAGCCCTCACCATCGTATCACACATTCTGCCTATCACCTGTGCTTCCTGCCTAAGTCCTTCTAAGAGTTTCTTACGCTCACGTGCATCCATTCTCTCTCCCTGGTGTGGCCACAAGCTTCTTGTGGGAGGAACCCTATTATATGCTTTCTCTGAATCCCACACAATGTCTAGCCTCGCTGGGTACTCTGACCCCACCCTATTAGCTCGCACAGTGCCTGGATTCGCCTAATCTCCAAAATGTTTGTTGTGATGAAAGGAACAGATGAAGGAATGAGTTCTGGAATGCCCACTGCCTTTCCCCATGGCCCTGGATGATGCCCCCCTACCCCCATCATTGGTGGTGGTGGCTTTGCCTCCCCCAACCACTCAGAGTTCCCCTCCACTGTAACCACCTAGATCTCAGCAGAGACCTGACTTGGCTCTTGCACTCTCACTGGGGCTCACGCATATTGTTCAGATCTGAAATGCCCTCCTCTGACCACAAGCCTGGAGGTCTCTACCTCTCCTGCCTCACCTCATCTCCAGCTACTTGGTTCCTCTCTGCCTGGCCTCCCGGCCCATCCACCCCTCATGGCCTTGGGTCCTCCCAGCTTGGGCCTGTGGCTGACTGAGCTGCCCCTTGGACTCCCTTGCCTCCACGCCTCCTGCCACAGCTTGTTTCTCCTGCGCTGTTCCACTTGGCAGCTGAGGAGAAAGGACACCTTGTGGCCCATCCATTGATCCCACCTCACCTAGGTCCTTGCTGCTGCTTAGCCATCCTCCCTTCATCCCTGCACTGACCACAGCAACTGACTCAACAAAACCAAAGGTCTTAACCCCTCGCCTACCTCCTTGTCTTTGCAACTTTAACATGTAGCCTCCTCCCTCAAGTCTCTAATGTGGGGGTACCCTGGCTCTGATCCTGGACTTTGCTTCCCCAGTCCTGCCTCCTCTGCTTTTTCCCATCACCCTAGGGCATCTGGTTTTTCTTTTATAGTGACCTCAGGTGTTCATGGCATCAATTACTGTCCGGATGAAGAGGGGCCCCAATCTGTAACTCTAGCCTGAAACCCACATCTCCAATTCTGTACATGGACATCACTACCCAGGTAATACACCAGCACCCCAAAATCAACTTTTCAAAGCAAAAATTCACAATTTTCCTTCCCAAGCAAGATTCCTGTGTGACTCCTCTGGGACACTTGGTCCTGTCACTTTTATTTTTCTTGAAAAATAATAGTAACAATCATCATAATGGCTAACATTTATTGAACACTATTACGAGCCAGCCACTATTGTAAGCATTTTACTTATATTACTATATTTTGACACAGTTATTTCTGTTATTATCTATGCTATCATTGTCATTTCTATATTATCATTATGCCCATTTTCCACAGAAGACAACCAAAGCACTGAGAATTTAAGTGACTTGTCCAAGGCCTGTGAGAAATGGAGCTGGCATCTGAACCAGGGGGTTTGGCACCAGAGCCTACACTGCTAGATGACAGTTTTGCTAACAGGACCTCTGCTGTTTCTCTCAAACCTAGCTCTGCGTATTCAGTTCTGCCACCATCACCCCGACTCAGCCCCTCTTCTCTGCTTGGCTGGATTATTTCATTACTCTACTAACCAGTGTCCTCATCTCATCTCCTATTAATTCGTCCCATGCTTTGCCAGCAGAGTGATCTTACTAAAGCATAGTTCTGCTAGAAAACTCTGCGGTTCTCCCCAAATGACCCAAAGCCTCTCTCAAAGTCTCAGCCTGGCCCAACCTGCCGGCCCAGCACCATCTTTCTCTAACGCCTCAACACTCGCTGCTCCAAAGAGGATGGCTTGCTACTTCTTCTTCTGCCCTTCACACCCTGGGCCTTAACTCTTCCCCTCATCCCTCAACACCCGGCTCGTGCTTCTGCCTCCTGACCACCAGTGGGATCTGCTAGGAGGGGGCCTCCTGGAGCATCCTATGGCAGTTTACTAAACCAACATTGCTGCTAATTGTGTTTGTGTCCTATCTTTTATTTGCAACTACAAGCTCAGCTCTGACCCTGGCTCCTGAAGTGAACCCTATCCCTGATCCAACTTTTCCTGGAATGGGAGGTGGAGGGAGTGTATTGTAGTGCTTAACAGTATAACTCTCGGAGTCCAAAGACTTAGATTTAAATCCCAGCCCACCACTTATTAGAAATGTGGCCTTGATATCTCACTTGACTTCTACAAATCTCATGTGCACTGTCTCTAAGCAAGGGGTAGGATACTCCTCCTGCAAGGTTCATTGAGAGGGTTCCGGGAGATGACATGCAGAGAGTGGCTAGTGCAGTGCATGGTACACAGTTGGTACTTAATACACTATGGTTCATATATCTGCTGATGTTACTTCTTATTACTGTACAAGGCAACCAACAGATGAGTAGAATCTGGCTTCCCAAGTAATGGGCATCTACAGCAGGGCTGCTGTTGTTCTGGCACAACGTGCACAGCCTGCAGGGTACTTACTTGCTTCTGTCTGGTTTTCTGCCACATTTCCGAGTACCTAAAAATGAATAAGTTGTCTTCTCAATTAAAGAACTGAAAAGAAAAGCTGAAATGTGGGGTTACTGACTGCCTATTAGAGGCCTAAATATGGAAAACTAAGCCAGAGCCCCATCACCCTGGGATTTCCTGCTATCCTGTATGCTTAAATCAACTTGGCTACAGAGCTGGTCCAAAGAGTTGTTCAAAATTGGTCAGAACATGATAGAAAACCAAATGCAAAAACTGTTGGCAAAATAGTTAATTTTACCTTATGCATAAGGCTGAAGATGCAGGGAAGGCTAGAATGGGTTGGACCAGTGCTGTCCAACAGAAATATAATGCAAGCCACATAAGCAATTTAAAATTTTTGGTAACCACATTACAAAGTAAGAAGAAAAAGGTAATTTTTAATATTTTATTTAACACAATCTGTCACAAATATAAAATTATTTCCACATGTACTCAATATAAACATTTTCTAATGAGATATTTTACATTCTTTCACACACGGTCTTAGAAACTTATTATTTTATACTCACAGCCCATGATAATTTGGACTCCCACATTTGAAGTGCTCCGTAGCCACATGTAGCTCATGGGTACTATTTCAGACATCAAGACAGTGCTCCCACACATGCATGCATTGCTTTCCAGCCCACAGTAGGCATTCGCCCTACCCTAGAAGTATGCTAGTGGTCCAGAGGCCTAGTCAACAGGGTTGACTAGAGCTTATAAAGTTGTCTGTCAACTACAACTAGGCAGCTGGAGCTGTTTCCATTCAACTCTTTCCTCTTCTGAAGGTTCCATGCCAAACATCTCACTGTTTCCCCAATTAATGACATTAAGGTTGCTTAAAGGTTGAGATGCTTGCTGAGTTTTTTTGTTTTTTGAGACAGAGTCTCACTCCATCACCCAGGCTGGAGTGCAGTGGCACAATCTCAGCTCACTGCAACCTCTGCCTCCCTCCCGCCTCAGTCTCCTGAATAGCTAGGAATACAGGCATGCACCCCCATGCCTGGCTAATTTTTGTATTTTTTTTGTAGAGATAGTGTTTCACCATGTTGTGCAGGCTAGTCGCAAACTCCTGGGCTCAAGTGATGCACCCACCTCAACCTCTCAATGTGCTGGGATTACAGGCATGAGCCACTATGCCTGGCCTCCATTTTTTTTTTTTTTTTTTTTTTTTAAGAACAAATTTTTTCAGATTATCTGGGGCTAACAGTACTGACTATGGGAGTAATTTTCTGTATATTGAATGACCTTTTTTTTTAAGTTAAATCCAATTGTTTTGAAGTTCTATGGAAACTCAGTGCCACCTCTCTTTGGCTCAGACATCCTGGGTTAGTCCTTTAATTGAGATCTACAACAACAATTAGATCTGAGTGGAAAATGATTTTGGATTCTAGGAACCAACCTGTTCAGGACATAATTAACTCTTATACTGCTATTTGGGGATTAAAATAGATTTTTTAAAAATCTGAGCTCCCAAAATATTTTATGCACCGGGTAATAGCTGAAAACTTTCTTCAGCTGATTGTTATAATACTGTTTAGTGGAGAGTCAACTGATTGATAATCTATTACTTAGGGATGGATTTTCATGGTATTTACAACTTATAATATGAAAATGTTCTTTTCAGGAAATTATATTTAGCACTGATATCCCAAAATAGTCTAGGTCTGCAATGACCAAGAAAACTTTCTGCAATGATAGGATTATTCCTTATCTGGGCTATCCAGTATGGTAGCCACTAGCCAGATGTAGGTATTGAATACTTGAAAGGTGGTTAGTGCAACTGAGGAATGAATCTTAAATTTAATGGTATTTCATTTTAAATTCTATATTTAAATAATCACACATGGCTAATTGGCTACTATACTGAACAGTGCAGGTCTAGGGAAACTGAAACTAGTTTACAAACTTGATTCAAGACACAATGGGTTCTAGATGCTATCACTTGTAGAAAGTTTACTTTTTGGCATTCTCTGTCTGGTCTATTTCTTTTTGGTGAAGGCTGATATGGAAACTGCTTTGGCATCAAGAATATCTACTCTTCAGATTTACAGCCTGCTCTCTGTCTTTTGGGATTTGAGAGGGATTACTCATTACCAGGAATGAACAGGCTGGGAACAAATTCTCCAAGTCATCAGTTCTCCAAGCTGTGTGACTGGCCCAAGATCGCTGGGGGACTGAGAAAGGCTCAGGAAGTAATACAAGCGCAATTACTTGTATTACACAAGTCACTGCACTCAACCAAAACTCCTTTCCTACCTGGGAGCCCCATTCGTGGTATATGACATGAAAATTACAAAGGTGGCAGCCTAAAGAAGTCTTTAGCAAACTCCGACTTGAAGACCAGAAGTTTAACTATATTTTGAAGCAGATCACAGGTAAAAGGAGACTATGCAACAGGTCCAGGCTATGTTCCCAGGCCTGTAAAGCTCTCTGTGGCCCAAGGATTCATTCTACCTTGAGATAATTGGAGATCTTTGGAGGAACCTAGCATGCTCAGCAGTCCCACATAAGTAAAGCAAAAGAGCTTTTGTTTCTTTTCAAATATCTAAAATTTCAAACTTTATTTTCATCCTTAAACTATTTTCTGGCCTTTGGAAAACCAATGCAAGTTTGAAAATTATTTTGTTTTAAAAAACATACATACCACGCACACACAGTACAACACATGTTACAGTTAGTGCTAATGCTACAGGTATAAGTCCATATCTCTCTCTTGAATGACCTATAAAAAAAGAAAAGAAAAGAAATTCAACTAGTTGAACTGATCAAAATGGATCCTCATTATTTGCAGATTCCACCTTGCAATTTGCTTATTTGCTGAAATTTATTTGTAGTCCACAAATCAACACCCATAGCAGTCATTCTCAGACATAAGAACAGTGATGAAAACTTTTGAGTCACCCAATAAGCAGATTCCCAGCAGAGGTGGAAGAAAGTGAAGCTCTGCCTTCTTGTTTCAGTTCTTACACTGTTAACAAGTGTCCTATTTGCAGTCTATTTAGTGCCATGATTTTGCATTTTTACGCTTTTTTGTTGGTGATTTCACTATTTTAAATGGTCCCAAAGTATAGTGTTGAAGTGCTGACAAGAGTTCCTAAGTGCAAGAAGGCTGCGATGTGCCTTGCAGAGAAAATAGGTGTATTAGATAAGCTTCACTTAGGCATGAGTTATAGTGCTGTTGGCTATGAGTTTAATGTTAATAAATCAACACTACATATTAAGGTTTATTTAAACAAAACACACATAAAACAAGGTTATAAACAGATCATTAACAAAAATGTTATGACTAGAGGCTTACAGGAACCTACCCCTGTATTTCCCGCAGGAACGTTACTTCAGTACTTGCTATTTCAGTGTTAACTTGACTCTGTAGAACTACTATGAATAACAAGATCCGACTATTTCTAAACAAACTTATATGCACAAGCTTGATACATTCCAGACCCTGTGTTATTTAATAAAAGAAGCAAATATTCCACTAGAAGGTTTGTTTCTGACCATTTCATATTGCCAGTGGAAGCAGAACTTGGCATTGTGTTTGGTAGGGCAATTCTGGCAGTTGTATATAATAAGCCTTAAAAATATTTATCATGAAGCATCTAGGCATTGTACTAAGTCATGTGCCTATAGTCTCACTAAGTCATTACAATGTTGGGCAAGTGCCTTAACCTCTCAGTGCCTCCATTTTCTCCTAGGGTAACTATACATGGGACTAATAAATATACTTATCTCATAGGGTAGTTGCACTTAAGAACAGCTGTTATATATTGTCATTAACCTATTGAGTAGATGTTATTGGTATCTCTATTAACATTTTGTGACTCTACAATTCCATTTCTAAGATGTCATCCTGGGGAAACTACCAATGGTGTGCCCTTCTTCTCCCCGTAAAAAGGCACAAAGATATTTACTGCAGCCTTACTTAGTATACCATAAGGCAAAAATAACCTAAGTTGTTTTCACAGCAGCCCCTTGTTTTCACAAAAAAACTGTGGTATGTTCACGAGGTAAACTCTATCCAGCTATTGAAAATCCAAAATCAGAGTACACAGTGCACTGCTAAAGGACTGGGGAGGGGTCACTAAGAGCAAATGTGACATGGATATGGGAAAGGAGGGGAAAGGAAGGGAGAGGAAGAAGAGAGAGAGAAAATGAATGAATAAATAAGAATAAGATCACACTTTCCTTTTATTAAGAACACAGGTGTGTTGGAACAAATAGGCAGTCACCTATTGGTCAGATTTGAGAAGAAACTGATAGGTGCCCCTGAACATCATTTTCCCTTCTTTAGTAGCAGAATTCAGATTTTCTTTGGCAATAATACTCCCCCAGTAGTGTTTGTATACTTTCCTCAGGTGGCATACAATGCCTGGTTGCTTTTCTTTTCATGATGTCAATGCCATTGAAGATCATTGTCTAGAGCCATAATTTCATCAAGGGTTTGTAGAGTGGTTTAGTCTATCATTCCTTCTTTACTAACTACAATCTTCACATAAAGATAAACTGCCCCCATCAACAATGTGGTTACTCTGAGGTTCAGTTTATAAAGGAAAAACAGTGTTTGATTCTTCTCTTTCTTTACCGTTTTTTCAAAATAATGAGTTAGCTCCCAAGCATTCTCTAGAGATGACCAATGAGTTTTTAAATTTGTTTTTAGTACCATTATGAACTCATGAACTGAGCACAATTGATGTGTTTCAATCTACTGAAGTTGTTATTCTTATTGATGTTCCAATTGTCTTATTTTTGGCCAGAGGGAACCTCTTCAGAGTGGCTCCTGAGTCCTGTTGGTACCATCATAGTAAGTCTTTTTGATAACTTTCTTGTTATGCGGTAAAACAAGATATTCAAGGCTTATTTTAATGCATTCCATGCGCCAGATATGGAATCAGCCAACTGTCCCAAAGGCCCTGGTTCATTTTCATGGGAAATGGTAATTAGATACCATAATCTGGGTGAAGGTGGCCAATCATCCTGGTATTCCTGAAACTGAGCAGTTTCCTGGGATGTGAAATTTGGGTGCGGAAACTGGGAAGTCTGGGCACACCAGGTAACACTGGTCACTCAAATCTGGGTCCAAGAATCAAGAAGCATGCAAATTGCTATGAGATTGGCTCTTGTTTCTAGAACATTTCAAAGGACAGAACCAGGAAATACATGATTTTCTAAGAGACAAAATACATTGATGGGTCATGCTGGCATTATGTTGAACCCTATTCAGTTGCCAAGATTCAATGGTTTTTGACTAGAGAAACAGCAATTTCATATGGTTCAAATTAATACCTTTAAATAAATCCAGGGCTACAGTTTTTACTTAACCTAATCAATTTACAGCTGAATCTCCTTTCTTTCAAGCCAAACATCCCAATATTCAATAACAACAATATAAATATTCACTTGCACTTTCCTGCAGTACATACTGAACAGTAACCAAATACCAGCATTACCACTAACTATATAATTACTTAAAACATTACAATTTTTTTCTTTGTAGTTCTTTTTATCCTTAGAATGCAGCCCCTTGAAATACACACCCAAATTACTATGTTTTTAAAACACTTGGAATTGTTCCTCTAATTGGGGTTATTCCACAAACTTGATTCATGGCTTAGTACATTAGCTTCATTTGGCTTTAAATATTTTTGAGTTTCAGGTTCGCAAAAAAACTGAACAGAGGTTACAGAAAGTTTGCACATATACCCTGCCCCTACACATGCATAGCCTCCCCATTATCAACATCCCTCACCAGAGTGGCACATTTTTTAGAATTAATGAAACTACTCTGATACATCATTATCACTAAAAAATCCATACATTAGCATTCAGTTGTACATTCTGTGGGTTTGGACAAATGTATAACATCGTTACAGTATCATACAGAGTATTTTCACTGCCCCCAAACTCCTCTGTGTTCCACCTATTCATATTCCCTGCCAACCACTAATCTTTTTACAGTCTCCACAGTTTTGCCTTTTCCAGAATGTCATATAGGTAAAATTACATAGCATGTAGTCTGTTCAGATTGGATTCTTTGACTTAGTAATATGAATTTAAGTTTCCTTCATGTCTTTTCATGACTTGATAGTTCTTTTCAGTGCTGAATAATATTCTACTGTCTGTTTGTGCCACAGTTTGTTTGTCTATTCATTTCCCGAAGGACATCTTGGTTGCTTCCAAGTTTTGGCAATTATTAATAAAGATGCTATAACCATCCGTGTGCGGGTTTTTATGTCAACATAAGTTTTTTTTTAATGCCTTTGGGTAAATAGAAAGAAGCATGACTGTTGTGCTGAATGGTAAGAGTATGTACAGTTTTATAAGAAACTGCCAAACTGTCTTCCAAAGTGGCTGTACCATTTTGCATTCCCACTTGCAATGAATAAGAGTTGCTCCACGTTCTCACCAGCATTTGGTGCTGTCAGTTGCTCCACGTTCTCACCGGCATTTGGTGCTGTCCAGATTTTGGTCAGTGTGATAGGCATGAAGTGGTATTTCATTGTTGTCTTAGTTTCCATTTTCCTGATGCCTGTTGACATAGGACATGCCCAGCTAATTTTTGTAATTTTAGTAGAAATGGGGTTTCCCCATGTTGGCCAGACTAGTCTTGAACTCCTGACCTCAGGTGATTCACCTGCCTCAGCCTCCCAAAGTGCTGGGATTACAGGTGTAAGCCACTGCGCCCAGCCCAGGAATATCTTTTTATATCCCTACTTGCTCTCTGTATATCTTCTTTGGAGAGGTGTCTGATGAGGTCTTTCACTCATTTTTTTTTTGTTTGTTTTGTTTTGTTTTTTTTTTTTTTTGAGACGGAGTCTTGCTGTGCCCCAGGCTGGAGTGCAGTGGCGCACGATCTCGGCTCACTGCAAGCTCCACCCCGCCGGTTTCACGCCCTTCTCCTGCCTCAGCCTCCCAAGTAGCTGGGACTACAGGCGCCCGCCACCTCACCCGGCTAATTTTCTTGTATTTTTAGTAGAGACAGGGTTTCACCGGGTTAGCCAGGATGGTCTCGATCTCCTGACCTCATGATCCGCCCATCTCGGCCTCCCAAAGTGCTGGGATTACAGGCTTGAGCCACCGCGCCCGGCCTTTCACTCATTTTTTAATTGGGTTGTTTGTGTTTTTCTTGTTGAGTTTTAAGAGGTTTTTTTTGTATATTTTGGATAATAGTCTTTTATCAGATGTGTCTTTTGCAAATATTTTCTCCCAGTCTGTGGTTTGGCTTCTAATTCTCTTAAAATTGTCTTTCACAGAGCAATGTTTTTAATTTTAATGAAGTACAGCTTACCAATTACTTCTTTCATGAATCATGTCTTTGGTATTGCAGCTAAAAAGTCATCACCATATTCAAAGTTATCTAGGTTTTCTCTTATGTTTTAGGAGTCTTATGGTTTTATATTTTACATTTAGATGTATGGTCCATTTTGAGTACAATTTTGTGAAGGGCATAAGGTCTGTGCTTAGATTCATTTTTTTGCATGTGGATGTCCAATTGTTACAGCACTATTTGTTGAAAAGATCATCTTTTCTCCGTTGTGTTGCCTTTGCTCCTCTGTCAAAGATCAGTTGACCATATTTATGTTGGTCTATTTCTGGGCTCTCTATTCCGATTCACTGATCTATTTGTCTTTTATTTTTCCACCAATACCACACTATGTTGACTAGTGTAGCTTTATAGTAAGTCTTGAAGTTGAGGAGTATCAGTTCTCCAATTTTGTTCTCCTTCAATATTTTGCTGGCTATTCTGGTCTTTTGTCTGTCCATTTAACTTTAAAATCAGTTTGTTGATATCCACAAATGACTTCTGATATTTTGCTTGGGATTGCACTGAATTTATAGAGCCAATTGGAAATAACCGACATCTTCACAATAAGGAGTCTTCCTATCTATGAACATAGAATATCTCTCCATTTATTTTGTTCTTTGATTTTGTTCATCAGTTTTGTTGATTTTCTCATATAAATCTGGTATGTATTTTGCTAGACTTGTACCTAAGTATTGAATTTTTGGGGTGCTAAGGTAAATGGTGTTCTGTTTTAAACTTCAAATTCCACTTGTTCATTGCTGTTATATAGAAAAGTGATTGACTTTTGTATATTAACTTTGTATCCTACAACCTTGTTAGAGTTTTTTATTAGTTCCAGAAGGCTTTTTGTCAATTCCTTTGGATTATATACATAGATATTCATGTCATCTGAGAACCAAAACAAGTTTCTTTCTTTCTTCTCATCTGTATAAATTTTATTTCCTTTTCTTGTCTTATGGCATTAGTTAGTGCTTATAATACAATATTAAAAAGGAGTGGTGAGAAGAACATTCTTTCCTTGTTCCTGGTCTTAGTGGGAAAGCTTCAAGTTTCTCACCATTACAGATGATGTTAGCTGCAGGGTTTTTTGTAGGCATTTGTTAACAAATTGAAAAAGTTTCCCCTCTATTCCTAGTTTACTGAGAGTTTTTATCATAAATTGATGTTGGATTTTGTCAAATGCTTTTTCTGTATCTATTGGTATGATAATGTGATTTTTCTTTCATAGTCTGTCAATGTGATGGATTAACTGATTTTCATATGTTGAACCTGCCTTGCATACCTGAGATAAATACCACTTAGTCATGATGTATAATTCTTTCTATATACTGTTGGATCCAATTTGCTAATATTTTGTTTAAGATTTCTACATGTATGTTCACAAGAAATATTTGTCTTAATTTTCTTTTCTTGTATTGTTATTTGGTTTTAGCACAAGAATAATGCTGGCCTCACAAAATGAGTTGGAAAGTATGCCCTCTTCTTCTATCTTCTAAAATAGATTATAGAGAATTGATATTTCTTCCTTAAATATCTGGTAGAATTCACCAGTGAACCCATCTGAACCTGGTGCTTTCTGTTTTGGAAGATTATTAATTATTGATTTGATTTCTTTAAAATACCAGGCTCAAGTGATCCTCCCACCTCAGTCTCCCAAGTAGCGAGGACTACAGACACATGCCACAACACCTCAGTAATCTTTTAATTTTTAGTAGAGATAGGGTCTCCCTCTGTTGCCCAGGCTGGTCTCAAACTCTCAGCCTCAAGCAATCCTCCTGTCTTGGCCTCACAAAGTGTTGGGACTATAGGCATAAGCCACTGCATGCAGCCTTCTTTCTCAATTTTTAAAAGCAGAGTGCACATTCTTAATCACTATTCTTCCTGGTGGAAAGTCATAAAAGTCACAAGAGACCAACTTAAATCAGTCCAAAAATTCTCCTACTTCTGTTTCTGCCTGTTACATTTCATCTGGTTCAAACTTTGTTCAAATATTCTTAACATTCTTCATTTCAGTCTACATAATATTATTTCCTATGCTGCATTTCTTTCCTTCTCCTTTTTCCTACTTCTCCATATTTTTGTGTTTCTATGATGAATTTTTCCAATTTCTCCCATTTTTTTTAAGGAGTAAGATCAAAGGGTGTTTTTTTGAGGCTCTACCTGCAGGGTCCTTCAGTGACTTACTGCCTACAGGTAACATAATGTCCACCCCAGCTATGAAAAAAAAATCATCTAGTTGAACTCAGAAAAATGTTTGTTCTACATAACTTCAGGTCGAAGCTGAGCAATGTTTCTTTTATGTTCTTGGTCCATAAATGTGGACAACAGTTGGAAACTGGTACTCTAGAGAATATCCTCTTGCCTACTCCTTCAAAAAATATGCACTTTCCCTGGGCTCCTGATTACAGTTCTGTGTCAATGTGGAGGGTGTTACAATGACCCTACTTCTTCCCAGCAGTTATCTAAAAGAGAATGATGAAGTCCACTTGGTTTCTTTATCTGGAAATAACCTTTGACTCTCAAAGGTACTCAGATTTTCTTTTCCTCTTTCACAGCCAGATATATAACTGGCCTATTGGACTATCCCTCTTCTTACTTAAAGCCCAGGAATCTGGTTCCTACCCTCATCTATTCACAAGGTCTGTCAACAATGACCTCCGAAGTGCAAATCCACAACCTCTTCTACATTGTCCTCCTTAAACCATTGGTTGTACATAATGTTATACCAAATGTCCTGTCTCTTGAAACTCTTCCTGTATCCTGAATAACAACTACCAGTTTTATGGTGACTAACCATCATCAATACCCTTTCCCACATGCTATTTTATTTAATTTCCTCAGCCCTTGTAAAGTAAGTGTTATTATGCCCCACATTCACACTGCCAGTAAGCAATGAAATCAGGTCTAGGACACAGGTTTTCTCACTCCCAATCCTACGTTCTCTTCTATCCAGAATTTTCTACTGCCCTCAACTTCTCAATTTTCTAATCTGTGTAAGTCCGTCTATATTCACATGCTCCCATAAACCAGCTTTCTAACCTTGAGGTCTCTGAAAATCTGTAGCATGGGCATCCATGCTATCTACTCTGACCACAGATAAGGAGATAAGGAGGAGCAAACTGTAGGAGCATGACACAAAGGCAATAAATCATTGCTCACTAGCTTTCTTTCCATCTCCCAATGCCTTGGAGCTGCAATTTTCAAATGGTTTATCAATGGAAGTAAATTCCAATTCCAGATTATAATTCTACATCTTTGAGTTATCTTCTTACTTTCACTTACCAATACAGTGGGGAAGACACAGTGCTTTGAGTTCAGATGGAGTTGAATGTCAAATCCTGGCTTTGCTCTTAATAAATGTGTATATTTGGTCAAGTTATTTAGTCTCACTGTGCCTCAGATACCTCCTTTATAAATACCCACACCATTGGTTTGTTGTGTGGATTAAATGTGACACATTTATGTAAATCATTTACAGGAGTTTGTTGTGGAGGAGGCCTTCAGTAAATATTAGTTTATTCCCTCAATACAATAGGAGGTGGACAAGAACTCCATCGTCAATCTTAACTATCTCTAAAATTCTCCTTTAGATTGTGTTTAACTAGTTAATAACCCCATCACCCCATTTCTGGGTTGCAGTGATGGTATGACAGCAGATGTAATGGCTAAAATGACCACAAACCACAAAAAGGTCCTATTAGACAAAATGTTACAAGAAACATGAGAAAATGAGATTTAAGATCAAGTAACATTTGACCAATATCTACTATGTATATCTACATGGTATAGGTTTCTCTAGCTCACTCCTATGAATAAATCAAAGAAAACTTTAAACTTTGACTTGAGATGTATAGTCAGGATGGTATCATACAAAAACACTCTAGAATTCAAAGACCTAAATTTTAATTCTATCTCCAATACTTAAATGACCTTGGGCAAGTCACCCCACCTGGTTCAACCTGTCTCCTCATTCTTTTTTTTTTTTGAGACAGAGTCTTGCTCTATCACCCAGGCTGGAGTGCAGTGGCGCCATCTCAGCTTACTGCCAGCTCCACCTCCCGGGTTCACACCATTCTCCTGCCTCAGCCTCCTGAGTAGCTGGGACTACAGGTGCCTGCCACCATGCCCGACTAATTTTTTGTATTTTTAGTAGAGATGGGGTTTCACCGTGTTAGCTAGGATGGTCTCGATCTCCTGACCTCATGATTCGCCTGCCTCAGCCCCCCACAGTGCTGGGATTACAGGTGTGAACCATCATGCCTGGCCACCTGTCTCCTCCTTCTTAAAAGGTAAGTAACAACCGTCTGGCCAATCTAAAATGACAGTGGTGAGGAGGAAATGAGGCATTTATTTGAAGGGTTTGCTAAAGAAGAGCAGGCTAGTCAATGTGAGTTAGTTTGCTTCACTGACAAAACATTGGAAAGTTTAGATGAGAAATCAAAACCTGAAAAAGTAAGATCTAGTATTTAACTGTTATACTTTCACGGATTTATATCTGTTATGATGCATGTGGTTCCACACAAAAGCATTCAAAAATCATCACAGGGAAAAAAAAAAAAAAAAGATCCTAGACTGTTATTGTTCAAAAGAACCATTAAGATCATTAAGTTCAGTTCCTGGTTTGTACTTTTTTTTTTTTTTTTTAAATGAAAGGCCTCACATATTTATTACTGAACCCAGCCAACCAACGCATTCATAATAGATTCAGAGAGGAAAATACGTCGAACTCTCCAGAGAGTGGTGACATTTTCAGTTTGATACGGTAATGTGATCGTGACCTTCAGACAGCACAAATATATGTGCCATCTCATGTGCAATTCCTTATAGACCCAGCTTGGTTCTTCTCCAATGTCTCCTTTTGGAGTTGTACCTTATTTTATTTCCAGTTTTCATCCGAATCCACTGGGGAATGGGACGATTTTGCTTTTGTTTCTTGGCCAGGAATCGCTTAATCCTGAAAGTCTTGTGAGAAGACATGGCGAGAAGTGGAGGCAAGAATATACCACGATGGCGGAGAAAGGAAAAGAGGGGGCCCTGGTTTGTATTTTAAAAGGAGAAGGTCCTCTAACATGTGGTTAACAGAAACCAGGGTCAGAAGCCCAGATGTATGTCTCAGATGTCAACACTACTCCAGGATTTAAACCTAAGACCTATCAAGCAACATTCCTCAAACTTTCAAAATCTATTGTATATATGTGAACTATCAATTTGGAAGAAAATGTAAAAGAAGGATGGATGAATCACCATTATTTAATAATTAAAATAATTTTTTCAAATTAATAGTACTTATTTCAAATCAATAAGAGGAATATTATTCCCTCTTATGATCTTTTACTAGACTATCTACAAGGAAAGTAACCTTACTTTCAGTAAGAGTAATCTTACTTTGTGTCTTCAACTCTAATGGCAAACATAAAGTTAAAACTAGTACCAGGGCAAAATCTTTAAAAATCCCCTAAAATATTCCATGTAATTCTGTAGAGGGATCTTACTCAGAAATTATTTCCTTCAAGTATTTTGTCTCTTGGAACACTTAAAACTTTTCAAGATTTCAACTTGCTTGCTCTGTCTATATGTGGTCATCTTCTTCCTCCTTGTCAGTTAGATGCAGCATACATATACCAAAAGGCAAAAGCGTACTGGTTTTATTTTTTGTTCCCATTATAAAGCAACTATCTGCTTTTACAACAAATCGCATTTCCATATTGTATGCCTTAGGTATTATGTAACACTCAAAAGGTAGAATTAATAAAGGAGTGTTTGCTGCAAGCTTAACTATTATAACTTTGCAGCTTGTTTTAAAAACTTCTTGCAATTGTGTGACTTGTACAAACAGAGTGACACTTCTGTGGGTTTGATCTTTTCTCTGTCAGTTATAAATTGGAACTCATTTGCACTTTTTCTTTTTTTTCTCCATGTTTCATAACTTTAATAGAATATTCTAACTATTACGTACAAATTGAAAACACTGTATTCAGTTACAAATGTGTTCTAAGGTTAGGCTGAGCACTCTCTACAGGCCTGGTCAGTGCGGACACGGCCATCCCAGGCTGCCGGAGAGCACTGTCACCCACTTGGAAACCCCACTCACCAGCCACCAAGCAGTCACACCAAACCCGGACCTTCAGACAGGATGAATGGTAGGGCCCAGCAAGGGGGCTACTGAGAAAGCAGGACTTGACGCTCATATGCTCAAATGAAACGCAGGACTTCCCAGCCCAGCCCCTCACTGGAGAAGATCGCCGAATCCCGGCTCCGGCAGCAGGGCGGTGCCTATGTCACGAGGACAGGCTCGTGTCTTCAGCCCTGGTGGCAGGAAGCAGTGTTTCTTCCGCACAGCCCTTGCCCCTGCTAAGAAGTGGCACATCTTCCTGCTCAGGTCACCAGGGTGGTTCAGAAATGGCAAGGACGAGCGACAGCAAAAGGCCACAGTCCTCCCAGGCAAGAAGGGATAAACAAATATGAAGTGACCTATGGCAGCTCTCGCCTGAGGTGGTGTGCCACAACCCTGACCCAACCCTAAAAGAAGAAAATCAAGAAGCAATATCCTAAGGAGAACAGGGCCCTACTCTACACAGCCCTTTTGAGATGATTAGCATACAGCTGGTGATGCAGGCTGCACACTCGGCAGATTAAGCGGCTGGAAACAGCAAGTGGGTTTCTTCAAATGAAAGGGAAGAATTCAGTCCAACTGCAGGAGCGGTAGGAGAGGTTCTAGATCCCTGGAACCTCATCACCAGACCTCGGCCCTTTTTACCAAGTGACCCCCACCCCACCCCACCCCAGCGTGGTCTATGGAGCCCTCCCCCAGGGAAAGGCCCAGGCAAGTCCAGAGCTACAGGCACCAAGGCTGCAGAGGGTACTGGACGAAACCTCCTATTTCTGAAATGCATTTCAGTTGCCACTGTACAAGTTAAGCAAAACAATAAGGAAAAAAGAAAAGTGAAAGTGAAAATCACGCACTTGAAAACGAACTAGATGGAGTAAGCGCTGTCGACGGGATTGTGCCGCATGCGGCGAAGACTGAGGCCTCCCCTACAGGCCCGGAGTCCCGACAGCCGGTCTGCCAGGCGCCCACCTCCACTTCGTACTGCTGCTTGCATTCCGCCAGCTGGCTGGGTTCCTTGTTGGGGTTAATTTCCGCATCATCCTCATCTTCTCCCTCCTCGTCACCTTCTAATTCCTCCTCTTCTTCTTCATCTTCGTCAAAATTGTCATCGTCCTCATAGCACAGCCCATGGGAAAAGTGTCCAATTTAGACTATCCGCTCATGGAAAAAGAGTCCAATTTCCAAATCAGAGGCTAATACGAATTCAGAATCTTTATCCAGTGATTCTCTATCCCCAGACGCTTTCAGTGGATTGAATAAGTTGAAAAATGACTCACTGGATACTTGTTTAGTAATTGTTCTAACAGTGCCTCGACCCTTATGCTTCTGCTTTTTCTTGATGGTTTTGACAGTAACATTCTTTCCTTTCTTCCAGTCAATAGTACACACCTGTTACAGTCCATGATCTCAGGACCTGCAAATGAAAATGGATCAGCCTTATCTGGTTCTGATTTCATCTTGCAGGTTTTCCTCAGGACTGAGTTAGTAAAGTAGTCGTTGGGTTCAAAGTGGAACTCTAATATAAAAGACATAGGCTGTCCAGGGTCAGAAAACTTCACTTTAATATCCTGCAGGTGTTTCAAGATTGGTTCATCATACTCCTGGACTAATTCTAAAGATGGTAAACCAGAACTCTGGAATTCCTTTGGGATTTGGCTCTTCAGCTGTTGCTGCTGCTTTTTCTGTTATGACTACTTTATTTTTTTCACGTCTCCAGCCAATGTCTCCTCCTCTTCATTTTCACTGTGCCATTCTGATTCCATATCAGATGTTGGTTCAACATCACCGGTGATAAATTCTTTTCTCTTGATAAAGAGAGGCTGGTATAATGCTGTGTACTTTCTTCCCAAGTCATGAACTTCTTCATAGAACTTGGCTTCTATATGAGTGCATCTCACCTGAATTTGTTTCAATGCATTAATTCTTCTTTTTACTGCTTTAGGTAAAGTTTCCATGTAGCTGGAAGGGGTGTGAGGGGCATTGTCAAGTCGCTCCTGTAAAGCTGCCACAACTCCAGGATTCTGCATCACCTGATCCATGAGCTTTTCCGTATTACTTGCATTTTTAGCAGCTTCCACGGAATCTGAAGGAATCCCATCTGAAAAACTGTTATCTGCCATCTGAATGTTTTTATCCCCTTGTCTGGTAAACCAAGTCCCGTGAGTAACTAGGCTAAGGCCACTCAGGCCTGTCCTCGGGGAGTGCACGCCGCCCATCTCGCTCGCACCGCACAGCTCCCAACAGCTAAGAAGTCATGCCAAGGACTTTCTTCCCAGTCAGACATGCCCTCGGCCACAGGAAACTTAAAATCGAAACCCCAGTTAGCCCAGCCTGACCCCACAGAGGCTCACGATGACCACTGCCCTACGGAAAAACTGAAATTCCTAAACATCTAATAAAGAGGTCCTGGACGTCTCCAACTAAAAAACGAGAAGCCTGAACGCTCCTCCCGGCATGCTGCTAGGGCCGCGGGGTACACGGGGCTGGCCAAGCTAGCGGGCTCACTGCAGTCTACGCCTCCTCCGCTGGGCCGCCGCCGTGGAAGCCGCCCGCAATGCAGAACAAAGCGCCTTGACCTTCAGGACGGTGGGCGGCAGGGCGGGCCGCGCCAGGTGCTGGGAGGGACCGCCCGCCCTCGCCCCCGCCCCAGGCTCCAGGCCCCAAGCCCCAGGCCCGCAGTTGCGGCTGCCGCTGTCCGCCCTGACGAGGACGTCCACTTTTTCTTCTTGAAAAATGTCTTTCCCAAAAGTTACTCTGCTTTGTCTGAAAATAACATAACTTTAATGGCTTTAAGTTATTCTTTGAAAGGGTTCGGAAAAGACAATAAACGGGAGACTTAGAGTGGCTCACCAGTTAAAATCCAAGTTTCTTATATTTCTTGTATTTGCTAATTTCCCTTATCTGTTTCAGCTGCTTGTTCAGAAAAATTTCATTCATAGACTCACCTTATCCCAGCCCTAGAGACCCATATTCTCTATTTGCCTTGGAATCCTGTTCACTATTTACAATGATATTATTCTGAATAACAATATTTACTATTTTCATCTTTTCTTTTATATTTTAAATAAACCACTTTCAAGTCACTGACCTTTTTGTTTGTTAAACTGGGGATATAATGTAAAAAACATAATAAAAATTGCAAATGTAAATAATACTAAAACAACATTAGAAAATCATAGCCAAGACAGATTGTCGTGATATTAACTTAGTGTTAGGCCTAAGGAAACAGATCAAATGCATGTTCCTGTAGTAGATATGTAACCTTTGAGAACATAATGATTATTAACAATATTACAGAGCAGCACTGTGAATAGTTAAAACCATGGGCTCTAGAGCCAGACAGCCTCTACTCAAAGCCAGGTTCTGCCACTTACTAGCTGTTACCTTGGGCAAACAACTTAAACTCTCTCTCTGTTGGTTTCTCACCAGGAAATAGGGATAAGTGAAGATTGAATTAATTAACATATGTATTAGAATGGTGCTCAACACAGAAAGTGCTAAATAATGTTAGCTTTACATCTATAATGGGGTTTCTGTTAAAAATTGTAACTTGTTTTACATTTCAAAATTGTGAACCTTAGGTTAGTCACCACATCTGTGGTTTGAAAGCCTCCATGACACATTTAGTTATTTACTCACCACTGCTTGGGATACAGGTTTCCGGAATGATTGATGATGTTCTTTTAAATAATGGATTGCTAGCAGTACACTGTACTTTTTGTGGAAGATCATTTTCCATCTTAAAATATATACGGGTTGAGTTATGTTTACATTGCTCCAAAGGACAATCCCATGAGTACGTGTTAAGTTGTGGATGAGTGTTGTAATGCTCCGGTATCATGCACTGGACTTCAATGCTTCCATTAGTCAATGCACAAGTTAGTGTAGGAGATGGAAGAGGCTCTGGAAAAAAAAAAAGTGTAATATTTAGTACAGAAAATAGTAATATTTAGACTCATCATCTGCAAATTTATGAAGAGCTCCCAACTTCCTTATGAGCTTGAAAGGATGAGCAGACAAACTCCTTGAGCATCAAGGACTGAGAATTCTTTCTTTTGCTAGGTCAGACCTACCTGTTCAAATTTAACAGAATAAATTCAGACCCTTACATGGTTTTGCTCTGGGTCCCCACCCAAATCTCATCTTGAATTGTAATCCGCATGTGTCAAGGGAAGGACCTGGTGGGAGGTGATTGTACCATGGGGGGTGGTTTCCCCATGCTATTCTCATGATAGAGAGTGAGTTCTCATGACATCTGTTGGTTTAAAAGTGTATGGCAGTTCTCTCTCTCTCCTGCTGCCTTGTGAAAAAAATGCTTGCTTCTCCTTCGCCTTCCGCTGTGATTGTAAGTTTCCTGAGGCCTCCCCAGCCATATGGAACTGTGAGTCCATTAAACCTCTTTTCTTTATAAATTACCCAGTCTCAGATAGATCTTTATAGCAGTGTGAAAACAGACCAGTACAGGCCCCAAATCCCTTATCCTCAATTCTGAAATCAAAAAATCTCTGAAGCCAAAAGAGTCTTCACAAGTTGGTAGCAAAATCATTAAGCTGCAAACCCTGACCTGACCTGAATTAACACAAGGATTTATAGTCTTTATTTTCTCACTTACTTCAAATATTCATTATCGTTTCACCACAAAAATATTCCTGTGCTTGGCAGGACACAGTGGCTCATGGCTATACATACTCCCAGCACTTTGGGAGGCTGAGGCAGCAGGATGGCTTGAGGTCAAGAGTTCAAGACCAGCCTGGGCAACATAGCAAGACCCTGTCTTTATAAAAAGTTTAAAGATCAGCCAGCAATGATGGCTCCTGCCTATAGTCTCAGGTACTTGGGACTACTTGAACCAAGGAGTCTGAAGCTACAGTGAGTTATGATTGTGCTAATTCACTCTAGCTCACTGCACACACTGGGCTATGACTGTATCAGACTGAGACCTCTAAATATATAGGAATGAAATAAATACTTGTTCCTATGCTTGACCCACAGGGTGCTCCCCATAATTAAGTGGGGTGCTTAATATGCAGAGGAAATATCTTGTATTACCTTTCCAAAATGTAAAAAAGAAATTTTAATTCCATAACACATCTGACTCAAAGCATTTTGTGAAAGATGGAGCTACACAGAGCCTTGTCAGGCCTGCCTATTGGTTGGGTTGGCCCTATTAATAGGCAGCGCCGGGTGCAGCATGTGTCACAGACCTGCCAGTCCAGAGGCCTCACTCCCACCCTTCCTCTAAGAAGCGCCTCCTATTGGCTAAGGCAGCGTGGATCTATGAGTTAAGACACTAACATGTCACATTCTGCCATTGTTGCCCTTTAAAAGCCTCAAGGCTAATTACTTTGTCCTACTGGTCCTTTATTTGTTAATTCATATGCCTTCTTGCATTTCAGCTACCCTCCAGCAATTAATCATAAGAGGCTTGAGGAAACATGCAAAAACATATGTAATATACAACAATGGTCATGGTAGCACTGGGATAATAAAGTATTGATACATTATAAACATCTATTAGAAGAGCATCTAAGTAAATTTAGGTTCACCAAGATAATGGAATACTATGTTGTCATTTAAAATGATGTTTTATAATATAAAACAAGTTAATAGCTTATGCTTCAATTATAATCTGAAAAATAAAAGTGTTTAATGGTTCCCCCATCTTCTCCTCCTCCTCCTGAATTCCTTCTCGCTCAGTTAAATAATGTACCCAGCTGCCTTGGTAGAAACCAGAGGCACACACTGACTTCCCTTTCTACTTGGGGCTTCCTAGCTTTTAAGTTTAATCTAGCTCACATAAGTCCTTACATACTTCCTTAAGATTTTCTTAAATTAAAAAGACTTTTAATCATCTTTTAAGCAGTGGAATTTCTCTGAATTAAATCTTCAGTGCAATCCAGTCCAATGGATAAGAAGTTGCTCTAGTTGACTCAAAATTGAAAGCCTAGAGCCCTGCTCCCCTAACTTCCTGTGGTCCCTTTGCCAACCCCACCCAATAGCAGCCCTCAGGGGACTTCCAAGGAACATGCATCCCCAGAATAGTTCAAAAATGCCTGTTCTCAGTATTTCATATACTTATGCCTGCCTCTGTAACTAGGCTGGGCATTTCTCAGTGGCAGAAAACCAAGCTTTCTACTTCCTTAGAAATGGTCCTTTGAGGCCGGGCGCGGTGGCTCAAGCCTGTAATCCCAGCACTTTGGGAGGCCGAGGCGGGTGGATCACGAGGTCAGGAGATCGAGACCATCCTGGCTAACATGGTGAAACCCCGTCTCTACTAAAAATACAAAAAAAAAACTAGCCGGGCGTGGTGGCGGGCGCCTGTAGTCCCAGCTACTCGGAGGCTGAGGCAGGAGAATGGCGTGAACCCGGGAGGCGGAGCTTGCAGTGAGCCGAGATCGCGCCACTGCACTCCAGCCTGGGTGACACAGCGCGAGACTCCGTCTCAAAAAAAAAAAAAAAAAAAAAGAAATGGTCCTTTGAAGCATTTCTCAAATTTTAAGGTGCATAAGAATCACCAAGGGTGCTTGTTAAAAATACAGATTCCTGAGCCCCACCATCCCAGGTACGTCTGATGTGTGTGCCCTATTCGTTCTGTTACAGATTCTAATGTATTGATCTAGCTCTGCCAATGTCTAGTCTTTCATCCAGCACTTTCTGAACTGAACAGAGGTGCATCATCAGCCCCAGAGACTGTGCATCTTTGGAGGACAAAGACTAGGTATGCCTCACCTTTCAACCACGGCACCTGACATAACGCAAGGCACACAGATGGCTCCTCACAAGTAGTACTGGACAGATGGGGAGACAGATGGATAGAAGGATAGATTCAGAGAGACAGTCTTCAAACAAAATGTAAATTCTTCTACCAGCTACCGCCAAAGAGGTACAGTATGGTGTTTAGCATGGACTCAGAAGCCCAACTGCTTGAATTCATATCCCAGCTTCATGACAGCTAAGAGCCATTTGACATTGGACAAGTTACTTAAATCACCTGTGTCTAGGTTTCCTCCTTTCTACAAGGACACAAATAGCACTTACTCTATTAGACTGTAATGAGATTAAATGAGTTAATACAGATAATAATCAATATGTGAATTAACATGTAGTGCCTGCACAGAGTAAGTAGTTAACAAATGCTAGCTGTAATAGAGCACATGGCCATTGGCTGTGAGTTTCCAACTCCAGGAAGCCAAGGCTCCCCAGAGGGTATATGTGATATGATGAGAAGAGTCACTGACTGGGAGTTGGGACATTTGATCAAACCTTAGCCTTGGCCTGCTATGTGACCTGGGACCACAGTCCTTTTAGGAGCTGGAAGTTTTAAGAAAGCATCCATCCAGGTCTCTTGTTCTACAAACAGAAACGGACGCCTAAATTGTCTTATTTTCATCTGTGAAAGGGAATGCTGTATCAGGCCATTGTAAAGGTCAAACAGAATATGGCTGAATGCCACATGCAGGGTTTGTAAAAAAGAAAAGAAAAGAAAAAAAAAAAACAGAATATGAAAGTAATTTGAGGGGAAACATGGAGAAGTGTTAGTATTATCTTCTAAGTTGCTAGAACTCCCTTGACTATATAGAAGCTCTTTCTAGCTATCTCATTACACAACAGTTGCCAGATAGCAAATGTAGAAGGGCCTATCCAACTCATCTAAAAGTGTGCAAGCCTTTCTGCAGCACCTAGATCACAGTTTCTACACCTTAGATCTTTTCCTTCTATACATCTTTCACATTTTCTTGCTGCCCGCGGGACTCACCACAGCTGTATCTAACAAATACTGGTGATACCTCTACTTTAAGCAGCATTAAACTGGCAAGAAATGTGTCTACTTCCTCCCTAAGACAATTAGTCAATTTATAATCAATGAATTGAGTTCACTGCTGTGTAAAAAATGAGAATTTCTTACACATATCTGATGACATTTTATAGAAATATGTGTATATTTTCACAAATTTTAGTAAAGGTCAAGTATCAATCCAGCCCAGTTAAGGACAGGGCAGTTAATTCTACTTACATAAAAATCATCATCTGAGATGTGATGAAGGTCCATAAAAAGATGGGAAAGGACTAATAAACATCAGAAGTAGAAATTTTAAGGGGACTTTTGGGTATAGAGGAAAGCCAGATCTCAATGTACACACAGAAGGAAGTGGATGCCCTGAATTTAGGAAGTGCCAGGAAATCCCCCTGTCCAAAATATACTCACTGGAAGTCTCCTATTAGGTCTGGTGTCTCTAGAAGATTACCAGGTTACTAAAACAAGTGTTAACATTACCTCAAGGAAGTATGACTTCCTCATTTCTTAAAAAAAAAAAAAAAAATTGTGTGACCAATCATTTTATCATGCAGATGTGAAACCTAGAGTCATCTTATGTCTTTTTACAACCAAAACCTATATCTTGCAGACTCTTTCTTAGACCGTCTATCTACCTGGATGATCACAGTAGCTTCTAACTTGACATCTCCTCTCTTTAATCCATCATAAGTATTCTCCATCACATTAATCTTCCAAAAATGTATTTTATCAAGTCACCTCCTTGCTCCAGTATAGGATACAATGGCTCCCCACTGCTACAAGCTGATGTCCAAACTCTCAAACCAGGACTTTAAGTCCCACACTCAATACTATCAATATCACTGCCTCCTGCTCAAAACTCACCTCCCCTGTACTTTCCTCCTCTGCAGGCTTCCTAAGGTCTATCCAGTTGGTCTGACCACCAAAACCATACCTTTGCTGAGTTGCCATAGAATGTTTTATTTAATTAATGTATTTAGCTAGTTAGTTATTTTGAGGCAGGATCTTGGTCTGTCACCCAGGCTGGAGTGCAGAGGCACAATCACGGCTCACTGCAGCCTCAGCCTCCTGGGCTTGAGGGATCCTCCCACCTCAGCCTCTTGAGTAGCAGGGACTACAGGCATGCGCCACCATGCCTGGTTAATTATTTTATTTTTGTAGAGATGGAGTCTTGCTATGTTGCCTAGGCTGGTCTTGAACTACTGGGCTTAAGCAACCCTCCCTCCTTGGCCTCACAAAGTGCTGGGATTATAGCCTTGAGCCACAATGCCCAGCCTAGAATATTTTAAATTAAATTATTTTAAAACATTTCATCAAGTTTAAGAGGAGAAACTTATTCAAATGTTTTGAACTTAGTTTTACAAACTCTATAAAACGGGCTCTTAAAATGTTTGATCTAAATTCTGACTCAATCTTCTTGTTTGTTGGCCTTGTCTGTAAACTACCAGATCCCTAATGTCCACGTTTTAAAGATTCTACTTTTTCAAAGAAATCTTCTAAGAGTATGCTTTGACATCTTAGCAAGCTGTATTTGTCTAAACAGAGTCCATAGGGGTCAGACCTCACACAGCTTTGCAGGTCACTTTACACATTCTAGCTTTAACAGAGTTAGATGGGGCCATTAGAAAGTTCCACACAGATGAGTGACATGATCTGACTTCTGTTTTAAAAAGATCATTCTGGTAGAACCAATACAACTTCCTGGTGGAGTGAATGTGGTGTTCAAGAAAAACAGAGGTATCAAGGATGACATCAAGGTTTCAGACTGACCAGCTGAAAGGATGGGCTGCCATTAACCAAAAGGGAAAAGATTTGGGGAGGAGCAGGTTTTAAGGGGAAGATAATGAGCTTACTTCTGGACATGGGATATTTGAAAGGCCAATTAGATATCTGAGTGGAGATGTACAGTGGGCAGTCAGGTATACACATAAGGAGCTCGGCGGGGTACTCTGGGCTAGAGCTCTAGATCTGTGCATTATTAGCACTGAGATGATATTTAAAGCCCTGACACAGGATCAGCTCACCCACTGGCTATGAACGCAGGCAGAAAAGGAAAGAGACCCAAGGCTTAAGCCTTGATGTTTCCAGTGTTAAGAGGTTGGGGAAATGAGGAAACCAGCACAAGAAGATGAAAAGGAATAGTCAGTGTGTTAGAAAGAAATGTGAAACCAGGCGCAGTGGCTCACGCCTGTAATCCCAACACTTTGGGAGGCCGAGGCAGGTGGATCACCTGAGGTCAGGATTTCGAGACCAGCCTGACCAACATGGTGAAACCCCATCTCTACTAAAAATATAAAATTAGCCAGGCATGGTGGTGCATGCCTGTAATCTCAACTGTTCGGGAGGCTGAGGCAGAAGAATCGCTTGAACCCGGGAGGCATAGGTTGCAGTGAGCTGAGATTGTGACATTGCACTCCAGCCTGGGCAACAAGGGCGAAACCCCCTCTCAAGAAAAAAAAAAAAAAAAAAAAGGAAGAAAGAAACGTGAATAGGGTGGTATCCTGGACATCAAGTGAAGACAGTACTTGGAGGAGGGAGTGATCAGCTATGTCAAAAGCTGCTGAGATGTCAAGAATGACATGGACTGAGAATGAACCACTGGATTTATTAACAAGGAGGTCTAGAGGAGCTTTGGCTTAGCAGTGCAGATGAAAGCCTACTTGGAGTGGGTTAAAAGTGAATATAAGGGATCAGAATAAGTGAATATGGACAACTTCTTCAAGGAGATTTTCTATAAAGTGAAGACAAAGAGTTGGTGGTGGTTGCTGGCGGGGTAGGGGGATCATGAGAAAGTTTTGACGACAGTGTATATGTATGCCACTTAAAATGAACCATCAACTTATGGGGGAAATTCTCATCAGGAGAGAGTGGGTAGAAGCACTAGGGTGATATTCCCGAGGATGGTGAGAGGAGGTGGGATCCAGGGCACGCGTGGAAAGTTTAACCTCAGGTGAGAACTCAGAAAGTCCATTCATATCAGGAGAGAAAGCAGGGCCTACAGGCTCAGGTACAGGTAGGAAGGTAGGCAGGTGGTGAGAGCTTGTGGAAATTGCCCTCTGCTTATTCTCCTTAGTGAAATAAGAAGCAAAGCCTTCAGCTCAAGAGTGAGTCTGGAGAAGGAGGTATTCGAGATTTGAGGAGAGAAAAAGTAACTGCTAGGAGAGTGGCTAAGTGAACAGGCTAGGAAATACCAGACTTAACTGAGGTAAGTGATTAGAAATTAAAAGTGCAGGACTTTGCAGGGTGGTGTATTTTTCTGCAACCACATGGGTGTGAGCACAGAATAGGCAAAGCACCGGACTTAACCTAGCTGTAATCTGGCTATGTGAGTTTAACAAGCCAACAAAGGAGCAAGGAAGCCAAGTGTGTCTGCGGCGGACTGAGTCAAGTAAGTGACAGCAGCACTCAGGCTGAGTAGGGAGGGCAGCAGGGACATCAGGTGTGTGAAGGACTGTCATCATCAGCATCATCAAGGACAGGGCATGGTGGCAGAGTGCGACACCTGACATTGAGGTAATGATGAGTTCTCGGTTACATGTATGAGTAGTGGGTAACGCAGAGGACAAGATCCTTTCAGGAGAGGAGATCAAGGAAAATACTGACAGAATTTTAATTTAAATATTGCAACCACCAAGACACCAAGAATGTTAGAAACCATGAAAATGAGGCAGGCCTTAAAATGACCAAGAAATACTGGCATGTGAGGCAGGGGCCTATACAAGACTGCAACACAAAACGGGCTTTAGGGACCAGGGAGGAGTGTTAGTGAGAAGCAGGGAGAAATGTGTCCCCTATATCTAGTTTCAGTTTAAAATGGTGCAGGAGCCGGGTGTGGTGGCTCACACCTGTAATCCCAGCACTTTGGGAGGCTGAGGTGGGTGGATCACCTGAGCTCAGGAGTTTGAAACCAGACTGGCCAACACAGTGAAACCCCGTCTCTACTAAAATACAAAAATTAGCCAGGCATGGTGGTGTGCGCCTGTAATCCCAGCTACTTGGGAGGCTGAGACAGTAAAATCGCTTGAACCTGGGAGGCGGAAGTTGCAGTGAGTCAAGATTGTGCCACTGTACTCCAGCCTTGGTAACAGAGCGAGATTCCTCAAAATAAATAAATTAATTAAGTAAAACGGTGCAGGAGGAAAATCAGTCTCCCCGCTGTGTGGGGAAGCAGGAACTTTGTAGAGTAACATCTATCAGTGGAGCCCAAAGAGTTCTAAGCTAACTGCTGTCACTACATCTCTTTCCAGAACATTCCTAGTAAGACAACTGATACTGTTCTCCCGACACCTTGCTTAGATTCTCTCCTCACCCAGAGGAATGACAAAGGAATTGAAAGTAGCTAGCTCCTGTATACCACCAGAAAAGGAGAAAACCCTGACAATAAGTAACATCTAATTCTTTTCTCATAGACCATTGATTTGTGTTAGTCTCTGAAAACAGACTAAAAAAAAAGGAATTGAAAGTAGCTAGCTCCTGTATGCCACCAGAAAAGGAGAAAACCCTGACAATAGGTAACATCTAATTCTTTTCTCATAGACCATTAGTTTGTGTTAGTCTCTGAAAACAGACTAAAAAAATGGAAATTTGCCATTTTAAACAAATCAACTGATGGAATACTCACCAAGTACATAAAGAAAGAACTTCATGGTATCGGTAATATTTGGCGATTCCATTTCATACTCATCTTCGTCTGATAATGTTAAGTTGTAGATAGTGAGGCTACCTGACACAGTGTCCAAATAAACCCTATCTTTAAAAGATGAGAAAGCTCTGAATTCAGAATTTTCCCGTTCTGCAACTTTATCCTTTTGTTTTTTCCATAGGATTTCTGTTAAAGGTATATTGCTTGGTACATGGAAAGTGACATTCTTATGCAGAATGCCATATGTTTGTTGGGAAATACAGCTGATGAAACCTAGGAGAGAAAAAAAAATGGTTAGAAAAAACAACATGACTTTAGTGGCAGAAATTATTCATCAGGTACTTTTTATGCTAAGCTGACAAACTGCTGACACAAAGTACAGGAAGTAAGAACATGTTTGACAATGTAGAGCTTACTCTTTAATAGAAAACTGGGACCTGCATAAATCCAAGAAATGGACTCAACATTCATGGAACACCAACCATGTTCCAGGTACCACGGGCTGTGCTGGGAATATGGGGTTGTTCCAGGCCCTCCAGGAGCCTCACCTGTGGAGAAGACAGGGAGCAGGCTCTACATCAGGGGCTGCATGAGGGGAGCTGCCTGGTCTAGGGCCTCCCCAAGGAAGTCATGCTGGAACTGACACAATGCTCCAATCACTGAAGGATAAAAGGCAGTTAGGCCACAGGGCTGGGTAGGTGAGTGGGTGGGGAGTGGAAGGAGAGATGATCATACAGATATAGGAAGCAGCTCCTCCAAAGGAAGGCCCTGAATAGAGAAAGAGCTTGGTGTGATGGAGGATACACGTGTGATTCCTAACAGCTAGAATGAGGAGGACAAGGGGTGGGTGGTGGAGAATAAGACAGACAAAGACCAGCCCACAGCCTATGTGTGGTAAAGTAAGGAATGCTAAGGGTTTGGACTGATCCTAACGGAGAGGAAGCCACAGAAACGTTTTTAACAAGACTGGCCTAACATAATTTAAGTGTCAGCAGGCTGACTGTCTTTAGAGTATAGAGTGGCTGACAGGGGCCAGCACGGAGGCAGGGAAATTGTAATGAAAGTCAATGCCATAGCAATGAAGGCCATGGGCAGGACAGACCAGACCAGGGTGTTTGTGGTGGGGACGGACAACGGGACAGACTCAGGAGACGTTGGAGAGAGAAGTCAACAGGATCCAGTGATGAGGGTGGGGGAAGTGGATGGAACTGTCAGGTCTCCTTGGCTGACTGAGAGGCATCATTAACTGAGAACAGAAAGAATGGCTGGGAAGCAAGTGGAGGTTGTGATGAAGATTAAGAACTCAGGGACTGGGTACAGTGGTGTGTTGGAGCTAGGCCCACCTGACCTCATGAGCCAATTGTTAGCATCTCTGCCCAGCCCTATTAGGGGACGTCTGGTAACAGCACAAAAACTGACTAATGGTTCACATCAGAACCTCCACTCCGCCTCCACGCCAATCTAGTTGTTAAACATTTATAGAACCACAAGATTGGGATATTTTTGATACCCCAAAGTGGGTTTAGATGCATCTTGCTCTAAGACTTGATTCTTGTTAAGAGAGAACAGTAGCAGCTGGGCACTGTGGTTCATGCCTGTAATTCCAGAACTTTGGGAGGCCAAGATGGTCAGATTGCTTGAGTTCAGGAGTTCAAGACCAACCTGGGTAAAATGGCAAAACCCCATCTTTACAAAAAGAACAAAAAATTAGCTGGGCATGGCACACACCTGTGGTCCCAGCTACTTGGAAGGCTGAGGAGAATTACTTGAAGCCGTGAGGCAGAGATTGCAGTGAGCCATGATTGTGCCACTGCACTCCAGCCTGGGTGACAGAGCGAGACCTGTCTCAACAAACAAACAAAAAACTGCAGCTATTTTAAGTTAACATTAAAGATTAATTAAAACTTGACTGAAGTTTTTACCTAGTAGCAATTAGGGTAATTGAAAGAATACAGGGGAAATCAAGAACACTGAATGACCAGTTGTAGACAACTGTGTTAGTAATTTCAGATAAGAAGCAAATATCACCCATTTGTTTATCTACAAGGACTTTTTAGAACCCATCTCCCTTAATTAAGGGGGACTGCCCTCAAAAACACACCAGCATCTTTCTATATATTTGCTGATTACGCATTATTTCTCCCACTCAACAGAGTATGTGGGAAGGCACAAGAAAAAGAACAGAACTTGAGGGGTGAGAGTCTACCACACACAATAGTGGAAACTCAAAAATATCTTATAAATGTAAATGAAACAATGAGTGATAGAGGATAGGGTGGTGGTGAAACAGTAGGTATGAGATAAACTGCCATACCCTGGTGGCATGAAGATTGCTTTTGTCTTTCCCAGGGAGAGCTGATGTATCCTGGGCTTGAGAACAGTAGAAGAAAGTAGTCAGGAATGGAGCTAGTGGTGGAGGGAAGTGAGGGTAGAGGAAGGGGACACTGTAGCTCAGAAGAAATCAAAGCACAGCTGACCCTTGAAAAACATGGGTTTGAGCTGTGTGGATCCACTTATATGTGGATTTTCTTCCGCCTCTGCCATCCCCGAGATAGCAAGACCAACCCCTCCTCCCCCTTAGCCTGCTTTAACGTAAAGAAAAGAAGGATGAAGACCTTTAATGATCCCCTTTCACTTAGTCAGTATATTTTCTTCCTTATGCTTTTCTTTTTTAAAATTTTTTATTACTATTATCTCAGTTTTGGGGGAATAGGTGATGTTTGGTTACATGGAGAAGTTCTTTTCTTTTTTCTTTGGGATAAGTTCTTTGGGTGTGATTTCTGAGATTTTGGTGCACCCATCACCTAAGCAGTGTACACTGTACCCAATGTGTAGTCTTTTATCCCTCATCCCCATCCCCATCCTTCTCCACAAGTCCCCAAAGTTCATTGTATCCTTCTTATGTCTTTGCATCCTCATAGCTTAGCTCCCACTTGTAAGTGAGAACACATGTTTGGTTTTCCATTCCTGAGTTACTTCACTTAGAATAATGGTCTCCAATTCCATTCAGGTTGCTGTCAATGCCATTATTTTGTTCCTTTTTTTTTTTTTTTTTTGACAGAGTCTTGCTCTGTCTTCCAGGCTGGGGTGCAGTGGCGTGATCTCGGCTCAATGCAAGTTCCGCCTCCCAGGTTCATGCCATTCTCCTGCCTCAGCCTCCCAAGTAGCTGGGACTACAGGCACCCGCCACCACGCCTGGCTAATTTTTTTGTATTTTTAATAGAGATGGGGTTTCACCATGTTAGCCAGGATGGTCTTGATCTCCTGACCTCGTGATCCGCCCGCCTCAGCCTCCCAAAGTGCTGGCATTACAGGCGTGAGCCACCGCGCCCGGCCTACTTTGTTCCTTTTTATGGCATATTCATATATATACACCACATTTTCTTTATCCACTCATTGATTGATGGGCATTTATGCTGATTCCATATTTTTGCAATTGGGAGTTGTGCCACTATAAAGATGTTGTGTGCAACATGTTGTGTGTTGTCTTTTTCATAAAGTGACTTATTTTCCTCTGGGTAGATACCCAGTAATGGGATTGCTGGATCAAATGGTAGTTCTACTTTTAGTTACTTAAGAAATCTCCATAGTGGTTGTACCAGTTTACATTCCCACCAGCAGTGTCACCACACCCTTGCCAACATCTATTATTTTTTGATTTTTTAATTATGTTCATTCTTGCAGGAGTAAGGTGGTATTACACTGTGGTTTTGATTTGCATTTCCCTGATAATTAGTAGTGTTGAGCATTTCTTTCATATGTTTGTTGGCCATTTGTATATCCTCCTTGAGAATTGTCCATTCATGTCCTTGGCCCACTTTTTGATGGGATTGTTTGCTTTTTTCTTGCTGATTTGTTTGACTTCCTTATAGATTCTGGGTATTAGTCCTTTGTCAGATACGTAGTTTATTAATATTTTCTCCCACTTTGTGGGTTGTGTGTTTACTCTGCTGATTGTTTCTATTGCTGCGCAGAAGCTTTTTAATTTAATGAAGCCCCATCTATTTATCTTTGTTTTTGTTGCATTTGTTTTTGTTGCATTTGTTTTTGGGTTCTTGGTCATGACCTTTTTGCCTAAGCCAAAGTCTAAAAGAGTTTTTCTGATGTTATCTTCCAGAATTTTTATGGCTTCAGGTCTTAGATTTAAGTCTTTGATCCACCTTAAGTTGATTTTTGTATAAGGTGAAAGATGAGGATCCAGTTTTATTCTTCTACACCTTATACTTTTCTTAGTAAGTTTTTTTCTCTAGCTTACTTTAGTGTAAGAATACAACATATAATGCATATAACAGAAAATATGTGTTGTTTATGTTATTGGTAAGGCTTCTGGTAGGCTATTAGCAGTTAAGTTTTTGGGAGTCAAGAGTTATACATAAATTTTTGACTGCTCTAGGGGTTGGTGCCCCTAACTGCCGTGTTGTTCAAGGGTCAACTATAATTTTGAACTGGAAGAAACTCTAAAAATTATTTAGTCAAATTATTCCCATTTCACTGGTGAAGTGACAAGACACCAAGAAAAATAAAAGGCAATTTTATTGAATGCTTACTCTCTGCTGGTTATACATTTACATTGTCTTGTATCCCTTTTTATCCCTGTCCACGTCTACATGCAGTAGACATGGTGTTGTTAACCCCATTTTACAGGTAGGAAAGCAGGCTCCAAGAGGCATATCACCTCGCTCCAGGTCTCTCAGCAAGTTTATGGCAGCACAATGACCAGAACACACATTGTCTGACTCCTTGGTCAGTGCCCTTTCAGAACAGTATGGTCCCACATTCAGGATGGGTCTCATTTATTCATTTACTCAGGAAGTATTCACTGGGCATCTATTCTATACAAGATCCTTGAGAACAAGACAGACACCATCCCTTCCTTCTTAGAGATGACATTCTATTAGGGGAGGCAGAATTTACACAAATAATTAGACAACGTCCAACTGCAACTATGATAACTGCCACTAAGTAAAAGCATCAGGTGTCAATAAGAACATTTACTTAGGGAACCAACAAGGGGTTAGGGAGGGCAGTTCCCTTCACTAAAAGAAGTTCTGAGGCACGAGCAGCAGTTAACTATGCCCAGGAGAGCAGGGCAGGCCCCCATTAAGAGAACAGTTATGAAGACCTTGAAGCAGGAGGGGCAATGGCATGAGAAACGTGGCATGAGCCGGGCTGCATACACAAGCACAGACAGCCCTTGCAGGGCATCAAACACAATTCTGGTACTGAAGTAAAGAAAGCCACAGAAGAGTTTTAAACAGGATGGTGACAAAATAAGAGTAACTCTTTCTTAAAAAAATGTATTTTAAAACATAAATTATACATAGACACATACATACAACTTTACGCTAATGAAAAATGATCATGTAAGTATTTTTACCCACTCTCTTAACCCCATAACAATCTCCAGTTCTATAATCTACATTAACAAATCAGAATACATCTTTCAAAATTTCTCTCTCATATAGTCAAGTAGAGACAAATACATATCACATATAATGGATGCATACAGGCATAGCTTGAAGATACTGTGGGTTTGGTTCCAGACAGCCGCAATCATGTAAATATCAGAGTAAAGTGTGTCACACAAATTTTCTGGTTTCTCAGGGCATATAAATGTTATGTTTACACTATACTGTAGTCTATTAAAGTGTTCAATAGCATTATGTCTAAAAACACAATGTACATATCTTAACTAAAAAATACTTTATTGCTAAAAAAAAAAAAAAAAAAGACCTTGCTAACAATCATTTGAGTCTTCAGCAAGCCCCAATATTTTTGTTGGTGGAGGGTCTTGCCTCAATGTTGATGGCTGCTGACTGATCAGGGTGTTGGTTGCTAAAGGCTGCGATGGCTGTGGCAATTTCTTAAAAGACAATGATGAAGTTTGCGCATCAATGGACCCTTCCTTTCACAAAATATTTCTCAGAGGCATCCAATGCTGTTTGATAGCATTTTACCCACAATAAAACTTCTTTCAAAATTAGAGTAAATCTCCTTAAATCCTGCTGCTGCTGTATCAACTAAATTATGTAATACTCTTAATTCTTTGTTGTCATTTAAACAATGTTCACAGCATCTTCACCAGGAATATAGATGCCATCTGAAGAAACCACTTTCTTTGCTCATCCATAAGAAGCAACTCCTCATTGGTTCAATTTTCAGCATGAGATTGCAGCAACTGAGTCACATATTCAGGCTCCACTTATATTTTTCTTGCAATTTCCACCCTTCAAAGTCATCCATGAGGATCGGAATCAAATTCTTCCAAATTCCTGTTAATGTTGATATTTTGACCTGAGGATTGGAATCAAATTCTTCCAAACTCCTGTTAATGTTGATATTTTGACCTGAGGATTGGAATCAAATTCTTCCAAACTCCTGTTAATGTTGATATTTTGACCTGAGGATTGGAATCAAATTCTTCCAAACTCCTGTTAATGTTGATATTTTGACTTCCTCCCATGAACCACAAATGTTCTTAATGACATCTAGAATGGTGAATCCTTTCAGAAAGTTGTCAATTTACTTTGCCCAGATTCATCAGAAGAATAATTACTTATGGCAGCTATAGCCCTTACACAATAAGACTTGAAAGGCAAAATTACTCCTTGATCCATGGGCTGCAGAATGGATGTTGTATTAGCAAGCATGAAAACAACACTCATCTCCTTGTATATCTCCATCAGAGCTCTTGGGTGATTACGTGCATTGTCAATAAGCAATAATATACTGAAATAAATCTTTTTTTTCTAAACAGTAGGTATTAACAGTGAGCTTACAATATTCAGTAAACCATGCTGTAAACAGATGTGCCATCATCCAGCCTCTGTTGTTCCATTTTATAGAGCACAGGCAGAACAGATTTAGCCTAATTCTTAAGGGCCCTAGGATTTTCAGAGTGGTAAATGAGCACTGGCTTCAACTGAAAGCCATCAGCTGCATTAGCCCACACACCAAGAGTCAGCTGTCCTTTCAAGCCCGAAGTTGACTTCTCCTCTCTAGCTATGGAAGTCCTCGATGGCATCTTCTTCCAACAGAAGGTTGTTTTGTCTACATGGAAAATCTGTTGTTGAGTGCCCTCCCCGTACTTGGCTGCCGCAGCCCTGCACCGGCACCTCGGGGACTGGGAGCGCTCACGCCTCCGGATGCCGCACACCCAGCTAGGCACAGTGGCGTGTGGAGGTGCCCACCCGGCCTCGGCCCGGGCATCACCGCTGCCGCCGGCGCCCTTCCCCGGTGCCACGGCTCGGCGCCTGCACTCGTTTCCTGCAGGAGAGAGCTAAGTCTGTCTGCTGGATACCTGCAGCTGGAGCCTAAAAGGAGCCTTAGTGTGCTTACTGGAAGACAATGGGTTTGCTACTCAACAAGCAAAAATCATTGTGTCTGCATTGGTCAAGATCCTGGAAGCCAACATGGCTTTCTTCCTAAGATCTCATGAACCAACCTCTGATAGCTTCAGACTTTTCTCCTGCAGCTTTCTCACCTCTCTCAGCCTTCACAGAACTGAAGAGAGTTAGGGTCTTGCTCTGGATTAGGCTTTGGATTAAGGGAATGTTGTAGCTGGTTTGATCTTCTATGCAGACTACTCGAACTTTCTCCATGTCTGCAATAATGCTGTTTCACTTTCTTATTTTTGTGTTCACTGGAGTAGCACTTTTAATTTTCTTCAAGAACTTTTCCTTTGAATTTACAGCCTCACTAACTCTCTGGCATAAAAGGCCTAGTTTTCAGCCTATTGTGGCTTTTTAAAATTTATTTTTTATTTTTGAGACAGACTTTTGCTCTTGTAGCCCAGGCTGGAGTGCAATAGTGCCATCTTGGCTCACTGCAACATCTGCCTTTCAGGTTCAAGCGATTCTCCGGCCTCAGCCTTCCAACCAGCTTGGATTACAGGTGCCCACCACCATGATCAGCTAATTTTTGTAATTTTAGTAGAGACAGGGTTTCGCCATGTTGGCTAGGTTGGTCTCAAACTTCTGACCTCAGGTGATCCACCCACCTTGGCCTCCCAAAGTGCTGGGATTACAGGTGTGAGCCACCATGCCCAGCCACCTGTTGTGGTATTTCACATGCCTTCCTCGCTGAGCTTAATCATTTCTAGTTTTTAATTTAAAGTGAGAGACAATGCAACTCTTCCTTTCACTTGAGCACTTAGAAGCCATTGCAGGGTTATTAAATTGGCCTAATTTCAGTATCATTGTCTAAGGTGATAGGGAGGCGAGAGCAGAAGGAGAAAGATGAGGAGAACAGCCAGTCAGTGGAGCAGTCAGAACACACATAGCCTTTATCAATTAAGTTCACCGTCTTATATGGGCATGGTTCATGGCACCCCAAAACAATGACAACAGTAACATCAAAGATCACTGATTACAGATCACCATAACAGATATAATGAAAAAGCTTTAAATATTGTGGGAATTACCAAAATGTAACAGAGAGACAAAACATAAAGTTAGGCACTGATAGACTTGCTTAAAGCTGGGTTGTCACAAACTTTCAATTTGTAAAAAGCACATTATCTGTGAAGTGCAATAAAGTGAAACAAATAAACTGAGGTGTGCTTGAGGGATTTACCATTCTTTAATAAAAATGGTCTTATGCACACTTCTCTACATGCTGGCTTTCTTGTTAATAACTCATAAAAGCCCCTTGAAATCAACTAGTATAGCTATACTTTATTCTTTTTAATAACTACATAATATTCCAGAGTATGAGGGAACCATAATTAATCTGCCATCCACCACTGATGAACACTCCTTTTGTGCCTAGCTTTGTCTATTGCAGTTACACCGCAATAACTATCCTGTATATATGTCCTGATGTATTTATGGTTTCATATTTATGTGGGAGTGGAGTGAAGCTGGGAGTTGCTACATCAAAGGGTAACTAGAATTTTTTATTTTAATAGAAGTTGCTGCATTGTTTACAGAAAAAACTTTGGCAATTTACAACTCCATCAGTAATGCCTGAGTTGCCCTTTCCTTGGACTCTTGCCAGCATTAGGTAATTTCTTTTTGTGTTTAACTTTTAGACAAACAGTGACATTTCATTGATATTAGAATTTGCATTTTCCCGACCTTTAAAAATTTAAGCATCTCTTCTGTTTGTTGATTTGGATTTCTTTTTCTGAGAAGTGTCCTTTCATATCCTTTTGTTGTTGTTGTTGTTGTATTAGATTGCCTGTCTTTTTCTTCTCAAAGTTTAAAAGCTCCTTATATGTTATAGATAAATTTTTTATCTGTATTATAGTTTTTTTCAAACACAGCCTTTGCCTATTGAATTTACTAAATGAATATCTTCCATACAAAGTTTCTAAATTTTTACATAATGAAAGTGTTTATCTTTTTCTGGCTGTGGTGTGGAAGATTGATGGGCGGGGTAAGACTAGACAGCAAGAGATCCATCAGACAGCAATTTCAGACAGGTCAAGAAGCAGCATTGTGCTAGGGAAAGTGGTTCAAGAGACATTAGGGAGGTAAAACTGGGAAAACTAGATGATTTGACAGCATACGGGGTAAAGGAGGAGGAGGGGAGGTGCCAGGAGTGCCAGGATGAATCAGAGCTCTTACTTCCTCCTAGTTGGGTTGTGGTGTCTTTCCCTAAGAAGGGAAACACAGTGGGAAGACTAAGACTGGCCTGGAATATCATGCTTTCAGTTTGACACTGTTACGTGTGAGGGGTCTGCGAGACATCCAAGCAAAGATGCCCAGTAGCTGCTAAGTACACGGGTCTGGGACTCACAGGAAAAGATACAGATTTGGGAATCTTCACATTTCTAGTGGCTCCAATGGAGGCCATTAGGACCATCACCTAGGGAGAGCATATGAAGTGGGAAAAGGCAGCTTGGACCTGTGCTTTAAAGCTTGGCTGAAGAGGAACATACTGGCTAAGGAAATTGAGAGAGATCATGGAAGTAGAAGAAAGGCCAGGAAGGGGATGGCATCATAACTCCAAGACAAGAGTCAACATGTGGAGACCTGACTGAATAAAAGGCACTAGCGATATTACTCAGATAGTAGGAAAAAGATGGAAGAAAATTCAAATGTAAGCAGAATTAAACACACATACAAAAGCACATGCATACAATTTATTTTTGCTTATGCTCTAAAAGAACCTGTGGTTTCACTGAATACTGGGATCTGGGTGATATTTATTCAGGATGTAACAAATAAAACAATAGTATAACCTACATAAAGAGATATGCATAATATTATTCATTTTAAAGTTATCTATACTAGTAAAAAATAATCTAGTGTAATAAACAATTTAGTATTACACCATGGCTTACTATGTGGCTATTTTAAAAAGGGAAAAAGAATAGATTTATTCTTTTATTATTGGGAATTTGGAAAATTTCTTAATATTAAAAATAAAAAGTTATAGAAATATATATGCAGAATATTCCTGTTTTAAAAACAATAAAGAGGCCAGATGTAGTGGTTCATGCCTACAATCCTAGCACTTTGGGAGGCCAAAGTGGAAAGATCACTTGAGCCCAGGAGTTTGATACCAGCCTGGGCAACATAGTGAGACCCTATCTCTACCAAAAAATATACATTTTTTTTAACTATAAAAAGACATGAATACATGTGTACATGCATTCTCACTTGCCCTTTTTTTAGACTGGAAAGAGACACCCTAAATGATTAACAGTAGTTGCTTTTGAAGTAACCACTGTTACTTTAGAGATTGTAGTGATGGTAAGATTTCAATTTATTACTTTACTTATTACTTAATACAGGTCACATTGAAAAATATGTTACTTTTGAAGACAAATCTCATATTACTATTATAATATCAAAACTATGTAAATTTTTTTAATAGAATTATTCAACCAAGAGGAGAAACTGTTAAGAACTGTCTCTAAAGCTAACATCTACCTCTACTTTGTGTGCATGGGTATGTCTATTATTTCCTTCCTACAGGAAAGTCTTTCCTGTTGCACTTCCAAGACTAACACTAAAGTAAGTTGCTAAGATAATTTCTAATGAAAAAAGAACAATAGAAGAAAGAGGAATGAGTTTTATCTCACCGGTCACAAACCATGAATGAATGAATGAATGAATGAATGAATACATAAATAGGAGCAAAGGAATGGAGTCAACAGTGAGTTTGTTGCTTTGCTGATACCACTGAGTGGTCAGAAAAGGGACTATAGGGATGTTAATAACCATCCCAGGGTGCAGAACAGAGAGTGCCCAGATTTTGAAGCCAGCAAGGCCCAGGGTAAACTCCCAAAGGCCTCCCCACACTAGGTCTCCTTAGCTGTAATGTAGAAATCATAATGCCTACCATAAAAGGTTGTTTTGAGGTTTGAGGTTTGAATAAAATTGAGAGACTTTTTATACTGGTTGACATGGAATAGGCTTTCAAAGGTTTTCTCTCTTTTTCTTTTAATGAGTTAGGTCAACATCAAGGTGTTCACACTGTCTGAATTAACTGGGTGAGAACTGGGCATGGGCTGAGTTTTTGCTGTTTAAAAGCAAAGAGAGATGGAGGGAGGGAAAAAATTTTATCAGTGATCACCTAAAAAGATTTTCTGTGATAGCCAGATAATTTTTGAAGGTTTTATTGTTTTGAAGAATTTTGAATTTTTTTAAAATAAAGATATGAGGGTACCTAATACCTAATCAGCACTACACGTATAGAGTGATCATATATCTAAAAACAGGTCTAATCTCAAATATTCTGTTGCAGTGTTGCTACAAAACATCAACACCTCGATTTTAATAGTTCTTTTTGTATGGCCTGAAGTTGTAACCGGAACCTAAGTTTTACAGATGAAGTGTCCTGATTTCTTATTTAGAAAATTTGGTCACCGTTAACCATGGGTTAATGAAAAGGAACTCTCAACCCCCAGCACAAATTCCTCTGCAAACTTTTACTCAGGTCCTGAGATTCAGATTGACTGATAGATACATTTTTTTTTACTTAATCTAACACGTATATGGCCCTGGCTCTGTGCCAGGCACTGTTGTAAGAGCTCTAAATAGGTACTCACCGCCAGGAGCAGTGGCTCATGCCTGTAATCCCAGCACTTTGGGAGGCCAAGGCAGGTGGATCATTTGAGGTCAGGAGTTCGAGACCAGCCTGGCCAACATGGCGAAACCCTGTCTCCACTAAAAATACAAAATTAGCTGGGCGTGGTGGCACACACCTGTAATCTCAGTTACACGGGAGGCTGAGGCCGAAGAATCGCTTGAACCCAGGAGGTAAAGGTTGCAGTGAGCCAAGACTGTGCTACTGCACTCCAGCCTAAATGACAGAGCAAGACTCCATCTCAGAGAAAAAAAAAAAAAAATAGGTACTCACTGAATCCTAAAAACGTATTAAGCAGGTTTTATTTCTAACCCTATTTTGCAGATGAGGAAACTGAGGGACAAAAATGTTAAGTGACTTGCTAGTTAAGTATTGAAGCCAGATTTGAACCTGGACAATCTGACTGCAGAATCAGTGCTCTTAACCATTGTTTCTTATTTAGCTTGCTACCTGGCATAAGGCTCTTAAAGACAGTGACATGATGCAGGGTTTCTCAGGATACAATCTATAGACAGCATTGGAACAGCAGATGTTGCAAATGAGAAAGTCAAACTGAGTCAAGCACACCTCCAAACCTACAGGTGAGCCACTAAGCTCTGTGGTTTCCAAGTCATTGAATGTTAGAGCTGAAGAGGGCCTCAGAGAGCAAGAGTCCAGCCCTGGAAGAAAAAGCCAGACCAGAAACAAGAAGAAAACAAGGAGCAAACAAAGGAGTCACAAAGAAACAGAACTGGTGACAGTGGCAAATGATGCATTAGACGAAGACCAGCAATTCCACCCACAAAGGAGATACCAGCGGGCCAGGCGTGACTCAGAAGGGGCTGGGGAGGACTTGAGCACCAGTGAACCTACAGGGAGGGGCCCCTCAGCTCCTGCCACGTGGAAACGGGCCCACCATTGCCAGGTCCCTTAATTTTTCAAGAAAAGCCAGATATTCACATTTTGTGTAAAAATTCCTGTTCTTGAAAGTTGGCAACTAATTCAAATCTTAGCTTAGGGGTAACCCCCAGCCAGGCTAGACCTATCAGGACAAGGACAAAGTTGTTCCTGTTTTTGGTTGTATCCCCATATGTCTGGCATATGGACATTCAATAAATACCTGTTGAATGAATTAACTAAAATGACTAAAATACAACTTAAGTGTAGTTCCAAAGACAAGGCTTCCTGACAAAAGAGCAAAATTCGACAGTCACCCCAAACCCTGGGCTTTGTGAAATCCCAAATTGCTGTGGAACCTGACTGAGGAAGCAGGACTTTGTAAGGAGAGGTGAAGAAAGAAGTTTAACTGGAACTTAAAAATAAAATGGCTCGGGAGCCCTCATATACAACCAAAACAGACTGTTTTTCAGCCCCACTTTCTGCCTCATCACCAAAGCAAGATAGGAGGACCTGCGGGCTCCCCCTTCCCAACTCCACAGCTGTTCCTTTTGAGATGTTCCCTCTCAAGTTTAAGTAGATTTTACCTACTAAGTGTTATAGGATGTAGGACACCACACCAGATAAACTCGGACCCACTCAGGGATGTCAGCCCCAATCAAACAGCCTCTCTATAGTTTGAGGAGGTTCATCGACACCATTTCTTTCTCTTTTTCTCTTTCTTTCCTTCCCTCTCTCCCTCCTTCCCTCCCCTTCCTTCCTTCCTTTCTTTTTGGAGACAGGGTCTCATTCTGTCACCCAGGTTGGTGTGCAGTGGTGCAATCATGGCTCGCTGCAGCTTCAACCTCCTGGGCTCAAGTGATCCCCTTGCCTCAGCCTCCCAAGTAGCTGGAACTACAGTTGCATGCCACCACGCCCAGCTAATTTTTATATGTTCTGTAGAAACAAGGTCTCACTATGTTGCCCAGGCTGATCTCAAACTCATGGGCTCAAGTGATCCTCCTGCCTGGGCCTCCTGAAGTGCTGGGATTACAGGCATGAGCCACCGTGCCCAGCCAATGCCATATCTTAGAGACAAGCTAATCACTCTTCTGGGATTTGGAGGAAAGGGTTTTCTTGAGTTTGTTCTTAGAAACAAACAATGTAATTTCAAGATACTTCTCTCTCTCTAAAATATCTTAAGGCTCACATTGCCTACCGATTTTAGCAGTTAAAGTAAAAATTCATTTGACAAAAAAAAAAAAAAAAAAAGAAAGAAAGAAAAATTCCCTTAAAAGTTTCAGTACCTGAATATATGAATATTGGTATTTCCCTCTGAATATATGACATCATAATGGTGATTCAGTTAAAGCCTTGTGCAGGCCCAGAGATAGCAGGGTCCTGGGGCATTTTTGTTCCCAAGTGAGCAGATGGGTTTATCTGGATATGGGTCACTGAGCACAGCCTTGTTCATCTCACTTCTCTGTGTTTCATCTTCACATCACAGCACACTTTCAGTGAATGCCTACTTGCAGTCTCAGGGTGTGTGGCAATCTGGGAAGCAACATCTCTATCCATATACGCATTTACAGTATTGAGGAGTGGCCAATCTCCTAAATGTCTGGGCTAGTATTGTATCAAATAACCTGTCCTATTAAGGGCATAATATTCTCATATTAGTCAGTCCCAATTTTGGGGGTAGGAAATGTGCTTACCAGGCATGGAGATAATAAAGAGGAGTAGCACTGTTTGTTTTGTTTTAACTCAAGCAAGTTTCATACAGTTGTGTCTCTTGCCTAGCTCTTAGTAAGTCCAATCCAAGGAGCCCTAGGCCAGCTCAGCCTCAGTAATAATATTTAACAGTAGCAGCAGCATGAAGATTCACTGCAGGCTTACTATGTGACAAGCACTTGTTCCAAGAGCTGTTTGTGTATTAACTCATTTAATCCTCAACTCAAATCTGAGGTAGTTCTTATCATTCATTTATTTGTTCATCAACTGTTCATGGAGTCCTGCCTAAGTGCCAGACACTGAAATAAGCAGGCAGGATACAGCATTGAACAAAACAGACAAAATCCCGGCTCTCTCGGGGTCTATTTTTCGGTGAAGGGAAGAACATAATAAATGAAAAAGTAAATACCTTTTATGTTGGATGATGGTAAGTGTTGTAGAGAAAAATAAAGCAGAGTATGGGGCCTGAGGAGTACTGGGAAAGAAAGAAGTTGCATGGCATGGGGGGCAGTCAAAAGTTGGTATCTGAGCAGAGAGCCCAGAAAAGCAGGGGAGTGATCCCAAGAACATCTGGGGGGAGAGTGAGAAATGAGTTATTTTTTGAGAACATGTCTATCAGAATAACTTGATTCACTCCGCTGGACACTTGGTTGACAGAAAATATCAAAGAGTCAGAAGCACCAGGCTACAGATGAGGAAACGGACTGAGAGGGTCAGCTGATCGCAGTCACTCAGCTAGCAAGGGACAGAGCTGGTGTCCAGACACAGGCATTCGGCCCCAGAGCCTGCACTGTTGGCCAGAACATCAGATGCCTTGGTTGGGGCCATTCCTCTTTCTTCCTGGTCGATTCTACCCTTAGCCAGTCCCAGTTAGGGACTTCTCTATTTCCTTAAGGCAGATATTCACTGATTTCAGTCACACCACCACCAGTTTCTCTGCCCCCATCTACTTCATACTGAAACTGCAGCCACCTGTCTCCCAACGGTTACAAGTCCCCTGGTCCCCGAGACCAGAAACTTCCCGGACCTTGCTCTCAGCTATCTATCTGCCTCCTCGATAAGTTCATTAAGAATTAAGATGTTGGTTCTCTAAATCAACTTTTCTTTCTAATATTATGCTCAAATAGTTTCCTTTTTAATTCTTGTTCTTGCACTTAACCTCTTTCTCAAGATGTTTCCCTTTAGACCTGTGCAATCCAACACAGTAGCTATCAGTCACAAGTGGCTAATGAGAACCTGAAATGTGGTTAGTACAAATGGAGATGTGTTCTGAGTATCAAATACACACCAGAATCTGAAGACCTGGTATTAAAAAGTGGAACATAAAATCTCTCATTAATATTATTTTGTAGTAACTATTAGGTTGGTGCAAAAGTTATTGCGGTTTTTGCCATTAAAAAAAAAAAAATAGCAAAAACCGCAATAACTTTTGCACCAACCTAATACATGTTGAAATGAAAATATTATGGATATATTAGGTTAACTAAAATATATTAAAATTAATTTCACATGTTCCATATTATATTTCTATTTGAGAGCACTTCTTTAGCCCGTCCTTTCAAGACACTCACATCCCACCATGCTCAAAGGCCACATTTTCCTTTCACTGTTCTCTTCTTAGACAGGATACAGCTGAGATCCACAGTATACTTTGGGGAATAAGGTTCTTACTAGATCGGTTAAGAATGTGAGTCTTTTAAAATCTATTCTCCAAAATCTGATTGAAGGTATTTCAATACACTATTGATCATTTCACTAAAATTCCTTGAAAATCCTCGTTATTTTCTAGATACTCAATTAATCGTTGGGAAACTCTACTGCAAGTAGTTGATGACGGCACAGCCTCATTAGTTTCTTATTAATCTGATTTTGTATTATTTTCTGAATGTGTATGTTAAGCTTCAATTTTCTTTTAATTTTTAACAGGCATACGAAGAAAATGTTCAAGAAACTACAGACTGGTGAGCCCAATGGAAATTGAGGCACTAATCTCAACAAACATTTTGAGGAACATTGTAAAGTAAGCAAAGTTCACTAGAACCTATAAAATAACCAAAAAGCATTTTCCTTGGAGGCTAACAGGTAGGCATTGAAAGTTATCTTTTTTTTTTTTTTTTTTTTTTTTTGAGACGGAGTCTGGCTCTGTCACCCGGGCTGGAGTGCAGTGGCCCGATCTCAGCTCACTGCAAGCTCCGCCCCCCGGGTTTATGCCATTCTCCTGCCTCAGCCTCCCGAGTAGCTGGGACTACAGGCGCCCGCCGCCTCGCCCGGCTAGTTTTTTGTATTTTTTTAGTAGAGACGGGGTTTCACCGTGTTCGCCAGGATGGTCTCGATCTCCTGACCTCGTGATCCGCCCGTCTCGGCCTCCCAAAGTGCTGGGATTACAGGCTTGAGCCACCGCGCCCGGCCTGAAAGTTATCTTTAAAGAGGAACTGCTAAAATGTTTTCCCCTCCTTTTCTAGGGACAGTTTCTGTATCTTACAGTCACATTTTATATTCAAACCTGAGCTTGTCTGAGAAAAGCAAAACGGCTGCATCCTGGTTTCACTTACAACCCTGAGATGGAAGGTGAGATTTGCCATTGCAGGATTTAAGGGTCTGTGTCCTTAAGTAAAAACTTCTGGTCACCCCTCAAGTAAAGCTTCAAAAAAGCTTAGGCACTTGTGCAGAAACACCATGAGAAGAAACCAAAAGGCAGAAAACTTACACATATAAGGGCTGATTTACACAGACAAAGTTTCTACTTTTAAACAGAGAAACCAATGCCTACCCTCAAAGCCTGTATTTACTAAAGAAATGTTAGAGTAACATGGAGGTCAATAAAATAAATTATTCAAATCTGGTTCTTAAAAAGAGGTTCTAAGACTATTTTAAAACTTCTGAAAGATGCCCATCGAAATTAAACCAAAAACATAGCAATAAATACAATGAGTGAAACTTGATTAGATCTGGGTTTTTTAACAAAAGACATTCTTGTGACAATTGGGGAAATCTGAATACAGGTAGGATTAGTGTTAATTTTTATAGATGTTATCATGTTATTGGGATTATGCAAAAGTGTCTAGGAGTGAAATGTAGGTACCTAGAGAGTGTAAATATGATAATATGTTAATAATAAATATGTCAATAAATTCCCATTGCAAATTCTATGTCCCAAAGAAGCACCCCTCACCATTACAAATTATGACATTAAATGCAATTTTGCATGACTGGTAATTGTGCTAACCTATATAATTTCATATGTTTAGCAGAATTTCATTGGACAACGTATACATGTCGCATATAAGAAATCTTCAAAAAGTTGCTTAGTGGATCTCAGGCTAGGGATAAAACAGAGCATATAAGGGAATAGGTTTTGATTCAGACAGAATCAAAATTCAAGTTCACTCTGCCACTTATTTGCTGTGTGAACTTGGACACATTACTGAGCCTACCTAAGCTTTGTTCTCCTATTAAAAGTTCCCTATGTAATAAAATTAGTGTGACAATTAAATAAAAACATCTCAAATCTGAAGCATAGCTCCTGGCACACAGCAGGTGCTTACCTCCTAGCGGCTATTATTATTTACACTCTGTTATAACACTGGGCCTAGTTTTCCTATAGGAACACACAACACTATTTTAACTTGGATTATCTTTGCTAAATAAAAAAACACAGACTGTCTAAGTCTCAATTCCAGCAAAGCACATGAACAAGTCTCACATAATAATGTGAGATAATTACAAATGGAGAAATGCTTGACAAATACATTGTCATCTAATGTCCAGATTTAACAATCTGTACTATTAAAAAAAAAAAAAGATCAATGTAAGGAAAATTTTTAAAAAATAATACATGACTTCACTCCTGCTTACAAGGAACTTAAAATCTAGTTATGCAGATAGTTGGCAATAAAGGATCTGTAAAATGTCAACAACAGCAGAATAAGGCAGACCCTGTTAATAATAAAATAGTTCCTACCTTTTTTATTTTTTATTTTTTTGCTCTGTAACCCAGGCTGGAGTGCAGTGGTGTCATCATGGCTCACTGCAGCCTCAAATTCCCAGACTCAAGCAATTGCCAGGCTCACCTTAGCCTCCCGAGTAGCTAGGACTACAGGCATGCACCACCACACCAGGCTAACTTTTTGTAGAGATGGAGTGTATTAGTCCATTCTCACACTGCTAATAATGACACACCTGAGACCGGGTAATTTATCAAGGAAAGAGGCTCAATGGACTCACAGTTCCACATGGCCAGGAAGGCCTCACAATCATGGCAGAAGGCAAAGGAGAAGCAAAGTCATGTCTTAAATGTGGCAGGCAAGAGAGAGTGTGTGCAGGGGAACTCCCCTTTATAAAAACCATCAGATCTTGTGAGACTTCTTCACTATCACAAGAACAGTATGGAGGAAACTGCCCTCTTGATTCAATTATCTCTACCTGGCCCTGCCCTTGACACATGGGGATTATTACAATTCAAGGTGAGATTTGGGTGGGGACACAGCCAAACCATATCATTCCACCCCGGCCCCTCCCAAATCTCATGTCCTCACATTTCAAAACATAATAATGCCCTTCCAACAGCCCCTCAAAATCTTAACTTATTCCAGCATTAATCCAAAAGTCTAAATCCAAAGTCTCATCTGAGATAAGGCAAGTTCCTTCCAACTATTAGCCTGTAAAATCAAAAGCAAGTTAATTACTTCCTAGATACAATGGGGTATAGGTGCTGAGTAAATATATCCATTCCAAATGGGAGAAATTGTCCAAAACAAAAGGGCTACAGGCCCCATGCAAGTCCTAAATCCAATAGGGCAGTCATTAAATCTTAAAGTTCCAAAATGATCTCCTTTGACTCCATGCCTTCTGATCCAAGTGATGCAAGAGGTGGGCTCTCACAACCCTGGGCAACTCTGCACCTGTGGCTTCGCAAGTTACAGCTATCCGCTTCTCCATGAGGGGCCCACTCCTGCAGCAAACTTCTGCCTGGACATCCAGGCATTTCCATACATCCTCTGAAATCTAGGCAGAGGTTCTCAAACCTCAATTCTTGACTTCTGTGCATCCACAGGCCCAACCCCACGTGTAAGCCACCAAGGCTTGAGGCTTGCACCCTCTGAAGCAACAGCCTGAGTGGTATGTTGGCTCCTTTTAGCCATGGCTGGAGCTAAAACAGTTGGAATGCAGGGCACCATGTTTGGAGGCTGCATAGAGCAGGGGGACCCTGGGTCCAGCCCATGAAACTATTTTTCCCTCCCAGGCCTCCAGGCCTATGATAGGAGGGGCTGCCATGAAGGTTTCTGTTATGCTCTGGAGACATTTTCCCCATTGTCTTGGTGATTAACATTTGGCTCCTCATTACTTATGCAAATTTCTGTAGCCAGCTTGAATTTCTACTCAGAAAATGGGTTTTTCTTTTCTATTGCATCATCAGGCTGCAAATTTTCTGAACTTTTATGCCTTGCTTCCCTTTTAAACATAAGTTCCAATTCCTAACCACATCTTTGTGAACACATAAAACTGAATGCTTTTAACAGCAACCAAGTCACCTCTTGAATGCTTTGCTACTTAGAAATTTCTTCCACTAGATGCCCTAAATCATTTCTCTCAAGTTCAAAGTTCCACATATCTTTAGGGCACAGGCAAAATGCTGCCAGTCTCTTTGCTAAAACATAGTAAGAGTCACCTTTATTCCAGTTCCCAACAAGTTCCTCATCTCCATCTAGAATGAGCAGCATTTGGTTAAAGCCATTCAACAAGTCTCTAGGAAGTTCCAAACTTTCCTACATCTTCCTGTCTTCTTCCGAGTCCCCCAAACTCTTCCAATCCCTGCCTGTTACCCAGTTCCAAAGTTGCTTCCACATTTTCAGGTATCTTTGCAGCAGTGCCCCACTACCCAGTACCAATTGACTGTATTAGTCCACTCTCATGCTGCTAATAAAGACATACCCAAGACTGGGTAATTTATAAAGGAAAGAGGTTCAATGAACTCACAGTTCCACATGGCCATGGAGGCCCCACAATCATGGCAGAAGGCAAAGGAGAAGCAAGGCACATCTTACATGGCAGTAGGCAAGAGACAGCTTGTGCATGGGAACCCCCATTTATAAAACCATCAAATATTGTGAGTCTTATTCACTATCTGAGAACAGTATGGGGGAAACTGCCCTCATGATTCAATTATCTCCACCTGGCCCTGACCTTGACACATGGGGATTATTACAATTCAAGGTGAGATTTGGGTGGTAACATAGAGCCAAACCATATCATGGGGTTTCAACATGTTGCTCAGGACGGTCTCGAACTCCTGGGCTCAAGAGATCTGCCTGCCTCAGCCTCTCAGTGCTAGGATTACAGGCATGCGCCACCATGCTCAGCCCAGTTCATACTTCCAAACTCTTGCTACTTGCCCAGCACTACCCAGGCCCTATCCACATGTCATTCCATTAATGCAAGCCCACACCAAATCCTGCCAGTTCCACCTTCAAAACACATCCAGATATCTCTTACCCCCAGTGATTCCTTTCCTGCATTGCCCCTGCAGCCTAACCAACCTCCCTGCTCTTCCTTTTCTCTCCTCTACATACTATTCATCCAGCAGCCAGAATAATTCTTTTAAACACCCAAGTCATCATAATTTCACCCCTGTTCAAAATCCTTCAAAACTTTCCAGTCACTGAAAGCAAAAAGGTCAAAATCTTTAAAAGGCCCTAAAAACTTTATCTACAGGATCCATCCCTGACTACTTTTACAACTTCATTTTCTACCACTCGATGCCACAATGGTATCCTTGAAGTTTCTTAAACACTTGAAGCCTATCTCAGGATCCTGAGTAGTATACCTGGAATATCACTCCCCCAGAAAGCCTTGTGGCCTATCTCTCACTTCCTTAAGTGTATGATCAACTGTCACCCTATTAAAGAGACCCTCCCTAACTAAACTATGTAATACTAACCAGCAGAGGGTAGCTGAATTAAATACCATATAGCCACCCTATGGGGGACTGTACAGCTGTGAAAAAGAATGAGGATGATCTCTATCAAGTGATGGGGAATGATTTTCCAGATGTATGGTGAAGTGAAAAAATGAGATACAAAAAAATACATAGAGTGTTACCTTGTTTAAGAAGGGTAGTTAGAAAAAAAAAAGAATCCAAATAACATTTTTTTTTTTTTTTTTGAGATGGAGTCTCACTCTGTCACCCAGGCTGGAGTGCAGTGTGGTGATCTCGGCTCACTGCAGTCTCTGCCTCCCGGTTCAGGCCATTCTCCTGCCTCAGCCTCCTACGTAGCTGGAATTACAGGTGCACGCCACCACGCCCAGCTAATTTTTTTATTTTTAGTAGAGACAGGGTTTCACTGCATTAGCCAGTATGGTCTCAATCTCCTGACCTCATGATCCACCCACCTCAACCTCCCAAAGTGCTGGGATTACAGTCATGAGTCATTGCACCTGGCCAGAATTCAAGTAACTTTTGAATATGGTATTGCATACATCTTCACTGGGATATACAGATTTTCCTTATTATGGAGTTATATATTGAAAAACTCCCTGTAGAGCTGAAAAATCTTAAGTCAAACCATTGCTAAGCTGGAGATAATCTGTAATGAAAAATAAAAGGAACTGTAAAGAAATCTTTAACTGTATTTAGTAAGTTTGTAGTTGGTAGTAGATTGGTATAACAACTGTAAAATGATTTGGGGTTTAACGTAGATTAGGAAAATATACTGATGCTACTAAGAACAGAGTTCTCACTGTGGGAGTAAGGAGATGCAAACACGGAAAAGCAGAAGAGGGAGAAGAACTGAGCAGTAAGATTATTAGTGTTAAAGGTATCAGGGTGAACTCCTGACTTTGTAAAAACTCCATTTCTTAACTTTGAAAACTGACAAGGCTGAAAAGCAATGACGCCAGTACCTGTGGGCACACCTAGCACCCAGAACTTGATTTCTAAATACCATCTCTCACTAAAAGAAACCCAGGGAACCTAATGATTTGAAGGCTGAGGCAGGAACACTACAAAATGAGTCCAGAATATCTTTCTGTGCCAGAAAGTAAGGGTTTAAAATCAAACAGGAACACAGCAAAAGGACTCTGAAGCTTGAAGGGGTTCCTGCTTGTCAAATGTGGGGTCGCTGAGCATCAAAATGGATGACAGGAATGTCATATTTAAAAAAGAATCCATGAGTCCATACAACCTTCTAAAATAAAAGAAAAAAAAGAGAGGATGTGTGTGCAAAAGCTATTCATTATGAATAATGTAAACCAATAAATATACATAGAAAAACAGAATAGAAAATTGCTGGGTGGCTCATGCCTATAATACCGACACTTTGGGAAACTGGCTCAGGAGGATTGCTTGAGCCCAGGAGTTCGAGACCAGCCTGGGCAACATGGTGAAACCCCGTCTCTATAAAAAATACAAAAAAATTAGCTGGACGTGAAGATATGTCCCTGTAGTTCCAGCTACTTGGAAACTGAGGTGGGAGGATCGCTTGAATCTGGGAGATCAAGGCTGCAGTGAGCCATAATTGTGTCACTGTACTCTAGCCTGGGCAACAGAGTGAGACCGTGTCTCAAAAGAATAGAGAAAAGAAAATCAAACAAAGAAGGAAAGAAGGGAAGGGAAGGGAGGAAGGATGGAAGGGAGGAAGGATGGAAGGGAGGGAGAGAGGGAGGAAGAAAGGGAGGGAGGAAAGAAAATTACCATTTGAAAATATTTTAGTGGCTGGATGTGGTGGCTCCTGCCTGTAATCTCAGCACTTTGGTAGGCCAAGGAGGGAGGATCACTTGAGCCCAGGAGTTTAAGACCAGTCTGGGCAACATAGGGAAACCCTGTTTCTACAAAAAATAAGAAAAAATTAGCCAAGCATGGTGGCATGTACCTGTAGTCCTGGCTACTCAGAAGTCTGAGGTGGGAGAATTGTTTGAGCCTCAGAGGCTGAGGCTGGAGTTAGCTGTCATAGTACCCCTGCACTCCAGCCTGGGTGACACAGTGAGACCCTGTCTCAAAAAATTAAATAAAATATTTTAGTGATAATGGATTCTGAGAAGAATCACCATAGGATACTAAAACCACTGAATAAACAGTGGCTGGAGAACAGGATATTCACTCAACCTCAAAACATCACTTAACACATCACTTATTACTTACAAAGATAAAATGGTGCCTCTACAATGGAGAAATCTGGTAAACTTCACTTCAACCAAATAGTCAAAGTTAACATCTCCAATAATGTGACCAACAGACCACATCTGCTTCCCGATGTGACACACTGAGAAAAACCCAACATAACTATGTAGTATTCCTGCTAACAAAGAGTTACAACCAGAATCTGATCATGAGGAAACAAGCAGGAAATCCACATCCAAGGGACATTCGGTAAAGCAACCAGCTCAGACACTTCAAAAATGATGATGTCATAAAGTACCAAAAAAAAAAAAAAAAAAAAAAAGCAACACTTTTAGGTTAAAGGGGGTCCAAAAGGCATGATTACCAAATGAAGTATGTGGTGCAAGACTGGCTTCTGGGTTCTCTACCAGGAAACAGTATTGTATCAATGCCACATTTCCAGACCATGATGATTCTGTGACTTGTTGGAGAATGCTATTGTTCTTACCAGACATATGCTGAAGAATTACAGGTGAGGTGTCATGAGGTCTGAAACTCTCAAATGGTTTGACAAAAATAATAGATGTGTGTGTACAAAAAAAAACTAATGTGACAGTTAACTGGTGATTCAAGGAGAAAGTATGCAACTATTCACTGTACTAATTTTGCAACTGTCCTAAGATTTTAATTGTTCCAAAATTAAAAAAAAAAACTAAATTGAAATATTAACGACTTCCATCTCCCCTTTCTTTGCTTTACTCATCTCTATACTAGTAAATGTTTACTTTTATCACCATTCAGCATCCATGTTTTTACTCATTTACTTACTGTCTCTCTCCCTCACTATAAGGTGAGCTTCAAAAAGGCAGGGAACTGTGCGTACCTTACTGTATCCCCCGTCTATTATGCAGTGCTTAACATACAATTGATACTCAGTAAATATTTATTGAATGACTGATGTTCCCAGTAATTCTATGAAGTGGGTTTATTATTATCCTTTCCCTCATGTGAGTGGCGCTCTCTTCAGAAGCGAAGGTACTGAAGTGAACAGAAGTTAGGGAACTCACACAAGTTCATGACTCAGGTGAGGAGTGGGGCCAGGATCCAAAGCTAGGCATCTGACCCTACAGCTGATGCTGTTAATCACTGTATTTGCAGCTTCCCTAGTGAGACTCGGCTTCCTAGTTGCTTCCCCGCTCCTCGCTGTGGGGCGACTGAAAAGTCCTCTCTGCTGATACGCCGGACGCGGCGTGGGCGGGGACTGCACCGCGCGCTGAGGGCACCGGGCGTCGCCCTCAAGAAGGTGGCATCCGCGCCCGCACCCCGTCCCGGGCGCGTTCACGGCTGGGAAGAAGTTTTGCAGTCCGCGGAAGCGCTCAGCGACGTTACTGGGGAGGCCCGGGAAGGAACTTGGTCACTGGAGCTCGGGAGGGGGAGGGCGGGAGTGGGGGCGCGCGGGCCCCGCAAGAGAGGCGAGCGGGCCGGAGCCCGTCCTTCCCTGAGGCCACAGTTCCTTGCTGACTCCATGAGGGACACTGGCGATGAAATAACAACTTTCTTTTCCTGAAAAGGCTCCCACGGCTGAGTTGTTCCCGGCCCACAACGACCCGTCCCCACCCGGTCCCTGATCGGCACCCGCCTCGAGCCCGGCGCGTCCACCCAGCCTGGGCGCTGCCCAGTACCCGCCGGCCGGCGCGGGGCCCCTGGAGCAGGCTTCACTCACCGAAGCAGCGCAACAGACAGAACACGCCGAGGACCCCCAGGGCTCGTCCCGCGTCGCTCCCAGCAACCATGGCTGGCCGGCCCGCCTCTGCGCGAATACCCAGCCACTAGCAGCCCTAAGTTCAAGCACCGCCTACGCGGGCGGCCAGAAGTAGGGCTCCGCCCCGCCCGGGACTGGCAGCCCGCGGCCCGCCCCGGCCCTTCCTTCCCCACCCTCCCCGGCCTTTCCTCCCCCACCCTCCCCGGCCCTTCCTCCCCCACCCTCCGCGGCGCCGCATTTGTCTTCCCGCTTCCAGTCCCCAGGCGCGCTCCTGGGCTCGGCCCTGCGCATCTCCTTCCTGTGTCCCCGGGGCGCCGTCCAGTCCCCCAGCTCGGTCCTTCCCGGCATTCCACCGCCATTCCATACGCTATTTTTAAGTAAGAAATTATTTCCTTGAAAGTGGCTTGCGTTTTAAAAACCAGGTTTCTCTGCCTTCCTCCCGCACCTCCCGCGCTTCCCCTTAGCGTTTGGGGCGTGCTGAAGGCCGCTCGGTGGCTGGACGGGGCTGTCGCTCCCGGAGAGCCACCGGAGGAGGCAAGGGAACGGGCAGGAGCACCCGGGGCCCCTCATCGCTTCAGCGCTGTGGGATCCCGCCTCAGACGGCCTCTTTGAACCACTTTGTGAACCACTTTTCCTCAAACATGACAAGGAAAGGGGGCATTTTAGACAACTGTTAGTAGGCGTAGGGTTACCTAGGGCAGGCCTCCTCCGTCCCCACACTCCGGTATCCCCGGAGCTGGGATTTCCAGCCTTTGGTTTCTCCCTTCTCAGATTCCTCTCTCTCTTCCCCCATCTCAACCGTGGACTTTCCCTCAGGCTGATGTCAGATCCACATCTCCCTCACTGCCCAGCCTCCCCACATCCATCCAGCCCAAGCTGCGGCAGGCACTTATCACTCTCCCTCCTTCATCAGTCTGGATTGAGCTGGCCCTCCCCTCACATCCCTATATCCCAGAACAAATGACTCTATTCCCAGAACCAACTCCTCACATCAGCCTCCCTGTCTGTCCCCTTTCTTGCAGACAGAAGCACCAGAGTTGCCCCTGCCCGGCCGAAGGAGTTCACAGAACTCTTAGTTATGATGTGAGCAGGAATTCATTTCCATGAACAGGACTCCCTGCTGCCCAAATAACCACCAACACATGGTGCAGGCTGTGACACTGAGTGGGAATGTGCTTTCTTGCTGCTTCCCCTCCATTATCCCCAGGTGGGGACTCAAAGTCACTGGAGTCACTTGAACCATATTGCAAAGAGACATGAATTATTTCTTAAGTTAGCCATAAAGTCTTAAAAGGTTATCTCTATCAGTGAAACTTCTGGGACCAAAGCCCTCTACCACAAACCTGCTATCTCAAGATACTCCCTACCATCTGTAGATACTGGGAACACAAGGCAGGTGCAGTGTGTAACATAAAATGTAAGGACATCAAGTGTTCTCTGCCCTGGGCTGGTAGGAACTCAGGCCAACTTAGAAAGGCAGGATTGGGGTCAGACCTTCAGACACTGGGGAGCCACAGAAAGTTTTTGAGCTGGGAAGTGATATGACAGCAAACATCTATTGAGCAGGCCCCGTGTGAAGTGCATTACTTGGATTCACTTAATCTTACTGCTGTTGTTTTTGCAAATGAGGAAACTGATGCCTGGAGAAGGTAAGTTACTAAGGGCACACAGTAAAGGGCAGAACTTGGAGTCCAGCTGAGGCCATGTCCAGTGCCTCTACTCTTACCCCTTCCTACAGGAGCGGGATATGATAATGGGACTTTTGGACTGCCAGCAAGAGCTGTTAACCCCCTTAAGAGCAGGGCTGAGGAAAGAACAGCCCAGTCACAAGGGGTTGCGGAAGCCCCTTGCCCCCAGGTCATGGTCTCCAGGTATTGGGTGAGGAATAACTCATTAGGCTTCCTTGGTTGGACTCTCCTTTGACCAAGGAGCGGTGCGTGCTCTTTCATTGAGAGAAATGCTGTCCATCAAGCACTTTTAGAAGCACTCAAATGCCTGGTTAATTTTATGAATCAAAAGCAGCTCAGGAATGCTGGACCTGCAATGTGTTAGGCAGGCAGCCAAAAAGGTTCCCTTTACATACTGAGAACCTGCTATCAAAAGGAGGGGTGGATGTATCTTTCACGCTGTGACCAGTATTGCAAGGTCCAGTTTTATCTTCTTGTCACTGTAGGTAATCATGGATGAGAAAGTAAGAAAGGAGGGCTGCTTAAGAGGCCGGGGCTGTTCTTCCTAGCATGTCACTCTCTGGTGTCTTGACTCTCGTTTTTGCCAAACCCTTGGAACCACTCCCACAAAGCTTAGGAATCCCAGAATGTAGTGAGCAAAACACTGCCCCAATCCTGCATAAATGCAAATTGTCATTTTCATTGCATGCCTCATGGGGGAATGTATGTTCACTTCATTTATATCAATACTGAGTGGATTTGCACAAAGGGCATAGAAGGATAATCTTATTCCATAATACTCTATTTCCCTTTTTAAAACATTCCCTGGCAGAAAAAGAACATTTGAAAAAAATTAGGAAAAATTATACATAAGACTTAACATGGAACCATTATGGGTACCCAAGGGAGAGGCAGTCACATTTTCAACTCCTGGCCAAGCCAGCAGCTGCAAGGAGTTGATGAGGATGCAGCCGATGGTTCTGGGGAGCAGAGGATAGCACACACGAAAGCTTTGAAAGTCTTGGACTTAGGAGAAGAAAAAAAGAAGTGTCTCCCTCTGCTTCTTACTATCTAGTTCCTTTTTGCATGTTCTGTGAATTTTAAAGAGTTACAGCTGGGTTCTGGCTAATCACGTATCACTGCTATGGCTTTAATCATTCTAACATTCTTCTCAATTTGCAGATGTAAACCCCTCCCAACACTGGAAGAGGAAACAGAGACCAGTGCGCTGTGCAGTGTCATTCAACTAGAAGGCACAGCTCCTGCTCTTATCATTCTGGGAAATCCTTGCTGCATTTCATGGCCAGGGCAGCACTTCATAGCTGGAAAAGGATGGTGTGGACTTGCTGCAGAGGCCCTAGAGATGGCCATCCTGTGTTCCTGCTCTCCTTCTCATCCGGTTTCTATACTCTAACCCCCAACAAAAATGCGACAGGTTGTAAGATCTACATTCTGAACCTGCCTTTCAGGGGCTAAGTGTGTTGTGTGTTGCACAGCTCTAGCGGTAGCACAGCCTTGATCATCAGGGTGGAGGTGTCTATTGACTATGGTATGTCGCAGCAGATGGCAGTGAAGTGTCTTGAGGAAGAGGTGTTTTTATCATTTAAAGGTTACGGGGTGTAATAATAAAGACTGCAATTCACAGACCTTGAGCCCAGCAGGCCAATGCCAAGGGCAGAACTGTAGGCCTCTCACAGCACAGTCCCACAGAGGAAGGGGGCTGGTTAGTAAGGGGGAAAGAATGATAGAAGACCACAGTAAATGTAAACAGCCATATTTTCAACATAATTTACTACAGGTCTCTGAAGTGTATATAAAATGTTTTAGTGCAACATCTTACAAATAGTTTTCCTTTAAAAAACAGAAACAAATCAACAGCTCTCTACATCATGCATGGGTAGTTTTCTTACCCCATCGTTTTTTTTTTCTTCAATAATTAACGCAGAGAAACCATTGTTTGAAAATATGAAAACTTGCTACAGAAACACCCGGTGAAAGAGGGTGTTGTCATATTCATGTCCTAGAATGCGCCTAGCACAGTGTAGTTTTTCATAAATGCAACATTGTAGACATAGATGAATCGAGAGTATTCAGCAGTTTTCCTCCGTCTCAGAAGACTAAAGCTCCAGTAGACAATGCGCAATGAGGTCTCACAGCCACTGGAGGGCACCATTACCATCCATCTGACATCGCATTTCCACAGAAATGGCCAAAGAAAGAAGGTCCTGGGGTTTTTCATAGAAAGCTCGAAAAGTTCAACCTTTGATGCTATCCCCCAGCCCAATACAAAATACACAGAAAAAGCAATTATTAAAATACTGGCTTCGGTTTCTTTTCCTTTCAAATTTCCTGCAATTGCTTTACACATTTAATTGCGTGCAGCACCTACTTTGCTATCGCTGTGAACAGATTCAAACTGAAATCTTAGTTATACATCCTAGTCCCAGCCAGCCCTCTGGCATCCTCCCATTTAGACAGAGGAAACGCCAGTCATCTTCCCTCATTGACTCAGCCTGTAAAGTAGGAGTCAGCAAATTCCCACTGAAAGCCCACATCCCTGAAATAAAGAAATGGGGCAAAAGACCTTCTTTCTTCATGACTGAGCCGCTCCTGTACCTCAAATGTGTTGATGCAGCATAATAAATGAGAATCAGCATGTCAGGCAACAGCAGGATTAAGGTGGTGGTGCCTGCACACTGTCTCACAGGAGGGTACTGGTGTATTTGGGGGAGAAAAGGCAGGTCTGTGTGTCTGTCAGAAAATGACTGAGCAATCGCTGTCGTGCTCCCCTCAGCTGGGAATCAGCAAAGCATCTGCCAAGCAGCCTGGGCCACCTGCACACCTGCAGACCCTTGAAGGATCAGCACAGACATTGGCCTGGGGAATCCCACGGCCTCCCCTGCAGTCTGCTCGTTTTCAGAACAGGGCTTCACTGGAATCTCTTATCAGACTTAGTTCCAGAATCCCTGACGACTTTTTCCAAATTGTGACCCCCCTCTTGGGACTCAGGATGCAAGTTCCCAGAGTAAGGGAGATGGCATGCTTGGCCAGAAAAATATGGGAAAGCAAGGGTATAAGAACATCTTCATAAAGTGAGCAAAAGGAAATATTTGCAACTGATGATGCCCCCAGAGGGACAAGCATCTGGCCCAACAGGGTAAAAGAACAGGGTGACACCAGCCATCATGGGGCTCAAGGGGCGTTAAAATAAAAAGCCACCATAACAATGAACCAAACAACCTAGAACCACAAGAGAGATCAAGAAAGGGAAGGGAAAAATCCCACAGACAAGGCCTTGTGATCACAGTCTGCTGAGACTAGGCAAACAGAAAGGATGACAAAGGGCTGCGTCTGGACTGCCCCCAGGCTGATATTCTTATGGCAGTGAGAGGCAGAGAGAGAAAAATGAATAAAGAAGACATCACTATCATTAAGGAAAACCTAATTGGAAGGAAGAAGAAAAACCTAGTCTTCACACCTCTAGGGAGGTAGATATTTCTCTGCACTCTCCAACACCAGGCCCTGGAAGGCCCCCTCCCACCCCTCACTGTCCCACCAAACTTAGTGTCGGCCAGCCCCGTGCCCTCCGTCAGGTGTCTGCTGTGGCTGCTTCGGCCCTGTGCTCAGCTCAGGGGCCCCCTTCCAAGTTCACTGGACACTTTAAGAGTTTGGCAAAGCACCTGAAGACAAAGGCCCACCTGCTGACAGTTATCAGTTAGAGACCACCCTGGCAGCTCAGAGCAAGCCAACAGCCAGCCTTTCTCCCTTCTCTAGTCACTGGCTTTGACAAATCTGCAGGTCAGTAGCTGCTCAAAGCAGCCTTTGCCCACTTTAATTTGGAAAGTGTGTGCCGTTTGGGGCTTCTGACCCATTCTCCAAGACAGTTTTCTTATTTTTTGGCAAGGATGGGATGAAACCTTTTTTGTCTCCCTGACAGATAGGCCGGGCACCATCTACTTCTAATGGGGTTATGCAGGATGTCTCTTGTACATACACAGTTCTTTGAAGCAAAATTCAATGCTTCCGTCTTGACTACAAAGTGGTTCCAATAACTCCAGCTGAGGGAAAAGACAACATACAAATTTTGCCCACACTACACACAATTCTTAAGTCTTGTTAAGAAAGTAAAAAATGTCTGGGTATATTTTGATCCATGGGTGGCATTTTCAAATGTGCAAAAACAAAAAGTCTTGGAAGAGATTCCTTGTCACTAGAAAGTTCGTCCTTCCTTTTGCTGTCAGTTGTACGTAAGAGAAATTCATCCACATTAAGGAATCCAAAAAGGGTAAACCAAAGGGATCTAAAAAGAGTACATTACAAAGAAGAAGCAGCCCTGTAACATCTATCTGAGAATACTAGATAAATCTGTGAGTAGATGTGGCACCTGGAGCTACTCACTACGTTACTAAAAACAGAAACAAGAAATCTATGACGGCAGGATCACGACATTTGCGCGCAAATAGCTAACCAACCAAGACTGCCACCGAGAGGCAGTCTGTCTCTGTGACTGACTAGGAACTTGGAACACTTTTCAAGTCTGACAGCTTTCCACACACGCACCCCAGAGTTTGGGTGCTGTCAACTGTCCGATCACAGAGCAAGGGAGAGCCTCAGCTCCTCCGTGGCCGACATCCGCTGGGGCATCACCCGCTTAGTCTATGGCCCCTGGGTGGATACTGAGAACAGGGGGCTCCAGGCAAGTCGGGGAGTAGTTGAGGTGTGGCTCTTTGATCCACAGCAGAGGCACCCCGTTCTTCCCATCGGAGTTCTTGCTGGAGTTCCGGCTCTTGAAACGCACCAGCAGGATGGTGATGATAAGAATGCCAAAGATGGGGAAAGGGTAGAAGAAGACGAAGTAGAAGAGTGCATCATTGGAGCAGATGATGGACTGGAGGGTGGGACCTGAAAAGGATTGTGAGAGAGACAAGACAATGAGGGCTGAGAACCTGGACTGCTCACATTTCCTTTTGAAGACCTCGCCTGACCCAATGGAAGCTCCTCGGTGACACTCCCAAACCACCTTGTCTTTCCCCTGCTATCACTAATGGTGGAAGACGACCCTTATATTCTTTTTCTCATGACACCTCTCCTAATTTACGGCTGTACGTTCCAACAAAGCAATGCTTCTATTTTCCACTGAGAGCCATTATTGCTGCTTGGAAAGCCACATAATGAAACATAATTTATTGATTGTGAACTCAACTGCATCTAGGATGGTGAAGAAGCCACTCTGGTTTAGTCGGAGCCTCCTGCACGGTTGGATTTTACATGCCCCTTTGCACTTAGTTCTGCTACAAACTTCCTTCTCTGGGATTATGACACAATCCCTTCCTGCCAGCTTCTGAGAGCAGTTTTACCAGAAATGACACTTACCTGATTAATGTTATCAATTAAATGTCATTATGGACCACTTACAAACGTCCACAGTGTGTCCGTGGCCACAAAGAACACAGTATTAGTTACAGCTGGATATGGAAGAGAATAAACCAGGTGCCCCAAGACAGGTTGAGAGCTGCTCTATAAGTCATTAGACCTTGGCAGGAGCCTCGCCTCTGGGAGTGCCTGTTTTCTCTGTAAAATAAGACTGCTGGGTGACCTCTGTGCTCGATGAAGCTTAATTATTACGGACATCCACAATGGACAGGTACAATGTTGCCTAGACTGCTTTGTTTTCGCTTTGAGGCAGTGGGTTATTCAGTGGACCACAGGGTGGTCTATGTATGATGCAGCCTGCTTTCCCGTCCACTGAATAGCTGCTGCTCATCAGTGTTATTAAGAACATTTAATCTGCCTCTTATTCAATTTCCAAAGTGTATGAAACTGCTAATAGTCAACCATTGTTGACCTGCAAAACTGCAATTTCATATGGTTCTGTCTAACACAATGTGAACACGGGGTGATCAAGCCAAAAAAATAGTGACCCAAACTTAAAAAACTCCAATCAAGATTATGTGGCAAAGTGTTTTGACTAAAAAGAAGTTGAAAATCCCAGCAATGTTTTTTCTTTCTGCATTCTAGGCTAACTTTACTATAACACCATTTTTAGTCTAATGTAGTCCACGTTTTGATGGCAAGCCAACCAAGAGTGCATTGTTACAACAAATAATTCAGGCCAGCATTACTTCCCCCAGTCTCTGTTCATAATGGAAATCCCTCAGGATCATGGAAACTGCATTCTGGGTGGCTGCAAATCCCCTCTCAGCTCTCCTCTAACATCACAGCCCTTCCAGGCTGGTCCTCCCAACCATACAAGATCCACCTCAACCTCCAAGGCACCCTCCAAAATAACAATGACCCAGAAACTGGACAAAAAGAAATAATCACCGTGAGGTAGTCAGCCTTCATTTTTTCCCCTTTCCCTTGTGAGTCTGAAACACTTGCTAATTCGCTGAAGACTAGTTCCAATATTCTAAAAAATAACAAAGTAACACCTAACAATATACTAGTATAATGAAGTCTTACTAAAATTGAATCTGGTAGACGTTTATTATAAAGATTATATGGTATATTATCACTTTAATTTCTATCCCTGTTTTTGCATGGGTAATCAAGGGTCAATTATATGAATTAGTATATCCAATCCTACCGTATCTCAAATCCTACTAACAAATGCCCATGACAGTTAAGAAAACTGTTAATAAAATTAGCTGGGTGTGGTGGCAGGCACCTGTAGTCCCAGCTGCTCAGGAGGCTGAGGCAGGAGAATGGTGTGAAAGCTTGCGGTGAGCAGAGATTGTGCCACTGCACTCCAGCCTGGGCAACAGAGTGAGACTCCATCTCAAAAAAAAAAAAAACCTGTTTATTAACCCATAATCAAGCTCACATTTATCTTCCAGACACAACTGGAACCAACAGTGACATCCTTCTTCTGTACTTGAGAAACTCACTTGTATCTAGAACATGGATGCCGATGGGGGCCGACTCCTCTTCTGTCAACCGGTACCATTCCTTCTGAGGGCTGGGCAGCCACTCCTCCACGCGGCAGGAGTAGTTGCCCGTATCTCGAGGGCTTGCCTGCAGCACTGTGAGCCGGTAGAGCACTGGGGAGAGCCTCTGGAAGCGAAGCCTGCCCTCCCAGGGACTGCCCTCTGGGCCAAAGACAGCATCTGGGCCCACGCTCAGCAGGGCCATCCGCTCTGTTGGGTCATCGTCGTCATCCTCCTCCTCCTCCTCCTCCTCCTCCCCCCTTTCCTCTTCCTGTTCTTCCAGGCCAGGGCTGCTCCTTTTCCCCCCAGCTTTAGTCCTCAGGGAATACCAGGCCACAGCGAAGCGGGAGTCCTGGCTGGAGCGGGACACGATGCTACAGTCCAGCTGGAAAGCTGCCTTCTCAGAGACCGTGGCATTGGGGACCACCGTGTCCACTTGCAGGGAAGCATCTGGGGAAGGACAAGGGACAAAGAAGAGAGAAGGGGTTGTTTAAATTTATTTGCTCAAAATAAACTAAATGTCCATCATTAAACACATGATAGTAACATCCATACTATGGGATACTATGCACCTATTGAAAAGGTATAGGCAGTGCTGCAGGTGGAAGTTGATCCAAAAAAATTGTTAGAGTACAGAACAATGTTACTGTCCATGTCACTGTATGCAGAAAACATATTTTATTTTGACATACATATCTGTTTATATCTGCACAAAATATCTGAGGAAGAATTCATAAGAAGCTGGTAACGTGGTTCCTTGCGGGAATCCTGGGAGGAAGGGATGTTTACTTTCACTGTAACCCCTTGTAGTGGCTGAAGAGTGTCCCTCCAAAATGCATGTCCACCTGGAACCTCAGAATGTGATTATTTGGAAATAGCATCTTTGCAGATGTAATTAGCTCAGAGGAGGTCTTACTGGATTAGGGTGGGCCCTAAATCCAGTGGCTGGTGCTATGAACTGAACTGGTCCTCCTCCAAATTAATATGCTGACTTCCTAACCCACGATGTGACTACATTTGAAGGTAGGACTTTTAGGAGCTAATTTAAGTTAAATGAGATCATAAGGCTGACTGAGACCCCAATCCAGTAAGATTGGTGGCTTATAAGAAGAGAGAAGGTCTCTCTCCAGGTGCAGGCACCGAGGAAAGACTCTTCAAGGACACAGCAAGAAGGCGTCGTCTGCAGGTCAGAAGAGCTCTTACCAGAACTTAGCCCTGCTGGTGCCCTGACCTCAGACTTCCAGCCTCTAGGACTGTGAGAAAATGCATTTCTGTTGTTTAAGCCACTCGGTCTATAGTATTTTGTTATGGTAGCCGAGCAGACGAAGATAACTACTGTTCTTATGAGCACAGGAGGGGACACAGAGAGAAAGTGGCCATATAATGATGGAGGCCCAAATAGGAGTGAACCAGGGAATGCCTGTGGCCATAAGGAACTGGCAAAAGCCAGGAAGCATTCTTCCCTAGAGTCTTCACGGGGAGCACAGCTATGATGACATCCTGATTTTGGACTTCTGGCCTGCAGAACTGCAAGAGAATACATTTCTTTTGTTTTAAACAATCAAGTTTATACTAATTTGTTATGGTAGCCCTGGGAAGTTAAAACACCCATGCAGTAACTTAAATTTAAATTGTGTGCATGTAGCTTATTGCCTAAAACACAGTGAACCCAAGGAGATCAATCTCTCTCCAAGGATTAAAGCCAAATAACAGACGATAAGGTTGAAAGGGCCCTTCCCTGTGAGCACAGATGTCTCAGGAGGATGTACGCAAAGTGTCCTCCCCACTTAGGCGGGAGACACAGAGTACACAGAGAGGGACCCCAAGCAGGTGAGTCACATCTCACAGATGCCAAAAGACTCGAATCTGTTTTGCTTTTTTTTTTTTCTGGCTCACTGTGGTATGTTCTAAACAAATAATTCACTCCCTAACTCCTAAAAGGCCTCCCTTTGGCTCTGTTTATGAAATGTTCGTGAAAGGTGCCAATGTAATGTAAACCAAAGGAGAGATACCAAATCAGATCCTACTTGGATGAAGACCAAATAGGAGCACTTTCCAAGTATGGTCCTGGGCTTTCAACCAATAGGCTTAGTGTCGCTCACAGGTGAACACAAAGCTGGGCTTTCCATTACTCTTGTGGGGGCTCTGCCAAGCCCCTCTGCACCCGCCTCCTGCACCCACCTGGAATCTCAGTGTGCACTGCTGGCACAGGAGGGCTCAGTAACCAGCTACAGGTGGCAGGCCCAGCTCTCTCAGGGACAAGAACATGCTTGAGAACAGAAAATGGCCGGGTGGGGACTATTCAATCAGTTCACAGGTAACTCAAACTCACTCAACTCCTCAGTTCTAACTCCCAGGCCATTGGAGAGCCCTACTACAGACCAAGGGGAGACCCCACACCCCCCACCCCGTGCTTTTCTCCTCCAGAATCTAAACATAGTATCCTCAGGCTCCTGGTGACTGGCTAAGGTATCAAGGGACGTGGCCCTGGGCAATGTGCAATGGAACTTATCATGGCCAGGGGCAAGATGGCTAGAGACCATCAGGCATTTAGCTCGAAACGCCTCCTCCCTCTTCACTCTCCTTTTGCTTTCTTCTCTTTTAACCAGTTAACATTTTCCTTGGCCCCTTCAAATGCCTTGCCTGCATAAATGACTCAATACAAGTTTTTTGAAAGAAATGAATTTCCACCTTCCCACAATCTCTCTTCCCTTAACATGTTTCTCTACCAATTTGGTTCTCTGCATCTGCCCCCTTCTAGAATATGCCAACCCTATTCCCTGTTTGGACTTTAATACTCTCTTCTTTTCCAAGTATAAGCCACAGAAAGATGCCGACTTCTGCCACTGCTGTCTGTGTGACGCTAACAGCTCCCCTGGCTCTCACTGTGACCGCCGATTCCTGGCCTATGTGTGATGATTGTGGTTTTCTCCCTTCCCCAGTTGTGTGTGCCAAACACAACTACTAATCGACTCATCTGCAGTCTTAGTGAGGGTGGGAGCCCTTCCTTCCATGTATTTCAGATTATAGTGAATGTCAACCCTCAGCAGCCGAAGGTGATTATTTTCCTAACAATACTTTTAGAGCTACATTATTTCAAGTCTTCCATGTGTTTAACATATCCCTCCAAAAAAAAAATCTTTGAAGTACATCTGCACAATGAACGTTACGAAACCAGTAAAAATGGTGGCTATGAAATGCTTTCACAGACATGGAAAAATGCTCAAAAAGAAAGTTGAGTGGGAAAAAAGATCACATAAAACAGTAAGATCCTGACTTTGCTTACAGACAGAGGAAATATGAAGACATGAGGCAAAAATCAAAAAATATACACCAAATTATTAATAGTAGATATTTGTAGGCCGTGAGATTATGGCTAACTTTTCTTTTCAAAATTATACTTTTCTGTTTTCCATTGTTTTGTAATTAGTACAATCAACCTATGCAATCAGGGACAGATGGACAAATGGACGGGAAGGCAGAGGCTGATCCAGGCTTGCTCACAGGGTTGAACAGGAGGCAGACACAAGGCTAACGGTTCAGGTCCATGTTGGAAGCACAGTGTGGCAGGAGGGAAGCCTGGGTGGTCACTCCGCCTTCACCTGCTAGCTGGGTGGTGATTCGCTCCAAGCTTTGGTTCCTCATGAGTAAACCTTACCACTCAGGGTTATTGTGAAGACTGAACGTAAGTCTCCTAACTATGGCTGGGATGTAGACAGATGTAAACATCTGTCTCCTCCCACTCCATCTGGGGGCCTCAGTGGTGACTTGCAGCATGGGTGGGAGTTGAGGCAGGGGCACTCAGCTGCCATTCTCTCAATTTCACCTTTGGGAAAAGACATGCAGCCATTTCTAGGCAAGGTAAAAAGCAAAACATATATATAAATAAATAAAAGCTCATGGAAAAATAGGAGCTAACTCAAAGTGGAGGTGATTTCCCCTGCAGCTTAGGCAAGACACAGGCGAGTGAGATACTGCCCATTTCCTGTAACCAAGGCTGCAGCGCTTCCCTGAAGCATGTTCCATGACGTAAGGGACACCACCCTGGAGATCCAATGTTCCACCAACAAAATGAGCTGCTCTACTCAGACATAAAGACGTGATGAAAACTTCCAGTAGTGCCCCAGGCCACAAATGTGAACGTCAGGATGCTCAGAAAACAAACAAGATACTGGGGGTCACAAATTCACTTCTGCTCCAGGTCCTTACAGGAACCATCGACTTTTCATTCTAATATGAATGGATGATGCTGTGATGTTGCAAAGGACATGGGAATCCTACACACCGTAGCTTTAATTATGTGTTTAAATGTGCAACAACAATTATATCTAGTAATTATATGCATTTAGATATTTAGAAACAGCAATAAAGGCAAGAAAAACAAAAGGCCACACAGAATAGTTATTAGTACTAATAAAATTATTGGGACCAGGCGCGGTAGCTCACACCTGTAATCCCAGCACTTTCAAAAGCTGAGGCCGGGGCGGTGGGAGGACAGTCACGAGGTCAGGAGATCAAAACCAGCTTGGCCAACATGGTGAAACCCCGTCTCTACTAAAAATACAAAAATTAGCTGGGTGTGGAGGCATGTGCCTGTAGTCCCAGCTACTCGGGAGGCTGAGGCAGGAGAATCACTTGAATCTGGGAGGCGGAGGTTGCAGTGAGCCGAGATAGCGTCACTGCACTCTGCACTCCAGCCTGGGCGAGAGAGTGAGACTCCATTTAAAAAAAAAAAAATTATTGGAAGTCAAAGAATGAAGGCTGCACACAATTCATTATTTTCTATTTAAAGCATGTAAATCAATTATTTTCCACTGAAAATCCACAAGCCAAATTTTCTTAACAACATGGTTATTGTTTCAAGATTTTTGTCATATCCACCATTTGTTCAAGTCTGGAAAAAGGAAATATTCTATGACCTGGAAAAACGAATGGCCAGATTTTATTCTAATTAATAAATCAAATCACCTTATGCCAAAGCCAGATGTGCAATTTTCCATTCACAAGAAAACAAATTCAGGCAATTTTGAATATAAATGCATACACATGTAGACACTCATATATTTAACTGCAAATAATTTATTAATAAACTAATTTTATCCAGTGCATAAAATAGTTTACTTAAATGGGAAACACCAGAGGGAGTGGAAGCTTGGGGACATGGACTCTCACCTGGTCGCATGACTGTCAGAGCTGTCTGCCCAGCGGTGTCCTCTGCCCGCTTATACCACATGCCACTGGGGCTGGGCAGCCACTCCTCCACGTGGCAGCTGTAAGTGCCGCTGTCCTGCACAGCCACGTTCTGGATAAAGAGCCGGTACACGCCGGGGGAAGGACTCTCCAAATGCAGCCGCCCCTTCAGATTGTTCTTGGCTGCCTGCTCTCCGTAGTGGAAGGTGGCGTCACGGCTCAAGCGGGCCACAGTCTCCCGCTCAGGGTGGTTGGGCTTCCATACGAACCATTCCACCACGAGCTGGGAGGTTATGCTGGTACGGTTGAGAACCACACACTCCAGCTGCACCTGCCGGGTCTCCAGAACCGACAGGTTCCCCTGGGCTTGGCTGAGCCTCAGGCGGCTGTCTGGAACAGTAAGGAAAGAGACATCAGTGACAAGAGAACAACAAGCAATTCGTATGCACCCTTTCCCAGGGTACGTGAATGGGTGCCTTCCAAATACAGAAGGACGGCAGCACACACTCCATCAGAAGAAACGTTTCTCAGATGTGGCTCCCTGAACATTCTGAGTTCCTTGATCATGTGTTAGAATGCCTGGGTTTCAAGGAGTTCAATGTTACAATAACAGCTGTCCCAAAGTCATAGCCCTCATCAGTTCTGATGCTCACAGGAGGATTAGTGCAAGCTGTAGAGACTGCACATCCAAATGACAACGGACCACAAAGCATATGGCTGGCCGAGGCAGGTGGCTGGGAAGGGCCAGGGAAGGGGATGGTGAGAAACCTCTGAAAAGCAAGAGTAAACTTTTAAAACTGACCATATGATGGCTAGAAAATGATGGGCTGCCAACCACAAAAGAACTTCAGGGGAAACCCAGTTTAATCTGTTCATGTGTTAGCCCTAAGAATTATAGTCCTCAATTTCCTTACAAAAACCCACACAGGTTCCCTCTTAGGTTGGGAATGGAACTAGTATGACATCAGTAAAGAAAAGACTGCCGGGCAAGGTGGCTCACGCCTGTAATCCCAGCATTTTGGGAGGCCGAGGTGGGTGGATCACTTGAGGCCAGGAGTTTGAGACCAGCCTGGCCAACACGGTGAAACCCCATCTCTACTAAAAATACAAAAATTAGCCGGGTGTGGTGGTATATGCCTGTAATCCCAGCTACTCTGGAGGTGAAGGTTGCAGTGAGCTAAGATCGTGCCACTGCACTCCAACCTGGGCAATAGAGTGAGACTCTGTCTCAAAAAAATGAAAAAAAAAGAAAAAGAAAAGATTGTTACTGGTGGAACTGGGTGCTTTGAAAACTCAGCCAAGCAGAGTCTCCTCCAGTAGAAAAATGTCTTGAATGACAGCATGCCCCGATGGCATGCTTGTAATTTCACAGGGGCCCAAATAAGTCTATCAGGACCAGAGATATCTAGAAGCTGTGACACTATGAATGCACAGTAGCACCTCAGGAATGAGACTTCTGAGTGACATCAGAGGAGGGGAGGATGGGCACTTTCATTCCTTACTTTCTCCACACTTCAATACTGCCTGGATGTTTTACAACATTCATGATTACTTCTGGAATTAAAAAGTCAGAAAATATAAAACAACAAAATATATTTTAAATAACCAGTCTCCCTTTCTCCCTCACCATCCAAAAAATAAAAGAAGATATTGACTCTGGTTGTCTCAGGGTTGAAAGGTTATTTTTTTGTTGAGTTTTGTTTTGTTTGGGGCAGTTGTGTGTGTGTGTGTGTATGTATTTTCCAAAAGCTCTGTAAGTGTAGGCTTTCTCAGCAGGGAAAAGAAAAAAACTAGAAGCAGAGAAAAAAGAAAGAAAACGACACAAATCAAAACTGTCAACTGAAACGGGGAAAGCTGTTTTACTCGGTGTCCTCTGAGTTCCATGTTTACAGTGTTAAAGTTCACTGTAACAGAGACTTCACTAAATGTGTTGAGGGGGATCCTTCTAGTCCTTCCGCACTATCCCACTTAGCTTGACTGTAGTCTCAGAGAGGGAACTCTCCTCAATAAATTTAGGATCCTCCAAGAATCTCTTGGTTCCAGTACAAATGAGGAAAGGAAAAAATGATGATGACTAGAGCGGAAATGCAGAGTGGTGGGGGTGCTCATGTTCTTTCAGTAGAGAAAATAATCAGAACTGAAAACAGATCAAAAATAGGAACCAAAAGAACACTGGTGGGCCTAATGACAACCTTCCATTTTCAAAAGCCCCAGGGACTGGCCTGAAGTCAGGACATAGGTCACCGAAAATGCCAACGGGAATCACTTCAGACCAGAGCTTCCTGTTTAACGCACCAGCAGAGGTTAGCAGAAAATGCCACTGTGAGGTCAGTGAGAATCTCTGGAAATATCATATCCTCAGGCAAAGGAGGGGAACAGACCCACTGCATTCAGCAGGGGACAGGCCACATCTGGAGTCTGGTATCGAGTTCCACTGGCTTACTGAACAGACCTCCTTAGGAGACAAGTAATAGTGAAGAAAACCAAGTCCCTAGGCTTACTCAGGAGGCTTCAATTCTAGTAGAAGAGATAGAACACAAATGTGTATATATATACATTCCAGTAAAAAAATAATAAAACATAGTAACCGATAAATCAATTATAAGTAAATACTTCATAATTACTTATATATGAATAAGTAAATTAACAGAATGTCAGGTGGTGATATGTGTTGTGAAAGGGCCAGGGAAAGGAAATCTAGAGTGACAAGGGGGCTACATTTAAGTTAAAATGAGCTAGGAATCCCCCTTCACAGAAGAGCAAGACAAATGAATATCTATGGCCAACATGTTCCATGTTACATGTTCTAAGAGAACAGTAAGTACAAAGGCCTTAAGGTGTTCAAGGAAAGCAACCATTTATTCCTTATTCAACCAATATTTACTAAAAGTACCATGCCAGTGGCTGAAGATATAAGATAGAGCCCTGTCCTCAACATGCTTACAGTGTAGTATAGAAGAAATGCAAACCATTATTAGACTCTGTATTTTAGAAGGGACCCCTATTGGTATAGGAGAAATCAGGGTAGGCTTCTTGGAGGTGGTGCTGGATGAAGTCTTAGGGATGAGGTGAAGACAAGGGAGAAGCAGCAGGAGAAACACATTCCAGACAATGAGGGCAGCACAAGCAAAGGCATGGAGATGAGACGCTGAGTGGTAACACAGCACCTCCCATGGCCCATCAGGAAGGATAGGCAGCGACAACAACAAATTGTAGGGATGTGAGAATGAGGGATGGAGAGGCCCTTAAGGCTCCACTATGTGAGAAGAAGTTGAAAGAACTAGAGATCTTTAACAGAGAAGGGGAGATGGAGAGGGGCCTACACTTCATGTATTTGAAAGGAAATGACCCAGACCTCTCTTCGGTTGTTCCAGAGGCAGATCTAAAATGGGAAATTACAGGACGGTGAACTTTTTAACAATCAGAGCTGCCCGAGAGTAGAACTGAGGCTTGCAGAGGGAGTAACTCTCCCTCTCTGGAAGCATTCTGGCAGAGGCTTAGTGCCACCTGTGAGGCAGAGGAATAAGGGCTACACCACGGGGTCAAAGGGCCAGAGGAGGAATGATTCAGTTTGGAGATAGGAAGGGCTTGTCTGGGCTGGGCTGGGAGCTAACGAAGAAGGGGGATACAGATGCATAAAACCAGAAAATGCCTTCTAGGTAGGAACTCTGGGTGTGAAGCTGGTGCCAGCCCAAGATTCAGGGTGCAAACTGCAAACCCAGAAGGAGATTCAGGAGCTGCCATGAACCCTGCCTTGCCACATTTTGCTAACCACAGCCGCCCTGCTCCTTGGTGAAGATGGTGTTCACAGAAGCAGAGTCAAGGATGTTTCCATGAGTCTGCCATCAGCATCAGAACCCACTGCAGGTAAAATGGATCGGGTTGCAGTGTGCTAGGGCGATGGTCTGTGTACCTGCACCCACACCCAGCATGCACCTTGCAGACAGTCTCTCCACACCAGCCCCATAGAGCCCCACCCACCCCCAGGCAGTCTCTGCACTAAACCCACTGGCCCAGGACAGCCGTGCCATGCGGCCTTACCTGGCTGTTTCACAGTGACTTCTGTGCGCCCAGAAACCTCCTCTGCCAGCTTGTACCAGGCGTAGTTGGGGCTCAGCAGCCACTCCTCCACGTGGCAGTAGTAGCTGCCGCTGTCGCTGACCTCGGCTCTCTGGACCGTGAGGCTGAACAGACCCCCCGACACATGCCTCTCAAACTGGAGCCTGGCTCTCAGGCCCTCCTCCTCGGCGTAAGTGCCGTATTCGAAGGCGGAGTTGTGGGTGGTCTTCAGGATGAGCTTGCCGTCCGCATCCGAGGGCTTGTGGACGTACCAGAGCACCGCAAAGTGGGAGTTCTGGCTGGTCTGAGACTTGACTGAGCAGTTCAACTGAATGGGCCTGTTTTCCACCAGGGTGAGGGTCCTCTTCGATTTGCTCACCTGCAGCTTTGTCACTGCAAAGGAAAGAGGAACAGAGGAATCGCCACACACTCCCAGAAACATGGCCCATCCACCTCCAGGCCGGGTTTCCTCCAGCACAGTTCCTGGGGGATTTAACACCGACTGGCTTCAGTGTGCGGAAGGCAGCACGGAGCCTAGGCCACCCCTAAACATCCTTCCCCGTCTCCTCCTTGCCATACCCCTGGTTTAGGCCTTCACCATCTCCCCCCTCTCCGCTGCCTGCACAGCCCACCATCACAGGGCCTCCTGGGGTGATCCCGCTGAAATACAAATCTAGCTATATCAGGTCTCTGCTTGAAAAGTTTAATGGCTCCGAACTACCTAAGGGCTAGAGAGAAACAATTCCTTTTCACAGCACAAAGTCCCTTCAGGATCTGGCCTTCACCCAAGTGTCCTGACTCATCTCTCACGACTCACCCTCAAGCACCCTCCACAGGCACACGCACCTGGTGCAGTTTCCCCTGAGCGCTGGCCTTTGCCTTGCTGTCCTCTCTGCCTGTCTCCTTCTGCCACCTCCCACCCTGACCCTTCTCTCCACTTATCCCTCACTCCCGTCCCCCTGGGCTCGATACCCTTCCTCAGCACCCTCTATATATCTCTGGGCTGTGTGTCCTCATATCTCTCTCCCATATCCTAGATGGTGAGCTCCCCCAGGGCAGGGATCAGGCTCTTTCCACTCAATCAGCCAGTATTTACAGAGGCCCACTCGGTTTCCCACAGGATGCTAAGTGCTGGGGATGCCCTGAAGAGTAAGCCGGAGTCGCAGCCCTCATGGGGTGGACTGCCTAGTGGACATTCTCATCGATGCAGCCCCAGAGCCTAGCACAGCGCCTGGTCCAGGAAAGCGTTCAATCAGTGCTTGCTGAAATAGGTGAATGAGTGGGTGAGCGAATGAGAGCGCATTGGAGAAACACAGCAACAGGTAAATAGAGGATGCTGGGGGGGAGGGGGCTCCTCTGCAGGAGTGAGAGAGAAGGCCAAGAAGACAGCAAACCATGGGACAAGGCAAAGCCAATTGTAGTCCTCCCTCCTCCTCACTGTCTCACTCCAAAAACAGACAAGAGGGCAGCCTGTGGAGCACCTCCCCAGCAGCTAGTGGCAAGAAGCCAAGGTGTAATGAAATCCATCTTAGGAAGGTGATTTGAGATCTTACCCACCCCATTCGGCTCTGCGTTCCCCCACCCACCCACCCTCTCCTGCTACTAAAAATGAAAAAAAAAAAAAAAAAAAAAATTCTAAGTTCCTCTTAGGGAACTAATAGTACAAGCATTGTTCCACCTCCACCACTCTCTTCACACTGTTTTTCGGCCACAGGGACCAAACCACTTCCCAGCTGAGAAAGAAAGCAGGGGCAGGGTGCAGATTCCACCCAGGTACAGCAACCTGGGGCTCCTCCAGCTGAACTTGTGTGGAGGGCAGGGGCAGGGGAGGGATGCCTGGCCAGGCTCCAGCACTTTGCTGGTCAGACTCTGTTTCTTTAGTCCAGCTCAACCCAGGGAACTGCATCTAGACCCAGGACCCAGCCCACTGGTCATGACCCTGGCCTGCCAGCTTGCTTAAGCTTGGCTTGGCAGCACCAAGGGTTGAGTCCCATGCATCACGAAATCAAAACTTGTGAAAGCCACAGACTGCCACTTGGTCTCCCTATAACACACAGACAAATGTTCTGAATGGATGGAAGGATTTAGCAAGCCAAGGTGTGGCAGAGTCCAATTCCCAATGCCATGACTGAGCAGCACTGAGGAGCATTTCCCAGCGGTGAATCAGACATTCTCTCCAGGAAGACCTGTTGAATTCACAAACCCACAGACCTTCTCACACCATCAAGAACACACCAGGCACCATTTAGAGAGAAATCCTGTGTGCCACAGCCCCACCCTCCCGGGTTCATCTTTTTTGTTAGCAAGTCCAATCTTCTGCCTTCTCCTTCTTCAAACACAGGAAGTCCTCTAGGGCACATTAGGAATCCAGGACAGGGTTTACCATTAAGCTCCCAAGCTCTGGAAACTAGATTCCCATTCGCTTGCCAGTCGACTTTTCAGATTGGATTCATATAATACTTGAAACAACCGGCTCCCTTTTCATTCCTTTCCAACCCAATTCACCGCATGCAAATGATATCTATATCAGTGCAAATGACACCACCTGAATTATCTGGTTCTTCGCCAAAAAAACTGGGTTGTTCAGCAATGGAGTAGAAAGAGCTTTAAAATGTATTATTAATTGGGGCCAGATTATTTTTGCAACTGTTACTAAGGAAACCTCAATTGCTATAGTAACTGCATATGTTAAACTGGAATCCTATGACGAAACTTCTATTCAGTCACATGGTCTGAGAACAAGAATCCAAGGAAGAGAAATGTTTCAAAGCATTTCCATTTTTTTTTTCTTCCCATGTCAAAATATTGTGAAGTGTTGAGAAGCTTGAAAGAGAGGCATTTTTAAAATTTGGTGTATGTCTGACAGGTGGGCAAGGGGTCAGCTCCTGTTCTATGCTCTGGATTTCCTCCCACATCTCCAGGGCAGGTAGGACCTTTCCTGAGGCACGGGGGAGACTGGAATCTCCATATACAATTAAGGAGCCCTCCCACGTCCTGCCACAGCCCTGCCCTGGGCGGTGTACAGCTTGAGTGCACCACCTTCCTCTGCAGCGCTAGGAGAGCCCTGCCCACTCAGAGACCACAGGTGTTTTCATCTTCAAAATAAGAACAATATGTCTCTATCTCCATTAGGAGTTTTGTGCAGACTAAAAGCAATTGTCTATAAAAGGAGTTTAGCACAGAACCTGGTATACAACAAACACCCAGTGAATTTTAGCTATTCTCATTCCTTTTTGTTTTCTGTGCCTTGTCCCAAGTTCAAAGTTCAACACTTAGATTGGGAGTTGTCAAGCATAAGTGGCAATCTTCCTGTTCAAAGTGCTGTTCTTGGATCAGCAGCACTGGGAGCTTGTTAGAAATGCAGACTCTCAGGCCCCACCCCAGACCCAGTAAATCAGAATGTGCACTTTATTTAACAAGATCCCCAGGTGATTCACACATAGCTTCAAACCTGAGAAACCCTGGACTTGGCCGTGTGAGTGAATGGACTTTGAGAGGCCATAAATACAGACGTGAAAGAAAAGACTAAGGCTTGGTTAACCCCCAACAGCGAATTGGCAGGAGGAAGAAAGAATCCAGCAAGAGACAGGAAGAGAGAGCCGCTCCAGCTCACGCCAGCAGCCGCGTTCACAGCAGCCCCCAGCGGCCGGGCCCTGCTTAAGGGAATGGCCCTTTCTTTCTGCAACTGGAGAGTTTCCTTCCCAGGCTTCTGATTAAAACTTGAAAGATCTGTGTTTTGCATCGTAGAAGAGGCTGTTGTGTTTGTTACAAGCCAGGATAGGGTGGTTTCAAGGTGAGACATCAGGAAGAGGGAAGAACTCCGTAGCGGAGACCAGCAGCAGCTTTCTCAGCCAGCCTACCCTCCCTTCGGATTCCACTCTGTGCGTGCTCTTCTCACTCAAAACTCATTTATGTCTTCAATAAAGGATTCCCTTACGCTCCACTATAGCTCTGTTACAGCTGCCTTACAACGAAGGTAATTTTTCAACAGTCTTCTCTTACAAAATTCTAAGCATATTCAGGGCAGGGACTCTGACCCAATCATTGTTAAACTAATCAATGAATGGTTGAATAAATGTGGTTACTTTTTTCAAAGGAGAGGCAATTCTGATTTTGATAGAAGAGAGAACATTTCGAAAGGTATGTGGCCTCTGAGCTAGGCCCTGTGAAACAAGCAGAGAAGGAGAGTGAAAGGGCACGTCAGAGAGAGAGCACAAGTGAGGAAAGAGGACAATTACCCTGTGCAGTCTATTCGGGGAGGAGCACGTGCTCAGGTGCAGTGGATGAGGTTAGAAAGGTAAGCTTCGGCCACACTGCAAGGGGCCTGGAGCTTGTACTTCATCCTGACCACCTGTGGCCCTCAGGGTGCACGCCATGGATCTGCAGATCAGCATCACCTGGGAATCTGCCAGCCCCTGCTAAGTCAGAAAAACTGCAGGTGAGGCTCAGCAACCTGCAGTCTTATGAGCCCTCCAGTCCATTCTGATGCACACTCAAGTTTGAGAAGCACGAGGTGGTTGCCGGTAAGTCTGAAGAGAGCGGTTTCTGTGCAGTGGTGTGGAGGAAGACACTGCTCTTTATGAAAGAAGACAGTAATGCCAGAGATAGAGGCGGCCAGTGGCTGTGGCAGGAGAGATGTTTCAAGTGGAGGGAAGCAAGTCAGATGAGAGACAAGGAGAGAATGCAGGGTGAGCTGCCTGGGAAGCCAGTGGCATAGCTGCCTGCCAGTCAAACTGTTACTACCCCTGAGTCCCTCTGTCCTTAACACCCCTTGGCTCTCTGCTCTCTCCACATGACCATTCCCTATTTGGGCCCCAGTGATCTCTTTCTCATACTCTTATAATTGGCCTGCATCCCTCCCTCTCAGCCTAACCACAGTCAGGGGATTTTCCTAAATGGCAAGCAGGGCATGCTACTGCCCACGGCTGCCCACCCCACAGCCCGTGACAGCAGTTCTCAATAAAGCAGCTAATCGCAAGCAGGTCTCTGGTTGCCATATTGATTTGGGGAGGGGTATATATTCAATGGAATAAAGCCATTGAAGATGTAAAATCCTATCTGGGACAACTCCATGCAACAAAACTCTGCCTCGTGTCCTGTGTGACTTTCGAATGACATTCATATGGGCAAAACTTATGCCTCTGAGTCTAGAACCTACTTTCATTTTACTATCATCACAATACTTTTATTTTGCATAGTTTTAATATGTGCCAGGTCAGTCAAGAGAAGATTTTCCTTTGTTTTGTTCAGAATTGTAGCAAGACTTACTCAGGACTTCAGAAACCCTGTCGGGATGGCAGTCCTGCTCAGGGTGCCAAGTCTGATACAGTGACTGTCAGTGTGCATTTAGAGGCAGCATTGACTGTGACTGTGCCCCCTAGCATAGCTGTCCTGAGGCATTTACACATTGAAACACATTATTTTACTATGAACTACTTTTTTAAAGAAACTTTCTTTATCCCACAACTAGGAGAGTATAGCAAATTTCAAAGATGATACGATTAGGAATGTTATATTGTATATTAATTTCATTTCTGGGTAAAGGGAATATAAATTATTACAAAAATGGAGTATATGATCTGAGTACGAGCTAAAGTCCTATTTCTGAGTTTAGGATATTCTTATTTATTTAGCAAACTTTCATCTGGTCCTATGTGCTCAGCACTATGCTAGCACTTTATAAATATTAACTATTTGGTCCTCACCAATCCTATGAAATAAATATTATTCCCAGTTTTATAAAGACGCTTGCCCACAGTCACACAGCTGGCTCAGTGGTAGAGCTGGAATTCAAACCCAGGCCGTCTGGTCTGTCCTTGCTTTTAGCTATTACATATGCCCACCCTCACCCCATGCTCCCGTGTACAAAATGGACTTCTTGATCCCTGCCAGCTTGCCTAGGGGTGAACCCCTCCTAGACCCCATGCTTTAGTCATCTCAAAATAAGCATGTGCTCCCACCCTCTGTGACTGACTGTATTCACACTCTTCTCTGAGCCCGAAATGCTGCACTCCTCCTTCCCAACCTACTGCCCTCACCCCTACCCGACTCCCTCCTCACACCTCCGGCCCCTACCCCTGCCCTGTGCTGGCTCTGCCTCCACACCTGTAATGCTTTTCTGCTCTCCTCTGTCCGTAGGCCTGCTGCCTCCCACAGAGCCCGCAAGACAGCAACATGACACACCCATCTCTGCAGCCTCACCAGCATGGCAACCTGGCACTTAGTAGGTGCTCAAACATGCATGCAGAGAGACAGGGAGGGAGGGGCAAGGGGAAAGTGGCAAGAGTCTGCAGGTGGAAAGAGCTAATGAAGGTAACCCAGATGTGCCCTACCCTGCCTTACCTGTCTGCAGGCAGGGCAGTGACCCTGGCTCATTGATGCCAAAAACAAGTGCCCCGGTGTTACTATGACAACAGGCCTGAGGCATCGGGGAGGGGCTGGGCACTCCTCTTAGGGCTCTTGCACTCATGCCCATTCTATCTTGGCACAGACAACAGGTAGAAGCCACCTGGGATGGAAGAAGGAGAACCCCAGACTCCCCTGAAAGAAGGTAGAGGCCAGTCCTCTGAGGGATGGGACAGCCAGTCACCCACCAGAATGCAACAAGGAGAGCCAGTGTTCACATGCTCTGGACTCAGGGAAGTCAAAGAAAAGCCCTCTGCTATCCCAATCTGCCAGGTCAGCAATAAGAAATAGAAGAAAACCGATTTGGCAACATCCAGAGAGTATTAAATATTCATCCTGACTGCCCATCAGTAAAATCCCAGCAGAATACACCCTCTGACAAGTCGGCTTTCCACCACCGGAGGCTGTCCTCCTGGAAGCTTGTTTATGGCTTTGTCAATTTTAATGTACAATATTTAATAGCCAAACCAAGATATTGTCGTAAACAGTTGGAAAATGAGTGCTGACATTTCCCTTACTGCTTCTGTATTTAGGGATGTGTAATTGGTGGGTGTTTTGAGCTAAAGAAAATCAGAAGGAAGCAAGGCAATTATGCTTCACAATTAAAAGAGAAAAGAACTGATTAAGAGCTAACAATCAAATAAGTGAACTGGCTGAAAGTCTTGCCTAAGCGCCCCTGGAGGGGTCACGCTACGTGATCAATGGGGATCAGACTAAGCTAGAACAACGGCAACGTGAGAGTGACAGCATTCCTTGAAGATTCTGTTGGGGATGTGCATTTGCAACAGGAAGCACGCACAGGGAATGGTCAAATAACACATCCACAACAAGTCAACTGTGCCATCCAACCAGAGATTCTGATGAATACTGATACGGGGGCAGGATTAGCAGGTGGCTCCAGCAGGGACGAGTCTGGGGCACAGACCACAAAGTAGATTGCTGCGATAAGTGATCTCACAGCAGTGGAAGGCTGATGGTAAATGGACCAGCGTGAGTCAACAGTCCCTGGATTCCTATTTCATTCCGACGGAATAAGAATATTCAACACAATACTCTTTAAAACAGGGGTAGCAGGGGACATTTCTATGGAAGACACCAGAGCAGGGCTAAGAATCTATGTTTTGAGGGGCAAGGTATGCAGGGAGAGCAAAGGAAGAGAGGACAGCGCTGGTTCTGAGCTCTAGTATCCCCAAGTCTTAGAGCCACCTTGTGGCAGAAGCTGGAAGAATCAGGAGTTAAAAGAGGCACAAGATAAAACTTTTACACCATCAGCAAACTGTCTTGAGGAACCTCCACGAGTGTCTTATGACCCCAACTTCCAAAAAAACAAATTTAAGGATTTGCTAAAGGGGATTAGGAAATCAGGGGTGGTTAACCAGAGAGAGGAAACATTAAATACAAGTATACGGTACCAAAGAGGATTCTTGAGAAGAAAAACACTTGTCTAGAACATACAATAATAAAATTAGGAACTTGGACTCTGGAGCCAGACTGCCTGTCTGGACTTGAATCCTGGCTCTGCCACTTACTATGGCACACTGGGCAATTTATGTAACTTCTGTGTCAGTGTCCTCATCCGTGAAGCTGGGTAAAACGGTCCCCCTCACAGCACTGCATGGATTAAGGAGGAACTAAGTTATTATGTGTAAAGCATTCACACTGGTTTACAAGAAATGCTCAGTGAATATTAGCTGCTACTGTTGTTACTACCAGTAACACTAGTGCCATAACTCCGCCACATCATCAATCTACAAGGAGAAAATTCTTCTGTGAAGGACACCATTAACTGAATGCAGAAAGAGTAATCTCTGATTACACAGCCTTTAAAAAGGTCAAAGTCTCCCTATCGCAATTACTTTTTAACAAGGCACACCTGGATTCAAATCCCAACTTCCCCCCCTACTCACTAGGTGTTTAATTTGAGCAAGTGAGAACCTCTCAGAGCCTCTGTTACTTCATTTGTAAAATGGGAAAGCAATATGTTCCTCCCAGGGTTGCAGTGAAGATTAAAGTGAGATAATATACACCAAGTGTCCAATAGTCCCCAGCACACAGTCAGCTCTCATGTATTTTTCCACTTCTATTTCCCCAAAATGAATGCACCAGCACCAAAGTTTATAGGAAAAAGAGTAAAAACTCATATGAAGCTCTCTGGAAAATATTAAGTACTAAACACATAAATATTTAACAGAGGAGAGACAGTAACACTTAAGGGGATGCACTCTCCTGGTGCCTCAGCCGCCCTCTGGGAGTCCTGCACGGCCTCAAGCACCCACCTTTGCTCTTCCTAGCCTCCAAAGGGCCATAAAAGTCTATTACTGTGCACCTTTAAGTAAAGGCCTCATAACAGCCCAAGTACAGTGATACTCCTAAGTCCCCTCTGCCAACCACTGTTCATTCTCACTTTACAGTGAAAACACAACAGAAACCAACTCAAGACACCCGAAAGATGTCCTCAGAGCAGATCCAGGGACTCCCAACCCTCCAGCTACTTTATCTACCCAGGAGGCAATTATGGTATAAAGGAAAACGTTTGCTCTACAGAAGTCAGAGAGACCTGGGCTCCAATCTCAGTTCAAATCTGTTTTGCCACTTAACCAGCTGGCTTGCCTCCATCAAGATTCCCAACCACTTTAAGCCTTGGTTTCCTCATTAGCAAAATAGAGATACAAACACCTGTGTTATTAGGTTGTGGGATAAATTTAAAAAAAAAAACATGAGTAAAGCACTAGGCACAAACCTGGCATCCAAAAGGTACTTCATACATATTTTTTCCTGTGTGCCTTTAGTAACACCATAAATTAAATAATTAGAACCTTCAATGAATTAATTCTGGATTCTTCCCTTAGGCACTGCAGTCTTAGATACCAAGTAGTACCAGAAACAGGCAAATACGCGGGATGTATTCAAAAAGGCAATGTCAGACAAGGTCTTGGGGTCAGCATCTCCTCTACCTTCTACAGCTGCAGAACCATGTGACGGGCACTACTGCTCAGAAAACTGACCCTAAGAGCCAGAGGGGACCAAAAAAAAGGTGCAATTACAATCCTAATGTACCACTCAATAATGCAGGCAAGTGGGTACCTCGACATTTTCCACAACAAGGGTTCACATAAAATGGCGTCTCTGCTTAACCTTCCATTAACCTGAAAATCCACTTAAGCAAAACAGCCTCTTCCCCAAGCGTCCCCAAGTTTAGGTTCTCACTGGCCAAGGGAACAGTCTCATCATTTATACCACTCACTTGTTCCAAATCTGGTACAGAACAGAACTCTGTTATGGGGTTAGACGAGGTGAAGGAGAAACCCAAAGGTGACCATTATTTAACCTCACATTGCTGAAAACAACACTTGGCTACCTGAAGTAGTCTAGCAGACCAGGTCTGGCACTAACCGTGGCTGTCAGTGGGCAGAAAAATCCTTTTGGCAAGGCGTTCCAGCCATCTTTGCAAAGTCAAACCCTCACCCTTGCCTGCACAGGTGCCTGTTCTAGCCGAGGCATGGGCTGGGCAAGGGAAGGAACACAGGAGCCTACCGCCCGGGCTCCACCCTCCACCAGCTTCTAACCTGGCAGGAGACAAGGACAGACAGAGGAAAACCATAAGAGTTACATGTACTTAACTCCTCCCACATGTCAGCAGAAGAGCCTGATGAAGGTGAGAGTGTTTGCAGAAATCCCCACTGACTAATGCTCCCCAAAATGATGCATCCTTATGATCTGCTTTTAGACAGACTCAGCCTCCATAGAGAAAGGAGCTCAAATTCAGGGCCCATACAACTGGACGGGGCCTGGGTGCAGGCAACATTGTGGGAGAAACTCAACCAGGGTTCAAATCCTGGCTCCACCATTCACTGGTTACATGACCTTAGGCTAGTCACTTAAATCTTTCCTGGGGTGGTTGTGCAATTCTAATAAAGTAATTGACCTTCAGCGCCTCGTATAAAGCAGATGCTCAATAGGTGCCCATTACCCTCCCTCTTTACTCAGAATTTCCTTGCCTGTGAACAGGAGGCAATGATACCACTTCCACATCGTTGTATGAGGATTACAGGAGATGAGGTTAAGAAAAGGGCTTTCTTTAAAGCAATTGGCCTGTGCATTTCACAAATGTGCATGTCTTCACACACACACACGGGTTAGGGAACTGTTCTAGATTAAAGGAGTCTAAAGAGACAGGATAACAAATGTGATGTGTGATCCCTGATTGGATCCTGATTTGAAAGGGAAAGTAACTCTAAAAGGCATGATTGGGACAACTGGGGAAATGAAGGTGATAGCAGTACACTAACGTAAAACCCCAAGCATGCGATAATGGTGCAGTGTGTGGGTAGGTTCTTAGGAGTTACATGTTGAAGTACTCAGGGGAAGTATCCCAATGTCCACACCTTTCCCTCCAATGGCTCAAAAACAACAAAATACACACACACAGAGGAAGAAAACAAATGCTGTCAGACAACTGGCTATCAAGGAAAGGGAATACAAGTGTCCACTGCATGATTCTTAAAACTTCTTATTGATTTGCAGTGTCTCTCAATGAAGAGCTGGGAAAGGGGGAAGTGATGCTAAGGGCTCCATGCACACCTTTCCTTTCCCCTCACATCTGCTCAGGCAGCATGGACACACAGCCCCCAGGTCCGCAGCGCTCACCTGGCTGCAGCACCCTGATCTCCAGCAGGTTGGAGGTCCTCTCCGCCAGCCGTGTCCAGGTGTTGTTGTAGTTCTTCCGCCACAGCTCCGCCACACACTGGTACTTGCCCGCTTCCGTGTCACTGGCTCGGCTGATGCTTAGGCGGACGTTGTTGCTGGACTCGGCCTTCTCGATGGCAGTTCGGGTTCGGAAGCTGGAGGACCTGTCCCCCCACTGGACCCCTCCGTCCCGGGTGAAGGTCACCAAGTCATGGAACTCCACCGTGCCCACCGGCTGGAACCGCCACGTCACCGACACGGGAACCCGGGCAGGGTAGTGGGGTTTGATGATACACTGCAAGTCAAAGGAGTCGCTGTACGTCACTCCCGGTGTCCGGGAGATGGCTGTGACTGCAAAGCCCATTTCTGGAGAGAGAGCAGAGAGATTCAACCAGAGGAGGCCCGTGGCTTTCTCAGGGCAGCGTGACATCAGCAATGGGGCAGCTGGCAAAGCAAGCAAAGTGGAGCAGAGGCTCTCGGGGCCCCTTTTGAACTCTCAGGCTAGTGTTGCTTTTAGTATCCTGCCGAGGCCCAGTCCAAGAGTTTCCAAGACTCCACAGAGAGGCCCACCACAGTTCCCCCTGAGCAGCACTAGCCTAACCCTTCCCAATGAGATCCTTGTGCATTTGCTCCTCCCCTGGAATTAGACACCACAGTCCTCTCGGGGACTGACTGCATGTAGGCAGGGTCGCTCCCAGAAGTCTTGAGATTCCATGAGAAGACAGGAAAAGAAAAGCCCAAAGCCAATTTCCTCCATTGCATAGGAGGTAAACACAACCACACAGCCCCAACACCTCTTTTCCCGGTCCCCGAGCGCACTGGTGCTGAGAAGGGAAGCAGATGGAACTGGCCTCCAGTCCCTCTCCCGCGTCCCTCATGAAATCCAAGAACAAAGCAGGTGGGGACCTCCAGTGGGGTGGGACAATTGTCCTAAATGCAGGGTTCTGCAGTCTCAGCCGCTGTGAGTCTCTCAATCTTCCTTATTGAATGGGCAGCACTGCTAAGCCCTAACACTGACTCCTCAATATGAGTACCTCAGAGTTCCTTCAGCCTGGAAATACCGCTTAATATTCATACATTGATCACAATCATAAAGCTAACAGTAGCCAGTATGTATTGAGCACTATCTAGGTGTGAGCATGGTGCCAGCTGCTTTGCTCTCATCATGCTTCACTGAATCCCCAAAACAACCCTGTGGAACAGGCAGACTCATCATCTCTTCCTGCAGATGTAGAAACTGATGCAGAGAGAGGTTAGATAGATTGCCCAATATCAAGCACTTAGTAAGTCAATGACATAGTCAGTCTCCAACCACATGTAACTGATTCCAGGGGCCTTTTCAGGCTGCTCTACCCACGGAAAGCATAACACAGGGGTTAAAGGCCTAGACTCTGAAGCCAGCAGCCAAGGCTTTGATAACTTCCATTAAACAAGTTACTTAACTTCTCTCTGCCTCTGTTTTCCCATCTGTAAAATGAGTCCCTGTGAAGATTAAATAAATCAGTGTTTGTAAAATATTTCAAATAGTACCTGGCACATGAGATATATTTTGTCAAGTATTTTGTTAAAAAATAAAATAGAAATTAAAAAAAAGTACTTTAAACTCTGTATGTGAAAGACTGGCCACAGGATGAATCTTTTGGCTTTCTATGGTGAGGTTAAGTTGGCAAATAGGTACAATTTGCTGAAAACTCTGGACCTTCAATTTGGATTTCATAAGCTATCTCTATATACCCTTTAAAAAACTTTACGACACAGAAGCCCATCCTTAAACATGAAGCACCTGTGATGGTTACTGTGCACCTGTGTGTAGTAGGTGTTGCATGAGAGTGGTGTAGGACAGAACCTCAGGGACAGGACCCACAGCAGGTGCTCCTGCCTTCACACCTGAAGGGGAGAGTGCTTCTCCAAGTAAATGACACTGTCTAGTCCTGACACGGGCACATGCCATGGCCACAGAGCACCCAAGCTGCTCTAACTGAACAGTCATAATGGCCCATTGTACATTTGGGACCCACATCTAATTATACTGATAGGAAAATTCATGTGTGTCATTGTTAACTTTAGACTGAAAAGACAACCTTAATTAGTCCAGAGTGCCCTCCCATTCTTCCTTGTTCAGTCCTTTGGGCCACCTGATTATGGCTCTAGCCAGAGGTATCTCAGTGGTGGAGATCAGGTGAACAGTGATGGCCTCCGGATCCCAGGGCAGAGCCTCTCAGTGCCCCTGGCTGTAAGAACCACCAGACATATGGTGAGTAAGAAAAAACTCAGGGGATAACCTGATACCATAAATTACTTCTAGAGAAACAATCCTCATAACTCGAATCACTCATCAGACATTCCTAACCTTCCAGGATGGTAAAAAAAAAACAAAAAACAAAAAACTACCAGTACTGGACATCCAAAAGTTGCCCCCCAAGTTCCACTTCACTGGGTCCACACAGTGCTAAGTATGGACACAGGAACTGAGCTAATCAGGAAACACAATCACTGGAAGAAGTTTCTAAGACAGAAATCTGAGCTGTATAATTACTGCAAAAAGCAGGTCAATCTTTAGGACTAAGCTTTAGAAAATAAATGTAATTCTAATCTCAGAGGGGTAAGAAAATCGAGGACTCTGTTAACAACAAAAACCACTTGGGGCTGCCATCTTTACTGGGAGTATCCAAAAGCACCACCATCCCTACCTGCAAGGAAAGCGGTGACACAGTCCCAGGGAGTGGGACATAACGTTGCTGAGGACAACCGATGTCACATAACAAGTTTCTTTCCCAGCAAAGCCACAGACTGGTCGTTTAAAATTTAATATACTGATTCTATCCAGGCAGGTAAATGTTGATAGAAGCCTCTTTACCCTATGAGAAGCAAATCTAATCTTCTTTGGTTTTAGCAAATCTCAAGGTATCTTTTCATTCCATGCTAATGAGGGAATAGCTTTGTTAGGTATGGACCCCACTGAGTAGTAGAAACTTGTAGGCTTAGGCAAAGTATTTAACGTGTCTCGGTCTCAGTTTCCTCCATAAAATGAAAGTGTCTGTCACTTGGCTAGGTGGGGATTCAATGGGACAACTAAGTTTAAGTGTTAAGGATCAGCCAGGAACATAGTAAATGCTAAATAAATGCCAACAGGTGATTCTGTACCCTTCTCTGCTCACTTTCAGGAAGGCTGGCCCCTGGGCAGCAGGGCAGGAAAGACATGCCACACAGTGCTCAGTCCCTCTGCTCTCTTGAAGGCCAGGATGGCAGTGGCCACGTTCCTCTACCTGGGGTCACCACTTTGGTTGGGTGGGTTCCCTAACCTGGATAGACTTCTGATAACATCACTCCCTCCCAGCCAGACTAGGAGTAGTCACAGCTCCCAGCTATTGCTATCCCTCAGGAGCCCATCATCCACTGTGGGTCCCTTAGACCCTGCTAGCACCATCTTAATTAATTAAACTCTTATAAGAAACAAAATAGACATAAAGGAAAGTACTTTAACCTCTCTATGTGAAAGACTGGCCACAGTTTCCTGCTAGAACTCTGACAAAAGTCAGGATAAGGTGTTTGACACTGAAGCAGTCTCCATGCCAGACCCACCGCCAGTCCCACCGCTCACTCACCAAGAGCTGTGATGGAGATGGGAGTGCTGGCCCGGCGCTCCCCAACAATCTGCCACTCGCCATCCACCGCCCGCACCCATTCAGTCACGTGGCATTCATACTGGCCCTCGTCCTCCTTCCTGCTGTTGAAGATGCCCAGGCTGAACGAGTTGGGCTGCACCTGCTCCATCTGGATGCCCCCAAAGCTGCTGCGCTCCCAGTAGGACGAGCCTGGCTGCACGGTGCCATCCCGGTCTAGCCACATGATATTGCTGCGGCGGTTCTGCCTGTCCACGAGCTGCCAGATGACAGAGAAGCGACCCTGCGGCCTGCCTGCCGTGCGGACGCTGCAGGAGAAGTGCAGGTCCTCGCCCTCAAGGATGACGCTGGCATTGCTGGCCACCTCCACGGAGATGCTGCTCTCTAGGAAGAGGGAGAGAGAAACACACTGGAGGCTTTAACGGTCTCCACGGCGCCCTCCCCACAGAGGAAACAGGAGGAGGGGTGCAAATGGAATCACATTCAGGTACGGTGAGCCTCGGAGGGTCAAAAACACTCTGACACTAGCTGCTGCAAGCCCTGGCTGGCTCTGGGCGTCGCTCCCTGGGATTTTAGATCTGATCATCTAGGATGTTCTTTGCCGTGTGCAGAGGACTGGGATAACAAGGTTCTAAGACCTGAGACTGAATAAGAACCTAAGAAATACAACATAGTGGCATGATGTTCAGGGCATAAAACAATTTATCGGGTAATCTATTCAGCTGGAGTTCCAGGTTTTTCAAGTTGAATTTTCAGCAAGACGAGTAACTCCAAAATCCTACTTCACTTCACTCTTCCTACCATTCGGTACTCCAGCAGTCAAATAAAAGCTGAACATTCATAATGTGCCATTTGAGTCCTTCAGGACAATTTAGTAAATAGGAAAAAAAAAAAACCCGATAGGAAGTATTTGGACGATAACGTGTGCTTAAGTGTGGGCAATAAGGGAGCACAGATGGTCTAGTTTTGCAGAGTGTGTGGGGAGCGGGCTTTCATTCTTTCATTAACACACAGGAATAAAACAAAGCAAGCAGCTCGTCATCCACCACTCTCCTGCCTGTCTAGTCAACCCTGGGGCTCCTTTGCTCTCTGTCTAGAAACATTCTGCAAATCAAAAGTTTGGGATAAGGATTCCACTCCCTTCCCTGTCTCATCTAGCCTCTGCTGCTCACTTAACTATCTGAATTCACTCAATCGAGTTATTTAAACTCGACATGCCTCAGCCTCTTCTTCTGTAAGACAGAGAGCTACCTTTAATTGCAGAATTCTTTAAATATTACAAAGTAAATGAGATGACACGTAGATTCACCTAACACACAGTAGGTTTTCATAAACTGGTCATCATGATCATGATTAATTTTACTATTCCCCATAACTCTTTGTTTTTATAACCATCACAGAGAGCCTAATTGTTTTAATTATGCATATAGTATTTTGTATAATTATCTATATGGAATTCAGAAGGCCCGTAAGTATTAAAGAACACAAAGTAACTAATTTGGCTCCAATTTTTGGGTACCACCCACATGAAATACATGCAATAATTTTAAACCAATTAATTAAATCAAATCCCAGATTTTAAGAGGCACACCCAATTACCAAGAGAAGACACACACATACACATAACAATGCATTTGAATCAAAGCTTTTCTCTCCTTTATTTCCCCAACAGGCCGAAACAAAGACGAGCACAGAGACTCAGCATGTAGCTCTTATTATATCGAGGATGCCTGCTACCCATTCTGGATTTGCTTGTTTTATGTGAAAAATAAAAGGTGTGGATAGGGCAGGGAATAGCAATTTTCCCAGGAGGGCAACCTCCCCCAGGAGTCATACCAGGACGATTCACAGAGATGATCAGGCTCCTGAACCGTCACCATGTATAGCACTAATGGTTAAGAGGATGGATTTGGAAACTTCCTAACTCTGTAATCCTGTGGTTCTTCCTTAACCTACCAAAGCTCTCATTTCCAATGTGCAAAATGGAGATACTAATAGTGCCTACTTCTTAGGGCATGACACTGAGAGGATTAGATGAGGTAATTATTTTTCCTCATCATTAATAACAACAATATTCCTCTTTAGATTAAAGACTCATCCCCACTGTTATCAATTCAAAATAAGGGATTAAAAGGGCAACTTCAGCATCAAGGAAGAAAATTCTTTCACTTGTCTTAAGCAGAAGAATGACTTGTAGGACCTCACTCCCATCCACTACTGTCATCCCAGTGGACGCTTATGCACGTCCTGGCTCATTTATTGTAAGGGCTACTGTTTGGTGGTGCTCTGTTGCTTGAGCAAGCCTGGAAAACCCACATAGTTAGCATGTGGGGCTACAAGAAGAAATGTTATTTTATTATAGCAGCTGAGGCAAAGGCAACTACAGACCTAGTGCCTCACTACCCACTAACACTATTTACGGGGATTTCCAGGCCTGAGACAAGGCAGCCGACAATTTTAAACTCTCTGGATTAAGTGAAAACTAGGACAGAACTAATGAAAAACTGAGTACACGTTCACAAATGAAATTTCAAATCAGGAGGTTGATGGTGTAGCACAGGCTAAGCGCAGGGCGGTGGGTTTGGAGTTAGAAGCAAATATTTCCTAATGCAATGCAAGCTCAACCACTAATTGAACAATCAGCTCTGTCACTTCCTGTGTGGTGCTCTGATTTCTTCATTCATTAGGCGGATATCATATTAGCCTCTACAAGGATTTAAGAGGTGGGAGCGGAGAAGGAGATGATATATGCAGAAGCACTTTGGTCTCTTTGGAGGAAAAGCGCCATTAAAATCCAAGGCATTATCACCATTACCGATGTGATTGTTGTTGTTCTTCGGTAGACTTACCCAAGTGGCCTTGGGACAGGATCTGGTGGTGCTGGGGGACTTTAACTACCCAGTTATCTGCTGGAAAAGCAATATAGCAGGCCACAGATCATCAAACAAGTTCTTAGAAGGGGTTGGGGGAAATCTTAGTACAAAAAATATAGGAAGTAAACAGCGTGGCTGCCCTTCACTTGATCCTTAGAAAACAATGAGGAATTAGTTGCAGATTTAAAAGTAGAGAGTCCGTGGTTAAGGCAAGCACAGACTGACAGGAAAATAGTAAAGACAGTGGGCATTCAATTCAATAATTTCAATTGTACAGTATTCAGCGAGCACCTACTCTATGCAAAGCACCATGCTAGGCATTGCAGTGGGGGGAAAGGCTAAGAAACAAAAGAATTTCAAGATAATTAGACATGTATGTGTATGGTTTTTAACAAAATAATAATAAGCATAAAAGAAAATAATCCAGTTGATGAGAAAAGAAGAAAAGAGTGGCAAGAGGACAAGATGACCCCTGTGGCTACTTTTTACTTCACACTTGAAGAGAAATCTTTTCAATATTAAAACATATAAACAAAAATGTAAAGGAAATTATTACAAGGCTTAGAGAAAGAATAGTTTGAGCAGCTGAGAAAAGGTTAAAGGTTAGTCTTAAAACTTTACCATTTGTTTAAAATCAGAGCATTATAAGTTTTTATTCTTTTTACTAAAAACATAACTATGGGAGAATGAGATTAATAAGAATATCTTGATAATATGAATGTTTAAACACAACACAAGCAAACATCAGTAGTTTCTGGAATCCCTAGCAATGGCCGCTACCCACCCACACAAGGCCAGTCTACATGGAAGCTGGGAGCCCACTGAGGCAGCCTCAGAAATCAGCTAAGCTTAAAAGGCTATGCTCCAGGAAGATGTGAGAGGTCCCACCCACTGACGTTTAGAAATGCAATTTCAACAGGGAAGAGCCATTTAGGGAAATGCCAGCCTTTATACCTGAAAAACCCAGATGGCAAATTCTTAATAATATACTTTATGATTTAAAATCCTCCCATAAAAGATCAATTCTCCTTAAGTGAGATTTCAAGGCAGGCATCTACCTACTTCTTCTGGGACTTGATTCCCACACAGGAGCAAACAGTTTTCTGGGATTCCTGGTTTCCCTCCAAGCTGAGCTGGCACTGCTTGTGTATGCACAGGGCTGCTAGCACTCAGATAGGCCTATGCCCAGCCCTGGCCTGCCAACACACCCCTGATCCTGATCCTCTGCTATGGGGAGCCTGCTAACTGTAGGCAGGTGGGCTACACAGGGAAGAGAGGCTCAACGGTTTTCCCCCAGCTCTGCGTTACCTCAAGGGTTCCTTACACCTGCCCTCCCCTCACCCTCCCCATGCTATTCTCTTTCCCCTACCTCTCCTAAATCATGCTGAGCCAAAGGAGAAGAACGCAGCACATCTCTCTACTTACTAAGGGGGAGGACTATGATGGGGATGTTCTTGGGACGCTTGCTCTCCTTGTCAATGAATTCCCCGGTCACGGTTTTCTCTCGCTCAGTCACCCGGCAGTTGTATTTCCCGCTATCTTCCTGGCGGAGGTGGTAGATCTTCAGCACAAAGACACTGTCGCTCTCTTTGGCCACTTTAAGCTGTCCCCTGGCTTCCCGGTGAGCAAATTCACTGTTGAGGACAGGCACAGCGTTAGGGCCCATGGTGGCGATGAGCGAGCTGTTGAAGGCCCAGGAGACAGCAAAGTAACGGTCGGGGACATTCTGAGCCTCCAGGATGCATCTGAACTCCACCGGCTCTCCCACTGTGTGCAGCCGCTTCTCTGTTTCCAGCCGAACAGTGAATTCTTTGTCTGAGAGAACAAGTTAGAAAAGAGACATATCCTGGGTAAATGAGGGCCCCAGCCAAGTAAACCACATCAGCACATTCCCACTACCCTTCCTCTTCTTTACAATACTAACCGCGGGGAGGACCACAGTGCTTAGCTTGTGAGAAAAATAACTCAGACCCAGGTTCTCTGAGGCCTAGAGAAACCTCTGAATATCACAGAGATTTCAAAACTAGTTCAGCCCAGACGGTCTAAGCAAACTGTTACCCCAGTGAAGACCAATGGGGATCAGTCGGAAGCTTTAGATATCTTAGATGAGACCCCCAGGTCAGTGAGAAGCTACTAATATCATTCGAATGGTAGATTACAAAGATATAGCCTTGATATATGCACCCAGAACTCTGTTTAAGCAACAGCATTATAAACATTTTCAGCAGATATTGTAAGACTCACCCCACTGAGGTCTGTGGGAGAAAACTACAGAGCGGCCTAGGTGCTGGCCCAATCCTAACAAATGCTCAAGGATGACTATATTAAAATTCCCTCTCTAGCCCCCGCCATGTGAATACTAGAAATAAGATGTAAGTATGACAAAACCTAACAGAATTACACAGAAAAAAATGAAAACAAATGTCTGTTCACTAGTTTACCACCTGTCAGACCAAATCTTCAGGCAGATTTCAGTGGTAGTAGGTACTTTCCCACCGAAGTACCTACTAAGTACTTTTACTTTAGTAGGAAAGTACCTACTTTAGTGGGAAAGTACCTACTAAGTACTCACGTCTGGTTAAACCTTAGTAGGTACTTTCCCACTTAGTAAGTACTTAGTAGGTACTTTAGTGGGAAAGTACCTACTTACGCTGAAAGCCAAGCAGCCTGTGAAATGATTACTAAACCCAAGCAACCTCCAAAGAGCTAGGTGTTTTTTAAATTTTTATTTATTAATTTTTAAATGTTTGTTTATTTACTTATTTATCGTGACAGGGTCTCGCTCTGTTGCCCAGGCTGGAGTGTAGTGGCATGATCATGGTTCACTGCAGCCTCGACTTCCCAGGCTCCAGCCATCCTCCCACCTTAGCCTCCCGAGTACCCACCACATCCGGCTAATTTTTGTTGAGCTGGGTGTTTAACCAGGCACGAGGGGGTGACCAAAGAGGGGCTCATCACCACTAACAGCATCACCACAACCTGTGTACCAGTGTACAGTGGCTATTAATCTCATGAGATAGCTATCGTATCTCATAGGCACCCAGGGCAGAAGTCGGGGGAAGAAAACGGAGTTAAGGGTTAGAGACTGGAGCTGTGACCACCGCCCAGTTCTAGCTCTGTTCCTCTAAAAAGAACACTGAGGGGGCAAAATCCCATGGCACAGACGTTTGAATTCCATGTGGAGTCATTAGCTCCGACCTTGCCTGCCTTCCCTAGACTGGCATTTCTAGCCTTTCCCACTGTCTTCAAGATCTTGCCCATTCATCCCGTCCTAGGCGCTCTTCAAGCAGATGAGGATTCTGTTTCCCAAGAAAACGTAAGAATCACACATGAGCGGCATCCACATTCCTCTTTTCCAGCCCCAGCTCAGTTTTACCCCTCCCACTCCTCAGGCTCTCCAGCCCCTCCCCTCCTACATAGGCTGGTGTCCTGCTGCAAACACCCCTTTTTTTCCAGTGACCTAACCACTTCCTCTAGCAGCCAAACTTCCTGACAGGGAAAACCACCTCATCAACTCCAGGGCCTCCCCTCCAATGAAGTAGCTGCTGTCACAGCTTCCAGCTCCCAAGGGACAAGTCTTAAGAGGCATGGATTGAAGGAAGCACATTTCTCTCTGCCACCATCTGCCTAGATGCACACACCCGTATGGGACAGTGCTCGTGTTATCTGCTGGATATTATCTCTCAGGTCAACCCAATTATTTATAACCCGACATCAATGACAGAAAAGCACTCGTTCCACATAAACACCACTGGAGGTGTGCAAGGGGTACCCTAGACCTCAGACCTTTCCACTGCTCTACGTTAGCCTGGCTGTAACTCTGGCTTTCTTCTTTCAGCAGCCAAAGATGCTTCTCATCTCAGGGGAATCCCCCCATGCTGTGGTGACATCTTCATGTTCCCAGGTTGAAGACACAAGATTTACAGTACATCACCCCCGTTTCTGCCCTTGGTTATGCCCAGTCAATTACATCTCTAGAAACTGACCTGTGCTTTTTCCAATACCCCTTCCACTTCAACTCACTGAAATTAGGCTTCACTGACAGCAAATGTCACGAATGATCCACCCTTTCCCTACCCGCATCCCAACCAAAGGCTTTCCTCAAGTGGGTTGAGGCCTCTGAGCCTGCTCCATGATACCTTCCCTCCTGCTCCTCTTCTTGCTGGCCTGCCTACTCTGTTCCACACTCCCTCTCACCTGCTTCTCTGATCACCTTACTGCTACTGTTCTCCCAGGCCCTGTCCCATTTTTACCCCATGGGTTCTTCTGGGGCCCTGATCACTCTCAGGCCCAGTCTCTGAGCCCCAGACCCCTATGTCTGAGGACTCAATGGGTGTTTCGCATACTAAGTATCTCTATCAGAGTCTACCTGATGGATGGGCTCTTTCATTAGAATTTACAAACACAAAAGACAGCCAATGCTGCCACAAATGCAAAGGTCCCGCATGTCCTCATTATTGTTCCTTCCCTTCCACAGTTCAAGGAACCCCCGGAGCCCCAGCCCCAGCCCCTGGGCTTCTAGCCAGTTGGACCCCTCCTTCCACTGTGCTCTTTATTCTTTCGCCTCTGGCACCCACTGACCTAGCCATAGCTCTTATTAGCTCTTTTCTACCTGGTCTCTTGACTTCAGACCCAATGGATTTAATCAACCTCCAGGTGGCCTCCATGGGTTTTTCTTTCTGAAACCCTGATCTGATTGTTACTCCCTGCTTAAAAATCTCTACCTCCTCTCCAACCATCTGCAGCAGAGGTTTTCAAACTATTAAGAAGAGGACAAAGGAAGGGGACTTTTTAGTCATATAAAATCTCTTGCCACCCAACATAGAAAACATTCAGTTGAAGCAAGTGGGGGACCACCCAGGCCCTCTCATGCCTTCTCCCTGAACTCCTGGGCGTGCACAAATGCACATGAACACCCACGCACACCCATGTCTAACCTCCTAGGCACCTTTAAGGGGCTCCCAGGATTCCAAGAACAGCTTGAAAACTCTTGGCCCACAGAGTCAAGCCCCAGCTCTACACTACAGCATTTGGGGCTTCCAGCTGCCTTTCTTCTCATCACGCACATCCAGAACTCAACATCCGGAACTAGTCATACTTGACTTCTTTCTGCTTGCCAAACATATCAAACACTTTTGTACTTTTATGCTTCTCCTCCTGCTGACTCCTTAAGCTTCCAGACTCAGTTCAAGTCAAGAAACTTATTGGCGTTCCTGGATTTGTCTTATCAACCATCCCATTCAGAGAAAACTTATGGTTGCAAGAACACTTCCTATTTCCGGTATTCCCAGAGCACTCTATACAAATGCTATCAATGCACTTAGCACATTCTACTTGGTCATTGGTTCTCAGGTCTGCCTAAGTGCAAGGACCAGTGCTAGTCATCTTTGAAGCCCCTAATGCCTATCACCACCACACCTTCAATGCTGTGGAGACTAACTACACGTTTACTGAAACGAACTAAGAGAAGGGTAGAGTTGGAGATGCAACTGCTGAACCTAAGCAGCACAGGAATGCAGAGTGAAGTCATCAACTTTTTTTGCACTTAGTTTTCCATCTGCTGGCTTAGTCTAGATACATTTTCAGGGTAAACTAAAAAAGTTCTAATTCCAAATTGGTAAGATTAAAATAAAGAAGATTAACCGATGCAACCTAATTTAAAAGCATTAAGACTCAAAATTTGGCCCAAACTTTTGAAGCTGATCTTAAAACTATCCAGGAAGGGAAAGGATAAATATAAAGTAAAGCCCCTTGGATAGATTTTTTAATACTGAAAGATCCACAAGCTGCTAAATGTCCTACAGAGCAGATAAAGTGCTCCCCATCCGGGAACCCAACCCCTATGGTAAAAGATCTCACATACATTAGATGACTTATTAAAATGATGTCCAGAGAATTGCTTCTGCCCTAGAAGCTTTGCCTTGAAAAAAATATAGATAGCAGAAGAATTACCTGGGAAGTGTGCCAGAAATCCAGCTTCCCAGGTCCCATCCCAGGAGCCTCCAAATGAAGACTTCTGGGATGAAGCCCCAAAATGTGTACTGTTAGCTGAGTCTGAAGCATTACTCTAGAATGGCAGAGAAAGTATGCAAAGACCCAGACAACTGACTGCAGCAAATGGGACAGGGAGTCCAAGAGACAGGTCCTGAAGAGGGACCCCACCTGTACTGGGACTCCCCAGCTCATTTCCCAAAAGCCACACCTCCACTCACTCACCAGAACCACCACAGTCCTCACCAGAAGTGAGCAACCGCACAAGGAAAGGCTTTCAAGCCACTCATCGCAACTTAGTGATGGCACAACAGCCACGCTCCACCAAAGCTGGGGGAACTGAAGGCCCATGTGAGAACCTGCCCTCAGCCCAGCAGAGGCAGCCAGCGACAGCCATCAGCTTTGGCCTGGAGCTTGGTGGGCTCAGGAACCTGGGGAGATAGAGTCTGGGACCACAGGAGATACCAAGAGGAGCCAGGGCCCTAGGGTTTCAGCTGGCTATGCCACCATCATTTTGCCTTAGCTCTAAAGACATCACACAACCTCCTCAGGACCCCTTCCAGGCCTTAAGAAAACATCTAGAGTGGAAACTGGTACTCTCAGACTGGCCTTATCAACATGCCCTATGACTCCTCCTGAGCCCCAACATAAAGTAATCTGCATTCAGCATCCTCACCTGCAAAATAGAAATACTACCACCTACTCACCTCACAGAACGTCTGGGAGATGGTGAAGTAATATGTGATAAAGTATTTTGGAAATTACAAAATATCACCAAAGACTATTACTAGATAAAAAATAATAATTTATGACAAAACTTCTCTAGTTCATAATGTTAGACCTTGGATGGAAGTCTCATTATCTCAAATGTCTTCTGCAAATGAAACCAGATGGGCACCTGAGGAAAGCAACATCATTAAAAGGAGCAGCAACTGTGGCTAATGGGAATGAAAACCCAGAGTTTTAAAATACAAATAGTTTCTCAGAAATCTCCCAATTTTTAACATGAGTTTCTAATTCAAAAAAGTGTAAACACCATGTAGGTCAGAGAAAGCATGTCTCTAAGCAGGATTCAGTCTGTGCAGCACCTGCCTGTGACTCAGGTCTTAGGATACCCCTGTCCTGCACATCCCTCAGCTCCCTCCGGCTGCACAGGAGATCAGTTTTAACTTCACATGAAAACCAGCTGTCCTGGTAGAGGCCCCCAAAGAAGGAGTCTCCACATCCTCCCAGTATCTGACAGCCTTCACCACCAGGTAAAGGACAGGACAAGAGGCTCAGAGAGACTGACCAGTTGGCTGGACGTTGACCACGGCTCCCTCGGAACGCTTTCGGGTCATAGCATACCATGACCCATCCGGATCCTGGATCCACTCAGCAGCCTCGCAGTAGAACTCGCCCTGGTCGGAAGGCTGCAGGTGGAAGATGGTGAGGCGGAAGGTGGTCCTCCCCAGCTTGTCCAGCCGCACCTCCCCCAGGCTCTGCCTCTGGGCATATTCGCTGCTGGAGTGAAGCATGAAATCTCGGCTCAGGGAGATGACCTCCACGGGCTTCTCGCCACCTTTCTGCCGGAGCCAGGCCACAGACAGGTGGCTGTGCTGAACAGTCTCCGAGGTCACCTCACAAGTGAGCTCCAGCGGGTCCTGCTCCACTCTGTGCAGAGTCTGGGGCATGGCAGTGGTCTGCAGGGAGTCTGGGATCACTGCAACACAGAAATGTCCCGAGAGTGCAGTCACAAAGCCACAGAATCTGAGACTCCCAGGGCCTAAGCTCCCATTCCATGCAGGCGTCACTGCCCTGCATCTCTAACAGTCATCCTTGAACCATCCATTCAAGGTCACAGACAGCCCCAAATGCACATAAACAGAAAGTTTTCTGTTTGGATTTGGAAATGCATTATTTTGGTGCTTACACCTACCTGTTTGGTATTTTAATAACACTTGGATGAAACATGGGGTGTATTTCATATTATATAATAAATGAACTCCCTGAAAATACTGTCTTTAAACAATTGTCTCACAGGTCAAATAACATTTGTTGTTCATTCTGGCACTGCTTTGAGATACTTTAACTTCACTTCTGACTGATCCTCAAATGGAAATGCCTCCTGGAACTTTTAGTTTTACATTTCTATACAACATCCTTATTTTCCCCTTTCTCTCCTTCCCACATCCCAATTCTGTAACTTACTTCAGCAGTACAGCCCCAGGAAGACAATTTTTTTTAAAAAACCATTTTTGGCAGAAAAAAATCATCATCATACCCTATTTTTAGTATGTTTAATTTTCACGTAATTCATCCATCAAGGGGTCCTCACTGGAAGGAAGCCACAGTCTGGAGAGATTCCGGCAAGAGAAGAGATTTTCTCTGTGATCTCTTGGTCAGAATCATACCCTGATCCTTGCTTGCATCTTTCTGGAGATTAAATAGCACCACCTCTTTGTCTGATGAGAGTACCTTAGTCACAACTAGTATGTGCTTTCTCCCTGTTCTCACCCAAGGATTGGGTCTTAAAGGTCTCCTGCTGGGAACGGCCGAGTGCGGTGGCTCCCACCTATAATCCCAACACTTTGGGAGGCTGAGGGAGGCGGATCACCTGAGGTCGGGAGTTCAAGACCAGCCTGACCAACATGGAGAAACCCCGTCTCTACTAAAAACACAAAATTAGCTCAGTGTGGTAGTGCATGCCTGTAATCCCAGCTACTCGGGAGGCTGAAGCAGGAGAATTGCTTAAACCCAAGAGGTGGAGGTTGCAGTGAGCCAAGATTGCACCATTGCACTCCAGCCTGGGCAACAAGAGCAAAACTCCATCACACACACACACACACACACACACACACACACACACACACACAAGGTCTCCTGCTGGGACATAGACTTGTTAGAGAAAGAAAAAGGAAAACCCATTGCTTAATTGTGATAATAAAAACTAGAAATTAAGATAGGCAGAAAAACAGAACAGCCTTGATATGGTTAACCCTTTGACACTGACAAACACTATGACCAGGGCTGCCCACATTGGAAGCTCCTGCATCCCTCTTCTTCATGTTTCCTTCAGCATTAAGGAGCAACAAGGGAGACAGCCAGTTCATAGTGCTTACGCATGGAGCCAAAGGACCTGCAATGTACGAGGTCTGAGCAAGGACCCACAGCCACATGTGCTTCCTGCTTCAGCAGTGCCCCGTGGGTCTCAGAGCTGCCCAAAGGCCTATCCTTCTGAGAGGTTTCTCCTCTCTTCCAACTGATGTCATACGTCTCATCTTCCTTGTCATTCAGATCATCAACCACAAACATCTTGCCTTATATTTTCATATCCCTTTTCACCAGTTACAGTGTTAACTTATGAAATTCTTAACATCTGCATTAGACCTTTTTAAAGTTTCACCCTCAACCACCTATTAGTAAACTAAAGAAATTTAGTTTACTTGTGCTATCTGTTGACCCCTAAAATATGTGGGGATTTTGGGGACTTTTTTAAAGTCAAATGCATGGCATAAAGCAAAATTACACTACTAAAGAACTGAGTCAGGCCAGATGCGGGCCATGCGAAGACAGCATCTCCTTACCCACTAGGTTCATCTTTGCACTGTAACTCCCAAAGTATTGCTTATCAGTGCTGGGTGTGTGGCATTCATACTCCCCGGCATCCCGGGCCTGAAGATCTGTGATGTGCAATAGGGTTGAGTTCCCCTGGACTCTTTCTATGAAGATCTTCCCTCCGCGGACGCGCTGGGTGTAGATGGCATAGGGGAAGGAAGAGTCCACGGTGCTGACGATCTGCACCTCTCGCTCTGGAGATGAAGGCAGGTAAATGGACCACTGGAAATTCTGCTCCGAAGGTCCCTGGTAGCCACTCACATTGCACCAGATGGTGATGTGGGAGCCCTCCGTGCGGTACAAGGGTCCTTCCTGAACGGTGACCTGCCGCTGTGCTGACACCACACCTACGAGGGAGAGAAAACACAGGCAACATGCTCACTCACTTCTCAGACCAAAATGCAAAGTAGGCAGCAGTCTCCAAAGGGTTTGTTATTTGTGTGACATGATAATAATATAAATAGCTTACTGGCCCTTTCAAAGGCGCTCTGTGATTTATAAATATTAATTAAAACACTCTGTGGTAAAGCACGGTCCCTAATTTGCATATATGGGAATTTGATCATGCCAAGATGTGCTTTTGTTACTTATTCAACAGCTGACCCTTGGGAATTTCATTTAGTCCCTCTATTTGTCATTTATGTGGCAGTTTTATATCTATTTATTAATGCTGTTTATAAAGTTTTTAATAAAACGAGCAGGAAAAGTTGAATCCTTGGCACAAATTCAGATGAAAACAAATAAAAGCAACCGTCTAGAAATCTGGTTGAAATTAAATGCTTCTTCCTTGGTCCGAGCGCTGGTGGGAGGGAGTCCTGGGAGCACCTTTTTTCTGGTGCCACACCCTTCGTTTTCCCATGTGGCTGCTCCCCTATACCACTCCCAAGGAGCATTCCTTAGTTTCTCTTCCCTCCATAAACAGAGGCAGAGCTGAGCTCCTGCAGACTGCTATCGTTTTAAGCTGAGCACGCCCAAATACTAATGTGAAGGGCTGAAGCAGATCCCTGATGCCCAGACTCCCACAAATTGACAAAGGGGACAGTGCCCAGCTAAACCTATGACAAGGACAGTCAGGCTACCCTTGAGTTTCCCACTCAGATTCCCCCGCTGACCTCCTGCCTTCTGGCTGAGATAGCGTTCTCCAAGGTCACTCTGCCTGCCTTCTCCATGTTCTTCTTAAAGTGGCATGGTGAGTTTAATTTCTCATTTCATGCCAACTCAACACTGATTGTGCCTGGGTCACTCAGAAGGTGGGAGGGGGCACACCCCTGCCTCTCCCTTTGGGCAGAGGTCACGCACTGCAGGTTGTGAAAAGTGCAGGTGAGTTCTAGGCACAGCTTTGCCACCAATTAGAGCTGGTTGTGTCATCTCAAACAAGTTGCTTTTCTTCTCCAGACCTTGATCTCCTCATCTATCAAATGATTTCTAAGAAGAAGGCTTTGGAGAGGACTAGCATGGGTTCCGATGCTGGCTTTGTCATTTATTAACTGTGATCTTGGATAAGCTACTTAACCTCTCTAAGCCTCAGTTTTCTCATCTGTAAGATGGGGATAATAATGTGTGCATCATAGGGTTATTGAGAAGATCTAATAACATCTGTAAAGCCCCTAGCACACAGCCTAGCCCACAATCAGTCCTCAATAAAGAGCTGCTGGCTAAGATATCTTTTGGCTGGAACATTCTGTGGCTCTGGATCCATAGAGGACAGGATTTGGCCAATGACTGCTTAAGGACATTTCAAAGGCCTCTTGACAATGACACCATCACTGGGCCGCCCATGTCCTCCCACAGCTGCAGCCCATTCTTGTGATAGCTTCCCTTTTCCCCCACAAATGGGAATGGCGGCTGCCCCGGCTATGCCTATCTGAAGTGGATCCAGCTGGTGAACAGCCGGGACAGCTCGAATACTAGTGGAGTGAAGCTCTCAGCCCAGCTCAGCAGGGTACTGTGCCTCGGTGTAAGCTGATCTAATCTGCAAGATGACAGACCTCAAAACGGCCCATACAATGAAACGCCCATGGCTCGCAAAACTTTAATTCACGCAGAACCTTTCCTCACAAACAAAATCTTACACAGAACCCATCCTTGCTTCAGCAGAATCAGGAAAAATAAAAAATTGGCAGGGGAAGGAAACAGAACAAGTGGTATGTGAATTTATTTGATATATTCTGGTTGATGGCATTAATTATGATATTTAAAGTCACCATGAGGACAACTCTTTAGTAATATCAGTATGTTAAAATATGCTGTATAACATTTTCGCTATATGTAGTCATGCACTGAGTAACATTTCAGTCAATGAGGAAACACATGTACAACAGTTATCCTGTAAGATTATAACGGAGCATATATAGAGATCTAGTATATGGCACTTAATATTGGCATGGCAGATCAAGTAGGGGAAATGACTGATATTCAGTAACAGTGCTGGGACATTTGATTTTCCATATGAAAATGTATAAATGAAAATATATATCCCATCTAGGTTTGTTAAAATACACCCTGTGATGTTCACACAGGATGAAATTGCCTAATGATGCATTTCTCAAAACATATCCCCATCATTAAGTGACCCATGACTGTATATATACACACACACATATATGGTGACATTTGAATCAAATATTTGCAGTATTCCTGAAACACAGAACATTTTGCAAACAATTTAACTACATTCATAACATTAGGTATCCTGTGAATTGCAGTGTTCTGTGACAGAGCAACTACAACCAACCCCCATCCATCTCCTGCAAAGAAGGCTGGAGGCAGGTCAGGGTACACCAGCATCTTCAAGGACTGCTTCTCAATCCTGGACCTACATTGGAATCACCTGGGGAGCTTTTAAAACCTAACAGTGCCTGGACCCCACCTGACATAACTGGTCTTAGGACTAATTAGGATTATTTTTAAAGCTCCACAGATGATTAAAATCAGGTGTAGCAAAGCACTGTTACTTTAAAGTGTCTCTACCTACATGGTGCCAGCGAAGTGCTCAAATGAAATATCTTAAGGCTCTCACTAGCTTTAAGCTTCTCTCTTTGGTAGAGACCCAATCCCTGGTTCAAGAAAGTTTCATTCTCCTCTAGTCTTCCCCAGTGCAAAAGAAAACAGCTGAGACCCATCAGATACTGGCTCTTGTGATGCAATAATGAGTTTAACCAGAATGCATCCTATTTACAGACTTTACAAAGGCACTTGGCCAGCGGATCATCAATGTCCTCCCCACCCAAAGATAAACAGTGTTAAGTGGCCTGAATGAGCCAGGACAGCAGGGTCAAATCAACTTGCCTAGGCCGGAAGCAGGTTATAAACAACCTGGACAAATAACTAACTACTGGACTGCACTTCAACCACACACATTCAGCTGCACCTGTTTATTAAATATGTCCTTAATTTCCCTCTGCCCCACAAAGGGCTTCTGACCCCTGAAAATAATGCTTCTCAACATAACAATAAAAATAAATGTTTTCTTCTTGGCAGTTTAATTCCCTTTCCACATACCCACCCCCTCCCCATTTCCTTCTAATGGTAATACCCTGCTGTGCAGACCTCTGCTGCCTCCAAAGAGACACAGGCCCACAACCCTGATCAGGGCATCCTCTGACCCACAGCCCCTCTATCTCCCCTCTCAACCTACAACAGAAGGTTCCTCCCAGGCAAGGATCTTTTTTTTTTTTTTTATTAACTTTTTAAACTTTAGACATTCTGTACTCTTTGGATTACTCTGCAATAAGCAAACATGACTTCTGTAATATAAAAAGAAAGATCAAAATGTTATATACAACTGCATGAAAAGAACTAGAAAGAAAATACTAGGTGACAGGATGGCAAGTGATTTTTATTTTTTTCTTAATATTTTACTCCCTCCCCCAGTCCTCTGCAATGAGTATGTACCAGTTTAATAACTAGAAAAAAATTTTTGCCAAAAATAAAAATAATGCATATTTGCTATATAAAATTTCTTCTGTATTCACTACTGTAGTATCTTTTATATAGATACTGGTCAGTGATTTCATCAGTCATACCCATGTAATGAAACCCCATATGAAAACCCTAAATAATGCAGTTAGGAGAGCTTCTGGGTGCTGGGAGCAGCATGCACCAGGAGAGGGCATGGGCAGTCAGCACTACTCCCCTCTCAGACCTTGCCCTGTGCACTAAATAGGACTGACCTATGTGACCAGTAGGAAATGCACAAATGGTGGAATGTGACTTCCAGCGCTAAGTCATAAAAAGACAAGCACGATGTTATGACGACATCAAAGCAGCCGTATGGGGAGGACCACGTGAGGCCTCCCGCCAACCGCCAGCACTAACTTGCTAGCATGTGACTGGAAGTAGATTCCACCTTGGAAGTAGATTCTCCAGCCTCAGTACTCAGTCAAGCCTTCAGATAATGTCAACCCCAGGCATCTTTCTGTTGTTGTTGAGACAGGGTCTCACTCTGGCACCCAGGCTGGAGTGCAGTGGTGCAATCAGAGCTCACTGCAGCCTTGACCTCCGAGGCTCAAGTGATCCTTCCACATCAGCCTCCTGAGTATCTGGGACCACCAGCACACACCACCATGCCTGGCTAACTTTTTTATTTCTTATAGAGATGGGATATGGTTGGGATCTGTGTACTCACCCAAATTTCATGTTCAATTATAATCCCCAATGTTAGAGGTGGGGCCTGGTGGGAGGTGACTGGATCACAGGAGTGGATCTTTCATGAATGATTTAGCACCACCCCTTTGGTGCTGTTCTCGTGAGAGTTCTCACAGGATCCAATTGTTTAAAAGTGTGTGGCACCTCCCCCTCTCTCTCTCTTGCTCCTGCTTTGGCCATGTAAGGCATGCCTGCTTCCCCTTCACCTTCCACCATTATTGAAAGTTTCCTGCAGTCTCCCCAGAAGCCAAGCAGATGCCAGCATTATGCTTCCTGAACAGCCTGTGGAACTGTGAGACAATTAAACCTCTTTTCTTTATAAATTCTCCAGTCTCATGTATTTCTTTATAGCAATGTGAGAACTGACTAATACATAGGGTCTCACTATGTTTCCCAGGCTGGTCTCAAACTCCTGGGCTCAAGTAATCCTCCTGGCTTTGCTTCCCAGAGTGCAGGGATTACAGGCACAAGCCACTGAACCTGCCCCTTTCCTCCCCACAACATCTTGACTGCAACCTCCTGGGAGACTCCAAGTCAGAAGTACCCACTTAAGATATTATTGACTTTCTGAACCACAGAAACTGTGAAATAATAAACATCTATTGTTCCTTTAAGCCTTAAGTTTGGGGCTTTTTTTTTTTTACACCAATATATAACTAATGTAGACACCTGCAGTACCTAAGATTGAATGCAAAATTGTGTTTCATACACATGAGTGTGTTCTTCTGAGAAAAGAGTCCATAAATTTCAAAAGATTCTCAAAGGAATTCAAGACCCAAAAAGATTAAGAAACATTGCATCAGACAATAACGTGTCAATGAGCAAGGTCCTGTCCTTTTAGATTGAGTTTTGAAATCACCCATCCCACAAATACATGATACCACTTAACTAGTTTTTCAAGGTATTTCTTGTTTAAAGATGCTCTCACTTTTTCTTTGTGCTCAAGTCCTAGACAAACCTGGCTAGGAGCAGGAGGTATGATTCAGGAGTTAGTGAGCAGGGAGGGGTCACTGTGCCTGGGAAAGCCAGCTCCTCATGCAATTTTTGGAATATGACTTGGCTCACAAACCTATCTCTAGGCACAGGATCCAACTTATATGTTCAAGATGTGTGACTGAGCATGTGAAAGTGTCAAAGGGATCGACCTCACCATTTTACATCCACTCTTCCGGTTGTGGCCCCTACAATCATCAAACTCGTTCAGCACCCTGCTCCTCCAAATTCTGCATGTGACTCAGCCACACTAGTATCTTTCTTCATCTATAAGATGAAAAAAATACAATGCACCATGTAGCAATCCCACAGGAGACCCTAGAGATCAAATCATACTGTGAAAGCCACCAAATGAATATTTTAAAATTTCATCTCATTTCTACCAATGTGAGATATCAATCTAAAAACAGGATCAATCTTTGTACAAAAGCATTAAAAAGAACATTAAGTTTGGGTTAAAAGTGCAAAACTGCATATGCAGTAAAACTACTGATTAAAAAAAAAAAAATCCTACACCTACAAAAACAACCAAACAAAACATTGATGACACTGGTCTGAATCACTGAATGGTGAAAATATGAGTGATTGTCTCCTCTCCTATTTTTCTCAATACCTTTTCTCTATTATCTCCTTTTTTAAATAAGCAAGTATACATTGTTTCTAAACTGAAGATAAATGATCATGATGAGTAGCACTTTCCCAGGCACTGTCCTAGTTGCTCTGCATACATCATCTCATTTAATCCTCACAACAGCTGAATGGGGTCGATTTCATTATAGCCACATATACCAAACAAGGAAATGGTCTTCAAGGTTAAGTAACCTTCTCATGACACAGAATGTGACTAAGAGTTTTCTTACTGCATGGCTCACACTGAATGTGCTCTGTGAATATCAGCGAGAAGTAATAAAGCACTGACTGGATCTTCTTGCCCACCTGGTCCTAAAAGAAATGATGGGGAATCTGGCAGTCCCAAGTTAAAAATGGGAGCTGAACTGAGCTGCCACAGCATGCTGAATAGGTGGAGTCCAGGTCAACTTAGTGCTTCATGGAACTTAAAGGCTCCAGAGAGAGACAGCAATGGGGAAAGCCACTTCCACAGCCACATTGGTGACAACTTCTGGGGATTCTCACCTGTCAGCCTTCAGCCAAGGAAGTACAGGAAGTGGCATGGGCTAAAAGATCCTTTGTTTGACATCTTTCCAGATCAGGTGACAGGAAAACCACAAGACTTGAACCTTTCCAATAAGGACAGCCAGCACTTATTGAGCCTCAGCCAGGTAACTGTTCCAAGTACTCTGCTTGTATAACCAGCTTTAACCTTCACAACAGCCCTCTGAGGTAAATACTCCTAGTGACCTCACTTTGCAGATGCAGAACCTGAGGCAAGGAGTTAGGGAGAAAATGAAGCTGACTAAAGACACCTGCACTGGTGTGTCACGGTGGCTCACGCCTGTAATCCCAGCACTTTGAGAGGCCAAGGCAGACGGATCACTTAAGGTCAGGAGTTCGAGACCAGCCTGGCCAACATGGTGAATCCCCAGCTCTACTAAAAATACAAAAATTAGCCAGGTGTGATGGCACACGCCTGTAATCCCAGCTACTCAGGAGGCTGAGGCAGGAGAATCGCTTGAACCTGGGAGATGGAGGTTGCAGCAAGCTGAGATCATACCACTGCATTCCAGCCCACTAGGTCAATGTCACTGCCATCAAGGGACAGTCTAACCAAGGTTCAGATGGCAGAAGTGAAGCCATCAAACCAGGACAGCTCGAGGTTCAGTTTCCTAACACCAAAGGTGCAAGGACCTTATCTGAATCCATACTTTCATCAAAAATGTCCCTTGAGGCCAGGCACAGTGGCTCATGCCTGTAATCCCAGCACTTTGGGAGGGCAAGGCAGGTGGATCACCTGAGGTCAGGAGTTTGAGACCAGCCTGGCCGATATGGTGAACCTCTGTCCCTACTAAAAATACAAAACTAAAAATACAAAATCTAAAAACTAAAAATACAAAAATTTAGCCCGGCAAGGTGGTGCATACCTCTAGTCCCAGCTACTCTGGAGGCTGAGGCAGGAGAATCGCTTGAACCCAGCAGGCGGAGGTTGCAGTAAGCCGAGATCATGCCATTGTACAGTAGCCTGGACAACAGAGCGAGACTCTTATCTCAAAAAAAAAAAAAAAAGAAAAGAAAAGAAAAAAGGTCCCTTGATCCCTGGAGCCCGGGAGGTTGAGGCTAACATGAACAATGATTGTGCCACTGTACTCCAGCCTGGGTAACAGAGCAAGATCCTGTCTCAAAAAAAAAAGGCTCTTGAAACAGCCATCAACTCCCACGTAATAAATGCACTGCCACAATCCAGCAGCAAACCTAAAGATCAGTGTGAATTCCTAAGTCTTCCCCTTCACTGACTTCCCACAGCATGGGCAGTGGCTGTGAGACCCTGGGCTGGTTACTTAACCTCTCTGCACCTCAGTTTCCTCATCTGTAAAGCGGTATAATCTTCACAGTGTTATGGAAGGATTAAATGAGTTGTTACATTTAAAACTTAATTCCTGGCACATAATAAGTGCTCAATAAATGTTCAGCCACCAGTTGCAGTAGTAGCAATAGTAGTGATATTAACTCTAGCTGTGGAACTAATTTCTCCCACACACCTTGACAGGTTGTATTCTCCAGATACAACAGTAACAATATCTCCTTCCCACATGCTCTTTTGCAATGTGACCATGCCACACACTCCCATCAAGAGGTGGAGTTTAGAATAATTCCCTTCTCTTTGGATCTGGGCAGGAAGTCACTGTGACTTCCGATCCTAGGTCATGAAAAGTGAGGCAGCTTCTATTTCACTCAGGGAGCCCTGAACCACCACGTAAGAAAGCCAACGGTCCTGAGGCCATGCTGTGAGGGGGCCCGAGGCACACGGAGAGGCCCTGGGCAGATGCTCCAGTCCAGAGCTGGCTCCAGCCAGCTCCACCTGCAACCATGTGACTGAACAAGCCTCTACTGTGAGCTGCCCCCCAGCCTTGGAACTTACAGCCATGCCTGATGTGCCTCTACCCCCCAAAATTCTCAACCCACAGATTCTGTAAGCATAATAAAATGGTTGTTTTAAGCCACTGAGGTTTGGAAACATTTGTTACATAGAAAGGTAACTAGGACATATGCTATGGCTTCAATCAACATTTTTTTCAGTACCTATTATATACGATGGATACTAGGACAGAAACTGTGAGAGATTAATAAGACATAGTTGACAAGCTGTCCTAAGCTGACGATCCTAAAATAAATACACATAACTAATCATTTTAATGGTATACGATAGCAGTGAGGTGCAAAGTGCAAGGTTAAGCCCTCTCAGAAAGTGAAAGTATTCAAAAAGCCTTCACAAAAGTAGTGACATCTGAATTGGGTCCCAAAGTGCAAGGGAAATATATGCCACATGAAAACACTGCAGTGCATTCCAGGATTAGCAAAAGAAGTCTGCCGAGGTCGTTTTGTCACATGACTGGAGGGCACCTCAGTGCCAGGCGGAAAAGGGCACCGAAAGGCACATTAATAAAGTCAAACACCTCCTCTGGGACAGGGGAAGTTGAGAAAGAGACTAACAGAGGTAAGTAAGAAGGCGGATCAGATTTACACTTTCGAGTCATCACTCTGGTGGCAGGTGGAGGACAGAGCAGAGGGCAGGACTGGAAGCAGACAGACCAAATTCACAGTCAAATGTGATGAGATGAGGGCCTGGCCTGGTTTTAAATCCAAGGACAAAAATATCATTCATTGACTCTTTCATTATTTCTCTTATCTGAATCCCCAGTGGTACCTAAAATAGAGCTGGTCTAAAGATGATGATTAATGAATGTTAAATTATTAATACCACTTCTAAGAAGATGTAACTGCCAGCTACAGAACCAGCCAAAAGGACTGCAAACCCAGTAATTCATTTCATCCCAACCTGACTGTGATCTCTCTGACGTCTGTGCTGCTGTGTCACCAGACTGCCTGATTGTCCTAGGTTGAGACATTTAGCTACTGAGCCCCAGGTATGGATGGCTGCTTCTAAGCTGCTGCCTAATTCCCTCATTACTAAATGTTGAAGCTGCTTCCTTAGAGGACTGCTAAACCGTAACTCAAAAATATTTTAAACATGCTACTATTTATTTAGATTACAATATTTACTTAATTTTTTTAAATTACAGTATTTTAAGTCTTTTATCTCTTCTGACTACCACCACTAACCCTGCTTCCCCTCATTTTTCCAGAGACTGGCACTACTATGATTGAAGGATAGATCTCTCCAGACTTAAAAAAAAAAAAAAATGCTTTTATATCCAGATACATGTAAGTACTGAAAAATACACAGCATTTTTTACATAAACATTATCATCCCTTACATTGAGTTATATTCCCTCAGTTTTCCTCCACAACATTTTTGAGATCAAATATAGTTCCCATTTTTCCTCTTTATATAGCTGCACAGTATTCCATCATAGGAATATACTACATTTTATTTATTCCAATATTATTGAATATTTAGGTTATTTATATGTATTTTTTCTATAACCAACAAGCCCTTTCCTTTCCCCATGCCTTCTACCGCTTATCCTCTCCCCACCTGAATTTGTACCATCCCCAGCTTCTCTTATCCATGACCATTGAAACCCTAGGGAAGACCCTGTCACTTCCGGGATGTCCATGGCTCTTTCACCCCATGCCATGCTTGGAATCAGGAAAGCCCAAAAGACCCCACTTCCTGACCTTCTATTCTGCTCCTCCTCTCCTATCGCTCATTTCTTGCCTCCACCCTCCACTCTTCCCAGAAAAGGTAGGGATAGCGCCTGAGTCCTGCCACCCTCTCACCTGCATTCCCCCTCCCTCTCACGGAAGGACAGCACACAAGCATTATCCAAACAGAAAGGCAGCGAGGGGGCCCTGCAGCCTGCCCTAGGCCAGCCATGCCCACTGCCACAGGAATAGACACTTTCCTCAGCCCCACCTAGATTCAAGGCAGCATCTAATCGAAATGCTTATAAGTAAATATAAGTGCTAGTATTTGCCTTCTATTTTCTAGAGGGGAAAAAAATTAAAAGGCAAGATCAGATTACTTGCCTGTAAATGTTCTCCCTATAATTACTCTGACTGCTCTTTCTTTCCGTCTGGTTTTGGAGATAACGGAAATAGGCTGAGGGTTGGGCTTTTTTTTTTTTTTTTTTTTTTTAAAGCGGGCAGCTTTGTGGCAACACTCCCTCTGAGAAGTCCAGAGGCTCAGTGAACCGCAGCTTAGAGTGATTTCCAGTAAAAGGACCATCACTCGAACCAGCAAGTGCCTCATTCCTTCTCACAGCACACATTTCACAGCAATTACTGTTGCTATTATTTTACGCTTCATTTCTGGACCCAAGATACCCCAGTTTCTTCAGACTCTCAGTCTGGTCCCCAGATTTTCAGTCTGGGAGAAAGGTGTCAGCTGGATTTCAAACAGTGCCTCTACTGGCCGCCACCCCCACCCTCTCCCAGAGGACTGGAATAACTCTTCCACAGCTCCTGCCACACTCAGCACTGCCTGCACCTCCTCCTGGAGCTGGCAGGGCCCCAGCTGTGCACCCCTCAATGCTCTCACGGCTTCAGGAAGAGGACTGCTAAGCCCAGGGCCTTGCTGACAACATGCCAGGAGCGCATCTGAAGGCAGCGTCAGGATGTCAGCTACCAGGCAGCAGAGGGATACCGGGTGCCCATAGCAAAAGCACTTGGAGGGGCTTTTTCAAGTGGCATCAGAACTAGACCTGGATACAAAGGGGTGGCCCTGGCTTCAGGAAGTCCATGATAAATCAGTCTGCTGTGTCCTTCAACACAGTGTCCCCACCTTCTGTCTCCCAACACCAGGCCATGGAGATACAAAACTAGAAAATGGGGCTGCCTAGCTAGGAATGCCCAGGCTGTGAATCAGGGTCTCCAGAAGGAACCTCAGAGCCGTGTCCTACTGCAGAGCAGCAACTCCAGCTCTTCACCCTGGAAAGCAGTCCGGTACAAAACAGGAATGTTCCTCTTCTCCTGACTCCGCCCAAGGCACTGCTGTGACCCTCTCAGCACTGGAAGCACTAGCCAATGTGCCATCCTCTTGGATGTTAGCTGGATAATCGCAAGAAGCAGAACCCCAACAACTAGCTCCAGTGTGTGGGGAGAAGTGGGGAGGATGGAAAAAGGATATAAAACGACACCGTGGGATTTCAGGGCAGCCCACGAGTGAGGATCAGAGGACAGCCATGCCTTGCAAGAACCAGAACTGGAAAACCTTTGTGACTTAGGCCACCCTCCTCAGGACAGCCCCGCCACTCTTCAGGGACAAAGTTCCTTTACTTGGCCATGGTTTCTGTGCTCCAAATATTCAGCTTACACATGCCTGTTGCTGCTGCACTCACCATTGTGGTTCGCAGTGCAAATTCCCCAGAAAGCAATCGGAGTGGCTGGGAGACTTTTTTTTTTAACCAGACCCCCAAAGTTGTAGGTTTGGGGTCATTGACAGTATGCATTTTCCTCAACACACTCAGATCCAGGTGGACTTGACCAGGTGGGCATCTGTATTCCATTACCCAGCATATAACCACTTTGGGCAACAGGGACTGTGAAGGGCCCCCAGACTGTTCTCCATCAAGAGTGTGGGTGGCAGGTACCCTGAAATATGTCTAGCACACTCATAAAGCATGAACATCTACACACAACTACAAATTCATAGTGAGAGCACTGATACTGCTTCTGGGGGTTTTCCCAAGCACCTGTTACCTATGATAACAATGGATGGTCACTCCTCCCTCAGCTTTGACTTTCATTGCTGGTGGCTCAGGCTCCTGTGCTCGGCTCTCATCGGTGGTAGCCCTGGATTGGACATTTTCCCTATTCAATTCAAGGACCATGCTCTTGAGCATAACTATGACCAGGCAGTAGGCAGTGGGCCCTGGTCATTCTTGCTGGGGAGGCATAGATAAGCCAGCATCACAGATGCAAAAAACAGAACCGTGGAGGTAGAGACGAATTCTTCAGCAGCCCAGAGAAGAGAACTGGGAAACAGGGTCCTCACAGATGCATAAGACCACGCTGGAGAGTTCAGGGGCTTCCAAAGAAGGTACAAGAATGAGCACTATATCATAGGGGGGTGGGTCACAAAAGCAGGAAAAGGTCCCCAAACAAAGAATCCATCAGTCAATTACAGCACTCTCCCCATGTGGTGAAATAGTATGCAACCATTTAAAAACTGCAGAGAACAATATTTATGAACACCTAAAAATGCTGAAAGCACACTACTAAGTAAAAGGGGAGGGAGAAAAGCTATAAAAGGATTTGAAAGTATTTTTGTAAAGATAAACACCCACACACACCCACACACCTCTATATATGTGTGGAAAAAGGACTGGGCTAGTATATTTAAAAAACGCTAAAGGGAGGTCGGGTAATAAGAGATTGTTTTTTCCTTGCACTTTGTGTTTTCTAAGTATTCTATAGTCTGAATGAATTAGCTTCAGAATTAGGACCAACAGTCATAAGCAATTTCTCAGACCACCTGCCTCATAAAACCCGAAAAAAAGAAGTCGGGGGGGGTGAATATTTTGGTACAGATGAATTCAGGTTGCGTAAGTGGAGAGGAGGGGGGTGGCCAAGGGGCCTGAAGTGGGGGAGGGGGGCTGATGTGAAATAGGGAATGGGTGGAGACAGAAAATGATTGCAAAATTGGCTGGAGCCAACCTGGTCAGGTCAACTTTGCAGGTGTGTGAAGTGTCAAATGGTTAATCAGTTGCCCTCTATTTGAGCTACTTACTGTACAAGGGCCTGGTTGAACAGGTTTGACCTCATTTACTTTTTCTTAAAGCTGTTTAGGCGCTTTCCTAAAAACTCCTATTTTCTGAGTTATTAAACTTTCCATTCCATGTTGATCCCTTCCGAGCCCTCTAACGCATCTCTTCTCTTGCTTCTTCCAATTGGATGCCTTCATGAGGCATTAACAGATACTGTGAGCCCTGATGAAAATCATCCTTTCAGGGTACAAGGAAGGCACCTGAATGACAGATGGTTTGAGGAATCTGGAGAAAGCAGAAGTTTAGGCATTGACATGCAGGCTGTCACTGACTTACACAGAGCCAAGGATGTGACATACAGCATGGGGCTGTTTCTAAATCCCCACTGAGGGCAAGGGTCCTGGAGGGAATGGGATTTGGAACAGGATTTGGGCTTTGCACATTTCACTGCAGGCTCTGACAAAGCAGTGATGGTTCAAAAGCCTCTGCCCCCTGGTGGCAAGCCCTGCCCAGATGCTGTTAAGGGGCTCTCCAGGCACACCCTCCTAATTAGGGGCAACATCTGAGAGGCCTCTTTGGAAGAAGACAAAAGGCACAATGAGATGTAGTCTCCTGAAGTAGAGGCTTTCTCTCTGGTTATCACCTGAAACAGGAAATAAGGACTGAGTACCTGCTCAATTCCAGGCACTAGCCAAATCTGCAGCAAACTAGCATTTCCACAGGTGTCTTCTTACTTTAAGCTCACAGCCACCCTGTGAGGGAAGTGTATGTTCTCCCCATTTTACTGATGAGATGAGCAAACTGAGGCTCAGAGAAATTGTTAGTGGGATACAGAGTTGGCAACCAAACCCACAATCTCTGACTCAGCTTCTGTTTCATTCATTTCACAAATATATACGGTGCCTCCTCTTTGCTGGACACTGTGCTGGGCTGATGAGCTACAAGACCCAATCTTCACAGTCTAGGAGGCAGAGATAGATAAGTAAACAGAGGGGGCAAAGCATGGCACTGTGAAAGATGCACTGAGGACACAGAGCAAGGGGTTCCATGGGCATCAGGAAAGGCTTCACACAAGAGAGGTTGCTTATGCCCAGTTTTAATTAGGATGAGTAGGTATTTCTGCTTGATCATGGTGGGGTGGGGAGGACATGACATAGGACCTCAGCAGAGAGCAGCTCGAATCTATGCAGAGTGGGCGCATAGGGTCCTACCACCCGTAGGGTGGTAGAGTCCATGAAAGTAGAGGAAGACCAAGAGGAAGCGGCAGACAGGGGCCAGGCCAGGGCAGGGATAGGGTGCTCTACTAAAGAGCATGGGCTTTGAACTATGAGCAGTGGAGAGCCACTGGGGTTGTAAATAAGGAAACCGATATTCCAAATCCTGCCTTAGGAAGACTGTTCTGCCAGGAGTGATGGGAAAGAGGCCCTGGCAGAAGATTCCTTCATGGTCCTGCAGTGATCCAGGTGAGAGCTGCTGAGGACCCCAAACAAATCAGATCACTGGACCTCCACTGGGAGTGAAAGGGGGTGGTCCGGCCAGAGAGATAGTATAGAGATGCAGTTAACAGGCAAGAGAATGTGGGCATGTCCAGGTAACTGTCCACAATTTCCAGGTCTTAGGCAACGGCTGGGGAGAAGTTGATGAGGTCATCACTGGACAGAGAATCTATTCCCTGGGCCCAACCAAGTCCCTAGACCACCCTGCCATGTGCCCCTAAGAAGTGATCTTCCCCAGCCAGCCCACAGGAGGACATAGGGAGCAGAGGTCAACACTTACTCAGCTGATGGATGGCAAGCATTCAGATGGGAGGTGCCTCCACAGGCCATGATAACCCATGGATCGATTTGAGAAAGATGCCAGAAAACAGTTAATTCAAGGCCACTTTAAAATACCTGGCATTCAATCCTCCTCAGCGTTTCCATCAACTGCAGACCCTATAAATCCCAAATAAGCTCCACTCGCCACAAAGGTCAAGACACAGAAAAGGTCACTGAGAGCAGAGCCTATTCCTGAAAAGCAAAAGACTCCAAACTTCCACAACTCAACCAGTGAAGGGCCGGGGAAGACTGACAAGTTCACTAAGAAATGAGAGGAAGGACAAACAAGATGTTCAATTTAGAAAATGATTCCATTAATGAGGGCTCTGATGATATAGTTGTGGAGGTTATCAGTTTCCTAGAGCTGCACATTTAAAATACTTACATGGTAACTGAAACCAGAAAATGCTTACCATCCCCCAAAACCTCCCACCCCACCTAGTGCTGATAACAGGAGTTATCTCAGTTGCCTTTTGTGTACAGCTAGATGAGATATGGATCTGTGGGGGGAAGAAGGGGTGGGCGTGCTAGCATTTCTCAGCTAGACTGTCATCAGATGGTGACATTCCCCAGGACTCAAGCAGCATCTGAGAAGCCACCTTCAATATAACTGCGGAACAGCTAACCACACAACACAGCATACTGAATGAGGAGCCTCGCAGGCAGAGAAGAAAGCAAACCTGGAAGGCAACAAATGGACACGTGCATGCTGAAGGACTCGTGTTTAATTCTTCCCAGCAATCCTTTTTCAGGCATATATTTTTGTCTCCTCAAACTTAAGAAAGACATGAAAGGAAATCCATGCTCTGGAGGGGAGAAAGAGAGGCTGACCTCGTCTGGCAGGATTAACTCGCCATACCTGTCCAGCCCACAGAGCCTGGCCTGGAGCGCGGAGGGAGAACCACAGCCAACTCCAGAAAAACAAAAGGCTGCAGCGAGAAACAAGCGGTGCCACAGAGAGAAAGGGGTTTTGACAAAGTTCTAAAGCCCCATGCCTAGGGACAGTGACATCAGTGTGTTTACCAAGCATTTGATTTACTTGCTCAGGCAAAATTCCAAAGAGACACTGGGACCTGTGTGGAGTTTCTTCACTGCAGCTACCCTGCCAGGCTCATTGGAAAGTGATGAATTTTGTGGACACTTACAGAGAAAAAAATAGCTTCAAAAATAGATCAATGATGCACACTGCAGAGACACAGCCTTTGGGTTCTGTGAGCTGTATTTGGGCATTTCACAGAGTTCAGCTGCCATTTGTCCCTTTGAAGGTCAGCTAAGAAGTTGGTCCCAGCCTGGGCATGGGACCACTGTCCCACATTCCAGCCATTTGGGATCTCCTGGGTTCAAGCATTCCCACCCATTGCTGGATCAAGCACTTCCCACCTCCTGCTCTGGGAAATCAGATCTCAGTAGGTCATCATCCATCCCAGAAAGTCCAACAGAGTTGGTTTTGGTGTGGGGGTGTTTTTTTAGTTGGGTGGAAGAAGAGACCTTATATAATCTTTTAATTTTTTCTCTAAGGCTGAATTCCCTATAAGCAAAATTTTAAATTTTTTTTTTAAAAGAAAACATCTAAACAATCCTTAAAATCCCCTTTCAGCTCCAAGACTGTGTAATTCTGTGATACCAGTATTGAAAGCCCCCGCATTTCCCTAACTATATATTCCCCTATGCCAGGGAAAGGTGCATATAAGTGAGAGAACAAAAAATTTCACAATCATGGGGACCTCCTCTTTCAGCTTTGGAGCTCCCTTCCCTCTGTCTCTGTACGGGGCAGCTTCTTCCTCCTGTCTTCTCCATTCCTTCTTGTCTACTAAACTCTCTGCTCCTTAGAACCAAAAAATAAAAATAAAAAATAAAAATTCACAATCATGATCTTAAGGGTAAAAGGACACTGAGAAACCACAGAAAGCAAAAGCGAAAAGCCAACATAGAAAAAGTCTGACTTGAATTAGAAGCAGCACCTAAAATTACAGGTTCAGAAAAAGCTGGAACAGAATCCAGGGCTGAGTTCAGTCCTGAGTCTGCAGGCTCTGCCCTCTCACGAAGGTGAGTAGATGGGTCTGGAGATGGCTGTTCGTGCTATGGAAGGGCCTCTATGCCATCGAGGCTAAAACCAAAGCAGGAGCAAATCAGCCCTGCTAGTGTGTACAGTCGGCATCAAAGAGGCAACAATGGTAGACAATATTTTCTGAAAGATACACATTAAATCAGTAACGGTGATGGTCTCTGGAAGAATCAGGTCAGAAGCAGACTTAATTTGCACTGTGTACTTCCTTTGGTATCCTTTTTAATTGAACACATGTGAATGCATTACCTATTCAAAAATAAATGAGTAAAAACACATGCCATGACAAAGCAAAATGAGGAGACAACATAAAAAAGAAAAAGATAATTTTAAATTTCTCCTAATAAAACGCTGTTTAAAAAATCTAAGAGGAAAAAAGGGTAGGCTGAGCTAGTGGAGAGAACAACTGAAAAACAAAAGACACGTGTTCCATGGTCCTGGCCAACCCCACCTCTTTCCCATCCTCACTCGTTCACATCTGCCTTGGAGCACCCACAGCAAGCCTGGCTTCGTGCCCAGAACATCGCCTGGCTTTCCTCCTGTCTCCCTGCCCACATCTCCTCAGTCACTGGCTGCCTCCTCTCTTGCCTCTCTCCCAGTTCTCAGTTTGCCCACCACATCTTAGGTGGTACTCTCCGTTCCCCGCTATGAGGGAGTTCATTTGTTCATGCGATTTCCCCACCCGAGACAAAATGTATTTCCCAAAGTTGGCTTGCAATGCCATCTCCCATGCCTGCTCTGCTTCCCCATGACTTTGACACTCCTTCCACTGAGAGGGGAAAACCTGTGTTTCCTCTCCCTGAACCTAGGTGGGCTACAGCTCTGGTAGAAGTGACACTCTGTGACCTTAAGGATAGGTCACATAAAGGGAACGCAGCTTCTGCCGGCTCTCCTGGGACACACGCTTGGAGCCCGAGCTGCCGTGTAAGCCGTCTGCCTGCTCTGAGCCCGCCACACTATAAGGAAGCCCAAGCTAGCCCACAGGAGAGACAAGGTGAAGAGAACAAGATGCCAGTCCCACTGCTCCAGCTCCCTAGTGTCCCAGCCCCAGCCACCAACTGACTGAACCCCCATGAAAGACTGAGCCAGAGCCACGAGCCCAGCCCTTCCGGAGGCTGACATACAGACTTCATGAAAGAGAATAAACTAATTTTTGCTTTAAGCCACTGTGATTTGGGATGATTTGTTATGCAGCACTGGACAACTGCAACGCCTCCTTCTAAACAGTAGAATCCCAAATGTCTAGGCCCCATCTCTAACTTACTTCATGTTCCTGTTCTCACTCATTTTTTGCCACTGAACTGGACCAAGCCCTTGAGTGACCAATTCCAGATATTTGTTTAAACAAATTCACTGTGTCTGTACACACTGTCTATTCCTCCAAAACAATCCCTGCTATAGTTGGCCTTCCTTAGTTCTCTTCCTGGCATAGAGTAGTCTGTGCCCTTCTCTTATTTCTTAATATTACCCTCACCCATGGAGCTGTCCCTAGATTCTGCTCATTCGTAATACTTCTTTGCCCACCCTAACCTCTCCCTCCTGCAGCCACAGATCGTCCACTTTTCCATGCCTCTGCACTGGAGGCTGCATCAGTCACCTCCCAGTACATCATCCTTTCCAACGCCCTACAACATAGGGCAGAAAGGACTATTTTTTGCTGCACATCCAGGCTGTTTAAGAAAAGGCTTAAGGCAACTTAAGCACAAAGAATATCATCTTCAAACACTGTAATGGCATCTTCTTTTCGGGACTCTGAAGTATTCCCATGATTCCCAGAATCAAATGAACAACATCTGGTTATGGGGTCTCTGGTCTCTACCAAGGCAAACTCATAAAGCATTTCAAAGTCCTTCATCTGGAAAGGCCTTTTCTCCGCCCCACGCCCAGCCAATGCCCACTCATACTTTAAGGCCCAGCTCATCCATCATCTCTGCTAGGGAACCTTCCTCAGTGCCTTATACAGGCAACCATTCCTGCCTTGTGTTGTGTGGGTGCCTTAAGTCATATCCTTAACTCATCTTTGTGTGTCCCTTTGCATTTCAGACAGTAGGTGCCCAATAAATGCTTGTGGGATGAATCAATTGGTTATTCTCCTGGAACACCCTTTCCCAGTACACCTCCACTCGCCAGAACAACTGTCTTCCTCACAGGTGCCAGCCATCACCCCAACCACACCCTCTTGAAAGGCCTTTGCCAGTCATCAAACAAAGCCTCATCTCCTGAGAGCTGTTCCACAATCACCTTCTCAAGAAGAATTCCCCATACCGAGTCTACCGTTCCTTCCCTGATCAAAGTTGCTTTCACAGGCATCTGTTCAGCTATCCACTCTTCACGGCTTGGTTTCACGCACTCTGAGTTGGCCCTATCTCACCTTTTCGGCCTCAAGCATGTCAAGAGGAAGGCTGGTGACAACCTTTCCTGAGCTCAGGACAGTTTTCACGCAAACTGGTTCCTCCAGGTTCTTATGCCTGGAAGAACTGCTGCTCTCCAAAACCATGAAGTGGACAATGATGTTCTCAGCATCCAGTCTTAAAACTAGAAAAAGTATTGGCACTGCTGGATCCCCAGCTCCTAGAATGGTTTGTGGCACCTAAACAGAGCTCAAAAATATTAGTTGAAGGGAGGAAAGAATGAACAGCCATCTGGCCCAGCCCCAGACTTGGAGAAGCTATGATCTGTCTAGCCCTTCTACACCAGGAGCAAGACCTGAAAAGCTGCATGACTCACCCAAGGTCACGAGCAAGCCAGTGAAGAGGGGCTAGAACCCCATCTTTTGCCTCGAAGCACAGGGCCCTCCTTCTGTCCCACCTGGCTTTCTCACCACCCACCCCACCCCTTCCACACTCCAAAGACAGCATCTCCACGAGAAGTGTTGGGCAGTGTCCAGGAGTGTTTTTCTTCCTGGCTTTACAACAAATTGTGACAAATGGCTCCACAGATCTACCGGGCCATGGAGCTGAGCAGATGGGACTGCAATTCACACTATTAACTTAACTTCTACTTGACGTTCTTTCAAATCAGGGCGTTTTATCTAGAAATTATAAAAAATTGTTGGAGGAGTGCATTTGTAAGGAAGTTTGCCAGCAGATTCATTTACAAATTGACTTGCTCCTAGCCACCCTCACTGATCACAGACTTTTACTCACGCTCCCTTACTCTCTCCCACCAAAAAGTCCCGCTTATGCAGAGAGTGATGGAATCTTGAGGCCCACTGGTCTAACCACCCACCTAAGCTTGACTCCCCTGTGCCTGTGGACATCCTGCGTGCAGATGCACATTCCCACTAACGGCAGCAAGGGGAAAGCACTATTCAAAAGTTCTTCTTCACTTTGAACTGAAATTGGGCTCAGGGGTCCTGGATACAGGACAACCCCTATCTCTTATTTATTCAGTGGACAACAGGTGAGCACATACTAGGCCTGGACACTGATGTAGGTAGGCACTAAAGCTTCAGAGAGATGCAGAGGAACAATCTTTACCCTGAAGGAGCTCATGTTCTATGGGTTCATTTCCTTTCCCCGTGTCTTACAAACAGGTTCCAGTTTGTTTCTATCCTTCAGAGTATATTGCCTAGAACTGCATGCTATTCTCCACGAGTGGCCTGACCAGCTTGTGGACAAGGATGAAGCAAGCAGACCACCTTCTTTCAGTGCAGACAAGATGGCTGTTTAGAGGCCACATCACACGGTGGACACCTGCCAACTAAAATCCTCCATCCTTCCCACAGCCTCCCCCTCCTACACTTTGCAGCTGGATTCAAAACCTTGCATTCACCCTTGTTCCATCAGCAGGGCCAGACCATCAGTCTATCTCATCCAGACTGTTTTTTATCTTACTTGCCAACCTACACACTTGCTGTTCGTTCTTGCCTTAAAGTCATACAGATGACTTTAGATGATTCAGATGACTGTGACCTCTACTTTCACCAAACTCAACAGTCAATGCAGAAAGGTCAAGGACAGAACCCTCCAGCATGCTAATGCAGCCAAAGAAGTCTGAAAACAATGCTTGGCCACACTGTTTTCCTGCGTACGGACGTGGACTGCTCTTGTCCTGCCTGTAAGTATATCGGTTCGCTCTCCCTCTTGCTGGCATCCACAGTAACTATACTCAATAAACACACCAACTTTGATGCCAAATCCTATGCCATCCCACACATCTTAAAAATAAAACAAAATGTGTTATTCCAGCTACCCTCACTCTTTTTGTGGTTTCCTGCAGTCTAACTAGCTACAAATCTCAAAGCCAAAGATTGTAGCTCCCTCTCTTTTGTTCTTTCATCAAGCCAGGTGTTGTCCTGCTGCTCTCTCTCTAGAATCTCTCCTGAGTCACTGCCACTTGTCACCTGCCTAATCCAGCCATGCTGCTCTTCAATATTAAAGGTCTTCAGCATATTTTAAAGTTAGTTTCCTACTGCCACTCTTTTCCCTACCCTTGCCAGTCCACTCAGTAAACTACTGCCATACAGGTCTCCCACAACAGTTTCTCACCAGATAAACAATGGCCGGTGATTCCACTTTGCCAATCACATTAAGTCCAAACTCCGCATCTTGGTATCCAAGGCTTCAAAAGTCCGGCCCCACCCCACCTACCCAATCTGATGCCCACCACTCCCTCCAAACATCTCCGGACGTCTTACTGGATTTTGCCATTTCCCCCAAGTTGACCACAAGTCATTCACACCTAAAGGTTTTGCTTACATTGTTTTCCATCTCTTGTGTTGGTGAGCTAAAAACAAGATGGAAAAGAAAAAAGAAGAGAAAGGGAAGAAATGGGGACAACAAAAGGACCAGCTAACTCCTATAGCAGAGTCTTGCCAGGCCCTCTCCTAACTGCTTTATATGTGTTACAATGTTTAACCCTCACAACTACAACAGGAGTGGGTACCATTCCATCCACATCTGCAGATGAGTGTGGCACCGCAAGGTTAAGTATCTGCCCAGGGTCACGTGCAAAGTCTGCATGCATGCTGAACCATTCCAGTTGCACCACGGCCCAGGAAAAAAGTCACAGGTAGGAAGACAAGCATAGAATTAAAAACAAAGCAGTACGAGGTGCTATGGAAGGGTGCTAACTGTACGAGGTGCTGTGGAAGGGTGGTCAGCCTGGAAAATCAGGAGGGCATTCCTCGGGAGATTGCCACAATCAGAGTCTGGGAGTATGCAGGAGCCTGGCAGGCAGCACAGGGACAGGTGAGGCATAGGCACTCATTCCCTTCCATGTGAGATGTCAAGGCACGTGCAAAGCCAAGGCCAGAGGGCAAAGGTGAGCTCACTGATAGGGCCAATACAGGGTCTGGCTGGAATGGGAGGGTGGATAGAGATGGGTACTAAGAAGTGAAGATGGACAGGCAGGACCAGGTCTTAAAGGGTTTGTGTCTTGCTAAAAATAAACCCTTAATTCCATGACACATCTATTCAACCAGTCCTCATTATCTACCTAAATTCTACTGTGCCTTTGCGAAGCCCAGCTCAAGTCCTTTTTCCTCTTAGGCCTGTCCTCCCTACTCCTGAGCAAACCACAGGTGTGGAGACAGGTCCCAACCACCTGCAGATGACAGAAGGAAGCTGCATCTATGATCAGTCTACACACAGGCAAGAAGGGATCCTCCTCTGCCTTCTCCTTTCAAGCTGTTCTTACCTTCTTCAAAAAGAAAGAAAATACAGTATCATTGCTTCTTCCCTAAGCTTGTTAAGTCAAAGCAAGTCAAAGAATTAGAGCTTCATTACTTGGCTTTTTCTAGCTATTCATATAAGTGTCTGGAAAATACCTGGAGTTGCTGGCCTCTAGGAATCCATTAAGTTCAAGGAGCTCCACGATCTACCAACATAAGATGTCAAAGAAAATATGCATTTTCTTTGGGAGGCTGAGTTAGGTGAATTACTTGAGGTCAGGAGTTTAAGACCAGCCTGGCCAACATGGTGAAACCCCGTCACTACTGAAAACACAAAAATTAGCTGGACATGGCGGCGGGCGCCTGTAATCCCAGCTACTCAGGAGGCTGAGGCAGGAGAATCGCCTGAACCCTTACACAGGAACAGAGGTTGCAATGAGCCGAGATGGCACCACTGCACTTCACCCTGAGTAACAGCGTGACTCCATCTCAAAAAAAAAAAAAAAAGAAAAAGAAAAAGAGAAAGAAAATATGCATTTTCTTAGGATTAGATAACAAAAAATGCCAAGTTTCTTGGCTCCAGTCAAGAAAATGACATCATGTGACAACAGCAGCCATTGCAAGTTTATCAGAAGATGGACAATTACAGATTTTTCATTTCTGAATAAGGAACCACTCACACAGACACATGTATAACAAATGCCTGTGCACATCCAGGATTTGTCAAATCTTAACATTTTGCCACACCTGGTTTAGTTTTTTTATTTTCCTTTCAAGAAAGCAAGCATTACAGGCTGTGCTTCAATCCCTATTTCACCCCCTTTCAAGCCCCACTATTCCACCCATCCCAGAAATGACAACATCCTGAATTTGCTATTTATTACTCTTGCATTTTTATGCTCTGACTACCTATGTATGTAGCCATAAACAATATAAAGAGTTTTTGCATGCTTTAAAACTGTTTAAAATGGCATCACACTGTACACACCCTTTTGCATCTTTTTTTATTGACAAAACATTTTTGAGGGTAATCCTTGTTGATATATGTCACTCTAGGGCATTCATTTCAACTGCCTTATACCATGGTCCACTGTTTGAATAATCATTATCTATAGCACAATTTATTCATTTTCCTCCTGATAAACTTAAGTGGTTTTCAACTTTTCATTGCAATAAATATTCTTGTAAATATTCATCCAAGGGTATCTTCAACCACACTAGGCATTGCCCAAATTGTTCTGCAACATCAGTGCACCAATTTACGTTGCCAAGATCAGTGTTTAAGTGTTCCTATTCTTTGATGTCTTTGTCAACCTTGGTACTATTTGACTATTACACTTTTCACCAATCAGCTATGAGGATGAAATGGTGCCTTCTTGGTATTCCGAAAATTAATTTTAAATGGGAAAATAAATTACTAATAAGTGCAGCTTAATCAACAAGAGTTTTCATTAACACATGAGAATACACCAGGTGTTCCCTGAATTTTCTTGAAAATTCTACAGGGAGGGTACAGGAGTGACGGTATAGATAAGATTGGACATGAGCTGGTAACTGTTGGAACTAGGTGGTGAGTGTATGGGGGTTAATTATCCTGCTCTCTCCACTTTGGGAGGTATTTGAAATTTTTCACAATAGAAAATTAAAAGAAGAATGGGACATGGTGGCTCACGCCTGTAATTCCAGCACTTTGAAAGGCTGAGGCAGAGGACCACTTGAGGTCAGGAATTCAAGACCAGCTTGTCAACATGGGGAAACCCCATCTCTATTAAAAATACAACAAAAAAAGTAGCCAGGTATGGTGGTGTGCACCTGTAATCCCAGCTACTGAGGAGGCTGAGGCACGAGAATCGCTTGGACCCAGGAGGCAGACGTTGCAGTGAGCCAAGATCATGCCACTGCATTCTAGCCTGGGCAACAGAGCAAGACTCTGTCAAAAAAAAAAAAAAAAAAGGGAAGAAGAAATAAAAGAAAAGAAAAAAAAATAAATAAAAGAAGGAAATGTCATAAAGCATCTGTAGCAAAGAACATCCAAAGAAGAGCACTGATCACTGCAGCAGACAGCCGTTCAGAACGGGCAGAGAGCAGAGCTGGCAAGAAGAGAGGACAAAAGGAAGACCAGGAAGGGAAGCTAGGAAAAGAGATTTTGCATTGTGTTATTATTTCAGTCAGAAGACTTAGGAACATTATTTAATCATCAAATTCGTGTGTCTGATGATCCTTTACAACCCTGCAGCACCTAATAAAGTGTTATCAGATTTCTTTCTTTTTTTTTTTTTGAGACAGCATCTGACTCTGTAACCCAGGCTGCAGTGCAGGGGTATAACAGTAGCTCACTGCAGTTTCAAACTCCTGAGCTTTTTTTTTTTTTGGAGAGACAGGGTCTCGAACTCCTGGGCTCAAGTGATCCTCCCACCTCAGCCTCTCAAATTGCTAGAATTACAGGCATCAGCCACTGTGCCCCAGCCCAATATCAGATTTCAAAAGTATTATTGATATTATAATCACCATTAAAAAATCACTGAAGTTTTTGTCACTCAAAGTTTTACTTTGAAATATAGAACATTTCATTTTTTTCACACACCTCACATCTGATTTTTTATTTTTAAAATGTGCATGAATTACCTCTTATTAGGAAAAAAACACAAAATATTTTGGTAAAAAAATTATCCTTAAGTGGGTATTTTTTCCCTAAAGTCTGAGATGACTTAGTAAGGATAACAGGTCAAACCATATGCTTTGTAGTGAAACTGCAATTACGATGAATAACATTAGAATTCTGGATGCCTCCCAGCAGCTGGAACAGGGAGGGCCTAAGGCGGGAGTCCCCATGCTTAGGGGAAGGGGCTCAGGCACTGGGAGTCGATCAGAGCTCCCAGAATGTAAAAGATACACATGAAAGAAACAAACAGTGGGACTTGGGCCAGAGCAAAATTTGGCCTGGAAAGGAGCTAAAAACTGTCATACTGGTGGGAAGAAGCAGATTGGTTCAACAGGATAACTGAATGTGAAAAAGAAAAGCCTCACAAGAATTAAAATTGATGGTTGGAACTGGGCACTCCGAGGCTGGTGGACTGGTGTCCTGCACCGAAGGGCTTGGCTGGCAGTAGGTGCAGCGCTGCCCTGGGATACAAGCTCCTCCGATGCGCTGTGGTATCATCAATCACCGCTGCTGCTCGCTGGGCCTTGGGAGCACACAGTAGTAGCAGATGTCAGCAGGGGCCAGTGAGCCCACTGCTTAGCTGAGTCATGGTCAGGTTCCTCTGCACATTGTTGCCTGAAAATATTTCACCACCTGGAGCCTCCCTGTCCCACCCATCTTCACTTGTAATACTCCCCTCACCTCTGCCCCTAAAGCAATTATTCATTAACCACAGGGATCCACCATCCAGGAACAAAAGAGGCTGCAAAGCTCTATCTGTGCCTGCACTTCTTGGTCCAAAAGGCGCAGGGGGATGGGGGAGAGGCCCCAGGGTCATGGTGCAGGCTGGGCTGTTGAGCCTCGTTTACCAAACACAATGTGACAGGTATCAACAGTTCTGGAGTCGATCATTTCACAGAAAAGGAAACTGCGGTCAACCTGTCCAAGGACACGCAGCTAGTCCTGGACAAAGTGGCTTGAAGAACCCAGGTCTCTGATTCCCAAATCAGTGCTCTTACTCCTCCCATGCCACCTCTCTTCTAAAGATCCACCCAATGGAACTGCCCCAGGGCTGGCAACCCAGCTACTTCTCCATTCACACCACCGCAGGTCAGTAATTCAGGGCAATTCAGGGTGACACTTCTCAAATGACCTTCAGATGCCCTGACTCACTCCTCTGACAGTCCTTTGTGTCTGGACTCCCAGCTGCTCCTCAGCAGCTCTGTCCTCTTTTGTACATTTATTACTGTCAGCCTGAGGCTAGCAGGAGGTCTCAATGCCTGGTGCTCTGAGGCCAGCCTGTGGCCAGCCTGTCCCAGGCCCTCCCAGCCCCGTGAGGTCCTCCTGGGGATGCAGGCACAGCGACTGACAAGGATAAGGAGCAGAAGGGCAGGTGGCTTCTTGGGTGTGAGCTTGGGCTCCTGCCACACCCATGCTCAGAAAGATGTCTACGGGCACATCTTGTGTTGTCACAGGTGTGTAAAGGGCTTTGACGTGCGGCAGATCCTCCAATCCCTGTGAAACAGGGATCATTGTTTCTATTCTACAGTGAGGACGCTGAAGTCCAGAAAGGTCAGGTGACTGATGAAAGGTCATAAAGTTAGCAGGAAACAGGGAAAGGACAAGAAACCAGAGCTTCTAGTTGCAAGGTCAGGACGCTTTTCAGCCCAGCAGATGAGTCTGCCAGCCAGACTATGCCCAGGTCTCTGCCCTCCCCAAACACATGCACCAATTTGGAGGGGCTGCTCCCAGCACACATGCTGCAGGAAAAACTTCAGTGCTCAGCCCTCTCACTCTGTGACAACAATCCCTTAGAAAGGGGTCCCATGTTGTCCATCTGGGCCCCTACACCAAAGAACACCTAATTATACATGGTCCCCACTCAGGAAATGTGCCCACAAATAAAGACAAAAGTAAACCCAACCACACATTCCTCAAAATCCTTCTCTCCATTTCACAGAAACACCACAGCAGAGCAGAACTGTAACCTGATAGCACTCCTGTCTGGTTTTGGCTCTTTCAAAACATCAGGGACCTGACAGGAAAGCAATGCAGAAAACTGCAGTCCTTTGGCCGCTTGTTAAGGAGAGCCCTGAGCAGTGAGTTCCAGACCGGAGATGCGCCATATAACAGCAGCCGCTCCACACAGCCCTGCGCAGCAGCCATCAGCCTCTGGCAGCTGCAATGATGCTGAGGCAGTGTCTCCACTGCCCCAGTGGCTTCTGCATGCAGGTTCATTTGGGACACGACAACTCTAACTCCATCTCTGGCCAGGAGCCAGCATAGTAGGTGCCGTGAAAGCCAGGAAGTGAACTGCACAGAATGGATTATTCCAGTGTCCATGGGCGGCAAGTGGGTCCTACGTCACCGACAGGTGAATCTTAATTATGAACCAAGGTGACGGCAGAGAGGATGGACAGCAAAGGAGGGTGTGTGTGGCGATCAACCATCAGAGGAGGCGGCCCTGTGTGATGAAAGGACCTCCTCAGGAAACCTCTCCACCAGCAACTGGCTCCAAAGGGTCAGACTTCCCAAGAAATTCCTGTGAAAAGGACAGGCTCGAGGCGTGTGAATGTGATAGTCAGCAATTCACATCTAGGTATAGGGAAAAGAACCTAGATTAGGCATCAAAAGTACCCAGTCCCCTTCACACAGGGCTGGTGGGGAGGGGAATGGTGCAGCCACTTTGGAAAACAGTCTGGTAGTTTCTTTCAAAGTTACCAAATGACCCAGCAATCCCACTCCTAAGTATTTTTACCCAAGAGAAATACACCTGTGTCCACACAAAGACTTGTACGCATCCTGATAGCTGTATTCATAGTAGCCCCAAACTGGAAACAACCAAAATGCCCATCAGTTGGTGAAGAGATGAACAAAATGTGGTATATCCATAAAACAGAACACTACTCAGCAATAAAAAGACATGAACTAGATACACACAAGAACATGGAGGGATATCAAAAGCACTGTGCTGAGCGAGAGAAGCCAGATCCAAAGGGCTACACACTGTAGGATGCCATGTGCATCACATTCTGGACAGTGCAAAACTGTAGTGGCAGAATTCAGGTCCCCTGAGGCTGGGGCCTGGAGGCGGGGGAGGGGCTGGTAGCAAGGAGGCATGAGGGAACTTTTTGGGGACAGAGGCGTGGTCCATATTTGATTGCGGTGGTGGTTATGTGGCTGCTCATGTTTGTCAGCAAAGAACTACATATTTTAAATTGGTGAATTCCATTATATGCAAGCAAATTGTACCACAATGAAGCAGATCTTTAAAACACTAGGTTCCGTTTCCTTATCTAGAGCTCAAAGTAGTAGCCCATGCTGGCTATGACTTGGAGAAATCACATAAGCCTGCTGGGTCTCCACTGCTTCATTTGTACAGGTGGCTGCATAACACTCCCCGGGCAGGGGAACTGTAGGGATGAAATCAGAAAATGTGAGTGAACACACACAGCCAGCAACATGTGGGGCTTCCCCAAATATCTACTTCTGTTTTCTTTCCTCAGTGTGAGTAAGTGGCTCTAATGATCCACACACCTTCCAACCAGCCAAGTCAAGGACCAGCAGGAGGACTCAGGAAAGTACTGAAATGCTGGGGAGAACCAGGACAGTGGCCGACCACAGTCAGACAGGGAGGGCAGCCTGGTGGGGCCCTGGAAGCCATGGACGCGACTGCGCTGGGAGTGGGGATGGGAGGTAGCAGGAGTTGGCGGGTGGGGCACAAAGTGGGAGCCAGGGGCAAATTGCTGCTGACTTGACCATTTTGCAAAAGGCCAGCCTGACTGTGGCCTCAGGCCTCTCATTTCCTCTACCTTAACGAGGGGTCATAGAAGTGCCTTCCCACAACTACAGCATCTCCCTCCACATTTGGACTCAAACACAGAGTGGGGCCAGAGACAGAAAAAGTCTCCTTCATGACACACTGTGATTTGTTTCTGCACTGTGTGAACCCTTGGCTCTGTGACACGGAACACAAGTTTCAGCAGTCCCTGTCACTTCCCACAGGCGAAACAGACAGAGCATTCTTTTGTCCGGCTTCTGGTGAAATGCCATTATCGTTATTTTTAGGAGGAAGATGGAGAATTGGGGTGGGTCCACAAAAAGAGGATGGATTCAGAAGACTTCCAGGAACCTTAAAAGGCTTGGAAACTAATTGTGCCCGTTCTTTTTGATGTCTAATTCTACTCCAAAAGTTCCTCTCAGCACAATATATTAATACTCATCGGCCAAGAGAAGGTTAGGTTTTGGCTCACAAACAGTCAAGGAGAGAATCTCCTTAATTCATTGAGAAGGCAGAAGATGGCGTTCAAGAGTATTCACAGGTAACTAAGATTGCCAGAGGGAGAATCGAGTGAGCTGTCAGCGGTGAAATACACAGGAAGGTAGAGAGCTACACTGAGACAACAAAGGCAGCTAAGGGAACAAAGCCTGGGTCCCTCAGGTCTGTGGCCACCGGCTCCAGCCAGGACAGCCTGGTAGCTGAAGAGCACGTCCTTGCCTGTTAGATGCCTGTGTTTCAAGTGATGCTAACTTGCTAATGCAGATGTCTCCGCAAACCCTGCCCCTGGCTCACCACCCGGTGAGCAATCACTCACTTTCCCCAGGACACCTCCAGGGAGGTACTCTTCCAGCACCTCACACTTAAGCGGCTAATGCAGGTTCTTCCCTCAGACGCAGCACGGTTCCTGGGATGACGTCAGCGCTGCTCTCTGAAAGCACCAGGCAAGGAGGCGAAACAAAGAAAATCCTAAAGAGCAGGCGAGAGAACGGTGGAACTGGCAGAGAGAGGCACTGGCACGGATGGAGAGGGCAGCAATAAAAATGTTTAAATGCTGGGGGACACTTAGAGGCAAAGGTACAGCAGGTGACAAAAAAGATGAGGCTGAAGTTCAGGAGAGACCCAGGCAGCGATGCCCAAACGACAGGCTGAGGAATCACCTCACAGCTGCCGATGCCCTTGACAGCGATGTCTGAGGCTGGCGTGAGTGCTCCGGGCTCAGAGATTCCTAGAACCCAGCTACAATGGCCTTATCAGACTGAAACAGGAACACCAAGATATTCCAAGGGAGGTGACAATACGGTCCAAAGGTCGCGCCTTTATGGCTCACAACTGTGTGCTGAGTGTGGCCCGAATCCCAGCTCCAAATGGTCACCCCATGTCTACAGCCAATCAGCTGACCAGGGTGGCAACCCCTGGCTCTGCTCAACAATGACAACCATCATTTACTGAGCACTTACTATGTGCCAGACCGATGCTAAGTGCTTTCCTCAGATGGTTCCATTTAACTGTTAGAATCACCCTAATGAGTATTTCCTATTATTTTACAGATGAGGAAATCAGAGCTTAGAAAAGTAACTAGCAAAATCATACTGCTGGCTCTGTAACAGATGTTGATTGGATGTTGTCTGGGTGGACAGAGGCAAGGATGACCGGAACGAGACAAGCAAACGAAAGGCCGGCTGACAGACCACTCGGGTAGCACTTTTCCTGGGATTAAGCTTAGACCTTGTAGGCCTATCAGCCAGAAGCAGTGTGTAAAATAAGAGCTGCTGACTGGACACGGTGGCTCACGCCTGTAATCCCAGCACTTTGGGAGGCCGAGGCGGGCGGATCACCTGAGGTCAGCAGTTCAAAACCAGCCTGGCCAACATGGTGAAACCCCATCTCTACTAAAAATACAAAAATTAGCAGGGCATGGTGGCACATGCCTGTAATCCCAGTTACTCAGGAGGCGGAGGCAGGAGAATCGCTTGAACACGGGAGGCAGAGGTTGCAATGAGCTGAGATCCAGTCACTGCACTCCAGCCTGGGCAACACAGCAAGACTCCCTCTCAAAAAAAAAAAAAAAAAGTAGCTGCCCAAGAACACAACAACAGCAACAAACACTGATGACACCCCAGTTTTGCAGAAGGGGAAGGAAAAATAAGAATGTCAACTCTCCATTCAACAGAGAAACAGTGCCATTGCTGTCTTTAAATTTTCAAACTCATCAAGAAAAGCTCCAGAGAGGCCAGTGCCAGCAATGCCAGCTGTCTCCCAAGTCTGAAGGGTTTCCCTCTGGGTATTAGAACTTGAGGTGTTCAGCTAGAGGAGAAACAGGACGCACAGGAGATCACACACAGAGCAGGAGGTGCCTCTCAAATGCCTTTCCCACGTGTCCAACTCTGCTTTGTTTAAAGCACGATCAGACCCGCCATCTGCACTTTTACTTGCTGCCTGACGAAAACCAGGTGCCAAAGGCCTCCCAGCACTCATGGGGCCCTTTGCCCTTAGGAAAACACCATGATTCGGCCAGGCGAGTTTGATACAACACTGTAACAAAGCGTGTGCAAAGTGCCTACCTAGCTCCGGACTGCTGAGCCTTGCAGAAAAGGCACATTTTGACTCTTCTGAAAGTGGGAAAGATTTGAAAGATGGGATTTGCACCTTATTCCTATACAGGTCTGGAGATCTGGAACTTCTCCTGAAGCTCCATGTTTAGCCAGATAATTGAGACACTCCACCTGGTCACCACTGGACGCCAGCCACCCAAACAGTCCCCTCCACAAGGCACCTGGCATTCTAGTGCCTCTGGAGAGAGCAGCCATCTCGCTAGCACAGCTCATGAACAAGGATCCCCTTCCCTGGACAGCAAAGATGTAAACCTGCCCCTAGAAACACTGAGAGTCCTAGAGGTAGAATGAGTCAGCCAGCAAGCTCCAGCCCATTCACTGCAGACCCCTGAGCAAATCAAGTCAGGAGAAGGTGGACAACTGTACCCTGAAGACCACATACCACCCAGACCCAACACAAATAGCTGTCAGCATTGCCACCTGTTACAAAGCTTCAGATCTTGCTTCTACCAGGATTTCCCAGCTGAGCAGGAACCATCAAAATCTGGTCCTGGAAGGACAGCCCTCCCCGTCTTGGCAGCCACACCATTTGGCCCTGGCCCAAGGCTGCTGTGGCATGGGAGGAATCAATGGAGGAATACATGGCTCTTCCCTGGTTCCTTCCTCTCCCACTTCATTGGATAACACTAGTCACATGGCCCTAATTGAACTGTGAGGGAGGCTGGAAAATTTGGAGTATGTGCATGTCTAGTGAGTTGCCTCCACCACATCCTCTTAAGCCTTGGCCTCTCATTCCCAAAGTCTAGCCTTATTTTCAAATGAATTCAACGCCTTGTTACTTAGATCTTTCCTCATTACCTCAAAGCCACAGTGGCAAAAAGCAAACAGCATCTTCCTAAAATATTCCTCTTCCATCATCCTCTCCTAGATATCCCTCTTATCCTTCTTCGCCAATTAATTTATTCACTTAAAATCTTCCTTTGACAGCTTCACTCCCTCTCCGCACTGCTATCAGCTCAAATGTGAATTATTCCAGTAGCCTGAACTCGTCACTGGCCTTTTACTTTCTTTCCCTTCCAATGAACCTGGTACCCAGCTACTTAATCCTTATCCTTCTTCCCAAGGCCCAATTTCATTCCTTTCTCCCCTGTTCATGAGCCTGCAATACTTTTCCTGCTGCATCTGTCACGAGTCACCATATACACTCGCAATTTGAGGTGCTCTAGAATCTGCCCGTGGAATTAGTCAGGACATAATCTCCCTGTTTTTTGGCAGTGCCACATCCATTCCTGTCTTCACAGGTTTGCTCATGCCGCCATTCCTTTCCCCAGAACGCCCTTCTGCTCCTCCCACACAAATCCTAATCCTACCTCAGGATCCACTTAAAATACAACCTCCTCACTCAACTCTTTCCTACCAACATGCTTTCCTCTCTCCTTTCTGTGTTACCACAAGGCTAAGCTCTGTCGCTGAGTAATGTGCTTTTTGATGATAATCTGAATGGTACAAGAAATCCTATTTCATGCTCCTTTGAGGGAGTGTCTAATATAGGTTGCCTTCAACTATAAGTAGTAGAAAATTCCAACGCAACTGGCTTAAACAGTGACGACAAAATGTACGGAGGTTGGACTGTTCAGTCTTCAGGGGCTTGGCCCCTCAGGGATCCTGGTTTTTCCCGTCTCTTCCCCTCTGCTGCCCTCAACAAACCTGCTTTCCTCATTGCAACAAGACAGCTGCTTCACGTCCAAGAACCTAGTGAAAGAAGCTGTCCCTTCTGCATTTCCTTTTACAATGAAAAACATCTTTCCCAGAATCTCCCAGCAGATTTCTCATACCTCAGTGGCCAAAACCACGTCACATGCCCATGTCTAAACTACAGGCCTCCGGGAGGAGTTCTGCTCAATCAGCATGTACCCTAGAGCTGGAGGCAGGGTCACCTTTCCTTGAGTGGCATGTGGGAGAAGTGTGGCATCCAACCCAACTGGGTCCTGCCAGCAGGAAGAGAAAAGAAGAGCCACTGTAGGTAACCAATCCCGTCTACCACAGGCAAGGACTAATACCACATATCTGTGTTTCCCCTCACTTGCCACCCCCATCCTGTGCTGGCAGATAAGGATGCTCAACAAATAGCTGTGGAACTACAAATTATCCTGTGGGTGTGAGAAAAGAGTGTGCATTATAATAGGGTGGTACAATTGGACATGTGTGCACAGAAAATGGAAAAAGAGCCATGAAATCCAAACAGATGCAAAAACGTTCTTAACAGAGAAGGTTTGGGAGGCTCTGATCTAAGCCCTAGCCTGGGCCCAACTCCCAGTTCCACAGATAGGGAGCAGGCCCCAGGCCAGAGTGCTGGGTTTCTCCCAGCAGGATCCAGCTGGGGCCTTCTCCTCAGTTCAACCCTTGTCTCTGGGGACCAGTGGTCTACAGTCCATCCCACAACCCTTCAGACAGAAGTTCCAGGCACAAAAAGGAAGCTCACAATAAGGAACGCCCATGCCTAGCCATAACTGAACACATCACAGGCTCACACAAATCTGTGGAATGAGTGCATGATCTCATGAGCTCTGGTCTGGAAAAGCAAGTCTCCCTACACTCGGGCTTAAAGGGAAGGCTTCTTCGGCTATGCCAATAGCTCTTTCCTCTCTCTTTCTTCTTCAGACCAAACAGCTCCTATTCCTGCCTTCCATCTCAGCTTTCCAGCATACTCTTCCCAGGTTCTTTGGGCTACTGACAAGCACTCCAGACCCAAATACACGTGCTCCCACCTGAGGTTGGGAAATGTACCAAGAACTGCATAAAAAATATACCGGACAAAAGGCACTGCAGTCTCACAGATATCCAGCCCCACAGTCTATATCACAGATCACCAGTTTTAGCTGTTTGAAGTTTTAGAATTCCTTTTCAAATACCATAGCTAGCATTTATTCGGCTGGAGAAAACTGTGTTAAATGCACCCTACCGTAGGATCATTGATTACAACATGCATTCAACATTCAATACATATTGACTGGGCAACTATTAGGTTGAACTACGTGACATTATTGACATTCGACTGTTTCTGACCTATCAAAATGGCAATAAAGCTCAACTTAACATTTACTCGATGCCAGACAGTAGGCTAAGGAAGGATTTGGGACACCACGACAAACAACAAAGCAGTAACCCCTGTCCTAATGGAACTTAGAATCTAGTTTATTAAACCATTACTCACAAAAGTACAATCTAACTTCAGGATTGTAATTAATTATAAATGCATTTTATTTGTTTACTGCCTGACTTCTTTGCTAGCCTATAAACTATACAAAGATGAGGGTTGTCTCCTCCGTTTCACACACTGGCCAAGCATACAGCAGAATACATCCTATATTTGTTAAATGTATTGATTAGTGTTACAACAGACAATTGCATGTGCTATGGAAGCCTTTGGCAGAGAGATCTAATCTAATCTTGGAAGGCAAGGATCCTGGACGTCACTAACTTGGAATTTCTGATACTGATGATAAGGTTGAGTTAGGTCTTCACGAAACAGGTCTCTATACAGCATATAAACAACTACCAGCATGCACAGGGGTTTCATAGGGACTATTTAAAATACTTAAGAGAACAAATGGTTTTCAAGCTCAGTCTAGTATTTCAGAAATTCCATTCACATGAACAATTGGTACGCTAATTGCAAATCATTCTTATTTCTCTCCTAAAGCAGGATCCCCTAAGGATCTTTATTAGGCATTCTGTTAGCCTAGTTTGAGTTACAGTATTTACTTAAAAGTAGTAACAGTGAAGTTCTTGAAAAATATTTGGCAATTCAGACATTTTACTAATTCAAACTAATCTTCCTCATTAGTCTACACTGTTAGAGATTTAACCATCATATTAAGAGAAAGTATCAAAGGCTTCACTTAGAGTAATAGTCACTAAATTCTTTTGCAAGACACCTTGGTAGCAGGAACCTGAGCTAACATCAGGAGGTAGGGAGAAATAGAAAATAAAGGAATGACAATTTGAAGAGCAACTGCAATCCAATTTAGTCCAACAGATGACACATATATGAAGTCACATTCAAATTATAAGCAGAGCACAACAAAATTTTTGATCCTTATCTTTTGATTAACCTGGTATCATTCAAGGAAAAATGTCAGTGAATACCACTGACCAGCAGTCCTCTCTTATCTATTTTGCAGTATCTCCCTGAGAACCAGCCCTGGACACAAACTGCATAAATATCAATGAGCCTAGACAGTGTCTTCATGTGTGTTTGGCCTGCCATTGGTCTCTGTACCCGTATGGAGATTTAGTAACACACTGGTCACATTCATGGGGCATCTTGAACTCTCTTGACATGGTAAATGAACAGCAGGCCCTGTCCCCATGCCAAAAGCAAACAAAAACCTGTCACCAGCAAGGAAGACACCCGGTCTCTCCAAAGGATGCCAAAGTTCCCATCCAGCCTCCTTTGCAGAGCCTCACAAATCTCTCGGATGCAGGCAGGATGATCACGGGCTAGGGAAGATTATGCTCTGAATGTCTTAAGAGATTAGTTTCTTAAAATCCTCCACATGACTTCAGTCATCCCCGTTACAGATCACAGAGTAAAAAGCCTACTTGATTAAAGCTGAATGCCTATACATTTGCAAAAGGGAAAATATGCAGAAGAAAACACGAGTCAGATTACTGATGGGCATAGCACCAGCTCTAGGACATCAGGGGTGTTGAATAAATGATGACAAGGAGGCACATATAGTTCTGATATATTCACCATAAATACCACAGTCCTCGAGGCTCTCAGTTATTTACTTGCCCCCAAATCAGAGACTGAATCTGGCCTTATCTTCAAATGAGGCCCAGCTCTCCCCAGATTCCAAATATGGGAAATTACAGCTCCTCTGTGGTAGGGGGAAGAGTGGGAAGGCGAATGTTTGTATTGCATAACGTTTTAATTAAAACACAGATGACGTGCCCCAGAGTCTCTTTATCGGCTCCTGTTAGGGGCGTTTTCCAGTACTCCTTCCACCCTCTGTCACCATGGTCTTTTTTTCCCTCCAGGACAATTCACCTTTAAAATAAGAGGATTGGGCCGGGCACGGTGGCTCAAGCCTGTAATCCCAGCACTTTGGGAGGCCGAGACGGGTGGATCACGAGGTCAGGAGATCGAGACCATCCTGGCTAACACGGTGAAACCCCGTCTCTACTAAAATACAAAAAAAAAAAAAAAATTAGCCGGGCGAGGTGGCGGGCGCCTGTACTCCCAGCTACTCGGGAGGCTGAGGCAGGAGAATGGCGTGAACCCGGGGGGCGGGGCTTGCAGTGATCTGAGATCCGGCCACTGCACTCCAGCCTGGGCAACAGAGCCAGACTCCGTCTCAAAAAAAATAAAAATAAAAAAATAAGAGGATTGGGCATGAAATCTACAAAGATTCTTCCAAAATGAACTCAGGCCTAGAGGCATATTAGTTCTCTATCTTGTTGCTCCCTTCTAGAAGTACACAGCTTAGAGGGACGCCTAGCCAGAGAGGTGCCGAAACGCAGAGCTGGAGCCAATCACCTGCTCCGACATTTCGCGCTGGGCAGGGTGCTCAGAATGTGCTCTTGCTTCTTTGTAATGAAATATCAGAAGACAAATTACAACGTTGTTCAGCAAGCTATTTTTTTGTACTGAAACATCAGAAGGCATTATGAAACCGTTCAGCAAATCATCTCTAAACAATGTCATAAAGGGTTACCTAGCTTGGGGTAAGCCCGGAATGAATCTATCTGCACCATCATTCCTCACCCTAACAAACGTGTCCATCTGTGAAGCAGAATTCCCAACACATCACCATCTCCAAACCAACACCAAACCACGGCCAAACAAACCTGAAGAGGAAAACCAGAAAGGTCTCGGAGAAGTGCTGCTTGTAGGGAGAAGAATGGCCCTGCACAGAGGCTCCCGAGGGCAGCAGGCGCCTGCTTTGGAGCCCTGGTGATTTCCACCAGGCAGAATTTACAACCATCTGGGACCTGCAGTCTCAGAGGGCTCACAGGGAAGGGGGAAGCTCTTGGCTACCCGGGAGGTCACCAGTGACTCTCAGAAAAGTACAGATCAATGCCTGTTTAGGGTTAACCCCAGGTTGGGAGAGGGCATCTGGCAAGGAACAGACTTGGAAGAGCCTGCCCCTCATTGAGCTGCTACAGCAACGTCTGGGAATTTGTAAGAGCCACAGTGATGAGGCCCTGGGCTATGTCCCCATATCCTCCCTTGCCAGGGCGCCCTCAGGGAGGCCACACTGCAGGAGGCAGAGTATGAGGTGGGGAAGATGGATCGGCCTTATCCTCACCACCCCCCATACGAGGCTCCTCTGAAGAAAGCACGGTATGGATGGTGTCTCCTCTCTGGTGGGAAGTATGTGATTTCTCTATTTCTACTTCTCTTTTGTTTGGGCTTCCTAGAAATTCAGAGCTAGGTGTGAAATTCCCAATTCCCACAGACAGGCAACATCCCCAGCAGTAATAAAGACATTTCACACACCCAGGACTTGGGATATTTGTGTATTTTCAAGAAAAAAAGTTTGCCCTTTGGCCTCCTCAAAGCCCCCCCCCACCTTTTCCTCGCTCTCCCCTCATCACTGCTATTCATGATCTTACTCCTACAGATACCCCCCTTCATGGTGGCACAGGGCATTGGTAACTCATGGCTGTAAAGAAGAGCTGAGAACAAAACAGGAAGAAAAGAGGTTAAGCAGTGGCAAGAAAAAAGATGTACCTTAGGAATAAAAAAGAGTTCCCCAAAGTCACAGTGTATTTAATTAATCCTTCTATTTATTAAAGATTAAAAATACATATCAGGTGACTACTTAAAATGTTACTCATGATTTTAACTTTGAATTCTGTGGCACTGGAGATAACAGAACAATGAGTGCTTGTAGCAGGCACTCGGTTATTTGTTGAACGAGCTTCTTGGGAAAGCCTTCTTAGGAAAGTATTAGAAGTAGATTCTACTAGAACAGGGGCTACCCCCAGAGGTCTCAGGACAAGGGGTAGAAAGTCAAACACTGATGTCTAAGAAGGGATGATTATATGACACATGAATCCCACAGCCATCTCTCCAAAAGAGCAACTATTTTAAAAATCAGGTCTAAAGGTGAGCCATCCAAGAAACTGCTCCTGCTCCCACAGGTTTTAAAGAAAGTCATTCCCGTGAACATGAGAAGTAACCCAACACTTTGAAATGATAATCGTTTTACAGCAATAACTGTTGCTGCAGGGCCTGAGAAAAAAATTATCTTCCTTTGGGTTAAAGTCTTAAATGCTGAGCCCGCAGCCAGCAACCTTAAAGGCTACTCGGGTCCAGTTCATTCTATCTGGAGGAGCCACTTGGGAATTGAAAACACAGGAAAACATTTTTTCTGGTCCATGAACAAACAAGAACGCTTAAATGAATTAGACACAAACTAAGTATTTATGGTTGTCATCTTAACAGGTTTCAAATAGGCTTCATTTTAATTTAACATAATTTTAAAATTATAGGAAAATAGTCAAAATATGAATGTGCTTAATTTGCTGAATTTATGTGTTTTCGAGGAAAATATGCAAAATAAACAAGTCAATTATTCTCACTAAATACATTAAAATTTAAAGGTAATATTTTTATTATGACTTGCTCTCCTGATATAGCAAAGTTATTGTTATATAGTTATTGAAGGAGGCTCACTACTTCCCAATGATTTCACAAATTACAGCTTCAACCAGCTATAAAATAACCAAATCAGTTCTGATATAGCCATAAAATTAAGCCTGAAAAAATAGTGAAGTAAATCATTCCTTTAAAATCAAGTTGTTGAACAATATGTTCTGCATGATTCCACTTATGTCAGAAAAAATATATTTTTGTGAGTATATACATAGAAAAGGGTCTGGAAGAATATATACCAAACTATAAAGAATCTATATCAAAGTCAATAAGGCACATGGACAAGGAGGGGAACGTTCACATTTTACTTTCTACATTCTTAGAATTATAGTCACTGTTACCTCCATCAAAAAATTAAAATTCAAAAATTAGGCCAGGCGCAGTGGCTCACGCCTGTAATCCCAGCACTTTGGGAGACTGGGGCAGCAGCTCACCTGAGGTCAGGAGTTCGAGAGCAGCCTGACTGGCCAACATGGTGAAACTCCATCTCTACTAAAAATACAAAAATTAGCCGGGCATGGTGGCGGGTGCCTGTAATCCCAGCTACTCGGGAGGCTAAGGCAGGAGAATCACTTAAACCCGGGAGGCGGAGGTTGCAGTGAGCCAAGATTGTGCCAGTGCACTCCAGCCTGGGTAACAGAGCGAGACTCCATCCCCAAAAAAAAAAAAAAAAAATTAAAGCAAACAAATATAAGCTACCTCCTGAAGTAGAAACCAGTATCTCTTCACCTTACATTTACATAATACTTTACCCTAATGCATTTTATCTGCTGTTCTAAATCATGACTTACTTCAAATGAAATCTTAAGTGAAAATCAAGATTTTCTTTTGGGGGTGTTATATAAAAAAGACTGTAAAATTTCATTCTCTGAAAGTCTTTTTAAAAAGGAATAGATCATACCTGGCTGGAATAGGGTAGGTGTGATCTGACCCGCAGCAAATGATGGCTGCTCAACTCTGCATCTCCTTCCCCTCTCCCTGCTGAAAAGTGCTACTTGGCAAGGTCAGTCAAGGTCACCAATGCAAACAAGTAGTGGACAAACACCATCCAGGTTATCCAAGGTTCCTGAGGCCCAAAGCAGCACATGGGGTTGGGAAACTGATCACCTTAGAGATTTCAAAATCACCTAACAATAACCCCACTTTCCCTAACCACAGGGCTTAGGGACCTAACGGGTCAAACACATATGTGCTTTGGTCATCCACAACCCAGACCACCAGACTAATTTTGCTTTAGAACTGGACTATATCAAGTGTGAATGATCATACTGGTTATCATGTGGGAAAAAAGGTTTAATTACTCCCTAATTGTCTGGGAAACAAAAGATTTCAAAATACGGAGCTCCCAGGGGAAGGAGAGTTAATAAAATGGGTCCTTGAGAAGTGAAGTGGGAAGCCTGCCTCATGCCATGGCACCCGCGATGACACAGGTGTACCCAGTGCTCTGCTGAGAGCAAAAACAATGTTCTCAGAGTTGCTATCAAAAAGAGGCAGCAGACTGCATTCTGAAGCATCAGACAATGGGTCACATGCAAAAACAGAATTAAATACACAAAAATAGCACCAACTTAAGGCAAGCCTGGGTAAGCTGCACCACATCAAAGAAAGAACACACAACTGGTACCAGATTTTTTCTGTTTTAATAAAGAGAAGGCCTGGACACCTGAAAGTTGACGGGAAGCAGGCATCACTAATTTCTCTGAGTTCACAGTTTTGTTAGAATGTTTTTGCTCTGATTATGGGGTTTTTTTTGAGATGGAGGTTTTTTTTTTTTAATTTTTTTGCTTTTGTTGCCCTGGCTGGAGTGCAATGGTGCAATCTCGGCTCACTGCAAACTCCACCTCCCAGGTTCAAGAGATTCTCCTGCCTCAGCCTCCCAAGTAGCTAGGATTACATGCACCCACTACCATGCCTGGCTAATTTTTTGTGTTTTTAGTAGAGATGGGGTTTCACCATGTTGGTCAGGCTGGTCTTGAACTCTTGACCTTAGGCGATCCACCCATCTTGGCCTCCCAAAGTGCTGGAATTACAGGCGTGAGCCACCGTGCCTGGCCTGATTATGTTTTGATGGATATACAGAAGCTCTTGCTTTAGTACAGAAACAGGCCCCACTTCACTTCGACCTGTGGGCCCCCCACCTTCAGAAATGTCCAGTGCCATCCCTGGCTCCTCCTCTCAGTGGTCTACCAGGATATCCACTCACAGCTTTCTGACTTGTCGCCCACCTGTCTCTAGCCCAAATACCCAGTCCTCATGGCAACTGACTGCACCAATTTTTTTTTTTTTTTTTGAGACGGAGTCTCGCTGTGTCGCCCAGGCTGGAGTGCAGTGGCGCGGACTCGGCTCACTGCAAGCTCCGCCTCCCGGGTTCACGCCATTCTCCTGCCTCAGCCTCCCCAGAAGCTGGGACTACAGGCACCCGCCACCACGCCCGGCTAATTTTTGTATTTTTAGTAGAGACGGGGTTTCACCATCGTCTCGATCTCCTGACCTCGTGATCCACCCGCCTCAGCCTCCCAAAGTGCTGGGATTACAGATGTTAGCCACCGCGCCCGGCCGACTGCACCAATTTTTACAAACCTACACCCTTAGGGTTCCCATCCCAGGACATTCAGGCTTCTCCACCCCTTTACAAATGCCCAGAATATCCTCTACCCCACAATTCCAACAGGACGTCACTCTCCTATTACGTAAGAAAAATGCCTAAAATTCCAGCCCTTCCAAAAGGCCTTTCCAGATTGACCACTCAGGAGTTACTCTGGCCTCCCCTTCACTCCTCCTGCTAAATTGAAAACAAGAACAGACTTGCCTGGCCTCTCTCCCCGGGTAGACACCTAGCCTCAGTGAACACATCCTGTCAGTGTCTTCCTGTCCATTTGCAAATTGATTGACTGTTTGTTTCATTGCCGGCCTTGGATGACCTCTCATAGAGGGCAGGGACGGGTGGTGTTTGGCAAAGCCTTGGTTGTCTGGAAAATGGGAAATGGGGTCTTCTGGTGAATTTAATTACAGGGTTAGGTGGAAACTTTGCTTCAACTCTCGTTATTATAAAGCCTATTATAAAGCTTTTTAAAGTACATCTGACCACTTTCCAGCCAGGGTAGAGTTAATATGACTTAATCTTTGATTTAGGATCTTGCAGTGCCCCAGGCTCACCGTTCTCTTCTGCTACTATAATTACAGTTGCGGAAGACATAGAGACTGAGCTGATGACTGCTTGGAAGCTAATTTCGAGAAAAAACCCTTGCTACCACATCTTGTGATTTTTGCCCTTCTGAAGGTGGAGTTCAAAAATAAAAACAAAATCCCACTTAACTGAGGGTTCCAGTTAAGGGAGGTCTGCTGCCATGGTCTTTGTTAAGTGCCTGCCACCGTGGCCCACAATTAGTCAGTTAATAAAGGGTTCTTGATGAGAGAATTTGGTAACATGTGATTTTCCACAAATACAAGCTTGATTTTGATGCAACCACTCATTTCTTTGAAAATCAGGGGGCATTCACACACAGGTGTTCTAAATTTCCTTAAAGTAAAAACCAACCCTTTACAAGGAATAGCTGTGTTCACTTCGAGCCGTAAAGAAGCAGGTGTCCACTCATGGCAAATGAGGAACTCCTTTTTTATTTATTTATTTTTTTTTTTTTTTGAGATGGGGTCTCGCTCTTTATTGTGTGTGTGAGATGGTGGCCACCCAGGCTAGAGTGCAGTAGTGCAATCACAGTTCACTGCAGCCTCGACCTTCTGGGCTCAACCAATTCTTCCCACCTCATCTTCCAAAGCAGCTGAGACTACAGGTGTGTACCACCATGCCCGGCTAATGTTTTTGATTTTTAGTAAGATGAGGTCTTGTTATATTGCCCAGGCTGGTCTTAAACTCCTGAGATCAAGTGATCCTCCTGCCTCAGCCTCCCAAAGTGCTAGGATTATCAGCATGAGCCACCATGCCTGGCCAGAAGCTAAAAATATTAATCAAGGAGTCATAACTAAGGATGCACTGCACACCCGAAGCCAGGGACCACAAGAGGTCAGCAACCGGGACAGCTTCCTCCATTTCCCAGGCCTGGGCTAAGCAGCAGTGGCCTGGGCTCTGGGACTTACTTTAAGCCTAAATCCCAAACTCATTATAATTTAAGCCAATTTTCTGTGTCCAGCATCACCCCACCTAAACTGGTCCTTAAAACCACTGACAGTCATTTCTCCAGTCTGTAAAAGGCCCGCTGAGGCCTTTGCATTGTCTGGACTTCATTGGGAGTAGAATGCCCTCCCCATCCAAATCCTGACCATTTCTGAACACTCAGCCCATGTCCTCTTCGTCTTCCCCAACAACAGCCACCTACACTGAACTTCACTTTGAACTCTGTAGGAGACTGTAGATAGAGATGGGGGTCTCACTATGTTGCCTAGGCTGGTCTTGAACTCTTCAGCTCAAGTGATCTCCCTGCTTCTGCCTCACAAAGTGCTAGGATTACAGGAGTGAGCCACTACACCTGGCCTATGTAAGCTTTTTTTTTTTTTTTTTTTTTTTTTTGAGACAGAGTCTTGCTCTGTGGCCCAGGCTGCAATGCAGTGGCACAATCTCAGCTCATGGCAACCTCCAGATTCTAGGGATTCTCCTGCCTCAGCCTTCTGAGTAGCTGGGATTACAGGCAGGCGCCACCATGCCCAGCTAATTAGCCAGGTTGGTCTCAAACTCCTGACCTCAGGTGATCCGCCCACCTTGGCCTCCCAAAGTGCTGGGATTACAGGCATGAGCCACCACACCCAGCCACGTATGCATTTTAAAATGTTATGCTCAGAAGGGGTCTATAGGCTTCACCAGACTGCCAAAAGGATCCATGACACAAAAAACGTTAAGCTCTACAATCAGACAAATATGAATTCAAATTCACATTCTGCCAAATTCCAGCTCTTTTCCTTTGAACATAATTGTGTTCAAGGGAAAAGTGTCTTGAATTTCCTTATCTTGATCAAGGAAGCCAACACAGAAACAACACCTACCTTGTGAAACCATTCACTCATCAAAAAATTAACCAGGCCAGGCGTGGTGGCTCATGCCTGTAATCCCAGCATTTTGGGAGGCCAAGGCAGGCAGATCACAAGGTTAGGAGTTCGAGACCAGTCTGGCCAACATAGTGAAGCCCTATCTCTACTAAAAATACAAAAAAATTAGCCGGGTGTCATGGTGTGTGCCTGTAATCCCAGCTACTCGGGAGGCTGAGGCAGGAGAATCGCATGAACTCAGAAGGCGGAGGTTACAGTGAGCCGAGATCGTGCCACTGCACTCCAGCCTGGGCAACAGTGTGAGACTCCATCTCAAAAAAATAAAAAAGAAAATAACTGAACACCTGCTTACTTTGCAAGGCACAAGGCTGAGTTCCGGGGCTACAGTAATGAACATGACAGAGATGGTCTTTAAGAACTTTATACAGAAGGTCACGCTATGTAAAGTGTTTAGCACAGTGGCACATAAGCACTCTATAAACATTTTAATACTCACTGATAAAACCACCACATGTAGTGTTTAATTATATGCTGATTTAGATTGCTTTCTACGAAACAAATGTTGATTCATCAAACTCATGCCTTCTTAACAAGCCTTCTTGGAGGCCAGAGGCTCGGCTTCAGACTCAAAGGGAATAGCTTATTAGATGAAAGAACACAGGATTTGGAACCAAATGGTCCTGGCTTCAAAACCCTACTCTGCCACTTTTTAGCTTTGTGACTGTGGCAGAGACGGGCAGCTGTCCCCCAAAATCTGTTCTCTCCTTTCCCTACAGTCATAGAATCCCAAGTTTTTCTCAGGACACATGGATCCTCAGGATAAGCATATTTTCCAGCCTTCTTTGCAGCTAAGTATGGTCACATGACTAGGTTCTAGCCAATGAGAATGTCAGTGGAAGTAATGTATATAACTTCCAGGAAGTATCTTTACATTGAGAGGTCCTACCCTTCACTAGCCTTTTCTTCCTTCCTGATGGCTGGGGCTAGAAGTCATCCTGGACCACGAAATCATCTTGGGAATAGAGAGCATGCACATGGAGAAAGACAGCAGGAGCTTGGAGCCCTACCACTGTCAGCAATCTATCTTAGGCAAGTTCCTTTTTTTTTTTTTTTTTTTTTTTTGAGACAGAGTTTTGCTCTCGTTGCCCAGGCTGGAGTGCAATGGCGTGATCTCGGCTCACCTCCACATTCTGGGTTCAAGCGATTCTCCTGCCTCAGCCTCCCAAGTAGCTGGGATTGCAGGCATGTGCCACCACCATGCCCCGCCAATTTTCGTATTTTTAGTAAAGACGGGGTTTCACCATGTTGGCCAGGCTGGTCTCAAACTCCTGACCTCAAGTGATCCAACAGCCTCCCAAAGTGCTGGGGTTACAGGCATGAGCCACCGTGCCCAGCTTAGGCAAGTTACTTAACCTCCCTAAGCTTCAATCTCCCCATCTATAAAAATGTGATAATGCAGCCGGGTGTGGTGGCTCACGCCTATAATCCCAGCACTTTGGAGGCCGAGGCGGGTGGATCACGAGGTCAAGGAGATCAAGACCATCCCGGCTAACACGGTGAAACCCCATCTCTACTAAAAATACACAAAAAATTAACTAGGTGTGGTGGCAGGCACCTGCAGTCCCAGCTACTCGGGAGGCTGAGGCAGGAGAATGGCATGAACCCGGGAGACGGAGCTTGCAGTGAGCCGAGATCGCGCCACTGCACTCCAGCCTGGGCGACAAGGCGAGACTCCGTCTCAAAAAAAAAAGGCCGGGCGCGGTGGCTCAAGCCTGTAATCCCAGCACTTTGGGAGGCCGAGGCGGGTGGATCACGAGGTCAGGAGATCGAGACTATCCTGGCTAACATGGTGAAACCCCGTCTCTACTAAAAACACAAAAAACTAGCCGGGCGTGGTGGTGGGCGCCTGTAGTCTCAGCTACTTGGGAGGCTGAGGCGGGAGAATGGCGTGAACCCGGGAGGCGGAGCTTGCAGTGAGCCGAGATCATGCCACTGCACTCCAGCCTGGGAGACACAGCGAGACTCCGTCTCAAAAAAAAAAAAAAAAAAAAAAAAAAAAAAAAAAAAAAAAGTGATAATGCAAGGTATCTATCTTGCAGGGTTGTTTTAAAGACTGAAAGATGATATAGGGCTTGGGTCACAGTAAGGACTAGAGTTAGGGGAGCTGGTATTACTGCCATTATGGAAGTACCAGCAGTCTTGCTGCCATGAAAACTGTAGAAGATGGCAACATCTTAACACAGCCCTGGGTACTTGGAGGTAGCTCAGTGATTCTCACAGTTGAAAGGCATCCTAGTAGGCGAAGTCCTCCTGACAAGAATTTCCTTCTCCTGCACCCTTGTCAAATGGTCCCCAGGAAAGGGAAGTGTACTACCTCTGGGACAACTATTAGGACAGTGATATTTGTTCATCCATAAATCACAATCCTCATCTCCTTCTTTCAGAACTCTTCTCCTGATTGCTCCAAACCATCTCACTTTTCTTTGCCTCCTCTTTCTCTTCTGCCTTTGATCACTCCAGCCCTGTCTCTGAGGTCACACCCATCAGTACTTCAAAGTTTCTTTCAATCCCTTTCAGAACCACCCTCTGGCTTCTCCCTTAAGAAACCTTTTCTAACTAACTGGGAAGTAAGACATGGCTTCCTCGGCCTTACCGTATTCAAAGAAGAGACTTCCCAAACTCTACAAATCAACTTCTCTCCCTCTGGAGCAGAACACAAATGATCATTTGCCATCTACAGGTTCTCAGATGTCCCAATCTCCTACATTTTTCATTGCTAACACTTTTAAAGCTATTTAATCTTGTTTGCAACATCAGCACTGGTCTGGGAGGTATAACTCTTCATGGCTACACAAAATCAAAATGTGCTGTATGTGTCTAAAGCTTATATTCATCTTTCCTGAGAATTTTTCTTCCTGTTCTTGCAGACACAAATCCTATGCTCTCTTTCCCACATTGCTGTCATCTTCCCATGTCATTGTCACTCATGCAGGCTGCTCCCAGACAGAGGCACATTTCCAGTTACCCTTCCCTTCCTACCCCTGCACCAGCCTGCATTCTCTCTCTAATCTTCTGCCCCTCTGGCTACATCTGTCCTCAAGTAGAGACGTTACTACCCTCATGACTCAACCGGGACCAGGCTTAAGTGGCTTTGTAATTGGAACCAAGGGTTGTGGTGGCAGGGCCACCCCTGCCCTGTGGCCACCCTGTGGTGGCCATGCACTGCCACCACAACCCTTGCTGGGTGAGGCACCTAGGGTTAGGACAGAAGAAAACAACACAGAGGTCAAGGGGGTAGGTACAAAGACAAACAGTAGGACAAAGACATAAGCAGGAATCAGTGTCCCAAGAGACAGAAAAAGAGGAATCTGATTCCAATCCCAGACACTGGCAAAGGACGGGTGCAGAAAAGCACAGGTCTACGATGTTGACGGAAATGAGAGTGTCTCCGAGATTTACCCTGTGTACCCCCTCACATACTGTCCGGGGTTTTCTAACCAAAATTGCCATTTCTAGAGGCTGGCACCTGCATCAGTCTCACTTTCAGAGCACTTAGATTTATCCAACTTTTATAAACAAAATTTTATTCCAGGCATGTGACCTACATGGGCTTAAAACCTTAGAATTCTTTGCTGTTTTAAATTCACACTACACATTAATTCACATTACACAGCAAGAATGCTGACACATGAACCAGACCACAGCAGACTGCAAGCAGGAAATAAGACCCCAACATGGGTTTTGTTCCCTCCCGAAACGCCTTCTACCTCTCCCAGATTAGGAAAGTAGTAGCCAGGCCTCCTTCCTACCGTACTGACAGCCATCAGGTGAAGAGAAAGATGAGGTTCCACCAGCAGGGCTCCAAATCAGAGATCCATATGCATGCCTATAGTTCCAAACCTTCCCACGTTAGCCTGCATCTAGGCGTCTGCCACTGTGCCCCTTTAAAGCCACCTTGATGCTCATTTTCCTCCATGGCACCTGTTTACACATGAAGGTGAGGGCGGAGGAAAAATGACAGCATCTGCCAGGTGCCAGGGCCCCAGCTCCACTCCACAGAGTGGCCCAGAGAGTGAACAGCAGGGGACCAGCATGCAGCCTTACATCTCTTGAGCAGCCAGAAGAAACAAAAGGCACAAATGTCACATTGCCTTGTTTTCCCATTGATGGCTACTTCTCCTGCCCTGGGCCCCACCCTGCCACTCAGCCTTCTTTCCCGCCTTAGCCACACACCCCATCCCACATCCAAATCTCCCCAAGGGCTTTCCTTGTTTGTGTCCTGTTGAATCCACATGAATCACTAATTGCTGATTTAAACCCAGACACTAAGCTAATGACACATACAGTACAACAAATACAGATCCAATATGAAGAGACTGGCAAATGGAGGGCTCCCTGCCTCTTGACTCTGCCTGAGCGTAGAGGTGACAGGGAGACACTGCCTGTATCCTAGCCCACAGCTGAACAGAAGACTAACTAAACTCACTGCCGGCAGCGTGTCAGCATGTGTGGGGTGGTAGGGCACTGGCGCTAATGAACTCACCCACTGGTTCTCTAAGTGAACCATGCATGGAATTACCTGAGAGAGCTCAAAGGCTGAGACCTGGGTCCCATCCCACCAAGGGAGTTTGGTTTCACTGGTCGGGGGTTGCTGCCTGAAATCAGAATTTTTAAAAGCTCCCCCAGTGATTCCAACATGCACACGAGAGTTTGAGAACCACTGATTGAACCACTGATTGAGAACCACTGATTGAACATCTATTACGAGTTTCAGACATTATTTAAGGCAGTCAAGGCATTTACGACACCTTATATCCTTGAATTGTTTATTGTTTCTGTTTTATTGATATTCAGATGTCAATCATGGTGAAGCTGGGATAGGAACTCAGGTCCCCTAATTCTAAAGTCCATTCTCTTCCCACACACCTGTTAACTACTTCCAGGGTATAGACAATGTATGGAAGCAATCTCCACTGCCAACAGATCACCGTAAGTTACGTGCAAGACACCTAGATTTGGAGATGTGAACCCTGTAGGCAACAATCATAATCCCTTCTGAATGCAGAGGACCGAGCCTTACAGAGAGGGCAGGGGGTGTGCTTAGGTATGAGGTCTGAGATGGGGAAAGAGAATGGCACCAAATCCCGGCGATGAAGTTTATCCTAGACCTGAGATGTGTTCTAAGATATCACGCTGAAGACAGTGCTCACTGGCATAAAAAAGAACAGGCAATTTATGAGCAGAGGGGCCTCTTCACTGGGGTGGGGATCCTTAACAGAGGTGTCAAAGGTTCACCCAGGGCCATAGTTTCTTCTTCCCACTCCAAGCATTCTGATTTGTGGGAGCACAAAAGCCAATCCTAAAACCTCCTCTACCAGGCAGCTTCCTTTTCTTCAGGCTCTCTTTCTCCCAGAACTATGATCTAAGCTTCCTTGGTGAGGAGACACAGGACTAGTGTGCCCTCACATTTTTAGCCTACAGACCACTCAGGTAGGCAAAGCATCCCTTCAACCCCTATCCCATTTACTCCCATTTCCACCTCAAAAAAGGCACCATCATTATCACCCAAACCAACTTTCAAGACAGAGGGGAATTATGTTCCCACTCCCAGTTAGGAATCAACGCAGCCCAACAAAGAAGTGACAACACCAGAGCATCCATGTTTGTCATGCTACCAGACAGCAGCCCACCAGCCATATGAAGTCCCTAAACCACAGATGTGCAGATGCAGGACCTCACCCCAGGGTCCAAGACAGACACTTTAAGAACAGCAAATATTCCTTCTTAAAGACAACAAATGATATTCCATCGCTGCTCCTGGATCAGAAACGGGCCTCTTCATACTCTACTCCAACCTGTGACACACACCGACCACCTCCTGGTGTCCCCCAAAGCCTAGTGTTGATGAAAAAGAACCACAAGAAATTACAAGAACCAAGAGCAGGTTAAACTTTCACATCGATTGTATTGATAAGCAGAGCCACTTACCCAGCACAGCCAGACAGCTCAGCACCAGGAAAAAGCGCTTCATGTCGGCAGCCTCCAGGAGACACAACACAAGGCGCTTCCTCTTCTCCCAGCTCCTAATCTCTCATTTCTGGCAATCCACTTATAGCTCCAGAGAACAGTTTTGGAAATAGAACTTACTCGGAAAATGGGAACAGATTAAAGAGATCAGAAGGAGGGAGTCTGGGGGAAGGGGAGGAGTGGAGGCAAGTGTGAAAACTCCCCTATGCCACAGGAAGGGTCCACAACAATTCCGAAGGCGCTCCCGGCTCCTGCCACATCGTGTGCCTTGCAGTTTCCACTGAAATTGTAGACTGTAGTGGATTAATCCTCCAGGATCAGGGAAAAAAGAGTCTGAGAAAATCCTTTCATCCACTGATTATACAGAAATGTCCTTGGCTTCCCAGTGAAGGTGTCTGTGATCTCCCTCATTCAGATTCCCCAAAGAGAACAAGGCAGGTTTCGTCAAAACCTTTGACGGCCAAATCACCCTGCCTGACATCAACCGTTTGGGTTTCTTCACCAAAAAGTCCGTTTCCATCCATGGTGGTAGGTCACGGAGGCGCCACCTGCCCCACGCCTGTCTAGGGCACACGAAGCAAGTTGGCGTTCGGCAGCCCTGAAGCGGTCCCCCAGCGCCAGCAGATTTCTAAAACAAACACAACAGAGATTTTTATCAAAGGCAAGACTGCAAAACCCACTGGGGCTGAGCGCTGAGCTGGTCCGGACACCTGGGTCCGGTTCCTGGACCAGGACAGTCAACCTCTGCATTCTGACCTTGGGCAAGTCGCTATCTTTCCCTCCGCCTCAGTTTCCCTGCCCAGAGCAGGGCAACAGTGGGAAGCCCGATTGTTCCTGAAATACTTTCACCAAATGCTTCACTCCTGGGAATTCCCGTCACCTCCTACCGAGTCCGGGCGCCGCAGGTAGCCCCACCCTCCGCCAGGGCAAATCGGGAAGGGGCTCCGCGGTGGGGCCGCGACTCCCGGCCCCCGCCCCAACCGTGGGAGCTCTGCGCGCGACGCGTCCCAGGTGGCCCCGCTATTGTTTTACCTTCCAGGGTGTTTATTTCTCGCTGATTGTAAAGAAAAGAGACCGGGGAAGAAGGGAGTCCGGGGCTCCGCTTTCCGCTGCCGGAGCGCGCTCGCCGCGTGCCCGCCCAGCCAGGGGAGGGGTCTCAGGCCCGACCCCGAGCGGAGCTGGCGCGGGCCCGCTCCCCCCTCCCCGCCTCCCTCTCCGGGGCCCCCCGGATCCCCTCGCTGCAGCCCTCTCCGGGCGCCGCCCGCGCCCCCGCCGAGCCTGACCTCGCCCGTGGCCCTCTCCCTCCGCGCGCGTCCGTCCGTCCGTCGGTCCGTCCGGGCGCACGCCTCAGGGGACGCGCCGCTTCCTCTTCTCCCGCAACGGCACCAGCAGCCGCGCTGCGGCCCCTCCCGAGTCCCCGCCCCTCCAGCACCAGCCCGGCCCGCTGCACTCGGCTAGGCGAGCGCGGGGCCAGGGCGGCGGCCACGGAGAGCGGCCCGGTCCCGCCCTCGGCCCCGCCCCCGGAGACGCGAGTCCGGGCTCCGGGCCTGGCGGGGGCACGCGAGTGGCCGGGGGCACCGGGGGCACCGGAGGACCTGGGCAGCGCTGGCGTGTGGGCCGAGGAGCCCGCAAAGTTAATCAGGGCTTCACACCCAGACTCCGGGGCCGCCTGCGAGATGTACAGGCCCTTCCCAAAGCCCAGCCGGCGACCCATAACCCTGGAAGCCCGCGGCACAGAAGCTCGTCCTTTCTCCTGGAAACAAAAACAAAGCCCTTTGCTGGAGACTTGAATCTGTTCATGCAGTGGAACCCCATATTGCACTTCACTCTTGGATAGAATCTGGACTCTGGAAACAGCCTGGGTTCTAACGCCGGTTCTTCCGCTTCCTAGCTGTGGCCCTTGGCCAAGTTACTTAACCTCTCTGTGCCTCAATTTCCCCATCTGTTCCGTGGAAGAAATAACCCCTACTTAAGAAGGTAATGTGAGAAGTCTGTGACATACTTGTAAAACATTTAGAATGGTGCCTGATACATCATAAGTGGTCAGTAAATATAAGCTATTACTGTTTTATGACCAACCGCCCTGTAAAGCAAGTGCTTTTTCATTCCCTCACTACTTACCCAACACACACAACCTGCTGGGTAGACACCATCACGAGGCGACCAAAGCAGAATAGACCACACTGCCCTCATGGAACTTGCAGTCTAGTGGGGACACAGACCATAAAATAGACATGACAATAAAAGTACAGTGCTGAGGAAGAAAATGCAGACCCCAACCCTGTGTTATTGGGGGAGGGGCGAGGAGGAGGAAGCTTTGGTCCGGGTAGGTCCCAGGCGTCTCAGAGGAAAGGAAAACTCGGTTGAATGCCAAGGAGCAGAAGGCAGCAGCAGAGGAGACAGAGGGGAGGTAAGGAATCGCAGACTGAAGAAACAGCACCTCTGCGGGCCCAGAAAGGAGCCCAGTTAGAGGACCATGGACGCTCTGCTGGGCCCAAACTTGACTGTAGGGGAGAAGTGACAAGAAATGAGCTGAGAAGAAATCCGGTGCCAGAAGCTAGAGGGCATTGTATGGTGTGTTAAGGGGTTGGGACCATAGGGAAGTCACTGAAGGTGTTGAGTAAGGGACTATGGTTATCAGATATACGTTTTATTTTTCATTTTATTTTAAGAGACAGGTTCTCACTCTGTCACCCAGGCTGGAATGCAGTGGTGCCATCTTGGCTCGCTGCAACCTCTGCCTCCCAGGTTCAAGTGATTCTCCCGCCTCAGCCTCCCAAGTCACTGGGACTACAGGCGTGCACCACCACACCCGGCTAATTTTTGTACTTTTAGTAGAGATGGTGTTTCACCATGTTGGCCAGCCTGGTCTTGAACTCCTGACCCGGTGATCTGCCCACCTCAGCCTCCCAAAGTTCTGAGATTACAGGCATGAGCCACTGTGCCCGCCAGGAATCTTTCCTTGTGCGTTAATTATTACGTCTTTCCCAGAGACACCCATGACTCTGGCAGTTCTCAGTTCCCATCTGCTAGACTCCTTCACTTATTTATTGAGCACCTACTATGTGTCAAAAAAAGTCTCTGCTCTCATGAAGCGTACATTCTAGTGGCAAACACAGACAATAAAACAAGTATATAATGTAATGTAACGTGTTCTGAAGAGAAGTGGAGTAAAGAAATGTGTGGTCAGGCACAGTGGCTCGTGCCTGTAATCCCAGCACCTTGGGAGGCCAAGGCAGATGGATGACTTGAGGTCAGGAGTTCGAGACCAGCCTGGTCAACATGGCGAAATCCTGTCTCTACAAAAAATACAAAATTAGCCAGCCGTGGTGGCCCACACCTGTGGTCCCAGCTACTTGGGAGGCTGAGGCATGAGAATCGCTTGAACCTGGGTGGCAGAGGTTGCAGCGAGCTGAGATCACACCACTGCAGTCCAGCCTGGGCAACAGAGTGAGAGTATCTCCAAAACAAACAAACAAATAAAAAACAGAAAAGAAAAGAAATAGTGTGTATGTTTGGGGGTTACAGTGGGAAGAAGGACTCTTTTCTAGGTGAGGTGGTCGGAAAAGACCTCTCAGAGGAAGTGACATTTGAGCAGAGACCTGAGTACAGGGAGCGTGTGAGCGCTGGAGATTTCTGGAGGCAGAACATTCCAAGCACAGGGAACAGCAAGTGCAAAGCCCCGTAACATGCTCAGAAAATTAAAGGTGCGTTAGTGTGTCTGAAATGGCATAAAAGAGAAGGAGAAGGAGGAATGTGATCAGAGAGGTCAAAGAGGCCAAATCTAGTAGGACCTTCAAACCTGAGGAGCTTGGGTCACTCTGGCTGCTGGGTAAAAATAGAGCATCAGGTTGTAGGGGTGGACAAGGGACACTGAATGGGAGGTTCTTTCCATTGCACAGGTGAGAGATGATCATGGCTTAAACTAGGGTGGTGCTGATGCAGGTCGTGGAAGTGGGTGGAGTCTGGAAGCATTTAGAAAGCAAAGTCAATGAAATTCTCTGAAGAACTGAATATGGAGGGGGAGAAAAAGAGAAGAGTCAAGGAATCTTTCAGAAGGTCCATCTCAGCCTGCTTTGGAACTCTCTGACCCCACCAAGGTGCTCTAACTCTTCCCAAGACTGCACTTTCTGAGGCCTCTGCCTAGGCCCTCATCTTTGAACCCCTATACTCAGTTATCCCTTCTCTATTACTCGTTCTTTCAATCTCAATCTGCCCATTTTCATACTACTTGGCCCCTTGCATCCTTCTGGATAATCTTTCAACCCTTGACTTCCATCACCACCAGATGTGTTATGACTGATTCCCAGCGTGGCATTCTTTCTAATTTCCACATTTATGGAACCTCTGTGATATGCAAAGAACTGTGCAAAGTGTTGGATGGGGAGAGAAAAGTATAATTTAAAAGAATGCCTCTGCCCTCCAGACATAGAAACGATTAAATGAAATAAGTCCTGAATAGTGATATGATGGTGGCCCCTTCAGGAACTCATCAGCAGGCAGAGAAGTGAATTGGAGGCTGGGCACAGTGGCTCACCCCTGTAATCCCAGCACTCTGGGTGGCCGAGGCGGGCAGATCACCTGAGGTCGGGAGTTAAAGACCAGCCTGACCAACATGGAGAAACCCTGTCTCTACTAAAAATACAAAAAATTAGCCAGCCATGGTGGTGCATGCCTGTAATCCCAGCTACTCAGGAGGCTGAGGCAGGAGAACCTCTTGAACCCAGGAGGCAGAGGTTGCAGTGAGCCAAGATTGTGCCATTGCGCTCCAGCCTGGGCAACAACAGAGAAACTCTGTCTCATAAAAAAGAAAAAGAAAGAAAGAAAAGAGAAAGAAGGAAGGGAAGGGAAGGGAGAGACAGAGAGAAAGAAAGAGAGAAATGAATTGGAAAGAGTCCTAAGGGAAGGAGAGATGTCAAAGGAGAGGAATGGAGAGAGAGAGAGAGAAAGAGAGAGAGAGAGAGAAGGAAAAAGAAAGGAAGGAAGGAAGGGAGGGAGGGAGGGAGGGAAATGAATTGGAAAGAGTACTAAGGGAAGGAGAGATGTCAAAGGAGAGGAGGGCACAGGAAGAAAGAAAGAAAGAAAGAAAGAGAAAGAAAGAAAGGAAAGAAAGAAAGAAAGAAAGAAAGAAAGAAAGAAAGAAAGAAAGAAAGAAAGAAAAAGAGAGGGAAGGAAGGAAGGAAGGAAGGAAGGAAGGAAAGGGAAAGAAAGAAGGAAAGAGAAAGAAAGAAAAAGAAAGAAAGAAAGAAAGAAAGAAAGAAAGAAAGAAAGAAAGAAAGAAAGAAAAAGAGAAATGAATTGGAAAGAGTCCTAAGGGAAGGAGAGATGTCAAGGGAGAGGAGTGTACAGAAGTTCCCAGTCAGCAATGTCTGATGCCCAGGCTGAACATTCCAGCTTGCTTCAAAACATTCTGCATTTGAATTTTGAAACCTCTACTGGACTGGCCTGGAATCAGGTGTTTATTTTGGACATTTTGGAAGACTCCTTGATCTTGTCCATCAGGGAGTTAAATGCAGAAGCCTGCAGAAGCCAAGCTGAAGCACAGTGCCAGGGAGTACTGGGGCCCATGCCCCCAGAGCACAGCCTGAAAGAGCACGCACAGCTTCGGCAAAGTGTTGCTGCTGGTGAGGAAGGTGTGGTGTTACCTGGTTTTCCTGCTTTTTAAGAGAATCAGGAAATCCACATTTTTAGAAAAAATTATTCTTAATTTTGCTCATTGGAAACTAGTGTTTCAAAAATAAATTAATCCCTCTCTTTCTAGTTCTTCCTAGAGTGAGGAAAAGCTGGGTTGAGAGGGCAAATAAATTAACTAATTAATTAACTAATTAAAAACCGTGGGGGGGCAACACAAATTTTTTTCGTGGATAAGATAGGGCCAAGTGGTTATATCAGTTTGAGGTTTCTAGACCTACCATAGCTATAACCAAAAGGCTAATATAAAACCACAAATGGCATAGAGTTACATGTTTTAAGGGGAAAAAAATGAAGGGTGTTAGCCAAGTTATCCTTCATCACTTGAAAGAAGGTTGAAGCCAAGGCATTTTGTCTAAGGATAGCCTGATACTGTGTACTCACAAGCAACTGATGTTAATTGTTCTTAATGTACTTCAAAATGCCAAATGAAAAGAGCAAAACCCCCCCCACCTCACAGAATAGCCAAGTTGGAGCTAAAAGTGTCCCACTCAACAATTCTTCCGAGAGCCAGCTTTCTTCTGGGTGATTACCCTCCTACACAGGCAAGGATCCCCAGAGCCGAAGCCTGGGAATAATTTACACAGGACACCATCTGTCTTTTTTTTTTTTTTTTTTTTTGAGACAGCATCTCACTCCGTCACCCAGGCTAGAGTCCAGTGGTGTGATCTCGGCTCACTGCAGTCTCCAGGTTGAAGCGATTCTCCTGTCTCAGCCTCCTGAATAGCTGGGGTTACAGGTGTGCACCACCATGCCTGGCTAATTTTTTTTTTTTGTTTTTAGTAGAGAAGGGGTTTCACCATATTGGTCAGGCTGGTCTCGAACTCCTGACCTTGTGATCCACCCACCTCAGCCTCCCAATGTGCTGGGATAACAGGTGTCAGTCACCGCGCCCAGCCCCTACCATCTGTCTTTTAAAAATAAAAGAGAGAGAGAGAAGTGACTATAGGATCTTGAGATCAGGGTAGCGAGTGGGTAGTCCCCAAAGGCTTTACCCATAGGTGGGTGTTCAGAACCTGAGATTCGCCATCTAGTGTTAGAGAAGGGTCTGGATTTGCCCCCTCATGGAGCTTCGAAGACTACTTTATCCCAGAGGGGGAATACAATTGTATTCAGCTAACGTTCTCCTTTCTTCACAAAACTCCTGTGCTGTGTTAGCTTATTTTCTTGGCTGACGGTGAAGAGCGAATCTGAAGACAAATGCCTGGGCTTGTGTCCCAGATCTGCACTTATTGACACCTAACTCCGGTCAAGTTACTTAACCTCTCTTACTCTAGGTTCCTCATTTGTAAAAGGGAATAACAAATACCACCTGCCCTCAAAGGGAGGCTGGAACGATTAAATGAGTTGATATATGGACAGAACTTAGTAAAATGCCTGGTATTTAGTTCTCAGTGTTCATTAGCTATTCTCTTCATGAATCATGTACTTTACATGGTCTAAGGAGCAGGAAACCAGGAGTCAGAAATTCTAGCTTCCAGTTCAGGGTCTGCTGCTTATGCTGTGTTTTGACCTCTCTGGACCCAAGTTTCTGCTGTAAAATGAGGGTGATGACCAGGCACAGTGGCTCACGCCTGTAATCCAAGCACTTTGGAAGGCTGAGGCGGGCGGATCACCTGAGGTCAAAAGTTCTAGACCAGCCTGGTCAACATGGTGAAACCCTGTCTCTACTAAAAATACAAAACATTAGCTGAGCATGGTGGCATGCAACTGCAATCCCAGCTACTTGGGAGGTTGAGGCAGGAGAATCGCTTGAACCCAGGAGGCGGAGGTTGTAGTGAGCTGAGATTGCGCCATCGCACTACAACCTGGGTGACAAGAGCGAAACTCTGTCTCAAAAAAAAAAAAAAAAAAAAAAAAAAAAGGTTGATTACACTAGTGAGAAAGTCCCAAACTGGCTGTGCATGAGTTACTCCCAAAGCACTTAAAGTGCAGATTCCCAGGCCCCACTTAGAAGATCTTATTTCTGAACATATTTCTGAGACTAGTCTAAGAAGACTTTTAAAAGGGGTCTTTCAGGTCAACATTTTGTGACAGATTTTCAGATTCATGATCCCATCCCCTCTGTCCAAGTTCATTTTTTATTGGGATTGAGAATTCCCTCAACTACATAACTTGACCCCAGATAAAAAGAATCAGAGGAGCTCATCTCTTCTACCAATATTCCATTCTGAACTTAGTCCTCACCATGGTCAACAGGCTCCCGATCTTTGCCAGTCCCAAAGCTTGAGCATTTAATGACTCTCCATTCGTCTTTTCCAAAATCTCACCAAATCCTGATTTTTTTCTTAATCCAATAGCCTTGGATCTATGTCTCCTTACATCTAGCTCTGGCTCTTGGCCAGTGCTCTTCCCTGTATGGGCTCCCTCCCTTTGCTAAAGAATTTAAAGAACCCAAACCTGTGGGCAGGCTGAAAGCCATGACGCTTGTCGCGTTGGAGTAGCTTTTCTGAATTAGATTGGCTGACCCCCAATCTCTCTCTCTCAACGTCCCAGGGCAGCTGGGCTGTCTGCCTGGGCTGGCTGCCACTTTCAACCATGCTGTGGTCCAGGTGGAGGACTCGTAAGAATTTGGCTTGGCCTCTCCAAAGGAAAGATGTTAGTTTGATCACAGAGCGTCTGTCCTTGCACAGGGAAAAGTGTGTCACCATAGATCTGAGATTCTAAGAATCCAAACAACCATGAGATTGTAGCAGAATGGAGCCTTCTAGATGGGGTGTTTTTTCTGAGACATCTGTTACCCTACTAGTCGCCAGGCCTGTCTGGCCTGATCTGGCTGGCACGTTGCCTCTCCCTGTAAAAGAGTGCAAAGACATTGGCAAATCTCACCCAAATATATATGAATTTGGCTGTCAGTTTCCAAAAGTTCACTTGGAAGTTAATTATTTGGAACTCAGAACATATTTTCCCATAACAGTAATATAATAAATGGTGATTATATTTCCAGGCTGACATGCAAGTGTGTTTAACCCTTAACATGCTTGAAATGCCACATATTTCAGAGAGGAAAAGCAGTATACCAATAGTACAGTCGAAATACCAGGGATTCAATAATACTGAAAAATAACATCAGGACAAAAACTTTAAAAAAATAAATTCAGTTAACATAAAGCACTGTTCTATGCCCAGGGATGGTAAAGAAAGCAGGTAAGGCCGGGCGCGGTGGCTCACGCCTGTAATCCCAGCACTTTGGGAGGCCGAGGCGGGCGGATCACAAGGTCAGGAGATCGAGACCACGGTGAAACCCCGTCTCTACTAAAAATACAAAAAATTAGCCGGGCGCGGTTGTGGGCGCCTGTAGTCCCAGCTACTTGGGAGGCTGAGGCAGGAGAATGGCGTGAACCCGGGAGGCGGAGCTTGCAGTGAGCCGGGATCGCGCCACTGCACTCCAGCCTGGGTGACAGAGCGAGACTCCGTCTCAAAAAAAAAAAAAAAAAAAGAAAGCAGGTAAGTTTCCTATCCTCATGAGTTTACATTCTTCATTAGTTTCTCCGTTTGTGGTCCATCTTCCCCTGGGTATGTAAGCTGCCTGTGGGCTGGAATCTGGTCTGTCTTGTTCTCTAGTGTAGGTCCAATGCCTAGAATAATGCCTAGCACATAGGATGTGATCAACAAATATTTGTTGAATGAATAAGTTCTAGTTGGAAAGACAATAAACAAGTAGGCAAACAAATATGCAATCAGTTGCAGATGTGATAAATGCTATGAAGCAAAATGAAACAGAGATCATAGGAATGGAGGTGGCTGGGGTGTTTTTTGTTTTTGTTTTTTTAAAGGTAGGGTCTTACTTTGCCACCCAGGCTGGAATGCAGAGGTGCAATCATAGTTCACTGCAGCCTGGAACTCCTGGGCTCAAATGATCCTCCTGCCTTAGCTTCCCAAGTAACTGGGACTACAGGCTCACACCACCACACCTGGCTAATTTTGGAGGTGGCTGTTTGTGATGGGGTGATCAGAATGGCATCTCTGAAGAAATAATACTTACACAGAGATCTGAATGAAAGAAAGAATCATGGAAGATCTGAGAGAAGAAGGACTCTTGCCTTTTTTTTTTTTTTTTTTTGGGACAGAGTCTCACACTGTCGCCCAGGTTGGAGTGCAGTGGCGCGATCTCGGCTCACTGCAACCTCTGCCTCCCAGGTTCAAGTGATTCTCCTGCCTCAGCCTCCCCAGTAGCTGGGATTACAGGTGCCCACCACCACGCCCAGCAATTTTTTGTATTTTTAGTAGAGACAGGGTTTTACTATGTTGGCCAGGCTGGTCTCGAACACCTGACCTTGTGATCCACCCACCTCAGCCTCCCAAAGCGCTGGGATTACAGGCATGAGCCACTGCACCCAGCCGACTTCTGCTTTTAATATCAGACCAGGACATTTGTACCAATGTTCCCACTGAGATCAACTTAAAAAACTGGACAAAATTTAAATAATGTGAAAAAATAGTTATCAGTGGTGAGGAATTGCCAGGCAAAAAGTAGGAGAAGAGGAGGACCATCACTGAAAGCCACCGTTGCCATGAGGACATCTATGGATTGGAATAAATATCTGCAAAAGCTGTCTTTTGACCTCATAAGGCAAGGGGAACAAACCTCAAAGCCTAGGAAGAAGATGGGGACTCTGTGCTTGAAGCTGGGGCCCCTTAGCAGCTGCATCTTCTGGGTAAATGTGAAGCAGCAATAAACCAGCTCTTACTCAGACTTGTAACCTGACTTCAAGTCACCTGGATAGTACAAGAGATCTTGAGCCTAGAACTTGGGTTAAAGTGGTTCCAGACAAGGAGGAGTGCCAGGTACCTGGCAGAGTCAAGAGGAAAACCCTATCACTCTAAGCTTCAAATTATTCCAAAATGGAATTTCCAGCATGTAGTCAGGTATAACCAGGAAGGCCCACAAAACCCTGAGATACTGAAATCATCCAGCACAGCCAATAAAACAATTAGACTTGCTTGTTTCTTGAGGTCAGAGGCTGCCTCTTCAAAGAAATAAAATTCAGACTTGAAAATTTGCACAGAAACTCAAAATCGTATTAAGATCTGGGGCAAGAACATTCCAGGCCAAGAGGATAGCAAGTACAAAGGCCCTGGGGCAGGAATAAGCTTGGCATGCTAAAAAGATAGAAATTCTCTGGCAGGAGCAGAGGGAACAAGAGTAAGAGGTGGTAGGTGAGGTCAAAGAGGAAGGTGAAGGTGAAGGTCAGATCATGTTGAGTCTTAAGGGATTTTAGGTTTTAGTCTCTGTGTCAAAGGAGGCCATTTGATGCCTTGGAGCCGTGAAGTGGTATAACTTAATTTACTTAATTGTATAAAAGTCAGTTTGGCTTTTGTATAGAAAATAGACTGTAAGGAAGCAAAAATAGAAGGAAGGAAACCAATTAATAGGTTATTGAATGGTCCAGGTGAGAGATGATAGAGGCTTAGTGTAAAGTGGTGATGATGGAGGTGGTGGGAAATGAATTCAGAATATACAGTGAATGGAACTAGACATGGGGTGTGAGAAAAAGCTCGGCATAGCTCTTCACCTCCATGTGCTTTCTGTATGACCCCATTCTCCCCCAACCCACATGGTTTTTCCTTCTCTCTCTCAGTAGACAGCTCTTTAATTGGCATTTTCAGCCCAGTCGTTTTTTCTGTGTTTTACACCTATCCAGCCAACTGCCTTTTGAAATGTTCTACCTCAATGTCACCAGACCTTTTACTGAACGTGCCCCAAACTCAGCTCATTATTTGCCCCTCTAAACTATTTTTTTCCTCAATTTCCTATCTTAGTTGATGATACCACTTTTCACTCAATCACATAAGCCAGAGCCTTTGGATTAATTTTAGACTTCTCACTTCCATAGTCAATTAGCGACCAGGGACTAGCAATTCTACCTCCTTAACTTCTTTGGAAGCTGTCTGTTTCTTTCTATTTTCATGGCTTTTGCCCTAGATCAAGCCTTCATCACCTCTCTCTAGACTATTATCATAGTCTCCCACCTATCTCCCAGGTAATGATCTCAGTCCCTGCCCATCTGTCATTCTAAAGTATGCATCTTTCTAAAATATAGAGGTGACACTTCTGGGGCTGCCAATTGCTTAAAGAAGGTTCAAACTCCTTAGAATGGGTTAAAGGGCCTTCCAACCCCCCTTGATCTTTCTCCATTTTCCCTATGCTTTTGATCCTACTATATCCTGCTCTTACCAGTTATCTATGGCTTCCTGGACATGCCTTTGCATGTGCTAGGTAGTTTACCAGTATGCCCTTCCTCCTTTTGCTGCCCATCAACTTGGCAAACTCCCACCCTTCTTGTAGGAACAACCAAAGCATGAGTTTCTCTGAGAAGTATCCCTCCTCCTGTCCGTCCAGAATTGAGTTAATCATCTATGAAAGCTCTGTGTTTAGTATAGACCTTCCTCTAAGGTAGCACTTTTCCACTTAGGTTATTTTTTACTTAGATTATTTTTTTAATGTATGTTTTACCTACTGAGTTTCTTGAGGTCAGAGGCTGCCTGATATGACTATGTCTGCTGCTCCCTATACTATGCCTGGCACATAGCAGGCACTCCACTAAAGTTTTTTTTGTTTTTTTTGTTTTTTTTTTTTTTTTTTTGGAGACAGGGTCTCGCTCTGTTACCCAGGAGTAGAGTAAAGTGGATTGGATTGGACATGGGGTGTGATCTCGGCTCACTGCTGCCTCAACCTCCTGGGCTCAAATGATCCTCCCACCTCAGCCCCCCAAGTAGCTGAGACTACAGGCATGCACCACAAAACCCAGTTAATTTTTAAATATTTTTGTAGAGATAGGGTCTCACTATGTTGTTAGGGCTGGTCTTGAACTCCTGGACTCAAGCAATCCTCTCACCTTGGCCTCCCAAAGAGTTGGGATGATAAGCATAAGCCATTGCACCTAGTCTCAACTAAATCTTTATGGAATGGATAAAGGAGTCGTTAAATGAACAAATACACCAGACTATACACTCAAGCTCACAGAGCAGACCTCCAGCCCCTAGAGGAAAGCTGTAGCAACCAGCGTTGGGGGTATTTCATGAGCTTTCATTTGGGTGATGCTGGCCATGGCATGTGCCTCTCTCCCTAGCTGCTTTAGATGGATGGTTCACACAAAAAGTAAGAGTTCAAAAGTTTTGTAGCTACTTGTACCCAAGAGCCTTAGTTACTGATTACCCTCTTTTGTGCCACCCACAAATCCCGTGCCCAGCCCTTGGGACTTACCCCAAAGCAGCATTTCCTCCCAGCTTGGGTGATGCTGACTGTATTTAGGAGCCCACAGATGTACCTTAAGTTCACAGCACAAATTATCACATGTGGATGTTAACACTCATCTTTCATAGTCATGTGTAATTTCTACTATCGTCCATGACCCCCGCATCTTCTCCCTTTTCCCCTCACTTATAATATGCTATTTATAGAAGAAGTACAGAGGAACATAAAAATGAGACAGCTAGGAGGAGAGAGGATGAACCAGAGAAGAAAAATTGGGAAAAGGAAGGAATAAAGGGAGGACCAGAAGGGAAAGAAAGGAAAAAGAAAGAAGGAAGAGAGAAAGAGGAGAGAAGAGAGAACAAGGGAGAGAGAGAGAAAAGAGAGAGAGAGAAAAAAAATAAAGGAGAATAAGGGGAAGAGAGAGGAAAATAAAGGGAGTAGAAAGAAGGAAAGAACAGAAGAGAGAAAGAAAGAACAAAGAGAGAACTTTAAATTAAGCATCCACACACATCTGTGAAATTTATCTGAAGTATCTCTACTTAAACAGCAGGAACCTCGTGGCCGATATTAAACATTTAATTGACTAGAGAAACCAATCATAGAACAAAGCCCCTTTTCTTTGTGACCTATCATATGATAACCCAAACACAGGAATTGCTATTTTTCTCCAGAAACTATCAGCCACAGCCATCTGTCTTGGTCCTAGACTGTTTAAAAACAATTTTTTTTTCTTTAAACATGTGTGTGTGTATGCTTCAGCCACAGAACCAAAGTAGCCTCCATTGCAACAATGGCTGACTTGTGAGACTCAGCAGTGGTTCCCCCAGCCTGCTTCTGGCCACCAGATGTCATTCAGTGGTTCCCTTTCATCCTCACCCACCACAGAGCCATTTCAGCCTGTGTAGGGGTGGGGGTTTGCAGCCCTTTCTGAGCCCCACCCCAGATCTGAGTGTGACCTAATCTTGCCTGAGGCCAGCTTTGGGGGAAGGGAAGGAGCAAAGCCACCTGGAAGTGGAGCTGGGATGGAGTTAGATTTCTTCCGAAAGTTCAGCAACTGCTGCTTATTAAAAAGCTTGTTTTCTGCCTGGGAATCCAGTCTTTAGCATGAGAGAATAAAAGGACAGACATAATAGTGGGATTTGAAAGGAGTGCTGTGAGCTGGGGACATGGAGTGGGGCACACAGAGTCCCCCTTCCCTGAGTACTGGCTGTGCAGTCCAGTACTGTACCATAGACTGAGAGGCAGCTGATGGTTCCTGACCCCATCACCCCACCACCTCTTCCGTCTTTCTCTTCCAGTTCTTTCTTCTCTATCTCTTCCCCTTCCTTTTCCTCCTCCATCTCCTCCTTTTCTTTCATAACTGTTGACTCGGGTAAGCAATGGAGTCACAGAAAGGCAGTCAGAAGTCACACCACACAAAGATGCCCATCAGAAGGCCACAGAGCCGCCAGCCCTGTCTCTGGGGCATAAGATAACATCAAAAAAGGCAAATGATAGTTCAGCTTACTAGTTTAGAGTTCAGGCAGGGTGTGGTGCCTCATGACTGTAATTCTAGCACTTTGGGAGGCCGAGGCAAGAGAATCCCTTGAGCTCAAGAGTTCAAGACCAGCCTCGGCAACATAGGGAGAACTCATCTCCCCAAAAATTTAAAATTAGTCCTGCGTGGTGGCATGTGCCTGTCTCCTGGCTACTTGGATGGCTTGAGGCCAGGAAGTCAAGGCTTCAGTGAGCTATGATGGTGCCACTGCACTCCAGCCTGGGTGACATAGCCAGCCTTGGTTTCCTTATTGGCAAAATGAAGATAATAGCACCTGCTTTATATAAGGAGATATCATAGTGCTTTTCCCCCATATTGTAGATATTGGGGTTAGTGTGAGGAATGCAGGTATAACACACTAGGTGAAATACATAGCACATGGTAAATGCTCAGTGAATTATACACCTACTACATGCCAGGCTCTATTCCAGGTGCTGAGTGAACAAAAGAGACAAGAAGAAAATCTTGCCCTCATGGAGGTAACATTCTAGCAGGGGGAGACAGACAATAAACAAGTAAATAAATAAAATATATAGCACATCAGATGATCAAAAGTGAAAGGAGAAAAATAAAGCCAGAGAGGGCATAAAGGAGTGCTAGGAGAAGAGGGGTTGCAGTTTTAAACAGAGCAGCACAGACACCCGGCAAATGTAATTTTTTGGTTAAAGACCTAAAGGAGGTGAAAGAGCCAAGCATGCAAATGTTGAAGGGAAGAGCATTCTGGGCAGAGGGAACTGCAAGTTCCAAGGTCCTGAGTCAAGAGTACACCCAGTATGATTGAGAAATATCTAGGAGGTTGGTGGGTTGGAGCTCAGTGGGGGAGGGACAGTAGTAGGAAGTGGGGCAGGAAAGGCAATGGTGCATGCACAAAGGAGGGGAGGTGCAGCAGGGAGTGCAATCATGTAGGAACTTGTTAGCCATTGAAAACTCTGGGGAGTTTTAAGGAGAGGAATGATAGAATCTGATTCACATTTTAAGAGGATTGCTCTGGCTGCTGTGCTGCAAGTAGGCTATGGGGGATCAAGAGTGTCAGTAGGGAAACCAGTTAAAGGTCAGTGCAATAAGCCAGGTGAAAGATGGTGGTGGCTTGGACTAGGTAGTAGAGAAGGAGGTGGTGATAAGGGGTTGGATTCAGGATATCATTTTTAAGGAAGAGCTGTAAGAGTTTGATGATGGATTTGTGAAAGGAATTGTGAAAACAAGAGAGGAGTTCAAAAATGTCTCAGAGGTTTTTGGCCTGAGCAATGGAACGGATGGAGTGGCTATTTGCTAAGATGAGGAAAATTGTAAGTGGAGCAAATTTGGGGGTGGATGAGATGGAGCAGGTGGTAGATGTTATGAATTATGTTTTGGATATTGTGAGAGATTATTACCTTAATAGTCCCCAGTGAGTCATGTACTGGGCCTTATATACTGGGACTTGCCCTCTTAGACTGCTGCCTTGGCCTTAAAAGGAATTCTACTGAAGAACCATATGGAGGACAGCCAAAATGCCCTGGTCAATAGGCTCAACTAATATCCAGACATGTAAGCAAGGACATCTTAAACCATCCAGTAAATCTCCAAAAGACTTCAGTCACGTGAATGACCCAAGGCAAGAACAGAAGAACCACCTAGCTGAGCTCAGCCTAAATTGCCACTAAACTTCAGAGTTTAATTATGTAGCAATATATAACTGGTACAATCATGTTAAATTTGAGATGCCTTGTGCACATTCAAATTAGGATTTCAAGTAGGCTGTTGGATGCCTGAGTCTAGAATCCAGGGAACATGTCCAGGCTGAAAACACAATTCAGGAATTAATGAGCATATAGATGATAAAGTCATGAAACTGATAAAAACAGCAAGGAAGTGAGTAAAGGTAGAGAAGTTTAAGGACTGAGCCTTGGGGAACCATAACATTTAGAAAGGAAGAGGAATCCCCAAAAGTCAGTGCAACAGAAGGAAAACCAGGCATGTTTGGTGTCCTGAAAACCAAGTACAGAATGTGTCTCTGGGAGAAATGAGGAAGCAATTGTGTTGGATACTGCTACCTAATCAACTAAGATGAGGACTGAGAATTAATCATTGAATTTAGTCAAGGCACATCTTTGGTTACATTGAGAGAAACAATTTTACTAGAGTGCAAAGTGTGGAAGCCTGCTTAGGAGGAGTTAAAGAATGAGAGGAGAAGAATTAAAACCAAGGCTATAGATAACCCTTTTAAGGAACTCTCATATAAAGAAAAATGGGGAAATGGGTCCATAGTGGTAAAAGGATCTGCAGTTAAGAGACAGGTTTTAAGATTGAGAGCATATTATTTATAGATATGAAAGATCTAGTAGAGAGAGGAAAATCAAGTGATGAAGAATAGAGAAAAAAAGATTTGCTGGATGATATCCTTGAATAGATGAGTGGGAATGGGACCCGTTGAAGGCATTGGCTTTAACTGGGAGCAAGGATGAATCTTATATAATGTGAGAGGAAAGGCAGAATATGTGGGCACTGACATAAGTTGGTGGTCACACGTAGGTAGAAGAACATAAAACTTCTTTGCTTATGTTTTCTCAGCAAGGTCATTGGCTGAGCTTGAGGATGGGGGAGGGTTGTTGGGGTTGTTGGAACGTTGAGGAGAAAGAAGATAAGAAATTCTCATCTAGAAATGAACAGTATCCATTGTTATTATCTTCTTGTAGGAGGCAAGGGTTCCCAACTTACTCATTACATCCAGGAGCTCAAGACTCCTGTTCTGATGGGCCCAGGCTTGATATAGCCTGTAATGTAGAGAGATCTTGGCCGGCACTATCATGCCTAAACAAAGTCATTTCTTTCTTTCCCTTTTGTTCAGATATGTGGTGGTCATGTGCTTGGGGGAATCTGAGTCTTTTCCCTGACCAAGGCTGTTCATCTTGGTTAGTGTGGGCCAATCAAGATAGCTTTATTTCCTTGGCCAGCAATTCTTTTAGGTACAAACATGTGTTACAATTCTGACCAACAATATGTGACAGGACATCTGCTGGTAGTCTCTTAGAAAATATTTTCCTTTCTGATAACAAGAGAATCACGGAAGGAATGTTTCTTCTGTTTCTTTTCTTTGCTCTGTGTGTTGAAACTAGATCTGCAGCAGTCACATGTTACCAGTACGAAGGGTGGCCCACAGGCTGAAGAAGGCAGTTCTGTAATGAGTCCCTGAACCACTGAATTCAATCCTGGAGACTCCCTGTCTCCAGACTTCTTTTTTTTTTTTTTTGAGACAGAGTCTCGCTCTATCACCCAGGCTGGAGTGCAGTGGCACTATCTTGGCTCACTGCAAGCTTCGCCTCCTGGGTTCCTGCCATTCTCCTGCCTCAGCCTCTTGAGTAGCTGGGACTACAGGCGCCCGCCACCACGCCCGGCTAATTTTTTGTATTTTTAGTAGAGACGGAGTTTCACTGTGTTAGCCAGGATGGTCTCGATCTCCCAACCTCATGATCCGCTGGCCTCGGCCTCCTAAAGTGCTGGGATTACAGGCGTGAGCCACCGCGCCCAGCCCAGCCTTCTTAATATGTGAAATATTGTTATAATTTTCCTTGTCGACTATGCCTTTTCTTGTTGGTTCGTCTGTGATTTACAGTGGGAAGAATTGTGATACATAGATCATTAGTAAAATAGATACAGAATTCAGCTTGGGACCATTGAGAACACAAATTCAATTCAGTGCAATATAGATACAATGAGAACAATGTACCAGGCACAGTATTAGACACAGAAGTATAAAACTTCCTCACCATGAATATCTTATGACAAATATATATGTGTGTGCATTGTAAACTGGGATAATAAGAATATCAAAATTACTATTCTAGAAAGCAGAATATGTTTAGTGCCTTGAAAGAGATATAGGAAGTCAAAGAAGATGGTGAAAACATCCATTTGGAGAAGGTGGGGTAGTGTCAATCAAGGAAGTAAGGACTAGAAAATAGGGAACAGTAGGCCTGGCACAGTGGCTCATGCCTGTAATCCCAGCATTTTGGGAGGCTGAGGCGGGTGAATCACTTGAGGCCAGGAGTTCAAGATCAGCTTGGCCAACATGTTGAAACCCCGTCTCTACTAAAAACACAAAAATTAGCCAGGTGTGGTGGTGCACACCTGTAATCCCAGCTACTAAGGAGGCTGAGGCACGAGAATCACTTGAATCTGGGAGGTGGAGGTTGCAGTGAGCTGAGATCGTGCCACTGCGCTCCAGCCTAGGTGACGGAGACTCTGTCTCCAAAAAAAAAAAGAAAAGAAAGAAAAGAAGGAGGGAACAGCAGTAATAATAAACACACAGGCAAGAAAGTGGACTGGTCTGGAAAACTCCGTGGTAAGATTGGTTTGGCTGACTTATAGAGTGTGGAGGGGGGTAATGAAAATAATGTTGGAAAGTTACATTGGGTCAGGATTTGAGAAGCCTTAAATGGTAGGCCAAGAAATGTGGGTTTGCTTAGGTTGGAAATGGCAGCCCCTAGAGACTTTTTTTTTTTTTTTTTTTTTTTTTGAGACTGAGTCTGGCTCTGTCGCCCAGGCTGGAGTGCAGTGGCCGGATCTCAGCTCACTGCAAGCTCCACCTCCCGGGTTTACGCCATTCTCCTGCCTCAGCCTCCCGAGTAGCTGGGACCACAGGCGCCCGCCACTTCGCCCGGCTAGTTTTTTGTATTTTTTAGTAGAGACGGGGTTTCACCGTGTTAGCCAGGATGGTCTCGATCTCCTGACCTCGTGATCTGCCCGTCTCGGCCTCCCAAAGTGCTGGGATTACAGGCTTGAGCCACCGCGCCCGGCCCTTTTTTTTTTTTTTTTTAATAGGGAAGTAACATGGTCAGAGCTGAATCTGGGAAGAGTTATCTTTAGCAGGGGGACTGAAGGCATTTCTTTTTTATCCAATAATAACTAATTCTTTTAGTCATTTGCCACACCCTCAGTATACGCAGATGTTTAACATGAACACATCTAAAGCTTCGGCAAGAATAAACAAGAGAGAATTACATTCTCAGACGCAAGCAATGAGAGGCAGCGTCAAGACAGAGAATCTGCCTTGGCCTCAGGCAAGCCTTTTCGGCCCTTTTCTCTGTGTCCCACCCACTTCATTTAGGCTCCCTGGAGCTTCAGAGAGCCCTCATTCCAATTAAAATCTTCCCCCAGAGTTCAAATTTGCACCAGGACAGTACTATTTCTCTAGTCTCCAACACTTTTTTTTCTTTTTTGGAGACACAGTCTTGCTCTGTCGCCCATGCTGGAGTGCAGTGGTGCAAATCATAGCACACTGCAGCCTCAATCTCAGGTCAGGCGATCCTCCCACCTCAGCCTCCTGAGTATCTGGGATTACAGATGCATTCCACCACATTTGGCTAATTTTCTTTTGGCTAATTTTCTTTGAATTTATTTTTTTGGTCAAGACAAGGTCTTGTCATATTACCCAGGCTGGTCTTGAACTCCTGGGCTCCAGCAATCCTCCCACCTTGGCCTCCCAAAGTGCTGAGATTACAGGCCTGAGCCACCGCACCCAGACCTTCAACATTTTCATACAGTGGGACTCCTCCAATCAGTGATGGTACCCTTTGCAGAACACCATGAAATATTGATATATTTAAGTTCAAAATACTGCCTATGAATTAGCACAAAATTACATATTTAGCTACTTTATGCTTAAGTTGCTTAAAAATGTTAAATTTGGGCCAGGCGCGGTGGCTCACACCTGTAATCCCAGCAGTCTGGGAGGCCGAGGCTAGCAGATTGTGAGGTCAAGAGTTTGAGACCAGCCTGGACAACATGGTGAAACCCTGTCTCTACTAAGAATACAAAAATTAGCTGGGCGTGATGGCACGTACCTATAATCCCAGTCACTTGGGAGGCTCAGGCAGGAGAATTGCTTGAACCTGGGAGGCAGAGGTTGCAGTGAGCTGAGATTGTGCCACTGCACTCCAGCCGGGGTGACAGAGTGAGACTGTCTTGGGGGAAAAAAAAAAGTTAAATTTATTTAAACTTACAGATACTATCACATAATATAAAACCACAACCATAAGCCCAAACACCTGTCCTTAGAAAAAAGCTGTCAAACTAAGCACTGTCGGCGATGTCTGGGTCCATTAATATTCTTTTGTTACTTACTAATTCTTTCTGTCATCTGCTAGCACTGGCCAGTGGACAAGGAATAACAGGTGCCAACAATTTAATAAAAATGTAGAGAGAGAAAACTAAAAGCTGAAGATACTCTATCCATTAACTTAATTTTTCTGGGAATTAGTATATTTATTCATTCAACAAAGATTGATTGAGCAGCTACTGTGTGGCAGGCACCATGCTAAGGAGAGGAGACATGAAGAAGTAAGGTACAGTTTTGTCTTCCAGAGATGTCTAGGAGGGGAGACAGCCGAGAAATGCTAACGAGCAAACAGAAAGTGAGTATTAAGGTGGAAGTGATACAGGGTCCTCTGGAGCTCTGGGGTTAGAGAGGGCTTCAGAAAGGATGTCATAAGAGGTAAGTTTTGTTTTTTTTTTTTTTAATCTGAGAGGCAGTGTCTCACTCTGTCACTCAGGTTAGAGTGCAGTAGTGCGATCATAGCTCACTGTAACCTCAAAACTCCTGGGCTCAAGTGACCTCCTGGGTCGGCTTCCCAACATGCTAGCTTTACACACCTGTGAGAGGTAAGCCTTGAAGATAAACTCAAAGTATCTAAACCAGTGCTTCTCAGACTGTGGGATTTCACAGAGCAGCAAATTGTCTGTGGAATTGGGGATAGGGGTTGTCAGGACCAGGAAAAGGTTATCAACTTTTACATTTGTGAAATAATGTTTATTGAGAATATCATCCACTATTATACTTTTATAGAAGAAAGGACATTTTTATACCAAAAAAAAAAGAAAAAGAAATAAAATGGACATAATAACAGGCAAAAATGAAGTGTTCTTGAATTGGTATGAATTTGGCTTTGTGAAGAACTCATCACATTGTCCTTATTTGTCTTGTTTCATGCGAGAGAAGCTGGAGAAGGTGCCACAAGCAGAGTAAAGGGACATGGACAAAGGTCCTGAGGCATCTGGTCTTCATTTTTTTCTTGGTGCTGAGGTTCTAGCCACCCTGGGTTTGGGGAAGTGGAGCCAACAACCTGTCCTCAGGGCCACATGATCTTCTTCGGCCCCAGGCACTGTGTTCGGGGAAGTAGGAGGAGTGAGCAGAACTTTCACCATAAAAAATTCTAAGGATTACATTTTATGACTACTTTGGTATAAGGAAGACTATAATCTTCGACCTCCAAAAGTTTATTATTTTTATTCTGACATTAAAACAAAGTAAAACCTTTTTCTAGACCCCTAAAAGTGTTGTGTGCCTAAGACACACCCGTTCTAAACTTTAGGCAGCATGCAGTAGGATGGGGTCCCAAAGTCTTCCTTATCACCATGCTCCCCTCCCCATTCTGCCTGTGGAGAAGTCTGCCCCTGCCTGGGGAGCAAGGATTGTATTAGAGGAGTAAATACTTGAGGAATAAATTCACAAGATGGCCAAATACCACAGAGGTGTGTGCATCTGGAGATGAGCACAGTCAGGACTGGACACTCCAGGGGGCGAAGGGCCACTTGTCAATGGCTGGTAGGTCCTGCTAGCCACATCCAGTCCCAGGGACAGGAAGCAGCAAGGACCTGCCCTGTCTGGAAACTCTGCCAGATGGCCTAGCATCCCAGGCTTGGTCTGCTCTGCATTTTATCAGCCAGGGCCAGAACCAGCCTTTCATAATTCAGAGTCACTTGGGACCCTGTCCCAAAGACTGCCTCTGATGTGGACTTGATCCACTAAGGCTTAACTTTAATCTGTCCTTTTTTGTCCAAGCCTCAGGTGTGTGTGTGTGTGTGTGTGTGATGTTCACATGATGGGGAAGAAATAACCAGCATTTCTTCTCCTTCCTTCTGCTCAAAGGACGTCTTATCTAGGATATGCAGGGCTGGAGGGCAGGGACAACGGTCATTTAAATGCAGGGGCGTTTGAGATAACTGGTGGGAAGACAGTGAAGAGAGAAAAGAAGACTGGGAGAGAGAAGGAAAGGGGGAGATGGAGGAGACACAGTAGGAACACACAGCAGGGGACCAGTTAATGTTTTTGAAAGAAACTTGCAATCCTGACAAATATGTGTACTCTGATATGTTATCCTAGGCTCCCCAATTTGGCCTAGGTAGAAGTCGAAAAACAAATGCAGGCTGGGCACGGTGGCTCACACCTGTAATCCCAGGACTTTGGGAGGCTGAGGCAGAAGATGGAACACTTGAGGTCAGGCGTTCAAGACCAGCCTGGCCAACATGGTAGAACCCTGTCTCTACTAAAAATACAAAAATTACTAGCTGGCCATTGTACTGGGCACCTGTAATCCCAGCTACTCAGGAGGCTGAGGCAGGAGAATCGCTTGAACCCAGGAGGTGGAGGTTGCAGTGAGCCAAGATCACACCACTGCACTCCAGCCTGGGAGACAGAGCAAGACTGTCTCAAAAAACAAAACAAGGTCAGGCCCGGTGGCTCACGTCTGTAATCCCAGTACTTTGAGAGGCTGAGGTGGGTGGATCATTTGAGGTCAAGAGTTCGAGACCAGCCTGGGCAACATGGTGAAACCCCATCTCTACTAACAATACAAAAATTAGCCAGGCATCGTGGTGTGTGCCTGTAATCCCAGCTACTCAGGAGTCTAAGGCAGGAGAATCACTTCAGCCTGGGAGGCGGAGGTTAAAGTGAGCTGAGATCACACCACTGCACTCTGGGCGACAGAGTGAGACTCTGTCTCAAAATAAATAAATAAATAAAAATAACACACTCCTAAAATATGATCACACTAAAATAATTTAGCATTGACGCAATAGCATTCTTTGATATATAGTCCAGCTATCTAAAAATATCTATTTTATAGTATTTTAATAATCCAGGATCCATTCAACTTTACTCATTGAAAACTGATTTTTATATCTTCTTAGTTTCCCTTAATCTAAAAGAAGCTTCCTGCCTCTATTTACTACTTATTTTGTGTTAAGGATACTGGCATGTATTTTAATTTAATTTTGAGACAGGGTATCACCCTGTTGTTCAGGCTGGAGTGCGCTGCTGCCTTGACCTCCTGGACTCAAGCCGTTCTCCCACCTTAGCCTCCCGAATAGCTGGGACCGCAGGCCCACACCACCATGCCCAGCTAATTTCTTTGTTTTCTCTAGAGACAGGGTCTCATTATGTTGCCCAGGCTGGTCTTGAACTCCTGAGCTCAAGCCATACTCCTGCCTCAGCCTCCCAAAGTGCTAGGATTACAGGCATGAGCCACCATGCCCGACCAACATTGGCATTATTAGAGTTCACTTGTCTTGTTGAACATCGCACAATCTAGATTCTGCTGATGGTTTCCTCATGATGATATTTAGGCTAAATGTTTGAGGCAAGAACACTCTGCAGGTGACACTGTGTGCTTCCTGCTGCACATATCAGGAGGTCCTTCATGTTTATGATGCTCAGTTATTTGGTTAAGGAGATATCCATCACATCTCTCCATTGTAAAGACACCTTTTGACCTTTTTCATTAATAGTCACACTGTGGATGTTAAAACTGTTTTTAGGGGGCAAAAGTCATCTACTTTTCCTGGAAAAACCATCTTTCTTCCATTGTCTCATCAAAAACCCCACTATGGTGTGGTTATGGCTGACACCAGCCTCCAGGAGGCTGCTCTTATAGCATGAAGATTCATGATTGTAATCGTTAATAACCATAACATTTCCTAATGTCTTGTAGCATTTTATAGTTTCTAGAGCATTTTTGCACATGTTGCAGCTTTCGATTTGCCCCAAATTCCCTTTTCATTGTCCAAGAAGTAAGACTGTAGAATCATTCAACTGCTCATTCACCCATCCATTCATCCAGACCACATGCCAGCCACTGGTCCAGAAGCCAGGGCTTTCATAAATGAATGAAGGGATCAGATCTAGGTGGGGAGACCAACAGGCAATCTTTTCCCAAACAGTGTCACTGCAGCGGTAACACAAGCTCTGGGGTAGAGAACATGGGGTTGAAAGGAACCAGCTGAAAAGAGAAGCACAGAGAAGTAGAAACTGAGGCTCCACCCTGCCCTATCCACTGTCACATGAGAAACTCTATTTCTCTCCCTTTTAAAGCACTGTGAGTTGGGTTTTCTGTTTCCTGCAGCCAAATGCGTCCTGATACTCTCAATGTTCTCGCATTGCAGGTGAGGAAATGAAGGCCCCAGAAGTAAAATGATTTTGCCAAATGACACTCAGCTAGCAAATGCCCGAAATGGTTCTTGATCATGGGTGATTGATTCTAAGTCCCTCACTTGTGTCCTAGGGAAAGAGACAGGAAGAGCCCCTGTTGTCTGAGTCTTGATGAACTCCCTGGCTCTCCTCTTCTGTACACAGTTCAGAGATGGCTAGACAGAAGGAAGATGCCCAGTAACACTTACTCAGGTGCTCTGAGTGCTGGTCACTTCCCCCTTGGTGGCTAAGTGGCGGGCATTTCAGGATACAGAGCACTTTCATTAAGTTTAGCACTATTCACATGGACAGACGGTGGGTGTGCACGTTCAGTCAACCCAAATAGACGAACATACTGTCTGAAGGCCACAAAGTGCCCCATGAATAATTCCCTGTAAATACACATCCAATGCCCACACTTCACAGAGACTGATTGAATGTGTAAAAGACTGAAGGGCTCAGGGAACAGGAATTAATGGATGGAAGGAATCTATCGTGGTTGAGGTCAAAGAGTAGGCTCAATGTAGCAGAGAGCCAGGCTCACCAGCCTGCTGTGAATTTGAAGTATGGGGGCAATTAGGCATGAGCTATTTGTAGACAGAAGGAAAAACGGTGAACTAAATGGCTTAGGCTTAGTTCCACGTGCAGGTTGGATGCAGAGGACTGTCATCCTCAATACAGGCTGCAAAATGATGCCAAGGGTCACCCTCATAGAGGGCAGGGCCCAGTGTTGGAAACATTTAAAGTACGACTTCTGAGCTTTAAAAGAGACATTGTATATATAGATCTACAGGAAGGTCAAGAATTCTAAAATCCTGGCAGCTAATTGTCCCGCTTCACCTTAAGTAATTTTGCTAGAGAATGCTGATGCAGCCTGTATTTGTGCTCTGTGTGTGTGTGTGTGTGTGCGCGCGCGCATGTGTTTATGTGTGTGTGTGTGTAGAGGACGTAGTAAGAGGGAAAAAATGTGGCATTTTTGCCAGCATTTGCCTTTTTTTTTTTTTTGTCTTTTTTTCTTGCTGTTCTCCACCCCTACAATAAGCTGAGCCAGTGTAAGTTACAATTTATTAGCTGGTTGCTATGGGTTACACCAGTGCTCCGCAGATATTCCCTTCAGAAATAGTAACATTTAATGTAATGTAAAACAGAACTACTGTATCACCACTTGCTTGGCTTCTGCTGGCTTGCAATATTATATCCTTCCCTGCTGAGCTTGAAGCCTCAGGAAATTAGCTGGTGCCATTATTTTATGATGATGATGGGTGTCTGCCATACCCCCCTTGTTTCATGAAAAAGACAGCCTGCAAACCGAGGGTGTCTGCAGGACCTGGGGTGCCAACTTGCAGTGCCATGCAGTGCCCAGAGACTGACTGACTGTTTCATCTGCCTGTTCATTATTTAAGGCAGTCTTCTCAAAGCTGAGTCCCTGTGGGCCCGGGGCCAGTTACCATTTCAGGGAGGCTTGCTGTAACTACCAATGAATTTTATTTATTCTGCCATCTGTGTAATATTTGTGGCAGGCTGGTTAACAAAAATTTGTGGGCTGGTAAATTTTCAGGATAATTTAACTGTAAGAGTGATTTGAAGGGGAAAGGTTAGAAGATGGTGACCCTGAGTAAAGCCATTCAAGTTAAAATAAACAGAATAGAAGAGAAACGGGTGTTTTCAGGCCACCCACATTCTCTCTTTTCTGCCTGCTCTCTCCATTGCCCACCCACCTAACCACTACCCCTCTCAGAGTACACCTTTTCCTGCCCGTGTGCTCAGTCTCTTCTCTCGCCTGCCCACGGAGGTGTACTCTCTTTTACAGGCAGGACACTAGGTTGCCCTACAGATGATGCTTCCCTAACGGGGTCCACTAGTGTAGGAGGAGTGCTGGGGTGGTAAACAGAATGTGGGCTCTGGAAGATCTAGGTTCAAAGCCTGGCTCTGCCACTTCCTGGTTGTATGACCTTGGACAAGTTCCTTGACCCTTTGAAGCCTCGGTTTCCATATTATAACACGGGATAACTGTATTTACCTTGAGTGCATATTGTTAAGGATCTGAGGGCGCAATGTCTACGTAATCTCTTAGCACCGTGCCTGGCCCATCGTGAAAAGTGGTCTTGCCTACTCTCCAATGTGGGACATTTTTGTTCCCTCTTCCTGAGAGACTCAGCCAGCTGGTCCTCCTGGGCATCTCCTGCTTTTCATTCAAGACTAGATCAGACACAACCTCTTGTGAAAGCAACTTAGCTACCCTCCTGCCTGTCCTCTTTCACGCCATGTGCCTGCTGCTCTCCGCCGCTGCTGTGGCACCTCTGCATGCCTCTGCTGTAGTGTGTCCATGCTAGATTGTCATTCTCTGTTGAAAAGTCTTCCTCCCACTGAGCTCTGAGCTTCCTCGGGGTTGGCAGCTTGCCTTTCTGATCACTCTTCCTAGTGCAGTGCCTGTACACATAAGTTTTCAATGAAGTTTGTTGGGTGTATGAATGAAGTAAAGAAAAAACTAATTCATTAACTCATGTTTACCTACAGTATACCTGGTGGATAAAAGTCATGGCTCTATTCTACAGGGCAGTGGCAGCCACCAGGACTAAGGGACAGTGTATGCCATAGTCTCTATCGTTCAAATGCCTTTGGCTGTAAGTAACAAAAGATGCAATTCACAATGGCTTAATAATAGGAAAATTTATTATGCCCCATAGCAAGAGATCCAGAGATATGCAAGCTCCAGAGATGGTTAATTTATTTCTTCAGTAATGTCATAGAAGACCCAGTTTCTTCCAACTCCCACCCTAGCTATCTTCATCGGGTTGCATTTTTCTTCACGGTAACTCTCCTCAGAGCGAGAAGTAAGGCACAGCTGTACTAAGCAGATTGAATCCAGATAATATGACAGTGGCTGCTTCTCTTTTTATAAAGGGGAAAGCCTCTTTTAGAACCCCCGGCCCTACCTAGTAGACTTCTGCTCATGGTTTTGGTCAGAACTAAGTCATGGGTCCTTTTGAAAAACCAGTTATTAGCACAGGGAAAGAGAATGCTATGAACAGCTTAGGGCAAACACGTGGTCATGAATAGGACATGTTGCCAAGCAGACTGGAGTTATGTTAGGAAGGGAGAAGCACGGGGATACAGTTATGTTGGATAAGCAGCCACACAGCTTGCTGCTGTGTGCATTTATTCATTCAACAGATATTATCTATTATATACCCAGCATTGTGCTGGAGGTTGTGGACAGTAGTGAACAAGAGACACAAGATCCTTCGCCTGCCAGGCCTTCCCCTCACCCGCTGCGCTTTGAGATGGAGAGGGTGTCCAGGCCTCCCCACTTCACCCTCTGAGGTGAGGAGGCGTCCAGGGCCTCGCATCTCAGCATGGGACTGACGGGCTTGCCCTGACCTCTCGCAGGCATGAACACCGCTGTCTGGGTCGGACACACATGGGCATTTATGTGGGCGCCAAAGTCTTCCTCATCTATGAGGTAAGGCTGAGGTGAGCTCTGTGTATGTGGGGAGCAGGAGCCTCCTGGGGTGCAGGCTGGGGTCTGGTCTGTGTGGGTCACCCTGGGAGCCCTCAGATGACCCTGGTGGAACTAATGTTCCAGACGTTCCAGTAAGGAAAGAGACAGTGGCCATGTAAACAAATAAACAAGATCCTTGTAGAGTGCCGTAACTGTCATAAAGAAATCAGCAGAGCAGTGGACAGAGTGTGAACAGGGCCTGCACTGGAGGTGGACATGGAAGGTCCTTCTGAGAAGGTAACATCTGATGAAGTAGGGAGCAACAAGTCCGGGGCAGATCAAGAGAGAAGACTCCAAGCAGAGCCAACAGCGAATGCGAAGGCCCCAAGGCAGGAATGAGGTGGCTGTGTGGCTGGAGCAAAGTCTGTGCCTAATGACTGATCAAAAGTTGCTTCTGGCACCCAGCCTGGCTCCTGCCCCAAGCTGAAAACAGATCATCAGCAACAACTCTAGCTTCCCAAGCTTCTCCTGCCCAGACTTGCAGCTCCACCCAGGTCAGAGGCACAGCTGCAGGGACCACAGAACAATGGGCTCAGCTCTGTGAAGACAAGAAAAGCCACCATGGTTTTGACAAAGAACCCAGGAATGGCATTAAGGCTTCTTTGGGCAGTGTCCAATTTATGTAGCAATTTTCTTGGCCACATCTGCGGAGGTATAAAAAGACAGATATAAGGCAAAGATGGAACTACTTTATGTGTGTTGATATCCCTTCCCCACGGTTCTGTACACCTCAGAGCTCCTGCAGCGTGGCGGGTGATCCCAGTGGCTCCTATTTCACCTGGAGGCAGGACAGTGCTGCTGCCACATATGGCAGCTCTGCCAGGGCTGAGGAGGCAGAGACTGTAATTCTCATTTTGGTGTACTCATCCCTACCACTTTTCTGCCACTGAGTTTTTGGGTGGGCATAAGTTCACTGGCAGCCTGGGTTCCCAGTCTTACTCTCCTCCAGGCCTGGTAGCTCTTCTTTCCTGCAGTGAAAACCTCTCCAAGGGTTTTAATGATCCTGCCCAGTTCTGGCCTGCCACACCCATCACAGCCTGGTCAGTCCAGAGAGTACCGAGTCCTCCTGCTTCCTCTGTCAGCAGTGACATCAGGCATCTTCCCTAGGCTTCCTCTAGAAACTGGTCCCTTTTTGTCCCTCTTCCAGGTAGCCTTTTCCCCTGAATGTTGTTAATGGATTCATTTGATATCTTGTTTTCCTTTGAAGCTTTTGTGAAACTCGTGTAGACTCATGGAGCATCCAAATGAGGTAACATCACCATCAGTGCTCCTTCCCTGGCTCACTGCCTTGGGAAACCAACCTGGTAGGTGTTTCTGAGACTCTCAGTGTCTATGGAAGTCCCTGGGGATTTCTCACTCAAATCTGCAGAGTGTTTAGTCTTCCTGGACTTTTGGCTCTAGGCAGTTTGCTTGGAAGTATTGAAGGAGAGTAGCTCCCTGACCGCCATGTGATAATATTATAGGGCCTCAGAGCATGCTTGTTTGGCATTCTAGGGGTTAGGAGAATTGTGAGACACCCCAGATGTCTGCTTGACTTCAGGGTGGCTGATAACAGTAGAGGCCACCACCCAAGACCCGGAACCGCAGCTTCCTCTGACTTGCAACTGTGCTGCTGCCTGGGACGGATTCCTTTCTTCTTAAGGTTGAACTTTCTCTTAAGGAGTCCATGTTTGGGTGTTGTCCCTAACCACCCCACCTTCCCCGTTCCCTGTCCTAAGTTCTGCAGGCACCAGGGACCCCAGTTATGGACACAGGCGGGTTCTTTCCCTGGAGCTCCAGAATCCAGGTAGAACCTGGGAAGGGATGGGAAAAGAGGTCATTCCATCATTTGGACACACCTAAATCTAAATTTAGCCCCAGCCTGCTATAGAATATCAGTATGAAAGAAACTCTGGACGTTATTAGGTCAACTGCTTCATTTTGCAGATGAGAAAACAGAGGCCCAGAGAGGTGAAGTGGTTGGACTAAGAACATGGACCTCATGGCAGAGCTGGACTGACCGTATCTCCTGACTTTGAGTCTGGGTCTCCATTCACTGTGCCTTCTGCCCTTGTTGTTTTTGAATTTTATAAAAGGTCCTTCACATTCAAAAACCTCTTCTTTCTGTTCCCCTGCCCACCCTCTACCTTGTAGAACTTCTGATAAGATGCCTAGGCCATGAGTGGCATTCTTGGGCTGTCTTGAGCGTGAAGACACCTTTGTGGCTAGCCTCCTTGAGCACATATGGGGCGTCGACACATATTTATTGAATCAGATTAGGACATAATTTTCCTTTTTTTTTGTTTTTTGAGACAGAGTTTCGCTCCTGTTGCCTAGGCTGCAGTGCGATGGCGCAATCTCAGCTCACCGCAACCTCCGCCTCCCGGGTTCAAGCAATTCTACTGCCTCAGCCTCCCAAGTAGCTGGGATTACAGGTGCCTGCCACCATGCCCAGTTAATTTTCTATTTTTAGTGGAGACGGGGGTCTCTCCATGTTGGTCAGGCTGGTCTCGAACTTCCGACCTCAGGTGATCTGCCCGCCTCAGCCTCCCAAAGTGCTGGGATTATAGGCGTGAGTCACCGCACCTAGCCAATTTTCGGTATTTTAATTCTCCAATAGTATATTAATAGAACTACTGCAAAAATAAAAGTGCATATTTTCCACTTAAATAATTAGGTTAAATCAACTTAGATTTTTATTTTTCCTGCAGGACTTACAGCTTATAATGGGCTAAAAAGCACTGTGACTGTTGGCCAGGCATGGTGGCTCACGCCTGTAATCCCAGCACTTTGGGAGGCCAAGGCGGGCAGATCATGAGGTCAGGAGATCAAGACCATCCTGCCTAACATGGTGAAACCCCATCTCTACTAAAAAAAAAAAAAAAAAAAAAAAATTAGCCGGGAGTGGTGGTGGGTGCCTGTAGTCCCAGCTACTCAGGAGGCTGAGGCAAGAGAACGGCTTGAAGCTGGGAGGTGGAGCTTGCAGTGAACCAAGATCGTGCCACTGCACTCCAGCCTGGGCAACAACAGAGTGAGACTCTGTCTCAAAAAAAAAAAAAAAAAAAAGCACTGCGACTGTGGCCATTTAACATGAACTCCAGAAAGTGTTCTCCATACCATATTTTGTGAAAAGCTGCACAAAGGTGGATGCATGGAAAATTGAAGGTTTGCCTGATCCTCTACCAGGGAATCCTGGTTCTATGGAGCAGCCAGAGCTATGACTGGTCTCCAGGACAGGAATGTGCCTGCTCCCTGGTGAAAGTGCCTCTCTGTGGCCTCAGGGCCTCTGTGAGGCAAGGCAGAGCTCCTGTCCCTGCATGAGCACACCTAGGGCTTCTGGAGTGGCTGAGACACTTATGCTCCCTGCTTCCTGCTTCCTGGAGCAGAATTTAAGGAAGACTACTGGGCTTTTGCCTCAGGAGACCAGACGAAACAAAACCTCCTTTCAGAGGGGCATTCTTCTGACTTTTTCTTCAAGTGGAATTGTGACTGTAGGTTTGGGTTTAAACATTGAATTTCAATTTTGCATACACACACCAAGAGGCCTCGGGGCAATGGGGGTGTTTGAAATGAACACCAGCCCGAGTCCTCTACCTGCCAAGTGTTCGATTAAGCTGCTTAGGTCTGTTTCCACCATCCTGTCTTTCAAATATTTATGTGGCAGATTATAGGCAAGCTTCAAAGGCAAGGAAATGCAAATCTGTTCTATAAATCATGGAATAACACAGCTGCTGTCTTCCTCAGTGTGACAGCTTACGAATGCCAGCATTTCTGTCTGCAGAAGGGGTGGTGGGAATGGGCTTCTCGAGTGCAGCCAGGCCTGTGTGCGTGCCTGTGTGTGTGTGTGTGTGTGTGTCTGTGTGTGTGTGTGTTGGGAGTAAGGAAGAGAGTAGGGAATACTAATAATATTCGCATTTTTGCAAAACAGCAGTTTTTTTGTTGTTTAAATTTCCCAGCAGTTAAGGAGTTAATTTATTTTGCTAATCTTAAAGAACTGTGGCGGGATAAAACCTCACCTGGGATCTGAGGCATCCAGAAAACTAGAGATGAAAATGGCTTTCGGTTTTGGGAAAATATACCTAGAACGTGAAGTAAGGGAAGAGAAGTCAACAGCAATAACTTTGGAGATTCCAAAATGAATTTAATTTAGTCTAAATGAATAAAAAGGTAATTGTGCATTGCAAATACTTATGCAAATTAAGTTTTGCCCCCAGGGTCTTAACAATCTGCCAGTGAAGCCCCCAGTGTGCCAAAGATTAGACTTTTGTGGGCTCTTTTTGGCTGTTGCCATGAACACATCGACTTGGTACATTGGTGTTCAGTGACCCATTAACATCCACCAAGACCAGCACTGGGGTTTATGGTCCTTGCCCAGCAGCTGGTTTTGGCCTGGTGTCATTCTAAGGAAAAACCTGGGAAAGCTGCAGTCAACAGCATGCAGGGACCCAAAGGAAGATGCTGTATAAGACAAAATGAGTGGGGATAAGGTTTGCCATGTATTAGTCAGGATTCTGTTGCAAGTGACTCAAACTCACTTAGGCAATAGGGGGAATTTTCTGGGTCACTGAAGGGAACATTGAATAACCAAATCATGGGAAAGGAACGAAAGTAGTTGGGCTCCGGAACAGTTGGAACAACAACTGGAATGCTGCTAGGACTGTCTTCCATCACCTGTCTTTACTTTTTCTCTGTGCTGGCTCCTAACATGGCTGCATATTAGGACTAGTAGATTTTGTGCCTAACGACTTTTCCTATTATAAAGACTGTTTTGCACCTGACAACTTTTGTCTCTGTAGAATCCTATTTTGAATAATCCCAGAGAAGAAATTTATGATTGGTTGAGCTGGGATCAGGTGTCCATGCCTGGACCAATCAACTGTAGGAAGAGGACCGAGAGTCATATAAAAATATGGCAGCTCTTACGGTAGTCGTGTTGATGATGGGTGGCTTTACCAAAAAAAAAAAAAAAACAAACAAAAAAAAAACGGAGTGGGGAAGCTTTGGACAGACAATCCAGTAAGTATCTACTACATTCTAGAGAGAGCTGGAAAAAAGACCAAAGAAGGCAAAGAAAGGGGGCCAGAAAAGATGGTGTGATGACTGAGTTGCATGTTGGAATTCATTGACTGACTCCTTGACATTCAGTATTCCATAGGATTCCTTAATGACACTAAATGCTCCTGGTTTTTCTATTTTTCTGATGGCTCTTAGTCTGTCTCCTTGATTGTTCTAGAGCCTTCTCTTCTCTGCGCTGAGAATCTCCTCAAGATTACAGGCCCTTAGTTTTGTATCTTGCCTCTAGAGAAGACAAATAGATAGCTTCTTTCCAACTGCATAAACAGTATTCCCCGTCAGCACCCTCCTCTTACCTTCCAGAAGAAATCTACACTTGGATTTCCTTTAGTCACATTTAATGCCTTTCTTAAAAAGTGTGGTTCCTGAACCAGTCACATGAGAATTACCTGGAAGCTGATTGGAAACGCAGAATCTTGGGCCTTATCCCAAAACTGCTGAATCAGAATCTGCATTCTAACAAGATGACCAGGTACTTAGTAAGTCCATTAATTTGGAAAGCACCATTAAGCAATTAGAAAGGGAACACATAATCAATCTGCTCTCAGTGGCGAAATAAATGTTTTTTCACAATTTTCCTACCAGGTCAATGGCAACCCTGTCTAGAAACCCAGATTCACAACAACTCTCAAAATTACTTTTCCAATACTTTCTTGTCTTCATTACCTATGTCCAATCTATTACCAATTTCAACCTATTAATTCCACTGTCCAGTAGGTCTGTTTTTCCTAACCATGCCTTCCTCACTTTCTGCAGGCTCTAATAGATGCATTTGCCAGTCAGCCTCCTCATTTAAAAAATGGGTCAAATAATGCTTACAATGCCTCCTATACATATTTACATACAATACAAATTTAATGTGTAATTATCTTCATCCTGGTAGGACTGGTTTTCCACTATGGCTTTGTACACAGTTGTAAGGGATGTTGCAAATAACGTATTATTAACTATAAAGTGCCAAAATCTATGAACAATTTTGATTTTAAATAAATTCGAAGGGATTAAAGATTATTTATAAAATTATTTTCCCTTATCTGCACTTTAATATGCTATAATGAATAACAGAGAAAGTGGTGGAATAATACCTGGTAGGCCAGGAATTATAGATAGTAGTGTCTTACATATGAGCATCATCTATGATAGAGGTCAGCAAACTCTTTCTGTAAAAGGCCAGATAGGATTTTAGGCCTTCTGGGCCATATGGTCCCTGTTATAATTACTCAACTCTACCATCATAATGAGGAAGCAGCCAGAGGCAATACATTACACATTGATTACTGTAGCTTTAAAGTAAGTCTTGATATCAAATTAAGTCCTTCAGTTTTGAACTTCTTTTTCAAAATTGTTTCGGCTAACATAGGTTATTTTTATTTTTTACAAATTTTAGGTTCAGTATAAAAATTGCTTAAAGAAAAAATGCCTGCTGGGATTTTGATTGGGATTGCATGTAATCTGTAGATCAATGTGATGAGAATTGACAGCATAACAATATTGAGTTTTCCAATTCACAAACGGGTATGTCTCTCCATTTTCCAAAGGTCTTTAATTTCTTTCAGTAGTTTTTTTGTAGTTTTTAGCATAGGTTCTATACATGCTTGGTTAAATTAATTCCAAAATATTATCTATTTCTGATGCTATTGTAAATGATGTTTTACATTTTAATGTCTCACTTATTTGTTGCTTGAATACAGAAATACAATTTTTTCTGTTAACTTTGTATTCTACAACCTTACTAGATTCACTTATTAACATAGTAGCCATTCAGGGTAGACTTGTTAGTATTTTCTGGATAGAAAATTATGTATATGACTGGGCATGGTGGCTCATGCCTGTAATCTTAGCACTTTGGGAGGCTGTGGTGGGAGGATTGCTTGAGGCCACGAGTTTGAGACCAACTTGGGCAACACAGCAAGACCCCATCTCTATTAACTAAAAGAAGAAAAGAAAAGAAAATTGTGTACTATGTGAATAAAAAAAGTTTAACTTCTGTTTTTTCTAATCTATAAGATTTTATTTTATTTTTTAGGTGTTATTTTACTGGTGGGACACCAATATAATGTTGAATAGAAGATAAAAAACAAACATTCTTGCCTGGATCTCAATATTAATGGGAAAATGTTGAGTCTTTCAATATTAATTTACAGTATTTGCTCAGGTTTTTCATTGATTCCTTTATTAGGTTAAGATAGTTGTCTTTTATTCCTAGTTTACTGAGTTTTAAAAATCGTAACAAGGCACTGAATTTCATCAGATGATTTTTCTGCATTGTTGTAAATGATCATAGGATTTTTCTTTTTTATTCTGTTAATGTGATGAATGACAATGATTGATTTTCAAATGTTAAATAACCTTGCATGCCTGGAATAAACTCCATTCAGTCATGATGTATTATCATTTTAATTATATTTCTGGATTCTAGTTGCTAATAGTTTGTTAAGAATTTTTTATCTATGCTATGTTCATAAGGAATTAGACTATAATTTTCTTTTAATGTCTTTGTCTGGTTTTGTTGTTAGAATAATGGTGACTTCATAAAAGGAGTTGGAAAGTATTTCTTCCCCCTCTATTTTCTGAAAGATTTTGCTTAAGACTGATATTATTTCCTTTTTAGATGTTTGATAGAATTCATTATTTAATCTATCTAGGCCCAGAGTCCACTTTGTCAGAAGAGTTTAAGTTATAAATCCAATTTATTTAGGCTTAACATAGAATTGATGAGATTTTCTATTTCTTCTTGTGTCAATTTGAGTTATTCATGTTTTCAAAGGAATTATCCATTTCAACTAAACTTTTTAATTGGTTGGCATAAGTGGTTCATAATATCCCCTTTTTATTTTTTAATGTCTATAAGACTTATAATGCTGTCCCTTCTTTTATTATTAATATTTATTTTTGTGTTTTTCCTTTTTTTTTCTTTATCTGTCTTGCTGGTAGAAGTTTATTTTTTATTTTTAGGGGTTGTTTTCTCTTTAATGGAAAACAAAGCTTATTTTGAGGATTTTTTTCATTCATCAAACATTAGCTTGGAATTGACTGTCATAGTGTTGGGAGTGTGGTGGGGGAGGGACTACAAAAAGCAGAAGATAGTTTTTACTTTCTTTTTTAAAATTTTTTAAATTTTACTTTAAGTTCTGGGATACAAGTGCAGAACATGTAGGTTTGTTACATAGGTATACATGTACCAGGGTGGTTTGCTTCACCTATCAACCCGTCATCTAGGTTTTAAGCCCCTTATGCATGAGCTATTTGTCCTAATGCTCTCCCTCCCCTTGCCCCCCATCCCCCTGACTGGCCCCGGTGAGTGTTGTTCTCCTTCCTGTGTCTATGTGTTCTCATTGTTCAACTCCCACTTATGAGTGAGAACGTGTGGTGTTTGCTTTTCTGTTCCTGTGTTAGTTTTACTGAGGATGATGGCTTCCAGTTTCATCCATGTCCCTGCAAAGGACATTAATCTCATTCCTTTTTATTGCTGCATAGTATTCCATAGTGTATATGTACCACATTTTCTTTATCCAGTCTGTCACTGATGGGCATTTGGGTTGGTTGGTTCCATGTCTTTGCTGTTGTAAATAGTGCTGCAATAAACATGTGTACATGTGTCTTTATAGTATTTGTATTCCTTTGGGTATATACCCAGTAATGGGATTGCTGGGTCAAATGGTATTTCTGGTTCTAGATCCTTCAGGCATTGTCACACTGTCTTCCACAATGTTTTAAGTAATTTGCATTCCCAACAGTGTAAAAGCATTCCTATTTCTCCACAGCCTCACCAGCATCTATTGTTTCTTGACTTTTTAATAATCACCATTCTGACTGGCATGAGATGGTATCACATTGTGGTTTTGATTTGCATTTCTCTAATGATCAGTGATGTTGAGCTTTTTTTAATTTTTTTTTTTTTTTGCCACATAAATGTCTTCTTTTAAGAAGTGTCTGTTCATATCCTTTGCCCACTAGAAGTTTATTTTCTTCATTGAATTTTTTTTCAAAGAATGAATGTTTGGATTTATCAGTTTTCTTTGCTATTTGCATATTTTCTGTTGTACTGATTTCCTTTTTTATGTTTATTATTTCCTTTCTTCTATTTACTTGAAGTTTATTTTGCTGTTATTTTCCAGTTTCATAAGGTAGAAGCTTAGGGCATTGATTTTTTTTTTTTTTTTTTGAGACAAGTCTCGCTCTGTCGCCCAGGCTGGAGTACAGTGGCGCGATCTCGGCTCACTGCAAGCTCCGCCTCCCGGGTTCACGCCATTCTCCTGCCTCAGCCTCCCGAGTAGCTGGGACTACAGGCGCCCACAACCGCGCCCGGCTAATTTTTTGTATTTTTAGTAGAGACGGGGTTTCACCGTGGTCTCGATCTCCTGACCTTGTGATCCGCCCGCCTCGGCCTCCCAAAGTGCTGGGATTACAGGCGTGAGCCACCGCGCCCGGCCTGGGCATTGATTTTTAAACTTTTTTTCTTCTAATGTAAGCATTAAAGTTGTTAATTTCTGTCTAAGTACTTCTTTAACTGTATCCACATATTTCTATCTATCTATCTATCTGTCTATCTATCTATCTATCTATCTATCTATCTATATCTATCCAATCTATTTAGTTCAACGTATTTTCTAATTTCGCAAAATATTTTCTGACCTGATCCATAGGTTATTTTAAAGTTCGTTGTTTAATTTTCAAATATTTGTGGATTTTGTAGATTTTTTTCTTCTTGTTTTTTAATGTAGTTCCGTTGTGGTCTGGTCAGAGAACATACTCTGTATAGGGTTTGAATATCTTTAAATTTATTGAAACGTATTTTATGGCCCATGATGTGCCCTCTGTGTCCTCTAAGATAAATGTTCTATTTTCACTTACAAGGAGTGTGTGTTTCATAGTTGGCTGTCTGGAGTATTCCATAAATATCAATTAAGTTTGATTGTTTGATGGTGTTGTTCAAGACCTCCATATACTTTCTAACTTTTGTGCCCTTTTGTTCTATCAACTACTGAGAGAGGAGTATTAAAAATCTCAGACTATACTTTTGTATTTGTGTGTTTTTTCTTTCAGTTCTGTCAGTTTTTTCTTTGTGTATTTTCAAACTTTATTATTAGGTGCACATACATTGACTATTGTAAATATTCTTGATCAATTGACCCTTTTTTATGATGAAATATTTCCCTTTAATCTGGAAATATTTCTTATCATGAAGTCTACTTTGTCTGATATCAAAGTAGCCACTCTAGCTTTATAATTAATATTTGCCTGGTATATCTTCTTCTGTTCTTTAACTTTTACCTATATGTATCTTTGTATTAAAAAACTAAGCCTTGTAGAAAACAAATAGTTGGATGTTGCTTTTCTACCAGGTATAATAGTATCTCTTAATAGATGATTTTGGTCCTATTATACTTTTCTACCAAGTATAATGGTATCTCTTAATAGATGATTTTGGTCCATTTTTACCTAATACAATTCTTAATGTGGCTGTGTTAAATCAGTTAACTATTGACTTATTGGTTTCAGTTTTTCTTTGGTTTTGTTTTCCTTTCTCTCTCCCTTCTTTTGAATTAAAAAATTTATTATTTCATTTTATTTTCACTATTGTCTTATTAGCTATAACTTTTTTAATAGTTTGTTCTAGGGTTGATATAATACATCTTTTATTAATTTATTTCTTCTATAATGTAGAATCTGCCTTTAAATCTGCCTAGTGGGCTTTTTGTTTTAGATATTGGGGTGTTTTTTAGCTTTAGATGGCTGATTTGTTTCTTTTTCTGTTTTTTGTTTTTGTTTTTGTTTTTGTTCTTTGAGATGAAGTTTCACTCTTGTTGCCCAGGTCGGAGTGCAATGGTGTGATCTCGGCTCACTGCAACCTCTGCCTCCCAGGTTCAAGCGATTCTTCTGCCTCAGTCTCCCAAGTAGCTGGGATTATAGGTGCCCACCACCACGCCTGGCTATTTTTTTCTATTTTTAGTAGAGACGGGGTTTTACTATATTGGCCAGGCTGGTCTTGAACGCCTGACCTCTCAGGTGATCCACCTGCCTTGACCTCCCAAAGTTCTGGGATTACAGGCATGAGCCACTGTGCCTGGCCTGTTTCTTTTAATGATTTCCATTTACTTACTTATTATGTTCGTGTTTTCCCTTAATTGCTTGAACAAATCTATAATCGTTGTTTTAACGCCCTTGTTTGCTAATTCCATCTTTGTCATTTCTAGATCTGCTTCTATTGTCTGATTTTCCCTTTCATTATGGGTTACATTTCTTGTTTATGGCATGTCTAATAATTTTGACTGGATTCTGGCTATTGCGAATATTCCATTGTTAGCCTAAACTTTCTTGTGTTTCTTTACAAATTATTGATTTTTGCTCTTGCAATAGATTAATTAATTTCAGATCAGCTTTATCCCTTTGAGGCTTTTTTAGAAAGAGTCTAGAGTATCTTTTGCTCTAGGACTAGTTTAGCCCTACTAGTAAGACATACTCTTTCCAGGATTTCACCTGAATGCAGCAAGTACTCAATGAGGTCTTCCCATTCTGGCTGAGCTGAACTCAAATATCTCCCAGTCCTGTGCAAGCTCTGGTAGTTGCTCAGTTTATAGTTCCCCGTAATTTATCTTTCCTTAATCATTATTATTTCCCGGGGTTTATGGAGTTTCACCTTAAACATGTGCATCTTATTATTTAGCCAAAGATTCAAGAGGATCCTCTGCAGATTTCTGGAACTTATTCTGTGTTGCTCTTTCATTCTGCTACTGTGTCTCACAAGTTCCATCCAGATGCCTCAGGCTTCCTGAACTCCAGTCTCTGACTTTTTGAGTCAATGAGACTGCCATACTCTGAATTCCCCTTTCCTGCAACTGGTCCAGAAAATGCATTGAAATAAAAGGCTAGGGCTATGGTAGGGCTCACCTCACTTGTTTGTCTTCTCTCTGAGATCTCATGCCTGAAATGCCTGTTGTTCAATAACCGAAAATAACTATTTCAGATATTAATATTTTTGTTTAATTTTCTAGTTGCTGACACTTGGTGGACTAGATGTGCACTAGTTATTTCGTTCTGACCATAAACAGTCTTATTAAAATTTAATTTTATGCTGTTTTTCATGAACACTCCTTTCCAGTCAATTTTCAGCTGATTCCTGTATACAATTTGATGTTCTTCAGTGTATTTAGACCTTTCAGGCCTTCCTCAAATGCATTTTCCCCTTCTTTCTATGCCTCACTCCATACAAAAGCTCTTTCAAACTCACCTTTTCCAGAAAACACCCTATGATTTTTTTTTTTTTTTTTTTTTTTTTGAGACGGAGTCTCGCTCTGCCGCCCAGGCTGGAGTGCAATGGCCGGATCTCGGCTCACTGCAAGCTCCGCCTCCCGGGTTTACGCCATTCTCCTGCCTCAGCCTCCCCAGTAGCTGGGACTACAGGCGCCCGCCACCTCGCCCGGCTAATTTTTTTGTATTTTTAGTAGAGACGGGGTTTCACCGTGGTCTCGATCTCCTGACCTTGTGATCCACCCGCCTCGGCCTCCCAAAGTGCTGGGATTACAGGCGTGAGCCACCGCGCCCGGCAACACCCTATGATTAATCCATTCACCCTCTTTATTCATCTGCCCTTTGTTGTAATTTGTACTTCGTTTCTACTACATTAAATTGCACTTCTGGCCATGTAGTTTTGTTAAGTTTTTGGCAGTTATTTTATGTGTGACTGTTTTGCTGATGATTATAAGCAGAAGCTTATAAATAGAAAAAGCCTGTCTTTCATTTATTCCCTTTGTTGCAAACCCACCTAATTCAACTAGCTGTTCCCAAGGTAAATATTGGTGACCCTCTATAGTTTGGTGGAGAGGCATTGTATTACGAAACAAACAAAGCTAAATATCAGAGCTCTCATGTGATGGACCACTTCCAAGGCCCTGGGAGGGTCCCCAGCCATCTGTTTACATGGTAGATGGTTTTATAAATTTTGCCAAGGACAGATTTGAACCACAATGGAATAAGGCACTCTCTCTTTCCATTATGAATTTCTTTCAGCCAGTCTCCCCTTTCAGGTGGTGGGGAGTGACCGTAAGCATTTTGGGGATCTAGTTAAGGAAAGTTGAGTTGGTGATACATTTAGCTGCGGTTTAGTGGGAGGTATTTATGTGGTTTGCAGACATTTCCATGTATAGTTAACTTATTCCTAGCTGTCCTGTGCAGGAATATTCTTACCACCCACGGGGCAAACTTACCGAGTGATATAACAGGAAGATACGGAACCAGAGCACCTATGAGCATGAACCTATGCTATGGCACCCAGCACTGGATCCTTACAGGGAGAGGGGAAGAAACAAGGTTTTAATTGTGCGAAGCCAGAAACTAATCTCTGGAAGTGTCTTTCCATCAAGACATAAACAATTCCTAGTGGAGGATTCTGTTCTCATCCATTTCTAGTAAAGGACATTCTGTCAGGAGTGTGCTTTATATGCAGTGTATACAATTATAAACACTCCATGATGTTTTCTTTTGTGAAGATATTATGCAAAACTAAATTCATCAGAATTTTTCTGTTTATAGTGCACAACCTTGTGGAAGAACTACAAAGAGTGAACTTGTCTATTGAAGTTGCATGTTTTATGAATCTTAAAAATTAACATGGAAAAAATTTTGATCAACCAAGTTAGAGGAAGCACTGAATTATTTTATTCTCTCTATAGAAAGTATTACAACATGGTGGTGACATGAAGAGGCCATCAAGGAGGACGCAGCAAAAAAGTAAGAAAATGTATTACACAGCCATATCAACCATTAATTAATAGAAATATTATGTTATTTGGGGGATTTTTGTGGTATTTGTAAACTTTTCAATATTTGAAGTCATCGGCCGGGCACAGTGGCTCACGTCTGTAATCCCAGCACGTTGGGAGGGCACAGCAGGTGAATCACCTGAGGTCAGGAGTTGAAGATCAGCCGCCAACATGGTGAAACCCCGTCTCTACTAAAAATACAAAAATTATCCAGGCATGGTGGTGCATGCCTGTAATTCCAGCTACTCGGGAGGCTAAGGCAGGCGAATCGCTTGAACCCTGGAGGCAGAGGTTGCAGTGAGCTGAGATCGCGCCACTGCAGTCCAGCCTGGGAGACAAAGTGAGACTCCATCTCAAAAAAAAAAAAAAAAAAAAAAAAAAAAATTGAAGTCATTTTTTTCTCATTCTGTATTCATTTTCATTGCTAATTTTGTATTTATAATTTTTAATACATCTTTTTCAGAGAAGACCCTGAAGGTATGTAAGTCTCAGGCCCCACAAAAGTTGGATCCAACCTTGATGAGGTGAAGATATTGGCTCTTCCCCCTTCTTAACCTTGTTATCGGGTGATATGGTTTGGCTGTGTCCCCACCCAAACCTCATCTTGAATTGCAGCTCCCATAATTCCTACATATTGTGGGAGGGACCTGGTGGGAGATAATTGAATCATGGGGCGGTTCCCCCATACTGTTCTCATGGTAGTAAATACGTCTCACAAGATCTGATGATTTTATAAGGGGTTTCCCCTTTCACTTGGCTCTCATTTTCTGTGTTGTCTGCTACTTTGGTAAATATTAACTAACCATCCCTGGAGTACGCATTCCCAATTACAGCAAGTGATCATCCCTTGGGTGCAGATTACATCTAAATAACATACACAAGCAAATCACACTGCCAATGCTGAAGCGTTTCAAAGTAAATTCAGACATAAACATAAACAAAGTAAACAGAGAATATAACGTACGTATCTCTTCTGTTATAGTTGCTTTTTCATTGAGTTCTGTGGAGCTCAGGTTCCTGTGGAGGGTAACAGAAGGGAAACTTCAATTACAGCATATATGGTCTGATCTGTTCTACATATTAAAGTTCATACTATTTTCTTTGTGATAAATGAAGGGTGTTCTGCTGCATCTGAAACTAGTGCTCTAGCACTAACCACCTGTCTCTATAAAACGTATCCACTCAAAGTTACAATGAAAGCCCAAAGATGTGCTTGAGTTAGCTTATGTCAATGAAAATGTTGCTAGAGACTTGGTGTAGATCTGCTGAGCTGCGTGTGAAAACTACAGTGTAATCTGATCCTCCTCTCCCTCTCTCTTTTCACCACCGTTGTTGTCAATATATATTCCTTCCACATTTTACCCAAGAAAACTTAGTATACTGGGGTCACATTCTCCATAATCAAGTTGCCAAACAAAAAGACTTCTGGAATAAAAGACTTCTCCTAACTTGGGGAAGAGCGCTTAGGGGGGAAGAGATGAGAGATGGTCAGAGCCAGGATGTATTTAATCTTGGTCTGCAGTGGACATTTATTATCTGCCAAGACCCCTTCTTTCTGGCATGGACATCCTTTCACTTAGGAACATCCCCCCAGTGATGAGGCTCTATAAGGGCTTCTCTCGTTTTCCCTTGGACTGTGAGGTGACCTAATTCTCCAAGATATTAACCAGCTTTCTTTTTTTTTTTTCTTTTCTTTTTTTTTTTAAGACAGAGTCTCGCTCTGTCGCCCAGGCTGGAGTGCAGTGGCGCGATCTCGGCTCACTGCAATCTCTGCCTCCTGGGTTCACACCATTCTCCTGCCTCAGCCTCCCGAGTAGCTGGGACTACAGGCGCCCGCCACCTCACCCAGCTAGTTTTTTGTATTTTTTAGTAGAGACGGGGTTTCACCGTGTTAGCCAGGATGGTCTCAATCTCCTGACCTCGTGATCCGCCCATCTCAGCCTCCCAAAGTGCTGGGATTACAGGCGTGAGCCACTGCGCCTGGCTAACCAGGTGCTTTCTTTCTTTCTTTCTTTTCTTTTCTTTTTTTTTCTTCAGATGGAGTTTTGCTCTTGTTGCCCAGGCTGGAGTGCAATGGTGCAACCTCAGCTCACTGCAACCTCTGCCTCCTGGGTTCAAGCGATTCTCCTGCCTCAGCCTCCCGAGTAGCTGGGATCACAGGCATGTGCCACCATGCCTGGCTAATTTTGTATTTTTAGTAGAGACGGGGTTTCTCCATGTTGGTCAAGCTGGTCTCGAACTCCCCACCTCAGGTGACCCGCCCACCTCTGCCTCCCAAAGTGCTGGGATTACGGGAGTGAGCCACTGCGCTTGGCCTAACCAGGTGCTTTCAAAGGTGTTTTGAACCAAGAAGCAAACCCTGCCCTGTTGGACACAAAGCTGGGAACATGTGAGATGGGAACTGCTGGCATCCCTGCCTCCAGCACTGAGAGGAAAGCCAGCCAGAGAGCATAGAGCTGCCTGCAGCAAGCAGGAAAAAAGGGTGAGGAGAGAGTGTCCTGAGAGCCTCCAGCTTCTGGTTCTGGTGGCCACTGATGTCCAACCCTGTTTCTGCCCTTCTTGTTTTGGTTACAGGAGCCCACAAATCCTCTCTATCATTGGTGCTTATTAGAATTGAATTTCTGTCATTTTTTTAAAACCAAGAATGTACAAAACAATGCACTGGCTACGGCAGCAAAATTATAGAGCCTGATATAAGAAAAGAAATAGAAGCCACAAGAAGAATGGAGGAAATCTCCAGTAATTCACAGGAAATAAAATAACCAGGGAGAATAAAACTTTGCAGTCTTGGGTGTCTGCACCCCAGGCGACAGAGGTGGTACTGAAACAAGTGACCTTGATATCACAGCTCAGGAAAGCCCATGTGACTGTGCTGGTTCTCTGAGCCCAGGGAGGTGGGATGGCAGCAATGGAACAGCATTCCTTTCTCAAAAGACAGACCTGGGAGGTAGTGGAGTGGAGGAGACCACGTGTTAAGATGAGAGCTCCTGCATGAAAATCCACAAACCATGAGTAGAGAGAGTAATGGAGAAGGTAAGGAGAGAGAGGGAAGGGGGACTGTGGCCTGCACACGAGGTTGTGCAGCCAGATGTAAGGCCTGGAAGCCACGCTCCTGAGAATCACAGTGCACATGCTGGGTTGGGGCAGAGAGCCACATGCAGCTCACTGGCAGGCAGAATCAGGGGCTGGAGGCATAGAAAGCCAAGAGCCAGGCAGCAGCAACTGGCTGACCCTGGTAGGCAGTTCCAGGTGTGGGCACGTCTGGGCGCAGGGACTGGAAGCAAAATTGATTGACTCAGGAGTAGACAAATATGGGTTCAAGGTCAATCAAAAAGCAGAAACCAGGTGACACAAGTGAGTCAAATCTAGAAAGAGAGTTGTAAAAGTGGGCAGACACAGGTAGAGGGAGGACCTAGGAACAGAGGCTAGAAACCAGAAGGGGTCTGCTGGGGTGGATGGACGAGGGGCAGAAGCCAACAGACACAAAGATGCACATAGAATTTCACCAGATGGCTGTCTGCTGCTGAGCTGTGGAGCTGTGGCTTTTCTTCCTGCTTATCCACAAGCGGGTGACTCTGCCCTCGGGGTTCAAAGGCATGAGCAGGCCTTCTGATGACACATTTGACAACGCTGGCACAGAGGCAAGATTGAGTGGGGATAGCTGGGAATTTCCTTCTCCTAGACCCTGGGTGTCTGATAAATTCTCCTCATGTTGACAATTTCGTCTTTCATAGTTTAAAGAAAGAAATGAGAGGGACTGCTACCCTGCACCTAAGCACAGGGGTCATGCTCTGCAGAAGTGGAAGTGACAGGGACCCTGAGAGGAGCCATCTTTTGCAAAGTTGGTGGCATCCGGGGCTCAGGCAGAACCCATTCTGAAAGCAGGGTTCAGACGTGTTCGGAAAAGAGACTCTCAATGAGAAGACAGCTCAAGAGGAAAGGGAGGCTAATTGGGGCTAACTGTATTTCGTTAACAGATGATAGCAAGAAGGCAGAACTCGGGCTGTGTGTGGTGGCTCACTGCTGTAATCCCAGCATTTTGGGAGGCCGAGGCGGGGGGGATCACCTTAGGTCAGGAGTTCAAGACCAGCCTGGCCAACACAGCAAAATCCTTTCTCTACTGAAAATACAAAAAAATTAGCTGGGTGTGGTGATGTACGCCTATAGTCCCAGCTACTCAGGAGGCTGAGGCAGGAGAATTGCTTGAACCTGGGAGACGGAGGTTGCAGTGAGCCGAGATCACGCCACTGCACTCCAGCCTGGGCAACAGAGCGAGACTCTGTCTCAAAACAAAACAGGCAGAACTCCTCAAATTGTACTTTACTTCTCAGTTCTCAGTCAAGAAGACCCATCTTCAGACTGGAAAGGGCAGAATTAGTGCTGGTTAGAGGGAACCAAAGCCATATATAATTGCTCTGAGCAGACTTCACATACCCATTAAATACCCCCGCAGAATTTAGCCCTTGCAAAGGGTTCTTCAGATATTTCTGAGATTCCCCCTGGGTGACGGGCTGCGAATGCTTGTTCACCACCCCAAATCATCCTCTGATGCTAATGACACTCAGGAGACGGACCCTCTGCAGGGCATAGCTAGCCAGCTCTGCTGCTGCCACCACCTGGGATGAGGGATGCTGGGTTTCCCTTTGCCTTCCATCCTAAACACAGAACACAGCATTCCCTGAGTCCCCAGAGCACAATCCTCTCTCTAATATACCAGCTGCACAAGCGGAGGAATGTTTGCACCCCACCCATACCCCCATCTATGTAACCCCAAGGTCTAGAACAGTTTTTGGTAGACAGTAGGAGCTCAGTAAATCTCTGGCTTTTAACAAGCGTTTAATAAACATTCAAAAGTGAAAGAAAGGGTTGAGCAAGGTGGCTCATGCCTGTAATCTCAACACTTTGGGAGAACAAGGGGAGAGGATTGCTCGAGCCTGGGAGTTCGAGACCAGCCTAGGCAACATAGCGAGATGCTATCTCTATTTTACTTTTTAAAAAGTGAAAGAAAGAACAAGGCAGAGAATAACTAACAACAATTAAAAGATGTTGTGAATTTCAGGATCCTCAGACTCAGATTTAGAAATGCCCAGTGATGAAAATGTACCCACCTTAAGCAGTCTGATGGCTTGGCGTGCAGAATATGTCTTTGTGGGCAGAAAAAGCTTCTCTGGGCTGAAAAAAACCAGAAAAATGGGTCCCCTCTCCCCACCCACAAGGCAGGCAGATACCTTAGAAGACAGCGATCCCAGTTGGTGGGCAGGTCCTTGTCAGGTAAGGGTTTAGTTAGTAGGTGGTACCTTTGTGTCGAGAAAAAGACATGCCTTTCTCCCAGCAAGGGCAGCCCCCAGCAGGGTGCACAGCTTGGCCGCGCTCTGTTGGACAAAGCTGCACTGTCTTCCTACAGGGCTTCTATCCTGTCATGTGGCGTGAGCCAGCACAACTGCACGCAGTCCAAGTGCCCTCAAATCAGGTCTACTCTGCCTGGAATCCCAGCCCCACCCCTCCCAAGACCCAGAAAGGGGAAGGGATTCTCAAGCTGCCTCCCTGCACTTATTTCCTACCGAACACCTGCTCCTCCCTGGTGACCAATGATGGGACATCTATTCCCCCAGGAAACCCGGCCCTCACTCCAGGCCTATGATCTCATCCTGTGGCACCCAGTACAACAGTCCCATCAGAACACAATAGTCTCAAGGGCTTTGGGGTCATTATACTTCAATAATGCCACTTGAAGGGCAGAAACTGTCCATTGAACACACTTAGTTCTCTTTCATAGGCTGTCTTCTAGGGAGAGGTGAATGTTCTGCCTGAATGTCCTTCTGTAGTCCTCTGGGCTGGCCGCTCTTGCAAACAATTGCTCTGGCAAAAAACATTCTCCACTCTGCAAGGATAAGCAAACACGGTAATTCACTACATTCCTACTGAGTTAAGAAATATTTCACTCCTTCCTGGAAAGCAAGAAAATTATAGAGACTTAGCTCAGGCTTGACCATATTCAAAAACATACACGACCAACACAAAACGTTTATCATCCAAACCTAAAATCATCATCCAGAATAATGATGACTTTATAATTGTTCCAAAGAGCACACTGGGCACTTGTTCCAGGCACATGTATGTAACAAAAAGACCCATGAAGTGTGACCCAAGGGCTGACTGTCCAGATGAATTCTGTGATGGTTAATATTAGGTGTCGACTTGATGGGATTGAGGGATGCCTAGATGGCTGGTGAAGCACTTTTTCTGGGTGTGTCTGTGAGGGTGTTTCTAGAGAAGACTGACATATAAGTCAGTGGACTGGGAGAGGAAGACCCGCCTTCACTGTGGATGGGCACTGTCTGGTCGGCTGCCAGCGTGGCAGAACAAAGCAGGCAGAAGAAAGCAGGCAGAAGGGGCATGCAGCTTGCTGGGGCTTTCTCTTTCTCTCTCCCTTCCAGAGCAGGCCGTCTTTTCTCCTTCTGCCTTTGGGCATCTGACTCCAGGTTATTCAGCTTTTGCACTCTGGGACTTGTACCAGTGGCCTCTGGGGTGCTCTCAGCCCTTCAGTCTCAGACTGGGAGCTGCACTGTCAGCTTTCCCTGTTTTGAGGCTTAGGGCTTGGACTGAGACACACTACCGGTTTTTCTCATTCCCCAGCTTGCAAGCCCTATTGTGGGACTTTGCCTTAGTAATTGTGTGAGCCAATTCTCCCTAATAAACTCATATATATATATATATATACACACACATGTATACAATTACTCAAGGTTCTCCAGAGGGACAGAACCAATAGGATACATGTATATATGTGTGTATATATACACAAATGTATACAATCCTATATATATGTATATGTATCCTATATATATGTATCCTATTGGTTCTGTCCCCCTGGAGAACCCTGAGTAATTGACCATCTTCTTTCTGAACAAAAATTAATGCTGGTTTGAATGGCAGTTTCTTCCAGATTCTACTTATATGGTTCTTAATGACAATGATAGGGTCCAGGATAAAAAAGTAGTTAAAGAAATGTAAAAGAGCTTCATGCAATTGGAGGCGGTGTCAAGTTTCTTGGCCCGAAAACATTTTACCCTTGGGTGCTAAGAAATCTTGCAAATGTGTTGCTTAGTTCTATCAATGATCTTTGTGGGACTGTAGTGAGCAAAACTGGTGCCATAGCACTGGACCCAGGCAAACGTCCTAAGTGCAAGAAATAGAAGGTGAATTCTGGAGATTACAGAACAGCAAATGACCTAGATTCTAGGTCATATTTACAAATAAATTGTTTAAAGAGAATTTATGAGCACCTACACAAGGAAGTAGTGATTACCAGTGTAACTAAAATGCAGGTTAGTTGCTCGCTGCATGTGGAGTCCAGCTAACAAGAGCAAGGTCTGATGCAAAAAAAAGCGAATTGATTCCAAAGTTAGCTTGGGGAAGGGGCACAAAGGGTCCTACCTTAAAATGTGCTGCTTCACTTTGGGAGCAGAAAGCAGGGATTTTTATAGGGTAAGGGAGGAAATGAGCAAGGGCAGGGGTCCCCCTCCTAGCTTGGTGTTGAGTTGGCACCTTCCTGGGCAGAAGTAAGTTGAAAAAGTGGCCAAGCGGGTGTGCTTTAGATTTGCCCTCCTGGTGGATGGAAGCCCTGAGGCAACCCTGGGAAGATGGAAGTTCTGAGGCAACCTCTGGAAGGGAAAGTTCCTTGGTGGGTGTGCTTTGGTCTGCAAATCGACCGTCAGCTCTCCAGGAGAGATCTGTCTTGGAGCACACAGTTAGAAAAACTTGCCCTGTAGGGAATGTCGGGTGAGGGGGAGGAGAATGGTTGTATTTGCATTTCTGAAAGGCTAAGGGAGCCAGGGAAATGAGAAAAGAAGAGAGCGAGAAGGAAAAAAACAAACCACCTCTAGAAAAACAGGGGTGCTGGGTTATACTAGGAGCTAGTATAGATTCACCCATAATGTTAAAGGCAAAGTAACCACTTTTCCTTTTTGAGAGGACTGTTCAACTCGGCAGACTCTGAGGTAGCGTGTATGTTTCAAGGAAGAGAACAAGGCTTTCACTCCATTTCTGACTTTTTAAATTAGAGGTTGTACATCCATGGCTTGTGGTTTCTTGTGTTTTATTTGGCTCTGCCCAGCATTTATGACACTTTTAATTCAGTTGCTAATGTTTAAAAACAGGGAGTGGAGCAAATCCTATTCTTGTGCCCAGTTATCCCTTACCCTCCCTTTGTGGCCTATGAGAGAGGTGCAGGTCCTCTCCCTACTCCCTCAGGCCTGGACAGGGGGCTTGCTTTGGCTAACAGGATGTAAGCAGAAGTGACCTGTGCCGCCTGGTGAGCAGTGGCTTGAAGAAGCACCACATGGGTCTGCGGGCCCTCTTCTCCCTCGGTCACAAAACAATGTGTTCAGGATGGGTCTGCTTTACAGCTGGATCCTGGAACAAGAAGACATGCAGAGCAGAGCCACAGCTGCTGACAACATGAGCAGAAATGGACTTTTTTTTTTTCAATCCTATTGTAAATGGAATTTTTTTTTTTTTTTTTTTTTCCTGAGCACAGGGGACTTTATTGATGATATATGACAAGGTGGGGCTCCCTAGGCTCCTTCCTCTTCAGAGGATCTGCATGGAAACTGTGAGGCAGGAAGATTCTCAGTGTAGTGGGGTACTGAGTGTGGCAGAAACTCCCCAGCAGCGAGGGCCTCTCTTTTCCTCTCATGCTGTCACTGGGGCTGGTGGTCTGGGGGTCTTACTCCTTGGAGGCCATGTGAGCCATGAGGTCCACTACCCTGTTGCTGTAGCCAAATTCATTGTTATACCCGGAAATAAGCTTGACAAAGTGGTCATTGAGGGCAATGCCAGCCCCAGCATCAAAGGTGGAGGAGTGGGTGTCGCAGTTGAAGTCGGAGGAGACAAGCCTGGTGCTTAGCGTAGCCCAGGATGCCCTTGAGGGGGCCCTCGGATGCTACTTCACCACCTTCTTGATGTCATCATATGTGGCAGGTTTTTCCAGGCAGGTCAGGTTCATGACCAACACGTTGTCACTGGGGACTCGGAAGGCCATGCCAGTGAGCTTCCCATTCAGCTCAGGGATGACCTTGCCCACAGACTTGGCAGTGCCAGTAGAGGCAGGGATGATGTTCTGGAGAGCCCTGTGGCTGTCACAACACAGTCTCCCAGAGGGGTCATCCACAGTTTTCTGGGTGGCAGTGATGGTGTGGACTGTGGTCATGAGTCCCTCCACGGTACCAAAGTTGTCATGGATGACCTTGGCCTGGTGTGCTAAGCAGTTGATGGCACAGGGTGCGTTGCTGACTATCTTGGGGCTGTTGTCCTATTTCTCATGGTTCAAGCCCATCATGAACATGGGGGCATCAGCAGAGAGGACAGAGATGATGACCCCTATGGCTCCCCACTGCAAACGAGCCCCAGCCTTCTCCATGGTGATGAAGACGCCAGTGGACTTCACAACATACCAGCGCCAGCATCACCCCATTTGATTTTGGTGGAATCTAGCTCCTGGATGACGATAATGGGATTTCTATTGATGACAAGCTTCCTGTTCTCAGCTTTGACGGTGCCATGAAATTCGCCATGGGTGGAATCATACTGGAACATGTAGACCATGTAGTTGAGGTCAATGAAGCGGTCTTTGATGGCAACAATATCCACTTTACCAGAGTTAAAAGCAGCCCTGGTGACCAGGCACCCAATACAGCCAAACCCATTTGAGTCCAGGCTTCAGCTTCACCATGATGTCTCAGGGATGCAGCTGGCGCTGCACGAGAAGATGCAGCTGTCTGTTGAATGGGAGGAGCAGAGAGCTGGGATTTTCTTAATTGCTTTTTCATCCCCTGCCCGAGACAGAGTCTTGCTCTGCCGCCCAGGCTGGAGTTCAGTGGTGTAACCCCCACCTCCCCGGTTCAAGCAATTCTCTTGCCTCAGCCTCCTGAGTAGCTGGGATTACAAGCATGTACCGCTACAATGCCAGGCTAATTTTTGTATTTTTAGTAGAGATGGGGTTTCACTATGTTGCCCAGGCTGGCCTCAAACTCTTGACCTTGTAATCTGCCCACCTTGACCTCCCAAAGTGCTGGGATTACAGGTGTTAGCCACCGCTCCCGGCCCTCTTAATTGTTTTTTTAGAAAATTTGTTGTTAGTGTATAGAAACACTACTGATTTTTGTATGTTGATTTTGTATCTTGAAACTGAAAAATTTGTTTATCAATTCTAACAATTTTTGGCAGAGTCTTTAGGATTTTCTCTGTGTAAGACCAGATTGCCAGCCAATAGAGGCAATTTCACATCTTCCTTTCCTATTTGGATGCCTTTTGTATCTTTTCCTTTCCTAACTGCTCTGGCTAGAACTTCTAGCACTATGTTGAACACAAGTGTCAGGAGTGACGTCCTTGCCTTTTTCCTGAGCTTAGAGGAAAAACTCTCAGCTTTTCACCATTGAGTGTGGTGTTAGCTATAGCCTTGTCATATGTGGCCTTTATTGTGTTGAGGTACATTTCTTCGGTTGAGAGTTTTAATCATGAAAAGATGTTGAGTTTTATCAAATTTTTTTTTTCTGTATTGAGATGATGGTGTTTGCCCTTCATTCTGTTAATATGGTGTATCACATTTATTGATTTGTGTATGTTGAACCATCTTTGCACCCCAGGGGTAAATCTCATTTGATCATGGTGATCATGATCCTTTTATGTGCTGTTGAATCCAATTTGCTAGTATTTTGTTGACAATTTTTACATCTATGTTCATCAGGGATATTGGCCTGTAATTTTATTTTCTTGTAGTGTCCTTGTCTGGCTTTAATACCAGGGTAAAGGCAGGCTTGAAAAATGAATTTGAAAGTATTTCCTCTGCTTCAATTTTTCGGAAGAGTTTGAGAAGAATTGATATTTTTCTTCTTTAAATATTAGGTAGAATTCAGCTATAAAGCCATCTATTCCTAGGCTGTTCTTTGATGGGGAGCTTTTTATTACTGAGTCAATCCCCTTACTAATTATTGATCTATTCAGATTTTCTATTTCTTCATGATTCAGTTTGGTAGGTTGTATGTGTCTAGAAATGTATCCATTTCATCTAGATTGGATTTCAAAAAAATCCAATTTTTTGGCAAATAATTGTTCATAGTCATTTCTTATGAACCCCTGTATTTCTGTAGCACCAGAAATACAAACTAAATAGTTTCCACACAGCAAAGGAACCAACTAACAGAATAAAGAGGCAACCCATAAACAGGGAGAAAATATTTGCAAACAATTCATCTGTTAAGGAGTTAATATCAAAAACACATAAGGAACTCAAACAACTCAACAACAAGAGAACAATCCAATATTTTAAGTGGGAAAAGGACCTGAGTAGACATTTCTCAACAGAAGACGTACAAATGGCCAACAGCAGGGAAATGTAAATTAAAACCTCAATGAGATATCACTTCACACCTGTTTCTAACAGGCTATTATAAGAAAGACAAAAAAGAAATGTTGGTGAGGATGTGGAAAAAAAAGGAACCCTTGTACACTGACTGTGGAAATGTAAATTAGTACAGCCATTATGGAAAACAATATGGAGCTTTCTCAAAAAACAGAAATTAGAATGACCAGATGACCCAGTAATCCAACTTCTGGGTATATATCCAAAGAAATTGAAATCAGTCTGTTGAAGATATATCCGCACTCTCCTTCTCACTTCAGTATCATTCACAATAACCAAGACATGGAATCAATCTAAGTGTCTATCAACCAGTGAATGGATAAAGAATATGTAGTATGTACACACAATATACACAATAGAATACTATTCAGCCTTTGAAAAGAAGGAAATTCTGTCATTTGTGACAACATGGGTGAACCTGGATAATATAATGCTAAATGAAATGAAACAGGCACAGAAAAGCACATACAGCATGATCTCACTTATATGTGGAATCTAAAAAAGTTGAATTTCTAGAAGTAGAGAGTCAAACGGTGGCTACAAAAGGCTGAGGAGTGCAGTGGGGTGGGGAACAAGTAGTGTTGATCAAAGGGTACAAAGTTTCAATTATACAAGAGAAAGATATATTAAGACGGTCTCAGCATGGCACAGCGTGGTGACCATAGTTAGTAATAATATATTATAGACTTCAAAATTGCTGAAAGAGTAGACTTTAAATGTTCTTGTTATGAAAGATGATAAGTATGTGAGGTGGCAGATATGTTAATTAGCTTAATATAGTCATTCCACAATATATACATATATCAAAGCATCACATTGAACCTCAGACCTTCTAAGCTTCTAACTGAAATCTCCATGCCACTCATGTATAACAAGAGGCACAGGGAACCTATAAAAGCCACTTATGGGCACCTGTTTCAGACATTTGTTCAAATATTTGACATGATTTGCAAAGCTCTGTTTGACTTGGCCTCTGTTCTCAACCTCACTCATACACCCACCTCCTTGTATTTCTCATTCCAGCCACCCTGAACATCTGTAAACTCCTTGAATGCAGAATGTTCTCTCACAGCACAGGAGCTTTGCACAAACCATATGAGAAACAAGGGCTATCTTGAATCTTGACCTTCTCCCAGTTTTTATGACTCATTGTTGGAAGCTAGACCCCTAGAGTTCACCCACTGCTCAGCTCCAAGTATTTTTTACATACCCTGAGAGACCCCACTCCATCCTTTCTCTCATTCCTGGAATTCTCAACAAGTGCCACATGGGTGGGTGAGCTCAGGGAAAATTATCAAGAGTTCTGCTGCTGTGTAGACACTGCCACATGAAAGCTACCAAGCATCTGGCAGCAAACCAAGAGTCTCGGAAGATCTCCTGTTGACATTTGGGTAGCTACAGATACCCGTTCCTGACATCTCCTCTGTCTTCCTTGGCCTCTCCTGGGAAGGATGTACCCCAATCAGCTGAAATGCAGCTGATTCTCCTGGAGAATGCTAACCCCAATCAGCTGAAATGCAGCTGCTTTGTCTATACACCCTGAATGTCCCCTCTCTGGCCACCCCTCTGATGCTAAGGCCCTAGACACTTCATTTAAAACATGATCAACCTGGTACTTGGGCCTCCCAAATATCCTCCCTTTTGGTTGGACCTCAAGGTCCTCGGCCTATGCCTCAGCACTGGCTTGTGGTAATAGTTCATCGGGGCTCCACCATCCCTATAGGAACCCCTCTGGATGGTGAAAAAAGGCAGAACATGAAGCCCAATCAAGGTTTCAAGATGTCATTGCATGAAACCTTTGCCTTCTCCTGGAGTCCAAGGTTTTAGGAAACTAGATCTAGATGGCACCCACCCCCTCAACTTGGCACAGGGAGAAAGAAAGTGAAAATAGCTTCCCAGGCTCCCATGGCTAGAGCTAGGGCACTTGGTTTGCATTGTCTCACAACAATTTGGTGCTGGGTTCCTGGACCATCCCTAGGACATCTTGATATATTTGCCTCACCTGGCCTCTAATCTCACATCCATGCCAATCTTTTTTACAGGCTGCTGCCAGAATGAGCCTCATAAAATGCACATCTGATTGTGCCATCGGCCTGCTTGAACCTCTCTTGCTTGGTTCCCATTGCTTTCAGCATACAGTTCAAACTTCCTAGTATAACAAACAAGTCTGCTCATGATCTGGGCCCCGCAGGCCTGTCTGCCGTTCCCTCCCTTCACCGCCACCTTCCTCTAGGTTCATGCTCTATCATACTGCTCAGGGCTCCTCCAACCCACCAGGCTGTGGAACTTCACCTGCTCTTCCTGATTCCAGGAGCGCCTCTTCTGGATTCTCCTTCTTGCCGAGTCCTCCTAGGGATTGTCTAGCTTTCCCTGACCCGCAGGCTAATCACAATGCTCATCCGTGAGCCTCAGAGATCCCTGCAGAACACACAGTCATGCTCCCAGTGTGTGCCACCTGTTTCCCAGTCTCATGCCTCCATGGACTTGCAGCACCTTGACAGTTGGGGCCCCCCATGCCTGGTGCATGTATTGTCTCTGGCATCAAATAATACCTAATATTAAAAACTGCAAAACAAAATCACCCCACTTGTGTCATTCTGCTTTCTTCTCTCCTCTCTACCGCCTACCCTAAACCTTGCTATTTTCCCCATTCATCCTTGTGTACATAATCAGGAAGACAGCCAGCTTGCTGGTCTGTTCACTCATTTCTTTACGTGTCCATCAAACATTTATGGCACCCCCACACTGTGACAGCCACCATACTAAGTGGTGGGGCCATGTGGAAATACCCCGACCAGATGGCAGCCTTCATGGAACTTACATTCTAATGGAGGGAGAAAGACAGCAAACAACTCAGGCACTGAGCCACGAGCTGGTAAAGTCTATGCCAAGTGATGTGTACTAAACGGAAAAGGAAAAGAGGGTCAGGCAGAGAGGAATGCTGGGGTGGGTGAGCTGCTCTTTTATCTGGGGTAACCTGGGGAAATTGCTCGGATAAGATGCTGTCAGAACAGAGGTCTGAAGGAAGTGGAAAGTCATGCAAGTATTTGCAGAAGAGCATTTCGGGCAAAAGGAACAGCAGGAGCAAAGGCCCTATGTGAGTTGCAATACTACTAACTGTCATGACAAACACATCCCCAAACTTCACAATAAGAGCACAGCACAGTAAATGTTTATTTCTTGCTCATGCTCCAGTTCAACATGATGTTGCTGGTTGATGGACAGCAGTCTTCATTTGGGTCCAGACATCCAAACAACTTCCATCTCGTGGCTTTCTCCTCTCCAAGGGTCCAAAACGCCTCCCCAATAAGTGGGCAGATGGGGAGTAGAGAAGGCACAGATGGTTCTTAAGTCACTCCCTCCTCACACCCCCAGTAGAAGTGACAAGCACCACTTCGCGTCATGTTCCGCTGGGGAGAACCAGTCCTCAGCCACACCTGAATGCTGAGGCATCTCTCCGGGCAGCTGCCTCCGGCAGCAAGGGCACACTATGATGGGCATTTTTGGTGGTAAGTGAGCCACCTCTGCCTCTGAGTGGAGACAGTGCTGCCAGTTCGAGCTCAGCAAGAAGGCTAGGATGGCCGGAGAAGCTGATATAGGGCCTTGCAGGCCACTTGAAGGCCTTTGGATTTTACTGTCTATGAAATGGGAAGCACTTGAAGGGCTTTGAGTAAGGGAGTGACATGAAATGGCTTATGTTTCAAAGGGGCGCACTCTAGCTGTGCTGAGGAGAATAGACTGCAGGTAGCCAGGAGGTAGACGGCTAGGCAGAAAGAAGGTAGGGCTGTCATGCAGGGCAGAGATGGTCAACTGGGCCAGGTGAGAGGGAAAGGTCAGTGCCAGCCCTCCTACAGAGATAGGGCCGAGACCTCTAATTTAGTCCAGCTCCTACCTTCTAAGCCAGGGGTCAATAAACTTTGGAAAGGGTCATCTATTAAGTACTTTAGGCTTTGCAGGCCATATAGTGTCTGCTATAACTACTCACCTTTACTGTTGTTTCATGAAAGCAGCCATAAATCATGAGCATGACAGTGTTCCAATAAAACTTTATTAACAAAAACAGATGGTCAACTGCAAAGTTTGCTGATTCCTGTTAAACCAATCACAAATGGTGCTGGTCTTCTCTCATCACACATTTCTAATCAAGGCATCAGTGGTGGCCACAGAAAACAGCTGAGAACTCTAGACTTTGTCACTGCTTGAAGTTTGTGCGCCAGCCACTCCCAGTGAACTGAATTTCTTGTAGTAACACTGTGGCACAAGAATGAATCACAGCTTCCCACTGTCTTTGAGCAAGTTCTCTCTTGACAAGGGAAATGACTTTCGGCAAGACCTTTTCATTACAGTTCAGGCTCATCAGCTATTTGTCTATAACTAAATACCTTTATTATGTGTAATTAAGGTAGCAACTGAGAAAAGATGCAAATGTGTTCTGAAAAACCTTACTTTGCAGCAGCTAGGAGCTTTGCAACCTTTTAAAAGTACAGGTTTACACTGAAACACATTTGGCATGTGCTGAAATAGGGCAACTAGAGAACGGCTAAAGAGCAGAACTAAAAGATAAGAGGGTTTTGTGTTCAGGAATTCATGCCGTCTAGTGCTCACTCTGAGCTGAGCTGACTGCAGACACCAGGGAACACCCTCCCCACCAAGCCTGCCGTGCCCTCCACAATGGTCTCCTGCCCCAGAGTGAAAAGTATTGTCGCAGCAGAAATATCACAAGCGGCCACTTTCACCTTTGGTTGGTATTTTCTTTTTCAGAATTTCTTCCGTCTCTTTGTACGTGTATGGCTGGGCTATATAATATATCAAGAAAAGGCAGCTGGAAAACAGGAAAAGAGGCTAGGGCAAGAAAAAATTTTCTCGTCATCCTGTTTGTGATGATGAATGAAAATCAATAATGATCCATTCCTCTGGCACAGCACTGTCCAACAGAACTTTCTGTGATGTTATAAATGTTCTAAGGCTTTGCTGCCCAAGATGGTAACCACTAGCCACAAAAAATGAAATAATGAAAAAAATAATAAAGTTATTTTTTTCTTCCACTGATCTTGTGTTCTGCGTGTTCCATGGCTACTGAGCTCTTGAAATGTAAGCAGCATGGTTGAAGAGCTGAATTTTAAATTTGACTTTGCTTTAATTAATTTAAATCTAAGGGCATATAGCTACGTGGGACCAGTGACACTGTATGGGACAGCACAGCTGCAGTGGGTTGGTTAAGATCCTGGGCTCAGAAGTCAGATAAACACAGGTTTCCATCCTGGTCCCCACTCACTAACCGTGATCAGGCAAGTTACGGTCACTTATCCTTAGCTCCCTCATTTTCAGGACGGGCACAATTGTGCCTACCTCATGGAGCATTTGTGAGGATGAGGTTAGAGGGTAGAGATAAAGCACTTCACACAGTGCCTGGCAGAAGGTTAATGCTCAGTAAATGTTCAGTGTGCGGTTATTTCCTAGGAAGCTCCTCAAAGGGCTCGTACCACTCTCTAGACATTGCAGAGAGGTGGTGCTAACGCCTCAGTGCTGGTGTCTTCCCTGGAAGCTTCCCTCGTCCTAAGTGATATCACATAAAGTCGACTCAGGGGAGGGACAGAGTTGGAGCAAAGGGAGAGTCAAAGGCCACTAAATCAAACTTCTCACTATCTCTGAAACTTCCCTGGGGAGGCGAAGACTGCTAGTTGCTCATTCAATATTTGAGTGACCATGTGCCCTAATAAAAGACCACAACGCCCAGGCTATCTTACAGTTAAGGGTGGTCAATAAGATGCAAGCAGACATTGTTAAATCTAAATGTAGATCTCAGGACTTCCAGGAAGTCTTAAGAGGGGTCAGACGGTTTATCTGTTCTCTCTTGTCTTTTTTCCCTTCACCTTTCTGCCTACTTCCCTCCAGCAGCCTTAAGGAAGTGTCTTTGAGGATGGGAGCCCTGTAATACTAATGATGGCAGAGCAAAAATAAAAGAGGCCCGGGCTCATGGACACCACTTCAGATTTCTTTTATGTGAAAGAAACCACTTGTCTTGGTCTGTTTTGTGCTGCTATCACAGAATACCTGAGACTGGTAATTTATAAAGAACAGAGATTTATCTCTTACAGTTCTAAAGCCTGGGAAGTACAAGGTATGGGAGCCTCCAACTGGTGAGGGGCTTCTTGCCGTGATATCCCATGGTGGAAGGTGGAAGGGCAAGAGAGCATGGACACGAGAGAGACCAGGAAGCTGTCCAAACTTATCCTTTTATCCAGGGACACACTCCTGTGAGAAAAGCACTAATCTATTCACGAGGGCAGAGCCTCTTACAAATCCCACCTCCCAATAATGTTGGTTTGGGGATTCAGTTTCTAACACATGAACTTTGTGGGACACATTCAAACCAATAGGACCTCCATACCATGTTTAAGGCATTATTACTTTTGTTTTCTCTTATGTGTAGCAGCTATGAGCTAGCTATTTCTAAGCAGTGATTAATTCTACAAGTCCAGATTATTATGACATATATTCAATGAAAGAAAGGGCTTGAGAAAATCAGTCCAGTCTTTATTCCTTCATCCTGCCTGCAGGGGGCGTCTAAGTCTGTGAACAACATTAGAGATCGCCTATTATAGTCAATCTTTTTTTTTTTTAATCTTTAAACCTGTTCATTATTTTTTCTTCCATTGATCTCGTGTTCCAAAATATGTTTCTCTACTATCAGTTAAGTTCTATTGGTTTTTTGGTCATGAAAAACGTTTAACAAGCTGGATGTGGTGGTGCATGCCTGTAGTCCTAGTCCTAGCTACTTGGGAGACTGAGTCAGGAGGATTGCTTGAACCCAGGAGTTTGAGGCTGTAGTGAGCTATGATTGCATCATTGCACTCCAGCCTAGACAATAAAGTCGGACCCTGTCTCAATAAAATAAACAAAAAACAAACATTTAACAACCATAGTGGATTTTGTTTTGTTTCATTTTGTGGGCTGGCCAGCAGCTGATCTCCTTCTTATATTTGGGGAATCCTAATAAAATAGAGTTTTTGACAGCCTTATACTTGTTGTCCCTGTCCTTCAGCAGCTGGGCAAGAGCACACAAGACTTAAGATTTGCCAACTCGGCTAGGCGCAGTGGCTAATGCCTGTAATCCCAGCACTTTGGGAGGCCGAGGTGGGCGGATCACCTGAGGTCGGGAGTTTGAGACCAGCCTGACCAACATGGAGAAATCCCATTTCTACCAAAAATACAAAATTAGCCGGGAATGGTGGTGCATGCCTCCCAGCTACTCAGGAGGCTGAGGCAGGAGAATCCCTTGAACCCTGGAAGCAGAGGTTGCAGTGAGCCGAGATCGCGCCATGGCACTCCAGCCTGCACAATAAGAGCAAAACTCTGTCTAAAAAAAAAAAAAAAATTTTGCCAACTGGGTGGTGTCAACCTGGGACTTTGCATCTGGAGCAAGTAACACAAAGCAGCAACCATGGTTTGGAATGCAGTCTGCTGGGTAGTGGCATCCCATGTCCTGGTGGATCCCATGGGTCAGTGCCTGGTGTCCAGTGGCATCCCAACCATGCCACTTCTGTGATGTGACCTTGGCTGAGCTCCTCATTGCTCAGCTTTTCCTGGCTACTGCCCATGTCCAGAGTCTAGTCCTCCTGCCTTTTCGTTTGCTCTGGAGCTGGCAGACATTTTCCCGAAGCAATTATTTTCTGCTTAAGTCAACTAGACTTAGTTTCTATTGCATGCAGCCAAGAATCTTGATGGATACACATGCTAAGCAACATGATTTTATCTACGATACCCACAGAGTTGACATCATTCAACCAGAGCAAGAGACAGTGTTCATATTAGCCAACATAGCCTTAACTGGCAACACACACACTTTCTTTTGAGCTTTTAAAAACATTGCTCCATTTCTATCATCATAGACCCCCAAGGAGAAGGCACCCCAGCCTCCTGGAAACCACTGATATCATTGCATATCCTAATATTACAGATGAGGAAATGGAATCTCAGAGAGTTGAAGTGAATTGTTTGATATGTCAGGCTATAGAAAGAACTTCTTGTGAGGGTCATTAGCCATTCATTCATATACTACTCTTGGCCTGTGGACATGATGTCTCAAGGAACTCAGAGTCAGGTAGGAGAGATGGGTGATTCTTGGGGAAACAAAAAGGATTCAAATAACATGGAAATGAGCAGGTTAGGATATTCAGAAAGAGATATTTAAATGATAATGAAAACAGAAGGGATGTTACATCCCTTAAGCTTAAGTTACTTAAGCTTCAAGAACTCAAGCATAGTGGTAAAAGCAGGGACACAGCAAGATGGCCACGAACACTGCAGATGTTCACCTCTGCAAATGAGAAAGTCAGCCCAGACAAGACAGGGTTCTGGAGGCGTGAATCCAAGAAGTTTGGTAGAAAGCTGCCACAGCCAGACAGCAAAGTCAATATATGCTGTGTTCTCCTTTAAGAACATGTGATGCGAAAACATCTGAACTTGCAAAATAGACTTTTGAGACTATTATTGTCTTTAAAGAGGACTCTTCACTTTAAAGATAAGAAGACATCTATTTTTTAAGTTGCACTAATTTTTTCTTAGCTTATTTATTGTCTGCAACAACATATTGAGAAGAGGCATTTTTATCCCCATTTCATGGATGAGAAACTAGGGCTCAAGTAGATTAAGTCACCGGTAAAGATCACGCAGCTGGTAAGAAGAAGACCCAAAGGTCCTGTGTTTTCTGTTCTACCAAGCCAACTCCCACAGAGTGACTTTAAATAATGAACATTTGAAATGCATTTGGAAGGCACTTCTAATTGAAGAGACTCAATTTACGAAGATTAGATTTGCACACGATTTTGAGAACACATCCATCGCACAAAGCATTATGCAACAATATAAGGATAAATGCCATGGATCGCATGCAAAAAAGAGGAAAATAATAGAGGAAGCGCAGTTAATTAATGCAGTAGGAGCTGAAACACTACAGGAGCAGATGAACATACACTCCCAGAATATGATACAATAAGCGGCTTCATTAGGAAGACAATTTATGTGGTCGGAAAGATAATAGCAAGCGAAAGAGGAAAATGTAAAAACAAATTAGTGTACTAGAAAACACTGATTTGAAGATATTTTATAATGATTGATTTGTAAGAAATCTCTCTGCAATAAACATCAGTGGAACCCTTGCTTTTAGAGGTCTTAAAAAATAGGTCAGTATCTCTGGGTTAGACAGGTTTAGGTGTGATTTTCCTCTGCAAGGAAACAAACCAGCTGGGTGTTTTCAAAGGCTCCCTTTAGTTTATGATTCTAAGGTTCCGCTTATGGGAGCTTTCTATGACAGTCATTTTTTAAAGCTGGTTAACTCGTGGCTTTATTTTTCTTCCCCCTCTAAATTCCCCACAGGGCTTTAACTAAATCAGACCACATTTGGAGTTCTGTGTTGCTTTCTGGGCACCACATTTTAAAAGGGACATTGACCTACTCTCCCTCCAGAGAATGGAACCAAGACAAATGAATGGAAGTTGCTCAGAGATAAATTTCAATTCAATACAAGAAAACCCTATCTCCTTCTATCAGAATCCTCTGACAATGGAACCGGCTGCTTTTTGAGACAGTTTGCTCCTAGGACTGGAAACACTGAAGCAGAGGGTATTTGAACTACTGTCAAAACTGCTCTGGAAAAGATTATTTTTTTAACTAAGTTTCCTCCCAATTTCAACACTTTATGATTGATTGATCATGTAACTCTTCAATATGTTTTTGCCAAGTCGAAGCTCCTTTTAGTTCTTTTATCTTAATTATTAGCCTCTCCTTCACTACACCCCCCATCTCCATCCCCAAAAGTTAGTAAACACAATACAGAATGACAAAAGTTAAAACACCAAGGTCACATTGTCTGACAGTGCCATGTCCCTCCATTGGGGCAGCTGGACATGACATGGCCTGTTGACTGTCAAACTAGCAGTTTGTGGGTCAATCAGGGTGATGGTGGCAGCAGTGGTACCTCCAATGGCCGCTTGGGCACATCTACATGCAAGAACAAGGTGAGTTAAGGGTTGGGTGAGGCTCACCATGGGTCCTCTTCTAGGGCTTTCCATCTTAGTTAGTGCAACCCCATCCAGGTACGTGATCCCAAACCCCAAGGTGTTCCATTTGATACCTTCCTCTCCATACCCTGACTCCACACCATCATATTCAACTCATCACTACATCCTGCCCTTTTTTTTTTTTTTTTTTCTGTCTTCACTGCCTCTGCACTAATCCAAGCCCCAGGCTCATCTGTCACCTGGACCTGTATTCACATCACATGGCCCACTCCAAATTATATACACATCGAAACCAGAGTGATTTTTAAAAAATTCGAACCTACCCTGTCACCTGCTGCTTAGACCTCTCAGCAGCTTCCCATTGCCGCTGAGATACAGAATAGGACTTGGCCTCCTTGGCCCTGCCTTCCCCGAGACCGCGTACTTCCCCAGCTCCCCACTGTAGCCAGTCACTGTCAGAACGGCCACCAGCAGTTACCTGTTGCTTTGGGTAAGCAGTGTCCTCACATTTCGGTTTTCTTTTGCAATGCAATTAAGGGACGTCAAAGTGGCCTAATCCTTGAGGTTAGCCAAAAGTTGAACCTATTCCTACAACTCTTTCTCTAGCAAGAGATATCCGAATTATGAGGGAATTTTAGGCAGCCAGAGGGTTTAGCTGGAAAGATTTAGAAAGAAAAAGGAATGATTTATATGCTGGATATTACAGGCGCTTTGTGCCTCTTGGCCTCTGCACACTGGCTTCCTGCTGTCTGAAGAGTGCACCTTTGCCAGTTGTCCAAATTCTAGTCATCCTTCAGGAGCAAGCAAAAGAAACTCTTAGAAGCTTTCTTCACTGGCCTATGGGAGCAACATTGCTCACTCCTCCTCTGAGCTGGCAAGGCACCTTGTCCATACATCCACCATTATTGCATGCACCACACCATATTGCAAAGCTGTGTGTGTGTGTATGTCTCCTTCCTGGGCTGTGAGTTCATTAAGAGCAGCACTGTGTCTCACATCTTTGTATCCCCAGTGCCTGTTGTAGAACAGGGCTTTATGAGTAGGACTTTTGGTTGCAAGTCACAGAAACCAATGTGATCTCCCCTCAAGCAAAAAAAGGACAAGCCATTTTTGTTCCCTCAACATGCTTTGTACTTCCTTCCATTTCTTATGAAGCGTGACAATCTTGTCAGTGCGCTTTTCATAGGGAAGAACTCAACAGATGTGCACTGAACACAGGGTGGTGAGCGCTGGAGGCAGAAGGAGAGAGAAGGAATGGGAAGAGAGGGGTGATGTGGAAGCCCAGTAGAGCCTGTCTCTCTGTTTATCCTGGAGCAGTCATGATGGCTCCAAGGTCACCATTCTCTGAAGACCCTGGCCTGGTTCTCCTTCCCATTCTCCCCTCCTCGCTCACTCTTTCCCCAGAAAGTGGGGAAGTTCTGTCAATTGGTTGCACTCAGAATTTCAGGCATCCTGCCCACCAGCCCAGTGCCAATGCGGGGCTGGGCTGTTCCCTGAGCCCGTGACGGTAATGTCCCAGGAGGGTGCCTGCAGAGTTTGAGGCCCACACGGTGCAGACACCTCCTCCCTGCCAGTGTCTACTTAACTCTTCTCTCAAGTTGTTCTTACTTTTTTTTTGGGTCCTTACTCTAATTGCTCAATTTCTTTCCTTTGTTTTCCTAGTTAAAGGCTAACAAAAAATGAATTGGGTATTTTAGCCATTTGTGGTCATCATTAATTTCATGGTCCTCTGCATTTATTAAGTCTTATTTCCTCTCCATAATCTTCTTTCCCCCTGATATTTGTAAAAGCACATCGTATTCTCCTTAATTGCTTTGGCTGGCATGATCTAATTCTGATTTTTCACCACCCTTATCTTTTCCTGGGAAGCTTTAACCGACGCAGCACATTCTTGTTTAATTCTTTCCTTTTTCTCAGCAGACAGGAGAGTATTTCTTTCTCCATAGATTTCCTACCAGTCTTTGGGAGAAGTTGTGCTGATTAGATTTTGCCTCTCCTTTAGGAGTCCTGGGCTGGGGCCGGGGACGGTGGCTGACGCCTGTAATCCTAGCACTTTGGGAGGCTGAGGTGGGTGGATCACTTGAGGTCAAGAGTTTGAGACCAGCCTGGCCAACATGGTGAAACCTTGTCTCTACTAAAAATACAAAAATTAGCCAGGTGTGGTGGCGCACACCTGTAGTCCCAGCAACTCAGGAGGCTGAGTCAGGAGAATCACTTGAACCCAGGAGGCGGAGGCTGCAGAGCACTGAGATCACTCCACTGTACTCCAGCCTGGGCAACAGAGTGACACTCTGTCTCAAAAAAAAGAAAAAAAAAAAAAAGGCCTCAGCCGGGCTTCCCCTCCTTTCCACAGGCTCCTCTCCTGAAACCAAATCACCCAGTCTTCCATCTGCAGCCAGACAAAGTACTCTTTTGCCCCTCAGCAGCAGGTAACTCTTTCCCTTGCTGTTTCACTGCTTAAACAGAAGGCTGTGCCTGGGGCAAGAAGGAAGAAGGGAAACCACTCAGTGAGATGGACTTCCTGTTAGCAGCTCTGGTACACAGACTGAAGGTGAAGCAAACAACAGCAAACATGCTAGGGACGTCAAGGGGTTGAGGGCCATGGATAATTAAGTGCTCCTAGTCAAAGACCTTCAAACTTCACTTTTGATTTGTTCAGAGCCAGATGCCAATGCCCGTCCCTCTATCTATGACCTGCATGCACCACAGCTATAGTTTCCCCTGAGCATTGTGCTTATTCTTCTCATTTAACGCCTATTTGGCACTGCCCTGACTTGTGGTTAATCATTTCTGTGATGTCTGTCTCTCTTACATTGTAAATTTTTTTTTTTTAACATCGTAAAATTTAACTCATCTCACTCCTTTGCAACCCACACATACTTTGAATCCCATAGTCTCTATTTCTATTAACATCATTGCCTAGATTATTCTGGAACCATCTACAGCCTCCTTTCTCCCTCAGCCTTCACATGTAATAGGTCACCAAATTGCATTCTTATGAGTACCCTCCTTTCCATTCACATTAGATGCCCTTCATTAAACTTTCTCTGGATGCATTGGACATTGTGGTGGCCAGCTTACACCCAGCCCCCCTTCTCTCAATAACCACCCTTGGCTTTCTTTCCATCACCACATCTCCCCATTTACTCAAGGGAGCCAACTACCCAGAACTCTAGGAATGAAGGCTGTGGTTTAGGCCTAACCCAGTCAGCATAATTCCACCCCACTCCCCCACCTCCCTGTTATTCTCATTGGTTCAGGCTGAGCACATGACCCAGTTCAAGCCAATGAGGCTAGAGAGGACATTTATTGAAGACTTTGTGAACAAAAAGCTTCCTTGCTCTTCTGAGCATGCCCAGAGTTGAGCCAGGTGCTGGAAGCCATCTTCCTCACTGTATGGGAAGAGGCTACCTGAAAATGAAGCCAATGCGGAAGAAAGCACAGACAAGAGATATGGAAAGATGAAGAGTCCCAATTTTATTATTCAAGTGCATGGATCCAGCTGTGCCTGAACCACTCCTACACCTTTGTTGTGCATCCACATTCTACATCCAGTCCATAAGAAGATCCCACCAGCACTGCCTTTGAGAATATTCAGAATCCAATTCATTCTATGTCTGCTGTTACCTTCCTAGTCCTTTTGCTCAAACTACTGCGGTAGCCCTCACACTGGTCTCCCTGCTTCCACAAGTGGCCCAGGAGATCCTTTTAAAACTATAAGTTGGATCACACTACTACTCTGCTCAGAACCCCCTTACAGCTCCCCATCCAACTCCAAGATCCTCACCATGACTCTCAGGCCCTGCATGGCCTGGCTGCTCCCCCGTCCTCCTCTCTTACCACTCTAGCCCTCGCTCAGCCCACTGCATCCTCACGAGCATTTTAGCTCCCACTTCAGGGCCTTTGCACTTGCTGATCTATCTCCCTGGAATGCTCTTCCACCAGATAGCTGCATGGTTTGCTCTCTCTTTCTTTCAGGGTTCTACTCAACTGTTACCTTTTCCGTTAGGCCATCCTTGACCCCTCCTTCCTACAACAGCACTTCCTTATAATTCTGTATTCCCTTGCCTTGCTTTATCTTATTTATAGCACTTACAACCACCTGAAAAAATTATATATTGTCAACTGAAGAATGACAAGATTCATACATTTGGAAAGGAAAGCTGTATTTTTCTGCAGGTGACCATTCTGACAGGCTGGAAGTGTAGCCTCTGGCCAGAAGTCAGAAGCAAGGATGGGAAGAATAAGGGTGGGAAGAATAAGACAAGGATTTATGCTGAAGAGGGGGGTCAAACATACATAATCAACAGGTTATAGGAGGAGCTATAAGTAGTCGCAAACGGGAGGTGTGGCATGCATAGCAGGCTAATGTGTGCAACATGCACCCCATGTTCACTCTGGGGTGGAAACTCAACATTTAAATGTATTACAGTTAGGTTCTATAAGTCAAAAGGTGAAGCAGGGGACACAAAGGCCTTCTGTGTGCAACCTCTATAGACTGGCCAAAACCACCCCATGGTCAGTGGTCTCTAATGAGGAAGGAACACTGATCAGTTGTTGTATTGAAACAGGGCTGGTTTCTGTTTAACCCTTAGGGAAAACAGCCTAATAATAGTTAGCAGAAGGGGGTGTAAGGAGATGTGTCTAACTTCCCACTCTGTCATGGCTGGGAAGTCAGTTTTTAAGGTTTCTCTGAGGTCTCTTTGGCCAGGCAGGGGTCCTTTCAGTTGGTTGGAGGACTTGGGATTTCATTTTTATTTCTCAGTGTATATGCGGTTATTGTTATCTGTATCTCCCCTTTAGAACATGCACCCTTCCTAGAGCAGCAGCTGGCAAGTGGCAGGTACTCAGCAGAGTGTTGTCAACTTACTGATTGGATGAATTAACACATGAGCTAATCATTTTCCTATTTTTGCATGCGGTATTTTCAGTTGAGTTTCCGCCACTTACAAAGTATTCTCATACAGCATTTAATTAATGTGTTTGCTTAAAAAGTGGACCAATGAATGCGTTAGCTTAGGTTGGGTTCTAGGTTACATCCTCATAGATAGCAATACCTGACATGTGACTGTCCCTTTGAGTGCCAAGACACCACATTCAGGGCCTTCTTACATACTTACATTGGTTTTACAACATCAACAGGGCAAATATTGCCTTCCCCCCATATTTCAGGAAAAGCGAAGTGGTTTGGTGGAGTTAAGCAGCAAAGCAGGGACTGGAGCCCACATCTTGTCCCCAGCCCACAGCTCTTGCCACATCTCAGTTTTGCATTTCTGTCCACAGTTCTGCAGCTTTATAGCGTGGCATTCACCCACAGGCCTGGGGGAGTGCTATGAAATACTGTTCCATGTGATACCTACTTATCTAACGTTTCCAATTCCCTCTTCCCTGAAAGCCAATAAAATTCTAAATTTTTTCCACATGCGACTGTGGGCTTTTTGGGAAAAAGAAAAGCAAGCATATGGCTCTCAGAAAATCAAACTGCTTTGTGAAATAAAAATCTCCCTCCTTCCCTCCACCCTCCCAGCTACCTCATGGTATAACATTCTTTGGAGTTTCATTTTACATGTTGAGGCTGGGACAACAGACACACGTGTGTGCCTGCCTTGAGTGGTCATAATACATTGCAAAAAATCCTTCTGCAACCCCTCTCTTCCAGAGTGGTTTTTTCCTTCCTCAGCTATTCCCCACGGATGACATTAGCTCCCTTTTTAATTCTTTTCCCCTCGCTGCACGCTCTGATGTTACTTACCAACCCCCAGTGGATATGCAGAGGCTTATTCAGTGTCACATGTAATAGATAAAACAGCGGGGGCTTCTAATCGGAAAATGTTTTGCAGGCTGCAAAAGACTATGGAAAACCACAAAGCTGCCAATATGGTCCAGAGTTTATTAATACATATTTGGCACAAATGTGGCACACAACACTGCCCTGTCCCCCATGGGGAATTAGTTACATGTTTACAGATATAGCCCTTGGTGGAAGGGGGGTGAGGATATAGCCTCCTTCCCAGGAACCTCCTGCAGAGCTTTTTTATCTGAGGTTCAGAGACACCCAGGTAGGATGCCTTTTCATGTGGGCACAGCGTTTGAGGTTGCTTGAATCTTCTTCCTATTTTATTTTTTTAATATTTATTTATTTATTTATTTATTTATTTATTTATTTATTTATTATTTTTGTAGCGATGGGATCTTGCTCTGTTGCCCCAGCTGGTTTCAAATTCTTGGGCTCAAGTGATCCTTGCACCTTGGCCTCCCAAAGTGTTAGGATTACAGGTGTGAGCCCGGCTTGTAGTGGTATTTTTAAGAGGCTACCAATTCCTTTACACACTCCCATCAAGAGGTGGGGTCAACGTCTCCTCTGCTAAAATCTGGGCTCTGTGACCCCTCCAACCAAGTGAGTGCAGTGGGAGGATGCTATGGCCTCTCAAGGCTGGGTCAGAAGGGGCCAGGCCCACTCCACCTGTGGCTTTTGGGATGCTCGCTGTGGCCCCTTTTCTGGATACTCCTAAGCAGGAAGCTTCCACATTGCAAGGAGCCTAGTCTCATGGAGAGGCCTTGTGGGGTGCTCTGGGTGACTATCCTCCAGCCTCCAGGCACAGGCCCCAGGCATGCAAGTGAGGCCACTCTCTCGGAGGCACCACTCACGCTCGGAGCCCCAGCCCACCCTGCGCTCAACCATTTGCATCACCCTGGCCATTCAAGTCTTCCCCGCATCACTCCAGACACAGTAGAGCAGTGAAGAGCCGGGCCCACAGGTTCTGTGAATGTAACAAGGCAGCCGTTTCATTCCCCTGAGTGTGTGTGGGGTGGTTGCAGCAGGAGGAAGGACAGCACACAGCCAGGTGAATGCTGAGCGTTAAAAGGGCCCTGGGTGCATTCCAAGAGCTAGACCTCCCAGGCCCCCTGGCTGTACTGCCCACACCTCATCAAATCTATAGGACCAGACTGCAGAAAAGACTCCTTGTCCATTGTTAAAACCCTGCAGAAAGAGCCAGACTGTGTGGCAGTCAGCACTGACTCGCTCCCACTCTGAACAAGGCCTGCTGTGACCTACTCGACCTGCCTGTCCCTTCTGGGCCTCTCTGGCCTCCTCTCCTTCCACCTTCCCTCACTCACTCCCCAGCAATGCTGGCCTCCTCCTCTGGCTCCACACACACCAGATATGGTCCCACCTCAGGGCGTTTGTTCCTGCAGTTCCCCCTGCCTGGACTGTCCCTCCTTGTGTATTTGCCTGTCTGTCTCCCTCAATTCCTTTAGGCCAGGGATCCCCAAGCCCCGGCCGCAGACTGGTACCTGTCCGTGGCCTGTTAGGAACTCTGCCACAGCATTAGCTTCCCCAAGGAGTGCGAGCCCTATTGTGAACTGTGCATTTGAGGAATCTAGGTTGCGTTCCTTCTGAGAGTCTAATGCCTGATGATGGGAGGTGAAACGGTTTCATCCTGAAGCCATCCTCCCCCAATCCCCTCCGGTCCATGGAAAAATTGTCTTCTACAAAACTGGCCCCTAGTGCCAAGAAGGTTGGAAACTGCTGCTTTCGGCCTTTACTGAGAGCCACCTCCTCCCTCAGTCCTTTGTGTCCATGCTCTCCAAAAGAGCAAATCCCCACCCACGTCCCTAATTTGCATGACTCTTTTTCTACTTTATTTTTCTCTTGAATACTTGTCACTATCTAAATACTTCTATTTTACTTATTGTTCTTGTTTGTTATGCCTTTCCCACTAAAGCAAAAGTTCAATATCCACAGAAATACATCCCCAGGGCCTAGAAGAATACCTGGCACAAGGAAAGTAGGCAGCCAATATCCATTGAAGAAATAAATGAATATTATGTAACAAAGTTAAGCTTTTGCTCTTATCCTGAGAAAGAGAGTATATGCCTATTACAATAAATATTTGTTAAGTGAATAAATGGGAGACATGCAGGATGGCTGGTTTATTGCTGCCTTTAGAAAACAGTATGAATTCCATCTTGCCGAGATCTCCTCCAACCTCCCTCTCCAGCTTCACCACCTGCCTCCCTCCTCTGCCCAACCAGAGCAGGTATCCTCTGGTTCGGTTCACTGAAGCCTGGCTTCTGCCAGTTCCTCTGCCTGGAAGGTCCTGCATCTACCTCTTTGTGAACTTACATCCTGTTTGTCTCTTCAGGACCAGCTCAGGTACCACCTAGCTGGAGTCCCTTTGACCTCTGGTGAATTCCATGTGCACTTCTCCCAGGTCCTGAGGTCCCTGGGTATCTGTCTCATCTCCTTCATCAGTCTGAATCCCAGAGAAGAGCAGGTGCTGCTCTGCCCTGTTCGTATCTGTAGTCCTTACTCCCTTTCACTCATAGGCAGCTGCAGGTACAGATGGGGTCTGGAGAATTTGGGGATTTGTTGGAGGAATGGGGTGAGAGAGGAGGTCAGGAGAACTCCATGTTCATATCCGCTTCTGTCAGAGTTTGAGAAGTGCAACAATAGCAGTAGAACTAACTGACATGCCCCTGTGACAGTGAAAAGAACACAGGACTTGGAATCAGAAAGCCTGGTCTCATCTCCTTTCCGAGTCTCTTTAGACAAACCATTTACCTTTCCCAAACCTTGGTTTCTTCATCTACAAAAATGTTTATGCCACAAGGATATTGTTTGGATGAAAGGGCATCATTCTTGAGGGGGGAAAAGTGTAAACTGAAAAACACTATGCAAATGTAAACGAATGTGCAAAAATTAGGTGTTCTAACCAGTGAAATTGACAAGAGTGCGGCTCAGGTTGCTGCCAGAGGGTGGCAGCAGCAGGCAGGGACTTTGGCCCACCGTCCTGTGAAAAAAAGCAACCCTGGAAGCTGCCAGAAAGGGATACTTTCACTGGGTTGCCCTGAGATGATCAGCTCATCTGACTGTGAAGAGATTGCCCTCTCTCCTGGAGTGGAATCCGGCCAGGGCTGAACCAAATCCCAGAAGTCTTCCTTTGAGTGATTTTCCCCAGATGGTTCTTATGGCCACCCTCACCATCACAATGCTGTCCTGAAAATTCCAGCATTCGGTGTAGGTTTTTTGTTGGTGACCTCATCTAGCCTTCACCACAAACTTTTGAGTTTAAGTGAGCAGGCCAGATTATAACTCCTTCCCCCAGATCACCATTTTATTTATTTATTTTTATTTATTTTTATTTATTTATTTTTTGAGACGGAGTCTTGCTCTGTCTCCCAGGCTGGAGTGCAGTGGCCGGATCTCAGCTCACTGCAAGCTCCGCCTCCCGGGTTTACGCCATTCTCCTGCCTCAGCCTCCCGAGTAGCTGGGACTACAGGCGCCCGCCACCTCGCCCGGCTAGTTTTTTGTATTTTTTAGTAGAGACGGGGTTTCACCGTGTTAGCCAGGATGGTCTCGATCTCCTGACCCGTGATCCGCCCGTCTCAGCCTCCCAAAGTGCTGGGATTACAGGCTTGAGCCACCGCGCCCGGCCTATTTTTTTAATTTTTAAAAAATTTTTATTTTTGTAGAGACAGGGTCTCACTATGTTGCCCAGGCTGGTCTTGAACTCTGGCCTCAAGCGATCCACCTGCCTCGACCTCCCAAAGTGTTGGGATTACAGGCATGAGCCACAGCACCTGGCCGTACCTCACCATTTCAGACATGACAAAACTGAGGCCCAAAGAGGTTGCTTTGAAGATCACACAGATACTAAATAGGAAAAAATTAGAATTCACATTTTAAGCCTGGGTTTTTTTTAGCTTGAATTCCATTACATCATCACTTCTTTCACCTGCTTGTTCAGTTATTCATACAACCAGCACTTTTTGGGCTCTTGCAGTTTGCTGGAGAACTGCATAGACTTCCTACTACTTAGCCATGGTGGCCGCTCTCCTGGCCTAGGAGAGCTGACATCTCCCACCTTTTCTGCTCAGAGCTAGGGCCTCAGTCGATCTTCCTCTACTCTGGGCAGCAGGCGCCACCTCCTTGGTGTTCTGGGGCTCATATCCCAAGCCCAACAGCTGAGAAGGGCCCTGTCTCCCCCTGCTCCCTACATCACAGCTTCTTAGATCACAATCTCACAGGCTCTGCTGGCTTTCTATTTAGGCAATCCTGAGAAATAACTAGGAAGAGGAGGGTAACAAAAACAAAAGTAAAAAGCAGAGAAAAGTAATGCATACCTAAGGAATCATATAAAGTTTCCTAGTTCTTCTCAGTCTACAGTCCATGACTTATTTGCTACGAAGTCTCCAGGCCCTGAGCTTGAACTTTCCTGGCTTATTTCCCAAGGTGAAACTTCTCTATTATTTTGTCTCTTCTTTTATTCTTTTAAGTTGGCCTCATTATCAGGCACATAGAGGCAATCTGAGAGGAAAGCTGACATTTGTCGAGCATCACCTAGGGGCCAGGCATTGTGTTAGACCCTGGACACACATCACTTCATTTGACCTCACAATAGGCTTGAAAACAAAGTATTTGTCTTCTTTTACAAATGTGGAAACTGAGATGCAAAGACATGAAATGGCATGCCTAGATTCGTGTATCTAGTATGTGGTGACTCAAAGCTCTTTTCCCTAAAAGCACATGATTATACAGCTAGCAACAAGCATGTACCCCTTCTTCTCTCAGAGGCATTTACCGCTTGGGGGACTTCCAAGGTGAGTGACTCTCACATCCGGAACCCAGGCTTCACACAGGAACTGGCACCGTGGGTCAAGTCTGAACTCTCTGCTTTGTGGGTGGGAAGTCCAAGAGGAAAAGAAAACTCAGTTTTTGCCTTGGAGGAGATACCACCTGACAACAGAACAAGCTCTCAGAGACGGGCTTTTTGGCTGGAAAAGAGCACGTCTGCCGCCATGGTGCATGCATTGGTGGCTGATTACATTAGGCTGCTTTTATGAGAACACCCACCTCTTTGTCTGGCAGTGGCAATGTTTGTGGGATCATACTGATACTGAAATTCTGCTGTGATCATCTAGATACAACCAAGCTAAACATCAGTAGGACCTGGCCACAGACACACAGTGTAGCCTTTCAGATCATCACTGAAGCCCTGGCAAATGTCAGGGTTTTTTTCTTTTTTAATTCATTTTATAAGCACTTTGTTTTATTGCACAGAAGCAATTGAAACTGGACTCCAGTAGCAAGTGTGCCCTGGCATCATTCAGTGGCCAGTGCCCAGCCCCACCTGGACGACTCTTCCAGAATAGAGAGCTCTGGGCAAGGGCTTGACCACTGCTTTGAAAAATAGAAGGCATTTGGGAATAGGTTAAGACATCTCAAGCATAATGTGTTTCTAGCTGCTCATTCATTATTGCGGTCATCTGTCAGTTGCACATAGAGGCAATAAATGCACTTATTTGGAAAGGAAGGGGGCAGATTTTACAGTCAAGTGTTTACGTATGGCATTTGGCATGTATCACATTCGGCTACATAAGCTATCATAACATAATTATCCATCGCCTGGGGAGGGCGTGGGGGCAGGGGGCTGGGAGTGCCCTCTCTTGCTAACATATTGCTAACAGAAGTTCCTGTTTCAAGAAAGAGGCCCTGTCATCTAAGCAGTTTCTTCTTACATAAAGAGAAAAAAAGTGAAAATTGCATTACTCCGATCCTTGAGCTCCGGGACCCTTCTGAGTTTCTTTGGCTGTTCCAGACATTCCTTTCTCCCTGCCTTACTTCCCCTTGGCAGCCTTGTCTTCTGTGGCCTTCTCTGGAGGCCTGCTGTCTTTTTGTTCTGTGCTGGACGATTTTTCAGCCTTTTCCGCCTTAGGTTCGCTGAGCTCCTTTGAGAGGGTGGGTCGTCTTTGGCTTTGGTCTCTGTCTTGGGTTTCTCCTCAGGCTTCTTGACCTCAGTGGCGTTCTCCTCCTTGGTGTCTTTTTTCTCCAGTGCTGCTGCTGCCTCCTCCTTCTCTGCTGGTTTTCTGGTTTCTTTGGCCTTGGCATCATCTGGTTCCTTCTTGACCACCTCTGTCTTCTCTTTGGGTTTAGCATCTTCCTCCACCTCCACCTTGGCAGGAGCTTCCTTCTCTGGGGTGGCTGCTTTTTTCTTATCTTCAGCCTCTTCCTTCTTGGCTTCAACTTTGGATTCTTTGGGCTTTTCGATGGCAGCTTCCTTCTTCTCCTCCTCCATGGGCTTTGGAGCCTCCTTGTTGGGTGCCTCCTCTTTCTTGTTGTCCTTCTTCTCTGTTTTTGGTGTGACAGGAGCTTTCTCTTCCTCTGCCTTCTCTGGGGTCTCTTTGACTTTCACCTCCTGGGGCTTCTCCCACCCCTTCACTGGGGACTTCACCTCTTCATTCTATGGGATCTCCTTCTCAGGGGCCTTGGCATCCTTTTTCAGGGGAGACTTCGCCTTCTCTGGGAACTTGACCTCCTCCTTGACAGGGCTTTTGGCCTTTTTGGGGGATTTATCTGCAGAGGGCCTTGCTTCCTCCTTTGCTGGAGTGTTGGCTTCTGGAGACTTCACATCAAGAGTCTTGGCCTTCTCAGGGTACTTTGCTTCTTCCTTCACTGGGGACTTGGCCTTCTTTGGAGACTTGGCCTCAGCCAGTGACTTTGCCTCCCCCTTTGCTGGGGACTTGGCCTTCCCGGGGGACTTGACCTCAGCTGGAGATTTTACTTCCTCTTTCTCTGGGGACTCGGCCTTAGCCAGTGACTTTGCCTCTTCCTTTGCTGGGGACTTGGCCTTCCTGGGGGACTTGACCTCAGCTGGGGATTTTGCTTCCTCCTTCTCTGGGGACTTGGCCCCAGCTAGTGACTTTGCCTCTTCCTTCACTGGGGACGTGGCTTCCTTCTCTGGGTATGTGGCCTCTTCTGCTGGGGGAGACTTTGCTGCTTCTTCTCCCCCTTTTGTCTCCTCCTCTTCACCTCCTTCTTCCTCCTTGCCTTCTTCCTCTTCGGCCTCCTTTCTCCTCTTCAGTCACTTTTTCAGTCACTTGGGTCTCCTCCATCTGTTCCTCCACAATCACAGTTTCTTTCTCAGACTTCTCAACCACTTTGATCTTCTCTTTGCTTTAGACCTTTATGTGAGTGGAAGTGGAAGGAATTTTGGGGAGTCCTTCTGGAAGCGAGAAAGGAATCAGGCCAAAGTCAATCTGACATTCCTCACCTTCCAGGAGTTTTCTGTAAGCGGCTATCTCTATATCCAGAGCCATCTTGACATGGAGCAAGTCCTGGTATTCTCGCAGCTGGGCCCTCATCTCCCACTTGGTGTTCCTCAGCTTGGCATCCAGCTGCTGAATGACTTCCTGGTAGGAGGCAATGTCGGCCTGATAAGGGTCCTCCAGCTCAGAGGGCTGCCTCTCCAGTGAGTCCATGGTGCTTTTCAGTGCCTCCAGCTCTGTGGTCTGGGCCCGAAGCTGACGCTGGTACTGTTATCTCCTCCTGCACTGAGCGCATGTCGTCTGTGTTCACCTTGGCTGCCTCCAACAGTCGGTCCAGCCTCACTTGGAACCACTCCTCGGACTGCAGCGTGCTTTGCACTGCGTGGCCTTCGAGCTGCCGCAGATCTCCTGCAGCGCTGATGCGCCTACATCACGCCACACTTGAGGGAGTCCCCCAACGTGGCCTGCACCTGCGCCTGTGCCTGCCAGGCGCTGCAGCGCTGATCTCGCCGGGCAGCTAGCCCACCTCCTCCTGATGGTGGCGCCGCAGGTAGCTGCATTCCTCCTGCAGTGCCTGCGCCTTCTTCTGCAGTTCCACGCCCGCCGCCTCGGCCTCCCGCAAGAAGCCCGCGAGTGGGCCACATACTTGCCCTCCTCGCGCTGCTGGGCCTTTCTGTGGAGGCACTGATGCACATGTGCGAAGTCCTCCAGCAGGTGCTCCTGCTCCAGGCGCAGCGGATAGCGCGGTGCCCAGGTACAGCACCTTGCGGCGCATCTCTCAGACCTCGCGTTCATACAGCTCGCCCGTGGCAGTGCGGCCCACCTGCTGCTGTCGCAGCGCCGCCGCCTCACCCTCCAGGCTGCAGTTGTTCACGACTGGCTGCTGCACCCTGTCGATGTAGCCGGTGAAGCGGTGCTTCAGCGCCTGCAGCTGCTCTTTTTCACTGCGCACCGTGGCCGCAGCCGCAGCCACCACTCTGCCCTCCCATCCCATCCCATTGCTCAGCGTGTCCAGCCAGTCGGTGCTCCAGGCAGCAGGCGCCCCAGAAGTGGCTGGGCGAGGCGGACACGGAGCTCATGGACACCCGCGTCCACGAGTAGAAGCCATTGGAGGAGTCGGCGGCCAGACGCCTCCCGCTTGTGCTGCCCTTTAGGGCCAGCTTGTAGTGGAGGGTGCCCCCGCCGTGCAGCCTCACGAACAGGGCGCCCAGCAGTGCGTCCGAGCCACAAAAGCTCATCATCTCATCATGGTTTGAGCAGGTGCCCGGGGCCAGGATAGGGTGGGAGGCACTCAAATGTCAGTTTACAGTAAAAATGAGGCCGGGCGTAATCCCAGCACTTTGGAAGGCCGAGGCTGGCGGATCATTAGGTCAGTAGTTCGAGACCAGCCTGGCCAATATGGTGAAACCCCATCTCCACTAAAAAGACAAAAATTAGCTGGATGTGGTAGTGCACACCTGTAGTCCCAGCTACTCAGGAGACTGAGGCAGGAGAATCGCTTGAATCCAGAGAGGGACGTTGCAGTGAGCTGAGATCGCACCACTGCACTCCAGCCTGGGCAACAGAGCAAGACTCCATTAAAAAAAAAAAAATGCTAGACACTTGACTCCTTTTTTGTGTGTGTCCCCTGAATCTGTGAGAAGGTGTAATAAGGGTGCAAGTGGAGGCACCAAAGAGAGGAGATGGAAGTTAGGCAGGAAGGTGAGGTGGGATGCAGGGATTGCTGCAACTAAGGACAAGTGAGGTGTGTGAGGCAAAGGTAACAGTGAGGTCTCAGGAAGAAGCAAGCAGTGTCTCCGAGTTTGGAGCACAGGTCCAAGGGGCTAGGGATTAGGTGATGAAAGTGTGGAGGGAGGAGACAGGCACAACCCAGAACCTCCCAGGGCTTAGAGTCCTCCGCTGAAATATGAGGAGATCTAATCCTATTTGGAATTTCTTTCTCTTCCAAAATCTCAGAGTTGAAAAGATTCAGTTGGGTGTGAAGTACAGAAGTGGCAATTTTGACCATAGTCCTGCCAGAAATAATAAGTTCCTCTTCAAAGCTTCCTTGGTCTTTCTTAACCAGTAACAAGCACTTCTTTCTCTGCTTAATCTGTAAGGAGCACTTGTTTCTCTACTTTATCTGTAACTAGCAAACCTCTTACTCTGTAAATAACCCTTCCCACCTAGTTGGTAATGGACAGCCTCTCTGTTCCCACCTAATTGGCCTTACTCAATTTCAAACACTAGCCAATCAGATCAGCTTAGACTGTGCCTGACTCCACCCAGTGGGGAAAGGACACAGAAATAGGAACTGTGTTAGGGATAAAAACCCCTGCCCTACCCCACTTGGTGTGCTCTTGCAATCAGAGGGATACAGGCAACACCCTTCTGCAGAAGTAAATGTGCCTTGCTGAGAAATTTTTTATGTAAGTGCTGTTTTTTCCTTGTGGCATCAAGCACTTGTTTCTAACAATTTCTCCGGGATCCCATTCTCCTCAAAGGAAGTGTCTTAATTATTTGCTTTTTGGGGGAGAAAAGAGCCATGATCTGCAGGACTGCTGTGATAGTCTGGGAGCATGAACATCCTCCCGGTCAAAATATCCCTGCAGCCCAAGACCCCCAAAGGGATAATGACAATGCAGCCCACTGAGAAAACATGAAAGACCTTAGGGAAAGGATGGTTAAAGGGATTTGGGAATCAGTGCCTCAAACCCCAAATACTTTCCAAGCATTTAATATACAGCAGGGAAAAAACAAAGGGCCCATGGAGTTTTTCAACAGACTAAAGGGACAGATGAGAAAATATGCAGGCTTAGACATAGAGGATCCCCTTGGGCAGGGGATGTTAAAGCTCCATTTTGTCACTAATAGTTGGCCAGATATCACAAAGAAATCACAAAAAAATAGAGAACTGGAAAGATTGGCCTATACAGGAACTTTTGAGGGAGGCCCAAAAAGTGTATGTAAGAAGGGATGAAGAAAAGCAAAAACAAAAAGCAAAAATCATGCTCTCTGCTCTACAACAACATACCCAAGGGGCCAAAACCTGTAAAGAATTTAAGTCCCCACTTGCTAGGCCATATAAATGGTATGAAAAAGCAAAGCAAGGGAATTTAAAAATAAGGAGAGAAAGAGAGCCGAACAAATGTTTCAAATGTGGAAGAATAGGTCACTTCAAAAGGGAATGTCCTGAATGGGAAAAAGAAAAGGAAGTCATCCCATTTACGGCCTTTGAGGAAGAATAGGGAAGTCAGGGACTCTGTTTCTTTTATCTTGAGTCCCACCAAGAGCCCTTGATAAATTCAGAGGTGGGACTCAAACCCGAGCTCATTACCTTTTACACTTGATCTTAGCCAAAAGGCCGAGAAGCAATAGCTCATTACCTTTTTAATTGACTCAGGGCAGCTTGCTCCTCTGTTTGTTATCCTCCATCTGGTGTACTTTGTTCACAAGAACTCCTGATCTCAGGAGTAAAAGGAGAAGGATTTAAAGCAAAAATCTTAGAAGAAACAAAAGTCATGAACTGTCACCCCAGGACCAACCTCCACCAGAGTAATGTTAAAGAAAAAGCTTAATCTGACTGTCCCTTTTTCCTCTTCTCTTTCCCTTAGCTACCCCACATCTCATTATTAATGTAACCAGGTCAAAGTCACCCCGAATCATTACTTTTGATGCTTGTCTTGTTATACCCTGTGGAGACTTGCAAAGTCAAAGGCAGCTCTTTACTTCAGAAAAGTGTCTTTGCCCTTCTTGGAAATTCTCAGATTGGGCAGATTCAATTAACTGGACAGTTCCCTTAGACTTGGGATATTATAAAGAAAATTCTGTTAACTGGGAATCTTGTCCTCTGAAAACAGAGCTTCTCTGCCATAGCTGGTCCAATATTCTATGGACTACCAAAAATCAGGGTTGGACCTCCCCAACAAATCTGTGTGTCCCTAAAACCATACATTCCTTTCACTAAAGGAAGCACCACACCCCCTCCCCGCAATTGTCAGCAAAACCAATATAATCCAGTACAGATATCCATTACTATCTCAACTTCTCAGAATTCCTCCCCTTCATTAAGTTGTTTCTATGGTATAGGAGCAGAGGTCACAGGAGCAGACTCTATAGGATTTTTCAAAATGCATTTCATCACCCCCTCATCCCCTCCTCCCTCTCCTTCTAAACCTTCTAATCAAACTATTAGTTTCTCCCTACCCAATAGTAACACCAAAGTAGCCACTGTAGAAGTTAAAGATTTAAAACAAACCCTAGCTATTGAAATGGGCTACCAAGATGCAAAAGCCTGGCTAGAATTGCTTAAATATTCCATTCACACACTAAACAAAGCAATTGTTACGCTTGTGCAACAGGCAGGCCAGAGACCCAAATTGTCCCCTTTCCACTTGGATGGTCCTCTGACCAACAGGGTATGAGTGGTATGGTAGCTCTCTTCCAAAACCCCACAGCCTGGGGAATAAGGCATGCCGAACTCTAGTGGGATGCAGTAAGTCTAAGCCTTTTCAGGAGCTAACGAATCAGTCTGCCCTTGTTCATCCCCATGCAGATGTATGGTAGTATTGCAGTAGACCACTACTAGGTACTTTGTCAAGTGACTGGATCGACACTTGCACCCTAATTCAATTGATCATCCCTTTCATCCTGGCATTTCATCAACCAAGCAAAAAAGACAATCATAAAAAAGAAGTACCCCCCCACCACAGGTCCTTTGACTCTCACATTTATATAGAGGCCATCAGAGTTCCACAAGGAGTGCCAAATGAATTTAAAACTCAAAATCAAATAGCTGCAGGATTTGAATCTATTTTGTTCTCATGGGTGACTGTAAACAAAAATGTAGACTGGATAAATTACATTTATTATCATCAACAGTGGTTTGTCAATTATACTAGGGATACCATTAAAGGAATAGCTGAACAATTAGGCCCTACCAGCCAAATGGTCTGGGAAAATAGAATAGCCCTGGACATGATATTGGCTGAGAAAGGTGGGGTCTGTGTTATGATTGGGGTCCAATGCTGTTCTTTTATCCCTAACAACACAGCCCCTGATGGAACAATTACAAAAGCCTTACAGGGCCTTACCACCCTAGCAAATGAATTAGCTGAATTCTGGAATAGATGACCCCTTCTCTGGTCTCATGGAAAAATGGTTTGGAAAATGGAAGGGACTCATAACCTCAATCTTTACCCCCATTGCAATCGTTATAGGTGTACTCCTTCTTGTAGGTTGCTGCATCATACCTTGTATTCGTAGATTAGTGCAAAGGCTTATAGAAAAAGCCCTCACAAAACCCCCTCGATTCTCCCTCATCCTACTCAGATAAGTTCCTACTCCTAAATGACCAGGAGGACTAACAAAGCCAGGATATGTTAAGGAAATTTGAAGAGGAAGAACTATAAAGTCAAGAGGGGGAAATTTGCCAAAAATAATAAGTTCCTCTTCAAAGCTTCCTTGGTATTTCTTAATCTATAATGAGCACTTGTTACTCTGCTTAATCTGTAATGAGCACTTGTTTCTCTGCTTAATCTGTAACTAGCAAACCTCTTACTCTGTAAACAACCCTTCTCGCCTAGTTGGTAATGGACAGCCTCTCCCTTCCTGCCTAATTGGCCTTATTCAATTTCAAACACTAGCCATTTGGGTCAGCTTAGACTGTGTGGTCTGACTCCAGCCAGTGGGGAAAGGACACAGAAACAGGAACTGTGTTAGGGATAAAAACCCCTGTGCTACCCTGCTCAGTGTGCTCTTACAATCGGAGGGATGCAGGCAGCACCCTTCTGCAGAAGTAAATGTGCCTTGCTGAGAAATCTTCTGTCTAAGTGCTGGTTTTTCCTTCTGGCACGGAGTACCTATTTCTATCAGTCCTGACTTGACCTGAGCCTTGTTAAGGCTCTCCTTTGACAAAGGGAAAGGGAGGTAGAAGTCAAGACCATCAATATTTTACTAATCAGGGAATAAGAGGTCAACCTAAAGTAAGACCTCTAAAAATGTTTTCTTCCTTCTCTGCTTCTTATTCTCTTCCCTGTAGCCTACTTCTCCAGGAGTGTGAGTTTAGGTAAGAAAAAGAATCAGTGAAGATAGAGCAAGAGCCAACCTGTACATTGCAGCAAGAGTGGCGAGGGAGGAACTGGAATGAGTCACCAAGTACATGGTCCCCTGAAATGCAAAGACTCAAAGGCAGGGACTGCACCTGCCTCAGCACTCAGAATGTTTACTGAAGTGGTAGGTCCACTTAGAATTAAACAGAATTTAACTGAAGGACAATACATGTTCAATCTAGATATATTAGAATAGCAACAGCAAGCAAGGAGAACAGAATAGTATCTATTATTCCACCACACAGGAACCAGCACCCTGGGGACATTCTGCAAGAGACTCACCCAACACATGCTTTTCGAGAAATAAAATGGGACTATATTGTTGATTGTGAAGGGTACCAGAAGATGCTGATGTAGGACAGGTAAGCCCCATTGGGGCTTAGCCTGGGAGTGCTCTTGGCTTCACTCAGGAAAGAATCAAGGGTGAGCCGGGCGCGGTGGCTCAAGCCTGTAATCCCAGCACTTTGGGAGGCTGAGACGGGCGGATCACGGGTCAGGAGATCGAGACCATCCTGGCTAACACGGTGAAACCCCGTCTCTACTAAAAAATACAAAAAACTAGCCGGGCGAGGTGGCGGGCGCCTGTAGTCCCAGCTACTCGGGAGGCTGAGGCAGGAGAATGGCGTAAACCCGGGAGGTGGAGCTTGCAGTGAGCCGAGATCGCGCCACTGCACTCCAGCCTGGGTGACAGAGCCAGACTCCGTCTCAAAAAAAAAAAAAAAAAAAAAAAAAAAAAAAGAATCAAGGGTGAGCTGGTGGTGCTAGACAGCAACTTTTATTGAAGCAGCAGCAGAGGTACTGCTCCTTGCAGAGCAGGTATACACTACAGTCACAGCAGGTATACACTACACTACACTACTGCCTAGAGTATCAGCTTAAAGGTAGTTTTGCAGTCCCATTTGTACCCATTGTAATTATATGCAAATTAAAGGGCAGATTATGCAGAAATTTCTAGGAAAAGGGTGGTAACTTCTGGGTCTCCAGGTCATTGTCTTGGAAAAAGGTGGTAAAGGTTGGGTATTGCCATGGCAACAGTAAACCAAAATGGCACACTGGTGGGCATGTCCTATGGAAAGCTGCTTCCACCCATCTCTGTTTTAGCTAGTCCTCAAGTTGGTTCAGTGTCCAAGCTCCACCTCCAGAGTCAAGTTCCACCTCCTACTTCAGTGCCACCCTAAAACATGCCTTTTTAGCATATGGGTTATTTTGAGCAAAAGGCCATCATGAACCAGCAGAGGCAGTAAAAGCTTTAAAAACACGGCACAAGATTTTTCTTTTGTAAAGAAAATTTACAATTTCTGAAGAAAATATCCATTTGTAAAAGGTATCTCCCTCTCCTGTATCCAGAAGAGGAGGACTCTTAACAACTCTTATCAATGGAGAAGGCATTGGCTTCAATCTGCCAACAAACCTTACTAAATAACTCATTGTTTACCACACTTTTCCTGGTTATTCAATAACCTGCCTCTCCCACCTAGAAGCCCCAAATCCCTTTTTGTTTGTTTAGCCTAAGATACTCTACAAGTCCAAGTTCTAACATCCCTTTGGGTTACTCACCACTGGGTGCTCCCATGTTTATGAGGGATACACATCTTAATCAACTTCAATGTTTCCCTTGTTAACCTGCCTTTTCCCAGTCTAGTTTACAGGGTTCCAGCCAGAGAATCTAAGATGAGCAGAGGAAAAAGATTACTTTTCTCCTCTCCTACAACTGGGATCTGTTTTTGTCATATTCCACAGCTTGTCTATGTCATGATTTACTTAACCAATTTCCTTCTCTTAGACATTTAAATTGTTTCCAATTTTGGCTTTAAAATACTGCAGTGTATAAATTTATAGCCAAGTCTAGTACATAGCCTTCATTATTTCCTTATGATAAAATCATCCTTGTGGACTTGTTAGAAATCCACATATTTTTGATACTTCTAATTCACACTGACAAATTGCCCACCAGAAACTATACCTATTTGCAATTCTCCTATATACGAGAACGCTATATACAAGAACGCCCACTTTCACCATCATCAACACTATGTTTTCATTTTTCAAATGAAGATGAAAAATGCATCCATGTTAAAACTGACATTCCTTTATTCATAAATAGAAACAAAATTCTTCTTTTGTGGATTGCTCCTTTTATGACTTTGACCTATTTTAATATTAAGGTGTCTATCTTTTCTATGTTTACAAGAAAAATTTAATATTAAAAATTTAATGTTTACCAGGCACGGTGGCCCACACCTGTCATCCCAACACTTTGGGAGGCCAAGGTGGGAGGATCACTTGAGCCCAGGAGTTCAAGATCAGCCTGGGCAACATAGTGAGACCCCAGTCTCTACAAAAAATAAAAAAAAAATAGCCAGGCATGGTGCCACATGTCTGTATTCCCAGCTACTCAGGAGGCTGAGGCAGGAAGATCACTTGAGCTCAGGAGGTCAAGGCTGCAGTATATTGTGATCATGCCACTGCACTCCTTCCTGAAACAGAGCAAAACCCTGTCTCTAAAGTTAATTAAAAAAAATTGTTATGCCTTTGTCATGTATCTTGCAAGTAATTTGCTCCTTTTAGTGCATTCTTTTAATTTTTTTATGGAAAAATACAAAGTTTTCACATTTTACAGAGTCAGATCTACCAATCTCTTTCTTTTTCATGGTTTCTTCCCTTGAAGCCATGCTCATCACTCAGAGTAGAATTAGTTTTAGAGGAGCAAAATCAATGTTTCAAATAGAAGAGCAGAAAGCTGCTCTTCACATGCTCCATGAGGAAAGTGAGAGGAAGAGAGGGCAAGCGCACTCAAAAGCTGAGACGGGGGAGAGGATGGCCAGCGCCACCTTCTCTCCACCAGGCCTTGACAGACTGGAGTTGGACAGCGGCTGGTGGGTCAGCCACTCACAAGCAGGGAAGCTCTGTGCTGCTCCTCTGGGTTGGCAGATACTTTTGAAAAAATATGTGTGCCCTAAGCATCCTTTCTTAAAAAGACATTTTTTATTACAAAAAAAGTGTTTACTTCCAAAATTTTAAACTTCACAGAAATTAATAAAATGTGAAAGAAAAATAAAATGCCAGGACCCCAATTCATTATGCCAAAAGGAAAAAATAAACTGAAAGTTGAGTCACGCAAGAAACTGCCTTCCCTTGAGTTCCTAAGCAGACAACTACAGACAAAAAGCTGCTGTCTCCAGGGGTAGCTACTCTATGTTCACCTTATCTTATGAAAGTGCCAATTTACTGAGCATGAGAAGAATACACAATTGACCATTCCCCTACCTGCTTCTTTTCTCTTGCAACATATGGATTCAGTAATGTGACTGTGTCCTTCCTCCTTCCCCTCTGACCGGCTTTTCCCCTTTAAATACTGAAGCCTTCAAAACCATGTTGAGAAAAAGGCACAAACCACAGATTGTTCCTGTGGTTCTGTGTTCCTTTTTGTCCTTAATGTTGATGAAATAAACTTCTAAATTGATTGAGACCTGTCTCAAGTATTTTTTGGTTTACAAAGGTAAGAAGTGAAGATTTCATTTCGGTTCTCTCGCAGTCTAATACCTGAAAGACAAGCACTGTAAAAAAATTCACCATCAGCCCTTTCAGGCTTTTTTCTCACACATACCTTAAGAACAACAGAGTATGATACAGTATACTGGTATACCCGTAGCATAGTGTAAACACAGTATCATATATAAAAAGGACTAATCCTATAGATATTGTTTTGCAATTTACTCTTTTCATGTGATTTTCCAAAAGCATCTTTCCATGTCTTACTTTTAGGCCTATGTTATACTATTTTGATGCTTATGCAATATTTCATAATATGAATATACTATAATTTTACTGGTTTGCAATTTTTTATTACAAAAATGATACAACAAACGTCCTTGAACAGCATTTTAAAACATCCGTGCTTTCATATGTGTGGGATAGATGTCTGAAGTTAAAATCACTCGGTGAAAAAAAGACAAATTTTAAAGTTTGGTGGAAATGATAAATTCCTTTCCCCAGAAGGTGTTGATTTATATTCCCTCTGATGTTGTATGAAGGTTCATTTCTCCACACATTCATGTTAATAATGTAAATTATCATTTTTCCTAATTTTGCCAATCTGATGGTGAAAAATGGTATTTTATAGCTAAGATATATGCATATAATTTTGGTGACATTGGACTCCTCTTGCAGGTTTGATATTTCTTCTGTGAACTACTTCTTCTGTAAGCTGATCATTTATATCCTTTGCCCATTTTAAAAACTATTTTGTATTGATTGATAAGAATTATTTCTATGTTTTGAATATTAATAATTTTATACATATCGCAAGTATTTTGTCATGCCTTTTCATTTTGTTCCTTATTTCTTCATCTGCACATAAATCTTACTTCTTTACATCATCAATTGTGTTCATCCTTTCCTTCTTACTTTGGATTATGTGTTATATGTAGATAGGCCTTCCATACTCAAGCTATAAGAATATCTTTCTGTATTGTCCTTTTAGCATTTTAATTAATTAATTATTTTATTTTATTTTATTTTTTTTTAGACAGAGTCTCACTCTGCCGCCCAGGCTGGAGTGCAGTGACACCATCCTGGCTCATTGCAACCTCTGCTTCCCAGGTTCAAGCACTTCGCCTGCCTCAGCCTCCTGAGTAGCTGGAATTACAGGCACACGTCACCATGCCTGGCTAATTTTTGTAGTTTTAGTAGAGATGGGGTTTCACCACGTTGGCCAGGTTGGTCTTGAACTCCTGACCTAAGGTGAGGAGGTCCGCCTCGGCCTCCCAGAGTGCTGGGATTATAGCTGTGAGCCGCCACGCCCGGCCTCCTTTTAGCATTATTGTAGTATTTTTGCATTTAAAATTTTAATTCAACTGTTGTGCATTATTGTGGAAGATGCTCATACAACCATGAGGTAAATATTTGGGCTTCCTTTTACCCAGTAATAGCAAACAACTGCTTTGACTTAATTTCATTTCCTTGGCAACTTTCTGACAGATAATATCCATATTTGTACTTAGAGTTGAAAAAGAAAACAAGCACCTCTTTTACAGTTTTTACTCACTGTGACCTAAAGAATTGTAACGCTGAAAATGTGCTTTGGAAGTCTGTCATGGTTATTCCTCTTTTTAGGCATCTTTTCAGGGCACATGCATCTCTGCATCATTGTCTCTTTCCTTGTGTCACAAATTTCTGTTCTCTTTTTCTCTCCCTCATTTCTTTTTTCTCCTAATCTCTCCTTTTTCTTAACCACCTATAATGTTAATCACTTTAAATGCTTTTGACTCCTTTGTTTTGGTGGTTTAATTGTATTTCATAGTCTCCATGCTTCTTTGTTTTGGAACAAGTTTCTATTTACCTAACTGTAAATTTCACTAGAGTTGTAAAATGTACCCCGAACATAGGATTTGGGGATTGCAAGCATTTACAGCTGATACTTAATTTCTTTCTTTTCATCACAAAAACGATTTTAGAACATGAAAAATATCTTTGGAGAAACAAAAAAATCAATTTCCTAATCATTTTATGGGCATACTTTTCAATATTTATAATCATATAGGATAAATATTTGCATTCTGCTATTGGCTTGTGAACATTTACCTATATTTCTCTGTGGTCTTGTTAGGGACAGTATACCTAAGTGGATAAAAGGCTGGGAGGTTGAATTTGGCTTCTTGTTTACAAAAGACTGATCCTTAGTCATCTACTTAGCCTCTATGTTCCTTTTCTCTTTCACTGAGATGAGAAAATCCATCCATCCCAATTTTTTGTGAGGATTAAAATGCGGTAAGAAAACACACACTCATAAACACATCTGCTTTGGTAAAGGAGCACATCAGAAGGGCTGGCTTGTGCGCGCTCTCGCTCTCTGTGTATGTGTGCTGTGTTTTATGTTACTGTAAAAGATGTAAAGAGAGGCACGTGGTTAAGTTCTCGGGGTGTGGACTCCACCAGTCTCACTTCAGTTCCTTTTGCATGAAGAGCTCAGAATCAAAAGAGGAAACTAACTCCTAAGATGAGCCTTCCATGTAAAATTGTAACCAGCTTCCTTCTAATTTTCAACGTTTCTTCCAAAGGTAAGTTGGTGGATGGGTCTCCACTGTCACGGTTAGAAGCTTCTTCTTCGGAGACCCTGAAGTAAGCATAAGAGCCAAAGAAGTCCCAACCCAACTTTCCCTGGAGGTGACTCTCAGTAACTCTTTTGCTTTTTCTAGGTGCAGTCTCCAAAGAGATTAGGAATGCTTTGGAAACCTGGGGAGCGCTGGGTCAGGACATCGACTTGGACATTCCTAGTTTTCAAATGAGTGATGATATTGATGATATAAGATGGGAAAAAACTTCAGACAAGAAAAAGATTGCACAATTCAGAAAAGAGAAGGAGACTTTCGAGGAAAAAGATGCATATAAGCTATTTAAAAACGGAACTCTGAAAATTAAGCATCTGAAGATCCATGATCAGGATAGCTACAAGGTATCAATATACGATACAAAAGGAAAAAATGTGTTGGAAAAAACATTTGATTTGAAGATTCAAGGTAAGTGTTCATTCCCTTAATTGCTTTATTTCAGTGTGGGTGCTATTTGGCAAGTTGGAAAATAGCATTTATAATATTCCCCAACGCTGACCTCTGCCTCCAGGGGGGCTGTACAGGAAATCAGATGCATGTCTCCTGCGCCAGTGGAGACTGTGGTCCAATGATGGAATGGGATCCACACATTTGATAGACACATCTGAAGTCTACCTGCCTACAACTCTCTCTTCAGGTGGTTACAGGAATGTGAGGCTGGGTGAAGAACCTGGATTAAGGTGGCATTAATCAGGAGAGGGACACAGGTGGGCAGAGAGAAAAGGCAACTGTTCCAGGTTGCTGATGAATGGGCAAGTTAAGAGTGGGGCGGGAAAAGGCTGACTGGAGAGCAGCGGGCCTTTCATCGACAGAGCCCATTTCAAGCCAGGCTGCCCTGAAGGAGGAGTTATATGGCAGAAAAGGCCTGGAAACAACATATTTAAAGATGAACAGCCCTCGTTTTGGATCTGCTTGTCAGAGCGATTCAAGGTGATAGGTGATTTTTGCTAATATGTGTAGAAGATGCACAAGGTGTGGCTTTATTTATCTCTACCTGTACTGGGAGGGCAGGAGTGGATATTGAGGATGGGTTTAGGGAGACTAGTCAGAAAGCTGCTGCTGTGATCCAAGGGAAGTGAGGACCAATTAAATCAGATGTTTTTGCATGCAGCCTGGGTATCATTAGGTTATAAAGCTCCCTGGGGGATTATAATGAGCAGCCAAAGTCAGTCACCACTGGCCGAGACCAAAGGGTGCCTGTAAAATGGGAAGAATGAGGATAATAAAGGTCAGGCATAGAGAAAGGTGGCTTGGGCAAGGGAGAGAAGGAAGAGAAAGTGGAATCGAAATGCCATTGAAGTTGAAAGCCCAGGGGATGCTGGGCAGGGAGTGATAAGAAGGGAAAAGAGGAGGCTGCACTTGGCTTGGGGAGGCAGACAGGAACCCCAGCATGAGCACAGGCCAGCCATTCAGTGAGCAAATAAGCATTTCTGTGCTTCACACAGAAAATGTCGCCAGAAGCAGGGTCCCCTCCTTCTTCCTCTCTGTCTCCAGCCCCGTCTTCAGCACCTGGGCCTACCAGCAATCCCAGATAGTGTCAGATTGCCTAGTCCAGCAATCCCAGACACTGTCAGCTCCCCTGCAGTGACAACTTTCCACACCCTAGTCCTGCAACCCTGAGTGGGAGCACCTTGTAGAAATGTAGTGGGGTTGAGCATGGCGCTCAAAAGGGCCCCTGATTATAGGCTCTGGAAACCACAGATCTCAGGACTCCAAACAGCACAAAATTTGAGTGTCCTGTTTTGAGTGTGAGCCCTACGCGGGAGACCATGCTGGTGTTTTCACATTTGGGTCGCATTTAGCATTGCGGTGGAAATAGTGGCTACCAGCTAGGGGTCAGGTGCTTGCTTACATGATCTTACTTAAAGCTCCCAACAATACTGAGACATGGCTGTTATTATCTCCTTGTTATATACAAGAAAACAGAGACCTAGTCAGAAGCAGCTCGTCCAAGGTCTCATTGCTTGACAGGAGCAAAGTCAGGATTCAAACTCAGAGGTCTTTTTGGCAAGGATGATGGCCTTTTCTCTTTTTTTCCAAGCAGCTTCATTGAGATAATTCACCTAGCATTCAATTTGTCCATATACTAAAATGGCCTTTAGTATATTCAGAGTTTTGTAACCATCACCACAATCAACATTTTCATTGCCCCCAAAAGAAACCCTTCACCCTTTAGCCTAAAGACAGCGACTTGCTTTGTGTGTGTGCACGCCAATGTCATACAACATCTTGATTCAACTTGTAGTTGGGCACTATTACCAGACTTGAGGTCACCACGGCCTTGGGCAAATTCCCTATCTGCTCTGAGTCTGATTTTTGAATGACAACTTCAAGGGATATTCAATGAGACAATGTGTGTACAAGTGCCCTGCAGTGCCTAGGGCACAATACCTGTTTGCTCAGTGCTAATGCCCCCCCACATCTCTTTGTTTCTCCAAGCTTCTCTTTGTTGTTTTGTGTGTGTGTGTGTAAGATGGAGTCTTGCTCTGTTGCCCAGGCTGGAGTGCACCAGCATGATCTCTGCTCACTGCAGCCTCTGCCTCCCAGGTTCAAGTGATTCTCCTGCCTCATCCTCCCAAGTCGCTGGGATTACAGGCGTGTACTACCACGTCCAGCTAATTTTTGTATTTTTTTTTTGCGGGGGGTGGGGACGGAGTCTGGCTCAGTCGCCCAGGCTGGAGTGCAGTGGCGCGATCTTGGCTCACTGCAAGCTCCGCCTCCCGGGTTCACACCATTCTCCTGCCTCAGCCTCCCAAGTAGCTGGGACTACAGGCGCCACCACCACGCCCGGCTAGTTTTTTGCATTTTTAGTAGAGATGGGGTTTCACTGTGTTAGAGATGCCATGTTGGTCAGGCTGGTCTCAAACTCCTGACCTCAGAGGATCTGCTTGCATCAGCCTCCCAAAGTGCTGGCATTACAGGTGTGAACCACGGCACCCAGCCTCCAAACTTCTCAAACTCCAGTAGTTGTGCCTGCATTTCCTTCATGAGGGAGTTGCTGCTGCAGGCTGAAGAGGCAGTGGAGGGCTCCTTAGAAGCATATGCTGGTAGGGAAGGGGTTAATCCCAGCAACTCAGAACTAAGGAGTTCTCAACCATGGAAGGCCTTAGGTTGGATCGGTTCTAAGATGCTATCTTAGTGAATGTATACGGAGGTACCACTCCACAACTCCCGTCACTGCGTTGTTCATGTTAGCGAAATGCTAGAACAGTCAGCAGTCAGAAATTTATTAATCAATTAAATTAAGAATGCATCCTTTAAAAAGATGGAGATATGCATTTATTGATGTTCATTTAAAAAAGAATGTCATAATATAATTTCACAATAAAGGGAAAAAGGCAGACTATAAGATCACATAAACTAGTTTTAATTTTAAAAATATTACATATATATAGAGAGAGAGAGAGAAGGGGAGAGAGAGAGAGAGAGAGAGAGAGAGAGAGAGAGAGACAGGGTCTCACTCTGTCGTCCAGCCTGGAGTGCAGTGGCGCAATCTTGGTTCACTGCAGCCTCTGCCTCCTGGGTTCAAGCAATTCTCATGCCTCAGCCTCCTGAGTAGTTCGGATTACAGGCGCGTACCAACACACCTGGCTAATCTTCGTATTTTTAGTAGAGATGGATTTCACCATGTTGGCTAGGGTACTCTTGAACTCCTGGCCTCAAGTGATCCGCCCACCTCAGCCTCCCAAAGTGCTGGATTACAGGCATGAGCCACCTCACCCAGCTGAAGTATTACATTATTTATATATGTACACATAAATAGAAAATATCTGATAAAGATATACATGAAAATATTATTCATTATTGACTTTGAGTGGTGGCATTGTGGGTAATTTTTAATCTGCTTTAAACTTTTAAAAATATTTTATCAACTTGTACAATAACTGAAGTTGAAAGCCCACGAATGCTGGGCAGGGAGTGATAAGAAGGGAAAAGAGGAAGCTGCACTTGGCTTGGGGAGGCAGACAGGAACCCCAGCATGAGCACAGGCCAGCCATTCAGTGAGCAAATAAGCATTTCTGTGCTTCACACAGAAAATGTCGCCAGAAGCAGGGTCCCCTCCTTCTTCCTCTCTGTCTCCAGCCCCGTCTTCAGCACCTGGGCCTACCAGCAATCCCAGACAGTGTCAGATTGCCCAGTCCAGCAATCCCAGACACTGTCAGCTCCCCTGCAGTGACAACTTTCCACACCCTAGTCCTGCAACCCTGAGTGGGAGCACCTTGTAGAAATGTAGCGGGGTTGAGCATGGCGCTCAAAAGGGCCCCTGATTATGGGCTCTGGAAACCACAGATCTCAGGACTCCAAACAGCACAAAATTTGAGTGTCCTGTTTTGAGTGTGAGCCCTACGCGGGAGACCATGCTGGTGTTTTCACATTTGGGTCGCATTTAGCATTGCGGTGGAAATAGTGGCTACCAGCTAGGGGTCAGGTGCTTGCTTACATGATCTTACTTAAAGCTCCCAACAATACTGAGACATGGCTGTTATTATCTCCTTGTTAAATACAAGAAAACAGAGACCTAGTCAGAAGCAGCTTGTCCAAGGTCTCATTGCTTGACAGGAGCAAAGTCAGGATTCAAACTCAGAGGTCTTTTTGGCAAGGATGATGGCCTTTTCTCTTTTTTTCCATGCAGCTTCATTGAGATAATTCACCTAGCATTCAATTTGTCCATATACTAAAATGGCCTTTAGTATATTCAGTTTTGCAACCATCATCACAATCATGTTACTGTGTTACTGTTATAAGTAGAAAAAAAAAAAATCCATTCTGAAGAGACAGGCAAACTTCATGACCCAACCCCTAGACTATGTACTAACTGGTTGCTGAGTGTAGATACTTTCCATTTTCTTCCTTCTCAGTAACGCCGATAGCATCTTAGAACTGATCATCATGGGATGAGAAGAAAACTTTTAAATTAATTTCTGCATGCCTATATATATTGGGACATAAATGAAGTTTGACTGTCATGTTCCATGGGGAAGATATTGGTGTCTGGAAGTCAGAGTGGGAGGGAATCATTGAAAAATAAGCTAGTGGGTCTATATTATGAATGGAGAGAAACTGAGAGGGAAAAGTGGCAAGTCTGGGGGAAACAAAGCAAAGAATTAGAAAAAAAAAAAAAAACCAGAGGAGGAGGAAAAAGAGAAGGTCACACAGCTAGGAAGTGATGGGGCTAGGATGTAGACCTGAGCCATCTAATGTCAAGCCCAGGCATTTTCCTTTTATGATGCAGTCTCTCTCCGGGAGAGGCAAGAAGTTTGTGATTATTGAATGCATGAACTACCACTAATAATGTCAGTGCCTAATGATCTGCCCAGGACTTTGCCACATGTTGCTCCTTTTGTGACAGGTGGGGCATGTTTTTCTGATCCTTTTCTGATGCTCTGAGGAGGGCCAGTGTAGACCCTGTGAGCAGCTGAGCAGCTCTGGGCTGGGAAAAGGCAGAACCAAGTCTCTGGTTCCCAGGCAGGTGCTCTTTTTCCCCAGAGCCTTGAGCTCCTTGGACACCCACGTGCTCACATGTACCCACCTGGCCCTCTGCTCCAGGAACTTGGTTGGGGCAGAAGTATCCGAGGTCCCCGTTCACATGTCAATGTGGCGATTCCTCCAGGATGGGGTTCCTGGCTGCTCTTAAAGCATTGCCCTTCTCAAACTCCCGAGGCACCCTCTTAGCCATATTCCTAAACCCTGACTGCCATGTTTTATTTAGATGGTGCCCTAAGGCCACTCACTGAACCTCTCAGAGCCTTGAACATTTTTTTCTGTAAATGGGAAGAAAAACATCAGCCTCTCTGTTAGGATTAAGTGGTATCATACATGTGAAAGCATTTTAAGGTATAAGACAGCATATAAACATTACATATGATACATTATTTAGTGGCAAAATGTATCTATGAATGTCATCAGAAATAATTTTTTTCTGAATGCTCTTTGTAAATAAAATCATTTCCAAAAGGTGCTAGAGGTCTTTGACATGGTTCCCTTGTCCCTAACTGACTCCATCCCCCACTATATAAATAGATATGCTCATTAAAATCAGAAAATTGCCTAAATTGAACTGGATCTTTATTTTCTTTTTAGAGAGGGTCTCAGAACCAAAGATCTCCTGGACTTGTATCAACACAACCCTGACCTGTGAAGTAATGAATGGAACTGACCCCGAATTAAACCTGTATCAAGATGGGAAACATGTAAAACTTTCTCAGAGGGTCATCACACACAAGTGGACCACCAGCCTGAGTGCGAAATTCAAGTGCACAGCAGGGAACAAAGTCAGCAAGGAATCCAGGATGGAGACTGTCAGCTGTCCAGGTGCGTGGCAGGCGTCACTTCACAAACACAGCTCTCCAGGCCCTCAGGAAGTAGAGGCAAGCTGCTCCAGGTCACAGGTGCTCATGCTGGGAGGCAGCCCTGGCTCAGGATGAAGCGTGAAAACGTATCTCTTCTTCCTGGAAACCTTCAAGGGAAGCCTCGGGGCGGGGGGTGGTATTCTATGGTTACCCATCCTGGGAGTCCTCCCACTGAGCACAATTTGACCACAAGCAATTTTAAAGATCCTCTTCTAGGAGAAAGAATTGCAAAACTGAAGAGGGAGGAGCTGTAGAGAGTATCTCATGCAAAACCCCATTTTCCAGAGAGGGAAACTGACTTGCCCAAGGTCCCTTGGCTAGTTAGTGACATGATTCCAACTGCTCCCCTAAAGATCATCAGTGGTCAGCGCCTCCTATCAGGAATAAAGGTAGAAAGGTTGCAGAAACCCTGAGGGGCAGGGACATGGGGGAATGGAGCCCTTGAGGCCAAAGAGGACTGTGGACAGCAAGGCAACACTCCTGGCACACAGCAGGATGGCAAGGCTTGGGGACTAGCTCCAGAAAATCTCAAAACTCCAAGACCATAATGGATCCCCAGTGTCCCAGCCTAACGTGACCTCCAGAAGTATTTCTGAGAGGCAGCCTGCTGTAGTGCCCAAGCTCTCGCCTGGGAGTAGAGGTCTGGACTTCTAGTTTGGGTCTGTCCAAATTTAGCCAGAGAATCTTGAAAGAGTTTCTTCCCCTCTCTAGGCTTCAGCTTCCTGGCCCACGAAGAAAATAAGCACCATGTTCACAGACTATTCGATGAGTAGGCTCTTGGATCCACTTCCAAGTTCATTCATGTGGGCCATTGGGCTGCCTCACAATATGGCAGCTAGCTTCCCTCAGAGCCCTCTAAGAAAGAGCAGGAATAAGTGCCCAGGACAAAAGCCATGGTCTTTTTGTAACTTAATCTCAGGAGTGCTATCCCAATCACTTCTGCTGTGTTCTATTCATTAGAAGCAAATTAATAAGTCTAGCCCACATTCAATCAAAGGGGATTGCATATAGGTGAGAATACCAGGAAGCAGGGGTCATTGAAGGCATCTGAGAATCTGCCAATCACCAACTTGACCAGCATCACTTCACCCCCGGTTTTCCCACCAGTCATTCTCCCACATTCCCCTATCACTAAGGCACAGTGAGTGAAGTTGCCTCTCCTTGACCTCACAACTTCTTTTTTTTTTTTTAAAGACAGGATTTTGCTCTGTTGCTAAGGCTGGAGTGCGGTTGTATGATCATAGCTCACCGCAGCCTTGACCTTCCAGGCTCAAGCGATCCTCCCACCTCAGCCTCCCCAGTAGCTGAGACTACAGGAGGATGCCACCAAACCCAGCTAATTTTTAATTTTTTTGTAGAAATAAGGTCTCACTGTGTTGCCCAGGCTGGTCTCGAACTCCTGTGCTCACACAGTCCTCCCACCTCAGCCTCCCAAAGTGCTGGGATTACAGGCATGAGCCACTGCAGTGTCCTCGGGAGATCTTTGATTAGAGTTGTCAGATATAGCAAATAAAAATACAGTATAAGTATGTTTCAGATATTGCATGGAACATACTTAGGCTAGAAATTATTCATTGTTTATCTGAAATTCAAATTTAACTGGGTGTTTTGCATTATATCTGACAACCCTACTTTTCATGTTTATTTTAACTGGAACCCACAAGTGTAAAAATGTGTGTGTATCAGGGATGGAAGGAGGGAGAGAAGGAGGACCTTGGGAGCAGCCAAGGTTTGAAGGCTGGAACACTTACGTCCCTTATTCTATGGTGCAGATCAGAAGCTGGTTGGGAGAAGGACCACTAGGGAGATGGGAAGAATACCTGGGGAGAGATTAGGGTGGAGGAGCTGCTCTTAAAGACCTGAAAAGGGATTTGGAAGTTTTATTCTGAAAGGCCAAGGCAGAGGGGAGCAATGATCAGAGTCTAAACATTTGGTTCAGATTAGGTGAGCGTTTACATACTTAAAACCAAAACACTAGATTCCGATGCGCAAAAATACTTTATCACATAAACTCATGGGCATATGATCTCCAAGAGAAACTGTAGGAAGATAGTATGCCTGGATTTAGGAACTGGGAGGGTATATGTTTGACTGACAGTGCCACCGCTGCTTCTGAAACATAATGGAACATTCCCCACCACGAGCACTACCAGGTGTCCCACGGCGCCACACTGGACAAATTGGAGAGCAGGCTGGGTAAAGCATTGCCTACATTCCTGCATGTGCCCAAGATAAAGTTGTGGCCACCCTACCTGACAACTCGGAGATGGAGCTGGTGGCTGCATGACTTAGCCATGTGCTCCCCAAAGCATTTCAGGCCTGCCCTGCCCCACCCCGGGTCAAATCTGAAAAGTTCTCAAGCTCAGCAGGAAGTGGCCTCTGGTATCTCCTGCCCCTCCTCCAAGCCAGTAGGGCCTAAAGGGCCCTGAATCCTTTACTGACCTAATTTCAATGGTTTAAGATTATGCCTGCTTCTCTGGTGGAGGCCTCTTCATCAGTAGAGCTTAGAGATGTTGTGTAACTGGCAGGCAAAGAATGGGTCAGAGAGAGACTTGAGGAAAGAAAGCCAAGATGAACAAACCACTGCAGTCTGATAATCTGTTAAACTTGGTTTCTGAGCCTCTGACCCTCTCCTTGGGCCCATCCTGGGGCTTCATGTATAACAGTGTCTCCCTAGGATCTTTTTTGCCTGGAGGAGCATTTCTTTGTGATGCTGGGCCAAGTTCTAGTTTGTTCTTCAGATGACTCCATCCCCTGACCCCAGCCCCACTGCTGCTTCTCTAACTGCTATTGACTCACAAAGGGCAGACAGCCCTCCCGTTTCCCCTGTTTCTGGGAAACAGCTCCCAGAAACACCAGTGCGAGAACACTAGTAAGAGTGAGACCTCACATTTGTGTTGTTTTACAGTTTACAAAGCACTTTCATATCCATTATCTGATTGACTTCCAACAGCCACCTTATGATGTAGGTTTCATTATCTCCACTTTACAAAGAAGGAAACAGGCTCAGAGGGGTGAAGTAACTCTCCAAAGCTCACTACAGCTCTTGCCTAGAAAAGCCTAGACCAAACCCATTTCCCTTAACACCGAAGTCACTGTTTTCCTCATTGCATTACAGTGACTGAAGGTCCAGAAACTGAAGACTAAGTCTACTGCTGTTACTAACGCACTGTACGCCTGGTTTCTCTCGTGGCTCCAGGGAAACTCTGTGAGGGGGTGCTGGCCATGAGGTCAGAGTGCTGGGCCGGACAAGTGAAATATTTACCCTGAGTGTTTGGAAACAGCCTGGTAGAGAGGGTGAGAAGGAATCATGGTGCGGGGGGCGGGGTAGCCAGAGATGAGAGCAGGATCAACAGCGCAGAAACACCGAGACAAGGGGTTGCTTATGGGAACTGCTCAGCAACAGATATTTTGTGGCTTCGGGCAACTCATCCTCCCTCTCGGGGCCTCATGTTTGAAACTAGAGGTTCCTTTAGAGTATCTCTAAGATCCTCGGATCTAAAAGTTTGTGATGCTGTCCATGACGGGGGCAGTGGGCAGGCAGGCCTTGGTGCATGAGCAGTCAGGCATTTCTAGTCCCTGAGAGCAGTTTCCCAAGGAACCTGCAGATGGAGCTTCCTCAGGACCTTGGGTCCTCCCAGGGTTGACACCACTCACCACCCTCTGTGAGCCTGGGAGCTATGGGGTGAAAGGTCCCAACAAGCTCTCTTATCTGCTGGATGCAGGAGGCAGCGTCCTTGGCCAGAGTAACGGCCTCTCTGCCTGGACCCCTCACGGCCAACCCACTTCTCTTCCTTTTGCAGAGAAAGGTCTGGACATCTATCTCATCATCGGCATTTGTGGAGGAGGCAGCCTCTTGATGGTCTTTGTGGCACTGCTCGTTTTCTACATCACCAAAAGGAAAAAACAGAGGAGTCGGAGAAATGGTAAGCTCCCCCTCTTTTGTCCCACTGCAGGCCCCAGCAAAATCCCCATGAAACAGCTCATGGGGATGACACCTTGAATCTGCAGAGAAAATAATGGAAATAGGTAGTTTCGGAATGTCAGGGTTGTAGCCAGCGGGTATAGCTTGTTTCATTTTGTGGTTAGCTTGATTTTTGAAAAACAAATTCTTAGTGGTGACAATGTGGGAGCTTTGAGACACTGAATCCAGTTGGCCTCATTGGAATCCACCACTGAGGCCTACTTGGTGACAGGCTAATGTGAACATCTTTTGAATGAGCCACACTTCTCTACCTGGGTAGAAAGGTTAGCTCCAAAACACCGTTTCTAGCAATAAATGTCCTGTCTATGGGTGACCGAAGACTGTGGACTTAGTCTTGGGTTCAGTCTAGGAGCTTGGTTCAGGACCAAGCTCCTAGAAACACAGGGAAAATCATTCAGGTCATCAGGTACTCACAGGAAAACAGCTAGCAGGGTGACTGTGCCCCCTTTGCCAATTCTCTGTTTGAGGGATGTGTTAGGGTTGAGAGTTTCTCCTCGGATCAGGCCTGTCCGACAACCTATCAGCAATGAAAAGGGGAGCTGGCTCAGGGAGCATCCAGGCCAGCCAAAGCAAAACACTTCAGAGAATGGCCAACCCAGGGTCACTGTCGGAGCACAGATGAGGGTGTCAGCCATTGGCGGGACTTGCAGCCAAGGGAACAGGCCCTGGGGTTCTCTGCAATTCACATTCACAGCAGGACTTGGTCTCTCCCTAGAACCTGCAGGCAGAGCCACACCAGCTGCTTCCAGTGCTGCCCAGGGAGGTGGTCCAGATTTCCCCAGGCAGCTGTGGCCTTGGGCCCTGTGCCCTCTGGATTTGGTTTCTTTACCTCAAACTTCTTCCTCTGTTCTCCCTCTGCCTCCCCGTTGGCTGCGGTCCCTCAGCCCCACGTCCCATCACGCCACTGCCCCCAGCCCAGGTTCCGAAACATCTTCCTGAACTTAGCCCCATTCTTCCCACCACCATTGTCCCACACTTTCCACCACAGTGCAGCTGAATCACTGGCAGGGCCCTTAGGCATGCCTGGCTTGCCCTCCTCTGTGCCCAGCTCTGGCTGTTCTCCATGCTCCCCTCCAGCAAAGACCCCTTCTCCATTGACTAATGGTCGAAGACCACATCTTCTTCCAAGGTGGACCTCACTTGTCACCCCAAGACAAGGTGATCTCTGCCATCGCCAGGCTGAGAAGACCAGCATGGTGGTTAGCTCATGCTGATAAAAAAAAAAGTCATTAGTCCCTGTGTTTTATATCTATTAGTGCATCCAGCTTTCAGAGTGATCTTAGGAGACAGATAACAACATAGTTGAGTAAACTTAAATTCAGTGAGGTTCAATTATTTGCCTTAAATCCTATGGCCAGTAGGTTGACTCAGGCCTCGGCTGAGGCAAGGAGCCCAGAATTTAGGGCACAGAATTTAAGGAGGCTGACCTGCCCTCGCACAACCTGAAAGTTGGTGCCTCTTTAAACTGCATGCCTGTCAGCCTCACTTGCCTCATCCCAGTCACACCTTGGGTTGAGTAACCAGGAGATGCAAACAAGGGAGAAGGACAATGAGCATGGAGGAATTCCTGGGAGCACACGTTTAGGTGCCAGCTGCAGCTGCTGGGGTGGGCAGGCTGAGACCCACTGTCCTGCTTGAACCAGGCAGGGTGCACAGAGTCATAGCCAGCCTTGTCTGTCCAACCCTGCCTGCAGTCTCAGCCATGTGGTCACATCCCATTCCTCCTACCAGAACGCATGTGCCTCTGTCTATACTTTCCGGTGGCCCTGGGCTCTTCACAGAAATTGACATTGCAATTTTCAGTTCTTGCTCGCCTCTTACTTGATTTTAGTCTTCCTGAGGAAAATTTGTGTCTAAGTCACAATGACACTTAACACTTAGAAGATGAGGAATAAACATTAGAAGGACAAATGAACAAAGTGGTGGATGGGCCAGGTGTGGTGGCTCACACCTGTAATCTCAGCACTTTGGGAGGCCGAGGCAGGAGGATCATTTGAGCTCAGGAGTTTGGGACCAGCCTGGGCAATGTAGTGAGACCTTGTCTCTACTTTAAAAAATAAATTAAAAAATTAGGCGGGTGTGGTGATGTATGCCTGTAGTCCCAGCTAGTCAGGAGGCTGAGGTGGGTGAATCATTTCAGCCCAGGAAATTGAGAATACAGTGAGATGTGATCAACCACTGCACTCCAGTCTGGGCGACAGAGCAAGACACTGTCTCAAAAAAACAAAACAAACAAAAAACAAAAATGGTGGGTGAACAGAGTAGTAAACCAATGGCCGGTGCAAGCTTGCCACATAGGAGATGAAGAAGGACCACCCACTGCGCCATAATTCAGAACTGGGGTCAGGGGTTAGAGCCCTCTGCACAGTCTACTGGACATAACCTAAGCAACGACTGCAGGGCACGGAAGATGGCATAGAGGATGTGTTTTGCCCTTTCTGGAGGCCCTTTCCTCTTTGTGCTCAGAGCACACGAGCCACTTAGGTATCAAAATCACATTGTCTAACTTTGACTCTACACTCAAAGCCACCTGATGCTCACATTTCCTGTAGTCAGAGGAGGCCATCTGTTTGAATCAACATCCGGAAGTTACAGGGTGATGCTTAGAGAGGGCTTGTGCTTCCCCAGCCACACATCTCCATAAAGATGTAAGAGGTAATTGTTTCGGCCGGGTGCGGTGGCTCACGCCTGTAATTCCCGCACTTTGGGAAGCCAAGGCGGGTGGATCACCTGAGGTCGGGAGTTCGAGACCAGCCTGACCAACATGGAGAAACCCTGTCTCTACTAAAAATACAATATTAGCTGGGCATGGTGGTACATGCCTGTAATCCCAGCTACTCAGGAGGCCAAAGCAGGAGAATTGCTTGAACCCGGGAGATGGAGGTTGCAGTGAGCCAAGATTGTGCCATTGCACTCCAGCCTGGGCAACAAGAGTGAAACTTTGTCTCCAAAAAAAAAAGAAAAGAAAAGAGGTAATTATTTCACCCCAGGGAAATCTTCTCTTCCTACCTCCCTCTGCTCCCTCTGGAGCTACTGTACTGAAATACCTAACTTACAGCCTGAAGGAGTCCAGAGGGGCCAGCAGGGTGCTCCAGGTCTCTAGCAGCTAGGCACCCTCACAGATTCCCTGTGATTTTAAGAGTACAGGAAAAACTACATTACGAGTAGTTGTGGGCATGCTTTCATGGACTGAAGTCACACAAAGAAGAAAATCCTGATGGATGAGGAGAGGAGGAATTCTTTCCCTCCTACGGCCAAGAGGATAGGTCATGAATTTCTGAGGAGTTAGTAAATTTCTAAGGACAAAAAGTCCCCTGCATATTCCAACCTCTTGCCAGTAGGTGGGTTGCATGACAGTAGAACTGGGGGAAAGGCAGATCTAACATAGAAATGCCTCAGAAGGAATGTAGTTACTAATATCCTCCATGACTCCTCATAACCCCTTCCCATGCGCTCTAACCACGAGGTTCTTGCTCTCAGGGAACAATCTCTAGGTCAGCACAGAGGTAGGGTTCCAGGTCTGAGTGCTCTCTCTGATCACAGGAGCATCAGGCACAAAGCCCTCCACTCGTGTGTCTTCTTCCTGTTGGTTCCTTGAGTTCTCTAGTCCTAGGCTCTCCCTCTACCTTATGGTGAGCACTTCTTTCTCTCCTACAAGCTTTAGAGTTCTCAGAGAGTAGGGTCAACTTCTTCTTCCTCATTGCATCCCCCAAAGCAGTACCTTTTATGTGCAAGTCGCCTTGCACATGAAAGGTACTCAATATTTACATCAATTTCACCTGGCCAAGATGAACTCTATTGAGGTTTTGTTGTTGCAGATGAGGAGCTGGAGATAAGAGCGCACAGAGTAGCTACTGAAGAAAGGGGCCGGAAGCCCCACCAAATTCCAGCATCAACCCCTCAGAATCCAGCAGCTTCCCAACATCCTCCTCCACCACCTGGTCATCGTTCCCAGGCACCTAGTCATCGTCCCCTGCCTCCTGGACACCGCGTTCAGCACCAGCCCCAGAAGAGGCCTCCTGCTCCGTCGGGCACACAAGTTCACCAGCAGAAAGGCCCGCCCCTCCCCAGACCTCGAGTTCAGCCAAAACCTCCCCAAGGGGCAGCAGAAAACTCATTGTCCCCTTCCTCTAATTAAAAAAGATAGAAACTATCTTTTCCAATTAAAAAGCACTGTGGATTTCTGCACTCCTGATGTGCACACCCATACTTCCATCAGGTGTTTTCTACATGCAGAACATTGTCACCTCCTGAGGCTGTGGGTCACAGCCACCTCTGCATCTTCGAACTCAGCCATGTGGTCAACACCTGGAGTCTTTGGTCTCCTCAGAGAGCTCCATCACACCAGTAAGGAGAAGCAATATAAGTGTGATTGTAAGAATTGTAGAGCACCGAGCACAGAAATCTTAGAGATCTCTTTTCCCCTCTCAGATCATGTGTAGATGTGATAAATCAAGTGATTGGTGTGCCTGGGTCTCTCTACAAGCAGCCTATCTGCTTAAGAGACTCTGGAGTTTCTTATGTGCGCTGGTGGACACTTGCTCACCATCCTGTGAGTAAAAGTGAAATAAAAGCTTTGACTAGATCCGAGTCTGCTCATTGTGTGAAGGACCCCAGTATCAAGGAGAGAAGGCTGCCGAATAAGAAAGAGCCTCGCTGGTGTGACAGCAGGATCAAATTCAGTCAACTCAATCCAGCTGAGACCTCCTTAGTTCTCACCAGAATGACCAGAACATTCTCCCCAGGTCTCAGCTGCAAAGCTGGGTCCAACGACCTATTTGTAGATTTCCATAACGAATTGAAGCCTCCATGCCCAAATGTTAACAGGAATCACCAGAAAACTTAACCTTTTGGGTCTTACTTCCTTGACTCTTCAGACACGGTCATAATGATCTGTACTGTCATCCTTGAAAACAGGGGAATCTATGGATACTGGAGGTGTCATGAACTCATCAGATGACATACAAAAGGATAGGCTAAGAGACAACTCAGTTGAATCAAATCTTAAGTGTCTTAAATGACTGTAATTAAAAGGTCAGACCCATCCCCAGCTGGCAGTCATGCTAGCTGTACTTTGGGGGAAGTGGGGAGAAAAAAATAATTTTCAGTTGGAGTTCTAAAACAATAGGTGGTGAGAAGGCACCTGCTTTGAAATGTTGGTGCCATGTCTGTGGTCCTGTCTGCCCGCCTTCTCCTTGGCTTCTTAGACTTGCTAAACCTTGTTACACTCTGGCAGGAAGCTCTGAGGGCTAAACCACAAAAACTAAGTATATTCAGGACTTCCTGTGACAGCTCACTGAGGATTGAACTACTTTTTCCTCTGAATCTGAGAGGCTATTGTTCCAGCACCCAGAGTTAATTACTAAGGGCAATGATGAATGAAACCTCATCACCTCCCAACATTCAAACACAAAATCCAGCTAGGTAACAATTGCCACAAGATCTACCCAGTAGAGGGATGAGGGCTCTGACCGGGCATGGTGGCTCATGCCTGTAATCCTAACACCTTGGGAGGCCGAGACAGGTGGATCACCTGAGGTCAGGAGTTTGAGACCAGCCTGGCCAACATGGTGAAACCCCTTCTCTACTAAAAAAATTAGCTGGGCATTGTGGCACACACCTATAATCCCAGCTACTCGGGAGGTTGAGGCAGGAGAATTGCTTGAACCCGGGGCTGTGGAGGTTGCAGTGAGCTGAGATCACATCACTTCACTCTAGCCTGGGCAAAAGAGCGAAACTTCGTCTTAAAAAAAAAAAAAAAAAGAAAAAAGAGGTGAGGGTCCCAGCCCTGCCCCTTTCTCATTCTTCATGACACCTATGAGTGATTTCATTGGCTATCTCGCCAGAGTAGCTCATATGCCGTTCCCTTAAGAAAATCTTCCCTGGCTATCCAGCCCTGAGCTCTGCCTTTCTTCTGAAGTCCTGTGGCATTACATGTGGTACAAAACACATACAGCCTATTCAATCCTTCAGCGTTCATTCATTCAACAAACATTTATTGAACTTCTACTACTTGTCAGGCTCTGTGCTAGGCACTAGGAAAACAGAGGCGTAAAATTGCATCTCTGCTTTCAAGGAGCTCACCATCTGGTAGGCAAGAAGCAGACCGACCATGGGACAAATGTAGTGCAGTGTGATAAATATAGGTCAGAGGCAAGTACGTGAACCCGGAGGAAGGACTTTGAACCCAGACTGAGTGGTAGGACTGGGGTGACAAAGAGGGCTTCCTAGAGGAGAGACATTTGGGTTGTGTTGTAATAGATTAATTGAGCTGGTGAAGCAGAGGTACAGAATTACCCACGTAGAGGGAGCAGCATGAGCAAGGCTCATTTGGCTTTCTGTTTACACAAACATGTAGTTTCTTTTTCAACTACTGTATTTAACTAATTTGAACATGGCATTGATTTTAAGTGGCACCGTTCTTTTACATGCCACTAAGAAAGAAAACTTCTCAGTTGCATTGTAATAAATACTAAGATACAGTCAATTTTTAGTCACGGTCCCATTCCTGAGATGTTACAATGTGAAAAAATATGCATTTTCGAATTGATGAAACGCATAGTAAAGAAGATTTTCGAGTACAATGACCATTTCTCAATATCACTGCCAGCACTTTATTGAAGCTATCATTAGCCAATTGATTCGATGGGTTAGCACAGTCCTGATGAAAGGAAGGGAAGTGAACATACACAACATCCTTGTCATCCTTATCCAGGGAAGATAAGATGGATTCTCTGCCCTGCACCACCATTAGGTGGGAAACATGAACCTTGCTTAAGATTTGTGCTTCTATTACCCACCTGTCTAACACTGTGTGACACTGAACCTGTCCCAGAGCATGGACATTCTGAGAAGTAGTCAGGCCAGCTGCATAGGAATAACTTGTAGAGCTTGTGAAAAAAAAAATGCTGACAATTCTGTAAGTTAGGTTGGGGGCCAAATGAACATATTTTTAAACAACCTCTCCAGCTGATTCCAATGGGCATTCAAGTCGTAGGCAACATTGGAGGCTATAGATAATGCAGTATTGTAAGAAAAATCAACAGTTGTAGCCCAGTTAACTATTCCTCCACAGGGAAATCTCCAATAAGAAGGCCAAGCATGTTGGAAAAATATCCACATAATTTAAGGCACTGGAACATCCTAGAGGGTTATATGAAGATAGCAAATTTAGAGGTTTCTGATAGCCTATCTGCCCACCCTAAATAGTAGTCTAATCATAGCAGCCGGACCAGCTTAGCTCCAAAATGGTCTCAACTGTAAACTGGAAATTTCATCTCAGTTCTCCTGCTCCTTTTCCTTTGCTCATTTTCTAATGTTAGGCTGCTTACCCATGCTCAGTGGGTTGCAGTTACTCAGCAACTCAAGTTTACCAATAAATTCACCACCTCAAGACCACTGTACACGCTGTTGCTATTACACATGCTGTTCCCACTACCCAACACTTTTCACCTGGCTCTTCACCTGTCCACATTCTTCTTTCAGAGCTCAGACAGAAAGTCATTTCCTGCGGGAGACCTTTCCTAACTCTTGAACTCCACTGTAACGTGAATCTTGTGTGAGACCATCTCTGTGTCCAGTTCTGTGCCCATGAAGTTCAATGTTGTAGAAGACTCACAGGTATCGAAGACAGGAAGTTCTGACTCTCTCTGTCTCACACTGGCTTTGCAAGCTTGAGTAATTTATTCAGCTTCTATGAACACTGATTTTCTCATCTATTGAATGAGGATGACACCTCACAAGGTTAGAGTGAGGACTAAATGGAAATAATGTATGTAATGTAACTAATATATCCTTGTGTACAGAATGCATCTGAAAACTGTGAGCTTTATTTCTGGCATGATACTCAAGAAGGAATATCCTGGATGGCACATATAAATGGGCTAGTTATTGGAAAGAGACACAGCTCATCATAAATTGATAAATAAGCACTCTGTAAGGTGACTTAGTCTGCTATGAGTTCTATTCATCTGAGTCAGTTTCCTAATGTTGGCTCACATGGAACAAATGAATGATAAAATCCTACACCAGAGGCATTTAAAGATAAAGAACAGACCTGTGAGGCCGCCTCGTAAATCCTAGATTGAGTCACAAGTCTTCTGTCACCTCCCTGGCGTCATAAGCAAGGTTTTCCTGAAAACAATACCAGGACATTACTTCACATGGCATCTTGCTGGTTTATTTATAGCAACACAGAGAAAAGGATGAGGAAATAAGGGAAAATTCTGGTCTTTTTAATTGCCTACCAGACAATGACATTACAAAAAAGAAACTACAGGCCAACAACTCTCACAGATACAGATGCAAAATTTTTCAAAACATATTAGCAAATCAAATTTGACAATGTATAAAAAGAACTATACATTACAACCAAGTGGTATTAATCTCAAGTATGCAATGCTGGTTCAACATTTGTAAATCAATTAGTATAATCTATCATATCCACAAGCTAATGAAAAAAAATCACATGATACTATAAGTAGATACAAAAAAAGAATTTGACACCTGTTTATCAATACCTGTTTATTAAAAAAAACTTTTGGTAACTGGGAATAGAGGGAAACTTTCTCAACTTGATAAAAAAAAAAAAAGTCTACAAAAAAGACATGCACCTAACATTTTACTTAACAATGAGAAACTAAACTTTCCAGTAAGATCAGAAATCAGGATGTTTCCTCTCACCACTGTTTCTCAACATCATATTAGAAGTCTTAGCTAATGCAATAAGACAAGAAAAGGAAATAAAAGGTATGCAGGTTGGGAAGAAATAAATAAAACTGTCTTTGTAGATGATGTGATCATCTGTGTAGAAAATCTGAAAGAATCAACAACAAAATAATACTGGAACTAATAAGCAATTATATTAATAGCAAGGTTGTATTAAATAATTCTTACAAGTTTAATATTAAAAAGTCCATCAGTTTCCCATATACCAACAATAAACAAGTGCAATTTGAAATTAAAGACATAATACCATTTACATTAGGACTCAAAAAATGAAATACTTAGCTATAGATTTATATGAAGAAAACTACAAAACTCTAACAAACAAAACTAAAGAAGAACCAAATAAATGGAGAACTATTATGTTCATGGATAGGAAGACTCAATGTTGCCAAGATGTTAGTTCTTCCTAACTCCATTTTTAGATTCCGTGTAATCCTGGTCAAAATCCCAGCAAATTGAGCCAGGTGTGGTGGTAGCTCATGCCTGTAATCCCAGCATTTGGGGAGGCCAAGGTGGGCAGATCACTTCAGGTTAGGAGTTTGAGACCAGCCTGGTCAACATGGTGAAACCCTGTCGCTACAAAAAATAAGCTGGGCATGGTGGCACGCACCTGTAATTCCAGCTACTTGGGAGGCTGAGGCAGGAGAATCACTGGAACCTGAGAAGCAGATGCTGCAGTGAGGCAAGATTGTGCCACTGCACTCCAGCCTAGGAGACAGAGTGAGACTCCGTCTCAAAAAAAAAAAAAAAAAAAAAAAAAAATTCCCTGCAAACTATTTTGTGGATATTAAAGTGATTCTCAAGTTTATATAGAGAGGCAAAAGTCCCAGAATAGCCAACATAATATTGAAGGAGAACAAAATTGAAGAACCAAACTATCCCACTTCAAGATGTACTACAAAGTTACAGTAATCAAGGTAGTATATGGTATTGGTGAAAGAAGAGACAAATAGATCAAATGGAACAGAATAGAGTGCCAGAAGAGACCCATATAAATGTCATCATCTAACCCAAGCTTGTCCAACCCTTAGCCCACGGGCAGCATGCAGCCCAGGATGGCTTTGAATGTGGCCCGACACAAATTTGTCAACTTTCTTAAAACATTATGAGATTTTTTTTTGACTCATCAGCTATTGTTAGTGTTAGTGTATTTTATGTGTGACCCCATTCTTCTTCTTCCAATATGGCCCAGGGAAGCCAAAGGATTGGATACCCCTGATTTGACAAAGGAGTAAAGGCCATACAATAGAGAAAGAATGGTCTCTTCAACAAATAATGCTGGAACAACTGGACACCCACATACACAAAGAGAAAAACGAATCTAGACACAGATTTAACAGCCTTCATGAAAATCAATTCAAATTAATTACAGGCCTAAATTTGGTGGCAGGGTACCAAATTTATTTATTTTAAGGAATGGTACAAATCAAAGAACTTAAGTGGATGTTTTGGTATAACTTACAGAAAAGGTAAAGGAAACCCGAACGTGCAGGCACTGCTTTGAGGTCTGCAGAGAGGTCACCCCGTGGCTACAGGAAATGAGCCTAAGGCTTAGCTGTCCTTATCCCTCTCTCCCAGAGATTGCTGCCAGGCTTGATTCCCAGCTCTGGTCCTGCACAAGTTGGTCACGTGGTCACTCAATTCTTTGATGGATTTCTCCGGTTCATTCAGGTAATGTGTCTCAATGAGGTAACAGAAGCGGGGGTCGTTTTTATGCAGTTTCAGTAGTGACCGATTTACGTGTTTTCCAAGTGTAAGGCACACTCCATCGCATTCAGCCGGCTCTCCGCCTGGTGTATTCACTCCTGAAGGAAGACTCCGCCCCCTCGTTGTTTCTGCAGCTTCATCCGTTTCTCAGCGGGCTCCCTCTCATCATGAGATTAGTGAAGAAATAAGTGTTTGGCGAAGTTCCTGAAAGTTACGTTGTGGAGGTGAAAGCAGTAAGATGTGGACAGGTAGATGGAGGAGGTTGGAGCTCCAGGTTGACAGGGGGCCTCAGGGCGGTCCCAGCCCACAGTAAGGAGGTGGAAGCTCTGGCTTTGAGCTGCCAGCCGCCGGGGCACGGGAAAAGCGCCAGTTCCCTCCAAGCACAGGTGAAGCGGGAAATCGCAGTGACTCTCGGGGAAGAACATCTCCGGGCCTAAATATTAGATGCAAAACTATAAAATGCCTAGAAGATAACTGGAGAACATCTGGAGGACCTTGGTCTTGGCAGTGACTCTTTAGATGCAACATCAAAGGCAAGATCCGTGAAAGAAAAAAGTGATAAGCTAGAGTTCATTAAGGTTAAAATTTTCTTGGGTAAGTTTATTGGATCACACCTGTAATCCCAGCACTTTGGGAGGTCAAAGCGGGAAGACTGCTTGAGCCCAGGAGTTTGATACCAGCCTGGGCAATATAGTGAGACCATGTTTCTATAAAAATTTGCTTAAAAAACTAGCCCAGCAGGGTGGCACACACTGGTAGTCCCAGCTACTAAGGAGGCTGTGGTAGGAGGACCACCTCAAGGAGGCAGAGGTTGTCATGAGCTGGATCATGCCACTGCACTCCAACCTGGGCCACAGAGCAAGACTGTGTCTGAAAAATAAATAAAATTAAATTAAATTAACATTTTTTGCTCTGTGAAAGACAGTCAAGAGAATGAAAAGACAAGCCACAGACTATGAGAAATTATTTGCAAAAGACATGCCAGTTAAAGGATTATTATTCAAAATATACAAAGAACTCTTAATACTCAACAATAAGTAAACAAGCAACCAGGTTAAAAACGACCAAAGATCTTAACAGACGCCTCACCAAAGGAGATATACAGATGGCAAACACCTAAGCACATGAAGAGATGCTCTATACATATGTCATCAGGAAAAATGCAAATTAAAACAACCATGAGAATACTACTACATACCTATTAGAATGGCCAAAGTCCAGAATGCTGATAACACTAAATGCCAGTGAGGATGTGGAGCAACAGGAACTCTCAAACATTGCTGGTGGGAATGCAAATGGTACAGCCACTTTTAAAGACAGTTTGGCAGTGTCTTATATAACCGTACATACTTCCCCCTTGCAATCCAGCAGTCATATTCCTTGGTATTTACTGAAAGAAGTTGAAAACTTATTCATACAAAAGCCTGCACACACATGCCCAGAGCAGCTCTATTTATAATGACACCACTTGGAAGCAACCATGGTGTCCTTCAGTAAGTGAATGGATAAATAAACTGTGGTACATCCAGACAACAAAATATTAGTCAGTGCTAAAGAAGTTAGCTATCGGCCGGGCGTGGTGGATCACTTGAGGTCAGGAGTTCAAGACCAGCCTAGCCAACATGGTGAAACCGTCTGTCTCCAAAAAATACAAAAATTAGCCAGGCATGGTGGCACACACCTGTAGTCCCAGCTACTTGGGAGGCTGAGGCAGGAGAATCATTTGAGCCCAGGAGGTGGAGGTTGCAGTGAGCTGAGATTGCACTACTGCACTCTATCCTGGATGACAGGGTGAGACTCCATCTCAAAAAAAAAAAAAAAAAAAAAAAGTTATCTATCAAGCCATGAAAAGACACGGAAGAAACTTAGATGCATATTACTAAGTGAAAGGAGCCAATCTAAAAAGTCTACACATACCATATGATTCCAACTATATGACACTCCGGAAAAGGCAAAACTGTGGCAATGGTAAAAAGATCAGTGGTCGCCGGTTGTCAGATGGCAGGAAGGGATACATAGCATGAGACAGATACTTTTCAGAGATTTGAGAATACTTTGATTGATACTATAATGGTGGATACTTGGCCTTACACATTTGTTCAAACTCAGAACGTATGTCAAGAGTGAACCCTATTGTAAACTCTGGGCTTTAGATGATACTGATTTGTCAATGTAGACTCATTGATTGTTAAAAAATGTACCAGTCTTGGTTGGAGATGTTGATAATGGGGAAGGCTATGTGTGTGGGGGAATGCAGGGGGGATATGGGAAATTTCTGTAACTTCCTCTGAATTATGCAGTAAATCTAAAACTGTTCCAAAAACTAAAGTCTATTTTTTAAAAGTGCTTACCAAGGACCTAGCACCATGAAAGAAAATGTATTAACACCAAGATATATGATTGTAAAACTTCAGAACACTGGGACAAAGATTAGAAGGGAAGAGAGGAAAAGGGGTAAGGGAAAAGAAGAAGAGAAAAGGCAGTGGAGAGAGAGACAGAGAGAGACATTATACCTAGTATCAAGAATTAGAAAGAATTAGGATAGCACTGGATTTGTCAACAGCTATGCTGGAAGCTAGAAGACACCAAAGCGACACTTTCAAATTCTGGGGAATTTTCAGCTTAGTATTCTAGGCAAACTATCAACTATGCATGTGGCTGATAGAGAAAACATGTGTTCTACAAGCTTTTCTGAGGCATGAGTCATAGTGCTGTTGGCCATGAGTTCAATGTTAATGAATCAAAAATATATCTCAAATAAGATGTCTTTAAACAGAAACACACATAAAATTAGGTTTTGTATTGATCAGTTGACTCACTGTTTACTCACTCAGTGGTAAGGCTCACAGGAATCTAACCCTGTATTTCCCCTGGGAGCAATGTTTCAGTTTGCTAAGTCAGTGTTTGCAATAACTTTACAGAGCATAACTACCATGAATAGTGAGAATCGGCTGTATTGACTTTTCCTTTTCTTTCTTTTTGCTCTGCCGTCAGATTACCTCTTCTCATATCCCCTTTTCCACCACTGGGCCAACTACGCTGTTGCTGATGATTGCTGTGGTGATGAGGCAGGAAGGGGGTAAACAAAGAAAGAGTTTACCAGCTTTCTCTTGGCCTGCCCTTCTGCACCCCGGTTTGCAGACACCCATCCCCCAACACGTGCTTGCTCATATTGTGGTTCAAAAGAGCCTTCAGTCTTCTCAGAGGGTTCTCAATTATGTGTTAGTTTATCATGTACATGATTATTTCTCTTTTGTAGCTTTTCTCTACTATAGTTCTGTATTTACAGTTTTGGAGGAAGGTACCAGCAGTACAAGCTGGTTCATTGGCTTGTCAAAAACTTGATCAGGGAGGATGTTAGCAACATGATGCAAGAACAACCACGAGGAAATATCAGATATGAAAAATATAACTGTTGAAACAAAAGGCACAATAGCTGAAGTATGAAGCAGGATAGACACAGCTAAGGACTGAATTAGGAACCTGCAAGATCATTGCAAAGACCTATGCAAGAATGCAGGGGAAAGTAAAAGAGTTTTTTTTAAAAAAAAAAAAAAAGAAAAGAAACAATAGGGATATGAAGGATAAAAATAGCAGCATTCAGATAATAGAGATTCCATAGGGAGAAAAACATAAAGTTGAAAATTGAGCCTATAATATGGAGCCAGAGAGAGAGAGAGCAAACCCCAACATTTTACTGTGAATTAGAATCATCAAAGACTGCAAGAAATTTTCAGAATGTTTTCAGAGAGAAAAACATATAAAAGAACAAGCACTAGATTGACATGAGACCTCTGAGTAACAACACCGGACGCAACAAGACAAAGAAGTAGTATTTTTAAAGTGTTGTGCAGTCATCCCTAGGTTTATGTGGGAGATTGATTCCAGACCCCCATGTATATCCACGTCTGCACATGCTCAAGTCCTGCAGTTGGCCCTGCAGAACCCACCCATGTATGTGAAAAGTTGGCTCTCTGTTGATGTGGGTTTCACATCCCACAAATACTCTATATTTTATCTAATTTGGTTGAAAAAAATCTGCATGTAAGTGGACCCCTGCAGTTCACACTTAAGTTTTCCAAGGGTCTACTGTACACTGAATTTTACATACAGACAAATTGATAATGAAACATGAAGACATAATTTAAAAATTCTGGGCATAACAACCATAGTTTCTGGTATACAAAATCTCAGAAACTATGTCATATGAAGACTCACTTTGAAAAACCCTTGGAAGAAATATTCAAATTAGAGGAAAATAAATACAACAGATGTTGTATAGAAACGTGAAGTTAGGGTGATTCAATAATTTAGCAAATTAATTGTTATCTTAAAACATCAAAGACTGATGAAAACACAAATTGAAAACCATATTCATAAAAACCCAGAACTAAAATTCTATCTAGACCATATCAGTTGTGTGTGTGCTGTTGTTGTTGTTGTTACATGTATTGGTGGGGGAGAGAGAAAGAAGAGCCCAAAGACATAAGAGAACATGCTAAACTACTTGCCTTATTGGAAGAAAGAAATAAGTATTTATAAGTTTAGTAAGTCAAGATGAATAAATAAACAAATGTGTGTCTTAAGAGCAACCGCCATAAAAACAAAAATGGAATATATTCTTTTAAACCAGCAAAAGAAAATCGTATCTAGTCAGTGAAGAGTAAAATTAGAAAAGAAAAAAAGGTATCAGTAATGAAAAACATGAAATAAAATGGAAGAAATAAGTAATAATATAAAGTGATTATAAGAAATGTAAACAGGTTAAACAACCAATCAAAAGAGAGCATCTCAAATTGAACATTTTGAAAGATCCAACAATATATTGTTTACAGAAGACAACTTTACAACAAAGAATACAAAAAGGTTGAAAATAAAGCAAATATGATCCAAAAGAAAGCTGAAGCAACAATCTTAATATCTAATAGAAAAATTCAAAGGACAAAAAAGGAAACCATACTTGTTGAAAGAATAGTAGAGCAAACACATATGCACCTGACAATATTGCAACAAAAAGTAAGGCAATCGATAGAACTTCATAGCAAATAAATTAATTAATAATTTTAACTGGAAGTTTTAACATAAAAAACTTACTGAGGAGGAAATGGAGTCTTCAGAAATGAATAGGTTAAGCAGAGAAAAAACAGTGATACAGAAATCTGAGTATTTTAATTAATAAGCTTTATTTATATTCAACAGAGAACACATGCTCTTTTTGGGCATATATGAAACAATTTTAAAAATTAATCACATATTAATCCCCAAAGAAAGTTACAAGAAAGTCTAATGAATGAATGTTATTAAGAATATATTTTTCAATCATAATAATTAAAATTATAAAATATTTTTCAATAGGGTAGTGACAAAACGGTTAGATTACTAGAGAATATTTTCTAAAACTACGTTATTTCTAGAAATACAATTTTTTTCTAGAAATGTGTTATTTCTAGAAAACCCAGAAAACAATTATTAATAGTTGGCCTAACAGTAAAATGAAAGTTTTGATAATAAAATAATAATAACAAATGAAGCCAATAAATATATAAAACGGGTAATGAAAACACTACCTATCAAAATTTGAAGACCACATCTACAGTAGGTTTTTAAAGACAGATGTATAGCTTTAATTATATTTATCGAGATATAAGACAGATTGAAAACAAAGGGTAATACTCAAGAATACGGAGAAAGGACAAGCAAAGAAACAGAAATAAAGAAATAATAACAAAGATAGAACAGATATCAATGACCTAGAGAAAAACAACAACAAAACAGAGAAGATTAATAAAACCTTAAACTGGTGTTTCAGAAGGATTAATAAGACAGACATGCGGCAAGGCTACTAAAGTGAAAAAAAAAAAAAAGAGGTAGAAAGTACAAATTTAAAAACTGAACGCAAATGGGGAAATAGCCACAGACATAGCAGAGGTTTTAAAATTAATTATTAATATTGTGAACAATTAACTATAAATTAACACATTTTTAAAAGTACAAGCCAATTTTACATATAAATGTAGATGCAAAAATTCTAGATGAAATATTAACAAACAAATTCAACACTATATTTTTAAAAACATATCATGATGAAGTACAGTTTATCCCAGCAATGTAAGGAAATGGCAACATAAAAATAATCTACCAATAAAATTACAACTTTAATAGTCTAAAGGAGAAAAATCATGATTATATTAATGTATGCATGGATGGAAGGGGTAAAACCAAATATTTACTCAAAAGCATTAACAGGCTAGGAATAGAAGCTCTTGCCATCATTGCTAATTGGCCCCCTGCTAATGATAAAAGTTTACCTGGACACATGGTTGTGAAGTTAAGACCACGTTTTCCATCCACTCTTTTTTTTTTTGAAACTGAGTCTTGCTCTGTCACCCAGGCTGGAGCACAGTGGCACAGTCACTGCAGCCTCGACCTCCTCAGCTCAGGTGATCCTCCCACCTCAGTCTCCCAAGTAGCTGGGACCACAGGTGCATGCCACTGCATCTGGCTAATATTTTAATTATTATTATTTGTAGAGATGGGGTCTCCCTATGCCACCCAGGCTGGTCTCAACCTCCTGGGCTCAAGGGATCCTCTGCCTTAGCTTCCCAAAAGTACTGGGATTACAGACTTGAGTTATTGTGCCCGGCCCCATCCACTCTTGCTATGTATTAAATATTTAGACTCTGGTCAAAGAGATACATTTTGAGCATCTGGCACTGCTGAATCAAATCAACAAATCGTATAGCATTTGTCACCAAAAAATTAATTCCTGGCTGTATATTAATACATCTTAGAGAAGTACCCACATGGGCCCATAACGTCTGTTCTTGTAAAGAATTGTAGGTACTCTAGGTCATGACCAGGAGAACGGATAAAGTAAAATTTGGTACTTGCATGGAATGTTTTCTGTTTTTTGTTTTTGTGAGACACTGAGATTCTTAAATCAGAGACTGTTGTTAAGTCACGTCCATCAGCTGTACCATCCTATACCTTATTCAGGGTAGGTGCTTAATAGAGCAATACTTGATGATTCACTGATTATCTTTTTTTTTTTTTTTTTTTTTTTTTTGAGATGGAGTCTCGCTCTGTTGCCCAGGCTGGACTGCAGTGGTGTGACCTTGGCTCACTGCAAGCTCTGCCTCCCAGGTTCACGCCATTCTCCTGCCTCAACCTCCCGAGTAGCTGGGACTACAGACACCTGCCATCATGCCCGGGTAATTTTTTTTTTTTTTTTTTTTTTGTATTTTTAGTAGAGACAGGGTTTCACTGTGTTAGCCAGGATGGTCTCCATCTCCTGACCTTGTGATCTGCCCGCCTTGGAATCCCAAAGTGCTGGGATTACAGGCGTGAACCACCGTGCCTGGCCACTTGCATGGAATTTTTTTTTTTTTTTTTTTTTTTTTTTTTTTTTTTTTTTTGAGACGGAGTCTCGCTCTGTCGCCCAGGCTGGAGTGCAGTGGCGCGATCTCGGCTCACTGCAAGCTCCGCCTCCCGGGTTCACGCCATTCTCCTGCCTCAGCCTCCGAGTAGCTGGGACTACAGGCGCCGCCACCTCGCCCGGCTAATTTTTTGTATTTTTAGTAGAGACGGGGTTTCACCATGTTAACCAGGATGGTCTTGATCTCCTGACCTCGTGATCCGCCCGCCTCGGCCTCCCAAAGTGCTGGGATTACAGGCTTGAGCCACCGCGCCCGGCCTTGCATGGAATTTTATTAGCAACTAGAGACAACAGATTAAAAGAGTACCCAGCAGCAAGAAGACACCTTAAAAACAATGCTGCTAATCAGTAGCTGCCCAGGGAAGGCAAATAGAAAGGAGTAACATGAGGGAGCTCCTTTATGGTGATGGGCCAGTTCAATATCTTGATTGTGGTGGTTACATGAATGTATACATGGGATTAAATTGCATAGAACCACACACACACACACACACACACACATACACACGGGGCGGGGGGACTTCATGTGAAAACCAAATTAAAATTTGTGATTTAGTTAATAGTATTGCACCAATACCTATTTCCTGGTTTTGATATTGTAATGCTGCATATAAGGTACCACTGTTGGAGAAATCTGGGTTAAGGGTTCACTAGACTCCAGGTCCTATTTTTGTAACTTCCTTGGAGTGTGTAATTGGGTGGGTAAGTCTATTGACTATTCCAGGACAAATTAGACATTCTGCAGACAATTAGAAGCAGCAGCCAAAAGTAAGCAAAAATCATCCATACAAATATTATAGAACCAGAGTCTTGCAATACTTGCAGAACTAGGAAAAATAACATGAGGGATATCATTAAAAACAATACTTAGATTTTTATTCTCTTAATTTCATTTCCTGATCATGAATTTTGTGGCGTATTTGTGTGGCATGAAGTTGCTATTTGGCTTATAAGAATGTGACTGTGAAGAGCTTGGTGCTCAGGAATTTCTGTAACATCACAACAAGGTATCTTCTGCTCTCTATTAGAGCAGTGAATAAACTCTAGTCTTTAATTTAAAAAATTATAAAAAAACACAGCACTGCTTAAAATTAATCTTATTTCTATTTCTCTAAAGAAAAAGGACCAACTTCTTACTGCCATTGTTTGAAGCACTTCCAGCGTGGCTCCTGCATGCCTCTCCTGTGGCAGCACTCTGCGTGCCTACCCCTGTGTCTAAGTTCCAGGCATAGTCAACTTTATTTGGTTCTTTAAACATGCCACTTTCTCTCATTCTGGCCCTATGCCCCTGCCATCCTTACTGCCTTATTTAGCTAACTACTATGTGGTCTTCAGATCTCAGCTTAAACACCATTCTTTTTGCCTAAAACCCCCACCATCTTCCTAACACTTAGAATAGAGCACTAGCTGGGCTGATTCCTGAATTCCCCATAGCACCCAGATGTCTGGCCCCTTTTACAACCATCCTGATATTTCAGAGCGGTTACTTGCCTATTGCCTGCCTTCTAGGCTGGGCTATGTTCTGGGTCTGTCTCGTTCGCTTCAGAATTGTCAGTACTTAGCATGGCGCCTGAAACATAGTCAATGCTGAATAAATATTTTTAAACAATATATTTGCCTGGGTGACTGGTTGGGAGCAAGGGGTCTGCCTTAAGAACCAGATCCCTGACCTGAAGTATGAAAATAAGGCTGGTCAGGACTCATATGAGAACTGGCACAGGATTGTATGTGCTGGGAAGTTGATGACTGGGACCATCCATGAGAAGCAGGACAGATAGGAGCTGGAAAAGAGCCCAGGGGGCTGAGGCAGGTTCCCCATTCACACTACATGATCCCTGCATGAAGTGGCTTGGAGAAAATACAGGAAAAAAAAAAAAAAGACATCACTTTGAATGTTTGAATCTTCTTCCACCCTCACAATCAGCAGGCTGCCCATTCACCTTCAGAGGACTTAAGAAGAGGCTGGGTGCAGTGGCTCACGCCTGTAATCCCAGCACTTTGGGAGGCTGGGGGGTGGATCATGAGGTCAGGAGCTCAAGACCAGCCTGGCCAACATAGTGAAACCCCGTCTCCCTAAAAATAATACAAAAATTAGCCTGGCATGGTGGCGCATGCCTGTAGTCCCAGCTACTCGGGAGGCTGAGGCAGGAGAATCGCTTGAACCCAGGAGGTGGAGGTTGTGGTGAGCAAAGATCGTACCATTGCACTCCAGCCTAGGTAACAGAGCGAGACTCCATTGAAGAAGAAGGAAGAAGAAGGAAGAAGGAAGAAGAAGAGGAAGAAGAAGAAGAAGCAGCAGGAGAAAAAGGAGAAGAAGGAGAAGAAAGAGGAAGAGGAGGATGAGGAAGAAAAGGAGGAGGAGGAGCTTTCAAGAAGTGGATTTTCTCCTGTCAGAGAGAGCAGCCCACAGTCTCCAGCTGCTTCATTTACTCCTGTCTCAAGATCAAGGGCATCAAGATTAATGTTATAGGATGCCTTGGAAGCAAAGCTAGCTTTAAGAGTACTAACACTAGGGAAAACCAAAGAAAATGGCATATAGGAGGCAGGACTAACTTGTAGATCCCACACTGATGAACAGAGCAGCATATGGAGACCCACATCGTGAATTTTGTTCCAAGAACTGCCACAGAAACATACCGGCAAAGCTGAGAGAATCCACAGACCCTTAAAAGGAGGTGGATTGCTGCTGCAGCCTCCATGGGACAGCCTAGGAACAGTGAATCTTCTTGCTTTCTTAACTAAGAGGCTTGTAGCCTGGGGCAAGTTCTCAGCCTTACTCACTGGCTGCCTGGAGATAAACTTGTGCTGTTGTGGGGGCACAGTGGGAGTGAGACCAGCCTTTCGAGCCGTGGGCTGCATGGGAGCTGGGTGAGGCCTGTGGCTGCTGGTTTTTCCCCACTTCCCTGGAGACCTGTGTGACGTTGCAGAGGCAGCAATAATCCCCCTGGGAACATAACTCCATTGGCCTGAAAACCACATCCCCATCCCCTACAGCAGTCACAGCAAGCCCTGTCCAAGGAGAGTCTGAGCTCAGACACCTAATCCTTCCCTCATCTGATGGTCTTTCTGTGCCTGCCCTGGTAGCCAAAGACAAAGGACATAATCCTTTGGTAGCTCTATGGCCCTACCCACCACCTGACCCTAGGGCAAGCTTGTATCCTCCCTATACAACCGCAGCTGATGTGCTCTTGAAATCTCCACCTCCTAGCTGGAAGCCAACCAACACAAAACCAGAGCTCTTAACAAAAGTACAACTAAGGGCCCTCACAGAGTCAACTTTACTCCCTTGCTACCTCCACCAGAGTAGGTGCTGGTTTCCACAGCTGAGGGACCTGAAGACGGATCACATCACAGGACTCTTTGCAGACACTCCCCAGACTGGAGGCTGGTAACTCCACTGAGTGGCTAGGTCCAGAAGAAAAATTGTCACTGCAGTTCAGCTCTCAGGAAACCCCATCCCTAGGGGAAAGGGGAGAGCACTGCATCAAGGGAGCACCCTGTGGGACAAAAGAATCTGAACAACGGCCCTTGATTCTCTCATCTTCCCTCTGACATTGTCTACCCAAATGAGAAGGAACCATGAAAACAATTCTGGTAATATGACAAAACAAGGTTCTTTAACACCCCCAAAAGATCATAGCAGCTCACCAGCAATGGATCCAAACCAAGACGAAATCTCTGAATTGCCAAAAATAGAATTCAGAAGGTTGACTATTTAGCCAATCAAGGAGGCATTAAAGAAAGGTGAAGTCCAACTTTAAGATATGAAAAAAAAAAAAGATATAGATGAGTGGAAAATCTCCAGTGAAACAGATAGCACAAATAAAAAACAATCACAACTTCTAGAAATGAAGGACACACTTAGAGAACTGCAAAATGCACTGGAAAGTCTCAGCAATAGAATCAAACAAGCGGAAGAACTTCAGAGCTCAAAGACAAGGCTTTTGAATTAACCCAATCCAAAAAAAAAAAGAAAAAGAAAAAGAATTTTTAAAAAATGAACAAAGCCTCCAAGAAGTCTGGGATTATGTTAAACGAGCAAACCTAAGAATAATTGGTGTTCCTGAGGAAGAAGAGAAATATAAAAGTTTAGAAAACATGTTTGAGGAATAGTCAATGAAAACTTCTCTGACCTTGCTAGAGATCTAAACATCGAAATACAAAAAGCTCAAAGAACATCTGGGAAATTCTTCACAAAAATATCATTGCCTAGGCACATAGTCATCAAGTTATCTGAAGTCAAGATGAAGGAAAAAATCTTAAGAGCTGTGAGGCAAAAGAAAGAATCAAGTAACCTACAAAGGAAAACCTATCAGATTAACAGCAGATTTCTTAGCAGAAACCCTACAAACTAGAAGGGATTGGGAACCTATCCTCCTAGCCTGTTTAAACAACACAATTATCAGTCAAGAATTTTGTATCCAGTGAAACTAAGCTACATAAATGAAGAAAAGATACAGTCTTTTTCAGATAACCAAATGCTGAGAGAATTCACCACTAATAAGCCAGCACTATAAGAACTGCTTAAAAGGAGCTCTAAATCTTGAAAAAAATCTTCAAAGTACACCAAAATAGAACCTCCTTAAAGCATAAATCTCACAGCACCTGTAAAACAACAACAACACACACACCAAGGTATTCAGGCAACAAATAGCACCATGAAGAGAATAGTACTTCACATCTCAATATTAACATTGAATGTAAGTGGCCTAAGTGTTCCACTTAAAAGATACAGAATGGCAGAATGATGTAGAATTCATCAGCCACGTATCTGCTATCTTCAAGAGACTCATCTGACACATAAGGACTCACATAAACTTAAGGTAAAGGGGTGGAAAAAGATATTCCACGCAAATGGACACCAAAAGCAAGCAGGAGTAGCTATTCTTATATCAGAAAAAAAACAAACTTTAAAGCAACAGCAGTTAAAAAAGAGAAAGAGGGACATTGTATAATGATAAAAGTACTAGTCCAACAGGAAAATATCACAATCTGAAATATATATGCACCTGACACTGGAGCTCCCAAATTTATAAAACAATTACTTCTAGACCTAAGAAATGAGATAGATGGCAACACAATAATAGTGGGGGACTTCAATACTGCCCTGACAGCACTAGACAGGTCATCATGACAGAAAGTCAACAAAGAAACAATGGACTTAAACTATACTCTAGAACAAATGGACTTAACAGATTATTTACAGAATATTCTACCCAACAACCGCAAAATATATTCTATTCATCATAATGCCTTCTATTCATCAGCACATGGAACATTCTCCAAGATAGACCATATGAAAGGCCACAAAACAAGTCTCAACAAATTTAAAAAACAAAAAAACAAAAAACGAAATTATAGCAAGTACTCTCTCAGACTACAGTGTAATAAAATTGGAAATCAACTCCAAAAGGAAGACTCAAAACCATGCAAATACTTGGAAATTAAATAACCTGCTCCTAAATGATCATTGGGTCAACAATGAAACCAAGATGGGAATTAAAAAATTCTTTGAACTAAATAATAATAGTGACACAACCTATAAAAACCTCTGGGATGCAGCAAAGGTAGTGCTAAGAGAAAAGTTCTTAGTATTAAATGCCTACATCGAAAAGTCTGAAAGAGCACAAATAGACAATCTAAGGTCACACCTCAAGGAGTTAGAGAAACAAGAACAAAACAAATCCAAACCCAGTAGAAGAAAAGAAATAATCAAGATCAGAGCAGAATTAAATGAAATTGAAACAAGAAATAATACAAAAGGTAAACAGAACAAAAACTAGTTCTTTGAAATGATAAGTAGAATTGATAGGCCATTAGTGAGATTAACCAAGAAAGGAAGAGAGAAGATCCAAATAAGCTCAATTAGAAACAAAATGGGAGATATTACAACTGATACCACAGAAATATAAGATTATTCAAGGCTACTATGAACACCTTTATGGGCATAAACTAGAAAACCTGGAGGAGATGGATAAATTCCTGGAAATATACAACCCTCCTAGATTAAATCAGGAAGAAATGGAAACTCTGAACAGACACATGCAGTGAAATTGAAATGGTAATTAAAAAGTTACCAACAAAAAAGTCCAGGACCAGACGGGTTCATAGCTGAATTATATCAGACTTTCAAAGAATTGCTATCAATCCTATTGACACTACTCCAAAAGATGGAGAAAGAGAGAATCCTCTGTGAATCATTCATTCTATGAAGCCACTATCAACCTAATACCAAAACCAGGAAAGGATATAACAAAAAAAAGAAAACTACAGACCAATATCCCTGATGAACATAGATGCAAAAATTCTCAAAAAAATACTAGCTAACCTAATCCAACAGCATATCAAAAAGATAATCCACCATGATCAAGTGGGTTTCATACCAGGGACACAGGGATGGTTTTACATCCACAAGTCAATAAATGTGATACACCACATAAACAGAATTAAAAACAAAATTCACACAATAATCTCAATAGATGCAGAAAAAGCATTCGACAAAATCCAGCATCCCTTTTTGATTAAAACGCTCAGCAAAATCAGCATAGAAGGGACACACCTTAAGGTAATAGAAGCCATCTATAAGAAACCCACAGCCAACATTATACTGAATGGAGAAAAGTTGAAAGCATTTCCCCTGACAACTGGAACAAGACAAGGATGCCCACATTTACCACTTCTATTCAACATAGTACTAGAAGTCCTAGCCAGAGCAATCAGACAAGAGAAAGAAACAAAGGGCATTCAAATTGTTAAAGAGGAAGTTAAACTGTCACTGTTCAATGGTTACATAATCATATACCTAGAAAATTCTAAAGACTCATCCAAAAAGCTTCTAGAACTGGTGAATGAATTCAGCAAAGTTTCTGGATACAAAATTAATGTACACAACTCAGTAGACCTGTTATACACCAACAGCGACCAAGCTGAAAGTCAAATCAAGAACTTAATCCCTTTTACAATAACTGAAGAAAAAAAAATACTTAGGAATATACTTAACCAAGGAGGTGAAAGACCGCTACAAGGAAAACTACAAAACACTGCTTAAAGAAATCACAGACCCGACCAGGCGCGGTGGCTCACGCCTGTAATTCCAGCACTTTGGGAGGCCAAGGCAGGCAGATCACGAGGTCAGGAGATCGAGACCATCCTGGCTAACATGGAGAGACCCCATCTCTACTAAAAATACAAAAAATTAGCCCAGCGTGGTGGCGGGCACCTGTAGTCCCAGCTACTCCGGAGGCTGAGGCAGGAGAATGGCGTGAACCCGGGAGGTGGAGCTTGCAGTGAGCCGAGATCGCATGCCACTGCAGTCCAGCCTGGGTGATGGAGCAAGACTCCATTTCAAAAAACAAAAAACAAAACAGAAATCATAGACCCACGCAGGCAGATCACGAGGTGAAGAAATCAAAATCATCCTGGCCAACATGGTGAAACACTGTCTCTACTAAAAATACAAAAACTAGCTGGACATAGTGGTGCACGCCTGTAGTCCCAGCTACTCAGGAGGCTAAAGCAGGAGAATCGCTTGAACGCAGGAGGCAGAGGTTGCAGTGAGCCGAGATGGTGCCACTGCACTCCAGCCTGACAACAGAGCGAGACTCCATCTCAAAAAAAAAAAAAAAAAAAAAAAAAGGAGAAATCATAGACAACACAAACAAGTGGAAACACGTCCCATGCTCATGGATGGGTAGAATCAATATTGTGAAAATGGCCATACTGCAAAAGCAATCTACAAATTCAATGCAATTCCCATCAAAAAACCACGTTCATTCTTTACAGAACTAGAAAAAAAATTCCTAAAATTCATATGGACCCAAAAAAGATGCATAGCCAAAGCAAGACTAAGCAAAAAGAACAAATCTGGAGGTATTACATTACCCAACTTCAAACTATACTATAAGGTCATAGTCACCAAAACAGCATGGCACTGGTATAAAAACAGACATATAGACCAATGGAATAGAATAGAGAACCCAGAAATAAAACCAAATACTAACAGTCAACTGATCTTCAATAAAGCAAACAAAAACATAAAGTGAGAAAAAGACACCCTATTCAACAAATGGTGCTGGGATAATTGGTGCTGGGATAATTGGCAAGCCACATGTAGAAGAATGAAACTGGATCTTCATCTCTCATCTTATACAAAAATCAACTCAAGATGGACCAAAGACTTAAATCTAAGACCTGAAACCATATAAATTCTATAAGATAACACTGGAAAAACTCTTCTAGATATTGGCTTAGGCAACGAATTCATGACCAAGAACCCAAAAGCAAACACAACAAAAACAAAGATAAACAGATAAGACTTAACTAAACTAAATAGCTTCCGCACAGCAATATAAATAATCAGCAGAGTAAAAAGACAATCCACAGAGTAGGTGAAAATCTTCACAATCTATATATGCAACAAAGGACTAATATCCAGAATCTACAAGGAACTCAAACAAATCAGCAAGAAAAAAACAAACAATCCCATCAAAAAGTGGGCTAAGGACATGAATAGACAATGCTCAAAAGAAGATATACAAATGGCCAACAAATATATGAAAAAGCACTCAACATCACTAGTTATCAGGGACATGCAAATCAAAACCACAATGTGATACCACCTCACTCCTGCAAGAATGGCCATAATAAAAAAAATCCAAAAATAATAGATGTTGGCATAGATGTGGTGAAAAGGGACATTTATACAATGTTGGTGGGAACATAAACTAATACAACCACTATTGAGAACAGTGTGGAGATTCCTTAAAGAACTAAAGGTAGATCTACCATTTGATTCAGCAATCCCACTCCTGGGTATCTACCGAGAAGAAAATAAGTCATTACACAAAAAAGATACTTGCACACACATGTTCATAGCAGCATAATTTGCAATTGCAAAATATGGAACCAGCCCAAATGCCCATCAATCAACGAGTGGATATATGTATGCCATGGAATACTGCTCAGCCATGAAAAGGAATGAAATAATGGCACTTGCAGCAACCTGGATGGAATTGGAGACCATTATTCTAAGTAAAATAACTCAGGAATGGAAAACCAAACATTGTATGCTCTCACTCACATGTGGGAGCTAAGCTATGAGGACACAAAGGCACAGGAAAAATACAATAGACTTTGGGGATTCAGGGGAAAGGGTGGGAAGTGGGTGAGGGATAAAAGACTACACATTGGGTACAGTGTACACTGCTTGCAGGATGTGTGCACCAAATTCTCAGAAATCACCACTAAAGAACTTATTTATGTAACCAAATACCACCTGTTTCCCTAAAACCTATTGAAATAAATAAATAAACAAATAAAATAAACTGAAATTTAAAAATAGAACTAACATGAGGATGGATGTGGTAGCTTATGCCTATAATCCCAACACTTTGGGAAGCCAAAGTAGGAGGATGACTTGAGCCCAGGAGTTCAAGACCAGCCTAGGCAACATAGTGAGACCTGGTCTCTATAAATAAATAAATAAATAAATAAATAAATAAATAAATAAATAAGCTGGGCATGGTAGTGCATTCATGCCTTTAGTCCCAGCTACTTGAGAGACTGAGGTGGGAAGGCTACTTGAGCCTGGGAGGTTGAGGCTGTAGTGAGCCGAGATCACACTACTGCACTTCAGCCTGGGTGACAGAGCAAGACTGTCTAAAAAAAAAAACAAAAACAAATACAAAAACAAAACAAATAAACAACAACAAGAAAAAACAGAGTACTAACATCAGCAATAGCCCAGTGCCATGAGTTACCTGAGGTAAGACTACTACAGGCCCAGTGAGTGTTCCAATGAATAAATGGACCCCATACCAATATGTCCATTAGGAGAGGCAAACCTGGACAGGAAGAGACAAGGTGCCTGTGACCTAGATTGGTCACTGTGTCATCACCTGCCCTTGCAGAGCTGATAAAGGGATTCAGCTGTGACTGCTGATTACACCATAAAAACATATTTCTCTAAGAAAGCAAGGAGGAACAAAAGAACAGAAATTCCTGCTGCTTAGGGACTAGCGCACTTGTCAGCAGTGTGTCATATCACTTACCTCTCAGGGGCAGGATTTCCTTGGAAGCTTTAGTTAGGGATGTGGAAGAAAATCTCCATCTATGCTTCACAAAGATCTGTGTCTTAGGACCAGGTCCAAGGAGAGCCCACTGGTGTGATTTCTGAGAGATTAATAAGCCCTGCTGCCCCCTAAGTGGCTCTCATACCACTGGCTGATAACTGAAATTTCACTATTTGTTTATTTATTTTATTTTATTTTATTTTATTTTTTGAGATGGAGTCTTGCTCTGCAGCCCAGGCTGGAGTGCAGTGGCGTGATCTTGGCTCACTGCAACCTCTGCCTCCCGCGTTCAAGTGATTCTCCTGCCTCAGCCTCCTGAGTAGCTAGGATTACAGGTGCCCACCACCACACAAGGCTAATTTTTGTATTTTTAATAGAGACAGGGTTTCACCATGTTAGCCAGGATGGTCTCGACCGCCTGACCTCGTGATCTGCCCGCCTCAGCCTCCCAAAGTGCTGGGATTACAGCTGTGGCTACCACGCCTCGCCTGAAATTCCACTATTAAAACTTCATGTTGGGTTGGATGCGGTGGCTCACGCCTGCAATCCCAGCCCTTTGGAAGGCTGAGGAGGGCAGATCACTTGAGTCCAAGAGTTCGAGACCAGCCTGGGAAACATGGTGGAACCCCATCTCTACTAAAAATGCAAAAAAATTAGCCGGGCATAGTGGCGCGTACCTGTGGTCCCAGCTACTCAGGAGGCTGAGGTGGGAGGATTGTTTGAGCCAAGGAGGCAGAGGTTGCAGTGAGCCATGATCATACCACCACACTCCAGCCTGAGTAACAGAGCAAGACCCTGTCTCAAACACACAAACAAACAAAAACATTATGTTTTTCAGCATGAACCAGTGATGAGCAACTTGAGGACTGAGATCTACATGGAAGAACCACCAGACTGGTAAATGATTTTCAGGATGAATGTCCAGATACTAACTTGTTAGTGACTAAAAAGCCATGATGGCTTCCTCACTGACATTTCTTTTATTCAGTAAAGCAAGTATTCCAAGTCTTGAGAATCTATGTTGTTTTCCTTGCATTTTCATTTCATGGAAAGTAAATGGTATGCAAAGAAGGCTGCTCACCTCTGGTTTAAGGGTTTGAATCCTGTTAAAATGCAAATCATCCCAGAAGAGTGCAGCTTAAAAATGACAACAACAACAACTTTATTTTTTAGAGCAATTTTAGGTTCACAGCAAAATTGAGAGGAAGATACAGAGATTTCCCATGTACCCCCTTCCTTCATAAAATCATAGCCTCTTGAATTATCCACATCCCCCACCAGAGTGGCACATTTGTTACAATGATGAACCCACACGGACACATCATTGTCATCCAAAGTTTACATTAGGGTTCACTCTTTATGTGCATTCTGTGGGTTTGGACAAATATATAATGAGCTGTATCCACTATTAGAGTACCATACAGAGTAGTTTCACTGCCCTGAAAATCCTCTGTGCTCTGCCTGTTCATCCCTCCTTCCCCCTAACCTCAGGCAACCGCTGATCTTTTCGACGTCTCCATAGTTTAGCCTTTTCCAGAATGTCATATGGTATGTAACCTTTTCATATTAGCTTCTTTTGCTTAGTAATACACATTTAATGTTTCTCCATGCCTTTTCATGGCATGGTGGCTCATTTGTTTTTAGCATTGAATAATATTCCATTGTCTGGATGTACTATAGTTTATTTATCCATTTGTAACAAAATAGCTTAACTTCAAAATGTATTTTTTAAAACGTCCCCTTTCTCTTTTCTCCCTAGTCTTGAAATACAATGTTGAAGCAAACTGCAGAAGCCTTCGCCTTCAAGCTTAAAGTAGACTCTATGTCCCGCCCTGTCCCACCATATACTCCCTTTGCATTTCTCTAACTGTATACTAGTATCTAAATATGTTCTTACGTAGAAGTTCCAGGGGCTAATCTTTTTTTTTAATGGAATACACAGGGATTTAATATAGTATAATCTAAAAATTATCAAAAGCTGCCTTCCAGGGGCTAATCTTGAGACAGGCAGGCCAAGCCTGGAGACCCCGCTACAAAATTCCAGAGATTACCTCAAGGCAGCTAGTCAACAATACGGCCATTGTTCCAGGTGGACTGACACCCAAGATAGCCACGGAAACAAGACACATGGATCTTGTACTCAGCACAATTCCTGCATGCTTCACACGTCAAGTTCCTCTTTTTTTTTTTTTGACAGGCTCTTGGTCTGTCACCAGGCTGGAGTGCAGTGGCATGATTTCGGTTCATTGCAAACTCCGCCTCCTGGATTCAAGTGATTCTCCTGCCTCAGCCTCCCGAGTAGCTGGGGTTGCGAGCAAGCACCACCACGCCCAGCTAATTTTTCTTATTTTTAGTAGAGAGGGGTTTCACCATGCTGGCCAGGAAGGTCTTGATTTCTTGACCTTGTGATCTGCCCCCTCAGCCTCCCAAAGTGCTGGGATTAAAGACGTGAGCCACTATGCCTGGCCAAGTTCCCCTTTTTAAACTCTTGCTTTCTCCCCAGAAATTTGAAGTGATTACTTTGGATGGGGACCTGGTCACTGTCACTTCTGCTTTACTAGTTTTGGTTAATAAAATCACTTTCTTTCTACCATATCTCACTCTTGTCACTGGGCCCTGCAAGTGGCAAAGCAGCCAGACCTGTGCTCGGCTGCACATTCACCTACTGAAGGATATCTTGTGCTTTCCAGTATTGGTTATTATGAATAAAGATGAGTGCAGCCTTTCTTGTATGGAAAGAAGAGCATTTTGGCAAGGGTGCTGAAGGCATAGAAATGGTAGAAAGGGGCAGGAGACTCATGTGGGGAAGGGAGTTGGGGCAACCCCTCCCCGCTCACAGCTCTGCCTGTGGCCAGCCCTGCTTAGAATATACTGAGCCTTAGAACCCCATAGCAGAGGAAATGGGGCTGTGGCACGCAGGGCAGCTGGCCTGGTGCTCTCCTGAGTAGCTGCCAATCCCATAGAGCCCTCCACTAGTAGCCTCCAAGAGCTGCCTAGATGTTGGAAGAGAAATCTGCCCTTTTTAAAGCCAGAAAGTCCCCTCTTCCAGGGAAGGGACTCTTTCCTCAACCTACAGCTCAGAGGAGAATCTGTGCGGGAAAGGCTAAGAGAGTCTTGATTGGGGGAGCACTCCTTGGGGAGCACTCCTCAGGGGAAACACTTCTCAAGGGGACCTCTCCTCAGAGGGAATACCCTTCAGGGAAGCACTTCTCAGGGGAACACTCCTCAAGGGAGCACTCCTCAGGGGGAGCATTCTTCGGGGGGAACACTCCTTAGGAGGAGCACTCCTTGAGGGAACTCTCCTCAGAGGGAGCACTCCTCAGGAGGAATTTTCCTCAGGGCTAACTTCTCTTAAGGGGAAGTCTTCACGGGGCTCATTCCTCAAAGGGAGCTTTCTTTCCTCTATGTCCTTTCCATCTTCTGGCAGGGTCTCAGAGCCAGATGTGTTCCCACTTCCTTACAGGGCAGGATCAGATACCACCATTTACACCTCACTGAGAAGGCAGTCACACACACTCACACTGTAAGGGAGGAAAAATATCTTTTTCTTGACCCATCTTAGATTCATGGCTGAGGCCCCTGTAACAAAAAAAACAGATTAAAAAAATAAAGGCAAAACCAATGTATTTAACATAAATGTTACATGACGCAGGAGCCCTCATCAGGAAATGAGGAAACAGGTAAGCCTGAATATTTTCCTGTTAGGTTTGACAATCATGGAGAAATATGAGAGGAGGACAGGAGGGAACGACATAATGGTGACAAAACTGGGGAAAACTTAGCAAGCCCTGTTGTTCAGATCCCCCTCTGTGTCCCTGTGTCTCCAGGGACAAGGATACTCCTTTCCCCTGGGTGTTGGAGGGAACCATTCACCTCTCACACCTTTCCTCATAAATGACGTGCTGCAGGGGAAGGTGAGAAAATCCTTCCTGTGTTTTATGGAGAAGTATGGGGAAGGTTAGAGAGACTTTCCTGCACATGCTGTTTTCTCAAATTCCTGCAGCTTAGAATATTTTGGGCTAGCATGTCCTGAGCCCCATCAACACCGATGCTTTCCCTGGCTAGGCCATGTGAACCTTATGAAAAAAAATCTGATATTTTCTAGGAATTTCAGCAAGCATGTAAAGAAAATGCCAAGGACTGTCTGAGAACCCTTCTCCTTGCACCCCAAATTGTACTATGCTTGTGGCTGGTTCTGGAGTACAACCTGGGGCTCTGAGAGGGGCTGGGAATTAATAATGAGCCATCTCTTTTGTGTGCTGCCCTGGGATGTGGGAGCAGCTGGCTTGGACTCCTGCACAATGGAATTATCGTACCTTCAGTCCAGGGATCTGAGCCCCCTGAGCTGGCAGGAGCTCTCAGAACATCCACCATGAGGCAGGCATGTGCTATGTGCTGTCAGCACTGGTGCTGCCGTGAAACAAGCTCATGGAATCAGGTTGGGCAGAAAGGTGCTGAAAAGTCAGGAACCTCTTGTTGAATAACAAAAAACAAGTACAATGTAAGAACTTGTTTTTAGTGGAAAATGACTCTTCACATGACTTCGATATGTTCTCTACCAGTCAGTGCACTGGCAGGAAGCAGAATGTCACTCAGATGGCTCAACTTGAGACTTCAATGGAGGGACCACTTAAGAAGTGTAGGCAAGGTCAAGGACACCAATAGGGATGCTGAGGCACCTAGAGGCTAGGAACTACCAGAAGCTGTTACTCCCCTAGACCAGGAGGGACAAGGGGTTCAATGAGAGCTGCAGCTATAGAGAAGGGGTCCTCTGGAGAGAGCAGCAGTGATGGGAAGACAGCTGCGGTCAAGATAGAGCATTAGAGCAGGAAAAGCAGGAAAACCCCAACTTCTCTTTCCTTCTTGTGGGGGCCTCCCATTGGCCAACCCAACTGAAAGCCAGGTGGTCAGGGAGTCTGGGTGTTTCAGCCCATAGCGGTCAACTTCCTGAGGCACAGAAAGTCAGAGAAGGCTGGTGAATGGACTCCAGGGTAGGGGGCCAGGTGGAGACTTAACTGATATTGTTATGTTGGGGATGTACATCCTCTAGATACAGTACAGTTATAAAATCCATTCCAGAGGCGAGTCCCATGCATTTCCACTCCATGTGCCCTCCGCCTCTCCCACTTCACTGTACTTACTAGGATCCATCCTGATCTTCATGAATCATGAAGACTACCTTGGATCTGCTACATATGTGAGTCAGACTATTGGCTCTTTGAGAAATTAATTTGCTTTCTGTCCCATAGACATCGATCAGTAAATGTGTAATGGTGGAAGGGCTGCAATGGGATTAGAGAGAGTTAGTGTTCATCTCTCACTAAGACCTGCTTCTGCTCCCAGCTGGCTTCCCAAGGATAAAGCCTCCTTGCAGAACACACAGAGGTGGTGCAGAGAAAGCCCTGTGACCACATGAATGCCACCAGACCTTGAAGTGTGGGGAAAGAGGGCCGTAGGAGGCAATTCTGAATTTTTGATGGCATGAATGAGCACATAAAATCACTTAGAGTGTTCAGGAAATGTTTCATTCCTCTTCATTAGCTACCTTGCCTCCTTCCCCCTCAACTTTATTTTTTGTTTGTTTACTTCTTCTTTCAGGGGACCAGAAAAATGTAAGATGTGCTATTCATTTACTCATGCAATTCATCCATACATTCCTTCAGTCATTTTTTACTGCAAATATCTATGGTGCCAGGCACTGGGATTAGAAGGATGAAAATTATGAGGCTGGGCATGGGTGGCTCATGCCTGTAATTCCAGCACTTTCAGAGGCCAAGGGTGGTGGATCACCTGAGGTCAGGAGTTCAAGACCAGCCTATCCAACATGGCGAAACCCCCTCTCTACTAAAAATACAAAAATTAGCCAGGTGCAGTGGCACGCACCTGTAGTCCAGCTACTTGGGAGGCTGAGGCAGGAGAATTGCTTGAACCTGGAAGGCAGAGGTTGCAGTGAGCTGAGACCAAGCCACTGCACTCCAGCCTGGGCTACAGAGTGAGACTCCATCTCAAAAAAACAAAAACAAAAACAGAAGCATGAAAATTATGTGCCAGCTGGCCTTGAAAACTCACCATTCATTTAAGGTGTACACACACATTGATTTCCCAAGTCTCATCAGCGTTGGGGATAAACAAGGGCATGAGTGACAAGTGCAATGGGATTTAACTCTGAACACCCACGAGCAATTGTTAAACTCCAAGCCCCACTGAGAGTCCTAGAGGCAAACACTCCTCAAAGTTGCAGAGGTTTTCCCACATCATTACCATCATGTCCCAGACAGCCCTGCTGCTGTTGTTGCCTGAGCAGGAAAACCAGGGACAGTGTCTCTGCATTGGGAGCCTTGGGTGGGCTTATCAAGCAGTTTCTATTGAATCTCCTGTATCCAGTGGGATTTCCACATTCTCAGAGAAAGCCCTGTGGCCCTAGAATCTCCTTTCATCTGGGCTGTCACTCTTTTCCGGTGTCTCGAAGAAAGAACCTACAACTTTTTTAATCATTTAGTTATTTTACCTAGAGCAATTTCAGTCAAAATATATATGATATCAGACCTTTTCCTGTTTTGCAAAAATATTAGAGCGTAGGAAAGTGCTGACTGGGGAAGGTGGGGAGGGGAGATTTCTGGGGGTTGGGGGACCAAACAGAGGAGCAGGAGGGCCAAGGCCAAACTTCCTTACTTCACACCCTTACCAGGGGTGGCCCTGCTGGGTTGCAGCAGACAAATAAATGTTGTGGGCCTTCCGTGTCCTGTTAGGCAACGATAGTGAGTGCCTTAGGTGAGTGGAACATTCTTGATGATTTACGTCATGCCAGAACTTGCCTGTGCTTTAAAAAAAGTCCTAGACATCAGGGGACTGATGTCTAAGACATCAGATACACTGCCAAACATCAGAACATGAAATTTTTCCTGCTAGATTCCCTCTATCATTTGTCCGTCCACTAAATAAATATGTGTTGCTCTACTGTGGCCAAGGACTAAGACATGTGTAAAAAACAACTCATTCTCTCAAAATGCTTAATTTCTAGCCAGAGAAGTGATATATGGAAGAATGGGTTTTTTTCCTTCTTGCTCACCATCCTTTCCTCTTTCCAGAGAGTAAATCTCCCAAGGCTACGATAATAGAGGATAACAGAGGATAATTTTGGTTGTGACACCTAGGTCTTGGAAAGGGCCAGTCTTTTCTCATAACAGGAGATACATGAGTAGGAGGTTAACATCTGCCTTATGAGAGATAGTATGATAATTTTAAATATTTCACATAAGGATCAGTCTCCTGGGACTTCTTCTCCTTTCTTCTACTTCAGCACCCAAAGTTTTCCTCCCCACCTCATATTTCAAGAGGAGAAAGAGTTGAAACAGAAAGTAATTGACAAGTTGTCCTGACGACGTTCAGACACAAGAAGAGTCAGGACTTCGGGTGGGTGCTATGGAGGGAAAGGATTAAAATAAGTGTAGTGGGAAAGAAGAGGAGGAAGATCCTGGGAAGGGGCCCTGCCACTAAAAGCTGTTGCTCTGTGGCAGATCCCAATGCCTGTGCCCTTGAGTAAATTAAGAGACAAAGTAGACTAAGCACTGGGATCATTAGCATTTGGATTAGAAGGCTTTGGATGATCAGCAGAAATAAAGAGCTGTTTTTATATTCTTCATGATTCTGGTTGTGTGTTTGACCTGATAAGACGTGAATCAGGTCGTCTTCCCACTCTACCCCACCTCCCACCTTCCTTCACAGCACAGTCCTGGATGTCAGAGCCTAGGAAATGAAGAGAGCCACTCTGGGAGCCAACTGATCAACAAATGGTGGAGCACTCTCGTTTGACTGTTCCACCTTCCACAAGAAGAGGGTGGTGCCCAAGTTCCAGACACACATAGAAATATTACATAGAACCCACGAAGCGCTTTGCAAGTCCAGAGTAAGGAGATGTTAATTCTTTCTGCTTTGATGAAAGATAGGTTTGATGGAGGAAGTGGCATTAAAAAGGAGCTTTAAAGGACAGCTATAATCTAAGTCTGTGGAGAGAGAAGGGGAGGAAATTCCAAGCAAAGGGAGCAGAGGTGAAATGGGAATGGAAATGAGATGTGTTGTCTTTATTTATCATGGGTGTCATGGGATATCATGTGGAAAATCAGTGTGATTATTTATCTCTACAATGCTGACCTCTTTATACCTTTGTAATAATAACCTTGGCAGGAACTTACATAAAATCCCAACTGGAACCAAATATTCATTTCTTATTTTTAACTAAACCACAGATGAGATCAAACCAAACCTGAAACACACACACACACACACACTCACACACACACCATATATACCCCTAAGTTTGAACCAGACAATAGAATCCTGCATATATTAAAAATCTGTTTTGTAGTTTTGAACCAAAATTGCTGACAAGAAAGGTATATTTTTGAATCCTAAATTATTTTCCTGTTCTAAATATAATACCAAATTTATTCAGTAATCTGTGTTTGTAAACCTCCTTATTAGCACACAGATTTCAGTGAGCTGGGGCTATATGTAATGATACTGATTTCTGCGTGTAGCGTGTGGAATTAATTGTCATAATTAAACCTCTGTACATTGCTATATCCACAGGCTATCAGTCAGAGTTCATAATTGAAAACACAATCACCTGCTTAGCTAGGTTAAGCAGAAAGAGACTATACTATGGGATGTTAGGTATCACACACTCCCTGGGAAGTCCAAAAGGTCAGGACTGGAAGCTACACAGTCAAGTGTATCACTCATCACAGGACTGAATCTGCAAAGACCACACAGAGCAGCGCTGCAGAGCCCACTGGTGATGCTGGGCACTGTACATCAGAATCTCTGCCTCTGCTCTCTAGAAAAGCAGACACACTGCCACTCTGTCTGCCAAAACATGGGTCTCATGTGTTCCAGCTCTTCATGTTGCTTCTTTCCAAATGTAAGTCTTATCAATATAAGACTTGGACACATCAGCTCTAATGTACTTGTGTCCCATGGACACAGTCTAGGAGGCATGCCTGCCCCCTACACCTGCACTGGAATCTGGAGAAATGAATCCTGACTTCCGACCTGGAAAGTGCAAGTCCACAATGTGGGAAGATACCCAAACATAAGATGTTGAAACAATGCAGGGTGGCCACAAAGCATGACAGAAGTCCACTATACCACATGCTGTGGTGCCGTATCAATCCACTTTATTTTCTGCGTTTAATTTGTTTAGCACATAGGAGATTTCTGTTTGGGGCAATATCATGAACAAAAGAGCCTGAGAAAATATCCAACTGTAAGACATTTAGAAATGCTGAATAAAATATATCAAAACTCCTCCGAAAGGCATAATCTTCACAAAAATGGTAGTGAAATGATACCAAAATGAAACTGAAGCTGGAAAACTTAGTGAAGAGCTGACTCTGAAGCTGTAGCCATCCTTTGGAGATATTCTAATGGCTATAACCCAGACTTTGGAGTTTAATGGTGATGTAAGGAGTAAAGTTAAAGTCTCAGGCCCTTAGAAAGGTAGGAGTTGGAATAGAGACCTTCATATAATATTGACATAGTCAAAAAGCCTCAGTGAAAGAGTGTCTACAGAAAAACTGCTCAAAGCAAGGGGACACATTGAGGGAATTTTTTTTCAGCCTGCATTGAAGCTGGCTAGGAAAAAAAGTCTCTCCTAAAACTGAATTTGTGGGCCAGGTGTGGTGACTCATGCCTGTAATCCCAGCACTTTGGGAGGCCAAGGCAGCCGGATCACCTGAGGTCGGGAATTTGAGACGAGCCTGGCCAACATGGCGAAACCCCATCTCTACTAAAAATACAAAAAATTACCCAGGCATAGTGATGGGTACCTGTAATCCCAGATACCTACGAGGCTGAGGCAGAAGAATCACTTGAACCTGGGAGGCAGAGGTTGCAGTGAGCTGAGATCACGCGACTGCACTCTAGCCTGGGCAACAAGAATGAGATGCCATCTCAAAAAAAAACAAAAAAAAAAAAACAAGAAAATGAATTTGTGGCTGGGTTTTGCAATATCTTTGTAGCTCAAGAAGGCATAAGCTGAAAATTTTACTGAGGTGCCACCAGGTTTGTAATATACATGGTGACAGGTAGAAGCACACACCCATTGCCTCTAGAAGGCATATTCTTAATCCAGGTCTCTCAGGAGTCCCACAGATGAAGTCCAGCCAAATATAAGATCACTTCATGCAGTTATAAAAGACCTAAGAAAACAAGACAACCCAGGCAAGAGTCAATAAAAAAATAACGATCAAATGGCCAGGCGCAGTGGCTCACACCTGTAATCCCAACACTTTGGGAGGCCAAGGTGGGCAGATCACCTGAGGTCAGGAGTTTGAAACCAGCCTGGCCAACACGGTGAAACCTCATCTCTACTAAAAATATAAAAATTAGCTGGGCATGGTGGTGGGTGCCTGTAATCCCAGCTACTCAGGAGGCTGAGGCAGGAGAATTGCTTGAACCCAGGAGACAAAGATTGCAGTGAGCGGACATGGTGCCATCGCACTCCAGCCTGGGTGACAGAGTGAGACTCTATCTCAAAAAAAAAAAAAAAAAAATCAAAATAGATCATCTATGACAGGGGTCCCCAACACTTGGGCCACTGCACAGCAAGAGGTAACCAGCAGGTAAATGAGCATTACCACCTGAGCTCCACCTCCTGTCAGATCAGCAGTGGCATTAGATTCTCATAGGAGCGCGAGCCCTATTGCGAACTGTGAATGCGAGGGATCTAGGCTGTCTGCTCCTTATGAGAATCTAATGCCTGTTGATCTGTCACTGTCTCCCATCACCCCCAGATGGGACTGTCTAGTTGCAGAAAAACAAGCTCAGGGCTCTCACTGATTCTACATTATGATGAGTTGTATAAGTTGTTTCATTACATATTACAAGGTAATAATAATAGAAATAAGGTGCACAATAAATATAACATGCTTGAATCATCCTGAAACCATCACCCCCGCCCCAACTACCCTGTCTGTGGAAAGATTGTCTTCCACAAAACCAGTTCCTGGTGCCAAAAAGGTTGGGGACCGCTAATCTACAACATCAGACACAGTTTAAAGTGTTAAAAGAAAGGGGAAAAAAGAAATGGAAAACATGAGCAAGAAAACAGATACCATCAAAAAAGGAAGGATTACACAATAGATTCTACATGGCTCAAGAGAGATTTAGGAAACTGAAATAAATTTGCCCAGAATGAAAAAAGGCAGAGACAGAAATATGAGAGATATAAAATGGAAGTTAACAGACATAGGAAACAGAATGTCTGACATCTTAATTAGAATTCCAAAATAAGAGAACAGAAGGGCTCAGGGATATTGGAGTCTATGAGGATGGTCAATAAATGACACTCCATTCTCCACCATGTTTGGAACCTATTAAAAATGCACATTGGCTAGGCGTGGTGGCTCACGTCTGTCATCCCAGCTCTTTGGGCAGCTGAGGTGAAGGATTGCTTGGACTCAGGAGTTTGAGACCAGCCTGGGCAACGTAGCAAGACCTTCCCTCTACTCAAAGTAAAAAAAAAAAAAAAAGAAAAAAAATTAGCCAGGCATAATGGTGCAGGCCTGTAGTTCCAGCTACTTGGGAGGCTGAGGTGGGAGGATCGCTTGAGTTCAGGAGATCAAGGCCACAGTGAGCTGTGATAGTGCGACTGCACTCCAGCCTGGGTGGCAGAGAAAGATCCTGTCTCAGAAAAAAAATTAAAAGCTTATTTTTTTTAAAGGTACATTAGATTTGGGCAGATGGAGATAAAAATGCCAGGTTTATTACTGATGTAACTGGCAAATAAATATGCATTAATCGTAGCCTTCCTAATATTGAACTTCAGAATTAAGCAAATTTCCCCATTCCATCACTGGCAGCATTAGATAATTGAAGCCCCATCCCCTGTGTCCCATCCTTCATAGGATATGCCCTGAAAACCTTAAGCAGAGAGGAACACAGAGAAAAGTGTATGCCCTGCAGCCAACTCCCAAAGAGAAAGAGGACCACAGACTTGGCTGAGCATGCTCAGATACACTCTCCAACCTCGCTGTTAGATAAGTCATCTCCTCACCCCAGGGAGGAGAGAGAACAGACAGACAGAGGCCAGGAGTGTTGTTTTAAAAGGATCTCCTCTTGAAGCTGCTTAATGGGTACAAAGATACAGTTAGATAGAAGGAATAAATTCTAATGAATCTCTCTGATAGCAGAGTAGAGTGACTAAAGTTAACATCAGTGTGTTGTATTTTTCAAATAGCTAGGAGATTTGAAATGTACCCAACATACAGAAATGATAAATACTTGGGTGACTGATACTCTAAATACCCTGACTTGGTCATTACAGATTCCATGAATGTAACAAAATTTTACCTGTGCCCCATAAATATGTACCAGTATAACGTATCAACAAAATTCTGCTCCTTAAAGACAAAAACAAAACAAAACAAAACAAAACAAAAACAGCAAAGAATCTCCTCCTATCAGAGGAGAGGTATTATCCAAAAAGATTGCACCTACGAATTTTCAAAGTCCTTAGATCGAGGAAGTGTTAATAAATGTTTAGTAAGATAAATAAAAAATAATCCATACCTAGACACACTGTAGTACAACTGCAGAACACCAGAGACAAAGAGAATGTAAAAGTAGTGAGAGCATCAAGAAAGGTTACCTGTTAACGATTGTCAGAGCACTTATCAGCAGCAAGAATATAAACCAGAAGACAATAGAAGATCTTCAAATTGCTGAGAAAACAGCTGTCAACATAGAACTATACCCAGCAAAAACTACTTTTTAAGAAAAAAGAAAAAATGAAGACATGCTTCTGACCAAAAACAAACAAACAAACAAAAAACTCTGAGAACTTCTAACTATACAAACTCCTGAAATGCATTCATTTCAGAAAGAAGCAAAAAATATACAAGTGGAAGTCAGAGATGGAAGTTGAAACAAAGTATAAGGAGCTTCTTCAACTGTCCGACTTTCCTAATTTATGTCCCTTGTATAGATCCCCTGCCTTAATTTTGTGAACTCGTTGTTCAGAGTTTGGGGAGAAATCTGTGATTCATCATCTTAATTCTGGATTTCTATAGAGCCCATAGAAGGATGAAGGTGCTGCCACCTTCTCGGAAGGTGCAAGTCCAGGGAGTTAAGGGTGAGGAAAAAGGAAATAAGACCAAAATCATGAGAAGTCATATGATGTGAAGCATCACCAAGGTGTGCAAATCTTTCAGGCCATAAAGAAAACAGCAGACTGCTCAACTAGGATGTCCCCTGGAAATGTTACAAGAAAAATCCAGGCCTCTGTGTATTGTATTGAAGGAAGAAAGGAAGAGAAAATGGTTTCTTCTTGATTCTCGCCATCTCCTACTGCCCAATGGTCAAGATTTACCCCGTGCAGAAATCATTCTGCTGCATCTTGAGTGGTATCACCGGGTACTCAGAGGCTGCCAGAAAGCTAAGTTCAAGCTTCATGGTGAATCATTTGATTCAAGTTCCAGAAGTGAAACTGAGACTTGGTGCAAATAAGGCTTAGTATGTGAGATGTGAAAACTACGCTTGGGGACCTTGGCAGAGTGCCAGCAGTTTGAGGCGGGTGATGGTGCCATCAGGGTGGCAGGCAATCAAGGGGCTCTGAGAAGGGACACAAGGTCTAAGTCTCATAGGCTCCTGAAACAGCTTTTCTCTCCACAGAGCTAACTGACCTGCCTAAGATTAACCTACACTTCGGCCTTCTGAGAACTTTTCTCTAATCAATGAACTAACTAACCAGATTCAAAATTATTTCAATAAAAAATTAAAGGAAAAATGAACCACTTATCCAATCAAGATAGGATAGACTACACTGTGGTAACAAACAACCCCCAAAAAATGACTTCACACAGCAAAAGTTGATTTTTACTCAGGCAACATCCATTGAGTTTCGGGGTGACTTCCAGAGCAACTGTCCTCCACGAGCTTCGTCCACCATCCAGGCTGTGGAGGCTCCATCTGAGCTCATGGTCTCCTTGGTGAGTGTGGCAGGAGAAGGGGGGGCTGGGGAATCATGTGCCTGCTCAGAAAAGCCTCCTCCCAGAAGTGACACAGGCTGCTTTGGCTCAGAGCATAGCTCAAAGATAGTCCCGTGTCTCTAACTTCCAAGGAGTGTGAAAGCATAATCTTCCTTTCGTGTGGAGGAGGAGGAGACCCCTACAAACACAAGTAATGTTTTCCTGAAACATTTTTTTAGAAATAGGATTTATGTTGAGAAGATAAATTTAATCACTAAAATATTATCTTCTTCATTCTTCTTATTCTTCCTCATGTTTCTATTTTGTACACATAAGTGTATTCAGCTTAAGTATAAATGTCAGGAAGACTTACATTTATTTTCTGTGATATTACCATCATTTTGGAACTATCCTAATGAGAAGTCCTGTGTTTGATTTTACTTACAGAACATTTTGATAGAGTCAGTGACATTGAAATTGGCTTAGAACAAATAGGTTGTTTTAGAACTGAAAAAGACCCTAGCATTTCACTCTTACAAAAATATGTTTTCAGAAACATCTGGAGAAATCTCTACTGTCAAAGTACGCGTTTGCTTTCAACATATCAGTCACTACTCCTGCTGGCACTGCGTCAGTGTCATTGTTCTGTCCTTTCCTCTGCCTCAGCCCTAACACAGACCCTCATCATCTCTCCCTGGGCCAGCTAGTTGCCTTTTGATGGTCTCTTTGCCTCTCCAGTACCCATCCGACCCATGTCCCATGCTGAGGCCACAAGTCTGATCTATATTCAGTCTGTGGTTTTAAAATTTAGACATTGTCCTATTTTCTCACTATTTCCTAAGTGTGTTTTGTTTCTCTTCCACTACTGAAAGCTTCTGGGGACGAGAACCATTTCATAAATCGTTGCATGTTGTCTTCCCCCCTCCTTTCCTCCCTCTTCCAGCACCTGGTCCTGAACACTGTGTGTTCACAGTGCACTCAATAAATACTTGTTGAATTCTCTAAACCATACTAATTATTCATTCAGCTCAAGTCCCTGTGTCTGTGTAGAATGATGGATTTCCAGACACAAGGACTGAGGGTCAATTCAAAATCTCTCGAGAGCCTATTGGCTTCATGGTTGCGCACCACCTTCTCCTTTCACACTGGTAAACAGAGGGCGCAGGATTACGCCGCCCCACACTCCTAAGCAGCTGCCCCGCATTTTGTGCCATCCCTACAATTAGTCCTAGTGGCGCCACAAAAATAAACCCATTTTTTTCCCCAAATTCTGTCAACAAAAGGGCCAATGAGTGTCAAATTAATGACTCATTGAAAGTCCACTGCATCCTGTTTCTGACTTCTTGGAGGAAGTAGACCCCAAGATTTCCGAGAACACTCTTGATAATTTCTCCACTAAGCACTCCTTTCAGATGCTTACGAGAGCAACAGTGTCTCCATTATTATAAGCCTGAGACTCAAAGACATCCTGGAGTGTGATATCTGAGTATTGTCAATCTGTTTCTAGTTCTAAGTGCAAATGGTGACAGTTTGGAGTCGTGCCATAGGCCTCACCTTTTTACCTGTTCTTCTGTAATGGGATCTTGCAGGTACAAACAAGAAAGATGTATTACATAACAGGAGAAGATGTTTCTAATTGTTGAGATCAATTTTAACACTCCATCAAATAAACTGGCAAAATAACAGTGCCATGTGTACTGAGAGTACAATAAGTAAAAGAAAAAACTACGCAAGTCATAGCACATACAAATGGCTGATGCTAAAACACGTTCAATGAACCACTGTGCCCAGCAGGGACAAGCATGAACATCTAAGAAGGTGCCAGAATCTTCCAAGTGTTGGGTAATTCCATACAAATTGTCCTGATCATGGTGTAAACCGTGGATTATTCAGAATTCTTTATAATGCTGTGGACTGAGTTCCAAATTTTAGTTTCCAAAAGCGAAATTTGAGACAGGATGTATGTACAAATAACTTAAATGAGACAAGAAATCATTTTGCGGAAGCTGATAAGGACATCCTTTCAGGGGATGTGGAGGCTGGAAGTGAAGGCTCAGACCTGTAATTTCAGCACTTTGGGAGACCAATGCAGGAGGATCACTTGGACCCAGGAGTTTGAGACCAGCCTGGGCAACACAGTGAGACAACGTCTCTATAAAAAATAAAAAATTACCTGGGCGCAGTGGCCAGTGCCTGCAGTACTTGCTACTTGGGAGGATGAGGTGGGTGGGGAGATCGCCCGAGCGCAGCAAGTTGAAGCTACAGTGAGCCGTCATCACATCAGTGCACTCAAACCCAGGCGACAGAGCAAGACCCTGCCTCCAAAAAAAAAAAAAAAGAGGGAAAAAAAAGAGAGATCCCTTTAGCTAAATATGTCTGCACTAGGATTGTGCAAGCTTGCATATTTTACTAATATTGTAATAAATTCAATAAAATCATTGTGGCAACACATAGCAATGATGCTACCAGACTAACAACAGCAGCTACTGTCAGAGATAAAACTGAAACGTGAAATCAATATGAAAGCCAAAGTTAGATTTACTGTTTTAAAACTGAATATGCCTCTATCAGAAACAAGAAGTTACATGAAACTTTGTAAAATGTCATAGATCAAAATATCCTAATATAAAACCTTACTAGATAACTGGTAAGTATTTTTTTTCCAAATGGTGGAGATTTATTATGAGAAGTCCATTTATTCATACTCTCCACATAGAATGCTAACCAATTAAGGAATGACAGCAGTTATTAGAGTTTGCTAATGATTCAACTTTGAAACAGAAGACACTCTACGATTCCCTTTTTGAGACTCTAGAGTAGTTAATAAGAGTATTGTTAGATTTTAAAGCAAGCTATCTTTTTAAAACATGCGTTTTGTCAACTTCTATTCATCATAATTAGGATTTTCTCAATGTTATACCTTCAAAACCAAACACAGAAACCAACTGACTAACATAAGACTCAAACTGTTATCCATAACCTCTGACTTAAAGTTATTGTGCTCATCGAAACAGCCTCATTTTTGACTGATAGACTTAATAATAAATAAATGGCATACCCTTGAAATAACAAACTTAAACCAGTAAAACATTAGGGAATCTGTGAAGATTTTAGAGTTGATAAAATTTATTTATTGCTAAGAAAAAAATGTTAAAACCAGTGGAATAAACTGTAGTTATGAAGTCTTTGGGGTTCTAGAATTCTAGGATATCATCATGGTAGGCGGGGCACTCTCTCTGTGTGTAAATAATTGCAATTAATTGTAATACGCAGAGTTCTAAAACTGCATGATAAAATGACATTTGCTTTAGCTAGGACACTGTTGAATTCAGTACAATTCTGTATTCAGGACAATTCTATTCAATTCTATTCTGTTCAGTACAATTTTGTATTCAGGACAATTCTATGATATAGTAAACAGCCTTCTAGGACTAGTTGGAGAGTGAACCGTAAGTCACAGGGCCAAGGATGTGTCTTCAGTTACCAGTGAACAATAACTGAGCAAACAGGCTCCCTAATTTTGTATACAATTATTCATGGAAGCTGCAATGCAGGCATAGTGAGGAAAGGTGAAACTAGGGGAATCATTCTTCAGCCTTCAGCCCCGGAGGGTGTCACTATGAACGAAAGCAAACCAAAGGCATATCTATGGAGTAGAGTCACTGGGAGTCACCCACTGGGGAACCCATTCAATGCTGATTACACTGATGTGGTTTCTCTTGGTAAGGTACCCATCAAAGGGTTTTTACCCAGAGCCGGGGAAGCTGCATGGCTTCTTGCCGACAATCACGCATGAAGAGTAGCAGGAATTTCTATGTGGCTAAGACAAAGTACATGAAGAAATGCTTAAAAACTGCTTGGAGTAGAACACAATTTACTTTAATGCAAAATCAGTGCCCAGGAAGCTGAGTGAGATGTAAAGGCTGAAGTCTAAAAGGGAGAAAACTCAATAGGCAAAAATCACTAAATGATTTTGACAAAATCATTTCCTAAGCACCCACTTTGGTATATAACATGTTTTAAACTTTTCATTACTCTGCCAGGAGCGGTGGCTCATGACTGTAATCCCAGCACTTTGGAGGCCGAGGCAGGTGATCACCAGGTCAGGAGTTTGAAACCAGCCTGGCCAACGTGGTGAAATCCCATCTCTACTAAAAAAAAATACAAAAATTAGTTATGCGTGGTGGCGTGGGCCTGTAATCCCAGCCACTTGGGAGGCTGAGGCAGGTGAATTGTTTGAACCCGGTAGGTAGAGGTTGCAGTGAGCCAAGATCGTGCCACTGCACTCCAGTCTGGGCAACAGAGCAAGGCTTGGTCTCAGAAAAAGTAAATAAATAAATAAAAATAAACTGTGCATTACTCCTAAGGAAAAGTAAGTCTGAGAGTCCCCTTTTCTTGGCCAGTGTCACATGAAGAGTAAAGCAATCCCTGTGATATTTGAACTCAGAACTTATGACTGATGGCAAGTCCAGGCAAGGGTCTTTCCAGCTCACTCAGCAATTTTCTGATACATTGTAAGGAAATTTACAAAGACTTTCAATGCCTGTGTGGAAAACCTTTGAGTACCTGCTGAATGTCAATACTCTGGGCAAGGCCTGAGACTGCCATCCTTGGAATGACCTACTTTGCAAGGTTGGCCATTGGTTGGCATCTGGGAATTTGAATTGTAAACAGTTCCCCAGACTGATATAAAACTTTTCTTAAATGACAAGAGTGGCTCACTGTGCCTAAACTGTTTGCTATGCTGAACACCTGATTTTCTTCTGGGAGTCTGGAATTTTCCTATGTGTTAGGCATAGACTGTCTACATGACCAGCCTCCAGTAAACAGCCTTGAACACTGGGTCTCTAATGTGCGTCCCTAGTAGACAACATTTCACATGTGTTGTTACAAGTCACTGCTGGAGGAATTAGATGTCCCTCGTGTGACTCCACTGGGAGACTCTCGGAAGATCATGCTCGCTTTCCTCTGAACTTTGCTCCTTTTCCGTCTGCTGATTTTACTTTTCATCCTTTTGCTGTAATAAATGATAGCATGAGTACAACTATATGCTGAGTCTTCCTAGCAAATCACCAAACCTAGGGGTAGTCTCGGGGGCCGCCAGTACGCCTTAAAAACAGCAAATATAATAGCGATGAATTTCAAATCATTGATATTTTCTTTCATATTTAATTGTTGATTCACATAATACTTGCACAGGGTATTAAAATTCAGCAAGTACTCAAAGATTTACAATAAAAAAGGATAGCCTCTTGTTTATCTCTTCCCCATACCTTCAATTTCACTCCCTAGAAAGAACCATGTTCATGTCTTTTATACACTTCTTCTGATATTTATATTATCTATATTGATGCATATGCTTTTACTTAAAGTTTTGACATTATCATGTTTCTACTATAAAAAATGAGGATTTAACTATTTTACAACCAGTCCCCCAACATACCCATGTGACCTTTTTTCTTCCTCCATTCTCATACAGTGGTTTTTGGCATGATTTTTGGTTAAGCAAATATTCAGTGTTTACATTATTTTGCCCACCTACTCTTCACAGCTGAGCCACAAAATGTACAGTGATTAATTTCCTTTCTTAAGTTACTTTTTAAAATGTCCTGAAGATAATTGTTTTATATTTGTATTTGTTCTGTCACCAACTCTTCCTCTAAACTTTTAAAATTTCTCTCAGTGACATGAACACAAAAGGTAATTTATCATATTCTTTTCTTTCTTTTAAGATATATCTTTAGAGTTCTCTGACTCGTCTGCTGTAAATGTGTCATCCTGGGAATATCTCTGCTTTGCTTCTGTGTTGAATGCCTTGTTTTATAGCTCTCATATTTTGCCATTTCTTCATTTGATGGAGTACATCCTCTAATGGCCTCCTAGAAATGTTATAAGGGAGTGAAATGTTTGAGACTTGCATGTCTAGGAATGTATTTATGCTACAAACCTTACACTTGATTGACAGTTTGGCTGAGTGTACGATTCCAGTTTACCAATCATTTCTCCTCAGAATTGTGAAGACATTCCTTCACTTTACTCTAGATTCTGAGCTTGTTGCTTATAAGCCTATAGGATTTCTGATTTTAGGATCTTCTCTTTTTCCAACTGTAAAATTTCACAATGATGTGCCTTGGTGTTATTGTTCTGCGAACTCAAAAAGTCCTTTTCAGTTGGGAGACTCAGATCTCTCAGGTCAAGATTTTCTTGTATTACTTTCTTGAAAAATTTACTATTCCATTTTATCTGTTAACTTTTTCTAAAATGCCTACTAGTGTAACGTTTTACTTCTTGCATTGATCCTCTAAGTTTTGTATTTTTTTCTGCTTTTTTTCATATCTTGATCTTTTTGGTTACTTTCTGAAGATTTCTTCCACATTTTCCAATATTCTGTTGAATTTTTATTTCATTGTATTTTTACATTTCCAATAGTATTTTTTAATTTTTTGAATGTTTATTTTATATTTTTCTGTTTTTGTCTTATGGATATAACATCTTCTGACGTCTCACATGATACTAAGCCCAGGATATTCACCCTGCTCCGCTTCTCTGTTACTAAAATCTTGTTACTAAAACTGTCTTTCATGGTGAACACTTTACTCAGATCCCTTGGGATTCTTAGTTATCCATTTATATTTATCAACAATATATTTATCAAGGAACTAAATAGCTGATTGTGTGCACAGATGGAGCTTGCTATCCAATGGGCTTCACTGCAGTGCTATAAGGTAGGAGCCTGGCCATTTTGCCGGGGAGCCTCAAAGTGTCAGGTCTTTTCTCTTGGTTTCTCCATAGAGGAATCCTTCTGCCCGGGAGATATAATTCTGGATGCGAATGTTCTGAGAACTGAGAAAGGAAGGAGACTGGATGTCACCTTTAAATACAAACTTTTTTACTCGGTCCCCATTTTCAAACTTTTGTACTATATCAAACACATTCTATTAACAAAGCCTAACACTGAACCAATCAGCAAAGGAAAAATCCTCACAGGATCCAGCTCCAGTATAAACAGATAACCGACACATTCACCCTTCCTTGGTTTGGTATCTCTGAGTCTGGAGCCTCTTTGTCAGTTTCTTAAGCATAAATTTTTGTTTCCTAGTGGGGTGAAGGAAGGGACCTGGGGTCTGATTGCTACTTATACAGGCTGTGAATTGATGCTCCTCTTTTTTCTCCACCTCTTACCCCTAACTTTCTGGTGCCTCTAACCTGTGAGTCTCTATGAGGCTCACTTGAGCAAACTGGCTTCCCATTACAGCTTTCCCCATTGCACAGGGAGTTTCCTCCACGTTGCTATATCATTCAGCATTTGTCTATCCGCTTTAAGACTTCCAAGCTTTTGTTGACATCCTCCTTCTAGGGTCATCTTTTCTCGTGTTTTCTTTGTTCTTGTGGATTTGTGACTTTTACAAAAATTGTCATTTTATTGGAGTTCCAGATGGGATAAAGATAACTATTCCTTCAATTCCCCATGTTTAACCTACCAATCTTTTACTGAAAGTTTAAGAATTTATTCGTAAATTAAAGAAAACTAGTTTGATTAAGCCATGATTAATAACAAATCATTTTGAGTTTGGAAGGTATTTAATTTACTTCCATGGGTACAGACTTCTTCAAATCTTACTCTATAACTAGCAAAGATCGGTCCAAGAAACATAAGCATCAAAATCGACTTATGGTATTTGTTGAAAATGCAAAAACATGAGCTTACCCTAGACTGTATGCATCAGACTCTTTGGGGATTGGGCTAAGTGCTCTGCATCTTAAACACATTTCTCAGATGATTAACAACTCTGAAGTTTGAGAACCACTATTCCATTTTGTACTATTAATAAGTGATAGAATTTTTTTATATGGCATTTTGGTGAAAAACTACATTTTATTTGGAAAAGAACCCCCAAAAACGACTCTCAAGTAATGTCTTATTTGTAGTTTTTTTACCCATATCTTGCTAAGCCTCACTTATTGGCCAAAACCACTGTAATAGAAAGCAACATCAGTCATCTGTTGTTTGCTACCTGAAACTTAAGGAAAGAGTCTCAGAATTCCAGCTCCACAGATTAAGACACATGAAAGTGACAACAAATGTCACTGCCTCCATTAGACTGGGGGTGAAAATGAATTCGTGTTCCAAGGCCTTGATGAGCTAAACTAATTATGCAAAGTGAAACCCTCCATTAGTCTTTTGTTCCAGTCCTAGTCTCTAGCTGACTGTGAAGTGGGAAATCAACCTTCATGGGTTCCAGGAAGGCCTGAAGAAGGTAACAGCAACCTTCCCCGCCTCAGCCTCCGGGCCAGCAGGTTTTGTTTTGTGGCAAAATATTTTGTACTCAAGATTATTACTTTTTGTTCTTAAATAGTAACATTAATGTTCTTTCTGCTTATAAAATTAAAACATGCTGACTGATGAAAAATTAGAAAACTGAGAAAAAATGAGAAGAAAGTAAAATTTACCCAAATCCCAGAGATAGCCAGCATTAACATGTTAATGCATTCCCTTCTAGTCCTATTTCTGCACATCCGTGTTTTAACATAGTTAAGAACTTTGAGGTCGTTGTATACCCTGCTTTTTTTTCCACTTCTCATTTTGTGAGCCTGTCTCCACATACAGTTCTTTGTCTACATATTTAAAGGTTGTATAGCTACCCATTCATTTGGCCACTCCCCAACTGCTGGATATTCAAGTTGTTTCCAACTTTTTGCTGTTACAAATACCATGATATTCAGTTTTTTATATAAATTTTGGCCCACATTTCTAGCTCTTTCCTAAGGATACATTCCTGGAGGCTATGAATATTGTAAGGCTCTTGATAGAAGCTGTTACACTATTTTCCAGAAAAGTTCTTTCAAGACACACTTTTCTACCAGCAACAAAAGAGTGTGTTCCTCTCATTACAGTTTCAACAGCTCTAGATATTATAAATTTTTTACCAAAATAACAACTTTAGATTATTTTAAAAATCAGTATTCTCAAAAGACATAATAAAAGACACTAGTCCCCTGGCCTACTATGCTCTGCCCTCCTGTTCACAGCCCAGGTGCCACTACTCTTAATGTTTTTAGCTATTATTTTAGGTATTTATAATAATATGTTTATTTCATAATTTCAAAATTTTAGACATTATCTATTCATTTACTGCTGCAAAAGATTAGGGTTTAGCTAATTTACACCAACTCCACCCTTTCTCACTTTTTCTTCTCACGTCCTCCCAATAAACTTCTATCATTGTGTTTAAGCAAAGCAATAATAAATCTACAATTACTAAGTAATGTAACAATAATATCTTTGTTATAATTACTATTAATATATTTGTTGATATGTTATAATTGACAAAATAATAATTGTTGTAACTGCACAAACATTATTCCACACAGGCCCACGTTGTATATTAATATGATGCATTGACTTTCCTGTCTCTTTTTCTTTAGGCTGGCATTTTAAATTGCGCTTTTCTTCCTGCATTGTCTTCCTTATAGTTCACATTTGGCACCATTACATCAAGTATTCTTTTGAGTCTCCCATTTTCCTAAAGATCTTCCTGCCACAGTTCTTCATATTCATGTTTTAAGACAGACCAGGAATCAAATTATTATCTAAACAGACTTCTAATTAATCTAATTTTTAATTCTCTGACTGCTTTTTGGTGCCGGAAGTTTCTGAGCCTAGAGGTTCTGCGAGTCACGCAGCTATCATCCGGTCTGCACTCTACGGTGGCTCTGTGGGCACATCAAGCTGTGGTTTCTTCCAGCCTACTCCATCGAACACCACTTTGCAAGAATTTTGTTGAAATTTCTCACTCTCAGCCCATATCCCAGTGATTCTCAACTCGTGGTGCATTTGTCCCCCAGGAAACATCTGGCATACTGCAGAAAATTTGTGGTTACCACAACTGAGTTGGGATTGCTACTGGTATCTAGTGGGTAAAGTCCAGGGATGCCGCTAAGCGTCCTGCGATACACAAGACTGCTTTCAACAACAAATAATTATCATTTCAGTGGCTTCTCAGGATAAAGAAGAGGTTAACATGTGTATTCAACTTGACATCTTTTTAGGCTGGAGTGCAATGACAAGATCTCGGCTCACTGCAACCTCCTCCTCCCGGGTTCAAGTGATTCTGCTGCCTCAGCTTCCCGAGTAGCTGGGATTATCGGCGCCCACCACAACGCCCGGCTAATTTTGTGTGTATGTGTGTGTGTGTGTGTATGTGTGTGTTTTTAGTAGAGACGGGGTTTCACCATGCTGGCCCGGCTGGTCTCAAACTGCCGACCTCAGGCGGATCCGCCTTGGTCTCCCAATGTGCTGGGATTACAGGCGTGAGTCACCGCACCCGGCCTCAGATTGTCATCTTTGTATCATTCAAGTTCTTGGAGATTGTTTCTTCAGTCATAAAATGAGATTGGTACTACTATTAGGACTAAATGGGATGATGTACAAACAGGATCCAAAGCATAAAATTTTTTCAAAACTAGTCAGAAGTTATTATTTTTAAAAATGTTTTGATAGTTTGGCAGATTAAAAATGCTACCTTGTTTAAATTTACATTTTTTGTACTGGTGAGGCTGAAATACTTTCATGTGTTTATTTTGCAATTTGCATTCATTCTGCTGTGATTTGCCCAAGTCCTTTGTTAACACCGATTGACAATAATATGTTTATTATTACCCACAGGCTCTGGCCCTGCCAGAATGTGACTGTGAAATAGAGTCACATTCACTTTAATATTGAAATCACTCTGAATCACTACATCACAAATTAATAAGAAATTTGCTGTTTACCTAGGGTTTCTCTTCCCAAGTGACTGATTCCCCTGAGTTAAATGGCTGTCCTCGTCACTTGCTGCCCCCTGCTGGGAGAGCAGAAACTCACTCAACACTAGAGGGGCTGCACTCCGTGGCTATCTGGGGACCCCCCCCCAACACTTTCTCGGTATGGCCCCACCTACTGGTCTCCTAGGATTCCCACTCCACCATTTCACACCTGGTGGTGGTTATTAGACAACCATGTCAAAGCTCTGCAGGCCTGCAGAGATGGAGCCCAGCTGGACACCTTTCTCTAACTCTCCTAGTACCCGCTTGTTTTCACTGCCAGGTGCAAGAATTGACCACCTCTCCCAGATGAAGATGAATCCTCCAAGATATAATAAAGACCTCAGTATTCAAGTCAACTAGGATTGTCCCATATTGAAAATGCCAAAATCCCAAGTGATTCAGCTCTTTCGTGATACATGTGTGATTAGTAGTTTTATATGTAACATCTATTGAGCATTTATTATGTGCTACATATAGCACTCAGTACTTTACATGAATTATTTCATATTTATTCCTCATTTAAATATTAGGAGCTATGCATATTATTATTATATGTCCTCTTTATAGATGAGACTTAGACAGAGGTAGGCAACATGCCAAAAGACACAGCACCACAAATCCAATTTAGGACTGTCAGTCCTCAACACCTACATTTTGCACAGTTAAGGGGCCATTTTTTTCTATTTGTATATACTGTACTCATTTCCTTAAGACATACTTGGATGGAGTAGGTTGCCTCTGGGTCCAGACTCTCTTCTTTTGAATGTTTACCCTCAGGAGCCACCATAGTTAACTCCTTCACTCTGATCTCAATCACAGCCATCCCAGTCCACCAACAGTTTAAGTTTATGTTCTTAAACTTCAAAGTGGGACAAGTGGAGGGAGAAGTCAAGGCCCTAATTCTCTTTTCCCAAAAGAAGACCCTCCTTTACTTAATAAATCCCATAACTACATAAAGTAATAGATGCAAAGACAAAAGGGAGGCCCAAGTGCCCATGGATGCATTGGGAAAAAATGGCATTTAACTGCTCCTCCCAATGGCATCTAAGCTCAGTTCTTACTAAGCCAATCATGTCTTATTACATAAGGTCACCGCTATTTTGTGTGTTCCTTTATAAAATTATCATTTTGTTTTTTGTCAAGGGATTATGGTTTCCAAATGCTGCAATATAGTGACTTTTTACGATTTTAGGTTACCTCGGCATCCATTTTGAATCCAAGTTTAACTGTCTCATACCAAAATCAGGTCTCAGACACCCGTGATACAATTTTCAGTCCTACACTACACCCACACCCAAAAGGCTCAAGCCGGTAGCCAGAAATAAAAACTTAGAGGCCTCTCTACCACCTAGCAGACTGGACTCCCCACTTTCTCACCGCTTCCTTTAAAAAAACCATTCAGGCATTTGCCCAAGAACTGAGAGTCACCCACACCCTATTCCTTCATATATGCCGCTTATCACCATGCACATGTGCTCTCTCCCTCTCTCCCAACCCTTTCTTTCTCTCTATCTGACTCTTCATTCCTGCCTCATGAGACCCAGGGACAGGCTTCCCCAGGCTGGGTTTTTCCCATGATGTTGGGGAGAACACAAGGTCGGGCTCCCAATGCTAGAGTGATGGAGGCATAAACTGGATCATAAGCCAGAAGTCGTCTGCCAGTATAAACAAATTTCCCACATGAGGGACCCCGACGGTCATGGGTTGGGTAACTAGACATTAGGCCATCTGCCAGGTAAAGGGTATCCCATGAAAGGCACACTGTAAACAGCTATGTCCAACCCCCCTTCATTTCCTGTTAGGGCAGGGTTGCTGGCTGCTCTGGTTCTAAACTCCAGTTTATCTAAGGGCTCTCAAAACACACAACCCCTGGGGAAGGAGCAGGGAATGGACAAGCTCAATGGACTCCATGTCTGTCTTAGTTTGCTGTTCTAGCATCTTTAGTGTGGCAGGCCTCAGATGAGTACAGTCTCTAAATCAGAAAAGAAAAACAAAAGAAACCAGACACATTTGACCGGGCATGGTGGCTCACGCCTATAACCCCAGCACTTTAGGAGGCCAAGGCGGGTGGATCACCTGAGGTCAGGAGTTTGAGACCAGCCTGACCAGCATGATGAAACCCTGTGTCTACTAAAAATACAAAAATTAGCTGGGCGTGGTGGCAGGCGCCTGTAATCACTGCTACTTGGAAGGCTGAGGCAGAAGAATCGCTTGAACCCAGGAGACAGAGGTTGCAGTGAGCCGAGATTGTGCCATTGCACTCCAGGTGACAGAGCAAGACTCTGTCTTTAAAAAAAAAAAAAAGGCCAGGCGCGGTGGCTCAAGCCTGTAATCCCAGCACTTTGGGAGGCCGAGACGGGCGGATCACGAGGTCAGGAGTTCGAGACCATCCTGGCTAACACGGTGAAACCCCGTCTCTACTAAAAAATACAAAAAACTAGCCGGGCGAGGTGGCGGGTGCCTGTAGTCCCGGCTACTCGGGAGGCTGAGGCAGGAGAATGGCGTAAAAACCCGGGAGGCAGAGCTTGCAGTGAGCTGAGATCTGGCCACTGCACTCCAGCCTGGGCGACACAGCGAGACTCCGTTTCAAAAAAAAAAAAAAAAAAAAAAAAAAAAAAGACAAGACAAGAAAAAAGAAACCAGGAACATTTCAACAGGACCAATACACCTCTCCCTGCTCTTCAATGGCACCCCTTGACATTCCACCTTCCAGATTCCTGGGACACAAATCACCCCTGTTGTTCCAAGCTCATTCATTGATACGACTTAAAGTGAGCTATGATAATGATCTCATTGGTGATTTTTGTATCTGCTACAAAATGGAGGGGTGGATCAGCCTTTCAAATATGGATCAGGCTGTCATCTCACTTCACTGACTTTGCAATGGAAGCCCTGGGTTGAAATAGGAACATTTGGCAAAGGAAAAGGTAATTTCAAGGCCTCTAAAATAACTGGTGAGGGTGAAGGCTCTGATGCCGGTGTGAGTCCTGGCCATATTTAGTAGCTTGAGCCTGGATCTGGGCAAGTTATTTGACTCCCTGTCACGGAGGGCTGTCAATCACACCTATCCCACAGGGTTGTTGTGAGGATTGAATGCAGCATTGCGTGTGGAGTGCTTAGAATGGCACCTGGCAGGCGAACTTGGGCTGCTGACACTTATTCCCGCATTCCCAGTGTCTGACACAGCGCCTGGCCCCAGGAGACGCAATCCATTCTTGTCGCTAATGCTACCATTATCTTCACAGTCAGAGTCATGTTTTGTGAGGTCCCTGTGAAAAATTTCCAGGGCTGAGGCCTATGTCTGCCCTCACAGAAAAGTACAAAATCCCACATAGGTGATCAAGGCCTATTTCCACATTTCAGTCTGAGGGTTGACTCGCAAAGAAAATCCTTCATGGGTTTCAGGCTTATCTTATAATAGAAAAGCCTTAATGTGATTATTAGAATCTTTACGCTTGTGTTTAAATTTACACCTTAATTAGGTCTTGTATCTTTTTTTTTCCTCTTAGAAGTGAAACCCCAAAACCGGAAGAATAAGGTGTTCATGAAAGACTTCCCTCAAAGTGAGAAGACACTACCAAATCACAGGTGTACCTGCAGAGTATCTAAGTGGATAGTGGAAACAGTGAAGTTACCCCAACACAGGGGCACTGGACACCTTGCTTCATTCAGAATTCAATTGCAATTGGCCTGAATTTCTTATATTTCTATTTCACTTTGACATGGGAGTAAACCAGTGTTCTGCATTAGATTTGTAGTTATTCTAAAGGCACTGTTATAATTTCATTTCTTAACTCTTACTGAAGAAAAAGTAGCCTTTTTGTCCCATTAAGGATGGTTTAACATCTTTAAACATGGGAAGAGGTCTACCTTATTGGAACATGCTGTAGACCAGGGGCCCCCAGGCCCCAGGTCCATGTCCTGTTAGGAACAGGGCCACACAGCAGCAGGTGAGCGGCGGGTAAGCAAGCATTACCACCTGAGCCCCACCTCCTGTCAGATCAGCAGTAGCATTAGATTCTCATAGGAACGTGAACCCTATTGTGAACTGCACATACAAGGGATCTAGGCTGTGTGCTCCTTATGAGAATCTAACTAATGCCTGATGATCTGAGGTGGAACAGTTTCGTCCTAAAATTTCCCCCCCATCCCAGTCCATGGAAAATTGTCTTCCACGAAGCTGGTTCCTGGTGCCAAAAAGGTTGGGGACTGCTGCTGTGGACCATGATAATGTCTATTACATCCTTCTACCCACTTGGCTCTTGGTCTGGGGTCTAATACATAATAGACTGTCAATACATTTGATCCTTGCCTCATTCCCTTTTTTTGTCTGGTCCACATGTAACTGTTACTAAGATCTCCAAGCACAGACATGGAGGACGTCCTGGAGGAACAGGTAACAGCAGCAAGCCAGTCTGGTAGAAAGGCCATGATGTTAGGACTGAAAGAGACTGTACTGTGGTCCCATGTGGTATGGGAGTCCTTCATAGAGACTGCTGAGTCACCTTCTGTGTCACAGCCACATAACTCTGAATCCTTGTCTTAGTTCACTTGGACTGTTGTAACAAAATATCATAAACTCAGTGGCTCATAAACAACAGAAATTTATTACTCACAGTTCTGGAGGCTGGAAAGTCTAAGACAAGGCACCGGGAGATTTAGCATTTGGTGAGGGCCTGCTTCCTCACAGCTTTCTAGCTGTTCCTCATGTGGTGGAAGGGCAAACAAGCACCCTCAGGCCTCTTTTATATGGACTCCAATCCCATGGGTGAGCTAATCACTTGCCAAAGGTGATGACCTAATCACCTGCCAAAGGCCGCACATCTTTATTATTACTATTATTATTATTATTTTGAGACAGTTTCGCTCTTGTTGCCCAGAACAGAGTGCAATGGCACAATCTCGGCTCACTGTAAACTTTGCCTCCCAGATTCAAGCGATTCTCCTGCCTCAGCCTCCCAAGTAGCTGGGATTTCAGGCATGCACCACCACGCCCAGCTAATTTTGCATTTTTAGTAGAGGCAGAGCTTCTCCATGTTGGTCAGGCTGGTCTCAAACTCCCGACCTCAAGTGATCTTCCAGCCTCAGTCTCCCAAAGTGCTGGGATTACAGGGGTGAGCCACCGTGCCCTGTGGCCCCACATCTTAATACCACCACATTGGGGATCAAATTTCAACATGAGTTTTGGGAAGACGCAAACTTTCAGACCATAGCAATTCTAAAGACCAAAGTATTGAGTCTTTAGACTCTTACTAAGATGAGACCTCTTACCTTCCTCATTAGACACTGAGATTCTTAAATCAGAGACTGCTGTTAAGTCACGTCCATCACCTGTACCATCCTATACCTTACTCGGGGTAGGTGCTTAATAGAGCAATATTTGATGATTTCACTGATTATGTTTTTTTGGGTTTTTTGTTTGTTTGTTTGTTTGTTTTTGACATGGAGTCTCGCTCTGTCGCCCAGGCTGGAGTGCAGTGGCGTGATCTCAGCTCACTGCAAGCTCTGCCTCCCAGGTTCATGCCATTCTCCTGCCTCAGCCTCCCTGAGTAGCTGGGACTACAGGCACCCTCCACTGTGCCCGGCTAATTGTTTTTTTGGTAATTTTAGTAGAAACGGGGTTTCACCGTGTTAGCCAGGATGATCTCGATCTCCTGACCTCGTGATCCACCCGTCTCAGCCTCCCAAAGTGCTGGGATTATAGGCGTGAGCCACCGCGCCTGCCCGCCTGATTCATTGATTATCTTAAAGGACAGGTAAAAGAGTTAATGCCTTAAAGGAGAAGTAAGAACTCACTTCTGTGAGTTCAGATTGGTATTGAAGGGACTGGATCTTGTTCATTTTTGTAAACTGAATGTTCCGTGCATTCACTCAATAAATTAATATTTATTTGATGAGTGGTTGTACAAGCAAATGAACAAGAAAACCTCAAGGATCTCCTCCATGGGAGTCCACTGGCCTCTCCTTGGCCCCATCCAGTTCGATGTGAATACCCTATAAATGATGCTAGGGAAGATATGATTTTCAAATTGCAGATGACAGGATGTGAGTTTATTAATACCATACTCCACTAATTCTAAGATGCACATTTTAACTTCTAAAATCAGATGCATCATACAATCAGTTGCATCCCACAGTTTAATGGGCAGTATTCTTTCTTCTTTATGGTAATTTTTTTAGTGCATCTTACAATTAAAGGAGTTTTCTATTTGAGGAAATATGGTATATCGGTTGATGTAATCCAAATCAAAGACTATCAACAGGATAGAAAAAATAGGAGTGACTTGAACAAGATGGAATTTTGTGGTGATAAACAGTATAGTCCTGCACTTAAGTTCAAAAAATCAATTGCCCAAGTAAAAGATGAAGACAAGTTGGCTTAAATTCAGTTCCTGTCAGGTTTGAGTAGACTGCTAAGGAAGTCAATAGCCATGTCACTGCCCAAAAGCTAATGCAATTATAGGCTGTGCTAATAGAAATATAGTGTCCCCAAACAGGCAGAAATATCTCATGGTAATGTTCTTTGGTCAGATGGAGTTTGAAATCTCTTCTTGCCACATTTTAAGAAGCACATTAACAAACCGGAGCATCTGCTTTTATTGAAATTGTGCTTTGGAGTTAAGCCCTAGATCTACAATGAGAGATGACTTTAAAAGAAACAATTTGAGTAAATGTGGTATTGAATTTATCATAAGGAAATTGTTAGATACATTCTTCTCTGGGAGAACCCAGGAGAAAATTTTCTTTTCTGTTCAGGTCCAGGGGTAGCTATGTCTCCTGTTTGCTTTTATGAAGACTGAATTGTACAACTGCCCCTGTTTCCCTTTTTGCTCTGGCTGCCAGTAAATTCAAAAGGCAGATTTAGAGCCTAATACCTAGCCACGTTTAGAGATCTGTATGGCATTTGCTTATGCACTACACTTACTTTGGGTCAATATTTCTTGCATTTATTTTCTCTACACTAATATTTCCTCCATTACTTTTATAATCCTGCTGTATCATTTATGCTTTTGCAAACTCCTTCAAGTCTCCTTTGGGATACATCGGGGATATGAATGAATAAACACCAAAAATAACCAAGTAAAAATGGATGCATATTCAGAGGAGAGCAAGTGGGGAGACAAGTGACGAGGAAATTGTTCCCGAGAGATATGGCTGAAGGAACCAGAACTATTGGGAAAGCAGAAGACTGATTGGGGAATGAGAGTAATCCTATACACATTGACAGGCCTATTATACTGGAAACAGATTAAATAGATTCGGTATGACTCTAAGTAAAATCAGTGAATGTTAGAGAGTGAGTCGTGTTTATTTTCTTGATATAAAAGAAAAAGTTGCTAACAATTTGAGCTGCCCAAAATTAGAATGGCTGCATTGTGAGGAACTGCGCCCCTGTTTGTGGAAGTGCTTAAGTTGAGGCCGGATGGCCACCTGTCAAGGATGTGAAAGATGGGATTCCTGAAGGATCCCGGAAGTCTCTTCTGACTGTGAGTCAACATTCTGTGAAATGGAGGCTGAGGTGTGGGAAGAAGACACCTGCTGAGGGAAGGGGGTTTGCTCAAGAACCTTGCCCTTGTGGAACGGGATTCGGGGGGCAAAGGCCTCTAGGGAAAGAGAGGTCACTTCCCAGGGAGGGCTGTCCTCCTGCCCATGGAGATGTTCTTCCAAGCACAATTCCCGCACTGGAAACAGCACAAAGAGAAATCCGGAACACAGACATGAGCACTGAGAATTAGAGGCCTCCAGCCGGCCTTCCTGTTCTCCGTAGGCCCCTCCATCAGGGGACAGGAATGTGGCACTCTCAATTCCCTAGGGGTCTTTTATATTCCCTTTCCTGGGTTCAAATTCCATCCTTGCCTCTGATTGGCTAACAATTACCTCATTGTCTTTTCACTTGCTTAGAAAATCACATCTGCCTTCTCCACCCCGTTTCCTCCTTTCCCAATGCCTCTTACTCCAGAATGACAGCATCTTTCCCTTGCTGTATATTCCTGCCCTGAAGTTCACAACTCCCCATTGTCTTTGACCTGATGTCCCAGGGCTTTCAGCTTCTCTTTCCTGACTGCATTAGCCATGCAGATTTATGCAGTGCTTCTCTCAGTCCTCAGCCATTTTCCCTGCTATGTTAATATTCAATGTTTTCCTTTCCCTCGACTCTGCTTTTAGCAGATCTTATTCCAAACTGCCTCAGAGCCACTCCCAGCTTGGTGGGGGCAGCTGGGTGTGATGAGCACAGGACACTCCTTTGGACAGATGGACGAGCGGAGGGGCAGGAAAACACCCCCAGCCCCGGCTCAGCTGCTGAGTGATTTAGCCAAGAGTAGGAGGGGAGGAATGAGACAGCTCCACCAGCCCAGGCTAAAAACAGACCTGGCCTCCTCCAAATGTTCCACAGATTAGGACCCTCTTCCTCCCTTCTCCATTCCTACCGTCTCTCCAAACCTCAAATCCTGCAGCCACTGTGTGGCTTCTTTCTCCGTCAAGGCCACTCAGGATGTTGATCTTAATTTGATTTTGACAGACACGAAGAAGAGGAGGGGGAGGGAACCCACAGTGTGATCTGTCCTCCCCTCTTCTCCCACCTCTCAGGGTGGCCAGGGCCCAGCCAGCAGGACCTACAGCTTTGGTATAATTTACAGCCTGAGACCTCAGAATATTGGAACCCAGTCAAGGCCATAAACTTTGTTCCGAGTGCCGTGTGACAGTTTATGGTGAAGGGCAGACGGGACTTGCTGGCCCTGAGCCTGCCCCTTCATTACAGAGCACCCTTCTGCCGCTCCTCTCACCCGCGGGCTATGGTGACGTGCTGAATGGCAAATGGGAAGCAGACCTGGGTCCTCACACTTGGTCCTGTGTCCTGGGATCCCCATACACCCTGGCCGTCACATACCCAGGTCCCAACACAGCCAGCTCCACACACACCCTGGCCCTCACACACCCCATATACCCTGGTCCCCACACACCAAGGTCCTCGTACACACAGATGCTCACACACCCAGGCCTTCGCACACCCAGGCCCTTGCACACCCTGGTCCTCTCAGACCCTGGTCCTCGAACACCCAGGTCCTTGCATCTTCTGGTCCTCCTATGTGGGCCAGTGAGGCACATGCACAGAGAATAGTGTCACAGAGGAGCACATTAACCCGTATCAAAGGTGGGTCGTCAGGAAAGGGTGGAGGTGCTTCCCTGACTCCCATTCTGTCTACCGGGAAACGGTATGCAAATAAACTTCAGGAGCAGCTTTGAGGGAAAAGGACCATAAAATAAGTCACTTGAAGAGGGTATGAAGAGGAAGAGGGGCAGGCACTTGTTTATGCGAGTATAATCCAAATGTAAGGTCTCTACCAGCATTTGTCTAAACAACACTGTCACTGTCTTATTTTTAAAACAGGGATGGAACCTATCCTAGCCTCCTTTGACTAACAGGAAACTTGTTTTTTCCCCACATTTCACCCCATGTATTTCTGAGGCAATCCCCATCCCTCGAAGTCTTCCCTGGTTGGCTACAGCTCCCTTGGCCGAGCCCTGCCTCCAGCCACAGCTCACTCCACTGCAGTCCCTCAACCACCCTTGGGAGCAGCTTTCTCCTGACTCTCTCAAGCTGGCCACAGGTCCTTCCCTCCTTTCCCCACCATGACAGCAAAAACCAGACTGTTAATTTTAACAAGATTCATACCTAAAGCTTAGGTTAAGGGTATTACAACACAGCCACAAAAATAACATAAACCTTCATGTTAGATAGAAGAGAAAACAGAATCTGCAGGCCTCGCTTGCTTAAAGAATGCCACCCTGTCCACCTCCCATCCTGTTCACTCAGGAAGAAGCCAACCTTTCCCTCCCCACGTCTGAGCTCTGCAATCCCTTCCAGCCTACGTAGAGCCTCTCACCCCAGCACCCCTGCACAAAGCCCCAAGCTCCACTTCTTAAGGCTCATGGAAAGGAAACTGCAACTCTTGTCCCGCTTAGGCCTCATTTCCTGTCTCAGGCATTATCTCTTCCCAGGGTGATTGACAGTGGGATGGTTCACTCACTTCAGAACCACAAGGATGACTCATCCAACATCCTGGCCTCTGGTTTCCTCCATCTGCTAACCTCCAGCAACCTTTTCCTTCACTCCATCTCAACCGTCGATACCTGTAATCAGCTTAGACTTTGTCATCACCAAGAAGAGCACCAGCTCTGAAATTTCCCTCTCAAAAATCCCCACTAGACCGTAAAAAGACATGGAGGGACCGTAAATGAAGGAAGCCAACCTGAAAAGGCTACATGCTATGTAATTGTAACTAAATGACACTGGAAAAGACAAAACTATGGAGATTAAAAGGAAAGGTGTTTGCCAGAGGTTTGGGAGAAGGGAGGGATGAAGAGGTTGAGTATGAAGTATTTTTAGGGCAGTGAAATTATATTGTTTGATACCCTACTGGAGTATACATGTCATTATACCTTTGTCAGGACCCACAGAATATACAACACCAAGGGTGAGCCCTAATGTGAACTATGGACTTTGGGTGTGTCTTACCTGGGCTGGGTAATTTACAAAGAGAAGTTTATTTGGCTCAGAGCTCTGTAGGCTGTACAGGAAGCATGGCACCAACATCGGCTTGTAATGAGGGCCTCAGGCTGCTTCCACTTGTGGTAGAAGGCAAAGGAGAGCCAGCTCATGCAGAGATTATATGACAAGAGAGAAAGATGAGGTGCCAGTCTCTTTTTAGCAACCAGCTCTCGCTGGAACTAATAAAGTAAGAACTTACTTATTTCCAAGAGGACAGCACCACAGCCTTCATGAGGGGTTCGCCCATGATCCAAACACCTCCCACTAGGCCCCACCTCCAGCACTGGGATCAGATTTCAGCATGAGATGTGGAGGGGACAAATACCCAAACTATATCAAGATGACAATGATGTGTCAATGGAGGTTCATCTGGAGGTTCACCACTTGTAACAAATGTACCACTCTGGTAGGGCGTGTTGATAGCAGGGTCGGTTGTGCACATATGAGGGCAGAGGTGAGCTCCGTACTTTCTGTTCAGTTTTGCTGTGGATCTAAAACACTAAAAAACAAAGTAGACTTTTTAAAAAATCTCAACTAATTTCCTGTCCTTCTCTTCCACTTGCTCTAGTACGCTTTTGGCTGTGACTCTTTAATTACATTGAGACACATCACGTGTCACTCTTCAGCAGGCCTCTTGTCGGCACTGCATTCCTGATCCAACTTACAGCCCAAAGCCACCCTGATGAACACTACCTCACAAATACCCTCCATTTCCTCATCCTTTTTCTTTTGGCAAAAACCTCTCTCTGACAACCTCAATAACTATTTTTTCTTTGCCTGTACCCAACGTGCCTAAATAAAACATTTCTTTTTCTTTTTTTTTTTTTTTTTGAGATGGAGTCACCCTCTGTCACCCAGACTGGAGTGCAGTGGTGCGATCTCGGCTCACTGCAATCTCTGCCTCCCGGGTTCAAGCGATTCTCCTGCCTCCTAAGTAGCTGGGATTACGGGTGTGTTCCACCACACCCAGCTAATTGTTTTGTATTTTTAGTAGAGATAAAGTTTCACCATGTTGATCAGGCTGGTCTCGAACTCCTGATCCACCCGCCTCAGCCAGTAAATTACTGGCTGTCTAGGGATGAGGGAATTGGAGGATATGGGGAGTAAGTGTTAATGGGTATGAAGTTTCTTTTTGGCTTGGTTAGAATGCGCCAAAACTGATTGTGGTGATGATTGCACAACTAAAATTGAACAATTTAAGTGGGCAAGTGTCATGGCATATAAATTATATCTCAGTAAAGCTGTTATTTAAAGAAAAAGAAAAAGAAAATCTTTGAACCCTCATTCCCCTTCATCCACTGCCTCATTCTTTGTTCTCCATAGCAAAAGTTTTTGGAAGAGTTGTTTTTATAACTCTTATTTTTATAGTGCTATCTCTACTTTCTTATCTTCATCCATAATTTAGCATCAGCATGAATTATTGTTACTATTGTTATTAACTTATTATTTATTTATTTTGGGGCCACAGATGGAAGGAGTTGAATTACTCACACTCCTCAACTTATGAGCATCATCTTTAGTTAGTGTGAACAAGATCCCTCATGTTTTATTTTGTTTTCTTCTCTTCATTTCTTTCTTTCCTTTTCTTTTTTTATAATGGAGTCTTGCTCTGTGGCCCAGGCTGGAGTGCAGTGGCACGATCTTGGCTCACTGCAACCTCCGCCTCCTGGGTTCAAGCGATTCTCCTGCCTCAGCCTCTCAAGTAGCTGGGATTACAGGCACCCGCCAACACTCCCAACCAATTTTTTGTATTTTTAGTAAAGACAAGGTTTCACCATGTTGGCCAGGCTGGTCTTGAACTCCTGACCTCAAGTGATCCACCTGCCTCAGCCTCCCAAAGTGCTAGGATTATAGGCGTGAGCCACCATGCCTGGCCTTCCTTCCCTACATCTCTAATTTCAACTCTTCTTTCTCTCCCTTCCACATAGACACCCATTCAAATATGTTTTGCCTAAGTCCTTGAATGTGCATTATTTCTGAAAAAAAAAAAAAAATGGTGCTGTATTGCTATGTTTCTAATGTACATAAATAGTACATTGCTATACTACACAAATACTATAGCGCTGTACTATTGTGCTCTACTACTATTTGTGTAGCACAACACCAGCCTCAGAGACAGTGACCACAGTGGTCAGAGTGTAGGCTGGAATCCCAGCTCTGCCACTTACTCACTGGGTGACCTTAAGTAAGCTACTTAATGCTCAGTGTTTCCGTTCCATGTTTGTAAAATAAGGATTTATTCAACAAACATTCACAAATATTTATTGAGAGCCTTCTATGTGCCAGCCCTAGCGACTGGGTAATTTATAAATAATATAAATTTATTTCTCAGAGTTCTGGAAGCTGGGAATCCAAGATCAAAATGCCAGCAGATTCTAAGTCTGGTGAGGGTGCACTCTCTGCTTCATAAACGGGTCTCTTGCTGCATTCTCATGTAGCAGAAGGGAAAAAGGGAACAACTCACTCCTTCAAGTCCTTTTATAAGGGCACTAATCCTATTTATAATGGCCAAGCCCTTATGAACCAATCACCTCCTAAAGGCCCCACCTTTTAATATTACTCCACTAAGAATCAAGTTTCAATATGAGTTTTGGAGGGACACAAACATTCAAACCATAACAAAGATGAACATACAAAAATTGTATGGTTTTTTGTGTCACAGCAACAGAATTAGAAAGTAAAATTATAAAAGACTATCAGTTAAATAACATCAAAATATACAAACTACTTATAAATCTAAAAATGACATGTCAGATGTACACATAGAAAACTAGGAAACATTTTTGAGAGAAATTAAATACCAAAATAAATAGAGTGAAGTATACAATGTTCATGGATAGCAAGACTCAACAGTGTAAAAATGTGTATTTTCCTTCAAATGGATCTATAAATTCAATTCAATCTGAAATGTATATTGGGGATTTTTTGGTGAAATTTAACAAGTCATTTTAAAATTTACATGGAAATGCAAAGGCCCAAGGGTAACCTAGAATCTCTTGAAGAGGAACAAGTAAGAGAACTTTCTGTCCTTGAAATCACAACTTATTATAATGCTACAGCAGCCAAAGCATTGTGATATTGCTGCAAGAGTAGACTGACCAATAGATAAATGAAATAAAAAAAGAGAGTGAGGAAAAGGAACGGACACACATATATATATGAACATACGGTATGATAGAAGTGGAAACTCCTGGCAGGGTGCAGTGACTCATGCCTATAATCCCAGCACTTTGGGAGACCAAGCCAAGCAGATCACTTGAGGCCAGGAGTTTGAGATCAGCCTGACCAACGAACATGGTAAAACCCCGTCTCCACTAAAAACACAAAAATTAGCCAGGCATGGTGGTGCATGCCTGCAATCCCAGCCACTCAGGAAGTTGAGGCATGAGAATCACTTGAATCTGGGAGATGGAGGTTGCAGTGAGCTGCACTCCAGCCTTGTTGACAGAGTGAGACTCTATCTCAAACAAAAAAAGAAAAAAAAGTGGAAACTCCAGGTAAATCATCTGTGCATCTAAATGTGAAACATAAATAATAAACCTTCTAGAAATTAATAAATATTTTCATGACCTTACAGGAGTAAAATATTTTAAAAATAGAACACAAAAAGCACTAATCACACATACATACACAAAAAGAGACTGATAAATTAGACTACAGTAAAATTAAGAATTTCTGTTTATCAAAAGACACCATTAAGACCAGGCACAGTGGCTCACACCTGTAATCCCAGCATTTTGAGAGGACAAGACAGGATGATCACTTGAGGCCAGGAGCTTTAGACCAGCCTGAGCAACATAAGGAGGCCCCCATTTCTACAAAAATAAAATAAAGGCTGGGTGTGGTGGCTCATGCCTGTAATCCCAGCACTTTGGGAGGCCGACGTGGGTGGATCACGAGGTCAGGAGATCCAAGACCATCCTGGCTAACACAGTGAAACCCCGCCTCTACTAAAAAAATACAAAAAATTAGCTGGGCGTGGTGGCAGGCGCCTATAGTCCCAGCTACTAGGGAGGCTGAGGCAGGAGAATAGCGTGATCCTGGGAGGCGGAGCCTGCAGTGAGCCGAGATCATGCCACTGCACTCCAGCCTGGGCGACAGAGCGAGACTCTGTCTCAAAAAAATAAATAAATAAATAAAAATAAAATAAAATAAAATTAGCTGGGCATGGTGGCATGCACCCATAGTCCTAGCTACTTGGGAGGCTGAGGCAAGAGGATTGCTTGAACCAAGGTGTTTGAGACTTGAGAAAAAAATCTGTTTGCTCCTCCAGATTCATCAAATATCTCCTGGCTATGAGGAGTCCCTTGGGAATTCAGAGAAAGAAAAAGAGTGAGCTAGTTGCTCCCTGAGAGCAGTTGCCTTGGACTGGCTCTTTTCTTTACAGAAAGTCAGTGCTTCTCCAATGCTGGCCCATTCTATGAAACTCTATCTCCATCTTTTTGGCCTAAGGATAGTGACAGACTTACTGATGCTAGTCTTGAGTTTTTGCACCATCTCTACTATTTCTCTATACCTGCTAACACCTATCTTAAACAACCCTTCTCTCTGTCTCTGTCTCTCTCTGTTTCTCTCTCTCTCTGTCTCTCTCTCTCTCTCAAACACACACACACACACAATTATCCTAAGTTGAATATACCATATTTTTCTGCTGGGACTCTGACTGATACATTGACCAATCTCGTTTATTGAAAAGTAAAATGCAAATTAAAACCACAACGAAGTATAACTTAATTCTCACCAGAATGGTTAAAGTAAAAAAGACTGATAAATCTGAGTATTGGCAAGGATATGGAAAAACAGGGACTCTCATACACTATTGGCAAAGTGTAAACTGGCACAACTCCTTTGGAAAACAGACTGACTTTATCTGGAAATGTGAACATGAGCCCAGCAATCTTACTCCTACATCCATATCCTAGGGCATGGTTCTCAAACTTTCACCTGCCATTAGCACACCCAGTGGGCTTGTTAAAACACAGATTGCTGGGCCCCTCTGCCAGCTTTCTGATTCAAGTCTGATGCAGCAGTTGAGATTTTGCATTTCTCGTGAAGTTGCTGGGTGCTCTGATGCTGGGACTACATTTTGAGAACTGAGGCTCTAGAAAAGTTCTTGCACATGTGCACCAGGTGCCATAGCAGCATTGTCTTAATTCTTTTTTTTTTTTTTTTTTTTTTTTTTGAGACGGAGTCTCGCTCTGTAGCCCAGGCTGGAGTGCAGTGGCCGGATCTCAGCTCACTGCAAGCTCCGCCTCCCGGGTTCACGCCATTCTCCGGCCTCAGCCTCCCGAGTAGCTGGGACTACAGGCACTGCCACCTCACCCGGCTATTTTTTGTATTTCTTAGTAGAGACGGGGTTTCACCGTGTTAGCCAGGATGGTCTCGATCTCCTGACCTCGTGATCCGCCCATCTCGGCCTCCCAAAGTGCTGGGATTACAGGCTTGAGCCACCGCGCCCGGCCAATTCTTTTTAAAAAATTGGAAATAATTAAAACGTCCTTCAACTGTAAATTGGACAAATAAATTATCATATATGAAATAATAATCAGCACTACAAAGGCATGAAACGCTGCAACAAACATCAACATGGATGACTCATGAGGCAAAACTAAGAAAATGATTTGAGGGATACATAGATGTTAAAATTATTAAGACAAGAAAGAGAAGAGTAATCAAAAATTACCATGATAGTTACTTCTATAGGAAAGGGAGGAGATGTGATTGGAAGACACACACACAGGGTCTTTGATGTTACTATCAATGTTCTATTCTGACTGGTGACCGATTATGCAGATGTTTGTTCCATAGTTATTCTTTGAGGTGAACATAGGTTTCTTGAACCAGGCTGAGAGAAACACTGCCCTAGACCCTCCAAATGAATCCATCAAAAGCTGAAAATTCCTCACCAGTACTTTCCCCATATCTGGTTCTCTCATTTCGGAAAGCGAAGGGGACATCAGTACTCTAAGATGTCCCACCAGCCTAGAGGAAAGGTGGACTGGCCTGGCCTCCCACCATCTTCTGAGTCTCCTCTGAGCAAACCTCTGGGGCAAGAACACACATTCACACTTCCACAGGGACAAGTCACAATATATAAATAGTTATCTAAATCCACATTTAGGAAATAAATATTTTTCTATCAGAAACACAATAGTACAGATGCGATTTTTCCCACAAAAAAAAGAGAGATATTTTTCGTTACTATGCACTGTAGTTTAGTTCCCAAGGGCCAGGATCTCAAACCTGTCATTCTAGAAAAGGGTCATTGTTCTATATTTGCATAACCAAAGGGTGTTCTTTTCTAGAACAATGCAGCAGTCTGCCTCCAAGTTAACCCAAGGCAGAAAACTGCTTCCAGCCTTCAAATGAAATGGATAAATTCTTACTTCAGTAAGAAGTAGGAAGCCTCTGTTTTTTCCTTTCTTCTTCCCTCCCTCCTCTTTCTTCCTTTAAATCAGCAATAAATTATTTTCTCACTCTAAAGTGACTTCCATTTGTGGATATTCTTGCCCTGTTAGAACGTTCTTTCTTTATTGAAATATTTCTCCTAGGGAGCATTCATCTGGTTGGTTTTGTTTCTGCCCCATGGGGTGATTGTAAATCTAATCCCTCTTCAACGTGACAGCCTTTCAAACACTGTAGGTTAAGACACTTGCTGCATCTTCCCTGAGTTTCTGTTAGTCCCTCAGCGGTCTCCCCTAGGGCAGCTTTGAACCCCTTCTCCATCCTGGTGGATGTGTTCTTAGGCTCCAATTTGTTACTCCCAAACATAAAGTGGAGACCCCAGATCTGAAGGTAAGTTCCAGCTGTGGAGAAAAAAAAAATGTTTTCCCTTTACCTACCTTAGGTTAATTGGCTGGGGCCCAGCAAATTAGATGGACAAAAGACAGATTAGCAAGAGTAAAACAAACAGAAGTTTACTAACATGTGTATCATGCGTACACCGGGGAGCACCCAGTGATGAGTAACTCAAAGGGGTGGCTAGAACTTGGGCTTAGAGAGCGTCTTAGCAAAGAAGAGTTTTGAAGAAAAGAAAGTGACAGGACAGAAGAAAAGGACTTTGAGCTTCTAGGAGTGGCAAATTGTGTGCAAATATAAGGAAAGTAGATAAGGGCTAGTTTTAGCAAGGTTTGCAGAGATTTCTGTGGGCCATAAGGACCTAGAGTTGTCTCTGGTGATTAATTTCTGTCTTTCCTGTTAGAGGCGGGAGAGGGGACACCTTCACAAATTTATGTCCTGCTTTTAGGCAAATAAGGGGAGGGCAGAGAGCTTTTTATGTGTCTGCTTCTTCTCAATTGCTTTCAGCTCAAAATAATCCTTATGCTATATTTTGGGGTGGCATTTTCTGCTACCCTTCACAGCCATAATGTGACTTCCAGCCTAGACTGAAGCAGGATTATCAAACCACACATCCTAGATATTATACACTTATTGACGCCATAGTTTTAAGCATGATAATGTACAGAGAAGCAATAATTGACTGATGCCATGAATAGGTACTAGAGGGAGAAAAAGGAGGAAGAAATTCGTTTGTCTTTTAAAAAGCAAAAGCTATTACAACCATTTTTGTGAAATGTTTATTATTAATGCCTAGTTGTCATGCAGCACAATAGCAGCTGATGTCAAAGCCTGAAGGGCTGCCAAACAAATGAGGGATTTGTCAGATTATATTTGCCATGCATTGGACTTGACAACAGCAGTTAACTCCAGATAAGTGGTCTCAGTCTTCATAGCGTGGTGCTCATTGTGTTAGTAACAGATAAACTCTGAAGGCTCAGTGATTTAACACAATAAAAGTTTATTTCTTGTTTCTTTACTATCCAGCGTGGGGCTGTTTGTATGAGTAGCTGTCTCCTAAGCAGAGATTCAGGGAGCCAGCCTCCTTCTCTGCCATTGTCAACAGGCAGTTCCCAAAGTTGTCATGGAGATGGAGTGGGGAAAAGGGGGATCTATTCCAGTTAACCAACCAGAGGGAGAAAGAGCACGGATGTTCATCCATGGAAGGACTTTAGGGCCAGGTATGGGAGTAGAGGGCATCATTTCTGCTTAAAATCTATCGCTATGACTCAGTTACAGGGATAACCTAACCACAGGGCGGCTGGAAATGCAGTCTACTTAGGTGCCCAAGAAAAAGAATCTATTTCTTTTCTCCTAACAATCCAAAGTCAGGTTCCTGTATGGGTGGCAAATAGTATCTTCCTATTATTGCAACAGTAGTTTTGACCTCATGGGTTCCTGAAAGGGTCTCATAGATGTCAGGGGTCTCTGAGCCATACTTTGAAACCACTTTTCTAGAACATCAGATGACCTTAGATAGGCTTATTAAACAGCATTCCAGTATGACATTAAAAGGATATGCAGTTATCTTTTGCCTTCCTAAACATTTCACATTCAAGGTTAAAATGCCCTTCAGTTCTCCTCCTTCCCCAGGCTCAATTCTGAGTTCCAAAGAATGTAGGCAACTGCTTCCCTTCCATGCTGGGAGACTTGTCTAGCTGGCAGCGGAGAGAGGTGGATCTGCTTCTTGGTCCTGGATCCTTCTTGATGCTGTGCTCATGGCTGTGGCTTACGCCTCTTTCCACCTGTTTCTTTCAGCTCAGTGTGTGGCCCTCCATGGGGAGATCTCAGCAGCCTGTCCCTACTGATTCACTTCTCACCTCTCCTTCTTGGCAATGACAGCCACCAGAGGAGCAGCCACGCTGCCCTCTAACTCTTAGCAGGAAGTCCACCTGACACCCCTCAGACCAGCGCTTCTTCTTCTTGACTTCCTGACAGGCACTGCCCTCCTGCTCTGCCCAAACAAATTGAATGAGTGGTTGAGAGAAAGGTGAAGCAGGCCCCGTCTCTCGTTCTTAGTGATTCCTGCTACCTGAGTTTCTTCTACCCAGCAACACCGTCACCTTCCTCACCATTCAGGCCTGGTGTCTCGTGCCTCAGGAGCCCATGCATCCCTCTTCACCCCTCCTCTTGCCCAGGTGGCACAGGCACATCTGTGCATCTTCCAACACCCTAGACAGGAAGTTCCCTAGGGGCCAAGGCAATTCCATATTGGACCCTTCCCTTCTAGCTCCTTTAGGTGGTGGATAAAAATGGCGGTAGACCCGTAGCTCACGCACTGTTGCTGGAACTGGGATAAAAATGAGGGTAGACCCGGAGCTCACATACTGTTGTTGGAACTGTCTCCCTTGTTTTTCCTGCCGGTGCTCTTTCTCTAGGTGTGTGTCGGGGTGCGGAGGGGCCTGGAGGACAGAAACCTGTTCTGCCTGCTTGTGCTTCCTTTCAAGTCTCTTCAGTTTCACTAGAGGTGGTGCCTTTGGAACCTGAAGTCAGGAATCTTGCATCTTTTTCACAGGTTTAGCCCTTGCCTGACAACTCCCGCACGGGCAAACAGCAGGCTCACATCTCAGCGGTCAAATTCCAGCCGTGGCGGCAGAGAAAAATAAAATATTTTGGTTAATGTCTCAAATTATTAGTCTGCTATGTACTAACATGAGTGTAAATGTGTTCAGTTGTTCCTGTGCAACACTTACACTTTAGGGCACTTTTGGGAGAGAGCAGGACTTGTTCCAAAGGCCTGACTTCAAGTGAGTACTTGGGATTGCCTGCTGCAGTGTGCAGGCTGCCCTCGAGGCCAGTGGGCAGGGTATTCAGGTAAGATGAGGGGAGAGGTAGGCAGGAACAGAAAACACCCTGTGGAGGCAGGTGAGAGGAGCTGGGTACCTTCCAGGCCATTTTATCTGGAAAATCCTTGTCTTCCAGTCCCAGCTCTTGCCCTCAGCTCCCCATTTTGCTGAAGGTGAACCAGACCTCCTTCTTCCCCAGTGCTCTGCCTCTGGTGTTTTTTCTCAATCTTGACAGGGTTGCTGGGTAGAAGCAACTCAGGTAGCAGGAAGAGCTAAGAATGAGAGACAAGGCCTGCTTCACCTTTCAGCCACTCTGTCCTCAGATACCCATAGGGTCTCAGGCCCAAGCCCAGCAGAAATGTCAGGTGATGTTTTGTCAGGATATCCCAATTTCTGAACACTGATCAACATCTATTCCAATATCCAAAAGCTCACATGCAGGAATGCCACAGCCTGGAGAGGCCCTAAGGACTCCCAGGGAGTGTTAGATAAGCTCAAAATAATTCCTCCCTGAGGGAGCTGGCTAGGGACACATCTCCTCCCAGAATTGTAGGTGCTTTTGTTGTGCTGAACAGAGAACACTGTCCCTGAGGGAAAATGCTGGCACTACCTTACCAGCCCCTGGGTCAGTGAGAAGCAGAGCCATGGGAAAGAGGCCAACCCTCCTGAGAGGGAGGAGGTCATGAGGGTGGAGGGAGGACGACAGGGTTTGCCTGTGTCCCCACCCAAATCTCATCTTGAATTTCCACATGTTGTGGGAGGGACACGGTAGGAGGTAATCGAATCATGGGGACAGGTCTTTCCCATGCTGTTCTCGAGACAGTGAATAAGTCTCACAAGATCTGATTTTGTGTGTGTGTGTGTGTGAGATGGAGTTTCATTCTTGTTGCCCAGGCTGGAGTGCAGTGGCGCTATCTCGGCTCACTGCAACCTCTGCCTCCTGGGTTCAAGCAATTCTCCTACCTCAGCTCCCAAGTAGTTGGGATTACAGGCATGCACCACCATGCCCAGCTATTTATTTATTTATTAGTAGAGACAAAGTTTCTCCATGTTTGTCAGGCTAGCCTTGAACTCCCGACCTCAGATGATCCACCTGCCTCAGCCTCCCAAAGTGCTGGGATTACAGGCAGGAGCCACCAAGCCCAGTCAATCTGATGGTTTTATAAGGGGAAGTTCCCCTGCACAAGCTCTCTCTGACTGCTGTCATCCACATAAGATGTGACTTGCTCCTCCTTGCCTTCCATGATGATTGTGAGGTCTCCCCAGCCATGTAGAACTATAAGTCCATTAAACTTCTTTCTTTTGTAAGTTGCCCAGTCTCAGGTATGTCTTTATCAGCAGTGTGAAAATGGACTAATACAGTAAATTGGTACCAGTAGAGTGGGGTGCTGCTGAAAAGGTACCCAAAAATGTGGAAGTGACTTTGCAACTGGATAACTGGCAGAGGTTGGAACAGTTTGGAGGGCTCAGACGAAGATAGGAAAATGTGGGGAAGTTTGGAACTCCATAGAGACTTGTTGAATAGCTTTGACCAAGATGCCGATAATCATATGGACAATGAAATCCAGGCTGAAGCAGTCTCAGATGGAGATAAGGAACTTGTTGGGAACTGGAGCAAAGGTGTCTCATTGTGCTTTAGCAAAGAGACTGGCAGCATTTTGCCCCTGCCCTAGAGAGTTGTGGAACTTTGAACTTGACAGAGATGATTTAGGGTACTTGGCAGAAGAAATTTCTAGGCAGTAAAGCATTCGAGAAGTGACTTGGGTGCTGTTAAAGGCATTCAGTTTTAAAAGGGAAACAGAGCATAAAAGTTTGAAACATGTACAGCTTGACAATGTGATAAAGAAAATTTCATTTTCTGAGAAAAAATTCAAGCTGACTGCAAAATTTGCATAAGTAAGGAGGAGCCAAATGTTAACCTCCAAGACAATGGGGCAAAGGTCTCCAGGCCATGCCAGAGACCTTTGCAGCAGCCCCTCTTATCACAAGCCTGGAGGTTTAGGATAAAAAATGGTTTCACGGGCTGGCCCAGGGTCCTCCTGCTGTGTGTGGTCTAGAGACTTGGTGCCCTATGTCCCAGCTGCTCCAGCTGTGACCAAAAGGGGCCAAGGTACAGTTCAGGTTGTTGCTTCAGAGGGTGGAAGCCCCAGCCCTTGACAGTTTCCATGTGGTGTTGAGCCTGCGGGTGCGCAGAAGTGAAGAATTGAGGTTTGGGAACCTCTGCCTAGATTTCAGAGGATGTATGGAAATACCTGGATGCCTGGGTAGAAGTTTGCTACAGGGGCAGCGCCCTCATGGAGAACCTCTGCTAGGTCAGGACAGAAGGGTAGCATGGGGTCAGAGCCCCCACACAGAGTCCCTACTGGGGCACTGCCTAGTGGAGCTGTGAAAAGAAGGCAACCATCTTCCAGACCCCAGAATGGTAGATCCACCAACAGGTTGTACCATGTACCTGGAAAAGCCACAGATACTCAAAGCCAGCCCATGAAAGCAGCCAGGAGGGGGGCTATACACTGCAAGGCCACAGGGGCAAAGCTGCCTGAGGCTTTGGGAGTCTACCTCTTGCATCAGTATGACCTGGATGTGAGACATGGAGTCAAAGGAGATCATTTTGGAGCTTTAAGATTTTACTGCTCTGCTGTATTTTGCACTTGCATGGGACCTGTAGACCCTTTGTTTTGGCCAATTTCTCCCATTTGGAATGGCCGTATTCACTCAATGCCTGTACCCCCTATTGTATCTAAGAAGTAACTAACGTGCTTTTGATTTTACAGGCTCATAGGCAGAAAGGATTTGCCTTGTCTCAGATGAGACTCTGGACTGTGGACTTTTGGGTTAATGCTGAAATGAGTTAAGACTTTGGGGGACTGTTGGGAAGGCATGATTGGTTTTGAAATGTGAGGACATGAGATTTGGGAGGGCAGGGCAGAATCATATGGTTTGGCTGTGTCCCCACCCAAATCTCATCTTGAATTCCCACATGTTGTGGGAGGGACATGGTAGGAGGTAATTGAATCATGGGGGCAGATCTTTCCCATGCTGTTCTCGAGATAGTGAATAAGTTTCATGAGATCTGATGGTTTTATAAGGGGGAGTTTCTCTGCACAAGCTCTCTCTTTGCCGCCATTCATGTAAAATGTGATTTGTTCCTCCTTACCTTTCACCATGATTGTGAAGCCTCCCCAGCCACGTAGAGCTATAAGTCCATTAAACCTCTTTCTTTTGTAAATTGCCTAATCTCAGGCATGTCTTTATCAGCAGCGTGAAAAAGGACTAATACAGAGAGGACTTACAGAGTCAGACACGGGGACATCATTACTGTGTGACTGGCACAGAAGGGAGCTCCAAGAAAGACAGAATTTCTAGCAGCATGCCACAGACACTGGGGTACCATACACCCTTCACGGATATGCCACCAAACACAGATCAGTGTGTAAAATTTGCTTCTGATGCAATCAATGATAGATTGAACAGACAGTAGGATGTGGAGTAGAGTGGAGTATAATTTGCTGCAAAAAGTGGTAGAGGGCAAGGTGGTGGCAAAGACATTTCTCAATTTGACTCAAAATGCAGAATATTGCCCCCTGAGGATATGTGTCCAGCCAAGGTAGGGAACAATTGACTCAAATTGTGACCCCAGGGTAAAGGACAGCCAAAAGACCAGGAGGCTGGCAGTAGATATCATTGCATTTCTTCATATGTACCAATAAAAATCCTAGTGGCCGGGCGCGGTGGCTCAAGCCTGTAATCCCAGCACTTTGGGAGGCCGAGACGGGCGGATCATGAGGTCAGGAGATCGAGACCATCCTGGATAACCCAGTGAAACCCCGTCTCTACTAAAAAATACAAAAAAAAATTAGCCGGGCGAGGTGGCGGGCGCCTGTAGTCCCAGCTACTCGGGAGGCTGAGGCAGGAGAATGGCGTGAACCCGGGAGGCGGAGCTTGCAGTGAGCTGAGATCCGGCCACTGTACTCCAGCCTGGGCGACAGAGCCAGACTCCGTCTCAAAAAAAAAAAAAAAAAAAAAAAAAAAAAAAAATCCTAGTATTTAAAAATGTACCAGCATGCTGACTTGGACACCACAGGGAGTAAAATGGTAAAACACTGGAGCCTGGTGCAGTAGTGCACATCTGTAATTCCAGCCACTCAGGAGGCTGAGGTTAGAGGATTGCTTGAGCCCAAGAGTTTGAGACCAGGCTGGGCAACATAGTAAGACCCCCATCTCAAAAATAAATTAATTAATAAATTAAGTAATTAAAATATTGGAATAATACAGAGATTATTATGGCCCCTGCACCAGACGTCTTATACCTTCATAAAGCACTCCACATTTGAGAGCACTCTTTTGCATGATTGAAGAATTTATAATACAGATATTATATTTCTCAGGTTTTCAAAAACAAACAGCAGAGTGGTTAAATAAAAAAGGACTGGAAGGCTGGGCGCAGTGGCTCACACCTGTAAACCCACCACTTTGGGAGGCCAAAGCAGGTGGATCATGAGGTCAGGAGTTCGAGACCAGTCTGGCCAAGATGGTAAAACACCATCTCTACTAAAACTGCAAAAAAATTAGCTAGGTGTGGTGGAGGGCACCTGTAATCCCAGCTACTCAGGAGGCTGAGGCAGGAGAATTGTGTGAACTTGGGAGGTGGAGGTTGCAGTGAGCTGAGATTATGCCTTTGCACTCCAGCACGGGCAACGGTGCAAGACTCTGTCTCAAAACAAATAAAAAAGGATTGGAAGTAAATTAATCACCGTATTAATATTAATGGTGGTAATTCCCAGTTGTAAGAATATGAATGATATTTCTTTTCCTTTTTGTACTTTCTACATTTTTTAATTTTCTAAAAATAAAATGAAAAGGCATAAATATAATAAAAGAAATGCAAACAAACTGGTTGAAACTCCCAGGGTTTCATAAGTGTTATCTCATTTAATCCTCACAACATCTCTATGAGACACAAATTATTTTTCTCATTTTCAGATGGGGAAACTGAGGCTAGGGCTGTTAAATAAACTCTTTAAGGTCACACAGCTATAAATAAATTAATTGGGACTTGAACCCAGGTCTTTTGACTCTAGATTTCATGCTCCTTCTTCCACATCCCATTGCCTCTGCAAGAACCACATACTCTTCTAACAACTAAAAAAACAGGATATATTAGAAGGAAAGTCACTGGTCCTCTTCTGCTTTTAGCCAGAATGAGTGAAGAACTTCAAACTCCTATAAGTGCCCTGGAAAGTGTACTAGGTCATACCAGACTAGGAGACAGGTGACTCAGGATACTTGACACCTATCAAAAAATGACCAGGGCTTGCCCATGGACTCAAGAGACCCTCAGATCAGAGCCTAGAAGAACGAGGTCCTTATTTATAAAGTCTCTTCTGTATAATACATATAATGCATAAGTATACACGCAATCTTGATCTGTCACCTACATAGGAAAGGCCTTTAAGGTCTTTATTCCAGCTACTATTTCTGAGATACAAATTAGCACAAAACAGCACCTTAAAACTACCATATTATTTTGTGGTGTTTTTTTGTTTTGTTTTGTTTTGTTTTTTTGAGACAGAGTCTCACTCTGTCACCCAGGCTGGAGTGCAGTGGCCCGATCTTGGCTCACTGCAATCTCCGCCTCTCGGGTTCCAGCAATGCCCTGCCTCAGCCTCCTGAGTAGCTAGGATTACAAGCACCCACCACCACGCCTGGCTAACATTTGTATTTGTATTTTTAGTAGAGACGGGGTTTCACCATCTTGGCCAGGCTGGTCTTGAACTCCTGACCTCGTGATCCACCTGCCTCAGCCTCCCAAAGTGCTGGGATTATAGGCGTGAGCCACCATGCCCACGTTTTTTGTTTTTGTTTTTTTTTTTTTTGAGACAGAGTCTGGCTCTGCTGCCCAGGCTGGAGTGCAGTAGCACCATCTTGGCTCACTGCCACCTCTGCCTCCTGGGTTCAAGCAATTCTCCTGCCTCAGTCTCCTGGGTAGCTGAGATTACAGGCACCCGCCCCCATGCCCAGCTAATTTTTTAGTAGAGATGGGGTTTCACCACATTGGCCAGGCTGGTATCAAACTCCTGACTTCAGGTGATCCACTTGCCTCTGCCTCTCAAAGTGTTGGGATTAAAGGCATGAGCTACCATGCCTTGCCAAAACTACCATACTATTTTACTCATGATTTTGTGGGTCAAAAAATGTGGGAAGGCTGTGCCTAGGACTTCTCACTTGGAGTCTCTCTTATGGTTACAGTCAGATGTTACCTGGAGCTGCAGTCATTTGAAGATTCAACAGGACTGGATGTCCAGCATGTCTCATTCATATGATTGGCAGGTGATGGTGGCTGATTAAGCTGTCAACTGGGGAACTCACATGTGGCCTTTCCAGTATAGCTAACTCAGGGGAGTTGAACTTCATACCTAGCATCTAGCTTCCCTCAGGACAAGCATCTCATAAGAACAAGGCAGTAGCTGCAAGCCTTTTTCTGACATGGTTGAAGAAATCACGCAGCACACTTCTACTTCATTGTATTGGTTACAAATGAATCATTAGACAGACTAGATTTAAGGGGAAGGGAAGTAGGCTCTACCTCTTGATGGAGTAGTACAAGGTCACATTGTGAAAGAGCAAGTGAGGTGAAAAATGTTGTTTCAGCCACCTTTAGAACATAAAATTTGCCTCAGTCATTTAATCCAATGTTTCCCAACCTTTGTCACCTCATAGCACACAGGGAAAGCATTAATATGTATATGGCTTATGACACGTCAGTTGGAAAGCTCTGACAGGCTAACTATCTGTGATTAAGAAAGCTTCCTTTCCTTACTTTATAGCTAGTGTGCATTCAAGGGCAAGATTTCTTACATGTTTCAGGGTAATTCTTGAACTAACAGAAAAAAAATCTCTTAGTTCTGTTCCCTTTATGCTATAAGCATCTGTGCTATAAGGATTTTTGTGTCCAAAAGCTTTGAGATAGTTTTTCATCTTTCCTCCTCTAAACACTAAAGGAGAGATAGCATACATTCTTCATACACTGGATCAGTTAAAACTATATGTTACCAATCAAAAAGAATAATAACTGTAACAGACTGAACACTTCAAACATGTTTAAATTCATGAGTTCATAACGCTTTTAATACAACGACAACAGAAATTATTACAGCAATCTTTGGAGGTTTCCAGGACCTTAACTCATTTAGAAAACTGGAGAATAAAGGGAAAGACCAAGCATTTGTCCTGCCTTTCCTATATGAACTATGCTTCACAGTATGCCAGGTATCAATGTGCTGTCTCTCAGCTCAAAGCCCACTCTTCTTTGCTCTGCTTTGCAATTCTGGTGCTGTACACTGTAAACATTTCTCCTATCAACAGCTGACATAATGTTAAACTTTTGTGGCAGTAGAAGGTGCTGGAGGGAAATTGCAGGAGGAAGGAGTCTTTCTGGCTCAGTGTGCTTTCCTCCTTGCATCTGCAGTGCACAGTGACCAACAGTGTGGAGGATGCCCCAGTTAGTTTTAGCAGTACACTTGTGGACAACTTTCTTCTTCTTCTTTTTTTTTTTTTTTTTTTGAGATGGAGTCTCGCTTTGCTGCCCAGGCTGGAGTGCAGTGGCACAATCTCGGCTCACTGCAACCTCTACCTCCAGGGTTGAAGCAATTCTCCCTGTCTCAGCCTCCCATGTAGCTGGGATTACAGGCACCTGCCACCACGCCTAGCTAATTTTTGTATTTTTTAGTGGAGACCAGATTTCACCATATTGGCCAGGCTGGTCTTGAACTCCTGACCACAGGTGATCCTGCATCTTGGCCTCCCAAAGTGCTGGGATTACAGGAATGAGCCACCATGCCTGGCCTTGTGGAGAACTTTCTATCAAGCTTTGTCAGCCCCACAGTGGGCATGTTATGGCTAACACTTAGTGTCAACTTGATTAGATTAAAGGATGCAAAGTTTTGTTCCTGGGTGTGTCTGTGAGGGTGTTGCTAAAGGAGATTAACATTTGAGTCAGTGGACTGGGAGAGGCAGACCCACCCTTAATCTGGGTGGGCACCAAATCATCAGCTGCCAGCGCAGCTAGAATAAAGAAGGCAGGAGAAGATAAGACGAGCAGACTTGCTGAGTCTTCCGGCCTTCTTCTTTCTCTCGTGCTGAATCCTTTCTGCCTTTGAACATCAGACTCCAAGTTCTTCAGCTTTTGGACTCTTGGACTTACACCAGTGATTTGCCAGGGACTCTCAGGCCTTTGGCCACAGACTGATGACTGCACTGTTGGCTTCCTTATTTTTGAGGTTTTGGGACTTGGACTGATTCACCAATGGCTTCCTTGCTCCTCAACTTGCAGATGGCCTATCATGGGACTTTACCTTGTGATCGCATGACTCAATTCCCCTTAATAAACTCCCTTTCATATATACATCTATCCTATTAGTCCCTCTGGAGAACCCTGACTAATACAGGGCACTTCCCTGCTTGCCAGCTCTAGCCTAAAGTACTTCAGTGAACATCTCCACTATTCAGTTTCCACTATCCATGCAACAGCCACACTCTCTCCATCATTGGGAATGGGGGACTCTAGAAGTAGTGGCTGTTCTCTATTTCTGCTATTTCTGTATTCTTTAGAGTTCCTTAACCTCTATATAATAATTTCTTGTGTTAAAATTTACCTATTTTAAGGCTGGGCACAGTGGCTCACACCTGTAATCCCAACATTTCAGGAGGCCGAGGCGGGTGGATCACTGAGGTCAGGAGTTCGAGACTGGCCTGACCAACATGGTGAAACCCTGTCTCTACTAAAAATATAAAAATTAGCTGGTCGTGGTTGCGCCCACCTGTAATCTCAGCTATTAGGAAGGCTGAGGCAGGAGAATCTCTTGAACCTGGGAAGAAGAGATTGCAGTGAGCCAAGATCATGCCTTTGCATTCCAGCCTGGGTGACAGAGTGAGATTCCATCTCAAAAAAATAAATAAAATAAAATTTACCTATTCTAAGCATGGTGTGGTTTCTGTCTCCTATCTGGACTCTAATTCACACAGTAAGTAAATCTTTGATGAGGAAAAGTTCTTCTGTATACAAGAAGACCAGCTAATAAATGTGTAGTGAATGAAATAATTAGAGTATTTTATAGTTTAAAAACATATATCTAGGCACTGATCATCAATCGATGCTAAAATCAGTAGATAAGAGGCTGATGGGGAACATAATAATGGATGGATCAGACTGATGGATGGACTCCCTGAACCAGAGGCAAGTTTACCACAAGCTAATACAGTGTAAGCTTCAGCTCTCCTCACTTGCATGGATCTAGAATCTAATCTTATATTTGTGATTTTGATTTATTTCTCTTAACGAAAGCCCCTCAGATTGCACAAACTTCAGTCTCCACAAAACCTTGATTTACCCACTTTGTAAACCCACTGATTAATCTTAAGTTCCCAAAACAAGAGACCACCAGACATGATGAGCCTCCTCCTGTGATGCAGTAGGCAATAGCAACAGCCACGAAATACTCCTGCCAAAACTGCCAAAATACTTAATGCCAAACTGATCAAGCCTCTAGATACAATGACTGCTTTATACAAACACTTGGGATAGAAGAACATGTTAAAGACACTGTGAGAGTGCAATAGCCAAATCCAAAATACAGGAAATTTTTTTAAGGACAAATTACTCAGTATTTTCAACCAAAGAAATGGCAAGTAAAAAAAAAAATAACTGTGGCAGTGTGGGGGGCTTTCATAGAGATGTTTAAAGACTTGAGAAATATCAGCAAAAGCAATATGTGCACCTCATCTGGATTTTGATTCAGATAAAATAACTATTTATGAGATAATGTGAATTTTTATGCTGACTGGATATTGCATGGTATTAAGCAATTATTATTAGTTTCTTTTAGGTGTCATAACGTATTATGGATTTTTTAAAAGGAATTCTTATCTCTTAGAGGTATATATTTAAGCATTTTTGAATAAGTTATATAAAGCCTGGGATTGTTTTAAAAATAATGTAGCAAAGGTAGGGTAATAGAAGTTATAAAGTAAAACTGATCTTATGTTGATAAATGGTGATGCTGAGTGGTGAGTACATGGGGGTTCATTGTAAATCTATCCCTTATATTCAAACATACTTTAGTGATGCTTAGAAATGTCATCATAAAAAGTTTAATGGAACAAAATATATGCTACTATAGGTGGCATATTATCCATACATTAATAATAATCAAATTAATATAGTATATTGTGGTTTACAGAGCACTTTTCATACATAATTTAATGTAATCCTAACCTCAGGCCTACAAGGTAGATTTTATTATTGTTATCTCACAGGGAACAATTTCAGAGTGGTTAAGTCAATGGCTCAGCAGTTCTGAGCTAGTAGGAGGCAAAAAATGGGATTCAGATCTAAGTCTTTGATTTCTAAATCCTATGCTCCACCTGGAGAGGGAGAAGAAAAGCTGGGTGATACTGGTTAAGTCTCTAACTTCTGAGCCTAAGGAAAAAATGAGAACAATAATACTTAGCTTGCTTTCTTCCTAGTTATTGGGAAACTCAGGTCTGAACATTTCTAGAAAAGGACTTTGTGTATTGGGAAGTGCCTTATAAATTTAGATTGGCACATATAGATTAGCTTTCTAGCAAAGAATGTTACAAAAAGGGAAGAAGGTGGAGAGCTCTGGGAGCTGGTTTTGGGCAATGCAGAGTTTGCTCTTGGTAACCTTTGCATACCCCCCACATCTCAAAAATCCCTCCCTTGTGTTCACATTAACTGATAACGCGTAGGATGTTTTTCCTGTGGTGTACTTAATGTTTCCCATCATCCCTGATGTGCTGCATTGTTACTATCTTGTAGGAGCAGAGGTTCCACAATAGCTGTTTATAACGGAAAGTTTTATGACTTGTTTTTAGACTGGTGAAATGAGCATGAAACTGCATGGTATTTTCTGCTGTTGCCCAGAACTCCTCTATTAGATTATTTACACTAAGTCATTGATAGCCATGAATTTTCACCAAGCCACACTGGAAAACAAATGAGATACTTTTGATTCTCTAGAGGGAAAAAATGGAGAGGTACAGTTAAAATGACCCACATTAAACAATTACAGCTACAAAAACAAAAACCTCTCTGGGGACTGGGTATAGATATCTGAAAAGTCACATCAAAATGGCAGGATCTGCTGGGTGTGGTAACTCACGCCTGTAATCCCAGCATTTTGGGAGGCTGAGTGGGCGGATCACTTGAGGTCAGGAGTTCAAGACCAGCCTGGCCAATGTGGCAAAACACTGTCTCTACGAAAAACACAAAAATTAGCTGGGCATGGTGGTGCACACCTGTAATCCCAGCTACTTGGGAGGCTGAGACAGCCTTGAACCCGGGAGGCAGAGGTTGTAGTGAGCCGAGATTGCACCACTACACTCTAGCCTGGGCAACAGAACAAGACTCTGTCTCAAAAAAAAAAAAAAAAAAGGCAGCATCCAAACAACTGTTTCAAAACATCTTGGTCTGAAACACACATTCAATGATGACAATGTAATTCTGCCAGTGCACGTTGAAATACTAACAGGAGCACCTAAAACAAAATAAATGTAACTATATATTTTGCTTTAAATATATAAATTAAGATATCTCATTTGTGATTACTGCTTTCATAGTAATAATTTCAGCCATAAGTAACTTTGGAAGACTCTTTACCTCTCTGTGTCTCCGTTTTCTTCACCATAAATTAGGAATAATAATGATATCTATCTTGTGGGCTAAAAATGAAATCAGATCATATATGTAAAAGTAGGTTGTGCCTTGCTCAGGGCCTGGCACTGATCTAAATTCAAGTGCTAAATATTGAGCACTGAAGTCTACAATAACCATAGGCACTTGGAGCATGGAGATCAGTGTGACTAAGAAAGGAGGGAGAGTTCTGTGGATAGCTCAGAACAAAGGTGTGGCTGCTGAGCCCCAGCAGTACCGGAAAGAGAAGGCCCAAATACTAGTGCCTGCACATGTGATAAAATGTTAGAATCTTGATGCTGAGTGTATGAGTGTTAACTGCAATTTTTTTCAATTTTTCTGAGTATTCCAAAATTGTGATAATAAAACATTAGGACATAAAATTATAAAATAAAATCTAGTATCCCCTCCAAACCTCCATGGCCATGAGTAGCCTCGGCAGAATAGATTGACAACAACTGATCTGGCCTATAGACCAATTAAATTGGCACTAGGGAGAAAGAAATGAAGGTGGGGGTGAGCCAGGAAGAGCCAGAGGAAGCAGCACTTTCGCGATGTGGTGGACACGGTGCTGGAACCCCAGCTCACAGAGACTCACTGGTGCAGCCAGGAAAGTTTGCATCATTTGGAACATGTGTGCAGGACTTCTCCCCGCCAGACAAGCCGTGCTCATTTCCAGTTCTGCTTCCAGCCTGCCTGGGGGAGCCTACCATTACAAACAATTACTCTGCTCTCAAAATGGAAAATTTCAGTCCTAGGATTGCAACAGGAACTTCTGGAGCTTGTGAAAAAATAAAAGCACCTCGCTCCTCGAGAGCAAAATTAAATGGTAAAATTTCTAAATGACTGTAAACGTGGGTCTCACGTGTCCTGAAAATAGCATGTATGTGACTGCTAAGTGTTGTGTGGGTGATTCATCAGACTCTCATTTCTTGTTTTGGTTTCATGGATAGCACAAGATGTGGATTAGGAAAGTATAGTGCAGTGCTTATGTCAAACACAGAGTAAGGGGTTGCCCTGCACAGTGGCAGTTAACAATTACCAGAGTATGGCTCTCTTAAAATGTAGTCAAATGAGAGTACACATGTATATCTGAACTTTGGGCAAAGGTTTAAATATTTTAAATATTATTGAAGTCAATACACATCTGTTGAGCACCTACTATTTACAATGTGAATATGCATGAATTGCAACAAATAGTACTTTTTCTGTAATGTGTGAATTACGTAATTTCAGAAATGTGTCATTTTCAACCCTTTTGCAAGCACAATCATTTCACCTGTATCTCTCTTCAAGATTCATTCTAGGCTGGGCGCTGTGGCTCACGCCTGTAATCCCAGCACTTTGGGAGGCCAAGGTGGGTGGATCATCTGAGGTTGGGAGTTCGAGACCAGCCTGACCAACATGGAGAAACTCCGTCTCTACTAAAAATAAAAAATTAGCCGGGCGTGGTGGCAGACACCTGTAATCCCAGGTACTCGGGAGGCTGAGGCAGGAGAATTGCTTGAACCTGGGAGGCGGAGGTTGCGGTGAGCCAAGATCATGCCATTGCACTCCAGCCTGGGCAACTCCATCTAGAAAAAGAGTGAAACTCTATCTCAAAAAAAAAAAAATAAAAGACTCATTCTAGTCTTTATAGTCATGAAAGAATCAAATCTGGGGCAAAGTTGAGACACTACACTCAATTGGTTAGGAGTCACTGTCATTCTCTAGTTATATTGTCTAAGTGCCATACTTTTTTTAAAAAAAGATTGTTTTTAAAGTAAAAATGCTAGTGACTTGGAAGGGGATAAACTGAAAAGTCCACCTCCATAAAGCACCCCCAGTCTTGCCCCCTAGAGGTAACTTTGGCAACAGATCTTTGCAAACGCTTCAAGAAAATTTTTACACATACACAAGCATATGTGACCCAGATGTTGGCCGTCCGTCTCAACTGCTTGACTGACTCTCTTTTGGCCTCATGCCATGCTTGACACAAAACTCAGTTCCTTGACCAGTATTTACAAGAAATCCAATCATACTAAATATATCCTGATTTTTAAAGGATTATTAAAGATTGATAGGGTTAGAGAGAATTATCACGGTGTACAGCATCAACGTCTCTGTCTCAAACAAAACTGTGTTCAACATGTCTCTCCATATTCTTACCAGCCCACATGACAAATTGGGCATGCTTCTCTCTGGCCTGTGTACACCATCTATTCTGACACACAAATCTGTCATTCCTATCACTCCTGTTCCAAGGTCTCTATATCTCTTTTTTTTTTTCTTTCTTTTTTTTTTTTTTTCTGAGACGGAGTCTGGCTCTGTCGCCCGGGCTGGAGTGCAGTGGCCGGATCTCAGCTCACTGCAAGCTCCGCACCCCGGGTTTACGCCATTCTCCTGCCTCAGCCTCCCGAGTAGCTGGGACTACAGGCGCCCGCCGCCTCGCCCGGCTAGTTTTTTGTATTTTTTAGTAGAGACGGGGTTTCACCGTGTTCGCCAGGATGGTCTCGATCTCCTGACCTAGTGATCCGCCCGTCTCGGCCTCCCAAAGTGCTGGGATTACAGGCTTGAGCCACCGCGCCCGGCCGGTCTCTATATCTCCAACCCAACCCTAATTATCTCCCAACCACTCAAGCTGTAAGGATGCACTACGTTTTTATTTCATCAGTTCCTTTCAGATGGACATCAGGTTGCTCCCAGTTTTTTTTTTTTTTTTTTCCTGTGTTAAACAATGTTATAATTAATATCTTAGAAGATACATCTTTGTACCCTTGTGAGTTTGTTGCTGGGTAAATTCTTAGAAGTGCAATGCCTGGATTAAGAACATATACATTCACAATTTGGATATATTTTGACAAAATGCCCTTTAAAAGTGATATGAATGTATATTCCCACAGGGTATGCAAGCATACACAGGATTTCTCCACACTTGGGTCAACGGTGGGTATTACTCCACTTTACCGTCATCTTGGTTATCTTTACCAAATGAATGGTGAAAAGTAGTACCTTACTGTTATTTTAGTCTGCACTTCTTTAATGATGAGTGGGACCAAAAGCATCTTTTCATCTATGTATTTGCCGTTTGTATTTCCTTCTCTGTGAAATGCCAGTTCATCTACCAGCAAAAACCCTCTTGTTCTTGAAAGAAGCATTTCCCTTTGCTTCCAGGACACTTTCATCTTCTGGTTCTCTGGCGCCTCTTTCTCGTCCCTTTGCTGACTCTTTTTTGTTTACCTTCCTCAGGGATGTTGCTGTTCTCCGGGGCTCCACCCTCATCCTCATCCTGCCTCCTTTCCACTGTACGTGCTCTTGCCGTGTCATGCCACCTTCTTGCCCAAAATTAGTTACCATTTATTGACCACTTGTTATGTTCTAGACATTCTACCAGGCATTCTAAATGCTCATGATAACTCTTCTAGGTCAGCATTATGTTCCCCAATTTTTCAAATGAGGAAACTGAGATCATGGAGTAACTTGTCTAAGGTTGTACCACCAGTAAATGATAGAGCTGGGATTTGATGCCAGGGTCGTTTCTCTCCAGTGTCTAAGCTCTTTCTATTACATTGCCATGTCCTCATTTACTACTCACAGGGAGACAATTCCAAGTCTATATTGCCACTCTAGGTCTCTCCCTGGTCTCAAAATCCCATGTACTCAATTCCTCAATAGAAATATCTGCCTGGACATCAGCAGGAACCTCAAATGCAGCATGCTCTCCCTGAACCTGCCCTTCCAGTGATGCCTTCACGGATAATAGAGTCTCCCAGCCTCAGCCAATCAATTGCTAAGTGTCATAGAAACCACTCAGATATCTGAGCCCTCTGTCCTTCCCTCTGTTCCCCGCTTTGCTCAGAGCCTTGTAATTTCTTGGATAAATACCACACACTTCCTAAACTGTACATTCCAGTTTATCCCCCACTCAGCATCTTGAGGTTGTTTCTCCAATAAGCATAATAATCTGTAAATGAAGAGATGCTCTTTATCTTATAGGCTCTTATAAGGACTAAGTGAAATAATCTATGTAAAATATGCAGCTTATGCTAATTCCTCAATAAGTGTTAGGGCTCCTACCTTCCTCCTGACCCACCTCTCTGATTCCTGCCTCACACTAGGCTCTAGTCAACGAAATGCCTCACTTTTCGTGTCTCTGTGCCTTAGTTCCCTCTGCTTGGAATTCCTTTCCTCCACTTACTGCACTAATGAGCACCTTGAATTGTTTAAGAACTGGTGCAGATGGCACTTTCCCCAGAATGCTGGCTCTGAATCCTTCCCATCAGGTTCCCGGGCCCCTTCTCTGAGCCTCTTTACTTTTTCTTACACTATTGCATTGCAATTACTTGCTTACCTGCCTGTCTCTGCAACAAGGCTGAGAACAGGGGCTGTTCCTTATCCATCATCATATCCTCAGTGTGTGGCACTCAGGAGGTGCTTTAAAATGTGTGTGGAATTAACGTGTTCCATGTGTGAATAAGTGCTTGCCATGCCCCACCTCCTCCAGAACTGTGGTTATAGACAAATGGGATTAAAGTGCTGCAGCCTTGCAGGTGGTGCACTGCAGGCTCAGAGGGTGCAGTTAGCCTTCTGAATCTCACTGTTAAACCTGCAAAGTGGGCCTCAGACACCTCCTGGGCAATTAAGGTAAAAGGAAATAACACGTAAGTAGCCAAAATGCAGTTAAGATGCAAGTGGATGTTAAGTTGCTAGCCAAAACCAGGCGAAGAATGATCATTTTTAGGGAATGGACGAATACCTGGAAAGAATGCAGGCTTTAGAGTCAGGCACATTTAAATGCACTGTGTTATTCTGTTATAACAGAATAACTGTGAAGTGTCATTGATTGGACACAACAAAGGGTGAATGTGGGAATGTGCACCACGGGAATGTGGCTCCTGCTGTACTCAGGCCTCAGGGGCCCATGTTGACAGAGTCAGGGTCCCTGAAAAGCAGACTCTGAAAGGGGATTAACATGCAGGATGTTTGTTAAGGGGTACCCTTGTGATTGACACCTGCAAAAAAGAGCAGAAGGAAACAGGACTGTGCAGAGGGAGGAGCTGAGCTGCAGTGCAGGCCCAGCACCAGCCTTCACCTGACCCATGGGGTCTCTGGAGCTTGAATAACCCTTTAGAGATGTTCTGAATTGGGCCAAGATGGCTGGACCCTGATACCTCTGTGTTAATCAGGGGCGAACCTTGGGTGGGGTGACTCTCGGCAGCTGAGGCAGCCCTGCAGAGATTGACAACTGAAGGCTGTGGCAGACAGCATTCCCAGCCCCTAGGGCCCTGCATCTTTTACTGAAAAGGAGACAGCTCACCTGTGGAGGATCCTCATCATATAGTTGCTGTACCCTGGGGACACATGCCAAAGTATCTCAGCTTGGGTTCTTCCAGAGGCCGACTCTGAGCCTGGGATATGAGCACAGGCCATTTATCTGGGAGTATGGAAGTGAGATGGGAAAGGAAAGGAAATCAATAGAGTACTTTCATGAACAGGTAACTGCTGGGGGCCCCTGCAAATCAGAATAGAACATGTCCCAGAGTTGTCCCACTCAATGGGCAAAGATGGGGTGGTATTTATCCACCAAATCCTGTGTGTCATTACTCACAGCCACTCCTGGACAGACTCACCCCCTGGCAGTTCCCACCTACCTTTCTATCTTGAACAAAGAGTGGCAGGTGACTGCAATAAGAAGCCATTGACATGAACACAAACTGTGAGCACCAAGGGGATGTGAGCAGAGCACTAATGGAGTCTGCCACAGCAGGGAGGAGGAAGGCTACAGAGTCTCTCAGGAATGTCACGTCGCCTCAGCCCAGGGGTGACACACTCACACAAGCACACATGAGGTAGCCACAGGGCCCACCTTACTGTAAGGTAGAAAAGTCTGCCTTGCCCTCAGGGAGGGAAGGGGAAAGGAATATTGCTGAGTTCTGACAAGGTTGGCCACAGTACCTCTCCTGCCTTCTGGCTGGGTGAGATTGAGAAGCTGCTTTATCTTTCTGAGCCTCAATTTACTAATTTTTCAAAGAGGAAGAATAACATCTATCTCATAAGAGTGTGAAAGATGGAACAAATGCATGCAAAGAATCTACCACAATGCAACAGAACTGGTGATGAAACAAAGCTACACAGTTCATTCTATTCATTTTATTATTTATATAATAATGTATATATTATTTTTTATAACACAAATATGTGACCTATATTCTTTTTATGTATCAAATGTAACCTTAAAATAATAAAAAGGACACTCATTTAACACTAAATGTTGAAATTCAAAGACAGATTTCAAACATATAAATAAATCAGTGCTAAGAAAAATTTTTGAAATAGTCTGTCGTAGTTTCTAGTATGTCACGGGCACTTAGTAAGTGGTAACTATTATTATCTGGGAACTATTGAAAACCAATTTCATTAATCACAGCCAAAAATAAAATTGATTTGGAATGTGAGTTACCCAGATAAATAATCAGCTCAAGGGTTTACTTGGAGAGAAGGAGAGCTGACTTATGCCTGTTGACCCACCATGTAAACACAGTCATGGTAATTTACTAGCAGCAAGACCTGTTTCCTGCTGAGCACTTCCAGTCTGAGCTCCAGAGCTAGACACAAAGAAAGGGGGTCAAACATGTCCACATGGAACCTGTATTTTTGTTTTTTTCCCACCAACTTCTGAGTGATCAGAGGCTCCCTTGTTGCAATGTCATCAAAATGAGACATGGAAATTCCTCACCTGCCATAAGCTAGACAGAGCTTTTGAGATGCAAACCATATACACTCTCAGAGGAGAGGATTGAAACCAATGAGAGAAGTCACTTTCAAAGCACCATCCCCCCGCCTTCCCCCTTCCATACACATGCTAAGCACACAGAGCTTTTGCAATCTGCTACGAAAACAGAATTTTAAAATAAACCCCAGTCTACTCTCTCAAATCAGAATTTAGAAGAAAATGGATTTCTGTAAGGTGAATTTGCTCTCCCAAAGTAGTTCCATTCACACACATGTACACACACACGCACAGACCCCCTTAAAATGCAGCACTCATTAATAGGCCAAATATGGAACAAGCAAGTTTATCCTCAGCAGAAGAGAGGCATTCAATAATTATGAGGAGAGGTTTGAGGCTGTGTAAAAATAAAACTTACGGAAGCCAGCAGATGGCACTTAATCATAATTTTTCCTATGATTTCTATTAATTGTCAAATATTTCTCCTTCTGTCTTCCGAATAAAACAAATGATATGCTAATATGGCACAGTAAGTAACATTTTTCCCTTTGAGATATTGAATAGACTTGTTACATAAAATTTCCCCACCTACATAACTAGCCCAAGACCCACATTTCTCATGCATAGATTTATCATATCACACTATGCATATGCATGTCCGTATATCTGTGTGCTTCCAAGCATGCAGCACATTTGATCAATGCAAAAAGTAAAAGCTAACACCTTCATTTATCTCCAAAATCAAGTCCAAATCAAGGATCTGTTGTTCCTGAAACAGTCACATAAAATCATTTAAACCACATTGTCCACCAGAAATAGAAACGCAGAAATACCTCAGGGAGGCCACTTTGGCAGTTTTCTTCGGGGCTCCTATTACAAGTGTTTTTTTTTTTTTTTTTTTTTTTTTTTTTTTTTTTTTTTTGAGACGGAGTCTCGCTCTGCCGCCCGGGCTGGAGTGCAGTGGCCGAGATCCGGCTCACTGCAAGCTCCGCCTCCCGGGTTCACGCCATTCTCCTGCCTCAGCCTCCCGAGTAGTTGGGACTACAGGCGCCGCCACCTCGCCCGGCTAGTTTTTTGTATTTTTTGGTAGAGACGGGGTTTCACCGTGTTAGCCAGGATGGTCTCGATCTCCTGACCTCGTGATCCGCCCGTCTCGGCCTCCCAAAGTGCTGGGATTACAGGCTTGAGCCACCGCGCCCGGCCTACAAGTGTTAACAAGGTGAATGACCCCTTCCAGGCTACTCTGTCTCACCTGCCAACTCCTCTACCTTCTTCCCCCACACTCCTCCTTCCTTCTCCCCATGCTTCCACAATGCGGCACCCTTTTTCTGCTTTTTTATTCCCTTTCTATAATCTACTTCTGTTTTCTTTAACCTTTTCTCCCTCTTGAGCACTGGACTTGGTTTCCTGAGTCTTGTAGGGACAGATGCCGTACCAGTCAGAGTTCTTGGTTTCTGACACCAGAAATCGACTCTGTTAAGCAGAAAATATTTATTGCAGAGCAATCAAGTAGTTCACAGAATCCACAGGAAGCCTGGAGAATCTGGCTCAGTGAACAGGCAAGAACCAAAGGTGCTGGCACCAGAAAAGGCAGCCAAGGTCACACCACTGAAAACCACACGTCTGGAACAGTGCTACCAGCACCACGGCCACTGGCCACTGACAGCTACCGCTGCCCCCAGGCTCTCCTGAATAATGATTCACTAGCTCTGAGGGTTTGCTCCATTTCCTCCAGATTCCCTATCCAGGCTGGGGAGCCCACGTCCAAGGCTGGGAGGGCTAGCCTCATGAGTTGCTCTCCAAGAGCAGAGCTGTTGTTCCAGCTCAGACCAAAGCAGGGCGGGGGCACAAGCTTCAGTGCTGAGAAGCCCTAGCGTGAATGCAGGAGAAAGTGAATCTAGAGAAATACTGGCACTGAGAGAGCACCGGGTGTCACATACATTACTCATTTTAAACCTGCCCTTTCCTGGTGCAGATGGGGAGGTCTGTGCTCCCAAACTGAGTGGGATAATTTTGGGGAAAGGAAAGATATTGAGTGGAATACAGGTCAGTTATGCCAGTTTTGGAAAGACAAACAATAAAGCAAAATCCAGCTGATGCTGTAGCCCTGCGCAGTCCACTCAGTTATTTCATACATACTTTGTTCTAGACAAAGCAAGGAGCTACAGTTGCTAATGTGAACACTCTTCATTTTCACATTCTATTTAGCCAATTTAAATTCCAGTTCCTAAGCACTATTCCGACCTCCCATATCTTAACCCTTAAAGGATGAAGGCTAGCCTCTTTCTAGGGATGAAATTTGTAACATGATTCCTAGCTCAGCGCAGGGGCCTCCTTCTCTCCTCCTGCCAGCTGGTCCCAATTATGAGCTGGTTTGGGTAATTTGAGAGTGTGGAGGGTGCCTGTGCAGTAGGAGGAGTATTTTCTAAGCACTCAGCTTCCCGAGCCCAACTAAAACTAATAGATGCTTTAATATTCTGAATTCTGAGGGGATTTGTAATGGTTTTCCAAAAAAAGGAAATAAAATGTATAAATAAAATCACTTGGTGGCATGCCTGGTAACCACTGCAAGTGCCGAGTGAGAAATCAAGTCTGTAGCATTCCAGCAAAACTCCAACTTTGCCTACATTTCTTGGGCAACTACCTCAATTTTCCTGTGTTTTAACAGAGGGGGCTTGTGTGGCTGCAAGTTTTCTTGTGAGATGACACCAGACTTTGTGAGAGATGACAAAGACTTTTAGGGATCTCCAGCCCAGATTTTAAAGGGCTGAGGATGTCTCCGAGCTCAATTTTGTTATTTTCAACTTAACGTTTCTTGAGCACCTATTATATCCAACACATAGCACATGCTGGGAATTCGAAGCTGAATAAAGCTCAGAATCTTCCAAGATGGTTCTCTTTCAACCAGCAGCATTCCAAGGGTAGAAGAGTTAGCCCTTGGCTGGGAGGAGCATTTTGTCAGTTACATTGTTTGAAATTGCCACGGCTCATGTGATTATACAAACCAGATGGCATTTAGTTGGTTTTATTATTATTATTTTATTTATGTATTTATTTTGAGACAGAGTCTTGCTCTGTCGCCCAGGCTGGAGTACAGTGGCGCCATCTCGGCTCACTGCAACCTCTGCCTCCCAGGTTCAAGCAGTTCTCCCTCTTCAGCCTCCGGAGTAGCTGGGATTACAGGCACCCGCCATCATGCCTGGCTAATTTATTTTATTTTATTTTATTTTATTTTTTGTAGAGACAGGGTTTCACCATGTTGGGCAGGCTGATCTTAAACTCCTGACCTCAGGTGATCTGCCCACCTCAGCCTCCCAAAGTGCTGGGATTACAGGTGTGAGCCACCACGCCTGGCCAGTTTTATTATTATTTTTAAACCCTCTACAGACTAATGCACTCCTTATTATCTAAACCTGGTCTGACTTCTCCCACTGTCTCCACTACTTCCAATCACTCCTCCCAGTTTACATCATCATAGGCAATCTGAGTATGTGCAGGAGAAAAAGAAAACTACATTTGAAGATGTAAATGTCACCGGAAGATAAGTGCCCATAGCTGCCTGGGCATGTGTTCCATTAGCTGATTAATGCCAAATATAGTTACTTAGACATTGTCCTTTTGGGTCTTATCTGAGGTACTCTCCCGACGCACACATGCTAGTCCTGTTAAGAGCAGATTTATATTCCAGGGACAGCACAGTCTCCTGGTGACACTAGCAGGTCCTGAAGTCACATTATCAGCATTTATAAGCCAGCTCATTTTTCTTACTCAGTTATTATTTCACGTTTTTGGGCGTAAGTGTTCTCACAGGTAGAGTGTGGATAAGAGTATCTTTCCTGGAAGGAATGTTGCAAGGTTTAAATTAGAGAATACATGTAAAACCACATGGCACATGGAAAGTACTCAAAGGTTCGCTTTTATTTTATTTTGTTTATTTATTTTTGTTTGTTTTTGAGACGGAGTCTCACTCTGTCGCCCAGGCTGGAGTGCAGTGGCACGATCTCAGCTCACTGCAAGCTCCACCTCCCAGGTTCTCGCCATTCTCCTGCCTCAGTCTCCAGAGTAGCTGGGACTACAGGCGCCCACCACCATGCCCAGCTAATTTTTGTACTTTTAGTAGAGACGGGGTTTCACCGTGTTAGCCGGGATGGTCTCAATCTCCTGACCTCATGATCCGCCTGCCTTGGCTTCCAAAAGTGCTGGGATTACAGGCGTGAGCCATCGCGCCCGGCCTCCTCTACTTCTTTAATGGACTTGCTTTAAATGAACTTGCTTTCATTTTACGGACTCACCCTCCTGAATAACACACCGTAGAATAAACTTATGTTTCTTGCATGAGATCCAAGAACCTCTCTTGGGGTCTGGATCGGGACCCCTTTCTGGTAACATATCTATCTACCTACCAGCCTACCTGCCTGCCTATCTAAAGCACACTTTACACAGTGGCAATACCATGAAGATTATTTTGGTTTCCCCCTTTCCATATCAGTGCCTTCCTTCTCCAACAGTGGAAGCCTGGCTCCCGTTATCTCAGTTTACCTGTATGTAGCCAATCTCCCAATTCATGCCCCACCCAGCTCACCCCTCCTTGAGCCTGCATCCTCTGAACTGGCTACCTACCTCATTCAGATTCTTGCTTTTTTTTTTTTTTTTAATGAAGAAAAAAGCAAGAAGCCAATACATATATTTAAGACAAAGACCAAAAGGGAATAGAAAGGAAGGGAAGGGAGAAGCAGGAGAGTTGGGTTATATATTGATTTGCGTTTTTAAAAGAACACTCTGGCAGATTTGTGAAGAAAGAATTGAAGGGGAGCAAGAGTGTATTCTCCTCTTACTCATCTTGGCATTCCTAGCACTTTGGTAGCATATTTTAAGGAAGGTGCTATATAAATGTTTAGGGAAGGAAGAACGACAGTTAGGATGGGAAGGAAAGACTAGGAGACTGAGGGAGGAGGACCAGAGGCTTCTCCAGAGGCACACACCATAGAATAAACTTATGTTTTTCTTTTCCATAGTGGGAGTTGTTGCTCTCTACAGTCAAGGACAGAAAATCACTTTGAAGTGTGTCTTCCTTTCTTTGTGAAGAACCTCTTAAGTGGCTTCCTATAGTTGCTTACATTATGTAGTAGTGTTGCACCCATTGTCCTGTAGAAGGGTAAATCGTCCTGAAGCAGATATTCTTTGTTCAGTGACAAATCACTCACAGTCTCTTTTAGTTGCATGAACGTAGGACAAATAGGCCCTTTATCCTGGGAGAAGTTGTAAAAGAATCTTTTTTCCCTTTCTCTCTCACTCGTTCAGGGTCAAAACCTTCCCTTCTTTCACATGCAGGTCTGCATGTAAGTGGAGGACCTGTTTGCCTGGAAGCCCAGTGCCCCCTAGGAGGCAAGGGATTAAAATTCAAGTCCCTGCTCCCTGAGGTTCGAAAGTAACAGTATATGGCATGGTGACATGGCTCAAGGTCTAGGCAATATAGTTCCCTTGAGGCTGGAAGCAGCTGAACCAGACTGAATTCTCTTTAGGTCAGATGGGTCCACTGGGTGGGAAAGGTTGGTGCCTGTCCTGAACCCACCATGTTGGGCCAGTCTGAGACCAGGGAAGTGGCTGTTTGTGTAAACAAAAGAGTTGGCTACCAAGAGCAGAAAACTAGTGGTATTCTGGAGTTGACCTAAACTTACTTGCAAGAACTGATGGTTAAATTTTCAGGAATGTTGCAAGCTGGTTGTAAAATACAGCCATTAATAAATATATGTTTTTAAACTTTTTGTTATATCATAGTTGTACATATTTGGGAGATATATTTTTTGGAATGTTTTAATTTTTAATTTTTTGTGGGTCTATGTTAGGTATATATTTATGGGGATACATGAGATATTTTGATACAGGCATGCAATGTGAAATAAGCACATCGGGCCAGGTGCAGTGGCTCATGCCTGTAATCCCAGCACTTTGGGAGGCTGAGACGGGCGGATCACGAGGTCAGGAGATCGAGACGATCCTGGCTAACATGGTGAAACCCCGTCTCTACTAAAATTACAAAACATTAGCCGGCCTGGTGGTGGGCACCTATAGTCCCAGCTACTCAGAAGGCTGAGGCAGAAGAATGGCGTGAACCCGGGAGGCGGAGCTTGCAGTGAGCCGAGATCGCACCACTGCACTGCAGCCTGGGTGACAGAGCAAAACTCCGTCTCAAAAAAAAAAAAAAAAAAAAAGAAATAAGCACATCATACATGGGATATTTTGATACATGTATACAATGTAATAAATATTAAATTATATCAACTTTCAATAAAATCATTATATTTAAAACAAAGGTAATAATTACTCAAAATTTACCAGTAATTATTTTACCATATTTTCCTATTATCTATGCTTTTGAGGTTATTTATATTGGTCAGGCCTCTGAGCCCAAGCTAAGCTGTATCCCCTGTGTCCTGTATACATCTAGATGGCCTGAAGCAAATGAAGATCCACAAAAGAAGTGAAAATAGCCTTAACTGATGACTTTCCACCATTGTGATTTGTTTCTGCCCCACCCTAACTGATCAAGGTACTTTGTAATCTCCCCCACTTTAAGAAGGTTCTTTGTAATTCTTCCCACCCTTAAGAATGTACTTTGTGAGATCCACCCCAGGCCCGCAAAACATCGCTCCTAACTTCACCTATCCCAAAGCCTATAAGAACTAATGATAATCCCACAACCCTTTGCTGACTCTCTTTTCGGACTCAGCCCACCTGCACCCAGGTGAAATAAGCAGGCTTGTTGCTCACACAAAGACTGTTTGGTGGTCTCTTCACATGAACGTGCATGACATTTGGTGCCGAAGACCCGGGTCAGAGGGAATCCTTCGGGAGACCAGTCCCCTGTCCTCACCCTCACTCCATGAAGAGATCCATCTATGACCTTGGGCCCTCAGACCAACCAGCCCAAGGAATGGAACATCTCATCAATTTCAAATTGGTTAGGCTGTCTTTTCACTCTCTTCTCCAGCCTCTCTTGCTACCCTTCAGTCTCCCTCTCTCGCTACCCTTCAATCTTCCTGTGCTTCCAATTCCAGTTCCTTTTCCTCTTTAGTAGAGACAAAGGAGACACATTGTATCCGTGGACCCAAAACTCCGGGGCGGGTCACGGACTTGGGAAGACAGTCTTCCCTTGGTGTTTAATCACGCGGGGATGCCTTTCTGATTATTCACCCACACTCCATTGATGTCTGATCACTGCGGGGTCGCCTGCCTTGGTCATTCACCCACATTCCCTTGGTGGCAAGTCAATTGCGGGGACGCCTACTTTGGCTGCTCACCCATATTGCAGCCCAGGGCTGCTCACCCACCCGCTTCTCCGTGTCTCTACCTTTCTCTTTAAACTTACCTCCTTCACTATGGGCAAACTTCTGCCCTCCATTTCCCCTTCTTCTCCCTTAGCCTGTGTTCCCAAGAACTTAAAACCTCTTCAACTCACACCTGACCTAAAACTTAAACGCCTTATTTTCTTCTGCAATACCGCTTGGCCCCAGTACAAACTCGACAGTAGTTCCAAGTGGCCAGAGAATGGCACTTTTGATTTGTCTATCCTATAAGATCTAGATAATTTTTGTTGAAAAATGGGCAAATGGTCTGAGGTGCCTGACGTCCAGGTATTCTTTTACACATTGGTCCCTCCCTAGTCTCTGCTCCCAATGTGACTCGTCCCAAATCTTTCTTCTTTCTCTCCTGTCTGTTCCTTCAGTCTCCACCCCAAGCTCTGAGTCCTTTGAATCCTTGTTTTCTACGGACTCATCTGACCTCTCCCCTTCTCCCCAGGCTGCTCCTCGCCAGGCCCAGCCAGGTCCCAATTCTTCCTCAGCCTCTGCTCCCCAACCCTATAATCTTTCTGTCACCTCACCTCCTCACACCCAGTCTGGCTTACAGTTCATTCCGCGACTAGCCCTCCCGCACCTGCCCAGCAATTTCCTCTTAAAGAGGTGGCTGGACCTAAAGGCATAGTCAAGGTTAGTGCTCCTTTTTTCTTTGTCCAACCTCTCCCAAATCAGTTAGCATTTAGGCTCTTTTTCATCAAATATAAAATCCCAGCCCTGTTCATGTCCCGTTTGGCAACAACCCTTAGACGCTTTACTGACCTAGACCCCAGAGGAAGGCCGTCTTATTCTCAACATGCATTTTATTACCCAACCCACTCCCAACATTAAAAAAAGCTCCAAAAATTAGATTCCGGCCCTCAAACCCCACAACAGGACTTAATTAACCTCGCCTTCAAGGTGTACAATAGTAGAGTAGAGGCAACCAAGTAGCAACATATTTCTAAGTTGCAATTCCTTGCCTCCACTGTGAGACAAACCCCAGCCACATCTCCAGCACACAAAAACTTCCAAACACCTGAACTGCAGTGGCCACGCGGTCCTCCAGGACTGCCTACCCCAGGATCTTACTTCAAGTGCCAGAAATCTGGCCACTGGGTCAAGGAATGCCCGCAGCCCGCAATTCCTCCTAAGCCATGTCCTATCTGTGTGGGATCCCACTGGAAATCGGAGTGTCCAACCCGGCAGCCACTCCCAGAGCCCCTGGAACTCTGGCCCAAAGCTCTCTGACCGATGCCTTCCCAGATCTTCTCGGCTTAGTGGCTTTAGACTGGCACTGCCCGATCACCTCAAAAGCCTACAGGACCATCACAGACACTGAGTAACTCTTACAGTGGAGGGTAAGTCTGTCCCCTTCTTAATCAATACGGAGGCTACCCACCCACATTACCTTCTTTTCAAGGGCCTGTTTCCCTTGCCTCCATAACTGTTGTGGGTATTGACGGCCAGGCTTCTAAACCTCTTAAAACTCCCCAACTCTGATGCCAACTTGGACAATGTTATTTTATGCACTCCTTTTTAGTTAACCCCACCTGCCCAGCTCCCTTATTAGGTCAAGACATTTTAACTAAATTATCTGCTTCCCTGACTATTCCTAGGCTACAACCACTCCTCATGCCGCCCTTTTCCCCAGTTCAAAGCCTCCTTCACATCTTACTCTCGTATCCCCCCAGCTTAACCCACAAGTATAGGACACCTCTACTCCCTCCCTGGCAACTGATCACATGCCCATTACTATCCCATTAAAACCTAATCACCCTTACCCCACTCAACACCAGTATTCCATCCCACAGCATGCTTTAAAAGGATTAAAGCCTGTTATCACTCACCTGTTACAGCATGGCCTTTTAAAGCCTATAAACTCTCCTTACAGTTCCCCAATCTTACCTGTCCTAAAACCGAACAAGCCTTACAGGTTAGTTCAGGATCTGCGCCTTATCAACCAAATTGTCTTGCCTATCCACCCCGTGGTGCCAAACCCATATACTCTCCTATCCTCAATACCTCCCTCCACAACCCCTCCACAACCCATTATTCTGTTCTGGATCTCAAACATGCTTTCTTTACTATTCCTTTGCAGCCTTCATCCCAGCCTCTCTTTACTTTCACTTGGACTGACCCTGACACCCATCAGTCCCAGCAGCTTACCTGGGCTGTACTGCCACAAGGCTTCAGGGACAGCCCCCATTGCTTCAGTCAAGCCCTTTCTCATAATTTACTTTCTTTCCACCCATCTGCTTCTCACCTTATTCAATATATTGATAACCTTCTACTATGTAGCCCCTCCTTTGAATCTTCTCAACAAGATACCCTCCTGTTCCTTCAACATTTATTCTCCAAGGGATATCAGGTATTCCCCCTCCAAAGCTCAAATTTCTTCTCCATCCATTACCTACCTCAGCATAATTCTTCATAAAAACACATGTGCTCTCCCTGCTGATAATGTCAGACTGATCTTTCAAACCCCAACCCCTTCTACAAAACAGCAACTCCTTTCCTTCCTGGGCATGGTTGGATACTTTTGCCTTTGGATACCCGGTTTTGCCATCCTAACAAAACCATTATATAAACTCACAAAAGGAAACCTAGCTGACCCCATAGATACTAAATCCTTTCCCCACTCCTCTTTCTGTTCCTTGAAGAGAGCTTTAGAGACTGCTCCCACACTAGCTCTCCCTGACTCATCCCAACCCTTTTCATTGTTGGGTTGTGCACAGCCGAAGTGCAGGGCTGTGCAGTCAGAATTCTCACACAAGGACCGGGACCACGCCCTGTAGCCTTTTTGTACAAACAACTTGACTTTACTGTTTTAGGCTGGCCATCATGTCTCCATACAGCGGCCGCCACTGCCGTCTTTACTTTTAGAGGCCCTCAAAATCACAAACTATGCTCAACTCACTCTCTACAGTTCTCATAACTTCCAAAATCTATTTTCTTCCTCACACCTGACACATATACTTTCTGCTCCCTGGCTCCTTCAGCTGTACTCACTCTTTGTTGAGTCTCCCACAGTTACCATTGCTCCTGGCCCAGACTTTAATCCCTCCTCTCACATTATTCCTGATATCACACCTGACCCCCAAGACTGTATCTCTCTGATACACCTGGCATTCACTCCATTTCCCCATATTTCCTTCTTTCTCATTCCTTACCCTGATCACACCTGGTTTATTGATGGCCGTTTCACCAGGCCTAATCGCCACACACCAGCAAAGGCAGGCTATGCTATAGTATTTTCCACATCTATCATTGAGGCTACCACTCTGCCCCACTCCACTACCTCTCAGCAAGCCAAACTCATTGACTTAACTCGAGCCCTCACTCTTGCAAAGGAACTACGTGTCAATATTCATACAGACTCTAAATATGCCTTCCATATCCTGCACCACCATGCTGTTATATGGGCTGAAAGAGGTTTCCTCACTATGCAAGCGTCCTCCATCATTAATGCCTCTTTAATAAAAACTCTCCTCAAGGTTGTTTTACTTCCCCAAAAAAATAGAGTCATTCACTGCAAGGGCCATGAAAAGGCATCAGATCCCATCACTCAGGGCAGTGCTTATACTGATAAGGTAGCTAAAAAAAGCAGCTAGCGTTCCAACTTCTGTCCCTCATGGCAGTTTTTCTGTTCTCCCACCTACTCCGCCACTGAAACTTCCACCTATCAATCTCTTCCCACACAAGGCAAATGGTTCTTGGACCAAGGAAAATATCTCCTTCCAGCCTCACAGGCCCATTCTATTCTGTCGTCGTTTCGTAACTTCTTCCTTGTAGGTTACAAGCCGCTAGTCCACCTCTTAGAACCTCTCATTTCTTTTCTATCGTGGAAATCTATCCTCAGTGAAATCACTTCTCAGTGTTCCATCTGCTATTCTACTACTCCTCAGGGATTGTTCAGGCCCTGTGACCTCCCTTCCCTACACACCAAGCTCGGGGATTTGCCTCTGCCCAGGACCAGCAAATTGACTTTACTCATATGCCCTGAGCCAGGAAACTAAAATACCTCTTGGTCTGGGTAGACACTTTCACTGGATGGGTAGATGCCATTCCCACAGGGTCTGAGAAGACCACCGCGGTCATTTCTTCCCTTCTCTCAGACATAATTCCTGGGTTTGGCCTTCCTACCGCTATACAGTCCAGTAATGGACTGGCCTTTAGTAGTCAAATCACCCAAGCAGTTTCTCAGGCTCTTGGTATTCAGTGGAACCTTCATACCCCTTACTGTCCTCAATCTTCAGGAAAGGTAGAATGGACTAATGGTCTTTTAAAAACACACCTCACCAAGCTCAGCCTCCAACTTAAAAAAGAGGACTCTGTCAAGGATAGAGCTCAAAAACTCACCAACAAAGCAAGTAATTACGCTGAACCCCTTTGGGCACTCTCTAATTGGATGTCCTGCGTTCTCCCAATTCTTAGTTCTTTAATACTTATTTTTCTCCTTCTCTTATTCAGACCTTGTATCTTTCATTTAGTTTCTCAATTCATACAAAACCACACCACGCCATCACCAATAATTCTATAAAACAAATGCTCTTTCTAACAACCCCACAATATCACCCCTTATCACAAAATCTTTCTTCAGTTTAATCTCTCCCACTGTAGGTTCCCATGCCACCCCAATCCTGCTCAAAGTAGCCCTGAGAAACATCACCCATTATCTCTCCATATATGTTTGAGATGCAAACAATGTACTCAGTCATTTCCTACAGCACATGATTCAAGAACCCCCCCCATGTTAGTAATTGCAGGAAGTCCAAAAGGGGAAGCTAGCTTTTCCCCCTCCAAATCCATAGCCACTATTGGAAGTTGGAAATGCATAGTACCTCACCATTATCTATAAAATTTTTATCAGTTGCAGTAGATATTGTCACACATGTCCATGTGAAGAGATCTCCAAACAGGCTTTGTGTGAGCAACAAGGCTGTTTATTTCACCTGGGTGCAGGTGAGCTAAGTCTGAAAAGAGAGTCAGTGAAGGGAGATAGAGGTGGGGCCGTTTTATAGGATTTGGGTAGGTAATGGAAAATTGCAGTCAAAGGGGGTTGTTCTCTGGAGGGCAGGGGCGGGGGTCATAGGGTGCTCGGTGGGGGAGCTTCTGAGCCAGGAGAAGGAAGAAGTATCCTTCTCCTGAGCAGTCCTAGAGATTGGGTTGTGTGTAGGTCATTGAGCATAACATTGGGGAATGGATCAGTTCTTAGAATGATGCTGCTGTCAAGGCCAACATATCTCCATTATCAGATCATGCCACTGCACCCCAGCCTGGGCAACAGAGAGAGACTCCATCTAAAAAGTGTGTGTGTGTGTGTGTGTATATATATATATAGTATTTATACATATATATACACACATATATACATATTACATACACACACATATATGTAACAAGGCTATAAGAACCCAACATTTTTGCCACCCCAACACTTCACCACTGTTTGTTTTGTTTTCCTTAATAGTATAAGAAGACAGGAATGTCAGGTCTCTGAGCCCAAGCTAAGCCATCATATCCCCTGTGACTTGCACGTATACATCCAGATGGACTGTTGCTGCCTTAACTGATGACATTGTCTTGTGAAATTCCTTCTCCTGGCTCAGAAGCTCCCCCACCGAGCACCCTATGACCCCCGCCCCTGCCCTCCAGAGAACAACCCCCTTTGACTGTAATTTTCCATTACCTACCCAAATCCTATAAAACGGCCCCACCTCTATCTCCCTTCACTGACTCTCTTTTCAGACTTAGCTCACCTGCACCCAGGTGAAATAAACAGCCTTGTTGCTCACACAAAGCCTGTTTGGAGATCTCTTCACATGGACATGTGTGACAATATCTATTGCAACTGATAAAAATTTTATAGATAATGGTGAGGTACTATGCATTTCCAACTTCATATTGAGTGATGTCACATTAATAGCTTGAAATCAATCATGATGGGTGTATTTACACCAAGAAAATTGGCCAGCTCTACAGTCAGGGTTTCTTCCCTTCATCCTCCAGGGAAGCCAGTGGTTAAACATTTCTGCAGCACAATCCTGACTGTAGTCCTTAAGACTTACTCACTATTCGGTATTTACTGGCTAAGACCAGCTATGGTATAAGGTCCTAATGACTGAGCATATTAAGAGCACCTTTCCTCAGATATGCACCATAAAGTGGTCGGAGCATGGGGCTCAGGTGTTCCTTCTATTTCCAGACTTGATGATGTTGAATTGCTTCAACTTACTGAAATTCTTACCTTCCACCAGAAAGGCTCAACCACTATGAATTTTCTAACCTACCTTTTATTCTATCAAGGTTCTAAATCAACTTGTGGCTATATTGCTCTTCAGCCCAGATATCTGCTGTTATGTGTCCATAAGATGCCTAACACTGCTTGAGAAAGCAACAGAATGAGGGAACCGAAGTATCCTTCTCCTGAGCAGTCCTAGAGATTGGGTTCTGTGTAGGTCATTGAGCATAACATTGGGGAATGGATCAGTTCTTAGAATGATGCTGCTGTCAAGGCCAGACACGTTACCCTAAGTGTCAGTGGCTGTTACAAGAGGAGGAGACTACCCAACTGCCATGTTTGGAACATGACCCATGTTGGCCAAGTATCTCTCTGCCCAGTGAGTACACTAAGGTAAGACTAAACAGGACTAGACACTTTGCACTCAAGTTTCCCTGGACCTAAAATAGTGGCTATGGATTTGGAGGGGGAAAAGCTAGCTTCCCCTTTTGGACTTCCTGCAATTACTAACATGGGGGGGGGTCTTGAATAATGTGCTGTAGGAAATGACTGGGTACATTGTTTGCATCTCAAACTGGGTAGAGAGATATCCCAGTTCAATGAAACAGAACAAGATGAAAAGACCGGGCATGGTGGCTCATGCCTATAATCTCAGCACTTTGGGAGACCAAGGCAGGTGGATCACAAGGTCAGGAGTTCAAGAGCAGCCTGGCCAACATGGTGAAACACCGTCTCTTCTAAAAATACAAAAATTAGCTGGGCGCAGTGGCAGGCTCCTGTAATCCCAGCTACTTGGGAGGCTGAGGCAAGAGAATCACTTGAACCCAGGTGGCAGAGGTTTCAGTGAGCCAAAATCACGCCACTGCACTCCAGCCTGGGTGACGGAGTGAGACTCCATCTCAAAAAAAAGAAAAAAAGAAGAAAAAAGAAAGAAGAAGAAGGAGATGAAAAGGAAGGGAAAGAGGAAGAGGAGGAAGAAGGAGGAGGAGGGGGAGGAGGAGAAGAAGAAAGGAAAGGAAGAAGGAAAGAGAAGGAACGGCACAGATTAGACAATGAAGAACAAACCCCAACTATTCTGCCTCAGACTGTCCCTTCTGCTGCATTCCCCAACTCAGTTAATGTGATCTTCATTTTCTAGTTTCTCAGATCTTCATTTTTGACTTCTCTCACAACCCAAATTTAATCTATTATCAACTATACTTTCTCTCTCTTTCTCTCTCTCTCTCTTTTTTTTTTTTTTTTTTTTTTGAGGCAGAGTCTCTCTCTGTTGCCCAGTCTGGAGTGTAGAGGCTCAACCTCAGCTCAATGCGACCTCTGCCTCCTGGGTTCAAGCAATTCTCTCATCTCAGCCTCCTGTGTAGCTGGGACTACAGGCATGCACCACCTTGCCTGGCTAATTTTTGTATTTTTAATAGAGACAGGGTTTTGCCATGTTGGCCAGGTTGAGTTCAAACTCCTGAGCTCAGGTGATCTGCCTGCCTTGGCTTCCCAAAGTGCTGGGATTACAGGTGTGAGCCACTGCACCCAGAAGTTTATCAACCATACTTTCAAAATAAACCTAGAATGTACCCTTTCCCTCACCATTTACCCCTGCCACCCCAGATAGCAGTCACCATCATCTCTCTCCTGCATGATCACAAATGCTGCTAATGAGCCCGTTTCTGCCCTGGCTTTCTCTTGTTTCAACAGAACAACCAGAGGGATCTTTTAAAATCATGAGCCAAATGACATCACTCATCAGCTCAAAGTCTTCCAGAGGCTCTCCTCTCATCCAGAATGAAGGCCAAAGCCCTTCCTCTGTCCTGCGGAGTCCTACTGATCTGTACCCCCAGCCTCTTTAACCTCATTGCCAACTACCTCCCCCTTGTTCACTCTGCCCCGTCTACACTGGCCTCTGTGCTGTTCCTTGACTGTATACCAGACAGATGCCCACACCAGGACCTTTGCAGTTACTATTTGCTCCCCCAAGATACTCTTGCCCCAGATAACCACATGCCTGATTCTCCACTTCTCTTAGTTCTGTACTCAAAAATCATCTTCTGAGTGAGTCCTTTCCTGGCTACCTAACCAAAACATCTCCATCATCTCCATGCTTTGTATTCCCTCTCTGTTTTTTTTTTTTTCTCCTTGGCTTTTATTACCCTTTGTATATTTATCTTTTTTATTGACTATCTCTCACTAGCATATGGGTATATGAGGGCACAGATTTTTGTTTTGTTGATTCTCCAGATTCTAGAACAGTGCCTGGCCCATAGTAAATGCTCATTTCAATGATCTATTGCTGCATCATAAGCCATCCTAAAATATAGGGACTTGAAACAAAGTTTATTAGACTCTCACAATCTCTTAGGTTGACTGGGCTCAACTGGGTGGTTCTTCCTTGGGAATCTCTTATGTGGTTGGAGTCAAATGGCAGCTGGGACGGGAGTCATCTGATAGACTTGGCTGACACAGGATGCTGGCTATTGGCTAGGAGTTCAGCTCTGTCCATTGTCTGGAGTGCCTACATGTGACCTCCTCCAAGTTCACTGGGGGCACCAACTTTTTTTGTTTGAGACGGGGTCTCTTTCTGTGGCCAGGCTGGAGTGCAGTGGCATGATCTTGGTTCACTGCAACCTCCGCCTCTTGGGTTCAAGCGATTCTCCTGCCTCAGCCTCCCGAGTAGCTGGGATTACAGGAGCTCGCCACCACACCCGGCTAATTTTTTGTGTTTTTAGTAGAGACTGGGTTTCACTACATTGGGCAGGCTGGTCTTGAACTCCTGACCTCGTGATCCACCTGCCTCGGCCTCCCAAAGTGCTGGGATTACAGGCATGAGCCACGGCACCTGGCAGGGCACCATCTTTAAAGATTAACTACCACGGTATTCAGTGAATATTTGTGGGATGAAGGAAGGCAGAAAGGGAGGGGAGGTGATGGGAGGGAAGGAACTAGAAAATTTAGAAAGAAGAAAATGAGGAAGGAAAGGAGACAGAAGAAAAGGAAGGAGAAAAGGGGATGTGGATTTCTGAATAGATGAAAGTACTATCACCCGGGAATAAAATCCATCCTTTCCTGCCTGACGCTTGTTTCCCATCTCCCTCAAGTTGCATAATGACCTGGCTTGGAAGCAGAAATTCATCTAACACCACATATCAGAACTGGAGCGCTCTTGGCAGAATCTTCTACAATTTATACCCCAAGTTCAAATTTGAGCCAAGGCATATTTCCAAGGAAAGAACAACACAGTGCTTTATCTTGATGTTGCTCCTTACCCTTGGTGATTTCAAAGCAGTTTTATAAACAAGCACTGTCATTGTACAAGAGAGGAAATGGAAGGGAACTAGTAATATTTAGGTAACCAATAACAAAATCTTTGAGTCAATATTATAGTGAAATGATTAAGTAATTATGTGGAATCAGAGGCAGGCTACAACTGCATCAAATTAGTAAAGTAGAATTTGAAAGAAATAAGATATAAAAATTTCCACATAAAAACTGAAGTCAATTGAGGTTGTAAGGAGCTAGAAATTAAAAATAGATTTATACCAAACTAGGTAGAACAAAATTTAAACAGTTGTTGAGATATTAAAAATGGATTTGCTTTTAAAACAGTTTGGAATAGTTTAGTCATTTTCCAGAGCCATAGATATTCTGTGCCAGTTGAGCACTTTTTCCCAAACCAACCTGGCAGACGGTTGTCTAATCAGGAAGCTTTGCAGGCAAGTTCCTTGGCTAAAACCCAGAGGAATAAATGAATTTGGGTTTCTGAAGTTCCAGTGTCTCAGTACAAAGAGAGGTAGGCAACACTTTTTCCTAGAGATATTGATGATTATAAAAATTGTGGTATAACAGAATGCAAGTTCCCTAAGCTTGGGATTCTCCTCTAATTGATGTGTCGTAGGATAAGATGGCATCATGTTTACTTCCATTTGTGGTCTCTCTAAACCACTTTTCGTCTTTGGCCCCCAGATCTGCCCATTTTAGGGAAATTGGCATAACTCAAGAAAACAACTTTTCATAGATTAGTTAGGATTAGATTTGGCAGCAGGATGTTGAGCTCTCCCTACTCCCCAACACCTTCACCTCCCTTTAAAACAAACAAACAAAAAAACAGTGGCTTAAACAACATGAAAGTTTATTTCTCTTTCATATAAGCCTGAATAGGTAGTTCACAGGTTGTAAAGGGCTCCACAGTGCCAGGGAATCAGATTTTTTTTAATTTTTATTTTTCCGCCTTAACTGCATAATCTCCACTTCTTAAATCATCCTATGGTCCAAAATGAATGCTTGAACTCCATCCCTCATATCCCATTCCATCCAAGAGAAAGAAGAAAAAGGTAGAGGGCAGGAAAAGCTCCCTGCCTTTAAGAACACTTTCCAGAAGTTGCTCACACTCCTTCTGCTTACATCTAACTAACCAAACCTAATCCCAAGGCCGGGAGAGAATCAAGAAGACAGGGAAGCAGAGTCTTTCTGGCAGCAGGCATCTAGCTAAAGATTTAAGGTCCCAATACTTTAACACAGAAGAAAACACGCCAGGCGCGGTGGCTCACGCCTGTAATCCCAGCACTTTGGGAGGCCGAGGCGGGTGGATCACGAGGTTGAGACCATCCTGGCTAACACGTCTCTACTAAAAATACCAAAAATTAGCTGTGCAGTGAGCCGAGACCGTGCCACTGCCCTCTAGCCTGGGCAACAGAGTGAGACTCCATCTCAAAAGAAAAACAAACCAAAAAAAAAAATAGAAGAAAACAAATGTTGTGAAACAATTAAACAGTCTCTCTGCCACAGTTTATCCCTTTGACATCCCCAAATATATGGACATCCCTCTTTCCCCACATAGGACACAATCCCTCCTCAAGGGGAAGAAATTCAGGGACTGCCTCCAGCTCAAAGTCAAGATCTCTGAGTGAAGTGTCGTCTCCCTCTTCAAATCCAGATATGATATTACACAATCTTGCAAGCTGTTTTAGTCTGTTCATGCTGCAATAACAAAATACCTTAGACTGGTTACTTTACAAATAATGTAAATTTATTTCTCACAATTCTGGAGGTTAGGAAGTCCAAGATTAAGACACCAGCAAACTTAGTGTCTGGCGAGGGCTCTCTGCCTCGAAGATGGCACCTCTTGCTGAATTGTCACATGGTGGGAAGGCAAAAAAGGGCCAGACTCCCTTTAAGCCCTCTTATAAGGGTACTGATTTCATTCGTGATGTCATCACCTGCTAAAGACCAATCGCCCTACCCCTTACTATGATGACACTGGGGATTAAGTTTCAACATGAATTTTGGAGGAGCCATATTCAAACCGTAGCACAAACCATAAGCTAAAAGATGAGTTATCTTCCCCATAACCCACTACATACGCAGTGATGTAGTAAGAACAAGAAAACCACAATTAAAAACTGTCAGAAAATGTGAAAGTCCCAGAAGTCGATCTATAGTAATTATCAAATCCTGCTGAGCAAGAATAGAGGGGACTCTCAAACATCAGAAGTCAGTCATCTGTCTTGTGGGAGGTGCTTCTGTGTCCATTATCCCGCATGGTTATGTCTGAGGCAGGAAGTGATGAGTTTGCCCTTTGGGGTGGGAGGACTGCTGCACAGCTTCCATAGCCTGTTTCTTGTTAATGCATAGTCGGAGGCACAGAGTTTGCTTTAGGCATTGAATAGTCACAGGCTTTGGCACATCACGCTTGGATATTTGGCAGTACAATTCCCTCAAAAACTAAGTAGGCATCTTTTCCATTTGCCTTCTATCAGTTCCATGTGTGGGTAACAATAGCCAAATATCTTGTCTAAAAATGGTTTTTAAACTTAAAGACTCAGATCTTACAGACCTTTGTCCTCTGCCCACCCTTGGCCCAGTTTAATGGCAGCTAGTTGAGGCTATATGATACACTAAGTTTTGGAAGGAAAGCAACAGCTTTAATTGGATAGTAACAGCTAAGTTGTCACCCATTGTCTAGCAGACAGCTTTTAATAGTATTTTACTTTTAATATTAATTTTTCTTTTGTTTTTGGAGATGGAGTCTCTCTCTCTGTCACCCAGGCTAGAGTGCAATGGCACGATCTCAGCTCACTGCAACCTCCACCTCCCAGGATCAAGCCATTCTCCTGCCTCAGTCCCCCGAGTAGCTGAGACTACAGGCATGCACCACCACGCCTGGCTAGCTGTTGTATTTTTAGTAGAGATGGGGTTTCACCATGTTAGACCAGCCTGGTCATATTTTTTGAGACAGTTTCTCACTCTGTCAGCCAGGCTGGAATGCAGTGGTATAGTCATATAACCTTGAACTCATGGGCTCAAGCAATCCTCCCACTTCAGCCTCCTGAGTAGCTGGGACTTCAGGCACACACACACTGGCTAATTAAAAAAAAAATTTTTTGTAACAGTCTTGCTATGCTGCCCAGGCTAGGTTAGTCAATTTAAATGGCAGGCCAAAGGCAGAGAGCATAGCCTGTACCACTTCCCTAATATCTTAAAAATTGGACAGATTTAGCTTTAGTTTTCTACACTTCTACTGCTCATGGAATTGAGGATTTCGCAACAATAACCACCAGCCCCAGCTCCACTCTTGGTACTGAAATGAGAAAAGTTCCCATGTCCCCCTTGCAGGGCGTGCGATGAAGGTGTGGCTCGCTTCTTCAGTGCCCTGCTGTTCAAACCTCTAGGGGAGCATACCGACCGGCAAGCTGTGGGACTCCGACCCCACAGCAGTGTCTAGGGGTGGATGTTTACAGCTCCTGAAGCCCCAGTGGGTGTGTGTTACAGGGTGCTCTTTTAGTTTTGCCGTCTATAGGCAGCTCGTGTTAACCAGCTCAGTTAGACCCTCTACCTTGTTGCAAGGACAGAGGGCTTTCTGTATCCCAGGGTTCTTGCCTTGGTGTACTGGAAGAATCGGATCGCAGGCGGGCTTGGGGAATGAGTGCAAGGTTTTTTATTGAGTGGAAGTAGCTTTCAGCAGATGGAGGAGCCAGAAGGGAAATGGTTTTCCCCTGGAGTAGGGCTGCTTGACGACGGCCCAGGCTCTCCTCTAAGTGCCCCAGCCCAACTCCGCGTCGTTCTGCCTGTTGGTGGCCTGCTGGCCTGCCAGTGCCTGACGGTGTGTTCCTCTCCAACTCCAGCCACCTGTATATTCCCCTGCTGACGTCCTGCTCTCGCTGTCTTTAACTGCCTGTGTGTCTGCCTGCTAGGGTCTCCGGGGTTTTTATAGGCACAGGATGGGGGTGTGGCAGGCCAGGGTGGTCTTAGGAAATGCAAAAATGCCTGTCTCACCTAGGTCTGTGTGGGTGGAGCCCCAGCCAGGGACCACGCCCTCCTTTACCCAGCACTTCCCTTCCCCCGTTCTATATCATTTAAAGGGACCATGCTCTTCCCTTCCCAGCACCTGTTCCAGTACAAATTTATGGTTTAGTTAGGGTAGGCTAAATGGCTACCAGTAGTAGACCTAAGAATTTAATCACTCTAATTCAAAAAATACATTTACCTTTTTTTTTTGAGACAGAGTCTTGTTCTGTCGCTCAGGCTGGAGTGCAATGGCACACATCTTAGCTCACTGCAACCTCCGCCTGCCAGGCTCAAGCGATTCTCCTGCCTCAGCCTCCCGAGAAGCTGGGATTACAGGCATGCGCCACCACTCCTGGCTAATTTTTTGTATTTTTAGCAGAGATGGGGTTTCGCCATGTTGGCTAGGCTAGTCTAGAACTCTTGACCTCAGGTGATCCATCTGCCTCAGCCTCCCAAAGTGCTGGGATTATAGGCATGAGCCACCACGCATGCAACTGTCCAGGATAGGTGCTCCAGAGATTCAGGGACCCAGACTACATGAGTCTATGTGTTTGGAAGCAAAGGACTCATGTTAGTGAATAGTCTGACTAAATGTCCTATGTTAGACATTTTCCTTTTAAGAGGTATAGATCTGCAATAATAAAGTAAATTCTGCTGGTTAGTCAAAACTCAGAATTTTCAGCCAGTAGAATTTAGTGTATGCGACAATAGGGCATCTGTATTAGAGAATGCCCATTTAAGGCTCTCTCAATTGCCCAATCTGAACCCATAATGCTGTGGGGCTATTCTGAGCTTTGCACAAACCTGGATTCAAATATCCCCATTCCTATGACTTACTACCTATGTGACTTTAGGCAAATTACTTAATCTTTCTGAACCTTCGAATGTAGATATTAAAACAAACCTACCCAATGTGTAGATTTGATTTGATATCATATATATCAAATAGATATATAAGTTTGGCATTTAGTAAGTGTTCAATAAATGGTAGCTATACTTATTTGAGGAGCACGTGCTTATAATATCAGAACTTGGGTTTGAATTTGCACAGATCCGTGTTTGGATCCTCATTCTTGCTAGTTGTATGTATGACCTGGGCAACTCTCTCCTTATCAGGTTCCTCATCTGTTAAATTGGGATCCTAATACCTGTCTCTGAGTGTGGTTATAAGGATTACACACAAAAGACTCCTAGTATAGTAATTAACACAAATAGTCATTCAATATAAGTCTTCAGTTCTTGTTTTTATTTTTATTACTTTCTTTTCAGATTAAGAAGGCAATGTATGCTCAGCTAATTTTGAAAAAGATAAGAGGTTATGAAGGAGAAAAAATTAAAACCTCCTGAACATCCACTATCTGGAAGACATTGTCAATGTTATATCTTGAGGGCTTCACTCCAGCCTTTCTTTTTGTGTTAGGTTATTGTTTTTAAAGCTATGGGCTGTGGAATTCCCTTTGGTTCTATACACAGGGAGTTCCCCACTTTGTGTTGTGAAAGGGAAGCCAGAAGTCCCTACCAGTGTAAAAATAACCTCCCCATTAAAACCAAAAGGCTCCAGTTAATAATAGAGAGCTTCAAGTGAAGAGAGAATAGCCCTCCCTAAATTAGGCTAGATTTGCTGCCATCTTGGAAAGAGGAATGAAAGCCTGTAGGAATAGGAAGGGCTGGGAAGATCCGGGGGTGTGTGTGAGTCTGGGGCTGCTGAAGACACTTGACCAATTTACAGTCTCGCCGTGGGCTAGTTCTGCTAGGAGAACATCTAGTACTGATTCCGGTCAATAGGGTATTCTAGTCACAGAAGGACTGTGAGATTTGGCAAAGATCACAAAGCAAGAAATGCAGACAGAAACACTCGAAAATTGCAGCTTGGGATAGAGCAGAAGTAAAACCCCAAATTCTGGATTCACATATTCTGACATACCCAGTTTATCTGGAACGAGAATCTAAAATTTAAATTGGACAGCTACCAGTCAGGACTTATTTTTTCCCTAAAGGGCTCTGCAGTGTGGGCGCTCAAGGAATATTTAAAAAAAAAAAAAAATCAGTGATAATCTGATAATGAAATAACAGATGAGTTTGTCATTTTAATTTCTGTACCTCCCCTTCCTATTATCACTGCCTAGACATTTTGCCTTAGTCTTTAAATTGTAAATTTACCTACAGCTATTCATTCTGCCTATTCGAATGCCTGTCAAACCAAAATGAAAGAAAGCTGTACCAAGGCAAGTCTGAGCTCTTCGTCTCAATCAGTAAAATCTTCCGCGGAAGCTTGCACTACTCAAGCAAGACAGATCTGAGCTCTTGATACAGTTAGGAAATGTGACCTACTTTAAAACCCAGCAGAGTGTGTGTGTGTGTGTGTGTGTGTGTATGTTGAAATGAAAGTGAATTGTTTTGCTGAAATCTGACACTAAAAATAGGGCACCGGATCCTTCCCCTGCTGGAAAAAGAAAAAAAAAAAAAAAAGGCATTAAAATGAGTGTGTGTCTGTATGTCTGGGAATATGTATCCATGGCAACCATTGTCCCACCTCCCCTATCAACAGCATTACCTCTCTCCACGGAAAGAGGGCACATGAATGCCTTTCCCAGCACCCCTCCCAATCCCTTACTCCATGAAATCTAATTAAAGAGTGAAATGAATTTTAGTGCTGGTTCCAGAGGCTGGGAGAAGTCCATGACTAGGGGGCAGGGTAAAGAGAGGAGCACTGGGGGAGGGACAGGGAGACCTGCCCTTCCACACTGGAGCAGCAGCACGCGACTCTGTTCTCATTTTTAAAAAGAGCCACAGCTCCCACGCTGAGGAGCTGCAAGGGAGTGATAAACCTGCCATGCAACGATGTTATTACTTTAATGGATACAGGACTGGTTGAGCACTTTATTTCCACCAGGGCTTTTTTTACGTTGCATCTTCCCTTTCCACAACATCCAGTTTTCCTCAGACACTCCCCCCTTTACTAATGAACGTTGTCCCCATTTCGAATCCTGCTCAGGTGAGGGAGAAAGAAAGCATTATTGGAGATAATAGGTCTGCCTCTGGGGTGAGGTGTATGAGTCAATCACACTGGTGAACAACCCCACCCCCCAACCTCAAGCATCCCTTTTTGTAGATATTAGAAGCCAGAGAAGAATAGGGGGGCATGGAGTGGTGAGGAAGACACTCTAGGGAGGTTGAAGCTGATTTGGGCAAATGAGCTTCAGGGTTTTTTTAGCGTCTGCCAGGGACCTCCCTTCCCCCTTTCCAGCAGCTCCCTGCCCTCCCTCCTCCTTCCCCCACCTTTAGTGTCCAGTCAGCAGCGACTCAGGCACCTCCCTCTCCCTCCTCTCTGGCCATCCCTGCAGTCGGCTATCTGGGCATCTGTTTCTCATTCCTGTATCCAAATATTTTCTCCAGGTTGGCTGTCAGTCTGGTATTGGGCTGCAGGGGTCTCAGCTGGAGTAGAATTGCCCTCACATGAGCATGAGCGTTCGGACAGGTCTGGACTTGTCCCTCTGACAAGGGGGAAGTGGTGGCAGGAAGCCTGTGGGCCCTCCTGGGAGAGAGGGGCGAGTTCATTTTACATGGGCTCCAACGGTGTGATGTTTCAGCGGCAAGAAGAAGGAAGAGCATGAAGAGCAACTTGGAGCCTGTCACTCAGACTTGTGTCTTCTGTCCTGTCCTGGTGGACTGAGTGTGGTGGGCTGCAAGCATAAGGAAAGTCAAAGACGTGCTTTCACCCACAACAGGTTGGCAGGGCCAAGAGTCGATTGGCACAGGGCAGCCAGAGTGTGACTGTGGGCAAGAGACAGTGCCAGCTGTGGCATCTGCAGTAACCACCACCTCGACTGCCAGCCCTGCCTCTTCAGCAGCAGGCACCTCCGTGTCCTTGGAAGGGATAACCGGCCTCTCCACCTGGACAGTGGGCCTTGAGCGAGCCTTCCCTTCTTGCAGCCAACTGAGGCAGCCGGCACCCTTGCTTGCCAGACACCCTGAAGCGTTCTGGAAGAAGTCAAGGAAGACCCTCAAGCATGGGTCACTGTCAAGCCAGAGAAATTCCTCTGACTAGTTTTTTTTATCCAGGTTGATGCAGCTTAGGGAACGTGGCTTATCCACAGTATAATCATGAGAACCAACATTTACTAAGTCCTCACTCTAGGCCAGGAATTCTTCTAAGCATTTACCAACTCACTTAGACTTGCAAGAGCCTATGAAACAGATGTCATTCTTATCTCCATTTGACAGGGGAGGTAAGAATATTCTCAAGGTCATATAGCTAGAAAGTGGCCAGGTACGGTGGCTCACTCCTGTTATCTCAACACTTTGGGACGTCAAGGCAAGTGGATTGCTTGAGCCCAGGAGTTTGAGACCCACCTGGACAACATAGTGAGAGCTCGTCTCTACAAAAATTTAAAAATAAATAAATAAAAGGTAAAAATATAGCTAGAAAGTGGCAAAACTATGGTCTCAAATCAGACAGTTTGAACCCAGAGCCCAGGTGCTGGCCTCTCAGACTGGGATCTACTCAGTCACTGGACAACAACACATCTCCAGTCTTCATCAGACTGATTATCTGATTTTTTCTAAAGTGCTTAGGAATGCTTTAAGCATCAAAAATTCATTATATAACCATGATGTAAATAACATCATTAAAACCATGTTCAAATGAGAAAAAGAAGTCACTACTAAACTTACCACCCCAGAGTAACTGATTTTAAATATGCATGCTTTTTTCATCCTTGCACTCACACATTTCATATAGTGAAATATAACTCTGGATTATGATTATTTCCTGATGTTACAACATTGTATTATAAATGTATTTTCATAAGGTTATTTTCTGACATTTTAATTGCTGGGTAGCATTCCTTCAAGTTGATGTACCGTAATTGACGTAGCTAGTTTCCTATTTTGAACATTTAGATTGTTTCCATTTGAAAATTTGAAAAATAAACAAACTCTTCGCTCTCATTTTTTCTTTTTATCAACTGCCTTGACTCTGTCCAGACGCAGGAGAGATGTTTAACCTGTGCAATTGAAGCTATTTTGATAACCTTTAGCCTATCCTTAAGGTTTACGCAAAGGTTAAAAGTGTATGATCTGGAAGAATTTCCTTCTGTACTATTCATTGCTGAAGGACTTGGAAGGAATGAAAGGTTGAATGGAATTGCGCTCAAAGTATTGCTGCCAAGGTCTAGAATGGTGTACGTAACAGACACAGGCCAAGGAGGCTGAGCAGCAGACTTGCAGAGTCAACATTTTTAAGTTGGTAACAGATGGCCCACTGGTCAGAGCTCGAAAGGCTGGGGCTCCTTAAACCAACAGGACCCACGCATATGATTCAGATGTTCTCAGTAACCAGAGGGACGGCTGCTGTCCACTCGCCAAAGGCTGCTGTGACACGTGTGAATATGCAAGAGATGGGAATTATTTATCTTCCCCTAACCTCGATATTTCATTTTCCCAGCCTCAGACAGAGACTTTTTTTTTTTTTTTTTTTGGAATGGAGTTTCATTCTTGTTGCCCAGGCTGGAGTGCAATGGTGCGATCTTGGCTCACTGCAACCTCCGCCTCCTGGGTTCAAGCAATTCTTTTGCCTCAGCCTCCCAAGTAGCTGGGATTACAGGCGCCTGTCACCACACCCAGCTAATTTTGTATTTTTAGTAGAGATGGAGTTTCACTATGTTGGTCAGGCTCATCTCAAACTCCACCCACCTTGGCATCCCAGAGTCTTGGGGTTATAGGCATGAGCCACCGCACCTGGCTGAGACTTTTAAAACTCTGAATCACCACTGACTGCATTCCCAACTCCATCTGGACTCTGCCCTTCTGAATTAATGAGAAAACCTCAGTATCTAGGGTATGCTTAGACTAGATGAGATTCAGCTTAAACCCTGGTAAAAATTATCATTCTCTCCATATCCTGAAAGCTCATTCCTGGGTGCTGAGTCAGTCTAGACAGGCAAAGGGGTTTAAGCAAAGCCAGGACTAGGGTGAGACAAGTGAAGTGCCTAGTGGGCAAAACTGAAGGAGGCCTCACTTGCAGGTGCTGGCCCTGTACTGGTGTGGCCCCGAGAGTGACGGCCTCCTTACGTTTTGTGCCCTGAGCATCTCACTTGCTCACCCTGCTCCTGACCCTGCCCTAATGTCGTGGCAAAGTTCTGGCTTAGTCATTGCTGTCCTTGTTAAGCCCCTGCCCCTGTTAGGCTTAGAATAACCAGTTGAACCTAGGTCCTTGACATTGGCAGGTGAAGAAAGGGGCCACATCAACTAATGTAGCAGTAGTAGAAGGGCACAGGCTGATAACCTTCACAGGACCGGGTGGAAAGTGGAAGCCCATGTTCTCCAACCAACTGTGGACAAACGAAAGGACCAGACAGCCAGAACTGTAACTTCAATACGCACTGGCACTTGTGTTTTTAAGCCTGCCGAGAGAATTAACGTTCAACAGCTGTGCGTATTCACACTGCTGAATGCGTATTACACAATATTCTCAGACATTCTCCTACGCAGAGCAGCAGTATTGGCCCATCGGGTGATTCATGAGGTTCCAACACAAGCCGCCAGAGAAAGGGAGCTATCAAGATTCTGGTGATGAGAGAGAAACTGTAGCACATGGTAAAAGAAGAAGACAAACTGGGTATCTTTTCAGGCTGGATCAAGAAAAAGCTTTGACAGAATGAGGCATGATTTTCCTTTATTTGAAGTGTTGCAGGTCTACGGATCTCGGTGCAGTCTGTTCAGTATATGGAACAATGCAATGAGTATTCCAACCCTGAACAGCTGGGAAAGGAGAAAGATGTGAAAAATGAGGAGGGAGCCAGGTGAGTTCACACTTGAATAATAGAGTCTCTTGGTAATAAAACCACAGAGAGAGCCAGTGCTTGCCCAGATCTAGAGCTATCAAGAACTCCATTGAAACTCCACTGGCTTAGAGTTCCTTCTATGCCGCCTTAAGCACACCTATTCTGAGAGCATGGCCCTCCTTTTCTGTTGTCTGAGTCAGTGGCTGAGTCATGGGTGTGTGCACACAAATCTATTAGGGTACCAAAAAAAAAAGAATTATATTTAATAATTATTTGTCTTCATCTGTGTAAATTTCTATTCTTGAATAGGTTTTAGGATGTACATCATATATTAGTACAGCAGTGATGAGTATTCATTTTGACAGAAAATGCTAAAAAAAAATTCATACTAATGGTCACATGATAAAAAATGCTTAGAAGAAGGCAAGGCGTGGTTCCTCCTTCTGTCATCCTAGCACTTTGGGAGGCCGAGGCAGGTGGATCACCTGAAGTCAGAACTTTGAGACCAGCCCGCCAACATGGCGAAATCCCATGTCTACTAAAAATACAAAAATTAGTCGGCTCTGGTGGCAGGAGCCTGTAATCCCAGCTGCTCGGGAGGCTGAGGCATGAGAATCACTTGAACCCAGGAGGCGGAGGTTGCAATGAGCCAAGATCACACCACTGCTCTCCAGCTTGGGTAACAGAGGGACTCCATCTCAAAAAAAAAAAAAAGCTTGGGAGTCACTAAGTAAGAAACTCCTGACTGGGCACAGTGGCTCATATCTATAATTCCACACTTTGGGGGGCTGAAGTGGGAGGATTGCTTGAGGCCAGTAGTTCAAGACTAGCCTGGGCAACACAGTGGGACCCCATCTCTATAAACAATTTTAAAATTAGCCAGATATTGTGGCACACACTGGTGGTCTCGGCTACTCAGAAGGCTGAAGCAGGAGGATCACTCAAGCCTGGGAAGTCAAGGCTGCAGTAAACCATGATCACGCCACTGCACTCCAGCTTGGGTGACAGAGTGAGACCCTGTCTCAAAAAACAAAACAAAAAGAAGCTCCTTAGCCTGATGTTCCGCGCCCTCTGCAACTTACTTATTCAACCTCCCCTCCTGCGATTTCATCCCTATACCACCTACTGTAATAAAATGGATCTGGTCATCCAGCAATTCCTGTTTTTTTTTGTTGTTGTTGTTGTTGTTGTGGTTGTTTTTTAATACTTCCTCTCTCTGTATCTTGGCTGGTGGAATACCAGCAAATGAGGAGAGCTAATGAAGTCTCCTGGATACATTGAGCCTGCAATCATTTTACTAGCAGAAATTTCAGCCCTGTCCAGGATACCCCTTCCTAGATAAGCTCTCCAGGGATAAATATCTTGTTCATAATTCTCAGTGAAACAAACTACTGCTGTCTGCTGGAGAGAAGTGGTGGCTCAGATGTATTCAACTTTCTTTCTTTCTTTTTTTTTTTTTTTTTTGAGATGGAGTTTCGCTCTTGTCACCAAGGCTGGAGTACAATGGCACAATCTCGGCTCACTGCAACCTCTGCCTCCCAGATTCAAGTGATTCTCCTGCCTCAGCCTCCCCAGTATCTGGGATTACAGGTGCCTGCCACCACGCCTGGCTAATTTTTGTATTTTTAGTAGAGATAGGGTTTCACCATGTTGGCCAGGCTGGTGTCAAACTTCTGACCTCAGGTGATCAGCCCACCTCGGCCTCCCAAAGTGCTAGGATTACAGGCATGAGCCACCGCACCTGGCCAGATGTTTTTAACTATCATGAACAAACATTACAACTACCGCCACCCCCACTGGCAGCTGTCCCCACTGCTTGGTAGACTAAAGAGCATCAACATCATTGGAATTAATACTAACTGTGTACCCTGCCACACCAGTGTCGGTGCTAAGACCTTGGCAATACAAAGGAAAAATGATTCCAGGAAGCACAGTATGGGGATCCAGAAACACCCTCCATCTCTATAATTTACTCAGCCAGGGATTTCCCAAAACCAAACTGCTGGTAGCAAAGCTGCTGCATGTTTCTGCAGTTTGTACACGGCACAGTGATGCCAGGCAGGCAGTGGATCAAGCCCTCCATCCAGGGACTTTGTCTTAAGGTATCCTAAGGCAGATTGCATTTTCCAAAGATGGCAGCCACAATATCTCCCATCCCTCAAGCTCTTCTGACAATGTGACATTGATACTTCTCCTGTGGAGTGGTGAGGTCAAATGACCTCTCCTTGTAAACTTGGGTGGGTCTTTGTGATTTCTTTGACCAAGAGAGTATGGCAGAAATTATGGTTTGTGACTTCTGGAGCTAGGCCATAGAAATGCCATGTACTTCTACAAGGATCTCACTCACATACTCATCACCTGTGCCACCTAGCACAATATGCACCAGATGAGCTGTGTGACTGCGGGCAAGCTGCCTAAGTTCTTGGAGCCTCAATTTCCTCATTCATAGAATAAGAGTAAGATTAATCCCTACTTCACAAGGATTATATAAATTAATCCATGCAAGTGCATAGTATAATGCCTAGCATATAGTAAGCCCTCAGTATTAGCGATTATTATCTCCTGACATTTGGTAGGTGGCCAATTAATATTTGTTCATTGCTTAATTAAATTGCACTGTACACAGGTGGAAGAGAAGATGAAGGTCCAATTTTTACCCAATGGCACAGAAGGCTCTTCATGTCCATGCTCTGTTAATGTCACCTTCCCCAAGCCGTGTCTGCACCAATCACCCTGCGCAAACCGCCACAGGACACCCCCCACCCTGAGCCCGGCCTTAGTCTTCTCTGCGTTTTCCCTTAAGCTCCATGTTGCCTGCCGATGTTTGCTTTTACAATTCCCTCTTTTCAGAGTATTCCCTTCAACTTCTTCATCCCCCTTTCAACTATTTTTTTTACTGGTACTCCAGTCCTCAGCCTGCAGGGCACCCCTTTGGAGTCATTTTCTGACCTGAAGGTTTTATAGAAAATGTTTCTCTCTGGTTACTCTATCATGGCAGTGGTTCGCCATAGGGCAATTGCCTGCTAATTTCTCTGTCTCCTTCATTACCTGGAAGCTCCTGAAGGGCAGGATTTATATAATCTTCACCGCTGTATTCCTAGCAGTTAGCAGTGCCCAACCAGTAACAGTCACTCAATAAATACTTTCTGAATAAATTGTTGCACATAAATAGTAACAATAAAACATTCAAGGTAACAATGTTCTGTATCATCGCTGGAAGAAAACAGCCCTGTAGTACATTTTGAAAATATTTCCATCAAAACAGATTCAAATAAAATCTTGGCACTTCATGGAATAAGCTTCAGTTAACTGGAAAAATAATGTGCTTGCGATGTGTTAAGAGAAGATAGTAAATAAATGAGAATGTAGTTACCTAGCTTTTTCACTGGCCTTTCAAATAGATAGGCTCTGGGGACGACAGGGGGATGGGAAGAAGGAACCATATCCATTCTACAGTACTAAGGATTGTGCCTTGATTACTTAGTTGCTCAATGAATATTTGATGACAGACTCAGAAATGTAGGGCTTAAAGGAACTTTGATGACTGAGGATTGTTTGATTAAAACCAAACTATTTAGGACCCTGGGGGATGAACCACAAAGCAGCTGTCACTGGCCAGCAGAAGAAGGGAATACCTTGCTGCTACTCCTAGGATCTGGTCCCAGGTGTCTGCACTGAATGGCTTTCCAGGAACCCCAGCAGTGCCTGCCAAGACTGCATTTTCTGATTTAACTGCTAAGGCTTTCTGTATGGAACAGCGAAATATCTGCAATGCTTTTTGTATAATTGTGATTAGCACAGCATTCTGTAGTATTCCTTTCCAAGGAAAGCACACCACACTTAGGCTGGGAAAACATCCCAAATTTCTATTGTGATAGGATCCACCAGGGTGAGGCTAACAGCAGTTTCTAACATAACCAAGGCCACTTTAATTTTCCACAGAGGCCTTTCTGATACCCCAGGCTCCACCTTGGTTTGCGTGGCCAGAGCCTGTTGGAGCACTGCATGCCATAACCTGTGTTTCTTGGTGAGTTGCTTGTCTATTATTGAAAATCCCAAGACTATGACATCATGGCAATAACCTTCAGAATGCTGAGTGGGTTTCCTCCCTGCCTGGGAAAGCCCCCTTCTAGACAGGATATGACATGATGGTCTGGGAGAGCTTAGGTTAAGTTTTTCTGCCGCGACTCAGGGTAATATGGAGGTGGTTGTATCTACTTACAGACTATGCCCATCATTTCTAAGCCTTCCTTAGATTCTTTCTCCACAACAGATACCCTCACTGATAGTCCCGCACAGTGTGGTCTATTATAGGTGATTCAAACACACTATCAAGTTTAAGTACAATAAGAAGAAACTTGGGGTCCAAAGAACCTGAGCTGCTGTGTTTCACAGCTCCAGGGGGCACCGTTCACTCACGCTGCTGTGCACATCACCTGCTGCCGGCTGTCCCACATCGCTTATTAGCTTTCTTAGAACAAATGTAAAATCTCTAACAGGAGCTTCCTAGTTGTCACTCTCATCTTGGTCTACAGCCCCTTTCACCTAGGCTCTGACCTTGGGAGTTGACATTTCTTCTGTCTAAAATAATAACACCTTTCTTTCACTTATAGTTAACAAAACACTTTCGAATACTTTATATCGCATGAAAGTCGATACTCTTATGATGTAATTTGGGTATTTGTCCCCACCCAAATCTCATGTTGAAATGTAATCTCCAGTGTTGGAGGTGGGGCCAGGTGGGAAGTGTGTGGGTCATGGGGGTGGATTTCTCATGAATAGTTTTAGCCATCCCCTTGGTGATAAATGAGCTCTCACTCAGTTCGCATGAGATCTGGCTGTTAGAGAGTGTGTGGCACCTCCTGCCAACTCTCTCTCTTGCTCCTGCTTTGGCCACAAGTCACACAAGCTTCCTTCTGCCATGAGTAAAAGCTGCCTGAGGCCTCCCCAGGAGCAGATGCTTCAGGGCTTTCTCTACAGGCTGCAGAACCATGACATGAGCCAATTAAACCTCTTTTCTTTATAAGTTACCCAGGCTCAGGTATTTCTTTATAGCGATGCAAGAATGGCTGATTACAGGGAGGTTAGGCAGTTATTAATGCTCTGTTTTATAAATGAGGAAACCAATGCTCAGAGGTCACTGGCTTGCCAATAGTCACCCAACTAGGAAAGAGCAGAGGTCATGACTCCTAGTTAATTGTTTATTCTATCAGAACAAACAAGCTTTAGAGTATAAACAGAATCACCCTCAGACCACTGTTGCTGGCGCCCAAGTCAGCCTCAATCTCTCCTACTTATTTTTAAGACCCTAGGAAGTTTTGTGCATGCTCATGAACAAGCCCTTTCAGCTGCCCTGTGGTCCTCCTTTCCCCTCCCCTCCTTCTCTAGTTTCCATCAGTCCCGTGATGGCTTACTGCTGGTGCCTGCAGCAGGGAAGATGGAACTAGTTCTCAGTGCCAGAGCCACCATTTTGGATCAACTCAAATGTTCTGCAGGGATAAGGGGAAGGGAAGGGGGTCAGGAAATGTTCCAGCAGCCCCTACTGTTGTCCTGGGGCAGGAAAAACTTTCACTAGAGAACAGGAGGTACTGAGACAAGTTTCTGTGTCTGACTCTTTCTTTAGGATGACTCCTTTTCCAATAGCCTCTTCCACAGCTCTTCTTGGCCCTTCATGTAAATAGTCTCTGGAGGCCTGTCCCCTTTAATCCTCCAGATATGCCTAGATGCATCTGAATTTCAGTCCAAGCTGGACTAAGAGGATCCAGACAAACAACCCCCAGGGTGCCAGAACACCATGGATATAAATCAGAATGACTCCACTTAATTCCCCCCAGTCTATGTGAACATTGGTTTCTCTCCCAGGAGGACACAGCACCTGTAAGTGGTCAATTTAAAAACACTCTTCCAGCGTTGATCTATCCCTGTGGAATACATGCAGATGTACCATGTCCATATGTAAGTGGCTTGATGCAACCATACCCTGAAATTGGAAATCACAATTGCATAAGTTTTGAAACCTAATAGGGTTTTGAACCCTAATAGTGCTACTTAGTGAGATCAAGTAATCTAATTATTTTTACTTACATTTTAAGTCCTTTCATACTCCTATCATGAATTTGCCTTGTTTAGAAAATTGCAAAGGAAAGCTGAAGCAAGAATAAGAACGTCAGAAAAGGGAAAAATATTTTGCCAAGTTTTATCAGTACGCGGACTCTGTTTTGGCTGCTGGGAATAAATTAATAATCTGTTTCAACATAGAACATTTATTAATAGAAAATCAGTTTATTTCTGAAGTCACTAAATACATGTTGAACAAATATCTCAAAAATATCCATTTGAGGCTGAGCGCGGTGGCTCACGCCTCTAATCTCAGCACTTTGGGAGGCCAAGGCGGGTGGATCACTTGATCTCAGGAGTTCAGATCATCCTGGCCAACATAGAGAGACCCCCATCTCTACTAAAAATATGAAAATTAGCTGAGAATCATGGCATACGCCTGTAGTCCCAGCTACTCGGGGGGGCTGAGGCAGGAGGATTGCTTGAACAAAGAAGGCAGAGGTTGCTGTGAGCTGAGATCACCCCACTGCACTCCAGCCTAGGCTACAGAGGGAGACTCTGTCTCAGTAAAAAAAAAAAAAAAAAAAAAAAATCCATTTGGAGGGGCACCAACTTGTTAGCCTTCCAGGATGCTCACAGTTTTGGTCTAGTCCTGATCCTAGAGGGCAAATCACAACAGGCATCTCCAGCCTCACGCGGCCTTTGGCTTGCTCTTCTGTGAAAGGAATTAAAGTAGAAGCTTAACAAATGTTTGTTAACTGCGTGCCTTTAAAATCATACGAATCTTTGATGTTCTTTTTTGAAAGAAGAAGTAAGCTGGAATTTAGAAATCTACTCTGCAAGGGATTTTGCCATGAAAATATTGCTGTGGTAATATGATTTGATCTGAGGAAATAGCAACGGTTCCATTGCCCCACCCAGGCAGGCTGGGATCCTCTCTTTACTGTGGCTCATTTTCCTCTACTTCTTACATAAGCCCAGTTTAGCCACCGTTTTGGAAGAAAGCTGTGGGCGAGCCTAGAGCCAGAGTGAATGATCAGAGAGGATGTTTTCAGAGGATACCATTTAGGGCCTCCTCTTGGGGAGGTCAGACTCCGTAAAAAGCATGTGTGAACTCACACGCCCAAACACAAGCTCACCATCTACCTGTATTAGCCTCTAACTCAAGGCTTTTGAAATTGGAATGTGCGTACAGGTCAGCTGGGGATCCAGTTAGTGTGTAGACCTTGATTAAATAGGTCTGGAGTGGGTCAAAGTCAGCATTGCTAATAAGCTCCCGAGGGACGCTGCTGCTGCTGGTCCTCAAACCACACTTTGAGTGGCGAGCTCCATCCTGCATTCTCCACCTGACTCAGGAGCACAGCATTCACAGTGTTAGAGTCTAGGGACGGGTGAATTAGGAAGATGAGAGTCAAGAAGAGGAGATGAATATACAGGCCAGTGACTATATCACAGTGCTATAAGTGTTCACATGGGTACATAGAGATGTGTGTAAGCATGGGAAAAGGGACTGAGTAGAGGGGACCATGGCTAAAAATAAATCTTGCAGAAATCAATGGATTTTTTTTATCCATGGATTCTCTTGACAGGGTCTAGGAAGAAATGAGGGTAGTTTGGCAAGATTGTGTATTTAGCACCTTGGATGGCAACCTCCCCGGGGCAGTCAGATTGTTTACTCTCTTGTGTTCTGTCTAGTTCAGTGCTGGCAAATAAATTCTCCATAAATACTTGCGGACAGAATGAGTTAGTTACTTAGTACATTTCATTTTTTATTATGGTAAAATATGCATAACATAAACTTACCATTTTAACAATTTTAAAGTGGATAACTTAGTGACATTCAGTACATTCATGTGGTTGTGCAACCAACACCATACCCATCGCTAGAACTTTTTCATCATCCTAAACTGACACTCTAACTCCCTGGTCCTCCTGCTCTCCCCAGCCCCTGGCAGCCACTATTTACTTTCTGTCCCTATACATTTAACTGTTCTAGGTACCTCCTGGAAGTAAAATCATACAGTATTTGTCCTTTTGTGTTTGCTTTATTTCATGTAGCATGTCTTCAAGATTCATCCATGTATCAGAATTTCATTCCCTTTTAAGGCTGAATAATATTCCATTGTGTGCGTGTATATACATATACATACATATATATATACACACACACACACATATATATATCACATTTTGTTTATTCATCCATTCATGGATACTTGAGTTGTTCTCATCTTTTAACCATTGTAATGCTATGACATGGGAATACAAGTATCTGTATAAGTACCTGCTTTCAATTTTAAAATTTTGAGTATAGATCCAGAAGTGGAATTATACAATGTAAATATGACATAAATAAAACAGAATGGAATTACCAGATAATAGGGTAATTTTATTTTCGTTTTTTGAAGAACCACCATACCATTTCATTTAATTTTTAAAATGTAAAAACTTCATTGTTTGTAACATATGAAATAATTTAAGAATCTAGATTCTTCTTGCTAGGAGAACATGGGAGTGACCTTTGAATCTGGTGATTTATGAAATGGGTTTTCCTGGCTGTACCTTCCCTATGAGATGTTGCGAAAGTGAAGCTGGAGGGAGCTATATGTTGCATCATTTCATCTGTGCTGGATGGGCCACTGGATGGGACTGTCAGGCCTTCAGATTTCTGGAACAACCAGCCCAGGTCGTAACTTAGCAGAGTCTCTCTCAGCAAAGTCTCTCTGCTGACCCCGCAGCTGCTGAGAAGAGGGATGGCCCTGAATCAAAGCTGCGTGGATTTCTCATCATAGGAGAACCCGGCAAGAGCAAAGCCAGCAAGACTCCTCATACCAGAGGCTGGATGGTTTCTGCAAATGGTGACACCGGCCGTAACATTTTCCAGGGGGTTGATCTCAGAGGCAGCCAAACCTCGGGGAGTGCGAAAGCAGAACACTCAGAGGGTGCGGCTAAGGCCAAGGCTGGGGAGGGGCTGGTCTGCAGCTGGAGGCCATTAAAATGTGGCAAAGTCTCCCTTCTTTGTTCTTGGGATTAAAGTGCTGCTGTCCTGTAGGGCAGGGAGTTACATTCCTAGAATGGGAGACTCAGGAATATCCAGACAGAATCCTGACTTTCAAACACAGGATGTCTTTTTTTTTTTTTTTTTTTAAAGCTATTTATTGAAATAACAGACTTTTAAAAAATCATCTATAATCCTCTCCCCTCCCCCCTACACAAATTCACTGTTTCCATTTTTCCATGTTCTCATTTACGGCTAATGCACTTTCTGTTGCTCTTTTTACTCATCAGTCATGCCTAGATTTCTCTTGTCTACTCCCTACTTCTGAAGGCAGTTCTATCCAAATTATTGTCATTTTCAGGTTTCTGGGATTGGAGGAGAGAAGGATGAGTCTCCTTCCTTCTCACCACCCCTTCAACACACACACACACACACACACACACACACACACACACACACACCCTCCAGGTGCCCTCCTCTTGGTTGGTAATGTTATCACTTGTCACTCACTCCAGTTATTGTCTAACTTCTATGGGAAAGGTGCCAGTTAGGAACAGAAATATGCCCTTTTAGCCTTATGCCTGTTCTAGAGTTGAACACTGCAAAAGGATTCAGCAGTGATGTTTGCCCCATAGAGCTCCAGCGTCAGGCATTTTGCCCCACCTCAGCAGTCCCCACTGATAATAGCCCTCAGAAACTTCACTTACACGAAGTGGCTAAGGGAAGAGTTTACTAGATTTATTGTGTTTGTATGCCACCACAATGTGTTCCATTTTTTATATATCCCCAAGTCTTAAAACTATAACTTTGGGCCAGGCGTGGTGGCTCAGGCTTGTAATCCCAGCACTTTTGGAGACCGAGGCAGGTGGATCATGAGGTCAGGAGTTTTAGAACAGCCTGGCCAACATGGTGAAACCCTGTCTCTACTAAAAATACAAAAATTAGCCAGGTGCGGTGGCGGGTGCCTGTAATCCCAGCTACTTGGGAGGCTGAGGCAGGAGAATTGCTTGAACCCAGGAGGCAGAGATTGCAATGAGCCGAGATTGTGCCACTGCACTCCAGCCTGGGTGACACAGTGAGACTCTGTCTCAAAACAATACTGACTTTGGCATTCCTTTTTTTTTTTGGAGACAGTTTCGCTCTTGTCTTGGCATTCCTAGTAGAGACAGGGTAAGATTTAGAGACCATGGGCTCTTTCTAGCATCTCTAAACTAACAACCTTCAGGTTCTTGACCATAACAGGATCACGACATGTGTCTTGGGGGCTTCTCCCCAGCCACTGTTGTTTCCCATCTCCTGTGTCACTGACGCTGACTTGAAAATTTCCTTCAGCTCAGGTGGCCCTGGTGACACTCCCAGGCTGTACGTTTTGACCTTGCTGCAATTCTGATGTTTCTGGAGACCTAACTCTAACTCTCAGTTGCTTGCTTAGCTTTCCTGTTCAGGTATTCTTTATTATGATTAAGAAAGCTACCCTAGCAGGCAGCACAAACATCTTTCTTCTCAGAAATAGGCAGGCAGAAAGTTAGGATGCAGGATTCAGATTATAACTTTCTTTTTCCCTAAGTCTGGGCAAACATTCAGGTGTCCTTGTAAGGCACTTTTTTCATTAATCAATGGGTTCTTTTAAGTAAAAACAAAAACAAAACCAAACTATAATCTAGATTAAATTCACAGATCATCGATATTAGGAAGACTAAATAACAGCGTAATTTTGAAGTCAGGGGAGCCTGGGATTGAACCATCCCAGCTACTCAGGAGACTGAGGCAGGAGAATCTCTTGAACCCAGGAGGCAGAGGTTGCAGTGAGCAGAGATCATGTCATTGCACTCCAGGCTGGGCAACAAGAGCGAAACTCTGTTTCAAAAAAAAAAAAAAAATAAGAACTTCCATTTCTGACCATGAAAGAGTAGCTGGTATCAAACTTGCCCTCCCACCAAAGCAACTAGAAAACTGGAAAAAATATATGAAACAACTGTTTTCTAACATCATACACAAGCATTACAGGGTAATCCCTGAGAGAAGGGAAACAGATTAGATGAGCCCTATATTTGCCCAACTCCCTTCCTGGAGGTACTTTCTGGACCACAGAGCAGTAGGGCATCCCAAGCAGAGCGTAGCATGCTCTCTGAGTTTGGGAGATTGAGATCTGAGTTCAGGGAGGTAGAGGTTGGAATTTTGTGGAGAGGACACTGGAAAGGAGAAAGCTATACAGGGAAAGAATCCCCAGAAATATGCACAAAGAGAACCTGTAAGTCTTTGGATGAATATTAAGTTGCACAGTCTCAGATTAAAACTGCACAAGGACTGGCAATAAAATAATCGTTGAAGGTCTGTAAGCTGAACAATTCCCAGTGTTCACACAGGAATGATAACTGTTAGTATTCCAGTCAGCTAAGGTGGAGAGTTTTCACTGAACACCTGGGCATTCAGTAGAGTCCTCAGAAAGATCATGCCTTAGTAGTAAGATTATGCTAGCCCTAGAGTAAAGGCTATCTCCCTTAACAAAGCTTAAAAACAATCCTCAAAAGAATTAAGCTGATATGAAGGTAACTACCCATGCAAAGCTCATTGCTCTTTAAAGGAAGACAGGAAATCTAGATACTCAACAATGTAATAGTCATAATGCCTAGCATACAATAGATACCAAAATATGTAAAGAAGCAGAAAAAATGTGACCCATATGAGAAGAAAAATCAATGGAAACAGACTTAAAAGTGACAGTCATGATGGAATTTTCTAAAAAATAATTTAAACACTATTATAAACATTTTTAAGAATTCAAGGTAAAATATAAGGATGAAGGAGACATAAATGGAAACTGTAAAAATAATGAAATGGAATCTCTAGTTCTGACAATACAATATCTGAAATGAAAAATTCACTGATGGACTTAATAGCATAATCAACACTGCAGAATAAAAGATCAATGAACTCAAAGACATAGCAATAACACCTATCCAAAGTGAAGCACAAACAGAAAACAGTCTGAAAAACAATGAACGGAACCACAGTAACCTACAGGATAATATCAAGTGACTTGCATACATATAATTGACGTCTCAGGGAGAAAAAGGGGTAGTGGAGGTAAAAAAAAAATTTTTTGAAGAAGTAATGGCCAATTTTTTCAAAATTTGATGAAAACTATATACCACAGATCTTGAGTTTTTAATAAACCCCAGACAGGATACACACAAGTAAAATCACAGCAAAATGCATCATAACAAAATTGCTGAAAACCAGCAATAAAGAGGAAATGTTTAAAGTACCCAGAGAAAGGGACACATTGTATACAGGAGAACAAATATAGTAGTGATGGCTGACTTCCTGTCAAAAACACTGTAAGCCAGAAGACAATGGAAATCACATCTATAAAGTGCTAGAAGAAAAGTAAACCTTATAAACTAGAATTCTATATCCAGGGGAAATGTATCCTTCAAAAATAAGGACAAAATAAAGACACATTCAGGTAAATAATAGCTGAGAGAAGTTATCACCAGCAAATGCACTCCAAGAAATGTTAAGAAGTCCTTCAAGTGGAAGGAAAACAGTACCAGGTGAAATGTGGGAGCTGTACAAAGAAATAAAGGACTCTGGAAATGTAAACGTGTGGATTTACATAACAGATATTCTTTTCTTATTTTGAAATTTTTTAAAAAGAGAAACGACTATTTAAAACAAAAATAACACTAATGTAGTCTGAGATTTACAACATCTGTAGGAGAAAAATGAAGGAAAACAGCAGCAACAAAGGAGGGGAAGAGGAAATGACAGTAGAATGCTGGCCAGGCACAGTGGCTCATGCCTGTAATCCCAGCACTTTGGGAGGCCAAGGCAGGCTGATCACAAGGTCAGGAATTTGAGATTAACCTGGCCAATATAGTGAAACACCATCTCTAATTTAAAAAAACAAATATTAGCTCTGCATGGGGGTGCACACCTGTAGTTCCAGATACTCAGGAGGCTAAGGCAGGAGAATCGCTTGAACCCGGGAGGCAGAGGTTGCATTGAGCTGAGATCGCACCACTGCACTCCAGCCTGAGTGACAGAGTGAGACTCCATCTCAAAAAAAAAAAAAAAGAAAGAAAAGCTCTCATATGATACAAGACCTGGTATAATATGATGTAGAGGTAGACTACAAGTTAAAGATGCAGATTGTAAGCATAGGACCCACTTTTTTTTTTTTTTTTTTTTTTTTTTTTGAGAGAGAGTCTTGCTCTGTTACCCAGATTGCAGTTCAGTGGCATGATCTCGGTTCACTGCAACCTCTGCCTCCTGGGTTCAAGTGATTCTCCTGCCTCAGCCACCCAAGTATCTTGGATAACAGGCATTTTTTGTTAATTTTTCGTGTTTTTAGTTGAGATGGGGTTTTGCCATGTTGGCCACGGTGGTCTCGAACTCCTGGCCTCAAGTGATCTGCCTGCGTCAGCATCCCAGAGTGCTGGGATTACAGATATGAGCCACCGTGTCTGGCCTAGAACCCACTTTTAGAAAAAATAGCAAATAATTGTAGCTGAAAGCTAAAATAAGAGATAAAATGAAACACTAAAAAACAGAACAACACAATCCAAATAAAGGCAGAAAAAGGAAAAAAGAAACAAGACAAATAGTAGGATCAGTTGGGCATAGTTCCAGAACTTCAGGAGGCAGGAGCATTGCTTGAGCCAAGGAGTTTGAGATCAGCTTGGGAAACATGGCAAAACCTTGCCTCTACAAAAAAATTTAAAAATTAGCTGGGTACAGTGCTATGTGCCTGTAGTCCCAGCTATTCAGGAGGCTGAGGTGGGAAGAGCACTTGAGACCAGGAAATCCAGGCTGCAGTGATCTATGATTGCACCACTGCAGTCCAGCCTAGGTGACAGAGCAAGACCTTGGCTGTAAAAACAAATAAAAATAAAATAAACAAAATTAAAATAAACTTTAAAAATATCAGTATCGACTGAGTGCAGTGGCGCATGCCTGTAATCCTAGCACTTTGGGAGACTAAGGTGGGTGGATCACTTGAGGTCAGGAGTTCGAGACCAGCCTGGCCAACATGGTGAAAACCCGTTACTGGTAAAAATACAAAAAAATAGCTAAGGGCATCGTGGCGCATACCTGTAATCCCAGCTAGTTGGGAGGCTGGGGTAGGAGAATCGCTTGAACCTGGGAGGTGGAGGTTGCAGTAAGTCAAGATCACATCATTGCACTCCAGCCTGGGCCACAGAGGGAGACTCCATCTTAAAAAAAAAAAAAAAAAATTAATATCATAGACTGAAACCCTCAACCATATTGAAATTACATTAGGCTGAATGCAGTGGCTCATGCTTGCAATCCCAGAACTTTGGGAGGCTGAAGCAGGCAGATCACTTGAGGCCAGGAGTTTGAGACCAACCTGGTCATCATGGCAAAATTCCATCTCAACAAACAAACAAACAAACAAAAAAAGACAGAAAGAAAAGAAATTACATTAAATGTAAATGTTTCAAATGCCTCAACTATAAATCAGAGATTGTCAGGAAGGATAAGAAAGCAAAACCCAACTATATATTGTATACTAAACCTGCATTTTAAATACAAAGTCACAGACAGGTAAAGGTAAAAGAATAAAATAATACTATACAAACACGAATCTGAAAAAAATCTGCAAAACATGTATGTGATAAGAGATTTATATTTAAAATATATAATGAATTCTTATAACTCATTAATAAGAGCAATCAAATTTAAAAATAGGCATTATATATTAATAGATATTTCACCAAAGAAGATATATAGATGGCAAGAAGACACATGAAAAGATGTTCCACATAATTAGTCACTAGGGAAATGCAAATAAAAACCATAATTATACACACATTAGAATAGCTTAAATTTAAAATGTCTGACAATAGCAAGTATTGAAAAGGTTGCAGAAGAACTGAAACGCTCATATTTTTGTGGTGGAAATGTCAAACAATATATTCCAAACTATTAGAAAATAGTTGGGTGGTTCCTTGAGAACTTATACATACATGAATCTGTATATATATTTTTAAATTATGTATAAAACTTATGCATAAACCTGCCCTATGATTCAACAATTCCACTCCCAGGTTTATTCCTAAGAGATATGAAAACACATGTCTGCATACATTTATTTATAATAAATGTATACCTTTATTTATAATAGGCTAAACTGGAAATAACCCAAACATGCCTCAACTGGTGAGTGGACAAACAAGTGTGTTATAACTATACAATGGAATACTAAGCACCAGAAGGGGACAATTCACTGACAAAGGCAACCATGTAGGTGAATCTCAAGAGCATTATGCTGTGTGAAAAAAGCCATCTATCTGGAGGATCCAGTTCATATGGAATTTTAGAAGAGGCAAAATTATAGTAATAGAAAGCAGATCAGGTGTTGCCAGGGACTGGGTGCGGAGGGAGGAAATTGAGTACAAAAGGGCACAGAGAACTTTTGGGGAAAATAGAAATATTCTTTATTGTAATTGTGGTGGTGGTTACATGACTGTCTACATTTGTCAAAACTCATCAAATTGTATGCTTAAATTGGTAAATTTTATCATATGTAAATTACACCTAAATTAAACTAAAAATAAAAATACAAAAACAATTTTTAAAAAAGCAATAATCATAAGAAAGCTAGAGTAGCCATATTAATATAAGAGAAAGAAGACTTGACCGGGTGTGGTGGCTCATGCTGGCAGTCCCAGCACTTCAGGAGGCCGAGGTAGGCAGATCAAGAGATCAGGAGTTCAAGACCAGCCTGGCCAACACAGTGAAACCCTGTCTCTACTAAAAATACAGAAATTAGCTGGATGTGGTGATGGGCACCTGTAATCCCAGCTACCCAGGAGGCTGAGGCAGGAGAATCTCTTGAACCCGGGAGGTGGAGATTGCAGTGAACCGAGATCACACCACTACACTCCAGCCTGGGTGACACAGCTAGACTCTGTCTCAAAAGGAAGGAAGGAAGGGAGGGAGGGAGGGAGGGAAGGAAAAAAGACCTTTGTACGAATCCTTCCCAGAAGACTTTTCGTCACATCTCATTAGCCAGAATTTCCCCATATATTCATGCTTAAGCTGATCACTGAGAAGGAATAAAATTGAGAAGAATTGAAGTTTAGAACCCTATAGTGCTCAGGCATAGGGCACTCAGGAATCGCCCACTCAGACTAGTTCTTCAGCCAGTCTCCCTTGAGGCAGATGGCTCAACAGAGGTTGGGTGGACCCCTCAATAACACTGAGGTTCTGTTAGAAAACAGGAGAGGTGGTCAGGTGCAGTGGTTCAGGCATATAATCCCAGCATGCTGGGAGGCTAAGGTGGGAGGATCACTTGAGTCCAGGAGTTCAAGACCAGCCTGGGCAATTAGCAAGACCTTGTCTCTATGACAAAAAAAAAAAAAGAAAGAAAGAAAGAAAGAAAGAAAGAAAGAAAGAAAGAAAGAAAGAAAGAAAGAAAGAAAGAAAGAAAGAAAGAAAATAAAATTCAAAGAAAATAATTCAAAGAAAAGGGAAGTGTATGACTTAGGGTAGCTGTAGCAGATGTAACAAGTAAGCCCCCACATTTCAGTGTCTTAACAGCATCAAAACTCACTTCTCCCTGCCATAACAGAACAATGCAGATGTTCCTGTTTGGGGGCAGCTTTCTTCCATGTGGCAATTCAGGGACTCTTATTTCTCTTCCATCTTGTGGCTCTGTTATCTTAGGCCTCTGCTTCTAACTAGCAGTCTGAGGGAGAAAGTATGGAGAAGCCACACAATTGCTTCTCAACCTACCCACTATCCAAGTTACACATATAATTTATCCTCACACTCACTGTCAAGAACCAACCATGCAGCCACATCTAGATGGAAAGGGAGCTGGAAATACAGCCCCTGGCAGGAGAGCTGATTCCTTTGATATCACCACACTGTGGAATGGGACACATTGGTATTCTTGTAGACAGTTGGTTGTCTGCCAAGATGGAGGTAGAGGTGGAAGCAAGTTTGAGAGACAACCCAACAGCTTCTATTACATAAATACTTATTTTATTTTATTTTAAGACAGGATTTTACTCTGTCGCCCAGGTGACAGTGAAGTGGCATGATCAGAGCTCACTGCAGTCTCCTCCTGGGCTCAAGCAATCCTCCTGCCTCAGCCCCCATGTAGCTGGCACTACAGGCACATGCCACCATGCCTGGCTAATTTTTTGTATTTTTAGTAGAGACTGGGTTTTGTCATGTTGCCCAGGCTGGTCTTGAACTCCTGGGCTTAAAGGATCTGTGTGCCTCAGCCTCCCAAAGTGCTGGGATTACAGGCATGGGCCACCGTACCTGGCCTACATAAATACTTTTAAAAATCCTTTCTCAGTTATCCCCAGAACCATCTTTTGCCATAAATATTATTATTGTCTCCATTTTATAGACAGGGAAACTGCACACAAAAAGGTTAAATAACTCGCCCAAGGTCAGCAGCTTTTGTAACTGGCAGAGCCGGGATATTGCCCCAGGGTCTGTGACTCCGCATCTGCTTCTCTCAACCTCTATTCTGCATTGCTTGATGAAAATTTCACCACATCGCTCTTCATCAGTTGGCTCAGGTGAGTGTCAGAAGGAACACTTTAAGAACGGGCCACACAGATGAGGAACAGGTGTCTGCCTCACACTCACCAAGTGCTTTTTCATCATGGCATCAAGGATCATGGAAATGCTACACGAGCCCCTCTTTTCTGGAGCAATGTTGACCCATGTCTGGGCAAATAAGAAAGGTTTCATATGAGTATGTCTGTTCAAATAAATTCTAACTTTCTCACTGGGAAGGAATGACTAGTTCCCACGACTCATAGGACACCACCCCCATCCCAATATCAAAAATATCACCTCCTTTTTTTTTTATACTAGCACACAGTGAGAAGTGGTACGCTTCTGTTTTTCTCAGTTTTCATCATAAGCTTTGGCTGTCCCTGGCATTCTGTATGCCACACATGTGCCAAATGCTGCAGCACGAGGATGGGCTAGGGGCAGGAAGGCTGCACAGGAAAGGGGGAGGGCTGCGAGAGGACTTTTGTTAGGTCAGTGCAAAAGTAAGTGTGGTTTTTGCCATTAAAAATAATGGCAACCAACCTAACACAATTTATTGAGACAGTACTACATGCCAGACTTCATTTTTAAATTACAAATGAAAATGCTACTATCCCTACAGCCGCCATGTTAGATGGACAGGTTGGAGGAAGAGAATGCAAAATGAGTTCATTCTGATTCAAAGTTCTTGGTACATTACCTGAAACTGTGTTTACAGCAGGTGAATATCTTCCCCTAGAAGAGAGAGCCTCACTCAAGCCATTCACTTCTTTAATCAGAGCTCAGGAACTTTCCAAGCTAATTTGTTTTAAGCAATTTCCTGGTGAAAATCTAGCACAGAGGTGGTCATACCTTCCATTTGAAGTGCTAATAATTCCCATTGTAACTCCAGTCAGCTCCCTTGTCTGCATTTGATGTACTTTGTGAAATCATTTTAATGTTCCATAATCACTTTAATATACTGTGTGATCCTGGACAAGTTACTTAGGTTCTCTGAGCCTCAGATGCTTCATCTGTAAAATGAGGGGGTTGGGTTAGATCAGTGATTTTGGATTACTTTTTCCTCAAACAAAATTTTATGTGGCACTCCAATATATAAGAGAGATCAAAGCATAAGTATTGTAAGTATAGCTGAAGCATTTATTAAGCAGACCTACTATGTTTCGAATGTTGTGCTGGGTACCTGGGAAACAAAGCTGATGGAACACAGCCTCCACTTTCATTCTAGTAGAGGAGACAGACACATAAACTAGGACAGATACACAACCCTGAAACAAGCATCAGATGCAGAAGTGGTGACATGGACACGGGGGAGACAGCGGCTGGTGAAATAGGGAGAGCTCTTGGGGGAGTAATGAGTAGTTGTATCCCTCGGCCCCTCCTGGGGTTTCTGTGCAGCCATGTGGACAGTTCAGAGTATGCTGGGGTGGCCCACCTCACACACATCTGTCTCTCCACTTGTCTGCTTCAGGGCTCTAGACTCAGACAGGTGCAGACCGGAGACAAGGAGTAGTGAATGCCGTAGGGACAAAACTCAGCTGTTGAGGCAGAAGAATCAGGGAGTAAATACCTGAGCCTCTTGTCCCCTGAGGGACAGTTCGAAGGCACATTCTACACAGTTTGTTCACAGCTGTGCTTACCTCAATAACATATATTTATTGACTTTCTCTTGTTCCCTGACTTGCTTTCCCATTCCCTCATCATTGCTTTTTGAGATCACTTCCCAGATAAAGAACTCACAGCCAAATCAGTGTCTCACGCTTTGCTTTCAAGGGAACCTAACCTACAGGAGTAGCCATGGGACATGTGAAAGGCATTTCTGAGGGAGGGGACAGCAGGAGATGGCAGAGTACACAGGAGCCATAAGCGACTTGGTGCTGGCTGGACCATACCACCTGAGCTGTTGACTGCATGGAATCGGGCACACTCCCATTCATCTGTCCTGGACACGCAGGCCACTCCAGCCCTCAACCACTGTGTGCTTAGAGAAAGCAAACGAACCCTAATATTTGCTAACCCAGTGCAGACAGATGAGCAGTGCAGTTTTCTAGGGTTAGGAGAGTCAACTGTCTGCTGCTTTTGGAAACAACATCCTTTCAGGAGCTCCTGTGACTCTGGTGGATGGCAGTGCCCTTTCTCATCACACTCTGCCTTGAGTTCTAGGGCGGCTGACACAGCCTAATCACATTCCAGTCTTTCTCTGGAAGCAGAGCTCATTGTGATTATTACCTCATTGCATTTAATCTGCAAATGAGGAGTTAGAATTTAAAATGTCTCTTGAAGGGCAGGAGGTGTGGACTAGAATTTTACAGTAGGAAGGAGTTCCTGCATTGTGCAATTGCATGAACATAGAAAAGAAATGAAAATGAAAAAAAAAAATAGTAAATGAGGGAAAGGGAAAATAAGGATGGCAAGGTAAGGAGGAGCTAGCAGGGAGTTATGCAAAACTCATGCTATAAGTCCTCTTCAAGACTTGGCACTGTGGCTCATGCCTGTAATCACAACATTTTGGGAGGCTGAGGCAGGAGAATTGCTTGAAGCCTGAGTTCAAGACCAGCCTGGGCAATACAGGGAGACCCTGTCTCTACAAAAAAATTTTTTAAAAAATTAACTGAGCATGGTGGTGCATGTCTGCAGTCTTAGCTACTTGGGAGGCTAGGGTGGGAAGATCGCTTGAGCCCAGGAGGTTGAGGCTGCAGTGAGCCATGATCATACTACTGCACTCCAGCTTGGGTGACAGTGCAAGACTCTGTCTCAAAAAAAAAAAAAAAGTTTTATTCATTTGCTAGAGATAGGTCATAGAATTGAACATAACCTTCCCAATCACTACCATGAAAAGGAAAACACCATCAGTTACAATATTTACAGAATCCATAGGAAAAAAGAAACCAGTCACTAAGGAAAAGCACAACTATTTGTGGTACTGAGATGAGAGTAAAATTCCTCCATGCATCCTAAGTAGAGAGGCTGCTGTCTGATTTAATGAAGAGCATCTGTAAACCTGTCCTTCTGGGAAACAAAATGATGAAGTGCACAAAGCTGTTTCTTAGGACATCCCTCAATATAGGCTGATGGTACCATGACAAAATGCAATTCAGTAAAAGCAACTTTATGAGGGTGCCAATATGGTATATCCAGGTACTAAGCTCACTGATGTTCTACTTAATTCATAATTTAGGGATAGATTTTTGGGTGTCTAGAAAAATGCACAGACTGCATTTACTTTAATAATCTTCCATAAATACTGTTTTTCCCAGCTGAGCATTTAAAAAATATTAAGGGGCAGTAAGTTTGAAATCCTCATTTAGATGGTGACTGTTCTAGGTGGGGCCACATTAGGACAGCCAGCTGTGACTCAGGACCCTCAGTGTTTTCACCAGGAGGGCGTCCAAGATTCTCCTCAGAAAGTAACTTTGCCTTCCAACCCAGAGGTCAATGGGTGATTGAAACCTCATTAACTTCATATCATAAAGCATGGATACAATAATTTTAAGCTGGAAAAAATATTAAAGCAGGTGCAACAAACCTGCTTCTGCTGCAGGTGGATGAACAACCATTCATTAAAGTAGCCATGATATAACTGACTATGCAAAATGCCATTCCATGTACACCCTCCAAGATAGACAAAGTTGCAAAATGTTGCAACGTGTACCTGGGCAACAAGTGACTGGCTGAAGAGGATTATGAGTTACAAAGTAGATAAAAAATGTATCCATGTCTACCAAAATGATGGCTCCGTTTTAGAATAATCGTTCTGTGAGTCCTTTCCAGTGGAGAGTACCTGGTGAGCAGGAGTTGTAATCTCAGATTTCATAATAAAACCATGGCGTCTGTCTATGAGTTTCTCTGTTCTCTAGTGCTGCAGAGCACATCTACGGCTCAGCCTTAAGTTAGAGACTGAGAAGTGTAGCAAGGACAAAGGCTGAACTTTGGAAGATGGACTAGAAAAAAGAATTGGCTGGATTTAGGTAAATCTCAAAATCTTGGGATTGGAAAGGATTTCCTCCAAGGTCAGTTTGTCCATGGCTCCACCTAATGTCCCCTTAGAGGGGCATTAACGCCTTAGAGGTAAGCATTCAACCTCAGGCTGGATGCTTTTTAGAGAGGAGAGGATACCACTGTATAATGTAACTCCCCTTATCGTTGAGCTAAGTGGTTATTACAAACTAAACCAATTTTGTCTCTTAGCAATTTTTACCCAGTGACTCAGAGTAAGACCTCAAATCAAAGTCTACTCCTCCCTTAAAGTGCAACAGTTCAAAAACAACTGAAGACAGCTCCTCAGAGCTCCCTGTTGTCTTCTCCAAGTCTTCCAGAAGAACCTCTTTCCATATAAGGTAACTCTTCTCCTGATGAGGGTTGCCTGATTTCACAGATAAAAATATGGAATGCTCGGTCGAAATCGAGTTTCAGATAAACAAGGAATACATTTTTAGTATAAGTATGCTCCTGTATTTGGGACATACTTATACTAAAAATGTATTTCTTATTTACCTGAAATTCCAATTTTACTGGGCATTCTGTATTTTCGCCAGGAACCCTCCCTACTCTGGATACATTTTAGTTTGTAAATGTTGTACTTAAAATATAGTGCCTGGAACTTAAGACAATATTCTAGTTGAACCCAGAAGTGCAGCTCACGTGGTGTGAGAAAGGCAAGTGGGGAAATGGTAAAAGGAAGACGACATCTTCCTCCTCCTCTCCCTCCTTCCCCCTCCTAATTTATGTGTGAAGACTGGGATAAACTCCCTTCCTCTGAGGGGAAAAGGCTTCTCCTGGGCATAGCAGCTCAGAGACAGCGCACAATGTTGATGGGGCACCCTTGGGCTCCATCCTACTTGGCAGCCCTGACCTTAGGTAAAGAACTTACTCCAACATCCACAGTGCCTGCAGCTATTTCTAATGTGTTAGCCTCTCTTTTGCACAAGGGACTGCTGTCTCTGTTCATTTGAGGAGATACTTCCAGCCCAGATGATAGCATATTTGCAGAATACAACACATAATGGCTTGTGCCTCTCTTATCTATTTACCTTTCTTTCAATTCCTTTGCTCTTGTGGTTTCCATCTCCTCCCCACCCTTCACTGTATTCCAGGTTTTTCATGCCAGGTTTTTCATGCATTAAATTAGATGATAAGCCCCTCCAGGGCAAGGGCTCTGTTGGCTCCTAACCCAGGAAATAGCCTCAGTCTTGGGGAGAGCTTTTATTGCCAAAGCCTCACCTCCATCCAATTCCTTATTTTCTCCTCACACTTCTCCACCGCAGTGTTCCTGCAGGCGTGATGCTATGTGGGGTAGGTTCCCAGGGAGACACTTTTGGCCTGGCGGAGGTGGAATCTGGAACAGTTCTAAGTCATTTAAGAACACTTTCTCCACCATGTTCCACTTCAGTCTTTTAGGGCTGAAGAAAAGATGGGGAGGATTGATAGTTGGGTGGTTATGGAGCAGGACCAGCCCTCAGGCAGGACCCTGCTTAGCCCACACCAAACAGATGAGGTCCCTTGCTGTTTTCAAACTTGTCAGATGAGCATTCTACAGCTTCCCACTAATCTCACCAGTATTGCAGGACTCTCACTCATGGGGAAATAAAGGCCTCCTCTCACCACCCCTCCCTTTTTAACTTTTAATTTCATTTTCTAATTCTGTAATTTAATCCTAAATTTCTTTTTGCTTAGTCATCCCTGTTTAACTTTAACCAGGAAAATATACATCTGGACATGGAACAAGGAAGACTGAGAGTGAAAATGATTACTGGAATGAAACGTTGCCATGGAACATACTCCTGTCCCTGAGCCCCTGCTGAAGTAGGTAGGGGTCAGGGTCCTTTGGAGACTGTGTGCGTGTGGCAGGGCCAAAAACCCCAAGTCTAGGTGAATCTCAGATCAGCAGTTTCATTCACTGGGAACTTTTTAACATTTTCATTCACAAAGTTAAATAATATGATGATGTTTTTGCCTGATCTCAGCAGGGAAACTTGTTTGGCGTAATAGTATGAGGACTCTTGTAAGGTTTTAGGGGTATCACCTGCAGAAAGACATGTGTAACCAGAAGACCATAAGGTCTGACTGCTATGACCAGTGCCCCTTGGGGGCACTATGGTTGGAGAAAAGAAACCTACGTCAGCACTCTCCTTGGGGGTGGGCGTGAATCAATTAGAATTGCTGGAGAGTGAGTCTTCCTGCCCCAGGCAAGCCTATAGACTAAGACAGGAGAACAACCGGTTGGGGCAAAAGCCTTAGCTGTATAGAAGGTTACTCACTCTGGTAAATAAATATCTTTCATAGTAAAAGCATCATCAGATTCCAGAGTCATGAATTAACAAATTGTGCCAGTCTGCTGTGAGTGCTTCTTCCTTTATCCATTGGTAGTCAGGAATGTGCAAAGGGTGTGGTGGTTATAACCAACAGTCTAGAGTTATCAATTTATGCTTATTTTTTGCTTAAAAAAATGGCTCTTTGGTTAACTCCCATGACAGTTAACTGCCAGCCACCAGCAGGCTACCCACTTCAGTTCTCATTCTACCTGCCTTACCTAGACAATTTTATTTATTCTCATCATTTCAACGGTTAACCACTGTTATTCCCATGATTGTAAGGTGCACCATTAATTTAATAACACCCGGGCGTGGGTGAGGCAAGAAGAATCTCTATCACACTAAATACACAACATGTATTGTAAGCTTATCCCTACACTCCACAGCTAAAGACCTACCAATTTTTCAAGACTCAATGCAGAGTCATGACAGCCTCCTCCTGGACTGGCCGCTCCCTTGTGGTGTCACGACTCTACCTTGCACATGCTATCACAATGCACAAACTGTAGGCTCCTCAAGGGCAGGAACTGTCTGCTTCATCCCTGTACCCCCAGGATTTAGCCCAGTGTGTGCCATTAATTCACTCTATAAATATACATTAGGACCTACCATGTGCTAGGCACAGTCCCTGTCACGCATTGTTTATTAAACAAAAGAGTTTTTAAAACATCTACTCTGCCATAAGGTGGGATACAAGGTGAAAATGTGACAGCTTCTTAGGCCCATGCATTATTAGACAGAGATGGGGGCAGTGTATATGTTTCGCTAAAATGAATGTGACCAAGTGCCACAATGTATGGTTCAGACATTAAGTTTTCTAGGTGGTTAAGAAAAGGAAAGATGAAGGATGAGCTGAAATCTGAGCTGCTGAAGGTGCCAGGCCTCACATTTCTCTGAAGCTCCACTATCTTCCAAGGCCTAACATTAGGCTTGCATTCAAGGTTGATTGAATGAAATTGGAAAACTTCCCTGAAAAATTCTAGGGAAGAATTGGGATGGGGAAGATAAAGGAATTACAGTGTGTATGAACAGAACCAGGAAAGGCTTGGTGGCAGAAAAAAATTTAAAAAAAAATTATTGTATAAAATGTACATAACACAAAATTTACCATTTTAAAATTACAACTTTTTTTTTAGAGACAGTGTCTCACAATGTTGCCCAAGTGGTCTCAAACTTCTAGCCTCAAAAACAAAGAAAAAAGAAAAACAAGAAAAAGTTTTGGCCCAGTGGCTCAGACCTGTAATCCTAGTCCTTTGGGAGGCTGAGGCAGGAAAATCGCTTGAGCCCAGGAGTTCAAGACCCGCCTGGCCAACATAGGGAGACTCCAGTGTCTACAAAAAAATAGAAACAATTAGCTAGAGTGTGGTGGCACACATATGTGGTCCCAGCTATTGAGAGGTGGAGGTGGGAGGATTGCTTGAGCCTGGGATGTCAAGGCGGCAGTGATTCCTGATCGCAGCACTGCACTTCAGCCTGGGTGACAGATCGAGATCCTGTCTCAAAAATGAAATAAAGAAAAAAGACAAAACAAATAAAAACTCCTGGTTTCAAGCAACACCATCCTTGCCCCCGCTCCCGGCCTCCCTCTACCCCCGCCCCCGCCCCCAACTTCAGTCTTCTGAGTAGCTAGCATTACAGGCACCAGTTACCATGCCTAGCAATTTTAAACATTTCTAAGTGTACCATTCAGTGCCATTAAGTACAATAACGTTGCACCACCAGGAATGAATTTTTAAGACTCTTTCCAAAGGGTTCATACCTGGCTAATCACACATTTGATAGTGGAAATAAGAAACATTTGTTGGTTGAAACACGGATGCATGAGAGTAAAAGTAATGTTCTTCCCCTGTGTGAGTGTGGGCAGTTTCCGCATAAGCATCTGTGATCCGTTTTCCACATGTGAATGAAAGCCCAGTGAGGGGCAGTGGGCACCAGTCCTGCTCCTTGCGTGTCTGAATCATGCTTGCTAAGTTTCAAGCAAGGAATGCTCCGTTTCTCCCAATACCCGTGGGGCCTTTTGTATTCAAATCAAAAGCACAAAACTCTATTGTGGGGGGAAGTATGAGTCTTTATTGGCAACCAGTGGTGTCCACTTAGAGCAAGAAATATGAAGTCTTAACAGTACATTCTATATGAAGTACTATAGCTATTAATACACTTGGGTTTCGTTTGTTTTTTAAATGGGTGTCTTTGTGTGGAGCTGTTCTAATCAGTGCCACAGGCGCTGAGGAGAGGGAGGGTGCTGGGTAAGGAGGAGGCAGGCCCACCCAAATCACCGGGGAGTGGGCAGTCAGGACAGCGGGGTTCTGATTTTGCCCCTTCCCTGTGAATCCTTGGGCACCTCACCGAAACACTTAAGGCCTCTGTATGGTAGACGTTGGAATCCGTGGCCTTCAAAAGTCCTTTCAGCTCCTTCGCTCCCATCTGCGTAATTTTTGGCATAGGCCAAGCGGCTGGTTGCTGGGGTGTTTAGCTCAGGACGCGAGGCCGAACGAGCGGGCAGTTGATTGAGGATAGACTAGACACGCGTGGGTGACTCCAGCGTGATGGAACGCGGGGTGTCCCGGGATAGGGCTAAAGCGAAGGGATTTCCAGACGAGTCTTTCCCAGGCCAACTTTTAAAGGTCGGAGGAAAGTTTCTCGTGGGGTGGGGGCCTAGAGGGGAAGGCAGGGTGGGCTCCGACGCCTCCTCGCCTTTAAGCGGGTGGCCCCTGCGCTTCCTCCGTTACCTGGAGCGGGGAGGGGCTTGGGAAAGTTTGTGTTTGTTGCTGGCAAAGCGCCGGATGGGAGGCGCGGGCGGGCGGGCGCTGCGGTTCTTCCCTTCTGCTTTCGGGAAGCGGTCGGGGCTGCACACTCGGATCGGCGGGGCCGGCTCCCGGGCCCGGCCGGCTGGAGGAGGGAGGGAAGGAGGCGGGAGGGAGCGAGCGGAGCCAGGGGCGCACGTACGCCCCAGCGCTGGGATTTATCGGCTCGCGAGGAGAGCGGAGCAGGCGCGCGGCCCAGGCGGAGGAGCGCCGACTCTGGAGCAGCCGGAGCTGGAGGAGGAGGAGGAGGAGAGGCGGCGGGGAAGGAGGAGGAGGGGGAGAGTCGCTCCCGCCGGGCGAGCATGGGGCGCCTGGCGCCGAGGCCGCTGCTGCTGGCGCTCCTGTCGCTGGGTGAGTGTGCGCGGGGCTCAGCTGGGCGCAGGGGGTCTGGCAGGGCCCTGGAGGGCTCGGCGGGGCGCGGCTGCAGCGCGCGGCCTGGGTCACTGAGGGTGCCCGGGCTGCTCCCGGGAAACCCGGCCGGGGTGCGCGGGCTGCTTGGCCCGGCGGGGAGCGGCCGCGGGGCCGCCCGGAGCCTGGCGCGAATCAGCCCGGGCCCCGCGCGCAGGGTGCAAGTGGCGGCTCCGCCAGGCCGAGCCTCGCCCCCAACATGTGCCGGGGGGAGTGGCCCGGGCCGGCTTTCCCCAGCCCTCCCTACCTGTTGGCCGCCGGGAGCCCGGCTCACCTTGAACTCCCGGCCCGGAAGGTGCTGCGGTCCCGGCCCGGGTCCCCCGCTCGAGAGCGGAAATGTGAGCCTTTGATATGCCCCGCCATAGCCGCCGCCGGCCGGGTCTCTCTTCGCCCAGCCCGCGCGGAGTTGCCTTTCCAGGGAAGCGAGAGAATCCTCCAACTTCCTTCCACGAAGGTCACAGGGTGGCCCGGAGCGTTACAATGGAAATCGGCGGGCGAGTCCTGCCGTCATTTTCGTCGTGGCTAGATTGTCTGTCTCAGTCTTTTCTTTTAGCTTTTCTTGAAGCTGCCTAGCTGCGTATTTATACACAAAGACCTAAGAGCCTGGCTTCTCCAACTTTTTCTACCTGTTACTTTTCCTCCCTTACTGTCCCCTCATCTTCCACCCTCCGGAAACCCTCGGTGCCCCGTGAGGTTTTGGCCCAGCGCCCTCCCCCCACCCAAGGAATCTTTTGTGGGTTTTTTCCCTCTCCATTTTCCATTCACTCCATACACAGACACCATCTTCACGTAGATCCACATGGTGATCCTAGCCAGCCACGGAAATATGTTTATTAAGTGCCCACCATGGTACCCCAGGGCCGACTCTTAAATGCTTTGATATTCTTGGATCTTTGTGGTCAGTGTCAACCAGGACAAGATGATTCTTATGACCCGGCCTGGGGTTCTCTTCCAAGCCCCTAGAGAAGGCAGATCTGAGTCTTTTACAGAGCGCATGGTGTGCGGTGTCCGTCCCATCCAGGTCCCAGCTGCACACAGGGCAAATGACTACTCTGCACTTATGGTCGGAGGGTCCCAGAGAAGGCCTTCTATAGCCACTCCCCTACTGGGGACACCGGGGGCCCACACTGCTCTAAGCCCCGTGACTCCTGCTGCTGGTAAACCAGCCTTGCTAGCTTCTGTTTTCTTCCTTCACCTTGAAGAGATTTTCTGAACTGACTCCCTCAGAGAGCTCGTCCAGCCACATTGCTTCAGCTTCAGCCCATGTGCAGAAAGCTTCCAGATCTTCCACTTAGTTTTATGGCATCTTTTCTATAGTCCCTGATCCTAGTGCTTTGTTTTTATTTTTGAAACAAAGCCTCACTCTGTCACCCAGTCTGGAGTTCAGTAGCACAACCATAGCTCACTGAAGCCTCAAACTCCTGGGCTCAATTGACTCTCCCACCTGAGCCTCCTGAAGTGCTGGGATTACAGGCATGCTCCACCACACCCGGTGGTAGTGCTTTTAATCTTTACTTTTCACTGCGGGACCCTTGTAAGTTGTATGTTAGTGGTGCACTGCTGTTATAGTCCACACACAATTTTTATTGACTGTGTGTGTCTAGGTCAAGCAGGGCCGTGGCCTGGGTTTGCACAGATTGTGCACTGTGCAACTTCGGGAGCTGCTGTTCACTTTGTAGTCTGTGTGAATGACTCCCCCTAGAGTTGTGCAGTTCTTTGAACAACCTGGGTACCAGTTATGAGGGTGGGATGAGGTAGAACTTTGAAAACTTTGAAAACAATGCCCTTGAGTAATCATAATGAGGGGGGAAGAGGGAAGGGGGCAAAGAGAGACTGACAAAAGCAAAATAGAAGTGGGGAAAGCACAGCTTGGGGAAATCTTGATTGTACTCCAGCATATCCTGTCCTGGCTGGATGCCTCCTATGAATTACACTGGGAATTTCTGTGGTGTCACTAGCCGGTGCCTTTTTACCTGACAGTTCTCTGAACCATTGATGACCCTCCTGATAACTCTGCTGCCACAGAATCTCACTTGGCGTGACTTCAGCCTGACCTCTGGGAAGGTCTCCCTGTGTTACACTACTCTAGCACTGTACTGATCCCTGAAATGTAATACATTGATAAGCAAGATCATCTTTTCTCCTAGGGAGTAACCTGAGTATAATCTTGGTATCACTGCTCTTTTTGACCTCCACATTCACATAGTCTCTCAATTCTTGCGTCTCCCCATAGCACAGACTCCAGCTTCTTCCTTTCCTTCCTGTTTCTACGGCTACTGTCTTAGCCCAGGTCCCAATTGTTTCCCACACAATTGGTGTCTTCGTGGTTGGTTATTTCCTCCAGCCTCCCTTTTAAGCTCATCCTTTTCCTAAATGATCATTTTTGGGGCTCCCACCTGTTCTCACTGGGTCCTTATGACTTTCCTCCAAGGAGATGTTGCCCCTAGTGTCCTCCCCTCCAGTCTTCTCTGGCTGACACACTTTGTTCTATCTAACCTGTTTGCTCTCCTTTATGTAGACTATATTAAACTTTCCGGCCCCTTCTACTTCTCACCTCTTGCCTGTGTATTAGTATTTCCTTTTTCCCCTAAAACTCACTTTCTCCATGAAGCCTTTCTAAACCCACCTACCATGATCCCACCAGAACCCACCCAGCCACATAGGGCAGGTTTCACATCCATTGCCTGTGTCTGATCTGTCTTGCCCGTCCACTCAGTGTGGCATTTCTTGAGTGGCCACTCAAGAAATGTGCCACATTCACAGAGAGAGTGCCACTCTGTGTGCAACCGTGTGTTCAATACTGGGAGTCCCAGACAAATGACCAAGACACAGCATCTGCCTGAGCGGCTGGTGGGTGTGAGTGGACAGAGAATAAAATAGCTAACCACAGGCCTGAATGAAATACCTGACGTGGAAACCAAGTGTGGGAAACAAGGAAGGGGATGATTAATTTTGACTTGGGGGTTGGGGCTGGTTTTGCTGAAGAGGTGACATTTGAGCTGAGCCTTGAGGATAATTAGAATTTTGAAAGAAAGGATAGAAGAGCATTCTAGGCTCTGGGGAAAAGCCTGAAGTGTGGATGAGTGAAAGTACATGGCTCATTCAGAAATGGCACGTAAGTTCTATGTAACTGGGAGGAGGAGGAAATGGGGGTGCAATTATTTGGGGGAGGAGGAAATAATGGGGGAGGAAAGGTGGGTTTGAGATAGATCCTGTAGGTTTTGCGTGCTGTGCTGAGGAGTCTGGACTGGGAGGGGTAGATTTCTTGGCGCTCTGGGTGCTGCCAGGCAGTCTGTGCCCTGTCATCAGAGCATATATTTACTTCATTGTATGTAATTGTCTGTTCCCTACTCCAATTGTTTCCCCTGGGGGCAGGGGCCACATTGGTTTTGTTCACTACAATGTCCCTATTACTAATAGGATATATAACCCATACTGGGTGTTTGTTACATATTGGCTGACTGAATACTTATAAATATATATGTCGTTTTATCTGTGGGAATGGGTAGCCATTAAAAGTTTGTAGGGCGAGATTAGGAGGACAGGGTGGTGTGTTGAGGAGGATAAACCCTCAACTAGTGCAACATAAATTGGAGAGTGGAAGGCACAGAGATTGTAGGGTGGGATTAACACATTTTCTTCATTTATGTCTTTATTTTGGTAAATCTATTGAGATACTTTTTTAAGTGTCAAAAGCATCACATCAGTATTTTAGAATTCAAATAATATAAAAGGACTTTGTATTAATCAGGTAGGCTAAACTGCTCTAACAAACTCGAAGCATAGTGGTTCAGACAATAGATGTGTCTTATATAACAATGTGAGGGAGATGCTTCAGAGGGAAGGGTTGGGTGGGAACCCTGCTTTCCACAGTCATTCTGGCTCCCCAGCTGGTGGCAGTTCCACTGTCTTCAACTCACAGTTTCTAAGATCACTTTGGTAGTCATCTTCACCATTCCAGCCCCTACAAAGGAGGAAAAGAGTGTGGAGTAGAATATATGGAGGCTTTGTGGGTCAGACTTGAAAGTGGCACACGTCATTTCTGCACACGTTCTATTGGAGAGACTTTGGGCCCGTGCCACACTAGCTGTAAGGAAAACTGGGAAGCCATGTGCCAGCTACTATGGAAGAAGGGAAGGACAGATTTTGAGGGAACAGCTAGCAGTCTCTGTGTTACTTATAGAGGATACAAGGTCAAAAGAAAAATCTGGGCTAAACATGTCAGCTCATGCCTGCAATCCCAGCACTTTGGGAGGCCAAGGCGGGAGGACTGCTTGAGATCGGGAGATTGAGACCAGCCTGTGCAACATAGTGAGACCCCCATCTCTACTAAAAAATAAGAAAAGTTAGCTGGGTATGGTGGCATGTGCCTGTGGTTCCAGCTACTTGGGAGGCTGAATGGGGAGGATCACTTGAGTCTGGGGGGTCAAGGCTGTAGGGGACCGTGATCGCACCACTGCACTCCAGCTTGCCCAACAAAGTGAGACCCTGTCTCAAAAAAAAAAAAAAAAAAAAAAAAAAAAGGAAAAAAATGTGTCCACCCTCCTGCCCAGGCACAGCCACTCCTGTCTAATGTGTGTGTGTCTCTGCATACTGAATATTTTGTTTGTTTTTTTTCCTCGTAGCTTCTGTACAAGGCTTTGCACCTAATGGGCACAGACTAATAATAGCTACTATTTCTAGATGGCATATCAAGCGTCAAGCTCTGACATACATTCTGGTATTTATTCCTCACAGCAATACTTTGAGAAAGTCACTATTATTTTCTCTTTATTACAGATAAGGAAACTGATGCCTAGAAAAGTTAGTTAACTGGTCTAGAGTCATACAGATATTCCCTAGAAGACCCAGGATCTGATCTCAGGACTCCATTCTGTCTCTTTTAAGGAAAAGTTGACTTATAGTCGCTAAACCTTATGCTGTGTGTTGCTTGAGATTAGTTTAGGTGAAGAAGGATAATAGTGGTTTCAAAGTGAAAGTGCACTTAAAAATAGGAGGATCCAGGATTAGTGCAGCCCAGGCACACTTCCTGAAGGGAAGGATAGTGCCAGCATGTACCTCAGAGGTGTGGCATCCCTGCAACCCTAGCAGGTGGCCATGTCGGCTCTGAGGATGGGCCTAAATGCAACTGTCTCTGGAAAGCCTGAAGGAGGAGGAAGGCCAGCGGGAGGAACCCTAGTGAATCCATCCAGCTTTAACAGTCTTTGAAGTGTTGTGGCCTTCAGAGATTCCTTGGCACTCATTTTAGCCTTGTTAACAGAATTCCTGTATCTGCCAAGCTGATTAATGCCTGCCCTGGCTATAATTATTCTTATTAGCCTGCTGAATAGGAACTCTAGTTGTCAGTGATCATTCCTTGCAAGGCAGCAAGCTAGTCGACATTTATGTGGCTATTTTGTTTTAGCGATGAACTGCTTTGCTGATTTTCCACCCATAGATTGAATGTGCATTTTCACATTGGCACTGCGTCTGGCAGTTAAATAAGGTGTGTGCTTGTCTGTCGGTGTGTGTCTGCATCTCACTTTATGAAACGAAGTTGGAGGGATGCTGTCCAGGCAGTTCATAGCTGTTTTCGTTTAATTGCATTGGTCTCTTCAAGGCAGGGTTGCAAGGGTCATTTGACTCTGCTTTGGGAAAATAACTTGAACTGGCAAAAATTCTTCATAATTTATCTTCTGGAAAAGGCGAAGTGCTGCAGTTGGCACAGTCGGTGGTTTTTTCGATCTTGGACTATTTCTCCCCACACCAACTATAGTCTTTGGGAAGCAACAGAATTCGACCCGGTAGTTAACACTGTCGCGTCCCAGCAATATGCGTTTCCATTAGGCTGGAGATCATGGCTCTGTGTATTTGCTTGTGTTCTTTGAAGGCTGATTTTCCACAATACTCTGTAACTGTTTGTGGTAGATTATGGAGTCACTAAGCAGCATGATTCAAGTCTAAGTAAAATGTTCTGGGCCCTTAATTGCATCCTGTTTCACACCTTTACAAGCAGTTGGAATGTGAAAATATTTACATCACTTGGGGTATTTCACAGGAGTGGAGAAGAACCCGTGGCTACTGTTGCTCTGTCTAGGATGAATTTGGCTTAGAATAGTGAAGAGTGAAATTGTGCCTTAGGGTTCCGGGCACATTTCAGAGTGGGTGCTACCTTGGAATCCTAATGAAATAGAGATAGTAGGCAGATAGATGAGTTACTTCTTGGAGCTTAAAAGTGACTCTAAGCGAGGAATATTCTGATAATGGCTCTTCCTTGCTCTTCTTTAGAGCTGGGCTAGACAGAACTTCCCAGCTAATGGGCCGCAGTAAGGGACCCACATGGGTTTCAGCTGGGTTTTCATGATATTGATACCCACAGGGCAGGGGCTGCCTCTAAATCCAAAGGCCTGCTTACCTGGAGAGCTACACAGATATTATCATTTCCTGTGTGTGCTATGATTTGACGAAGGATGGCAGTTCTCTCCTTCACTTGGTGAACTACAGCCCTTTAGCCCGAGCCTTGGAATGAGCTGTTTGAAGATGCAAGGTGAGAAGCTCAGTAACACGGCTAGCAGCTCATTTATTCAGCAAATATTGAGCAAGCGCCTGCTATTACACGCCGGGCATTGTTCTGAGGATTGCTCTATGAACAGAGCAGACTCAGATCTGCCCTCAAAGGGTCGGACAAAATGCACTAGATGTCAGAAAGTGGACGATTGAGATGAGGGTCAAAGGGCAGGTTCTTGGCAATGCCTGCAGTGAGGAGACAGGAAATGAAAGGGAGAGTGCTAGGAGTAGTCAGGGAAGGGGAGAAGAAGTACCGGGAGAGCACAGCTCTCGGAAGCAAAGCAGAGATGGGTGTGAGTGGACTCGTTAAAGAGGGATTGGTCACATGCTGCTGCAGAACTGGAAGGATAAAGACAGAGAAGCCCTTGGATATGGGCACTGTGAAGTCTGCCCAAACAGTGAAGGAGGAAGGGAAATCACAGAACTTGAGAAGTGGGTGGGGTGGGGAAGGAACTCTGAGTCAGAAACGATCGCCCACCTTTTCAGGTGGTGTGGAGCAGAAGATCACTGTGAGGGTAGTGGCTCGGGGCACGGCAGAACCAGATCAACTTAAACAGGATCCAGGAGTCTCCAAGCAGGCCCACAGGCCAGCTGGGAGACTCTCATGGCAAAGGACAGGCTGAAGAGCAGTGAGCAGCCGTGACTACTGGGTGTGGACTCCAGAGAAGGTGGCATGGGGGGTTGGGGTGCAAATAGAAACCCTAGCCTTGAAAAGCCAGAGAGGAGAGAAAGGAGAGGGAGAGGAGAGCGTGCAGAGAGCAGTGTGGTGCTCTCTGCAGTCTCTGCAGTGCTCTCAGACTGCCCTAAGAGTAGCCCCAAAGCTTCCCCAGATGTGCTAGTTAGAGGTTATCTATATGTTCCCTTGTTCCCTGTCTCTCTCTTTTTAGGACAGGGTCTCACGCTATCACCCCGGCTGGATTACAGTGGTACAGTCACAGCTCATTGCAGCATGAAACTCCTGGGCTCAAGCAGTCCTCCCATCTCAGCCTCCTGAGTAGCTAGGACTGACTGCACCACCATGCCTGGCTAATTTGTTATCTTTTTTTAGAGGCAAGGTCTTGCTATGTTTCTCAGGCTGGTCTCAAACTCCTGGCCTCAAGTGATCCTCCTGCCTCAGCCTCCCAAAATATTGTGAGCCACTGCGCCTGGCCTATATGTTCTTTCTTTCTTTATCTGCACACATATAAAGTTGCCTCTGTGTCCCTCTGGATGTCTTCTTCCATGTTGATTGGTGGAATTAACTTACTCTCTGATAGCTTTTTGGTCTTTGGCTGTTAGGCAGAATCTCTAGCAAAGGGACTCTTGCATTTTGTAATCCATCTTTCTCTTATATCAGCTAAGAAGATTTTAATAGTTTGTATTACAAATAAGCCATAACATGTGTGTTTTTAAAACCTACTTCTGTTCTTTATACTCTTCCATCCTTACTTCATCTCCCAGTTAAAAGAGGAAAAAATGGGGTTCAGGCTTCAGAATCAGCCTTTCGTTTGAATCCTGCCTCCCCTCAGCGTGAACCTTGGACAGATTTTCTAACCTCTTTGAATCTCACTTTCTGTCTCTGTGAAATGGGAATAATACCTCTCTTGAAGGTTTTCCATGAAGATTAAAAACAATATATTTAGAAGAATGCAAACATTAGGGTGTGTAAGTTCCTAGAAATCTGCTACCCCAAGTGTGTTCTGTGGACCACCAGCATTGGCAGCACCTGGGGGAACCTCAGGTCCAACCTTGTGAATCAAAGTTTGTATTTGAACAAGATCCCCAGGGGATTCCAATGCATGCTAAAGTTTGAGAAGCATGTCTGGAGGAGTGTTTGGCACACAAATTACTTGGTAGCCTGGGCTTTCTCAGTGGGACTGAGGCAAAGCCATGGTCAGAGTCAGAGCTGGAGGAGAGTGGGCTGGGGCTGGACCCCATGGGAATGTGACAGACATTCAGTTAGCAATGAAGGATGGAGGATAGCTTAGGTCTGTAGTGGAGGCAGTGGGCCTAGTTTCCTGGCTTTATCCCACCAAGTTTGGCAGCCTAAGAGAGACAGCATCATGTGGTCTCTCCATGGAATGAGGGTGGAAGGATGAGGGATAAGGGAACCAAGGGAACTGATGAGAACATCACAGGAAAGAGTAGCCAAGCAATACAGGTGGGATAGGCAGGTGAGTGGGGCTTCCAGGCCTGATGCACCTGCAGAAGGTTTGAGGGCCTGGAGGGCATGATGAAGGCATAAAAGCAGATTCTGAGGTGCAAGGGAGTGGGTAATCTAGAAAAGTAGGAGGTGAGGGTCAAGAGAGGTAACTTCTGAGTTCCGGGTTTTGGCAGCAGAGATCTAAGAGGTGACAGGCTGGATGGCCGGTAGTGACATAAGCATTTATTCAGAATTTTCGCCTCTTCCACCATTTTGGCTGGTTGAGCTAATATCTGACTGGGTTGGGCCTGAATGGATTAGGAGAGAGGGGTGTGACTTAGAAGCATTAGCCCCAGGCATCGTGGGGAAAAGGCAGTAACCTATGACTAAGATGAATTGGGGGTTGGGGACCAGGTGTGATGCAGAGAAACCAATATGAGGGTTCGTTCCTTCCCAGGAAATTCTTGTCTGCCTTTTTTGTAGCATTTATTTTGTGCCAGGCACTATGCTTTTTTTTTTTTCTTTCCTTTTTTTAGAGAGATGGGGTCTCTGTCACCCAGGCTGGAGTGTAACGTTGCAGTCATAGCCCACTGCAGCCTCAACCTCCCAGGCTCAAGTCATCCTCCCACTTCAGCCTCCTGAGCAGCTGAGACCGGCTAATGCACTTTCCATAGATGAACTTATTTAGGAGGCTTCATAGTCCCATGAGGGTAGGCACTATTGTTACCCCTATTTAATAGATGAGCAAACTGAGTCACAGAGAGGTGAAGTCACTTGCTCAGGGTCACAGTGTAAGTGGCAGACCTGGGATTCAAACCCAGATAGTCTGGCTCCAGAGTGTGGGTTCATAACCACAGTACACTAGTATGTCTTTACATGTTAGTCAAAATAGATCTTTGAAAACACTGAAAGGAATTGATATGGTTAGCTAAATTGTGATAACATTTGTTTCCTTGTCTTTCAAGACAGGAGGCTTAGATTTTGGCCCTCGTCCTTCTACTCACTAGTTTTGTGACCTTGGACAAGTTGCTGAATAGCTCTCAGCCCCTATAAAATAAGGGCTGGGCTAGCTGATCCCGAAGGTCTCCCCTTCCATCTCCAGAATTCTTTTGAGTTCAGGCTGACCCATGCTGTTGGCCATGTGGCCTCTTGGCGCAGCCCTGGCTTCCTGCCCATCTTCCGAGCACTACTTTTGATTCTGCAGCCTGTGCCTATTGTCTCTCACCTGCCTGGTGCCTCTTCACAACAGTGGGTTGGTGCCTCTGAAGGCTCTGGAAATTGTTCGGTCCTTGTATAGGCAACTGCTGCCTCATTCCAGCCCATTTCCTGTGCACTAAAGATCTTTCCCTGTGGTTCTCTAGGGTACAGAGGTGTCCCCACCACCAGGCTAACTGGGCTTTCAGGCAGACCTCTGGGGGAAGTCACAGAAACGGTAAAACAATAAGCCATTTCTAGGTGACAGACTGTTTCTTATCATTACTGATTTTTTGTGTGTGTGCAAGTTTTGATTGAGGATATCAGCCATGAGTAAGCTGGGGCTGACTAATCAAGCCTCAGCCCTCACAAATGTGACTTGTGTCTTCTCCCTTCAGCCTAGGAAAGAGCCTAGAAGATGTTCCACAGGTTGCCCTTTTCCCAGTGTACCCCAGACCACAATGAGAAGAGACACAGACATCTTTAGATATGTATAAATATTGCCACTACTTTGGATTTTACACCCTTCCTGAAGGGTAGAAGAGTTGAAATACTTTAATTTTTTTGAAGCAGGGTCTTGCTCTGTTGCCCAGGTGGGAGTGCAGTGGTACAGTTTTGGTTCATTGCAACCACTGCCTCCCGGGTTCAAGCAATTCTCATGCCTCGGCCACCCAAGTAGCTGAAATTACAGGGATGTGCCACCACACCAGGCTAATTTTTGTATTTTTAGTAGAGACAGGGTTTTGCCATGTTGGTTAGGCTGGTCTCGAACTCCTGGCCTCAAGTGATCCACCTGCCTCAGCCTCCCAAAGTGCTGGGATTACAGGTGTGAGCCACCATGCCCAGCCGAAGAGTTGAAATTCTGACATCTCCAATCAATAGACTCAGCTGGCCAAAAAGTGTGCTCCTAGCATTTGGGGACTTTCTTCCTTTTCATTGCTTTGGTCTGAACAAGGAAGGTTCAAAATGATGCTGGATAAATACCACCTACTAAAAGGATACATTCTAGAAAGCCGACGTATTATAGAAGGAACTTATGTGTATGAGCTCAGTCCTCACTGCATCTTGGCTGCTGCCTGGCCCTCCCTGGCTACTTTAAGGTGCTACTGTTGATGCTGCTGCTAAGCCCAGTGATTTTATCTCAGTGGTTTTGGATGCAGATATTTTTGAGGCTTAACAAGAACTCGTGAATTCTGGGCCATGTTTGAAGTAGCTTGCTGTCTTGTTCTGTTTCGGAGGTGTAGGGGTGGATAGTGCTTTGTGAAACCATTGCCCGCTTTAGGATGTACTGAGAAGAGAATATTAGCTGATTTGGTGTCTGTCCAGTGTACACTACTTTGCTTATGTTGCAGTGAGGAGTTAAAAAAAAAACACAGATTTTTGGTACAATTATTCATTTTTCCATTTTCTGAAAGCTGGCACATCCAAACATTTTCTTATTTATTAGAAGACATTACAGTCCATCATCTTGGGTTGAGAAATCCTTACAGTAAGTTCCAAGTTAAGACCATAGTGTCTAACTCACGGCATGGCACAGCACAGGGTACTTAGTCACATTAGTCAAAGTAAAAAGTTATAACCCTTGAAGAAGTAAATTATTTGTGTCCAATTTTACTCTTCAATACAGGACATTGCTGCTTTTCTTTGTGATCTTATTTTTTTAGTACTTCAACAGCATTAATGGAATGTTAATTGTGTTTCTGACATTGTGCAAGATTACAAAGTCCAAAATGGAACGGAACCAGTTACAAGTGAATGGCGGAATGGATCATAGGTGTTTTTTAAAGGCCTGGGTGAATGAGTTATTAGATCACTGTACATATGGGGCTGTCAGAATTATAGAGATGGAACGGAGGCCAGGGGCTGTTATTATTGAAAAGCTCCATGGAGCAGGTGGGGCTGAAGAGTCGGGAGCCAGGAGCAGGACATATGTTTCAGGTATGAAAGTGGGCAGTGCAGTTTCTCAGAGGTGGGAGCAGATACATGTGTACAGGTTGGTGTCCCATTTGGGGATTAGCTAACTTAAGTTGGAAAAATAATAGAGACCTTAGAGGATGTGGATATTAAACTCTGAAGAAGGGAGGTTGCTGGAGAAGAGGAATGTGAGCAAAGTCACCCTGAAAGATGTTGGCAGCATCGCCAGCGCCCACAGAGCAGTTAAGAGCCAGTATGTGTGAGGCTGGAGAGGTCCGCCGGGGCTTACAGGAAGCCAGCCTGCTAAATTAAGGTGATCAGTCAGGCCATAATCCTATTTTTGGTCGTTTCTTATAAGGAAAACAACTCACAAAACAATTACGGATGTTCCCCCCAGATAGTTTATCAGAGTGTTTCTTCAAAGGACTATGACCTGATAAGAGACACGTAAGTTTTAGAGCAATGATGGGGAATTTTAGTTGGTTTTCTATGGAAACAAGGTTTATGCAATCATGTGATCTATTCATCGGAGTCCCACTTTCATTACCATTTATGCCACAAACAAGTTTCAGCGGAAACTAGTATGAATCCCAGAAAGCCTAGTGTCGTACCTGGCTCATAAATAATTGGGGTAGGTACCTTTGTTCACCCATCTAGGGAGGGCCACAGAGGCAGCAAGGTGGTATACACTGCCCAGTGGTACTGTCAGGGACCCCACGTTCCAGGACCGAGTTAGCTCACACCACAGGCTGAAAGATAGTTATCATGCAGCAGGATGTGAGTTTGGTCGTTAGAAAACAGCAATGATGAGGCAAGCTCTGCTTTCTGTCCAGTATGTTCATTTAAGGCATTTGGGACTCAAGACAAGGAAGTGTGAAAACTGAGCATATAATCAAGTGTTGGTGACCCTTCTTGAGGTTTTCCCAAGTATCCCTCACTCCAGTCCTTAGAAATGACTGCAAGACAGATGCACACAACACCTTCTTTGGTTTACATATCTGTCTTGGAGTTACTTCCAGTTATTTGATTCTTTGGATTTCAAGTAAAGCCTCATTTCCTCAGAGAAATGAGGACATGTTTGGATCCAAGAGTGCTGCCGCCTACAGCATGGGCCGGCCTGCGCCAGCTTTTGGTGATGGGCTGTTACTCAGCCACCTTCCTTCAGAGCACAGCCATTGGTTTGTGATTTATTAGGATGAGGGTTTGTGTGTCTCACCCAACCGTAAGCAGCTCCAAAACAGGATCGTGTCTGTTTTTGCTTACCCCAGCATGTAGGAACTTGAATCTTTGAATAATTGAATTAATGTATGTGCTTAGAAACATGCCTGTAAGATGTATATAGTATATATATTTAAAATTGTGAACCTTAAGTTATAAAGGGGGCAGAAGTTATCTATGTGTCCTTACTATCTTTCGTATGTGTGCTTATTTATCTTCTTTCATTTGGAAAGAATTGCATGTGACTTCTCTTCTAAGACAGAGGTTTTTGTGGTAGAGTAGGAGAAAATGAAATCTATACATGAAAAAGAAGGGGTGACTAAAGTCTCCATTCTTCCTCCTGTGTGGATTTTCTCGTTTTTTCCTTGGCAGCTTGGGTGGAAGACAGATGACTCATGAGTTCTCATTATTGTCTCTCCACTGCTTCCACCCCTTCCCTTTGCAGGGTTGATACAACCTGTTCCACCCCAGAATGGCATATGCTCCCTTCTTGGGCTTTGTCCTGGTTGGTCATAGTCTAGAGAAGCAGACTTCTTCAGTCCCAGTATATGCGTCAAGTGTCTTATGGCTGGGTTCATTCAAACCACGGACCGTCTGCTTGTCATCACTGTTCTAGGGAGCAGCCAACACTGAGCCACATCTGAGCAAAGGGGCAGTAGTACTGCTGCCTGTAGCATGGGCCTGGGCTCACTGCCTAGTTCATAACCACTATTTATTATCTGCCCCAGGTCGGGCATTATTCTGGATCTGGGAGCACCTAAAAACGTAGATCAACACAGTCCTTTGACTCCTCCAGCAACCAGTCTAAATGTGGAGGCATGACACACACAGGAAGAGAGGTGGCATAGACGAAGTGTCATCGAGGAGTGTTAAACAAAGGGGAAACAAACAACATTAGAGAAAAGGGAGAACATTCTGGGAGTACTTTAGGCAGAGGTGCTTTTGCAGAAAAGGTAAGCATGATCTTCTGTACCTGTTTATATCACTACCTATGTCTCATCTCTACCTGTGCATGTATTTTTTATTTTATTTTTTTTGAGACAGTCTCACTCTGTTGCCCAGGCTGGAGTGCAGTGGCATGATCTCAGCTCACTGCAACCTCTGCCTCCCAGGTTCAAGCAATTCTCTGCCTCAGCCTCCCGAGTAGCTGGGATTACAGATGCCTGCCACCACGCCCGGCTAATTTTTGTATTTCTAGTAGAGACGGGGTTTCACCATCTTGGCCAGGCTGGTCTTGAACTCCTGACCTTGTGATCCACCTGCCTCAGCCTCCCAAAGGGCTGGGATGACAGACATGAGCCACCGCACCCGATCTGCATGTAGTTGTAAAGGCATTAGTGCCATGTCTGGATTGGGGACTTTTGTAAGGATCCAAAGCACCCAGATAGTTGGTTTTTACTAGCCCCAAAGAAGTGTGTAAACAAAATTGATGTGGTGAGTTTTGAGGTTTAGAATCCTGAGTGTGTCCCTTCCCAGGGTGCTGAGAACTGGTCTCTTGATTGATGCTGTGTGTCACAGTTGCCCCAGCTACATGCTCTGTGCTTTCTGTAATGAGCCTGGTGAAGGGCTATTTTTGAAAATTCATTGATGAAGGACTGTTTCTGAAATTAATGAGATTATGTACTTTTTGTTAAGCCCCCCGGATGATGATCCGAAGATCAATTCTGGCCCTAACATTCCAGAAGCTCATTGAGATAGGAGTGATCACGGTCACTGCATCAACAGGCTTGCTGATGGGCTGGGGGTGTGGTGATGAGAAGCCCCTTCAGAGCCTCACAGGGAGGCTGACAGGCAGTCGGCTCCAGGTGATCTTGGTGGCAAGCAGACCCTCAGTGGGCATCTTCTAAGCTCTGCCTGAGCTGGGGGCTGAGGCGGGGAAGGATCAGGCAGGGAAGGATCAAGAAAGCCTTCAGCAAGCTGGACCCATTTGAGCTCATTAAGTCTTGATGATCAGTAGGTTTTTGCTGGCAGAGAAGGGGTGGGTAGTTTACTTTAGACAGAGGGAAGAGCACAGAGAAAGCGATAAACCGGCTGGCGTGGTGGCTCACACCTGTAATCCCAGCACTTTGGGAAGCTGAGGCGGACAGATCGCTTGAGGCCAGGAGTTCAAGACACCCTGGCCAACATGGTGAAACCCTGTCTTCATTAAAAATGCAGCAATTAGCTGGGCATGGTGGCACATACCTGTACTCCTAACTACTCGGAGGGTGAGGCACGAGAATTGCTTGAACCCAGGAGGCAGAGGTTGCATTGGGCTGAGATCATGCCACTGCACTCCAGCGTGGGTGACAGAGAGAGACTCCCTCTCAAAAAAAACAAAAAACAAAGAAAAGATAAAACCATTCATAAGAGGATATTGATTTTTAATAAATGAAGAAAACTTTTTGCAACTGTTGTGGAGGGTTGAGTTGTAGGGTCTTTTAGAGGGAAAGGATTGAGACTGGAGAGAAAGTCCTGAGTGTGAAGAGCCTTGTGTGTCACCTGAAGAAACTTAAGCCTAGCATCATAGATGAATTTGTCTGTTTTTTTCCTGATTCTGCCTTCCCTAAAAAGCTGGAGGTCCCTCCTTTCCTTTATTTACTTGATGTTTTAAAAGGTCCTCATCTTATTGGGGACTCATCTCCTTCCAACTTTTCTATAAGTCAACATACTGTTCCATCTTTATCGACTCTGACACTTGGCCAGGTGTTAGCTCATCAACGGTCCGTGATGATGTGTTCTGCACACAGTAGGCATGCAGCAAAAAAATACTGAATGAAGGAATGAAGTATCAGATTGTAGTTAAAGTGTTCCTTAAAGGATCTTTAAAAAGCCAGGGTCTTTTAAAATTTAATTCCCTGCAAGCCAAACTGTTAAATAACACTGTACTACTTACTAAGCCTCACCAGGGAAGCTTGGCATAGACCCCTCATCACCCATGGCTTCTGGCACTGTGTCTACAAATGAGAAGGGCAGGCTTAAAGTGTTTTTGGGGAGGAGGGATGGCTGAGGCAAAGGAGGAGCAGACAGTGGATCTAGGGAACAGTCAAGGGGAGAGAGGACAGAGCTGCCTAAGGAAGGGAGTCACGTTGGTGGGGAGTTTCCCCAATTATCTCGGTTGCTTTTTATGCTCATATGCAAGTTTAAACATAATATGCATCTCTAATTCTCTTAAACTAGAGGCTAAAAGAAGGACCAGGTGTTCACACAGAACTTGGCAGATGATGTTGGCCAGTTTGAACGTGGAGAGGATTGAAAATGGCTGAGCAGGAAGGGATGCTGAGCGGTGCTTGGGCCTCTAGCAGCTGTTAATTTTGTAGAATGCGCTAAAATAAACCTTGTGGATAGATCTTGCCTCAGCCTTTTCTATCTCTGGTCCTTGGACAGAGAATTGTTTAAATCATTTCGTGTTATTGAGTTATTTTGGTTAATCATCAGTACAGATTGCCTCTAAGTGGTTTTTGCATCTTTTTTTATTATTGCTTGGTCACATAACTTCTTGGAACCTCAGTTTCCTTATTTAATACTCTCAAGGTTGAATATTAAATCATATGAACAGGATTTGCAAACTATAAAGCAATGCTATGCATGTAAGATGTCTTTTTTTTTTTTTTTTTTTTTGCCAATTACTGAGTCCTTAAGGGGAAATTGTCTACTCAATACTTGGTTTACTGTGTTAGGATTCCATTAGGGAAGCAGAACCCTTATAAATATTGTGGAATAACACATTTATTAGAGGAATTAGACCTTACACAATTATGGAAGGAGTTGGGGAAGTGAAGGCCTAAAAAGGAGAGTTAAAGTATCAGGGAAAAGTCACTAGTGAGCTGTCTTGAAGCACTGGCAGGTGGACAAGTTGAAGCGTGAAGAGGAATCTGGAAGCCAGGCAGAATGGGCTGGTTTAGGGTTCTGAAGAAAGGTAATCACTTAGCTCCGAGATTGCAGCCAAGCATTTAGTGGTCTTGGGGTCATGTTGGTCCAAAAGAATAGCATTTGGGAAGAAAACAGGAGCAGAAAGAGCAAGGACAAACAGGTGCCCACTAGCACCTTCACATCTGTCCCACACTGCCTTTAACCACGAGCCATATACCAAAGTATAATGGCTTCCGCTTGACTTCCACCTCCCAAATCTCACATGAAGTTCTGTTTTGTCCAACCCTAACCTGGAACTACACAGATAAGAGGATTCTGGGATATGTAGTTCCAGCTTAGCCAGGTGACAAAACCTCACAGTTTCATAATGTAGAATTAAAGGTTTGACATGGTTCTGCCCTCCCAGGATCTCTCAAAGGCCACAAAACTGGAAGCAATGTCATAGTTAGGTGATCTAGTGCTTCACTAGTAAGAAGGAATTCAGTTAGTTAATGATCCAGTCTTGAAGAAGTACCCTACATTTTTGTTCCTCACTTGTTGGTGGCACTGCATGTCTTTCTGCCTTGCTTGCCATTCTTTTTTTTTTTTTTTCTTTTTTTTTTTTTTTGAGACAGAGTCTCGCCCTGTTCCCTGTTGCCCAGGCTGGAGTGAGTGGTGAGATCATGACTCACTGCAACCTTTGCTTCCCAGGCTCAAGCCATCTTCCTGCCTCAGCCTTCCAAATAGCTAGGACCATAGGCACATGACACCACGCCCAGCTAATTAAACATTTTTTTTTTTTGTAGAGACGAGATCTGACTATGTTGCCCAGGCTGGTCTCGCACTACTGGCTTCAAGCCATCTTCCCACCTCAGCCTTCCAGAGTGCTGGAATTACAGGTGTGATGCAGGAAGGTAATGGTTGTCTTGGCAGCAAAAACTAAGAAAAGTTGCATTGACTGTGAAGAGTGTGTCAGTACTGATGAAATGCAAAGTCTTTGTTGCCTCCTTTCTAATCTTGTTTGATTTGGAGAACATGTGTATGAAGCCTGAAAGAAGATTTCCAGATATAAATGGCAGGATAGATAACATTAGAGCCAGAACTGTCATGTAAATGTTAATTGAAAACAAGATTTAAGTCTCTGGACCACCCTTGTTACCCCCGTGACCTGTTGGTCACACTGCCCCTTCCTCGTGTTTCTGTAGCCAGGCACAGGCTAACAAGGACTCAGAGAGTGCCTGCTATGATAATTTTAGCCCCTGGAAGAAATAACAGACATTGTGAGATTTAATGGGCACACCTGGGCCTTGTCATCACTTAGTATTCTTTCACCTTTTGGATTGTCAACTCTGATATTTCCCTCTGTGACCACAACCTCCTGCTTTACTCCTTTCAGATTCCCTCCTATGTGTTGAACCTATTCTTCGTCCTAATTGTGATTCCCTGATCTTGAACATTCCTCCTTTTCAGTCCACCAGGCCATTCTCACTTTACTTGGCTCCTAATGCAGGGCAGACTCTGGTGGTCAGCATTTCAGCAGTGAGCTTGTTAACAACCTGGGGCCCTCTGTCATATTTCCTTGCCAGACCTCACATTGTATTATATTTCAGTAATTCACACCAATCGTAGTTTGTAAGCCTGAGCTATTTATGATCTTGCTGGGGAAAATCTCAAAGCCTGCCCATTTGAGATTCCAGCAAAGTCCTGGCATCTTTACCGCAGCTCACCTCTCCTTTGTGTTCCTTTTGTGATGGTTTCCTATTATATTTCTTCTGATGCTTATTCTAAACCTTTGTCAGGATCCTTAGCATCTGAACTCCTTTCTGCTATTTTACTGAGACAATAGAGACCTAGCAAAGAAACCTCAAGCTTTTGCCTCAAAACTTTTAAATAGTTTTACTCATCCTTTTCTCCATCTAACCTGAAAAAAAGTAAGGGCTCTATCTTTGGCTCTTTTTCCTCTCTATGGTATTCTTTCCCTAAGTGACCCCCGGCAACCTGTGGCTTTAAATACTCTGTGTGTGCTGATGACTGTCTAGTGAGTATCTCCAGCTTGGACCTCCCCACTGAGCTCCAGACTTAAACATCCAGCTGCCTACTCCACTGCACTTCTACTTGGTGTCTGATAGGGACCTCACATTTAAAACGACCAGAGGACAACTCTTGCTTTCCTTGGTACAGATTTGCTTCCGTCTAATTACTTGGCTGTCTCAGTAAATGGCATCACCCTGTAGGCCAGATGCTCAAGCCAGAAGCCTGGATCATTCTTGATTGCTCTCTTCTTCATTCCCCACATTCAAAAAGTCAGTTTGTCATTTCATTTATATACAAGTTAAGTCCTGAATCTGACTGACTACGCCTGAGAGTCGCCACCACTGTCAACCAAGGCCGGTGTTCATCAGCTTTTGCTTGGTCTACGGAAACTTCCCCCATACTGGTGTCCTTGCTTCCAAATTGGCGCCATATAATCTATCTTTCCCACAGCAGCCAGACTGAAATTTCTACAAAGAGAGCAGGCTCTCTCATTTTCTCATTTATGTGCTTCCCATTTCAACCAGAATCCAGGGCCCCTGCCCCCTCTTTCATTGTAATAGGTCACAGTGATCTTTTTTTCTGTACTTTAAACACCCAAGCTTGCTCCGTCACGGTACTTTTATATTTGCTGTTCTGTGTCTGGAGCAGTTTTGCCCCAGAGCTTCAATCACTGTCTCTTTCTCATTCTGGTCTAAACTCAGACATGACCCTGTCAGAGAGGCCTTTCCTGACCACACCTCATATTGTCATATTTTAACTGAATAGCATTTGCCAGCGGGTCTACTTCATCACTTTATCACTGTCTCTTTCCTTGAACACAGTTTTCTTGCTGGCAGGGACTGGTGGCCATGTGTCCCCAGTGCCTAGAAGGTGCTTTGGGGGACTGACTGGCTGACTTTGCAGGAGGAACCCCCTGCTTGCTGCTTCAGTGCCTTTTTCATGGTTGTGCCTTCTCTTCCCTACATCTCTGTTCCTTCTCTCCTGGCTCTTACTTTCCAGATCCCATACCCGTCATCGAAAATGCACTTTCCTGGAGGTTGCCAGTGATTACTTAACCATCAGTTCATTTCTGTTTTCTCAACACCCACCTTCCTTGACTTTTCTGCATGTTTGACATTGTTGTTCATTTTTTTCGAACAAAGGCATACAGTAGGAGCCTGCTGTAGATATTGTGCAGGATGCAGATATGGGTAGGAAACAACTCCTGCTTTAAAGGAGCTTGCAGTCTGCCAGGAGCAAGTAGATGAGTCTGTCCATAAAAAAAACAGTGTTACTGTAAACCCTTTCTTGAAATTCCTACATCCCTTGGCTGCTAGGGCATAAGCCTTTCTTGGTTTTCTTCCTAATTGGCTACTATTTCTTTTTTCTGTGCTGACTCTTTTTCTTCTGCTCGTGCCTTAAACATAGGACTTTGCTGTGGTTTTGTCCCATTCCCTCTTTTTTGTACAGTAAACTGTCTCCTGGTGGCCTCATTGGCTCCCATATCTTCACTGCTGGGCAGATTTCCTCTTTACCGCTCCCTCCATGCATGTGACTCCACACTGATGTTAGGCTCAAATATCTTCTAGGGGTTTCCATTCCAGCTGCCTCGTGGACATTTCTACTGGTCAGAATCTTACTGTAAGAAAATAGGCCAGGCGCAGTGGCTCACGCCTGTAATCCCAGCACTTTGGGAGGCCGAGGCAGGCGGATCATCAGGTCAGGAGATCGAGACCATCCTGGCTAACACGGTGAAAACCCGTCTCTACTAAAAATACAAAAAATTAGCCAGGCGTGGTGGCAGGCGCCTGTGGTCCCAGCTACTAGGGAAGCTGAGAGAGGAGAATGGTGTGAACCTGGGAGGCGGAGCTTGCAGTGATCTGAGATCGCGCCACTGCACTCCAGCCTGGGCAACACAGCAAGACTCCATCTCAAAAAAATAAATAAATAAATAAAAAATAAATAGAAAATAGATTTCACCAGTGATTAGCTTCCCTTTGGCTTCTCTCTCCCATCACAGGTCTGCTAGCTGTCCATTCCTCTGTTGTGGCTCTCAGGGCTGCTGCCTTTTGATTCCCGTCATTGCCCTTGTTTTCATTCTTACTGCCTCTCCCCGCCATTGGTAGAGGGCCCCTGAATGATCTCTGGGCCTCCACGTCTCCTCTCCAGTCTGTTCTTGATACACTGTTTTAGTCACCCTATCTTTACCACTACCTGCCTATGTCCCCTTGTGGCCCCTTTAGGTCTTTGTTTATGCTACACCCCTTATCTCTGGTCACTTTCCTCCTTCATGTCTTCTGTTCAACCTCCCCCTCATCCAACCATTTTTCAAAGGCTCAATTCGAATATTGACACTGCATGAAGCTTTTTGTGAATCCCTTTGGATGGAAATGTCCTCATTCTCTTTTGACCCCTGAGGCACCTGTTAGTGCCTCTCTTTGATTATTTATATCCTTCCTTATACAGGTTGAGCATCCTTAATCCAAAAATCCAAAATTGGAAATGCTCCAGAATCTGAAACTTTTTGAGCACTGATACGTTGTTCAGAGGTTGTGCTCAGAGGAAATGCTTGTCAGAGCACTTCGGATTTTAGATTTTCAGATTGGGAATCCTTAACTGGTAATAATACAAATATTTGAAAATCTGAAATCTCAAACACTCTGGTCCCAAACATTTTGAATAAAGGATATACAGCCTGTATGACAGTTTCCACTGTCACACACCTCCTTACTCTCGGCATACCATACATGCCTTCAAAGAAGATCCACAAGCTGACTAACCTTTCACTCACTTATCATCTAGGACAGGGACTTCTTGCTCAATAGCTGTGTGTTGAATGAGTTATCTTATCTTACATTTGTCTGGTGTATCTCAGTGAGGTCTTAGCTGAACTTTTTTTTTTTTTTTTTTTAAATGATTATAAGCACTGTTCTGGTAGAACCTTGTTTGCTTCTGGATGGGGTTTTGAAGTTCTGCCATATGTGACTTTATTACACATGCTCTGCTGGCTATAGCTTGTTTAATGTGCCTTGCTGCATTTTTATTACTTAGGGACTGTCTAGATGAAAGTTGGCATGATCCTTTCCTGCCACACCTCTCAGTGGCAGACTTGAGGAGACAAAGGTTTTTCATTTGTTGAGTCAGCTACTCCAATAAAGGCACTATAAGGTTTTATAAGTTTGACTTTCTGTGCATTCATTTCTAGCTCACATGTGGGCTGGGAACTCCATGTGGAAATCCATAGGCCCTGAGTCTCTCCTAAAAGCCTTTTAAGGACTCAGGAAGTGGGAATTAGGCACCCATTTACAAGGCATGCTGAAAATCATAACCTCGTTAGTTTCAGCATTTCAACTCGCTTGTACCACTGGATTCAATAACTGCTGATACTTATCTTACAAATGGTTCAGATTGGAAAGTCAGATTGTTTGCTTCTAGGCAGCTCAGTGAAATGATAAAATTTGAGCAGTAATAGAAACAATTGCAAGAATTTTTAGCAAATATGCTGTACTCTGCAGGTCTTGATTTAAAATAATGTTGATGATAACCTGATAAATAAAATCCATTTCCCATGGATATCAGGAGGAAGTGGAAAAGTGTAGATAAATGAAGTGTAGTCTTCATTGCCTTGTCTTTCTTAATGATTCCTCGTGGTTGCCAGTAGCACTTACTGAAATAAACATTGCAGGAGTAGTTGTTTACCTTGAAGAACTTGCCTTTTTCTACCTGTCCCTATCTATTCCACCTGATAGAAGAAAGTCGAAGGCATTTAATTACTTTCCTGAGTATTCCAGAGATAGGAAAATGGTAATCTGGAAACAACTCCTGGTTGTTAATTTTCTACTGCTGAGAAGTCAGAGCAGAGGGCTTCTAAAAGTCCCTCCTGTATGTATGATTTTGGAATAAAGTTCTCTGCACCATTTTTGAGTATAAATATGTGTGATGTTAAAGTTGGTATTGCTTAAAATAACAAAGGTAGTACATCAGAAAAATTTTTGAAGAAATTTTTAATCCAATTTCTCTTATTTCTCTCATCTATCTACTTCATATTGAAAGTACATAATATTTCTTCTTTCAGTGACTCATTTCTGTGTTACTTTGCTGCCTATCTTGGTTCCATTGCCCATGGAGAATATGAAATATAGGGAATTTTAAGCTGTTTCTTCTTGCTACTCAGATTAAAGACAAAAATCGAAAGAGAGTGATAATATATAATGCAGCTGAAGGCAAACCAAATTCAACCTATCTTTGGCTTATGCTGCACTATCAAGTTTGGGTTTGAGTCCCTCACGTTATAGCTGTTATGACCTTCAGGAGGTAATTCAACTTCTTTGATTCTCAATTTCCTCATATCTATGATAGGGGTGGTAATAGCTACCTTACAGTTGTCTTCTGTGGATTAAGACAATTTGTGGATAGTGCCTGGCTCAGTCAGTCAGTGCATGTCATGTAAGAAACACACAGTACATTATTATTTTTCCTCTTACTCGATCCTAATATTGTTGTGGAGAGAGACTAGGAGACTTGATAGTAAATCAACCTGAATACATCATGAAATAAATACTTTGAGAAATGCTTATATGATTATAGCTGAAACTATGGGGTCTTCGATTAATCAAGTATTTTTTATTCTGCCCTCCCCCACCAATTAGCTTGTTATTCAGTCTTTCATTTTTGTGGTTACTCTAGAGATTAGAACACGCATCAGTGACCTGTTAGTGTCTACTCGTGATCCTTTTAACGCTTCCAGGATAATGAAAGACAACATTTAAGCTCCAATGTATTCCACCCCCCCCCCACTTTTTCTGCTATTGATGTCATATGTTTTAATTATGTATATATTTTGAATTCCAGAAGACATTACTAATATTGTATTTATAGTCAATATTCAGTAGGTTTAGCCACATAGTTATTCTTTCTGTTGCTCATTTTGCCTTCTCACATTTCCGTGATTTCAAGTGGGATTATGTTCCCTCTATTTGAAGAACTCCCTTTAGTATTTCTTTTTGGTGCAATTAATTCTTTTTCCCTTGTTGAGAATTGGTTGAAAGCATGTTTATGTTGCCTTCCTATTTGAGGATTTTTTTTCTCTGTACAGAATCCTAGGTTAGCAGTTACTTCCTTTCATCACTTTAAAAATGCCTTTCTATGGTCTTCTCATGAGCATCATTTCTGTTGAAAGTTAGCCATCAGTTGTACTCCTGTTCCTTTCTTTGCCTTTCAGCAGTTTTGCTATGATTTACTGAGGTGTGGTTTGCTTCGTACTTATTCTGTTTATGATACATACCTTATCTTGAATCTGTGGCATGATGTCTTTTGTTGGTTTAATAAAAATCTTAGCCATTAGCTCTTCAAAAATTATGCCTAATTCTACTACAGTCTCTCCCTGTCCTTCTGGACCTCTGTGACACATGTGTTTGGCCTTTTTACCGTGTCTCATAAATTCTTGCTGGCTTTTTTTCGTTCTTTTTTATACCCTGGGCTTCAGTTTGGATAACTTTGACTGACTTTTGTTTTATTTTGTTTTCTTTTTGTGATCGTTTTGTTTTTCTGAGACAGGGTCTCACTCTGTTGCCCAGGCGGGAGTGCAGTGGCACAGTCATGGCTCACTGCAGGCTCTGTCTCCTGGACTCAAGCAGTCCTCCCACCTCAGCCTCCTGAGTAGCTGGAACTACAGATGTGTGCCACCACACCTGGCTAATTTTTTTTTTTTTTTTTTTTTTTGATAGAGACAAGGTCTCACTATGTTGCCCAAGCTGGTCTTGAACCCCTGGGCTCAAGCAGTCCTCCTGTCTCAACCTCCCAGTGTTCTGGGATTATAGGTAAGAACAACTATGCCTGGCTGCTGACTTCTTTTGTGCTGCATCTAATCTGCTGCCAAACCTGTTTATTGACCTCTTAATTTCAGATACTGTATTTTTTTTTTTTTAGTTCTAAAATATCAGTTTGATTGTTCTAATATATTTCAGTTTGGGTGAAATCCTGTTTTCTATTTCTTTCGTAAATTAATTATAGTTAGTTTACAGTCTATGTCTTATAAAACCAATATCTGGATCCCTGCAGGTCTGTTTCTATTGTCTATTTTTTCTCTTTTGTTTTTACTCATTTCGTTCTGTCATCTGGAATACCTGGTAAGTTTTGATTGAACACTGAAAAATTGTAGTGGCTCTATATGATGTTATCTTCTATCTGAGAAGATTTACTTTTTTCCTAATAGGCCTGTAGAGTAAGAGAAGCTCATCTTTATCCAGTGAGGAACTGAGATGTTTTGAGACTGTCTTTCCGTCTTGATGAGAGCTAGTTGCTTTTTCTGCTTTGCTCTTATTCCAAGAGCATAGCTCTTCCAGGGTTGTAACTGAAAATCTGAGTGTTTACCACCTTCCTTTGTGGACTCAGAATTCTAGTTTTTGTTTCCCCATATTGTGAGATGGTCAAAAATTTTACTTAAGCTTTTAGCCCCCTAGTGTTTATTTTCTGCTTAGCTTCTCAGCCACTTGCCACCTCCCCATACCCTTCAATGTATCTTTCATAATGTCAGTTACCTTGTGGGGAAAGCAATGTAGTATATCAAGCTCACTTCTCTGCTGTTGCCTTTTTTTTTCCTAGGATCTTGCTCCTCAAACTCTGACCTTCTTAGTATCCCTGAACTCCAGTTGTCTTCTTGGCCCCACAAGGTGCTGGAAGCTCTGAGTTACTAACTTCTACTTGGTTTCTAGCCTGCACCACTTAAAAATAGCAAATATCTGAAGAGAAAAGGCAGTGGGTATTGTTGAGTCCACCTCAGTATCTTTCTGTGATCTTGGACCCTTGAGCCTGGCTGCCTTGATTGTTCACCACTGCATTCAGTTAGCTTTTATCTGTCTTTTATGGTTTCTGTAGTGGGAGTGAGGGTAGGGGCGGGGGTTGCGGAGTGATCTGATATTAGGTACTCTATCATAGCAAAAAGCAAAAATCTAAAAGTAGAAATCTCAAGTATTGGTCTTTTGAAATTTAAACTCTGCTTACCACCCCCAAATATTTGAGTCAACTTCCAATGAAATACACATACATAGACGGAAACACTGCACAAAGCTGATAATCAAAGTGCCCTTATTTTGTCTTGGGTATCAAAGGTACTCTGAGGCTGTGGTAACTGCCCTGAGAGGTAAGAGAAACCTGTGTAGTTCTTGTTTTTTGGGAAATAATGTACAATGGTCCATCAACAGGTATTTTTTTTTCTGGTATTAAATTTTAATGGAATTTTATTATGTGGATTTTTGTGTCATTGAACCACCCAGTAGTGTCCTCAATAGGACTTTTAAGACTGACAAATGTTTTTCCTATGAAGGTTTCTTATATTGACTCCTGAAAACAAACGAAGCCATAATTTAAGATTGTTACTTAGTAACGATGTTTTTATGGGGATCTAAACTAATACAGTTCAGGTAAAGAAGTGTTTGGGACTTTCAGTTTGAACACTGGTAGAACTTGGAAAAATAGAGAAAAATTTTCTTTTCCTCTTTTTCCCTCAGTTATCAACTGTTACAAAAGGTTTTGACAAAAATTGGCAACATGTGGCTATGTAGATATTCTTTTTGATTTGAAAAGAGCCATATGCTCTATTTTTTCCAAGTTATATTTATTTTTAAATACCATTAGCTGTTATTTAACAATATTACAAGAAATCTGTGCTAAATACCAGATTGCTTGGTGGCAATTTGAAATTCTGTTACCAAAATTTAAAATCTTGATTTGCATGGATGAGGGGGGCATCCTAGTTCTGCATGCAAGACAGTGCTCAGGTTTATATCTTTTCAGATTAGAATTTGATCTTTCAAGCATCTGTTCATATCTGCTTTACTTTTCCCAGTGGCGCTATCATATAGCCGATGTTGAAGGTACTTTTGCAGGTTGAGTTGGAACATGAAGGAAGGAATACCTAATTGATCCTAGGGGAGTTGGGGAAGGCTTCACAGAGGAGGTGGTGCTGCAGCTGCCTCTTGCGAGAGGGTGAAGAGATTGATGAGAGGGTATTCCAGGTGATGGAGGCATGAAAGCAGAGGCCATGAAGCACTAGAGAGCATGGCATGTCCAGAAAGTGAAGAGATGTTTGTTTTGTGGGATAGAAGCATCAGAGAGTGGGAGAACAGTCGGAGATGAAGCTAAAGTAGTAGCCATGAGCCAGATCATGAATGGTCTTGTATGTCTTTTATTCATTCATTCATTTAACAAATATTTATTGAACAACTACTATTTTACCAGGTCCTGTTCTAGGCACTGCCATTCAGCAATGGACAGAACAAAAATCACTACTCATATAGAACTTACATTCTACTGGGGGAAAAATAAATAAATAATAGTAAAAACATAAATGTTCATAAAGTATTTTAGTAATAATGGATAAGGAGAAAATTTGGCAGGAGCAAGAATGGGGATGTGCCACTTTAGGGTGGTCAGGAAAGGCCACATTAAGAGGGGACATTAGAATACAGATCTGAAGCTGGTGAAGGAACCAGTGGGATGAATGTCTGAGAGTGTCCTGGTCTGAGGAAATGTGCAAGGGCCCTGAGGTTGCAGTAGGTGAAACCTTGGGAGCAGAGCATGGCTGGAGTATAGTGGAGGAAGAGGAATAGACAGGAGATCCAAGAAACAAAAAAGGCCAGGTCCTGTAAGGATTGCCTCCGTAAGGATTTCAGCTTTCATCTGAATGAGATGGGAAGGGATTGGAGACCTCTGACCAGAGTAAGATATAACCCAACTTAAATTTTTCAAAGATCACTTAGCTGTGTTGAGAGTAGAGAACAAGAATGGAAGCCAGGAGACCAGTAAGGGACGTTGCAGTAATGCAGATGAGAGGGGTGCTGGCCTGGGCCGGGGTGACAGCGATGGGGGAGGCTGATGGGTTGATTTTGTCCTATAGGTGATAAGGAGCCATTAGAGACTTTTGATCAGTGAAGTGACATTGGATTTGTATGTGAAAAATATGATTTTGGCAGCCCTGTGGAAGGATTGGAGAGTCCAGACCAGGAGATGAATCAGTTTCTAAAGCTCTCATCACTAAAGATAAAGATAGAGACCTTACAAGGATGCAGTCTCATGCTTGAGGATAGGTTGTCCACCCTGGCCAGCTTCTTGACAAGGGATAGGAATGGAAAAGATGAGCACATTAGGAAATTCCTCTGTAAACCTAGCCGAGGAAGCAAGGTGAATGATTATGATCAGGTTTATCTTAGAGGTGGCCTGCCCGGCACATAACCGCAGCCCCTTGCCACAGGCCAGGGATCGTGAGTGTTGTAAGTGCATTTCCTCATTTAATCCTTACCACAGCCCTCAGGGAGTGTGGTGACCATGGTCTCCATTTCACACATGAGGAAACTGAGGCACAGGAGGGTTAAGCACAAGGCTGTTTTGCCTCTAAAGAGTCTCCACCATGATGCTTTCTTCTAGAAGATCTCCTTGGGAGATTCAGAATTGTCTGGTTGTCTCAAGAATTAAATGTAAAAAAGTGATCACCTCATTTCTTTGTGAACTGTGGTAATGATGGCTTCAGAGAATTAGTCACTGCTGGGTAGTGATATATTATTTCAATGTTCTTTCAGTTGCCAGTGACAGAAATTATCTTTACTTTAAGAAACGTAAGTAGGCTGGGCTTGGTGACTATAATGTTATAATCCCAGCACTCTGAGAGGCCAAGGTGTATTAGTCCGTTTTCATGCTGCTGATAAAGACATACCCAAGACTGGGCAATTTACAAAAGAAAGAGGTTTAATGGACTTACAGTTCTACGTGGCTGGGGAAGCCTCACAATCATGGTGCAAGGCAAGGAGGAGCAAGTGACATCTTACGTGGATGGTGGCAGACAAAGAGAGGAACACTTGTGCAGGGAAACTCCCCTTTTTATAACCATCAGAGCTCATGAGACGTACTCATTATCATGAGAACAGCATGGGAAAGACCTGCCCTCATGATTCAGTTACCTCCTGCTGGGTCCCTCCTGCAACGTGGGAATTCAAGATGAGATTTGGGTGGGGACACAGCCAAATCATATCATTCTGCCCCGGCCCCTCCCAAATCTCATGTCCTCACATTTCAAAACCAATCATGCCTTCCCAACAGTCCCCCAAAGTCTTAACTCATTTCAGCATTAACTCACAAGTCCACAGTTCAAAGTCTCATTTGAGACAAGGCAAGTCCCTTCTGCCTATGGGCCTGTAAAATCAAATGCAGGTTAGTTACTTCCTAGATACAATGTGGGTACAGGCATTCAGTGAATACAGCTATTCCAAATGGGAGAATTTGGCTAAAACAAAGGGGCTATAGGCCCCATGCAACTGTAAAATCCAGCAGGGCAGTCAAATCTTAAAGCTCCAGAATGAACTCCGTTGACTCCATGTCTCACATCCAGGTGACGCTAATGCAAGAGGTGGGTTCCCATGGTCTTGGGCAGCTCTGCCCCTGAGGCTTTGCAGGGTACTGCCTCCCTCCCGGCTGCTTTCACAGGCTGGCATTGAGTGTCAGTGCCTTTTCCAGGTGAACGGTACAAGCTGTTGGTGGATCTACCATTCTGGGGTCTGGAGGATGGTGGCCCTCCTCTCACAGCTCCACTAGGCCATGCCCCAATAGGGACTCTGTGTGGGGATCCTGGCCCCACATTCCCTTTTCCGCACTACCCTAGCAGAGGTTCTCCATGAGAGCCCCGCCCCTGCAGCAAACTTATGCCTTTCATCCAGGTGTTTCCATACATCTGAAATTGAGGAGGAGTTTACGAAACCCTAATTCTTGACTTCTGTACACTCACAGGCTTGACACCACGTGGAAGCTGCCAAGGCTTGGGGCTTGCACCCTCTGAAGCTGTGGCCCAAGCTCTGCATTGGCCCCTTTCAGCCATGGCTGGAGCAGCACCAAGTCCCTAGGCGGCACACAGCACAGGGACCCTGGGCCCGGCCCATGAAACCACTTTTTCTACCTGGTTTGTAATGGGAGGGGCTGCCATGAAGACTTCTGACATGCCCTGGAGACATTTTCCCCATTGTCTGGGGGATTAACATTAGGCTGCTCATTACTTATTGCAGATTTCTACAGCTGGCTTGAATTTCTTCTCAGAAAATGGATTTTTCTTTTCTATTACATTGTCAGGCAAATTTTCCAAACTTTTATGCTCTGCTTCCCTTATAAAACTGAATGCCTTTAATAGCACCCAAGCCACCTCTTGAATGCTTTGCTGCTTAGAAATTTCTTCCACCAGATACCCTAAATCATCTCTCTCAAGTTCAAAGTCCCACAGGTCTCTAGGGCAGGGGCAAAATGCTGCCATTCTCTTTGCTAAAACATAACGAGAGTCACCTTTGCTCCAGTTCCCAACAAGTTCCTAATCTCCATCTGCGACCACCTCACCTGGGACCTTATTGTCCATATCGTTATCAGGCTTTTGGTCAAAGCCGTTCAACAAGTCTCTAGGAAGTTCCAAACTTTCCCACATTTTCCTGTCTTCTTCCGAGCCCTCCAAACTGTTCCAACCTCTGCCTGTTATCCAGTTCCAAAATCGCTTCCACATTTTTGGGTATCTTTTCAGCAACACCCCACTCTACTGGTGCCAATTTACTGTATCAGTCCATTTTCATTGCTTCCGTTAAAGACATACTCAAGACTGGGCAATTTACAAAAGAAAGGTTTAATTGGACTTACAGTCCACATGGCTGGGGAAGCCTCACAATCATGGCGGAAGGCAAGGAGGAGCAAGTCCCACCTTACGTGGATGGCGGCAGGCAAAGAGAAAAGGGCTTGTGTAGGGAAACTCCCCTTTTTATAACCATCAGATCTCGTGAGACTTATTCATTATCATGAGAACAGCACGAAAAAGACCTGCCCCCATGATTCAGTTACCTCCCACTGGGTCCCTCCCACAACACATGGGAATTCAAGATGAGCTTTGGGTGGGGACATAGCCAAACCATATCACAAGGCCAAGATTTTGAGACCAACCTAGCAAGACCCCATCTCTACAAAAAATTTTTAAAGACTAGCTGGGCATGGTGTTATGGCGCCTTTAGTCCCAGCTGCCCAAGAAGCTGAGGTAGGAAGATCGTTTGAGCCCAGGAGTTGAGTGAGCTACAGTTGTGCCACTACACTCCAGCCTGGGTGACGGAGTGGGACTCTGTTTCAAAACAAACAAAAATTTTAGAAAACAAACATAAGTGGGGATGAATGGAATTGCAATAAACTAAAATGTCCAGGGAAAGGGGTGTGGGGTTGTGTGTATGTGTGGGTGTACATTCTTGCACAAGAAAGTGCGTGTTCGATTGCGTTGAGAATGGTATAGGAGGCATGACTGGATCCAACAGCTCAGATGCTGCCATTCGGCAGTGACTGGGGTGGCTTTCTGACCTCTGTCGTTCAGGTGCTGGGTCCTGGGCCTGGGTCTCTTCTCCTATGGATGACTTCTCCTCATGGTCAGGAGACCCACCTATGTGCAGTTTAGAGTACATCATCTTTATATTACCTTGATTCCACTGGAAGCTAAAGCCTCTAAGAAACTTCAGCAAAAAAGAGCCAGGAGAATTCTGATTTACCTGGTTTTAGCCCCAGTGCCCATATGTGGGACTGGGGGTACCGTCAGCCTCATCTAAGACAGTTAAAGCTGGACAGCCACTGCGGGTCTGCCTCATGGTTGCCAGAATTAACAGGTGTGAGGTCAGGGTGTCATCCTGAGCCACTGAGTTGCCTTAGAAGTAGCATGGGCTAGGTGGGCTGGCTCGTGCCTATAATCTCAGCACCGTGGGAGGCCAAGGTTGGAGAATTGCTTGAACCTGGGAGTTTGAGACCAGCCTGGGCGAAATAGCGAGACCCCATCTCTACGAAAAAGTGGAAAAATAGCTGGGTGTGGTGGTGTGCACCTGTGGTCCCAGCTACTCATGAGGCTGAGGTGGGAGGATCGCATTAGCTCAGAAGGTTGAGGCTGCAGGGAGCTGTGATCATGCCACTGCACTCCAGCCTGGGCAACAAAAAAAACAAAAAGAAGGAAGGAAGAAGGGAAGAGAAAGGAAGGGAGTAAAAGAAGGGGGAAAGAAAGAAAGAAGGGAAGAAAAGGAAGGAAGGAAAGATAGATGGAAGGAAAGAAAGAAGTATCACATTCCAGCACTACTCCTCAACAGTATGTGGGGTTGGTTCAACCATTCTCTGCAGAAAGATATGTGACCCATAGTTCTTCTAAGTTACCAGCACCCATAACTTTATTTTATTTTTAGGGAGAGTAATGTGATTTAGGGTTCAGCAACTTCTCTTTGAGCTGGAGTTCAGTCTGGACCTGCCCCCCAGATGGGCTGGGAGGGGAAGGCAGTCAGTTAGCCCCTTCTCAGAACCCACACTCTTCCCCATCACCTTTTTTCTTACATGGATACTTCCTGTTTCGCTTCTCAAAGTAAATAATAATAGGTGGAGAAAACGAGATAGCTTTAACATGGTGATCTTTTTTTTTTTTTTAACCTTGACTCAAATTAAGGTATAAGGCTTTCATCATCTTCTGGTACACACATACTTTTGTTAATTTAACAAAATGTAATGAAACAATATTTATCTCTTACTAAATGCAATGTACTAATATTTAGTATTTTCTATTTGGTTTAATTTTGTCTTTAAAAACATGCACATGCTGGTCACGACTACTATAAATTCATTTCACAAGCCACTAAAGGGTGGCAACCCAGAATTTGAAAACATGAATTAAACCCGTGAAAAAACAGTGGCAGTAGTAGATTAGTTTGCTAGAGCTGCCGCAACAAAGTACCATGAACCAGGTTGCTTAAACAGACATTTATTGCCTCACAATGCCGGAGGCCAGAAGTCTAAGATCAAGGTGTTGGGAGTGGTTCCTGCAGAGGGCTGACAGGGAGAATCTGTTCCATGCTTCTCCCTTAGCTTCTGGTGGCTTGCTGGCAATTTGTGGCGGTCCTTGGCTTGTAGACATATCTGCTTAATCTCTGCCTTATCTTCATGTGGCTTTCTCCCTGTGGGCATGTGTGTGTCCAAATTACCCACTTTTTAAGGATACAGTCATATTGGATTAGGGGCTCACCCTATTCCAGTATGACCTCATCACAACGAATTATATCTGTGACAACCCTGCTGCCAAATATGGTCGCATTCTGGGGTACTGGGGGCTAGAAGTTTCACATAGGAATTTTGGATGGGGACACAGTTCAACCTATAAAAAATGATAAACATACAATATTAATAAAAGGTTCCCGTTTCCTGGAGCCCTTATTACATGGCAGACTCTCACCTAGACGTTTTATTTCATTAACTCAGTGAAGCCTTCTTGTCCCAATTCATAGTGGCAGAAGTCAAAGGTAAGAGAGGTCTCAGATTGAAACTTAGGTCTCCTTGATTTCAGACGTACTTTCTCTTTTATATATTGTTGCAAGAACATCAAGAAGGAGCCATATGTGTTTATTTGGTGCAATTGAAATGCTAAACAGGTAGTAAATATACACTGCAAAATCATGCTGAAGTTGATTGCAGTGGAGACATCTTAAAGGACTCACAGGTGCCAGTCGTAGGGTCCCTACCAGAGAGGCCTGGGAATTGCACACTCTTAGGGAAGGAAAAGCTAGTGAAGTCTTGTCTGTGTCCACTGGGCTTATCCCCGGCAACCAGCTGCTGCATTCCTAAGAACACCCAGCAACCAGCGTGCCTCTCTCCCTTTGTGCTTCCCCGTCCTCATTCTGAATTTAGATCAGAACAAAGAGTAGAGAAGGAAATGAGCCAGAAAATAGAAAATTAATACTTGGTAAAATCATCATATTTTAAAATTAATTTATAGGCAATGTCAGATAACAGGAGTTAAATCATTTTATCAGCAGGCTGCTCTAGGATTTAAAAATTGGCATCCGTCATTGTAAATCAGGTCTCAGGAGCCCCAGGGAATAATGGTCTCTAGGGATGAGGGCTGATATAGGGTGGGCAGAAGTGTAAACACTTGACTAGCTGTGCGCTTTTCTTTCACACAAAACCTAAAATATTTTTACATCACATTGAGTGCTTAGGGTGTGTTAAATAGTAACTGGAGGGAAGAAACTATTGAGGTTTACGGTCAACCTGCTTTTAATGCTTATCTTCCTCCCTCTTAGTCCTGGGAAACTGGTTGTGTGAGAGGTGCTCATTTTGAGGTTGTATTCGTGGCTCATTATTTAAGGGACAGGCTTAACCTTCTGCATAGACACATTTTCCCTGGTGGTTTGGCTATCACGTTTCTGCCATGCCTGTGAGCAGGAGCATCCACAGGTTTGCCACATTTGTCCCGGGAAGACTTTCTGTGATTAAAGACCTGCCTTTCATCTCTTACCATTGCAGCTCTTTGTCGAGGCCGTGTGGTGAGAGTCCCCACAGGGACCCTGGTTCGAGTGGTGGGCACCGAGCTGGTCATCCCCTGCAACGTCAGTGACTATGATGGCCCCAGTGAGCAAAACTTTGACTGGAGCTTCTCATCTTTGGGGAGCAGCTTTGTGGAGCTTGCAAGCACCTGGGAGGTGGGGTTCCCAGCCCAGCTGTACCAGGAGCGGCTGCAGAGGGGCGAGATCCTGTTAAGGCGGACTGCCAACGACGCCGTGGAGCTCCACATAAAGAACGTCCAGCCTTCAGACCAAGGCCACTACAAATGTTCAACCCCCAGCACAGATGCCACTGTCCAGGGAAACTATGAGGACACAGTGCAGGTTAAAGGTACAGTCCTCACATGGGCTTGTTATGCCAGGGGCCACACCTTTCTCTGCCCCTGGGCTGTGGTTGACTTTGTCAAGAGACTTAATTTCTCTGAGGCTCTGCTCCCTCCTCTGTCCGGGGGAATAATCATGACTTACCTGATTAAAGGCAGGGATGGGCCAGATGACCTTAGAGGGTCCTTTCTCTTCACTCCAGTATGGTTCTGAGCCACCCTATGCCCAGTGAGGTGGAGGCAGCATGATGCGGTGGTGGAGAGCTGGCTCTGGAGCGAGGTTGCCTGTGCTTGTTTAGTCCAGTTGCTGGCTCTACTACTTGTCAGCTGCATGACTGTGGGCATGTGACATGCCTCAGCTTCCTCCTCTAAACTTAAAGGTTGTGAGGACAGGTGAGTTACCAGGTGTAAAGCCTTAGAGCAGTGCCATGGTAAGCATTCAGTGGTTAGTGACAGGAAGGGGATGGTCATGTTAATGATGCTCAGGTTTATGGGAATAACAGGCACTTCAAAGTTCATGTCTTTCTCTGTGACTTTCATGATTTTAAAGTACGTGTTTGTACCAGAAGTTGTATGTGTTATAGGTAGAGAAAGAAGATGTGGTCTCTACTAGCTTATTGACCTAGCTTTGCAAATAATTATACCTTATGTACCTGGAATGTTTTGGGATTTGTTTTGGGGGTTTTGTTTGTTTGTTTCATTTTCCAAGTCCTTTTAGATGTACTCACACATTCAATTCTCTGAACCCAATCAAAATAGGGCAGAATATTTCCCTAATTTATACATGAGAAAATGGAAGAGCATAGGTTAATTACTTGCCTAAAATCACACAGCTAATTAGTAAACGAGCAAGAACAAATCATTTTAATTTGGGGCTAAGAAAATAGAAACATTATAATTTGTTGTTATTGTTACTTAATTATGCATTTATTTGTACCCTGCCTTGTTCCCAAAAGGATTTATGTCTGGGTCAGAATGTATGTAATTATCAGAAAGTAGAAAATGCACATGGTGATATAAAAAGCGAGGGTTGATTGAGGCATTCATTCCCTCATGACTTGTACAACCCTACCATAGCTCAGAGACTGTTCCCTCACTAGACTCATCAGGGGATAAAACTGCTGTGTCCATTAAAGAAGTAATGAAACACCCAACCTACCTCTTTATTCCTATAGAAAATCCCGGACATGTTTTTTAGAAAAAGACACTCTGGTATTGGAGCTAAATAATGCCACATGCCACCTTTTCATTAAGCCAGACACACCCTTGTATCCCCTTGGAGTCTCCTCTTGAGTGGGAGGGAGGGTAAGGGGAGAATTCCCCTACCCCCATCCCACTTCCTCCAGTGTGTTTCAGCCTCTTCTGCTGTCTGTGGAAGGCAGGAGACACAAGAGGAGGCCTTTCTTGGGTGAGGAAAGCAATGGATGACCATGAGAGAGACTGACTGCTGCCCAGGTGGAGCCTCTGATGGTTGCCATGTGTGGTCCAGGGTCTGCCTGGCCTGCAGCTTCATGGCTCTTGAAACCATTCATCTGTGCTCTGAGAGATGAGCTGGCCTTGAGAACTGAGTCATATTAGCCAGACTCACAGACTGATATATATATATATATACTAGAAGGTCATTATATTTATTTTGCAGTAGAGATGGGTCTTCGGGATGTGTCCTCCTAAAAATGTAGCAGCTTTTAAATGTTACCTAGAATAGCCCCTTCTCAAGTACACTGAATTAGTTTCTGAGTGTGGAATTGGGGGAAAAAAACCAAAGAGATGATGAATAGTGGTGTTGGAGGGTCCTCTTAGCCAGCTCATCGACAAGCCTGATAGATGTTTCCTGCTCCTTGGTAGTGGCCCCCTTTCTGGTTACCAGAGTAGCAGTATCCATCACTTACTGCTTTTTTCCTGAATACACCAGCGATACTTACTTGATCACGGCCCCCTTTTTCTAGACTGTAGAAGTGCCTGGGCCGGTTCCTATCATGTGGATATGCTGTGTTCACCCTAGACATTCTTGGTTATTCCCCAGGCTGCAAGCCACAGGCAGCTCATGCCATCCTTTCTCCCCGGTGGATCTTGCTACTTTAAGTCTAGAAGGTCACTTTATCTGCAGATTCTGCAGGCTCCCTACCCTAGCCCTGGTCCTAACCAAAGAAATGTTTGACAGTCATACCCCATGTTTTATCATGACTGCTGAGTGCCAGGCACGGTCCTGGGAACTTGCCCTGTTTAACTTAACTCTCAGGCCAACTCTATGATGAAGATCCAGCTATCATCCCCCTTTTAGGAAACTGAGGCACAGAGGGGTAAAGTAACTTTCCTTAAGGGTGGCAGAAGCACATCCCATCCCCAAGGCACGACTCCCACAGGGAGTTTTCACCATCCACTTCTAGCATGGGGTTTTTTGGTACCTTTATTTTTCTTTTTCAAGTCAGAAAGTCAATTGAGATTACAGATGAATCCAAATGGGAAAACGTGCCCATCCGGGCCCTGGAATGGGGGAGGAAGGAGGAAATTGTGGTTGCAGCGGTGGACTGGCCCTTGCTGGCTGGGGTCGGTGTGGACGGGCTGCTGACCCAGCTTTGTCTCTCTGCAGTGCTGGCCGACTCCCTGCACGTGGGCCCCAGCGCGCGTCCCCCGCCGAGCCTGAGCCTGCGGGAGGGGGAGCCCTTCGAGCTGCGCTGCACCGCCGCCTCCGCCTCGCCGCTGCACACGCACCTGGCGCTGCTGTGGGAGCTGCACCGCGGCCCGGCCCGGCGGAACGTGCTCGCCCTGACCCACGAGGGCAGGTTCCACCCGGGCCTGGGGTATGAGCAGCGCTACCACAGTGGGGACGTGCGCCTCGACACTGTGGGCAGTGACGCCTACCGCCTCTCCGTGTCCCGGGCTCTGTCCGCCGACCAGGGCTCCTACAGGTGTATCGTCAGCGAGTGGATCGCCGAGCAGGGCAACTGGCAGGAAATCCAAGAAAAGGCCGTAGAAGTTGCCACCGTGGTGATCCAGCCGACAGGTGAGCTGGAAACGATGCATTATAGGTGCTGTTATTTTGTGACTAATGATAGTGGTATAAAGAACTGGGCCAGGGAGCCCCATGGCCTTCTGACAACTGTTTCTGCTTCCCATGTGAGGCCTTATTTTTAGGGGAGAAGGGAGTAGGGTGTTGAGAGGCTGGAGGTGTGTATGGGGGTGCATTTGTTTTGTGCTGAGGATGTCTGTTGTTTTGCTTCGCAGCTGTTTTTATCTAAATTCATGTCCATGGAAAACCACAGCCTGCACGTAACACGAAGGCAGATCTTTCATTCAGAGTTTAGGTGCCGCAGTCCCTCAGCCAGATTAGGTGGGGCTTGGTGTTCAGTGGGGCTTTGGGGTGAAGGTGCCACACCCTGCCCCCTAAGCTTTATCGGGTTTGGTGTTTCCTGAGTCCTTGGACCTGCCTTTCTCTGCAGCTGTTGGGGTGTGTGCCTGGCTCATCCCAAAACCTTTCATCTAACTTGTATCCTGTAGGCCTGCCCTTCGGTCCCCTCAGATGTGCCTTTCCTGGTAGTGGGAGGAGCTCTCCAGAGCAGGGCCACTTGCTTTCCTGTGTCATACAGACCACAGGAGCATCCAGTCATGGGGTCTATACAAGAAGCCCTTTGTCCTGTCATCTGTGAATCAGCTTTTTTTTTTTGTTTCCCAACCCTCTACTGCAGTTATAGAAGTAATTAAGAAAATACAAAATGCGTTTTAGAAAACACATAAAAATAAAAGGAAAATATGCTATTGTTGACTCATTGTCCAGCCAGCATCAATGGAGAACCTACTGTGTGCTCAGCTCTGTTCTGGGCCCTTAGGTCAGAGGTATTTGAGGCTTGTTCCCATGGACTGTGGAGCTTCAGGCTTCACAGAGACAGTGTATAGAGACCAAGGCAGGGCAATGTCATTGCTCAGGATGAATGGATGTCCTTGGTTTTCTGCGAGTCTGACATCTTCAGATCTCAGAGTACTTTGCTGCTGTTGCTGCTGCCTTCTGTTTTTTAAACTGGGAAGACCTTGGTTGTTGGACTCATTTCCTGAGCATGAATGTGAATATGTGGCATCTCTGTTGTTCAGACGGGAAGGAAAGCAGGAAACAATACGCAGGGGGAATATTTTGTCTCTGAAGCTGCATTGTCCTGAGCTCTTTACTCTGCACTTATACCACAGCACAGAACCTGGATTTGGAAAAGTGGGTGGTGTAAAAGCAGGTCTGAAGTTCTTGAGTGACTGTGGCCATCGAGGAAAGGAGCTGCTCATTACCGGTCAATCTGGGCTCCAGTGGCTGCAGAAATCGCTTTCCAGATGGACTTAGGTTACCTTCCTGATCAGAAGTGATTGCTCTGGAATCTGCCTTAAGAAACCTCTGTATATTAAACTTGCATCAAACAACTCTTTTAATGAGGCAGAAGAGTTAAGAGTTTCAGCTTTGTAGAAAGTTACACTTTTATGAAAGAATATGAATTCTAAAGACATTTCTTTGTTTCAAACACACCACAAGACCTGTAATATCTACCTAAGAGACTTGAACACCCTGAACTTATTAGGCAGGTAATATCTGGCTCTCAGATGAAACAGCGTTCATAATCTTTCCGTGCCGTGAGACTTTTCAACAGCCTTTTGAAACCTGCAGACCTTTTCTCAGAATTACCATGTTTTAATTCATAAAATACAGTACACAAAATGACAAAGGAAAATAATTATATAGAAAGTTATCAAAATGCTTGTAAAGCAAATTGGTTTTGTAGTAATATTATGCAGCTTTATTAGTGCATTGATAATAAGATAGTGGCAGGCTTAACGACAACTGTACTTTCTGAATAGTAATGAGTATACATGATATTTCAGGATGTCTGCAGCAACTGTAATGTGATGGGAAGGTATCTGTGATTTCTATTTGGGGTAGTCCCAGACACAGGCAATACTATACTGGTTTGTTGCTTACTTTCACAGTGGCAGGAGATGCTATATTTCAGGTGCAGATTAATAAAAATAAAGATGGAGTTTTTTCCTATCCAAGTTCATAGACTCTCTGAATTCTCTTTGTGGACCCCAGGCTAAGAACCGCCACACTAGGCTTATGGTCCTTCGCTTCTTGTGCACACCTGCACTGTCCGTAGCTGGCTGCTTCTATATTCTTATCACGTTGTTATGATAGATGGCACAGAGTGAAGCTGTGCTACCCATGTGGCAGTGAGCCTCCTCTCCAGCCCCTCCTCCCTGTCGTGGGAGTGGTCTGGTTACTGCAAACTTTGTGTCTGATTTATGGATTTAGTTATATTCACGGACAGAGAACCTGCCCCACCACAGGCTTTGTCTGAGGTCCCTTCTTTCATTACAAATACTTAGAACTGGTCCTTTATTTTCCTTTAACCTACTCCATCCTGTCTCCCAGCAGTAAACTCCCAAATCCAGAATGTGTGGGACCTCTGGTTAGTGATGTGACAAGACACTGAGCCACTTACACAGAGAAAATTACAAAGTGAACTGCACAGCTGAAGAGACATCCCTGCCAATATTTTCTGAACCTGAGACTCTGTTTTCTCCATCCAAAGAGTCCACAGCTGCTTGTTAAGTACTTCTTCACTGACCCGACTCCCTCCTGAGTCGTCTTTTACTTCCAGTAGCTGAAGTCCTGGCAGAGGTGACTCCAGCAGGATTCCAGGGTTTCTGGCCACAGGCTTTGACTGTAGAATGGTTCAAACTGCAGAGCCTGGCTCAGGGCAGCAGTTTCCATACTTAGTCCTCTCAAATGATACCCTCAGGTTACTTTTGGCCCCTTTAAAGAGGTGAGGGAGAGAAAGAATAAGACTAGGTGGAAGGAGAAAATGAACTTTTAAATTCCCTTTTCTGGCCGGGCGCGGTGGCTCAAGCCTGTAATCCCAGCACTTTGGGAGGCCGAGACGGGCGGATCACGAGGTCAGGAGATCGAGACCATCCTGGCTAACACAGTGAAACCCCGTCTCTACTAAAAAATACAAAAAACTAGCCGGGCGAGGTGGCGGGCGCCTATAGTCCCAGCTACTCGGGAGGCTGAGGCAGGAGAATGGTCTAAACCCGGGAGGCGGAGCTTGCAGTGAGCTGAGATCCGGCCACTGCACCCCAGCCTGGGCGACAGAGCAAGACTCTGTCTCAAAAAAAAAAAAAAAAAAAAAAAAAAAAAAATTCCCTTTTCTAATACTGTGCCCACCTCATTTTCTGTTTTCTGTCTAGATGGATCTTGAACTTGACTTGAAATATTTGTTTGAAATATTGTCAGGCTTTGGACATATTCATATGAAAGTAATTTACGCCAAAGAGCATGGGCTTTGGAGTTGGTCTTTTCTGAATTGGGTCCCTGAACTTACTGGGGCCAGTGCAATGCTGTTGATGCCAGCGACTTGCTAGAAGACCAGGGCCGTGCCTCTGCTTGAATCCCCTGGGAGGTGCTTGGTACTTGTCATCTAAGTAATTGTTCCCGGGCATTTCACAAGTTGATGTTTTTCTACTCAGATTACAGATGCTCTTTTAAAATCTTCTGAATAGAATAAAATGTTTCCACGTGAAAGCTTTGACAGGGGAATGCTGGAACTAGATCTGTCTTGAATCTGTGACACTAAATACTTCATCTAAATATAGTCTGCTTTTAATTATCCACACTAATGAGAAAGGACAGTAGTGCAGATAATCGAAAAATCATCGTATTTTAGTTTTAGGATATGTTTTATGATTGGCTTTTATGTGGGTATATCTAAGAAATAAATGATACTCTCAGTACATTACATTTTGAAGACTTGACTCAAGGAAAATTGTCTGGTTTCACTTTCCTGGCCCTTCTGTTAGGATTTTTCCCATTTATCCCTTAGACAGTTTCACCCTCACTTCTGCTGCCCTATTCCCTAGCCCCCAGTTAACAATATGTACCAGTCAGAACCAAACCTTCCTTTTCTGTAAAATCACCCGTTTCATCATGCACATGGAGAATGTATAATTTTAGTTTTATAGTCTTTTTTTTTTTTTTTTTTTGAGACAGAGTCTCACTCTGTCACCCAGGCTGGAGTGCACTGGCGCGATCTCGGCTCACTGCAAGCTCTGCCTCCCAGGTTCACGCCATTCTCCTGCCTCAGCCTCCTGAGTAGCTGGGACTACAGACGCCCGCCACCATGCCCAGCTAATTTTTTGTATTTTTTTAGTAGAGACAAGGTTTCACCATGCTAGCCAGGATGGTCTCAATCTCCTGACCTCGTGATCCACCCGTCTCGGCCTCCCAAAGTGCTGGGATTACAGGCGTGAGCCACCGCGCCCGGCTAGTTTTATAGTCTTCAGTAGACTGCTTATCAAAAGATAGCATAACAGTGAAGAGCAGAGTTTCTTTTTTTATTATTATTA